>NC_133390.1:159671915-160986082 GCF_047511655.1 Castor canadensis | reverse complement strand
AGTAAAGAGTGGGTGTAGGAGCTGGGCTGCTGGTGTGGACAGAAGAAAGTCAGACTGAGCCTTGAATGCGGGCCTTCTCTCTGAAGGCCATGGGGAGCCACTGAGGACTTTAAGCAGGAAAGAAACCTGGCCATGTTTGGACAAACCAAGCTGGTGGACCCCACAGGGAGGTCCTTAGTGATCAGGCCCACGTCTTGTTAAATGGGTAGAAAACCAAGGCCTCCTGCTGGGAGAGGCTTGCCTGCGGCCTGCGGTGAGGGCTCCCCAGATCCAAGGCCAGAATTCTGGTTCACCCTTGCCTCCTTTCTTCTCACACTCCTGAGTGTGGATGAAGGCAGAAAAAGCCAGGCATCCAGAGGCACTGTTAGAACGAGGACCTGGGGGTGACATGCCAAATGGCCACAGTGGTCTCACTGGTGACAAGAAGCTTCTGATTAGCTTGAAGGGTGGGGGGCAGCTGGTGGGGCTTGTCTTCTCCCGTCCCTTCCAACCTACAGACCTGGCTCACCATGTAAGGGCTCTCCCAGCCCACAGTGGCAGGGCCTCTGCCACCATCCCAGGCCAAAGCAAGTCTCATGGCCAAGCAAGGTCAAGTCAGAGTCACACTAGGAGGGTTCTGAGGAGTGACATGGCATAGATCTTGAGAGTTGATCCCCTTCCCACCCTGTTACCAAGCCCCAAACCTGGCTCCTTGCTCTCCCTCTACAGCCAAGGTCCCCTATGTCCTAGTAGCCTTGTTTCCATATCCTCCCCGCCACATCTAGCACCTTTATCTGGCCACCATCTTCCCTCTATAGACAACTACAGAGGCCTCCTCATTCCACTCTTATACCCCATCTTCCAGACATTAACCAAAGAAATCTTTTAAGAATGCCAACCAGATCCTGCTGCTTTCCTGTGAAGCCCACCATGGCTCCCCAGTGCTCTCAAGAAGAAAGCAAACTTTCTATCACGGCCTCCGAGGTGCT
Organism: Castor canadensis; assembly: GCF_047511655.1. Lineage (NCBI taxonomy): Eukaryota > Metazoa > Chordata > Mammalia > Rodentia > Castoridae > Castor > Castor canadensis. The sequence continues at coordinate 160,985,114 of NC_133390.1, read as the reverse complement.
GCAAGTCTGAGCTCTGCTCACTCCTTAATCTCAGCTTGCTTCCCCCTCCTCCTATCTGACCTGCCCTGTCAAGCCCTCTTGCCTTCCTCACACGTGCCCTGGCCCCTCCATGCCCCTGAGCAGCCCTTGGCCATCTGTGTCCCAGTCTGGACCACTCTGTCTGGCTCTTTGTCTAGATAGCTGCTCCCTACCCCCAGCAGGTACCTCTCCCATCAAAGCCAGGCAAACTCCTGTTAGCATGTGCTGAGACCTCAGGAGTATGTTCTGTGTGGTCCCTATCCTTGGTGTAACTGAATACTTCTTTGTGTGATGTTTGGATTCATGTCTGCCTTCCTTTCTAGAATGTGAGCCTTGTGCGGACAGGGACAGTGCCTTGTTCCCTGCTCTATCCCCCCGAGCTCAGTTGAGGATCAAGCTCAAAATCAGTATTTGTTGACTAAATGGATGAATACAGCTGTGGTAAATATGCAGGCAGAAGAATGGTTCTTGAGGCTCATAGAGACTGTGACCCAGTGGGCAGGACTGGAATCCTGAAGAGAGGAAGCAGGGAAAGGCAGGAGCTAGGTGGAGGGGAGAACTGGCACATGCTCTTGTATGGTGGTAAACCACCTGTGTCCTGGGGAATCAGCGTTCAAATCTAGAATTGTCACTTGCTGGGTTATCCTAGGAAAGAAACTTCCTTTTCTGAGCTTTAAAACAAACCTGTCTGTTCTGGCACTTCCTGGACTACCAGCAGTAAAGGATCAGGTTTCCTTTGGTCTACACCCTGATCATACGCTGGGATATTACAGCAATATCAAAGTGCTGTAAAAATTTCTAAATACTTTCTCTCGTTTCATATAGACCGGGAACAAAAGGCTCACAGATGAGAACTGGCCCCCAAGACCACAGTTTCAGAAGCACTGGTCTGTACTAGCTATCTCCCACGCCTCTGGCACCATTCTCTCTCTCTCACTTTTAAAAACATTTGATGTAGAAATAACTTCAAACTTATAAGAAATAGTGCAAAGACTTACATACTCCATCAAAAACTCCCCAACTGCTAACAGTTCACTACATTGTCCCTTTTTTTTTTTACATTTACATTTTCTCTCTCTCTCTCTCTCTCTCCTTTTCTTTTAGAATGATTTGAGAGCAGGTGGAAGCCACAATTCCATCACCCCTCAACACTCTAATGTATATTTCCCCAAAATCCAAGGAGCTCTTATATAACCTCATAACAACCGTCTGCACCTGGAAATCAATGTCAATTCAATGCCACCACCCAATCCACAAGCCCCTGTCTAATTCTGTCAATGGACTCAACAGTGTCTCATTTTCTTTTCTGGTCCAGTATCCCAACAGGATCAGACCCTCCACTTAGTGGCCAGGCCTCTGTAGTCTCCTTCCCTCTGCATGGTCCCTCTGTCCTTTCCTGTTTCTCATGGCCTCTTCATGGAGGACAGGCTAAACTTCCATTATGGCATCACCTGACTCAGCCACCACCATGAACACTGCTAAGTGGAGATTCTCTCTTTCCACCTTTCTTCTACATTGATCAGCTCCCACTGAAGGAATGACCAGTCTCCCTTCCCTCCTGCCTTCCTGCCTTCCTTCTTTTCTTTCCATATAGATTGATCAATTTCTATTTTATTCAATGTATTGCAATTTGTTGCCACTGTTACTCATGTTGAAATTCAAAGTGTCCCAGGTTTGGCCAGTAGGAGACCCTAGCTGGATCCTGTCCTCCTCTCATGGAGGATGGCACTTAAAAGCAAGTCATGGGTACTTAGCATGCTAACTGTTAAGGGTGTCATTGCTTCCAGGCCCTCTTAACAGGCAATTGGGAGACACGTGTGCACCTGTGTGCACACGCCCCACACATGCCACGCCCACACCTACACCATGGCTATCTCTACCCATCTGTACTCATCAATACCGCCGATTCCAATCTAGCACCTAAGTTTCTTTCTAGCTTGAGAAAGCCGACTCCCATGATCCTCAGCATACCTACTGGCTTACTCTACTCCTCTGTGTGTGTTAATAATGCCCCAGCCACATGGCACCACCCTGGCCCCTGCCACATTTCGCTTCCCAGCTGTGCGGGTGCCACCTTGCCCCTAGCAGTGCTGCCGCCTCCAAAGAAGGCGAGGAAGGGAAGGAAGACTTGGGGATATGAGGGAAAGAGGAGGAGGAAAGGGAAAACCTTCCATTGTCATTTGAGGCCACTTTAGCCAGCCTTGGTCCCACACCATCATACAAAACGGCTTTGGTCTAAGGCTACCAGTGACCTCCAGGCTGCTAAACCCAATGGCAAGTTCTCAGCGCTCAGATCGCCTCCCTAAAACCAACAGTAGGCACGGTGATCACAGTCTCCTTCTGGAAACACTCTTTTCACTTGGCTTTGACTGGCTTTCCTTCCACCTCATTGACACTGGCTTATTTGGACCCTTCCTTTGCCCCTACTCAACTCCCCATCTATTCATTTTGGGGACCCCAGGGCTCAGTCCTCAGTCCTCTCCTTCCCCAACCATCACTATCCTGATGACCTTATCCAGTCTTGTGGCTTTAAGTGCCATCTCTGCCCGGTGTCTCCCAGACCATATCTCTTCCTAGTCTTCTTCTGCAGACCCTCTATCATATTAATTTCCTGAGGCCACCATAACAAATTTCCACCAATGGGGCAGCTTAAAGCAACAGAAATTTGTTCTCTCACAGTTCCAGAGGCCAGTCAAGGTGTTGGCAGGATTGGTTTCTTCTAGGGGTTCTGGGGGCCATTCATCTCCTGCCTCCTGAGAGTGTCTGCTCGTGGCCTGAAATCCTTGGCATCTCCTGGCTTTCAGGTGCATCACCCCCAGCCTTGCCTCCACCTGTGTGTGGTGTTCTCCCCATGTGTCTTCCTTCCCTCTCTGTGTTATCTTCCCTCTATGAGTTTTGGGGTCCAAATTTCCCTCTTCTAAGACCACCAGTCATTGAATGACATTCTATTCTAATCCAGTATAGCCTCATCTAGACTTGACACCTGCAAAGACTCTATTTCCAATATGCCACATGCACTCAGATTGGGGGGGCTGGGGAGAGGGAGGGACACTTCAATCCAGTCCAATATCCACTCAACATCTCCCTACGCAAAGCCTCAAAACATTTCGAACTTAGGCTGTCCAAACCGGAACCCCAATCTTCCCTTTCTGTCCCCAAGTCTGCTTCTTCCTCAGCCATCTTGATCTCAGTTACTGGCCCTGCTTCTGGCCATCCGAGCCCCAAGCCTCACAGTGGTCTCTGACTCCTCTTACTTTCACTCTCCACAATCAGTCCAACAACAAGTCCTGCTTCCTGTATCTGTAAAGCGGGTCTAGAATCAGCCCCTTCTCACCACCTCCCCCAACAGCACCACAGTCCAAGTGCCCATCACCTCTCACCTGGCCTGTTCCTAACCACCCCTTCCTCAGGCTCCTCGCCTCCCCCATAATGCCCCGCGTTCTGCACTCCCCCCACGAGTCAGAGAGCCCTCCTTAAAATGTGAGTCTAGAGCTGGTGGAGTGGCTAAGTGGTAGAGAGACTGCCTAGCAAGTGTGAGGTCCTGAGGTCAAACCCCAATACCACAAAAAAAAAAAAAAGCCAGTGCTCTCTCTAAACCCTTCCCTGTTGGGTTGCCAAATAAAAGACAGAATTCCCGGTTAAATTTCAATAGGTAATTTTTGTTATAAACATGTCCGTGTGATATTTAGGTCACACTTACACTTACATTTGCACTAATTTTTTGTTGCTGTTCTTTATCTGAAATCAAGTAGCAGACATCCTGTATTTCTAATTGGTAAATTCAACACACATAACCATGACTCTCCTCTCACTCACAGAAATTCTAGGGGCTGGAGGTGAGCGTGGCCAGGTGGGACAGCACTTGCTACACAAGTGCAAGGACTTGGGTTCAATCCCTAGGGTCACAAAAAAGCAACAAAACCCTGAGTTCTTACAACAGCTGTGTAGTCTGGTCACCACCCTAAGGCCTTCTCTGTCTACATAGTTTGTTTTCCCATCAGCTCTCCTTCCCTCCTTCCTGCTGTATTATCTTCTAATCCATGATACACAGATGATTCTTGACTTTTTTGGGGGGGAGTGGTACTAGCATTTGAACTCAGGGCCTGTCCTCTACCACTAAACCCTCTTATGCTTTAGTTATTTTTCAAATAGGATATCATGTTTTTACCCAGGACCAGCCTCAGACCACAGTACTTCTACCTGCACCTCCCCCGTACCTGGGATGACAAGGCATGTGCCACCACACTCGGCTTATTTGTTAGGATGGGGTCTCTCTAACTTTTTTGCCAGGTTTGGCCTTGAACAGCAATCCTCTGGATCTCCACCTCCCAAGTAGCTGAGACTGTGGGCATGAACCAACACACCCAGACCAGTTCTTGACTTATGATGAGGTTTTGTTCCAATAAACCCATGAAAAGTTGTAAATACCCTAAGTCAAAAATGCCTTTAACACACTTAACTACTGGGTATCGTAGCTTAGTCTAGCCAACCTTAAACATGTTCAGAACACATATATTACCTTTTGGCCATCACAAGAATGCGTAATATCACATGTTGCTGGCCTGGGGAAAAAAATCAAAATTCAAAGTACTGTTTCTATTGAATCTATCACTTTCACACCATTGTTGAGTTGAAAAATTGTAAGTTGACTTATTTGTTATTTATCCCCTTCATTAGAATGTGGCTTCATGAGAGCAGGATGCCTGTCTGTCTTACTCAGTGCTGTGCACAGACCAGAAGGGCAGCTTGACCAGTATTTATTGAGTGAATGGCTTCCCGTTTCATCAGTAAAGTGGAAATATGTCCCTGATCACACAGCGTTGTGATGATCACATGAGTTAACAAAAGTAAAGTGGTGCTTAATAAATGCCTTCTCAGTCCAGGTTCCAGGCCAACTCCTAAGTTTTATAAAATAGAGTTCAGAGTGAGCTGCCTTTGGAGTGGCTGCTGTCCTCCTAGTGGCAACTTCTGGAATTATAGGTACAGTGCTCTGGAAGTATTAACCCAGTATTGGGCACCACGCCCAGCAAATCCCTTTAAGTCTGGCAAACATATGTCCAGGACTCCTGATCAGAATTCTTAAGAATAGAGCAGACTCCAAGTAACTCAGAGACTCCATGTTTACAGTTGCCTGCCACAGGCTTCCACTTTCCATAGCACCTGCCCATTTCTGGGTCTGGTTTTTAATTCTGTCTCGCTGTCTGCCTTTGCCTTCATTATCCTCTGCCTGCCGTGAGGGGTTAGTTAAAGTGTCGGGAGCAATGTCAGTTACAGCCTCCTGTTGCTAAGCAACGGACCCAGGTGAGCCCTTGAACCTCTTTCTTAGCAGCTAAAATGTATCTGGTAGAGTGATGGGGCCCTGGCTGAACTATTTCAGCACCTGGGACAATCTACCAGTCTGGTGGCCCTGTCTCTCATAGGACCCAGATGGACTGACCCAGGGCTCGGGGCCCCACCGTCTTCAGCTCCCCTAATAATGCAGCACTGCACAGGACCACGTGGGTTCAACCCAGGAAGTGCATCCATGGAAGAGATAACCAGGCTGGCTCTGCCTCCAAGGGCCTCCTGCTCTCAGTGCAGAAGACTCAACAGCCCATCAGAATCTGGGACAGGGTTTCACATGAGCAAGTCAGGATCCCTCTGCCTGCCAGGGATGCCCTCTGGGGAAGGTGGCTGTCTGCACTGAGTCCCAAAGGATGGACAGGTGTGGGCAGGTGTTCCAGGCAAGGACGCAGATGATGCAACAGCTCAGAGGCAGGGAAAGCCCACTCCTCCTTTTGGCTCCTCCTCACTCTGGCTCATGCCCTGCAGTGGCAGGTACGGGTAGGTGGGCTCTGGGCTCCAGCACCCACCCTGTAGACAGCTCCCTTTCTAAGCCTTCACCTCGGTCTTTGCGTCTCTCAGGACCAAAGGTTACAGTGTGACATGGGTGGGGAGGGGAGACTGGATGCAGGGATTTGTTTAACAAAGCACAAGAGGTATGTGACTGGGGTGTCCCAGACTTCGGATGTTTCAGGGTCAGTTTATTTGAATAGTTTTGAACTTAAGTAGTTTCAAAAAGTAAAGTGCCAGAGCACTCATCTAGCAAGCCTGAGGCCCAGAGTTCAATCCTTAATACCATAAAAATGTATATAATATATATTTATATGTGCATTTTAATATCATTCTCATATATATATATATATATATATATATATATATATATATACACACACACAAATATATATTCATGTAGAAAGCACTCAACCACTTGTTTTGCTCTTGGTGTGTTTTCCAGAGAGGGTCCCCAAGGTAAGGGCTGACCTGAGACCACCATCCTCCTCCCTTCCCTCCCCATAGTGGATCACAGGCCTGCACTGCCGTACCCAGCTCGCCAAGTTCCTTCAAAGTGCTTTAACTTAAAGGTTTTGTTTATTTTTTTAACAAGCAAGTTGTTTTCAAGAAAATTATTAAGGAACTGATACTACAGGTGGTACCTGAAGAGTGACCTGGGATACCATAGTCTTCTGTAGCTATGTGTTCTTGAAGTCTGAGTTTTCAAGAGTCCCTGGATGTCCAGGAAGGAGGGGGCAGAGAAGCAGGAGGAAGCAGGAGCAGATTCTCTGGCGTTACCACTCTGCCAATTGCTCCAAGCTGTAAAGGGACTGTAGATCCAGAAAGATGCCCAGCACTTTCTGGCCAAGACCCCGCACTAAGAGATCTGGCTTGTTGGGCCTGACCTTTGAGGTCTTCTGAGGGTGCCCTTCCCTCCCTGCAGCCAGGTAGAACATCAACCAGTCAGTTTCCTGGTATGGATGGGTTGCTAGGACAGCCAGCCCCAGGCAAGCTGAGATGAGTTAACACCTCCACCTCCTGCCAGGCCTGTATTTCCATCTCTTCCTTGAGTCCTCATAGATGGTAGTGCTCGTGGTTATTATTGTCCCATTTTCCAGGTAAAGAGTAGAGGCTCAGATGAGAAGTGATTTGCTAGGGTCCCACCTGCCACATTGAAGGGCTTTCAAGTCCAGCTCTGGAGGTATGAGGGGTCAGTCAGTGGCTCAGGAAACTAAGCATTTGGATGGGCCAGGGTGAGGTCAGAGCAGGGGGAGGTGACTCTGAGTCAATACCAAGGCCCTTCTCTCTGGGGTTCTCTGTGTCAGAAACAATACTGTCCTCTTTTCCATGAAGTTTCGAGACTTGAACTGTGGTGCCAGCCCCACCCCAAGTTTTTGTGGGAAAACTTGCACAAATCATACACCTCTCTGGGCCTCTTGGAAAATGGGAACATTTTCTTAGGTCAACTTTAAGAACTTTAATAGCTACAAAGTAAGCTAAGAGCTCATCACACGGAACTGCCTCTCCATTTAACAGATGGGGGACACTGAGGCTCAGAGACAGAAGCAATTAAGTCTTGTCATTGCACTTGCTTGAGGGAGTGGAGATGAAGTGAAAACTCAGAGAGCAGCAAAGCCAACATGAAACAAAGATACAGAGAGAGGAAGAGAATGAGCAAGAGTGAGCAGCTGTCTTTATTTGGTTTCTAGATCCAGCCATGCCTGAAGTTCACTTGGGCTTCCTAGTGATTGCACTAACAAATTCCCTCTTTTGCTTAAGCCATCTTGAGTTAGATTTCTGTCACTCACAATTCAGAGTCTTCAGTAATTTCTCCATTCCTGTGTCCTTCCATTCAGCGATCCAGGGATATGTGTATTAAGTAACTCATTCATTCATCTATTTGACAAACACTGGTTAGTAAACTACATAATAGGTACTGTGCTAGGGCACAGTGTGGATATGCTGATGAACAAGATACAGCGGGGGCCTCAGAGGACTCCCAATCCAGCTGGGAAGGCAGATAGGAAAATAAATGAGTGTAATGAAGTAAGATGGAAATCTGGAGAGATGAGAGAGAGAGAGAGAGAGAGAGAGAGCTCACCACAGAAGGAGACCACAACTTCTCTGGACCAAGAACTCTTCTGGGAGCTGGGCTTCGAGCTGCAAAGAGCTCTTGGTGCAGGCAGGGAGATTAATACTTGAGCAGAAATAATAACACGTTGGGTGAAACCCAGCAGAATAGCCATGGGGTGGGGGTGTGGGAGCTGAGAGAGCTCAGGGATGGAAGTGTCACTTCGTGGAGAGACCAGGCGAGGATTAGGAGGGCAGTGATTAGGATCTGGGTTTTATGGGAAGGACAAAGACATGGGCAGGTGATGGAGGGACAAGGCCAGTCTTGGCAGGGGGCTGGGGGCCAGTGACAGACCTTGCTGGGGAGCTCTCTGAAATCAGAGTCATCTTGCCAGCCCAGCTTAGGGCTACACTTGGGTTTCAAAGTTTAATGCACACGGTGTAGAGAGACTGTGGGGAGATTACCCCTCTCACCCCTGGCACAATCCCCCAGGGACGTGTAGGGCTTGGTCTCCAGAGGCATAAGAGGACTCCTCCTGCACAGCTGGTTTATGAAGATACAGTCCCCAGAAAGAAGGCAGGGGAGGAAGCCAGACAAGGTGTGTGCACTGGTTATTTACAAATCACCCCAGACTTAGCAGGTGAAACAAGGATGAATGTCACGCAGATTCTGTGGGTTCTGAGCCACAGGAATGGACTCTCTAGGTGGGAGGCCATCTGGTACAGGCCAGAGTCATCTCAAGGCCCAACTCAGGAACGATCCACTTTGAAACTCTCATGGGTGTGGACAGACGTCAGGTCCTCACTAGCTGCCAAGGGAAATGGCAGTTCTCTGCCACATGAACCACTCTCTGTAGACTGCTCATAATGAGGGCAGCTGGCTTCCCCTAGAGCGAGAATGCTGAGGGAGAAAGAGAGGGCAAGAGAGAGTCCCCCAAGACAAAGATCATGGGCCTCTTGTAGCCTAATGTTGGAAGTGACATCATACCATGGCCTACACTCAGAGGGAGGACATCACACAGGGTGTGACTACCAGAAAGCCAGTGCCCTAGGGTATCATAGAGGCTGCACCACAGCAGGATTTTAGGTAAAGTCCCAACTTTGGATCTGGAGTGTCATTCGCACCTGGGAGCACATCCAGCCACCAGGCAAGGGAACTGGGCTTGCATGCTCCTGCTCCCTGGCAGGCATCTCAGGCTTATTGAAGGACAGGTTTCTGAAGCTCGTGGATGTCAACTCTTAGAAGCGAAGCACACAGAAGGTGGGGGAAACACAAAACCAGTAAAAGATTCAAGAGGATCTAGATGGAGCGTCAATAGTGTCCCCTAAAAGAGGTAATTTGGAAACACCTGTTGACATTAAGAATGTCTGGGCCAGGCACCAGTGGTTCATGTCTGTAATCCTAGCTACTCAGGAGTCAGAGATCAGGAAGATCATGGTTCAAAGCCAGTCCCAAGACAAATAGTTTGTGAGACCCTATCTAGAAAAAAAAAAAAAATCACTAAAAAGGGCTGGAGGATCGGCTCAAGGTGTAGACTCTGAGTTCAAAACCCAGTACCACAAACACACAAAAGAATGTCTGGGCTGGGTGCAGTTGTTCATTCCTATAATCCTAGCTATTTGGGAGGCAGAGATTGGGAGGATCAAGGTTTGAGGCCAGCCCAGGCAAAAAAGTTCTTGAGACCCCCATCTCGATCAATGGCTGGGTGCTGTGGTACGTGCCTGTCATCACAGCTAAGTGGGGAAGCACAAATAGGAGGATTGCAGTCCGGGCCAACCTAGGCCTAAAGTGAGACACTATCTCAAAAAATAACCAATGCAAAAAGGGCTGGTGAAGTGGCTTAAGTGGTAGAGTGCTTTCCTAGCAAGCAGGAGGCCTTGAGTTCAAACCCCAGTACTGCCAAAAAAATGTCTAGGACTGGTAGACATGTCTAGCTCAGTGGTAGAGTGTTTGCCTAGGCCCTGAGTTTGATCCCCAGTACCACACTGAAAAAAAAAAAAAAAAAAGAATGTCTGGCCCCTGTAACCAACATCCTCACTTCTAGAAATTTCTCCTACACACACACATACACACACACACACACACACACACAATCAGCCTGAATATTCATCCAAAGGACTTGAGTAAGTAAATTATGGTCCATGCATACCCTGGATTAAAATACAGCTGTCAAAAAAAACTAATAGGAAAAGGTCTCTAAGATACACTAAAAGCAAGGTGTAAAATATTGACTGAAAAGAAAGGAATTCTACATGCACATCTGCTCCTACAGATGGGAATTCTCAGACAAGAATAAGCAAGAAATGACTGGCAAAGCTGAGAACGGTGACTCGTGCCTATGATCCCAGCTACTGGAGATGCAGAGGCAGGAGGATCAAGGTCCAAGGCTGTCCTAGGCAAAAGTCTGAGAACCTATCTGAAAAGCAAACTAAAGCAAAAGTTGCTGGAGGCAGGTCTCCAGGGGTAGAGCACCTGGCAGCAAGCGCAAGGCCCTGAGTTCAAGCCCCAGCACTGACAAACATTCTTGGTGAGAAGGGGACTGGGAGCCCTGTAGGGTGTCTCCAGTAAGAACTGACTTTTGAACCACATGCCCCCATTGCTTTTATAATAGCTTTAATCTAGTTTTCAAACAAAAGAGACCGAATCTGGAAAGCCAAGCCATTTTGTGACACTTTCTGTCACCTGACCTTAATGCTCTGAGGGCCAGGCAGAGGCAGCTCTGGCCAGCCAGAATTATCTCTGGGAAAACCCGATTCGGTTTCACGAGATGATATTGCCAGCTTAATTTGTTTCAGCTCCACGTTTTATACTTTGCTCTGAAAATGAGGCTGTCTTGTATATCTCACTCTGATATATTTTTACAACTGTCATTGTCCAAAAGCAAAAAAAGGGTCTGGTTTGGGTAGACCCTGTGTAAGTTACTGGCCTGCACCTGCCCGCCCAGAGCAGGACTTCCTCCTCAGGTGCTATGGCCTACAAAGCTCCAAGGCCAAATCCAGTCTCCGACCCTTGCCCCTGCTGACAGCCCCCCAGGCCTCCCTATGCCTTCTGCACAAGTAAAAACAATACAGCGTCCACTGATTGGGTACCGGCCCTGCTCTGAGCGCTCAGCTTCACGGGCACCAATACCCTGGGTGTTAGAGAACACCTCCACCCTCTCGATGATGAAGAAACAGTCATAGAGAGGTGGCCCATTTTCCAAGTTCAGATTAAATCCAGATTGCCTCAAGAGGCTGGATGTGGGGTGGCCCTGGAGGGGTCACGGGACTAAATCCAAGACTGAGGGTCACAGAACCAAGGAAGGTTGTATCCTGAATCTTGGCTCTGTGTAAGAGGAGCTCAGAAGCCCCCTGAGGACATACATGGTCATTTCCCTCTAAAAATGTTGCCTGGTTTTCATTCATTCATTCATTCAACAAACTCACACACTAGAAACTAAGTCTAGGGACTAGACCAGCGTCAGACATGGCCCTGCCCTCCACAGGTTCTCAGTGTAACCAAATGACAATTCAGAGACCAACAATCTGGGGTCAGGGGCAGCCTGGGAGGGGCAACATCCAAGCAGCCTGAGGTGGGGCTCAAGGTCAAGGCAGCATTCCTAAGAAGGCGGCCCATAGCTGAGTTCTGAGGGCAGCACCCAGCGAGGCAAAATGAGGGCAAGGGGTGAGAACCTGAGGAACAGCGCCATTCCAAGCAGGAGGAGCGGTGTGTGCAAAGACCCGGGGGCACATGAAGGAAGGAGCTGAATTGTCTGCTGCCAATTCCCCAGTGCCTTCAATTAGTGCCTGGCACTTAGCAGGAGTTTTGTACGCATCTGTGGAGTAAATAGAGCATGGCATGTGTAGGAAGTACAGGCCACTCCAGATTAGGGTCAGACTAGGAAGGGCTCTGACTGTCACATTGAAGACGGTGGGCACCAAGGGGCCATGGGGTGACTTCAGTTTGGGAGGAAGGAGGAGGTGCTTGGCTGGACCAAATTTGAAAGCCCCTCTGGTGCATCATGGGGAAAATGAGCAAAGTGAACAAGGCAAAGTGGAGTTCGAGAGAGCAGTGAGGAGGCTGTGCTGGCCTTCAGATGAGAAAAGATAATTCAGAATCTCACCCTTTCACCAGCCTGTGCACTGCCTACCTGCCCTCTAGGATTACTGACAACCCCAGAACTTTCTCCAGTCCGTTCTGTCCTCCTTGCTGCCTCTAACAGGCACAAAGGAGATCTGGCAACTAGATCCCCATGCTATACTCCTAGTAATCTGAGCAGATGGCACTAGATATTTTGAACACAGAGAGAGAGATGGAATGGATGAAATTTATTATTAGGATGTTGGGGGGCAGAGAGCAAAAGGGAAAAGAGAGTGATACCCACCTGCCAAGAAGCTGCCTCCACTCTAGGCTGGACCCACAGGCCAGCATTCCCTACTGAGTAGCTGCAGGACCCCGATGGTGGCTTACCAGAACCATGGACCCTGCTGGAGCCCGTAGCTGTCTGTGGTCAGCTGAAGCTGTCTGTGGCTGTGTTCAGTCTCCTGCCAGGGTCTCTAGCCAGCAGGACCTGTTGGCCTAGGGATGACCACCCAGGACATGTAGTTCACGGTTTCTACCTCCAGCAAGAATGAGAGTACAGAGAGTGAAGTGGGGGTCTGTAAGGCTCCTTAGCCACCAAAACAATAAGACGCCCTGTGAAGCACAGAACAGAAGTGGATGAACTTTTATGTCCATTGAAGCCCCAACATGGGTCTTGGTATGGACAAGCCCTTAGGACCACGGTTTTCCAAAATGTAAGGAGAAGCAATCCTCTCTCCCCAGATGTGACAGCCACATGTGTTCCAGAGAACAGCTCCAGAGAGGCCCCCATCTAAATCCCTCAATGTAGCCAGCCCCTCCTCTGTATAGTCTCTAAAGGGACATCACACAATCATCAGACTCTGAGGGACCAATCTGTGCCAGTCTTAATTTATAAAGACGACTAGGTGACAACACACCGAGACTAAGGTCACTGAGAGAATTTTTTACTCAGGGCCAGATGAGGAAGCACCAGGTCTGGTCAGGAGACCGAGCCTATGCCAGTCCCTTGGTAAGGGTAAGGCAGGGCAACAGCTGCAGACTGCCCATCCGGGAGCACCCGGGGTGCAGGGGCTGTCCCATCTCTTGCTGTCTGGTACTTTGACCTGCACTGATGTCAGGCAGAGGTAACAAGACTTTGGTGTTTGGGAGTTAGCTAAAGGAAGGAGGTCAGAGTCTGGGCTCTGGATGGCAGAGTAGATGTCAACAACTTTGGCTGTTAGTCTGTTCCTGTGATTAACAGACACCAAATCTAAGAAAATAAAGACAGGAAACCACTGAAAATGGCTGGTCATGTCTTGTTCTCCCACATGCACCCTTTTTACAGCTAGAAAAAGGGGAAGGGCCTCCCCAAAGTTTCACATTCAAATTGGAATTGGGATGGACTCTGGCCACCGTTGCATGACTCTGCTGGACTGGTGTCGGCATGTCCTGCTGATCCATACTTCTTGACCTGTGTCGTGTGTGCTCCCCACCAACATCCTGCAACCAGCCCCCAGCCCTGCCGGCTTTCTTGCCCCTCCCACACTCACCAAGCCCTGCTGTGCAGGAGATTGAAGCACCCTCTCTGGTGTGTGCAGAAGCCATTCTGCAATTGCCTTCTGCCTAGCAGTAGCTCAACATGGTGGAAAATGCAAGATGCACGTACTAGAGCTACATGCACCAACATGGCTCCAACTCAGGAACCTGTGAGTGCAGCAGCAGTGACGCATGCACTAGAAGAGGCCTGTGAGGTGTACTCTGTGACTACCTCTCTCAGAGAGCAGTTTCCCCCTGCCCCATCTGCACACCGCAGGCACACAGCCTGCTCTCTCAGGCCTCAGCTCCAATGTCCCTTCTTTTTAAAGAAGCTATATATTGTTTTGTGACAGGGTCTCCATATGTATTGCCCAGGCTAGCCTCCAACTGCAGATCCTTCTGCATCAGCCTCCCAAACGCTGGGATTAGAGCCATGCACCACCATGCCGAGCTGGAAAGACCATCACTGACCATCCCACCTCGGGCCCTGGACAGCAGGTCCCTACAGGTCACCTCTTCCATGGCACACACACACCCTTTGTAAGAGTGCATGCTGGTTTGTGTGGCTCCCCGCTGGGCCTCAGACTCTTGAAGTCAGGACAAGGTGTCTCTTATATCAACTATGTCGCCAGTGCCTCAAACATATAAGGCACTCAGTAAATGGCGGGGGTTGGCGGGGGAGGAAGGGAAAAAAGGGAAGGAGGGGGAAGGAGGGAGAAGGAAGGACTCAAAAGAGGAGAAATTACTTGCCAAACTTAATAAAAATTAAGCAGCAAAGACAAATTAAAAGCTACTTCCTCGCCCCTCCCTCCCCAGGAGTTTCCGCACCAGGAGGGGCTCAGCCTGGGTTGGGGGGAGGGGTCTCTCTGCCCCATCCCCACCCCTCAACCCATCCTGGAGGCTCCTATTCTGCCCCTGGAGAGCATCCTTCCCACGGAAAAAGGAGAGAGGGGCCGTTCTGCTCCCCAACATGACCCCCGCCCCCACACCCGGCCCAGCGGGGGAGGTGGGGGGAGGGAGGGAGGAGGAGGCGGAGGGAGCGCGCCCCCGCGCCCCCGCGCCCCCCGCCTCCGCCGGGGCCGCTGCAATCTGCAGCCCGACCTCAATTAGCCCGGTGCCTACGCGCGCCAATTACCGCGTCAATCACTGCGAGGGCGACGGCGGAGGCGGGGAGAGGGATCCGAGCAGGAGGGGGCAGGCCGGGTTGGAGCAGCTCTGCCCTCTCCCCCCCCCCCAGACCGGCTCAAACCGGTCTTGGCCTGGGAAGGCGCTGCTAAGACCCCCTTCCTCAGCGCACCTCTGTTCAGTATCCTCCAGGCTGGAGAACCCACCAACGCCCGCCCACCTCCACGGCCCTGTCTGCTCAGTTGGTGCCTCAGCTTCCCCATGAACGCCCCGTGAAAGAGGGCAGGTATCTTATCTACCCTGTACACCCTAAGCACTCAGTAAATTGTGACATAAATAAAAGAGCACATCTGTTGTAATGGGAATCAAAGTAACAGCACAGAAGACAGCTGCAAGGATAAATTAGAGGATTGGCACACAGTTAGTGCTCAATAGATGCTCTTATCCTCTTCATCTCCTTGTTCAGACAACATCTAATGACACCATCTCTGCAGGGTTCTGGGCTAGATCTTGGGGACCCAGTTAGGAGGCTGGCTTGGTACACACAGGAGCTCATAGTCTGCTAGCTTTGACTAGATCGTTAAGGTTTGATTTCTTGACGAGATGTCTCATTTTTTAAGCCCTAAAGGGTTTTTGGACCCTGAAAAATATGAGAGGAGGCACAAAGGAGGAACAGTTGGGTAAGAGCACTAAGATGAAAAGATCCCAGCCCCAATCCTGGAGGGTATCCTGTCCCGTGAACAGACGGCAGCCCTTCCTCTTCCTGCTGGCTGTCCCTATTGTGCAGAACAGTAGCCGTAGGTTGGTCTCCTGCGCACTTCATCAACCTCCTTTCTTCTGGTGCTTCCGAGAGAGCTCTTCCCCAACTTCATGCATGGAGGAGCTGTAATCACAACTGCCTCAGCTCGGGGAGTCAGACTGGCCACAGTGATTGGTCCAAGAATGAACATGTATCCCCAGAAAAGCGAATCGGTTTGCCCTGGGGTTGCAGTGAAGACTCTGGGGAGTCCCCGATTCTGTTACTTGTGCCAACATCGGGTTTTGCTCAAGCAAGATTTGCAACCAAAAGCCGTCTTTTCCACAGTTTCCACATTGGAAAATCGTTATAATCTAAATTTTAAAACATGGAGATGCTCTTAGAAGTATAGGTCAGAAGGTGATATCCACCGTTCTCTGTTCATTTATACTTTATATCACTTCTACAATGACAAGTGTTTCTTTTGTGATTAAAAAAAAAAAAAAACAGTTGTTCTAAAACAGACAATTCACCTATGACATCAAAATGTAATAATGAAGAAGCCAGACCCAGAAGTTCACATTGTATGTTCAAGGACAGGCTACCTGTGTCTGTGGTGCTAGTGGGGGTGTGGTGTGGGAAGGCCACGAGGGAGTTTCTGTCTTCACCTGTGCACCGCTTGCACAGGTAAGACGTCCCGGAGCTGTACCCATAGAGTTGTGTATTGTCCTGGGCGTATGTGAGTGTGTCAGCTTTGTGTGTTATAAGCAGCTTCTGAAGAGAAGAAATTTATTTGGGCACTCTGTTTTGGGGGTTCCACTCTATAATGGGGCACTCATTGTTTTGGTGTTCTGTGGGCAGCAGCACATCAGGGCAGAGTGGCTGAGCCAAGCTGCTCACTTCCTGGCCAGAATGAGAAAGCAAAAAAGAAAAGACTGGGTCCTGCAGTCCCCTTTGAGGGCACACCCCAGTGACCCAAAGACCTGTTCAAGGTTCCACTACCTCCCAGTAGGCCAAAGTCTGGCAATCAGCCTTTGACATACAGGCCTCTGGCAGACATTCCAGATCCAAATGTTAGAACTCAATAATTTTTGCGGGGGGAGGAGTTGGAGACAGGACTGGAAATTGAACTCAGGGCCTCACACTTGCCAGGCAAGAGCTCTACCACTGGAGCCACACCTCAAGACCTTTTGCTTTTAGTTTGTTTTTTCAGAGCGGGTCTCTGGCTAACTTTGCCCAGGGTGGCCTCAGACCAAGATCCTGCTACCTTCACCTTCCGAGTAGGTGGGATTACAGATGTGTACCAGCCCAATAAAAAAAATTTTGGTGGTACTGAACTTGATCTCAGGGTCTCACAATTGCTAGGCATGCATTCTACCCATTCTACCCCTGTAGTCACACCTTCAGCCCATTTTCCTTTGTTTATGTTTTGGATAGGGTTTTGTGTTTTTGCCTGGGGCCAGCCTCAGACCACAATCCTCCTACCTATATGCCTCCCAAGAGCTGGGATGACAGGTTCACACCACCACACTTGGCTTGTTGGTTGAGATGGGAGTCATTATCTTTTTGCCTGGCTGGCCTTGAGCCCCAATTCTTCTGATCTCCTGATCTCCACCTTCCAAATAACTTGGATTACAGGCATGCACCTACACACCTCCCCCTCCCCCCAATCTTTTTAATAGAAAAATAATTTGTATTCATATCGCTGGGTACCTTTTAGCTCTACAAGCTGTTCCCTAGCCCACTCAAATTTTATAGGAAGGATAAGTCCGCTGTTGATATGCTGAAATACAGTAACTTGAGAAAACAATTTCAGTTAAAAATTAAAATAACTAAAAAGAAGATCATGGGGTTCCCGATCTTCTCCTGTCACCACCTCTGCTAAGCCATTCTCCCCTGGGAAGCCCTCCAGCTGTTCTCACCACCCCCATGGGTGGGTCTATCTCAGAGTAGACATACATCAGAGTCTGGTAAATGCAACAGAGCTGCTTCCTCCTGGAACAAAAGAGAGCTGGCATGTGGAAGAGGGAAGCTGTGCTTTCCCAGCAAAAGTGGTTTCTAGTGTTAATGGGTGGAACCTCTCATGGATTGATCCCCCTTTTCACAGGACTAATTATAGGTTTATTAATATTTATGGACCTCTCGTCACAGCCGATAGCTCTTGTTTGAGGACATTAAGCCTTATCTCCCTGCCTCCAGGAAGGGGCATTGGAAGCTGGCTCTAATTGGGTGACCTGCAATCAAGATAGAAGGGGAAAAATGACAATAGCTCGCCTGTTGCCGTGTATTAAAATACGGTCCGGCCTGCTTAATGATTGTCTTTGGAATTAATAATCTTGCTAGTCAAGGTTTGGGCCCTAATAGCAGGAAATCGTATTAAATACTTGCTAAGAGCAATCAGGTTTTTGATAAGGCTAATGGCCTTGGCCCTGGCTATTTCTCATTGCTGAGTGCTGTTTTCCTACCCCAGCAGAGACCACTTTATCCCTTGTCATCTAAAGTCAGCATCACCTGATGCTGTCTCCTGATGGGGCTTCTGCTGCTGCTCTCAATCCAAACAATCCATGTAGGTGCTGCAATAAGATCGATCTCTGAAAGATGCAATTCTGTCCCAGTCGTGTTCCTTCTCCACAATCCTTGGTGGCTTCCCATTGCCTCCTGTATAAAGGCACATGTAGCTCTCTGAAGTCCAGTCCCAACTGCTCTGCACTGTGTTCCCATCAGGGACCCAACTCTCTAGTCACACTGGACAATTCCTGTCTGTTTCCAGGACACACCTACAGTGTCAGAGATATGACACTAAAGGTTTGGGAATTGGACTCACTGTGTCAGGTCCCAGTGCAACTTTCTAGTTGTTTGAACTTGTGCAAAATGCTCAAGTGCTTTGAGCCTGTTTCCTCATTTGCAAGCTGGAGATATTAATACCGTCTCTCCTCTGACTCGTGCCTTCCTTCCCCCAACCCTGCAACTTTACATCCCTTTCCCCAGAGTGCAAAATCATGACAGCTTAGGTTCAGAGAGGTGAAGTGACTTGCCCAAGGTCACACAGCAGATAAGTGGAAGAATAGGGATTTGAACCTAGGTCAGGGGCTCCAGTCTCTTCAGGACTGGTGAGCTCAGTCAAAAGGATGAGATTTGTGCTCTAGTTCTTGCTGAACCATAACCACGTCTTCACCTCTGTGCCCCTTTCCTAGGATATTGGCACTGTGCTCCATGGTCAGATGTCCCTTCCCTAGGAAGACAGGGGGCTTGGGGCCCTTCCCTGTGTCTTTTAGACTGGGGTCTTATTATAACAGCCTTCCTGGAATCCAGGCCCAACTTTGACCCTTGTTCCCTTGGGTTGAAGAACCTGAGCCTACCTGGTGACCCTTGTTGAGCCTCAAACACTGGGATTGGAAGGCAGAGGTGGATATCCACCTGAATTCTCCTTCCTGGCAGCCAATGTGTGGAACAGAAGAGCTGTGGACGTGGGAAGGAAGGATTTCCCAATTAAGCAGGAGACTGTGACCAGGCCCTGGAAAGGGTGAGCTCGCCCAACAGAAGAGGGGAAGCCAGAGGCTTTGAGGCAGAGAGACCAAGAGCCACAGGCACGATGCTCCATCCTCAGCAAAGAGCTGGAGTAGAGCCCTTGGGTGGCAACGTCAAAGTCAAGACTAGTGAAACAAATCCATGCGGAGAGGGCACGGTGATTTCAGAAAGTGTACGGGACCTAGGGTTCACCCTTCCGTGGAGAGAGGTCAAGGAGCAGTGAAGAGGAGAGCTTGCAGACCCCAAGAACAGCCGACTCCCATCTCCTCCCCATATCATCCCCGCCCCCCCAGCCATCACCAGGACAGCTCTGCAGTGCTGCCGACAAGTGCCACGGCAGGCTCTGCTACTGCTGGCGAGCCCCTAACAGCTGCTCCAGCTGTCTCCCATCAGAGAAAACTCACATCTGAGACCAGACTGACGAGGCTGTCTCCAGACAGGCGTCAGCAGAGGGAGAAGGGGCAGGCGACAGGCCGTCATTACAAGGCACACCCTGCCCATCTCCCAGGCGCCACCGACAGGAGGTTCTTAATCATCAGAGAGCCACGAGGGCCTTTCTCGGTTCTCTTGACCTCACCGGCACCTGTGTGTGCACAAACATGCTTTAGCAGACCTGGGAGACCACCTATGCACCAAGTGGCAAGTACACACTTCTGAATGGACCCTCCCACGTGCACGAGCATGGAGTCCATGCGGACGCATTGGAGAATCGACTGTGTGCGCACACACTCATGTCAGCTCTCAGCCAGGAACGCGCAAACACGCAAACACGCATGTGTTCCCACTAATTCCCACGCATCACAAACATAAACACGTTTGCTCCCGTACCTACACATTTGCACATAGTACGCTGTGTCTAAATCTGGGTTCTCTCAAAAGAAGAGTCTAGGACAGGAATGTAGGTGCAAGTAGTTAAGGGGAGAGTCTGAGTCTCAGTGAGGAGCTGGGGGTGAGAAAGTAGGTAAGGAGCGAGTTACCACCAGGGTTCCTCAGAGCTCCACCCTGCTGGACGCCTTCTCAGAGACCCAGTGGAGCACACCTCAGAATCGTCGCACTGGAAGATGACTGGAAAAATTGAGGTGTAACTGAGGGGTTTCTCTAAACTCCTGTCCTTCATCGGTTGAGTGTTGCTCCTGACATGAGCTGCTCTCATTTCCAGGCTGAGCACACCCAGAAAGCATCCTTAGATGGACACACAGAAAGCTGTCGTTAGCAAGTGTGGGACCTGTTCCAAAAGGGAAGGCCAGAGTTAGGTGTGCACGCGGAAGGTACCCACTGCACACAGGAACACACACCCCAACACGTGTGCTCTCAGAAACTCGCACGAGAGGGGACGGGGAGAGGTACCATGTGCACTGATTCCAAGAGGCACATTTTATTTTACTTTACTTTTTTTGGCAGTACTTGGGTGTGAACTCAGGGCTTCGCACTTGCAAGGCAGGTGCTTGAGCCATGCGGTAGGAGCCTCCAGCCCCCTTTTTAGGGGGATTATTTTGAATGTGGCATCTCACTTTTCTTTTTTGCCTGGCTGGCCTAGACTGATCCTCCTATTTTATGCTTCTCACTGTAACTGGGATGACAGGCATGCACCACCACACCCAACTTTTTTCCATTGAGATGGGGTCTTGGATACTTTTTTGCCATGCTAGCCTGGAACTTCATTCCTCCCCATCGCAGCCTCCCAAGTAGCTGGGATTACAGACTTGAGTCATGAGCATCCGGCTCAAGAGGCACAATTTAAACATGCTGACATCCCTGCAATTGTGATATGTCTTACAATTAAAATAAACAGTGATTTTTTTTCTCTCCTTTTTAGTATATGCAATAATGTTGTCACTGATAGAGTCTTAGACTTCATGAGATAGGACACACAAAATGTGCTGCATGTGCCTACTGTACCTCTGGAAAGAAGGAAACAGCGTGCAAAGGGCTCTGACCTTCCTAGCCACTGTCTTGAGGTATAATTCACATCCCACACATGCCATATGATTCATCCATTTAAAGTATGCATTCAGTTTTTTAGCATATTCGTAAAATGGCACAACCATCACCACTATCAAACTTCAGAACATTTTCATTATCCCCAAAAGAAATCCCTTAGCAGTCACATCCCGCTCTCCCACCTGTTCCCAGTCCTAGGCAACCTCTAATTTACCCTTCTGTGTCCATAGACTTCCTTATTCTGGATCTCTTGTACAAATGGAATCATACAATGTGTGGCCTTGTGTATCTTCTCGCTTGGCATAATGCTTTCAAGAGTCGTTCTCTTGTAGCAGGTATTGCACACCTTCCTTTTCAGGGCTCAATAATACTCTGCATGTGGATATACCACATTTTGTTTGCTCATTCATCATTGATGGATATTTGGGTTGTTTCCCACCCTTTAGCTATTATGAATGCTGCTATGAACATACATGAACAAGTTCTGAGTGAAGACGTTTTCATTTGTCTAGAATGTATACCCAAGACTGGAATTACTCGGTCATATGGTAACGGTATGGCTAACCTTTTGAGAAACTGACAAACCATTTCCCAAAAGACTGCCCTACTTTACATTCCTATAAGTACTGTACAAGGTTTCCAGTTTCTCCAGTTCCTCCTCAATACCTGCTGTCACCCTTGCTGCTGTTATTATCATACCTATCCTCGTGGGTACAAAATGGTGTCTTCATTTATGTCCTCCCTAATGTTTATTATGTAATTCATTCTGCTTGCTTTAAATTTATTTTTTCTTTTTCTCACCTCTTAATGGGGGAAAGGTTAGGTTCCTGGTTTCAGGTCTTTTCTTTTTAGTACTGGCATTTATAGTTATAAGTTTCCCTCAAAGTACTGTGTTAACAACACCATATTAAGTCTTGGAATGGTGTGTTTTTTCATTCATCAGAAAATATTTTCTAGGGCAGGAGATGTGATTGAAGTGGTAGAGCACCTCCCTACCAAGGAGCAGGCCCTGAGTTCAAACCTCAGTACCACCAAAACTAAATGAATAAAGAAAACTTGATAAAAACATTTTCTGGTTTCCCTTGGTATTTCTTCTTTGGCTCATTTGACTAAGAGGTAGTATGTTGTTTAATGTCCACATTTGTGAATTTCCCAAAACTCTTTCATTATTGATTTCTAATTTCTTTCCATGAGGTTGGAAAACATACTTTGCATGATTTAAATCCTTTTAACCTTACAAGACTTATTGTGTGAGCTAACACATGAAGTGGCATGGAGAAGGCTCCGTGTGTACTTGAGAAGACAGCTGTAGTCGGGAGAGTTTCTACAGACATTCCTCGGTCCAGTGGATCCATGGTATTGTATGCATTTCTTGTTTCCTCCTTGGCCTTCTGAGAAGCCATTCCATCCATTATCAAAAGAATTTTTTATTTCAATTGTTACGCTTTTCAACTCTAGAATTTCTTTTTTTTAATGAAAACAATTTCTCACAGTTGATAATCTCTCTGTATTTGATAAGACAACATTTCCATCCTTCCCTCCACTTCTTTGGACATGGCTTCTTTCAGCTTTTTGAACATATTTAAAACTGGTTTATATTTTTTGTCTAGTAAGTCCAACATCTGGGCTTCTTGAGAGACCATTTCTGTTTGACTGTCTGTGAGCCATGCTTTTTCTATGCGTGTTCTCTTAACTTTAGTTGAATATTGCACTTTTAAAATAATACGAGAACTCTAGAAATCGGTGCCCCTCACCCCCAGGGTTTGTCATTGTTCTGTATGTCATAGTTGCTGCTCTTCATTGGCTTAGTGACTTCCCTTGGCTGACTCAATGATGTCTGCATGCTTTATCATGTGTGTACTTTGGCAACTCTTGTTTAGTGAATTTAGTGATCAGGCAATGATTGGACAAAGATTTTCATAAATGCTGTGAATCGATAAACTTTACAGCCTTTGCCCAAGAGCTCTGTGTGTGTTGGGAGAGTTTAAAACTTTGCCTTAGTTTTTTACCTCCTGTCTGTAGAAGCTGGTCAACCCAAGGTGAAAGACAATAGCCTTTCCATGTCTTTCTGAGGTACAGACATGGCTTTCTAGATTTGCTGAGAATATATTGGAGCTCTTCAGAGCCCCTCAAGTTTTTCTTTCAAAATTTTGGTTAGCTTAACCATTGATGCTTCCTTGAGCAGCCATGATGGTAAGTCATTGCCATTGATTGTTTTCCACAAATGTCTTTGGAGCTAGACCTATTTGCACAGAGCATGCTCCGATTCAGGTCCAATAAAGAAAATCCTTCAAAATGAAGCTTTTCAGCAAGCTGCTAGCCAGGTCAAACAATGACAGTGTCTGGGGATGTTGTTTTCGAGAAGCTCCAAACCTGTTCTGTCCCCTCCTGTGGTGATTAGGTTCCTGGTTTACACAGGCTGCTGGGTTTTGTGGATAAAGACCAAAAAGTCAATTTCTCCTACTATATTCTCCCAACACTGATTAGAACTCAGTCCCTCAAGACTGTCCCCACTTCAGAGGCCAGTCACAAGCACTAATTTGTCACCTATATTTCAGGTTGACAGGTTATAAACCGGATTCCCACAAACCTCATCTTAGGGTTGATTATTTTGCTAAGGAGACTCACAGAACTCAGGAAAACACTTTTGTCTACACATCCACGTTAGAGCATACAACTAATGGCCAGATGGAACAGATGTACAGGCCGAGGTCTGGGAAGACCAGGCATGAAGTTTCTCAGATTTCCGGCATTTCAAAAAGGCACATTTGAGAGTTTTTCCAGTGTTCTTGTTGTTTTTATGAAGGGGCAGGTTTTTGCAAGTCCTTCCTCCATCTGTCCAGAAGTCAGGCACTAAACCAGGGCTTTCTTACATCTCCTTTTGCATTCTGTGAAGTTTTCGTTTTTAAAAATCATGTCCAGGTATTACCCAATCAAAAATGAAACATAAACATAAAATAGGGTATGTCCACATGTGTGCATGTGACACACATGATCCCGGAGCCTGAGTGTGTGGGCATATACACCTGCCTGGACACACGTTTGTTCATCCACGCTGTGGACTAGCAGAGTTAGTTCCATGTTTCAGGAAGTCCCCCCACCCCATTCCCAGCCATTGTTGATTGCAATGTGGAGCATGGGGAGCAAGGGTGGGAGGCAGAGAAGCAAGACAAGGCTGGGGAGACATCTGGCAAAAGTGATGATGTGGCACAGGCTTGTTCCAGGGAAACTATGTCATTCCACGGCTAGTGGCCTTTCAGGACCCCTGTGTGCACAGGCCGAGGCACATGGCCCATGTGTTCAGACTTGCATGCATCTGAAACACAGCACTCAGGTTAAAGGAAAACTTGGCATGGATGTCCCAAGGGTCTGGGGAAAGGGGCTGGATCATGAACCACAAAGGGACTTGGTGATTAGAACAAGTTTCTGGGGGGAGTGTCTGAGGAGGTGCAGTTTTCTGGCTTGATGCTGTGGGATGCCAGTCTCCCTCTGTCAGAGTGGACACATACACCACAGTCTGCTCTAAGACATCCTTTTCTGGCTATCCAGGCTTATCCTGGTCCTCCCAGGAGACCTGGATATAACTTTTAATGCCCCTGAGGGCCCCTCCTTGGTCCCCTTGACTTATTAACCACCCTCTCTTTGCCCTCTTCCTAGTCTACAGTGTTTGCAGGAAAAGGTTATGTTTATTGACCTTTTCCACCCTAGAAACAAGCTTATCTCCCACTCCCGCCACCCACTGCAGAGAGCAGCAGGCAAAAGCTGAGAGTAGCTGGGGAAGAGCCTGGGTGGTCCACACCTGATTGGATCAGATCCCAGCCCATTCTGATGCCAAAGCTGTCAACGTTCTCCCACATCCAAGATGCTACAATTCAGAATGTTTAAAATATACAATTTATTTTTATCATGAATTATTTCAAACATCTAAAGAATAATATAATAAAGACCAAATACCCACTATCCATTTTTAACTTCCATTAAAATTATGCCTGACCTGTTTCAGCTCTTTCATTGGTTTTTAAAAATGCATTGTGCCAGCAAGTAAATGAATTCATCCACTTTCGGGTTGGTTCCAGACTTCTGCTGTTGTGGGCAGAGCTGTTTTACACATTCTCGTTGTGTCTGCTGCTGTGTTCGTGCGTGCAGGGCAAGGAGTGGGGGTCTCTTGGGGATGGAACTGGGCAGGGAATTGCCAAATATTCAGCTTCAGGAGGTATGCCACCAAACTGTTTTCCACTGTGGTTGTATCAATTTGTGCTCCACCAGCAGTCTGAGAGGTCTTGGAGATCTGCCTCTTCTGTGCCCTCCCACCATGAGATGCTACCCAGCAGCAGAAGTGAAGGGACAATAACAACCATAGACTTGAATTGTGGTAAAGCCCTGCCACTCCATTAAAAGCTCCATAAGCAACATCCATAAGAAACACTGTGTATAGAGTGTATCCACATTTGTATCCTGTACACTTCTTCTGCTACTTATTACCTTTTTAAGGAAACAAAGTGTTACAGATACAATTGAACATCTATGCTTCTATAGACCACTCTGTAAACCAATTCCTGTCTCCTCCCCCAACTTCCTCTGCCCAGAAGAAATGCTCTCAGGAAATAAGGTGGGTCGCCTTCACACCTGTCATGGTTTTAGATTTTAACTGCTCATAAGCAATCCCCTACTGCTGGCAATTTTTTGATATTTATATCAATGGAATCAAATCATACAGACCCTTCTGCAATTTGCACCCCCTCCACCCTGCCACTCACCATTATAGCTTTGAGATAGACTGTCAATGCATGTGGCTAAAGTTGATTACCTACAACTACGTGTTCAGTTTATTAATTTGCTGTTCCTTTACTATCTGTCCTCCTTATTGATGGGAATTAAATGATAGAGTCATTGTGATTTGAGGATTCTAAGATTTCATATTTGGATGATACCTGTGAAATATGTTCTTTTTCTTTCCCCTAATCCCATCCCAGTCTCCGGCTGCTGTTCTGCTGGCCTTGGGTTTGCAGATCAGCAGTCCTCAGAGGAGGAAAAATTGGGGAATAGCAAAGGTTCTTTGCTTGATCAATTTCAAGTTAGACTCTGGAAGCTTCCCCTGGGTCCATTTGTGCACTTCTTTGTAAAATCCGGTTTTAGCAAGAACTCTTTCCCCACCCCACCTTGCTATCTGGTGGGGGTCGTCACCCTCCACCACCTCCCAAGTGGTCTGATCACCCTGGCCTACCTTCAGCAAGAGTGCTATGGGTCAGCCTAGCTAGAATCCCACCTTACCCCTGACGCCTCCTCTTAGTAATTAGTAATGCTTATTGCTCCCACACTGCTCCTTGGCCATGAACTCCCACTCTCCCTTGTGGTATTCAGAGCTGAGACAAGTCTCTCCCCCACCAAGATCCCTTTGCAATGGTCTGAATAAAGTTGCATTCATGCTTTAACAAGTGTCTTTGAGTAATGTTCTCTCACAGGAGTGGCCAGACTCCCAGTCACTCCTGAGGTCAGGAGCACAGTCTCCTGCTGCATTTCAGGAGAGAAGTTAGAGGGCAATCAAGAGCCCTTAAAGTCACAGGCCTGGGTTCCCTCTCCAGCATTGCAAAGGGGAAAAAAACAAAACAAAAAGGAGCCCAGAAAATGACATTCCTTGCACATCTGGGGTGTGGGAGGAAAGTGGTCTCTCCACTGTATTCAGAGAGGAATCTGGGCTTTTAGAAAAACGAGCTCTCCAGATTCCAAGCTTCTAAGCTCCTGGACCTCAAGGTTCAAGGGCAGTTTCCAAGTGGAAAGAATCTCCCTCAGGGCTCCTGAGGCCTCTGCCAGCTTCATGTCTACTTCCGGCGGACCAGCTGAGAAATGAAGAGCCCTGGTGGAAAGCCCCTGTCATCCTGCCCTATGAGTCAGCCAGTCCCTGACAAGGCAGGGGCCCAGGGACCTCAGTTAATTAAAACTATAACACTTCCCTTGGGGCATCTCTGGTCACAAACTGAGCCAGAGGGGAAACTGAGTCCCCAAGAGGGCCTAGCTTTGCCCTGGTCACATGGTCAGCAGCATAGGCAGGCTACTTTGCACATACCCTCCTCCCTCCTGCTCCCAACCATCACTCTGTCACCAGTCTGCACTGCCCCATCCCTCTGCTGAGGACACAGCTGGGGTGGGAGGTGGGGGTGGCTGCCCAAGCGACTGGCTGGCTCCTTGGTCCCAGGCCTCTCATAGTTTGCCATTCATTTTCTGTATTCCTCATTTGTCTAAAAACCATGAAGAAAAATCACTTTTGTCTCTCTGCCTTGTCTGCTACTATGATCTATGGTCTCCATCAGGACCCCCTCCCCAGAGCACCCTTCTTCTCCCTCAAATGCCCTAAGGCTGGGGTCAGGGGATAGAGTTGCTTTGTGCAGATTCAGAGCCCTTCAGGAGGCAAGGGCCCCGCTTTGTGTAGAGATAAGACAGCACAGATTCCCCTGATCATTGCTGTGCGGCTTTGGCCAATTCATTACCTCTCAGTGTCCCCATCTCCAGACCCACCCAAGGTCTGTGTACTGTTTTTCCTCCATTTGTTCTGTTATCTCTGTGGGGTGCCTGAGGCAAATAATTTATATATATTTTTTTCATTTTTCTTTTATTATTCATATGTGCACACAAGGCTTGGTTCATTTCTCCCCCCTGCCCCCACCCCCTCCCTTACCACCCACTCCGCCCCCTCCCGCTCCCCCCCCTCAATACCCAGCAGAAACTATTTTGCCCTTATTTCCAATTTTGTTGTAGAGAGAGTATAAGCAATAATAGGAAGGAACAAGGGGTTTTGCTGGTTGAGATAAGGATAGCTATACAGGGCATTGACTCACATTGATTTCCTGTGCGTGGGTGTTACCTTCTAGGTTAATTCTTTTTGATCTCACCTTTTCTCTAGTTCCGGTTCCCCTTTTCCTATTGGCCTCAGTTGCTTTAAGGTATCTGCTTTAGTTTCTCTGCGTTAAGGGCAACAAATGCTAGCTAATTTTTTAGGCGTCTTACCTATCCTCACCCCTCCCTTGTGTGCTCTCGCTTTTATCATGTGCTCATAGTCCAATCCCCTTGTTGTGTTTGCCCTTGATCTAATGTCCACACATGAGGGAGAACATATGATTTTTGGTCTTTTGGGCCAGGCTAACCTCACTCAGAATGATGTTCTCCAATTCCATCCATTTACCAGAGAATGATAACATTTCGTTCTTCTTCATGGCTACATAAAATTCCATTGTGTATAGATACCACGTTTTCTTAATCCATTCGTCTGTGCTGGGGCATCTTGGCTGTTTCCATAACTTGGCTATTGTGAATAGTGCCGCAATAAACATGGATGTGCAGGTGCCTCTGGAGTAACAGTCTTTTGGGTATATCCCCAAGAGTGGTATTGCTGGATCAAATGGTAGATCAATGTCCAGCTTTTTAAGTAGCCTCCAAATTTTTTTCCAGAGTGGTTGTACTAGTTTACATTCCCACCAACAGTGTAAGAGGGTTCCTTTTTCCCCGCATCCTCGCCAACACCTGTTGGTGGTGTTGCTGATGATGGCTATTCTAACAGGGGTGAGGTGGAATCTTAGCGTGGTTTTAATTTGCATTTCCTTTATTGCTAGAGATGGTGAGCATTTTTTCATGTGTTTTCTGGCCATTTGAATTTCTTCTTTTGAGAAAGTTCTGTTTAGTTCATGTGCCCATTTCTTTATTGGTTCATTAGTTTTGGGAGAATTTAGTTTTTTAAGTTCCCTGTACATTCTGGTTATCAGTCCTTTGTCTGATGTATAGTTGGCAAATATTTTCTCCCACTCTGTGGGTGTTCTCTTCAGTTTAGAGACCATTTCTTTTGATGAACAGAAGCTTTTTAGTTTTATGAGGTCCCATTTATCTATGCTATCTCTTAGTTGCTGTGCTGCTGGGGTTTCATTGAGAAAGTTCTTACCTATACCTACTAATTCCAGAGTATTTCCTACTCTTTCTTGTATGAACTTAAGAGTTTGTGGTCTGATATTAAGATCCTTGATCCATTTTGAGTTAATCTTGGTATAGGGTGATATACATGGATCTAGTTTCAGTTTTTTGCAGACTGCTAACCAGTTTTCCCAGCAGTTTTTGTTGAAGAGGCTGCTATTTCTCCATCGTATATTTTTAGCTCCTTTGTCAAAGATAAGTTGCTTATAGTTGTGTGGCTTCATATCTGGGTCCTCTATTCTGTTCCACTGGTCTTCATGTCTGTTTTTGTGCCAGTACCATGCTGTTTTTATTGTTATTGCTTTGTAATAGAGTTTGAAGTCAGGTATTGTGATACCTACTGCATTGTTCTTTTGACTGAGTATTGCCTTGGCTATTCGTGGCCTCTTGTGTTTCCATATAAATTTCACAGTAGATTTTTCAATCTCTTTAATGAATGTCATTGGAATTTTGATGGGAATTGCATTAAACATGTAGATTACTTTTGGGAGTATCGACATTTTTACTATGTTGAATCTACCAATCCATGAGCATGGGAGATCTCTCCACTTTCTATAGTATTCCTCAATCTCTTTCTTCAGAAGTGTATAGTTTTCCTTGTAGAGGTCTTTCACATCTTTTGTTAGGTTTACACCTAGGTATTTGATTTTTTTTGAGGCTATTGTAAATGGAATTGTTTTCATACATTCTTTTTCAGTTTGCTCATTGTTAGTGTATAGAAATGCTAATGATTTTTCTATGTTGATTTTATATCCTGCTACCTTGCTATAGCTATTGATGATGTCTAGAAGCTTCTGAGTAGAGTTTTTTGGGTCTTTAAGGTATAGGATCATGTCGTCTGCAAATAGGGATATTTTGACAGTTTATTTACCTATTTGTATTCCTTTTATTTCTTCTTCTTGCCTAATTGCTCTGGCTAGGAATTCCAGTACTATGTTGAATAGGAGTGGAGATAGTGGGCATCCTTGTCTGGTTCCTGGTTTTAGAGGGAATGGTTTTAGTTTTTCTCCGTTAAGTATAATGCTGGCTGTAGGTTTGTCATATATAGCTTTTATAATGTTGAGGAACTTTCCTTCTATTCCTAGTTTTCTTAGAGCTTTTATCATGAAATGATGTTGGATCTTATCAAAGGCTTTTTCTGCATCTATTGAGATGATCAAGTGGTTTTTGTCTTTGCTTCTGTTAATGTGGTTTATTAAGTTTATTGATTTTCGTATGTTGAACCACCCCTGCATCCCTGGGATGAAGCCTACTTGGTTGTGGTGAATAATCTTTTTGATGTGTTGTTGAACTCGGTTTGCCATTATTTTGTTGAGGATTTTTGCATCAATGTTCATTAAGGAGATTGGCCTATAGTTCTCCTTTTTGGAGGTGTCTTTGCCTGGTTTTGGGATAAGTGTAATACTGGCTTCATAAAATGTGTTAGGCAGTTTTCCTTCCCTTTCTATTTCGTGGAACAGTTTAAGGAGGGTTGGTATCAGTTCTTCTTTAAAGGTCTGATAGAATTCAGCAGAGAATCCATCAGGTCCTGGACTTTTCTTTTTGGGGAGACTCTTGATTGCTGCTTCAATTTCATTTTGTGTTATAGGTCTATTCAGGTGATTAATTTCCTCTTGGTTCAGTTTTGGATGATCATATGTATCTAGAAATCTGTCCATTTCTTTTAGATTTTCAAATTTATTTGAATATAGGTTCTCAAAGTAGTCTCTGATGATTTCCTGGACTTCCATGGTGTTTGTTGTTATCTCCCCTTTTGCATTCCTTTTTTTTTTTTTCATTTTTCTTTTATTATTCATATGTGCATACAAGGCTTGGTTCATTTCTCCCCCCTGCCCCCACCCCCTCCCTTACCACCCACTCCACCCCCTCCCGCTCCCCCCCTCAATACCCAGCAGAAACTATTCCCTTTTGCATTCCTAATTCTACTAATTTGGGTTTTTTTCTCTCCTCATTTTAGTCAGGTTTGCCAGGGGACTATCGATCTTGTTTATTTTTTCAAAGAACCAACTTTTTGTTTCATTAATTCTTTGTATGGTTTTTTTGGTTTCTATTTCGTTGATTTCAGCTCTTATTTTTATTATTTCTCTCCTTCTATTTGTTTTGGGATTTGCTTGTTCTTGTTTTTCTAGGAGTTTGAGATGTATCATTAGGTCATTGATTTGGGATCTTTCATTCTTTTTAATATATGCACTCATGGCTATAAACTTTCCTCTCAAGACTGCCTTAGCTGTGTCCCATAGGTTCCGGTAGGTTGTGTTTTCATTTTCATTGACTTCCAGGAACTTTTTAATTTCCTCTTTTATTGCATCGATGATCCATTCTTCATTAAGTAATGAGTTATTTAGTTTCCAGCTGTTTGCATGTTTTTTGTCAATAATTTATATTTATATTTATTCTTGGTGCCAAGCCTGGAACCACCTCCTCCACGAGCCTCAGTGGCTCAGGGCAGAGCCAAATGTGCTTGTTGACAGTTGTCAACAAACATCGTAGTACACAGGGCCTCCAGAAGAGGAAGGGGGCCCTCTGCTGGCAGGGGAGGAATGAGATGGAGAGTGTTTGTGTGTGTGTGTGGTTGGCGGCTCTGAGGAGGTGGTCTCTGAGCTGGATTCAGAGACCATAATGTTAAGAGCATGGGCTCTGGAGTTAGACTGCCTTGTTGACAATCCTGCTGTGTGGCCATGGGCAACTTGCTTAACCTCTCTGACTTTAGGAGATTTGGGAATGGGAATCTTTCTGAGGGAGCTATGAATATGGCTTAGAGCCTGCAAAGCTGAATACTTGGGACAGAGAGTGAGCTGATGTTCTCACAATTTGTGGAGTGTCTAGGAGGGTGTCTTAGATGACAAGGTGAAGCAAGTGGTTTGGGCAGAGGAAACAAACAGCCTATGCCAAGGTCTGGGCATGGGGGAAATACAGCCAGTGAGAGATTCTGGAGCTTAGGAAGTACTGATACGGGAGGCTGGTGCAGGTGAGCTTGAAAGGCTAGCAACTATGCCCAAGCCTGAGGACACTGGGAAGTCACCGAAGGGTATAGCAGGAGAGTGGTGAAGTTGGAGTAAATGTTTTAAAAAGACTCCACTGATGGTAGCTGGAGAAAAGAAGCTGGAAGAGTCAAGTAGGGACTCAAATCCTGGTCTCCCTGGTCCAGTGCCCTTGCAGGATTTCAAAGTATTTTGAAACTCACAACCCCACTGTCTGAAGGCCCCCTGTACTGTTTAGGCTCCCTGGGGCTGTCTTGCTATCTCAGGTGTGTAAGTTGGGCTTGTGGGGGAATCCAGCTTAGGCGTGGGAGGCCTCTGGCCCATTCTGGATGGAACAGGGTGGGGGTGGGCAGCCTCCAGCCTTTCTACTGTGGAGCCGGTCAAGCGCTCCTCCCCCTAAGGAGCAGGAGCTGTCAGGCATGTCCAAACCGTGCTTCTGGCTGCCTCAATTTCACATCCCCCAGGCAGTGCAGACATCATGAATGGACTGGAAATTGAATGCAAAATCAAACTGCAGAAAATAAATGGATGCAAAAGTCATTTGGAGCCAATAATAACAACCATCTCTGGACTCAGAAGCAGAGAAAGTTCTGCAGAGGCTGAGCAGGCCTGGCCCAGCAACGGTTGTTAATCTAAGAACCTGCCCCCTCTTTCACTATCCCCAGCACTCCTACAATGACCTGAGGTGCCAGCTGGTCTCCAAGGTCACTCAGAGTACAAACAGAGGAAACTGAGTCTTAGAGAGGACAGATAGAACCAAGGTCCCTGGAGAATGAGGACCCTAGAGTCAGACAGATGTGGGTTTTGATCCAATTCCTTCACTTTCCAGTGTACATGACCTTAGGCGAATTGCCTGCTCTCCAGTTTCCTCATCAGACAATTCAGAGCTCTCTGAATATTTGACAAGGGTAGGTAGGGTTCATGCCATCTGGCTTGCTGCTCTATCCTGATGCCTCCATCGGCCACCCACAATGTGCTGCACTGGACAGAACAGATTCTTATTACATGTCTTTGTTGGTCTCCTGTCAACTCCACAGATGAAGACAGAAAAACTCACAAGCAGCCCAGGGATACAAGGTACCAGCTGCCTTTTCTTCAGATCATTCATTCCGACTCTGGTGCAGTGAGCACCTCCTGCCTGGGCCAGACTCGGGGTTGGAGCCTTGTGCTGGCACTGAAGCCCCACTCTGGGAGCTAAGAGGGTCCTCAGTGAGCAGGCTGACACCCAAGGCCCTTCCTAAGCTACTGGGAGCTATGGGACCAGGGGAGTGAGAACTAGATGAGTGACGAGAAAAGAAGTCCCTGGCTGGGGCACCTGGGCAACCAGGATAAAGCAGAGAGAAAAGCAATTATACCAGAGTCACCTACTACATGCCAGGAACCCAGGCCACAACAGGAATGCAACACACACAGGGAACATGCAATCTGCAGACCTTGCAATCACCTTGATTTGTAGCCATTTGTTACCAATAGCAGCTCTCAAGGCAAGAAACATAGTTTCTTGAAGGAATGTGCCACAGGGACATTGGCTGGGGCAGGGGGTGGCAGGGGGAGGGCTTCCTGAAGGAAGTGGTACTTGGACAGAAATCTGAGGATGGTGGAGTATGTCAGAGGAGAAAGACAAAAAGGAAAGGGAGGAGAAAGGATGGAAACAGGGAGTGGGAGAGGCAGAGAAAGAGAGTTCAAGAAAAGATGGTGGACTGAGAGAAGGATCCAGAAATGAGAGACAATTGGAATGCAAGGCAGAGGAGGAGAGAAGTGAGCCAGCTCAGTCAGCTAGACAGACAGATACAGAAGGAGAAGGGGGCAGGAAAGAGGGCAGCTAATAGGGAGGAAAGACCTCAGGAAGAAGGAAGCTGGTGAGGGAAGAGACAGGTGCCCTCTCTTGGACTTTCATCTCTAACACAAAAGAGGAACTGAGTCCCACAGGGAGCAGGGTGCGTGGGGCTGCGTTGAATAATACATCTCACATTTCAGCACTGTTTCATCTTTCTTTTTTGCAAGCCTGGATCCAGAGCAGTGTGTGGCTGTAAGTGGCACTGCATGGGGCAGGTGGGGAGAGCAGAAGGCGGGGTGGGTCTGGCTGGCCAGGACAGCAGGACAGCAGAGCCAGAGCCTCCTTCTTCCTGAGGCCACTCAGGGCCTGCCTCATCCTAACTTTCATTTGGAACCCAGCTCCTCCCAGAAGGCTGTCAACTGGGGAGCTTGCTGTTAAAGATGGTGTTAACTGTGAGGGAAGGTGTTAACTGTGAATTAGGGTGTGTTCACTGTTGACAAGAGTGTTCACTGTCAACTAAGGTGCTTGTCAAGTAGCACATTTGCAGTTTGTTTGAGGGTTAGCTGATAATGAGTATGTTTGCTGTTAACTAGAGTGTTCATTGGTAACCCGTGTGTTTAACAAGAAGCATGGGTTTTATAAAGAAGGGTGTTTGCTATTAACTAGGGTATTAACACTTAACGAAATAGTGGCAGATAACTAGGGTGTTCAACATCAACTAAGGTGTTTGTGAATAAAGTGTCTGTGAATAAAGTCCAGCTTTTGTGCCTCAGCTTACCTGCTCTTCCCACTTCCCTCTTACCATCTTATTCACTAGAGTGCTTTCTTCCTCCCAGGGTGGAGCTCCTCTGTATAAGAACAAGGACCTGGCTTGATTTCAGGACAATCCTCCTCCAATGAACAGGGAGAGTTCAACCCACCTCTCTGGTTCCAATCTTAATTGGCAACCAAGATGGAAGGTGGGGAACTTCTTGAAATATCCAACATTTTTTAAAAGGAGCATCTGAGATCTTTACATAGCCAAAGGACTGACTTTATAATGGTGGGGTGGCAGGCAGATAGAAGCTGTTTCTTGGCCCTGAAATCCTGCAGATGGATGTACTCTGGGCTCTGGTGCTGGGATCCTATGTTGCTCAGGCCTGGGGATCTGCCAGGATCCCAGGAAGCCTCGTCTGTCAGCCTTGTCCTCCCAGGCTGGAGTGTTCATTGGGTGGTACCTAAGTGAGAGCCCACTGCTGATAGTCCAAATTCCTGACCAAGTGGCCACAGGAGGCCTGGGGTCTGAACTCCAAGCAGTCACTGACTTGTTAGGCAACATTTGCCAAGCCATTGCCCCAGCTGGTCCTCAGCTGTAAGATGGGTTTAAACCAACAGGTGTGGGAGTATCTGGTCAGCTATGTCTTGAGGGACACTTCTCTTTAAAGCCACTGCACAGAGTCCCGGGGTGGGGGAGAGGGAGACTCTGTCCTGGGTGTATCCAGCCAGCTCCATCCATCATCCCTGACTCCTTCAGCCTGGCCCCTCCCGATACCCTAAGAGCCTCTCCACCCCAGGGCAAAGGCAGTGATAGGAAGGACTCAACAGTCACCAGCATCCCCTTTGGTCTGGGTATGTGGGGCTGGAATGGTGGAGAGCAATGGCTACAGACCAGGCACCGTCCACGTTGGCCACCGTTCTAGCTTAGCCACACCATCTCCCTCCCTCCCTTCTGGATGTGGGCAGCTTCCTCTCAGACTCTGCTGCTCCTCTGGCCCCTGGCTGCAGCTGAAAACATATTAATGGTGCCACAGGCTCTTGGTCAAAGTCACTGCCCACCTCCGCTTACTGAGTGAAGAAATACTCAATGTCCCACCTTAGCAGTGGATGGCCTGGGCAAAAGGACAGCAGTGGCTTTTCCTCATCAGCCCACCTCCCAGCTGACTCTGCAGGCCCCTCAATGCTTCTCACCCCGGGAAGCAGGAAAGATTCCTTTGGGGTCCAGATGTCATATTGAGATCAGCCCCACCCTTCTCCTAACTGAGTAGTTAGTTGTTCCCATTGTCATCACCCTTTTGACCCTGCCAGGTCCCATCACAGAGGCCTGGGCAGTGACCCCACCCAGGACACACTTGAGCTGGCTTTGCTAGGTCACAAGAGGTGATGGTTAGATTTTCAGGAATTTTGAGAACCAGGTGCTAAACTGTCAACAACTTGCAGTCGACTGTGATGAGAGTATTTACACCATGGCACCTGGCAGATGAGGCAGGTGGTGCTTTCTTTGGAGAGGGGGTCTTATCAGCACACATAATGAACAGCATCCCATTCCCAGACTCCCACCTGAGCCCCAATCCTGTCTGTATATATAAAATATTCTGAGCTGGGTGCAGTGCCTCATGCCTATAATCTCAGCACTTGGGAGGCTGAGGCAGGAGGAGAAAAAG
Source organism: Castor canadensis (assembly GCF_047511655.1). Lineage (NCBI taxonomy): Eukaryota > Metazoa > Chordata > Mammalia > Rodentia > Castoridae > Castor > Castor canadensis. Next base: position 160,949,170 of record NC_133390.1, on the reverse strand, counting down.
TTCAGGCTGGCTGGGCTGCATAGTGAGACAGAGTCTCACAACAGCAACAAAAGTATTCTATGCTTTTCTAAGTTAAAAAAAAGCTGGATCACCTTGTTTCCTGCTTGTGGTCCTTTGCAGATTTCTCTGTGGGCAGGTGGTTCACATAGGAAAAAAAGATTTCCGAGACCTGCGTTAGAACCCAACCTAATACCATGCCCCATAGAAAGACTCTTCCTGACTTTCATTTTAAAGGTTTCTTAAGTCGTACAGGCTTAGACTTGACTCATACATACATTTGTCAAGTTCTAGAAGCCTTAAATTCTGGAGTCTGAATCTTTAAACTTCCAGATCTTAGACTGGGAGCATTCTGGTTAGGGGAGTTCCATCTTATCCAGGGATTTGATTCCAGAGTAGGTGGATGAGGAAATTCCCAGTGTCCTTCAGAGAGATCCATGCCGGGGGCCATTCATCACTCAGTGTGCCCTGCCCTGCCAGCTTTTCCTCCAGGAAAGGAACAAACGCCTGCCTTTCCACTTGAGGAAATGAAGTATTTGGTGTGAATTCAGGGTGATGGTGTGTGAAATATGTACCTTTAAACCCTGGAACTCACTCAAGCTACAAGATGCCCACATTCACCTGGAAGGCAAAGCCACATTCGCCTGCATTTTACACTCTTGCAGAGTGCACAGAAATCTCAAACTGCCTGCTCTCTCCCTCTACCCCATTCTAGTTGAAGTTCTATATAGCCTTCAATCATAACAAATTAAAATTATAGAAATGTGGAGTTGGAAGGGACCTCATGCCAGGCCCCATCAAATGCTGAAATCTGCCCTACATTTGGTCTCTGTTTGAATTCTTTTAGTGGTGGGTGTTCCATCCCTTGCGAGACCACCCAAGTCACTTGTAAGCACCTTAAATTATATCGTTGGGACAAGATGAAACTTCCTGCGTCCTTGACCATTAACAAATGCGTATAAAGAGCCTCTCCTGCAGGAACTGGAGACCCAGAGGAAGTCAGACCTGCCCAGAGCCCTAATGTCAGTGTCCAGATGACAATACTGCTCTGCTCACTCAGAGAAAAGCCAGTGACCCCCCCCCGTTCCACCCCAACATTGCATGTAACTCTGAGGACTCCTAGACCCCCAAAATTCCAAATTCAAATTTCTCTTAGTGTAGATGAGAACATTGCAGACCCATGATGTAGAGAAACTTCCCCCAAGGTCAAGGTCACCCAGCATCAAAGCCAAAGTGTTAGAGTCAGGATGGAAACCTATATCTTTGCCTCAAATCCAGTGGGCCCCTCCCACTCCTCCCACCTTACTCCCAACCAAGTCTGGAGCCTGAGATCTGAAGCAGACCCCCCACCCCCACCCCGCCCCACTCTTCCAATAGCCGCCCTGTCACTATGGCTGGGGCTTCTGTCTTTGAGGCAACCTGCAGCCATTCGGAGACACAGGAGGCCCTGGCGCAGACCCAGGCCACCGAAGGGGGCGGACAGCTGGGCCGGGTGATGGGTGGTTTTAATATTTAAACACAGTTTGCCGCTGCACAGCCACAGGCAAAAGCAGCTGCCTCCTTTTTCTTCTCCTTCCTCTGCTTCCTTCCTTCCCTTTTTTTAAATCTTTAATGTCTCCCGCCAGCCGCCAGTGGGGGAGGCGTTGCTCCTGTGTCATATTTCAAAGAGTTGCCACAGCTGGAGGGATATTCACAGCATTTCGAGCCAATCCATTGTGTATAAATATATAGATATATATATATAGGTTTCATTATCCCCTTCAGGGCTGCCAGAGAATATATTCTTTTAATATGTATAATATATTTGAGCTGCTACACGACTCACAGGAGGAGGGAGGGGCCTGCAATTGACATTTCAGAGGCACTTCCAGGGACAGAGAAACAGCTGACTTTGGGAAAAGGAAGGGGTGGGTTCAGGTGAGTGTGGCCTCTGAGACCCTGGCGCAAGGCAGGCATGGAGGGCCCGGTCCCCTCCTTGGTATTTATTTGGTCCTTTGAGATGATTCATGTGATCCTTTCGGGCATCTGTAAGGATCTCTGTTGTTAAGTAGAGTTCTACTATAACAAAGGATTTGGAGACGTTTCCTGCATCTGCTGCAGCCTCAGGCGTTCAAGGCCACATGCTTGCTGTGTGACCTTGGGCAAGCTGCTTACACTGTCTGAGCCCTAATGCCGTCACCTGCAAATAGAGGTAGCAGGCCTGCCTCACAGGGCTAATATAGAGCACATGTGAACACATCTGGGCGGAGAGGGCTGAGTGGGGCTCACCTGTGCCCAGAGAAATGATGGCTGTAGTGAGACCTGAAGGATGACCCCAGGTGAAGAGGGTCAAGGAGAGAGAGAATGTTCCATAGGCTTCCCACACCTGCCTCCAGTACAAAGGACATTTGGCTTATTTAGGATCCACTAGTGGGCTGGGTCCAGAAAGAACTGGGCTGGAAACACAGCTGGGAGTGTCCTCAGGGCCACCGTTTCCCATTTTTCAAGATCGGCTAGGACTCGGGGCAGGACTTCAGCCTCTGTGCCCTGCTCTGCTCGCCAGCTGCTTCCCAGGAGGCCAAAGAATGTTTTCCTTCATAGCTGGGATAATTTAAAAATGAGGTCAAAATTAGAAAGGTGGCTTGTTTCTCCCTGACATCCCTCAGCATCCCTGACTCTCCAGTGGCCTCTGCTCATCTGTCTCTCTTGGGGGTCCTCCTAGCTCTCCCACTACTGCCTCCCCCTTTCCCTGGGTCTGACCCCTCTGGAAGAGAAAGAGAGAGGTCATCCCTGAGCTCCACATCAGGGAATCCCATGGGCCAGACCAGTTGAATCAGCACCACTGAGAAATGGAGCTCTGGGTCCAAGTACAGGATTTCCTGAAGTACCAGTATGATGCAGAGGGTGGGCTAAGTTTAGGAACCTTGGTATTCAAGTTCAGAGCCACAACTTTCCCCCAAGGGCCAAGGAATAGGGCCTCCTGTCCTGGGATCCTTACCTTCCTGCCAGCAGCCCTTAACTTCAATCACCTTTTACATCCTGTGTTCCTCTCTGTCCCCACTTCACATCCAACAGCAAGACCTGTCAGCACTGCTGTAAACTCCATCCAGAGCCCCATCTCCATGGCCACCAACCTGGCCTGAGACACCAGCATCCCCTCCCCTGAGTTATAGCAACAGCTTCCTCTCTGCCCCCCTGCCTTCTGTTCATGCCTGCTAGCCTGCTCTGTATCCACCAACTAGAACATCTTTCAAAAAGAACAGATCTGATGGTTTTCTTTGCCTGCTTTCACCCCTCCACTTGCCTGGCCTTTGCATGGCTGCCTCTGTCTCATCTCTCAGCTTATGGTTTCCAAGCTACCTCAATGAGGTCCCTCTAATGAGAGGGCCATAGCTCCAGCATCAGGGAGCATCCTCCTCCTCAATTGTTCTTCTTTGTTTTGGGGGGGGGTAGGTTTTTGTTTTTGTTTTTTTGGTTGATTTTTTGAGACAAGGTTTCACCATGTAGCCCAGACTGGTCTGAACCTTGCTATGTAGCCCAGGCTGCCCTCAAACTTACAACCCTCCTGCCTCAGCCTCCTGAGTGCTGGGATTACAGGACTGAGCCATCACCTCTGGTTCTGCACAATTAGTCTTTGTCTCTGCCCTCTCGTGGCTTCCTTTCCAGCACTGATCACCATCTGCGATTATTTGCTCCTTTCATGCTTACTTGGTCCCCTGGAGGGTGTGGTCTTTGGGAACAGCCTCATTTTCCTGTTTCTTGCTTTTTCCACAGCATGCATCACAAGGCCAGGCACACAGTGGAGGCTGGAAGAACAGGAAGGCAATATTCAGTTGGCCCACTCATCCTTGGGAGTCAGGCTGCTTAAGTAGCAAAAAATGCAGGCCCCTGGCTCAGGACCATCCGTGCGTGGTCCAAGAGAGCAGGTCCAGGACAAGACATCCTTGCCTGGTCAGTGCAAGGATGGGTCTGTAGGATGCAGACCAGACACCTCTTAAGCCTGAGCTGGGATGAATCCAAAAGAAATTCTTTTGGGGGTATGGGTTTCCCTATGCCATTTCACAGATGAGGAGACAGCCCCTCATCTCCTTGGGTCTTATGTCTCCCTCCCAACCCTTGCCCTCCAGGCCTCAGCTCTGGCTCACACACTTCCTAGCAAGTAGTGACATTTCTGAGGGGATTGATAGGTCTTTGAGTCCATCCCCCTGCTTCTTGCCAAGACGGGGAAGAGTTCCCACCGTCATGAAGTCTAGCGGGAGGCTTGGTGCAGTGGAATCTGAGACTCAGATTTAAGAGATTGGAGCAGCTTCCTTTCTCCTTCCGGGGCCTCAGTTTCCCCTTCTGAACTAGGAGAGGGAGGGACGTGAAGGCCAGGGTCACATTAGCTCGCGCTGCCTGCAGCAGCCTCTCCGCGGAGCGCCGGCGCCCCCTGCTGGAGCACGGCGGGCACGCAGGCCGGGCTCTCCACGTGCCCGCTGCCAGGCCCGTGCTGTCTGGGGACCGAGGTGGCACAGGTTCCAGCTAGGCACAGCGCCACCAGGTCTGGCACCGCAGATGGCGAGACATTCACAGACACCCAGACACACAAACACGAAGTGTGGACACAGCTTGAACGCGCGGGCCAGGGTGTCCACGTGCGATTGTGACCTGGAGGCCTCTGGGGTAAGGGAGGGAGATGAAAGGAGGAGGGACAGGCCTGCACGAACCCCCCATGCAGGGGCAGGACGGGTCCTAAGGGAGAGGAGAGATGGCAGGGCCCGCTGCCCCGGCTCACCATCACAAGATGTCCTCAGGGGAAATCCCAGGTATGGGGTACAGATCCCTTTAGGACTAGGTTGTAGTTTCCCCTCTAGTGTGGGCACTTTTCCTCCCTCAGGCCCAGGAACCACAGCCGCAGGGGTCAGGGTCAGGGTGGGGATACCTGAGAAGACAGCGCATCCCTGGCCAGAACCTTACCTTGGGAAATCAGGCTTTTTATTCTGTGTGGACTTGTCTTGTGCTTGCTGGACGTGGTGCCTATCCAGGTGAGCAGGGTCCAGTCGGCGTGGAGATGACCTCCAGGGGATGATGACCTGAAGAAATAAGCAGATAGGTCATGTAATGCTGGCTGATAACCCAGCAGTTCCACTGCGGGCATATCCAAGACAAATTTAACACATATGTCCCCATCTGCTGTGGTTCTTCTTATTATTGTTATTAATTGTTGGTACTGGGATTTGAACTCAGGGCCTACACCTCAAGCCATTCCACCAGCCGTTTTTTGTGATGGGTTTTTCGAGATAGGGTTTTGTGCTCTATTTTCCCTGGGCTGGCTTCTAACTGTGATGCTCCTGATCTCTGCCACCTAAGTAGCTAGGATTACAGGCGTGAGCCACCAGTGCCCAGCCTATGGTTCTTTTTATGTTGTTTGTCTCGTGTGGGGGGGGTTGTTGTTTTCTTTGTGGTGCTGGGCTTTGAAGGAGCCACATTTCCAGTCCTTGTGCTGTGGTTTAAATATGATTTATCCTCTCTGAAGCTCATGTTGAAATTGAATCCTTCTTGGGAGATGTTTGGAGGTGGGATCAGGGGAACTTTCAAGAGATGGTTAGGGCTTTGCCCCATGAATAGATCGAATATTCCTATGATTAGTGGATTATTGGGAATGGTCTATCTTGAGAGTGGGTAGGTTATAAAAGCCAGTACAGAAGCTTGCCATCTGTACTGTCTCTTGCCTTCTGATACCCTGTGCTACACCGGGACTCTGCCAGCAAGGCCACCCCCAGAGGCAGCCCCTTGACCTTGGGCCAGAACTATGAACCCAAAGAAACCGTCTATTTAGTACTTACCCTTTCTATGGTATTGTGTTATTAGCAGCAGGAAAATGGGCAAGACAACATGTTAACCCAAATAATTGCACGTGAACGTTCATAGCAGCTGTATTCCTCATAGCTGAGGTGAGTTGGAAAGAGCCCAGGTGCCCATCGACAGAAGGGTGGGTAGACAATCTGGTCCTCCATGCTACGAAACATGGCTCTGCAACACCACAGAATACATCTGATCTGCCCCACAACACCCGTGGGTCTAAAACCCAGTATGTTGAGCCACGGAACCAAACACAAAAGAGGACATGTTGACAAGGACCTGCGCTTTTCCAGGTCGACGTGTGCCTGGGCAGGAAGGGAGTGCTCTCACTCTCTCACTGGACTTGGGAGATGAGGGAAATGTGGTCAGGTGGTGGTTACTGGAGCACATGTACTTGTCAAAACTCACCAGTCTGCACACTTTCAACAGGTGCGTGTTATTGTGTGAACATTGTACCTCCACAGAGCTGATTGTGAAAAGATGTAATGCCAAGAGATATAAATATAACAGAGAGAAAGGAAAGGAGGTCTGTTCTGTATAACATTGGTGGATCTAGCTGCCTCTTTGAGGAGATAATAGTTGAAGTGAGATTGGGTGAAGAAGGGGAGCTGGACATGGGGTTATCTTAGAGAAAACATCCTGGATAACAGGATCAGCAAGTGCAAAGACCCTGAGGCAAGCTTTCCTCCAGGCCCAAGGAACTGAAACAAAGATTATGCTGGCATGTGCCCAAAGACTGCCAATGGCTGGCCTACTTTAAACAATAAAAAGGAGTCTGCTCCTCCCTTACCCCACACAGACAACTGTAAGCAGTAGACCATTAGGGACCCCATCTGCTCTAGGACTCATTCAGTCAAAAGCAGGCAGCTCCCAGGGAGGTGCAGGGAGCGGGGTGACTCTGGCATCTCTTTTTTTCTCTGTTTTGCTTTGGATTTCCCCAGGCTGAGCCAGTTTTGGCCTGAGAATGTACTTGGGCAGAGAGACACAGAAGGCTGCTGTCCAGTCTGTAGTCTCCATGGCCCCTTCCATGACTGGCAGGGGGAGGAATCTGGGCGGGGGGGGGTTGGGGGGGGCCACCACATTCTCTGCAGTATCCAAATGGAACTCAGTCCAGGGAAGGAGCCCTTTTGCCACATAGAGCTCTACAAAATTTATTTCATTACAATGAATAATAATTAGAGCCTCACAGAGAGGCACAACCGCTCCTGCATGTCCAACTCTAGCATGTCCTGGTCGAAGCAGCCTGGTCCCTTCAATCCCCAACCAGGGCTTCCCCAACTCCTGCCATGTCAATCCTATGGAGTGAACCAGCTCCCCAAGCCTGTGGGTGCTTCCCTCCTCCTTGCCCCATAGGCCTTGGCCTCATTTCCTCCAGCCTAGCACTCCCTGTCAGTCCAGCTGAACCCAGGGTAAGCCTCATTATTCCCCTGCCTCTCTCTATCCTTGCTGTGGCTCCCACCATCCTCAGCAGCATGAGGAAAATTTCTGCCCTGGTTTCACCATTAATTTAATGTAGTTCTTTGAGTTGACTTGTCTTTTTGATTTGTACACATTTTTCTTCAAAGGGAAACTATTAGAATAATTTGGACAGGGCAAGGAGAGAAGGCTTGGGTAGGGAGGTGACATTTACACTGAGTGGCAAAGGATAGGAAGAAGTCAAGCAAGATGAAAGCCTGGGACCAGTGCTGTGGCACAGGGGACAGCCTCTGAGGAAGGGGAAGCACTGTGTGTCCGAAGAGAATGGCGGCCAGGATGGCTGGAGTTGTGGGACTGGGTGGGGTCCTTATACGATCTGTTGATTTGTCTGGTTCTGGTTCTGCAGCTTATACTCACGTGTGCATAGGTGTGTGTGTAAAGGACTGTGCACCAGCACAGTCAGCACACAGAACAGCCCTGTCCTTCCAAGGGACACTTCCATTACCATCCAAAAAACACACCCACTCCCCTCCCCACTCCGTCCTTCTCTCCCTCCTTGAACTCCTGCCAACCAGTGATCTGTTCTCGATTGCTGTAATTTTGCCATTTCCAAATGTTACATAAGTAAATCACATGGTGTGAAACCTCTGAGGATTGGCTTTATTCACTCAGCATCATTCTTTGGAGATTCGCCCAAGTCACTGTATGAATCCAGTTTGTCCTCTTTATTCTAAGTACTATTGCATGGACACACTTTGCTCCCCTATTAACCCACCGAAAAATATCTGGGCTGTTTCCAGCTTGGGTGTGTTACAAATAAAGCTGTTCCGTCCAGGCATTTGTGTGGACATAAATTTCCATTTCTCTAGGATAGATGCCCAATAGTACAACTGGTGGGTTTTATGGGAATTGCATGCTTAATTTTTAAAGAAATTGCCAAACTGTTTTTCCAGAATGGCAAAAACAGTTCTACGTGCCCACTGGTGATGTAGGAATGATCCAGTTTCTCTACGTCCTCACCAGGTTTTGGCAACGTCACTACTTTCTACTTTAGGGGCTCTGGTAGGTGCAGTGGTGTCTCCGGTGGTTTTAATTTGCATTTCCCTAATGGCTAGTGATGTTTGTGTCTCTTCATGTGTTGACTTGCCATCTGTGTATCCTCTTCAGTGAAATATCTGTTCATGTCTTTTGCCATTTTCTAATTGAATTGTTTATTATTTACGTTTGAGTTTTGAGAGTTCTTGGTATTTTCTATATACTGATCCCTTGTCAAATATTTGCTCTCAGTCTGTAGTTTGTCTTTTTGTCTTTCACGAGGTCCTTCATGGAGCAAAATTCATGATAAGGTCAAAATTAATGAGGGCGATTTTCCATTTTCTAGATCCTTCTTTTGATATCTAGCCTAAGATTTCTTTGTCTAGCCCTAGACTCTAAAGAGTGTCCTCTCTTTTTTTGCTACAAGTTTTTATAGTTTTACATCTAAGTCAGTGGTAAATTTTGAGGAAAATGTTGTATTATAGGTGAGATTTAGGCTGAGTTTTTGTTTTGTTCTTTTGTCTATTCCACTGAATGGCTTTTGTACCTTTGTCAAAAACCAGTTGGGGAGGATTGGGTGGGTGGTACACTCCTGGAAATTCCTTGGGAGGCAGAGGAAGGAAGGAAGAGGATCTGGGGTAGCAAGATCCTGTTTCAAAAATAATCAGCTGTACATATTTGTGTAGGCCTCTTTGGATTTCTGTATTCTGGTCCATTCATTCTGTGTGTGCACATGCGTGTGCGTGTGTGTGCGTGTGCACGCGGGGTGTGTGCTGAGGATGGAACTCAGGCCTTACACATGCTGGGCAAGAGCTCTACTGCAAACCCCTCTGTTCCATTCCTGTGTCTCTCCTCTGCCAGTGCAATACTGTCTACATTTCTCCAGTATGTAGTCACTTTAATATCAAGTAGAGTAATTCCTCCCACTTTATTCTTCCAGGTTTTATTATTCTAGGGCTTGTGCCTTTCTACATAAATTTCAGAATAAGCTTGTCTATGTCTACAAGAAAACCATTCTGAGATTTTTACAGGACCTGCACTAAAAATATACATCAATTTGCGGAGAACTGAGATTTTACTATGTTAAATTTTTCAGTCCATGAACACGGGGTCGCTCCACTCTTTCTGGTCTTTCTTGATTTCATTTCGCCAGCATTTGTAGTGTTCAGCATATAGGTTCTGTGCATGCTTTATGAGTTTGGACTTTCGATCTCATTTTCTTTGGAGATATTGTAAATGCTATTGTTTTAATTTGGGACTCCAGTATGTTTTTTATTAATACATAGACACACAACAAAGATATTTGCTCTTTAGAAAAACATACTAATGTAGGATTCCATTTCTGCTAAGCACATAGAAAGCCACAGGAGAACATTTCACTCACCCATGCTGTAAGAAAAAGACAATTCATAATTCATCTACAAATCATAACTTTTCTTGAGCTCAAAAGAGAACTGAGGTCACAAGGCAGCCAAGTGAATTGAATTTTAAAGGGTAATGATCCCCTTTAAGAAAGAGACAGGGCCTGCTGCAAAGCAAGTTCACTGTGCGCTGGGCACCACTCTGACCCACTGGTCTTGGGCTATACCCTATCGGCAGCCCAAGTCCAGTGAGACAGGACATATATACACACAAGGACAGAAGTGACTCGTTACTTACAGACAGGCAGCAAGGAAGTATGACAGGGACTTAGGAACTAATTTTCCCGAAAAGCACTGACTTCTTATCTGGGGGCACATAGGGTAACTAAAAGCAGGAGAAAAACCTGGCATTCTTGCCTTCATTTGGTATCTGTCTCCTTTATTTTGGGTCAGACTCCTGCTTAACTCTGCACGTAGGCATGTTAGTTATTCAGGAAATGCCTGTCTAAAAACTGGTAATACCTCATCTATTTCATTCCCCTAAAGGGTAAAGATAAGGGTAACTGAGGCATCTTACTCTCTGTTTTTACAATGTCCTGTTCCAGACCCCTGGAAAGATGCCTGAAAATTGCTAGTCATTGTCCAAAACCTGCAGCTACTTTGTATTACAGGAACAGCAGAGCCTTGCAGACAGATCACTCCGTGATGAGATTACCCCAATTCCAAGTAGGAGCGATCACCTCATAGGAACCAGATCGTCCCCTCAAGCAATAGGGACTTCTTCCAGCCATCATGCAGAACCAGAACTAAGATAATGACCAACCAGACCACACTCTGACCAAGACTGCTTAATTCTGCACACCTCTCCCCATTGCCTTAATTCTGCCTCAATTTAAACCTAAATTTCATATCAGCACCACAAAGATAGGCTGAGTTGCTCACTTTCTGTCTTCCCAAAATGGCCATTTTGATTAAAGTCTTTTCCTGCCTTTTCACCATTACTTTTGTTTGCTTTTTCTGGGATGAGTGGCCTGCCAGACCTGACAGTTGAAACTCTGGAGTCAGACCTCTGGCTTAGAACTCTGATCATAGGAGAAACCTAGGGTTCTCAACAAGCCAGTCCTGCCAGGCTCAGAGAGAGACCCAAGACAGGTGGAGTCTCATCCTCATGTGCCCCACTTGCACCACAGCTGAAGGACCCCAGAAAGAGGCGCTCCCTGGCTTTTATGCCCTAGGGACAATGTGACAGGCTGCACGGTGGTGTGTGGTATAATGGGGGAGACCTAGGAATTAAGATTCCTCTAGGAAAATTCTATTCTGTGGGTGAAGATGGGACACCCACAGGAAACCTGGCACCGAAGGAAAGGCTCCTCTCCTAGGAGAAAGGCCACGGCACAGGCACACTGCCTGGCTCTTGTTTCACCTTTTCTGTAAGTTACAGCACCTCTAGGAACAAGGAAGAGACTGAGAATTTCTTTCTCCCCAGTTTTGGCCAAAACCATAAATAAATTATATGTCCCCTAGAGGGCACAGGGACAGCCCAGACTGTTCCAGCCAGCTCCTACTTATCTCAGGATGTCACATTCCTTAGACATTCTACAGGTGTTCTTGGGAACTACAAGCAAGGAAAGGGAGCATTGGAAAGAACACTCTGTCCTCTCCCATTAATGGCGTCAGACAGCTACCACATAAGCAAGTGCTGTGGGCAGAACACGTCCCCCGGGATTCACCGGCTGAACCCTGATCACCAATGTGATGATGTCATACAGTGAGGCCTTTAGAAGGTGAAGTCTTCATGAATGGGATTAGTGCTCTTAGAGAAGTGACCTCAGAGAGAGAGAGGGAGAGAGAGAGAGAGAGAACTAGCTTGCCCCCTCACCATGTGAGGACTCCACTACGAGGCGCCATCTATGAACCAGAAAACCTTCATTAAGACCTCAATTTGCTGGTGATTTGATCCTGGGCCTTCTAAACCCCAGAAGTGTGAAAAATAAATTCCTGTTGTTTTAAGCTACCCAATCTATGCTATTTTGCTAACAAACTTAGACAGCAAATAAAAGAAAGGTAGCTTGAATTTTAGCAAGTTTTTAAAGTGTAGGTGCAGGTGACATTTGGAATCCCAGGGCGGTCCAGACACAAAGGGAGGCCACACTCACTAGCCTCTTCTCTACCATTAGTGCTCTTAAGAAAAATGGGAAGTAGGGTAGGAGCCCTGAGGGTGTTGAAACCCCAGCCACTTTCCAGAATCTTCTATCAAGCCAAAACAAGAAGTTCCTGGAGGAGGGAAAAGAAGCCCTCATTCCCAGGTCCCAAGCAAAGACCCACTGCTTCTAGGGAAAGGCGGAAGCAAACATCCTTTGCCCCCGGGGAAGGTGTCCCCACTCAAAGGAAGAAGTATCTGTCTTGGAGGGAGAGGCCGGAGACCCCCACCCCCTCCACCCTCAACACAATCCTTGTGCTAAGGGAAAAGCAACAGCTGAAGGACTGGCAACACCTGCTTAGGCTCAGGATTCTGCACTGGTGAAAAGCAGAGATCTCCTAACACTGCCCAAGACCTCCACTGATGTGTGGCAGTCTGGCTGCCATGAGGGGAGGGACAGGAATGCTGAGAAGGGCTAGTGGAGTGACTCAAGCAGTAGAGCACCTGCCTAGCAAGTGTGAGGCCCCCAGTTCAAGCACCAGTGGGGGGGAAAAAACACAAAAAACGAACAAACAAAACAAGAATGCTGAGAAAACCACACCCACCTCAAAGCCGAAGCACATGACAGAGCTGGCCTAAGACGCGCCCAGGAACATCAAGCATCCCTCACACCATGCATGCCTCATGCTCGACACGGTGCATGAAGGTGACACTCCCCGTGCTGCAGGCGGGCTGGACGCTGCACCATGTGGAGTAGGAAGACTGTCTGGCACACAGCTGGAGGAAGGTGGAGTCTGTGGGCCACTAAGAATATCTATCCACAGCAATAACGCAGCCAACTCCACAGGAGTATGGTGTAAATAACGTTTGTCTTGGCTTCTATAGTTTCACCCACAGCATCTAGCATTTAATTCAACATTAAACACACACACACACACACACACACACACACACACACACAATGCATGGGTCTAAGGCGTTTTGCTGTTGTGGGTTCTTGTTCTCTAAACTTTAAGGAATTAAAGCTAGGAACACTGGTAAAGTTAAAGCAAAGTTTTCTTTATCGTTGCAAAGCAAAAGCAAAGGCTGCTCAGAGAGTCAAGCAGTGGAACTTGGAAACTGGTAATCAACTGAAATGCTTTGGGTTTCCCCTTTCATGGCTCTTTTAGCTCCCCCTTCATTCCCCCTCCCTCCAAAGTTCACTGGTTCCCAGAGTGTGCATTCAGAGCCTCTGCTTCTTGTGGTTTTGTCACCTCTATTCTCAATGCATTCTTGCTGCAGATGGGAACTTCTGAGAAAAACCACCAAGCCTCCTCTGTAGCTGCAAAGATGGTCTCAAAGTCCTTGCTTACAAATTTAATCAGACAGGCTGCCCCTGCCTCACTAGACCACCTGCCCAAGGCATTGCTGGACATTAGGTCAGGGCCAGCAACATCACTGTCCCTTTCACACACACACACACACACACACACACACACACACACACACACACACACACACACATATGAGTGCGTTCAAACAATCAATAGAACAAAACCCATGGATAATCCAGATGTCGAAATGTTGAAACTAACAGGGAGTTTAAATAACTATGGGGAGCTTGCTAAAGGATCTAGTGGAAAGGTCAGTAATCCACACAAATGAACAGGATATCTCAGAAGAAAAGTGGAAGATATAAAAGAAGTGTTAAATTGAAATGCTCAGAATAAAAATATATTATGCCAGAGACAAAGAATGCCTTCAATAGACTTGTCAGCAGATTAGACGCAGCTGCGGAAACAAGCATCTAGCTTCATGAGAAGTCAATAAAAATTGTTCAAACTGAAGCAGAGAGAAGCAGAGAGTGAAAAAATTAAAAACAGAATAACCAAGAGCTATGGCATAATATCAAAGAAACTAACAAATGTCTAATTGGAGTTCCAGCGAAGAGAATGAGAGAGCAGAATGACTGAGAATCACTTTTTAAATTAGTGAAAATCAGCTATGCCCTGGTAACTCACACCTGTAATCCTAGCTACGTGGGGGGCTGAGATTGAGAAGATCTTGGTTCAAGGCCAGCCTGGGCAAAAACTTCTCAAGACCCCATCTCAACAATAGCTGGGTGTGGTGGTGCAGACTTGTAATTCAAAACTGTACCAGGAGGCTGAACCCCAGAGGATTACATTTCCAGCCCAGCCCCAGGCAAAAAGTTTGAGAGACTCTATTCAAATGGGAAGAAAAGCTGGGCATGGTGGCATATGCCTATCATTCCAGTGCCTCAGGAAGCTGAAGATAAGAGGATGGTGGTCCAGGCTGGCTTGGGCAAAAAAGCAAGACTCCATCTCCAGAATACCAAAGTAAAAAGGGCTGGAGACATGGCTCAAGCCAGTGCAGCCCAAACCAAACCCAATAAAAAGATTAGTGAAAATCACAGATCCAAGATGTTCAGAGACTACAGCAGGATGAGTACACACACGCACACACACACGCACATACACACACACGCACACACATGTGCACACACGCACATGCACACACGCATGCACACATACACAAATGTGTGCGCGCACACACATGCACACACATGCACACAAATACATATGTACACATACAAATACACACATGCACACACAAATACACATATACATGCACACATACATACACATACACACATACACACACAATGCACATGCACAGACACACAAATATACACATACACACATGTACACATATACACATACAAATACACACATACATGCACATGCACACACATACACATGTACACACACATATACACACACACACACACACACACACACACATCCCACATAGTCAGACTGCTGAAAGCCAAAGAAGAGAAGAACCTTGAAGGCAGATTGAGAAAAAGAAAAATAAGACCCATTACATGTAGAGGAGCTAAGGTAAAAATTACAGCTGGGGGATGGGCAAGACAGAGGACTGACCCTCCAGTGACTGGCTCTCCCCACACACAGAGTTACTTTCACAAGAGCTAAAGGAATAAACTGAGAGGTCTTGGTGCCTAGTTTCAAGCCAATGGTAAGAAAAGATTCACTGAAGATGTGAGGGGACATAGTTGCTTTGCCTATGTCACCTTCCTTCCAATCCAAGCAGCCCCACATGGAGAGAGAGAGAAAGCTAAGGAAGTAAGCACAAGCCTTGACTTGTCATCAAGGAGCAGGCCACCACAGTGAAACTGAGCATCAGGGAGACCCCCATGCACCCTGATTCCAGGCCGGTGCCTAAAGAAAGAACCTCTGGACCTGCTCTGGAGCAAATCCAATGGGACAGACTTGTGTTCTAGCCCACATCACTGGTGACTGCACCCAGCACTGCTCTGGGCCTGGCAAATGTGAGCTTTAGGTGCACCCAACTTAGCATCAACTTTATCAGCTAAGGCACATCCTTCAGCATCCCTCCTCCAACCCCAGACAGCAGAGCACAGAAGGAGACTCCCTGTGCTGGAGGGAAGTGAGCACAGGACTCTACCTTGAAATTCAGTTTCATGTCTGCCGTGGTGAAAACCAACACCAGACAGAACATAGTGGCCCCTGGCCCCAAGCTGGTGCTCACAGATGGAGCCTCTGGACCTGTCCCAGCCCCAGTGGAATGGACTTGTGTCCTAGCTCACATCACCATTGGCCAACTATACAGGCCTTGGGCCATGAACAAACCTCAGCAACAGGTAGGCCATAGCAGCCTGGGCCTACCCCTGTGCTGTGTTAGTGACCCAGTGTTATGACAACCTCAGTGTCAACCCCAGGCAGCACAGTATGGAAAGAGTCATTTTTCTCCTTGGGAGAAAATGACAGAAATAGGTGCAAAATATTGCCTGGTAGTCCTGCAGTGAACCTACCATATATATTTAGGCCCAACTTCAGGGAGATCCCTGCAGCTCCTGAACAGAGATCAGTGACCATGGATAACAACTCTGAATTTACCCTGACCACAGGCAGAAACCTCAGACCCAGCAGAAGTAGTTGGTCTATTTAGACACCCTCCCTAAGTCCATCTAGGCCACTGTAACACACCAACTGCAGGGTCATGGCAAACCTGACCGTAGGCACTATCTAGTACTGGAACAGTGCCAGTGACCACAGGCTCAGAGAACATAACAAACAGCCACTTAGACTCTCTGAAAGGACAGGCACGAGCAAACCCAGACTGTGAAGACTGGCATGAGCACCAGATCCTTCAACAAGCAGATGTCTTTGTATACCCTCAGAATCGGGAGTACTCAGAGAATCATGACCTCACTTAACAGACAAAATAAGGCACCAGAAACCAACCATAAAGTGCTAGAGACGTGCAGTCTCTCAGGTAGAGAACTCAAAATAAATGGCTTAATGAAACTCAACAAACTTTAAGAAAACTCAGAGAAACTAGTCAGTAATTTGTCAGAGATACTTAATAGAGAGATTGAGAGAGAGAGAGAGAGAGAGAGAGAGAGAGAGAGAGAGAGAGAGACAGAGAGAGATCCTGGAGCTGAAAAATGCAACAAAATAAGTGAAAACTGAAATAGAAAGTACCAAGAGCAAAATCAAGCAAACAAAAGAATCAGTGTGCTTGAAGATAGGCAATTCAAACACACACACACACACACACACACACACACACACACACAGAGAGAGAGAGAGAGAGAGAGAGAGAGAGAGAAGAAAAAGAATGAAAAGGAGTAGAAAAAATTTACAGGAACTACAGAATAGTGTCAAAAGAGCAAATACTCAGGCTATTGGGTTCAAGCAGGGCTTGAGAATGACAAAGGAATAGAAAAACTTATTCAAAAAGATAATAGATGGAGCCAGGTGTGATGGTACACACCTGTAATCCCAGCTACTCGGGAGGTAGAGATAAGATTGTGGTCAGAGGCTGGTCTGGGCAAAAACAAACTAAAATCAAAAGGATTGTGGGGGAGGGGATGGCTCAAGTGGTAGAGCACTTGCCTGGCAAGTACAAAGCCCTGAATTCAATCTCCAAAACCACCAACACCAAAAAAAAAAAAAAAAGAAAGAAAGAAAGAAAGAAAAGGTAGTAGAAAACTTTTAAAATCTAAATAAAGATAAAAATCTCCAAATACAGGAAGGTCAAAACTCACCAGCCAGTTTCAATGCAAATAAGTTTACCCCAAGGCATAATATAATTGAGTCCTCTTGAATAGCAGTGTAAATTCTTAAGAGAGGAGCATGAGGCTGGAGTGGTTTGGAAAGGAGGTCAGAGGAGTAACAGAGAGCCAAATCATAGAGAGTCTTACAGAATGTAGGGTTTAATTTTGGAAGAAGTAGAGGGTTGTTGAGGATTTTCAGGTCAGTGTTGCCATGATCTGACTTATTTTTAACAAAATTGTTTTAGCTGCTAGTTCTTGACCACAGCTAGAAAGCCACTAAGGAAGCCACTAAACTGCCATTTGCAAGGATCCAAGTGAGAGAGGATGGTACCTTGGGCCAGGGTATTATGGGATAAATGGTGCCTACTTGGGCTCTTGACATATCTCCAAGGTAGAAGCACAATGATTGACCAGAAGAGGAGGGGGGAGCCAAGGATGACTCTAAGGTGTTTCACCTGAGAAAATGGAAGGATGGCATTGCCATAGGTAAAGAAGGGAAAGGGCACAGGTGGAGAAGATTGGGGTGGGGTGGGGTGGGGTGGGAAGGCAAGGGTTCAGATTTCTGGTTTAGACATGTTAGGTTTGAGATGCCTCTTAGACATCCAACTGATGATGTCCAAAAGGCAGCTGACCATGTGAGTGTGAGCTTGAGAATGACTTTACCCTTCTCTGATAGGGGTGGACACTGAGAATTAATTTCTTATCAAAATTACATCATGATTTTTGCACAATAAACTTGTTTCCGGAGCATCCAAAGCAGTCTCCAGAACCTGCCCTTTCACCAAGTGTCATGTTACCTGTTGATGTCCACAAATTATGAGAAAGGGTTCTTATCCACTCATCTCTGGGAAAATTCTTATGAAGAGTTTTTTCTTTCAGTGTTATAAGTATCTCTTCATAGTGTTTACAATACTTCCAGCAAATTCTCAGTTGAGACCACAAGGTTTTCAACTTTTTGTCTAAGGGTTGACAGATTGTGTGGAATCAGAGATCTCCCTCAGAAGATCCAGAGGATGGGTGTGGGACCCCAGAGGTCCCAAGATCTGATGCAGTGAGAGGTTTGGAGGCTCCAGCCTTGGCTGGGACTGGTCTACCTGCCCTCCAGGACTGGGAGCCATCCTGGCCCCCTGGGACTGACCTCAGCATCCATGACCCTGCTAATTTGAATTCCCTGGAAACAAGACTGGTGTCAACTCTGAAGGGAGCTGAAATTGAGCTTAGAAAGACAACTGCTGGCCATGACTGACTGAAAAGGGTCCTTGCAGGACCATCTGCATCAGAGGGGAGGAGCCTACCCAGTTCCTTGTCAACAGGTGGGTACCTTTTCAGTTTTACGGATTCATCCTGAATCCTTATCTGGATCACTTCCTCTGGAACTGTATCTATCCAGAGAAAAGAGTGACTTATTCATACCCACACAAAGATGTTATAGGGGCTTAAATATTTGCTTTTTATTTTATTTTGTATTCTTTGTGCCACATTCTCTTCTATGTAACTAAGCTAGGATTTTTCCACATTTTTAAACTAGTGCATATTGATTGTACAATATGGGGAGTTTTGGTGTGGTATTTCCATATGTAAATATAATATACTTTGGTTGTATTTACTCCCTCTATTACTTTTTCTTATCCCTTGCCCCTACCCCCCTTTTATTCTCTTTCTTGCAATTTTTAAATGGGTTCATTATAACCTTTTCATACATGCCTATAAGACTTCCATCATTTTCTTCCACCCTCGTCCTCTCTTTTCCCCCACCCACCTCCTACTAGTTCCACCCCAAATAGTCCCTCATTTATGTTCATATCTATTTTTTTTCTTAGATTGAGCTTCCACATAAGAGAAAATCTGCAATATTTGTCTTCCTGAATCTAGCTTATGTCACTTAACACAATAATATCATGCTCTCTCCATTTTCCTTCAAATGACATAATTTCTTTCTACTCTATGCATGAATAACATTCCCTTATATATATACACCACATTTTCTGTATCCATTCATCTGTTGATGGCACCTAGGCTGATTCCATTGCTTGGCTATTGTGAGCAGTGCTATGATAAACACAGGTGTGCAGGTGTCTCTATTGTGTGCTGACTTGTGTTCCTTTGGGAACACCAAAGGAACCAAGAGTGGTATATACCAAGAGTGGTATAGCTGGATCATATGGCGGTTATATTTTTAGTTCTCAGAGGAACCTCCATACTGATTTCCATAGTGGCTAGTTTATACTGTCAACAGTGTACAGGACTTCCTTTTCCCTGTATCCTTGATAGCATCTGTTGTTTATTTTCTTGATGACAGCCATTCTGACTGGGCAAGATGGAATCGCAGTGTAGTTTTGGTTTGAGTTTCCTTTATGACTAAGGATGTGAACATTTCTTCAGGTATTTATTGACCTTTTGTACTTCTTTTGAGAACTGTCTGTTCATTTGCCCATTGATTGGGTTATTTGGGTCTTTTTGGTGCTTAATTTTTTTGAGTCCTTTATATATTCTGGATATTAATTCTTTGCTTAATGAATAACTGGAAAAAATTCTCTCCCATTCTGTAAGATCTCTTCATTTTGGTATCTGTGTCTTTGATGTGCAGAAGCTTTTAACGTGATATAATTCCATTTTTCAGTTCTTGCTCTTATTTCCTGAGCTTTTGAAGCCCTATTCAGATAGTCATTGCCAGTGCCTATATCTTCCAGGGCTTTCCATGTTTTCCTGTAGCAGTTTCAAAATTTTAGGTCTTACATTAAAGTCTATGATCTTTTTCTTTTTTTTTTTTTTTCAATACTGGGGCTTGAATTCAGGGCTTACACCTTGAGCTACTCCACCAGCCCTTTTTTTTTGGTGAAGGGTGTTTTTGAGATAGGGTCTTGCAGAACTATTTGCCCAGGCTGGCTTCAAACCATGATCCTCCTGATCTCTGCCTCCTGAGGCACTAGGATTACAGTTGTGAGCCACTGGCACCCAGCCTTTGGTACATTTTTTAAATTGATTTTTGTATAGGATGAGAGATAAGAACCTAGCTTCAGTCTTCTATACATGGATATCAGTTTTCCCAACACCATTTGTTCAAGAGGCTGTCTGCTCCCCAACATGTTTTTTTGCACTTTTCATCCAAAATCAGATAACTGTAGCTGGGTATTCTACTCTATTCTAACCTATCCCATTTCATTTTACATATGTTTTTATACCAGTACTACTTCATATTAGGATTGATTTTTTTATTTCTGTGGAGAACAACATTGGGATTTTGATGAGGATTACATTGAATCTGAAGATTGCTTTTGCTAGTATAGCCATTTTCACAATATTAATCCAATCCATGAACATGGGGGTCTTTCCATCTGCTATCTTCAACATCTTTCTGCAGTGTTTTATAGTCTTCATTGTAAAGGTCTTTTACTTCCTTAGTTAAGTTTATTCCTAGGTATTTTTCTTTTTTGAGGCTATCATGAATGGGATTGTTTTCCTGATTTCTTTACCATCCTGTTAATAATTGGCAGATAGAAGAAAACATTGATTTTTGTATATTTCTAGTTTTATTTCATTGTGGTCTGATAAAATACAGCAAGTTCTTTCAATTTTCTTGTATTAATTCTTGCTTTCTGTCCTAAAATATAATCTATTTTGGAGAAAGTTCTGTGAGCTGTTGAGAAGAATGTGTATTGTTCAGATGCTATATGAAATACTCTATAGAGCTCTGCTAAGTTTATTTGAGCTATAATATCATTTAATTCTGAAGCATTTTTTTTTTTTTTTTGGAATCTGGATGACCTATCTATTTGTAAGAGTGGGGTGCTGAAGTCACCTGCTATTATTGTGTTTTGGGTCTATCTGTGTTTTTATGTCTGGTAGTGTTTTATGAAATTGGGTGCACTGACATTCAGTCCATATAAGCTTACAATTGGATATATCCTGATAGATTGTTCCCTTAATCAATATGAAATGACTATCTTTGTCTCTTCTGATAAATTTTGGTTTGAAGTCTGTTTTGTCAGGTCTGAGTATAGCTACTCCTTGCTTTTGGGATCTACTTACTTGGAATATCTTTTTATGCCTGTTTACTTTAAGCCTGTGTTTCTCTTTGCCAACGAGGTGCATTTCTTGTACACAACAGATAGTTAGGTCTTATTTTCAATCCAAGCTGCCAGTCTATGTCTTTTGATTGGAGAATTGAGACCATTGACACTCACAGTTATTATGTAGTATGGCCAGATGCCAATGACTCACATCTGTAATCCAAGCTACTTGGGAGGCTAAGTTAAGGAGGATTATGGTTCCAGGCCAGCCTGGGCAAATAGTTTGTGAGGCCCCCATCTCCAAAATACCAGAGCAAAATGGACTGGAGGTGTGGCTCAAGTGGTAGAGTGCCTGTTTTGCAACCATGAAACCCTGATTTCAAACCCCAGTTCCACCAAAAAAAGAAAATAGTAATTCCTGTCATTTTGTTATTTTTGACTGTACCCTAATTCTCATTTTTAATCGACTTATTTAGTGAGATTTATTCTTTCCCATGTTTTTGTTGTTGTGTTTATATTCCTCCTCTGTGTGTAGGATTCCTTTAAGTAGCTTTTGCAGTGCTGGCTTAGTGGTCTTGAATTCCTTTAGTTTTTGTTTATTATGGAATTTTTTTTTCTTGGCAGTACTGAGATTTGAACTTAGGGCTTCATGTTTGCTAGGCAGGTGTTCCACCATTTGAGCCACACCTCCAGCCTTTATGGAAGGTGTCTATTTCTCCTTCAATTAAGAAGTACAGCTTTGCTTGATACAGTAATCTAGGTTGGCAGTTATTTTCTTTCAGGGCTTGAAATAAATACATCATTCCATGTCTTCCTCGCTTTTAACTTCTGTTGAGAAATCTGCTATTATTATGATGGGTTTTCCTTTATGTGTGATGTGTCACTTCTCTCTTGCAACTTTTAATATTCTTTTCTTGTGTTGCATATTTACTATTTTAACTATAATATGACATAAGGAGGTTCTTTTCTGATCTTAGATTGGTGTCCTAAAAGCCTCCTGTATCTGGATGACTGTCTCTTTTTCATGATTTGGGAACTTTTCTGCTATTTTTCTTATTGAATGTTTTCTATGCCTTTAACTTGCACACTTTCTTCTTCTATGCCCTTGATTCATAGGTTTGGTCTTTTAATGGTGCCCCAGATATTTTGCATATTCCCTTCATACTTTTACTTTTCTCTTTGACTTTATCTGAATGATCCAATTCACTTATCTTGTCTTCAAGCCCTGATATTTTATTTTCTATACTCAATACAGTCTATTGACAAGACTAGCAATTGAGTTTTTTAAATTTAACTTACTGAACTTTTCATTTCCAGAATTTCAATTTGATTTTTTTTTCAGAATTTCTATACCTTAGGAGAATGAAGGTGGTGAATTCAAATATGATATATTGTAAAAACTTCTGTAAATGTCGCAATGTACCCCCAGTACAATATGAAAATAAAAAAATAAAAATTATTTGATCTTAAAAATTTTCTGTGCCTTTATTGAATTCCTTTTTCATATCCTGCTATTTATTTGTATACTCTTTGCATTCATTCCAGTATTTATACATGTCCTCTTAAATTTCATTGGTCACTCTTATAATGTCTTTTGAATTCATTTTCTGGGATTTCATCCACTTCACTTTCATTAGAATTCTTGTGGAGTTTGTCTTTGAAGGAGCTATGTTGCCTTGTTTTTTTCATATTTCTTGTGTTTGTGAGATTTATGTATCTGAGCCAAGTTGTTGGTTGAGAGTTTAAATCACCTTTTGTCTTTCAGTTGAAGTATTCTCCATGTTCAGGAGTGATGTGCTGATTCTAACTACTGGATTGGTGGTATAGCTAAGTAGCCAAACGTTTGCTTGATCCCCATCACTGGGCCTGATCCCCAGAACCACTCAGATAGAGGAAAATTAGCTGGGGTCTCTTGTAGTGTACAGGTTGGTGTTTTAGATGGGTTGAGGGTAGGGTTGTTCAAGGGTCAGTTGTCCACTTCTGTGATGTTTACATTTCAGAAGCTCCCCCTGTTTGTGCACTGAGAGCCGCTGCTGCTGCAGGGAGCTTTGCAGGCTTTGCAGTGTAATAAGCAGGCTCCCAGTTGCTCCACAGGCCCTCCAGTTTGTGCCCCAAGAGGCAGCAGGCTTCCAAGCCTAGGGGTTTCTCCTGAATATGTCAGATAGTGAAGGGAGCAAACAGAGCACTGAGTCCTTCATTGGTGGTGGAGAATTGAGGGACTTAGGTGCCCTGCCTGCTGATCTCAATGCTTTCCCACCCTGTGGGATGGACGAGGCTAGGAAATCACATGGTTCCCAGAGCCTGTGCCCAGGATTCTCAGTCCAACATGGCAGCAAAAACCAGAAGGCAGCTCTTTGAGGCTGAGAACTCTGCTAGCCATAGGCCCAGTGCTCTGTTTTTGCAATGATCCTCAGGTGTGTTAGACTGAAAAAAATGCAGGTAGGAGATAGTTCAATGTTAGCACAGGTTTTATTCGAGAAAAGAAACCTGTGGAAGGGGTCTCCAGCAAGAGTGTTAGAGCCCACTTGGGGTAGATATAGGGGGAGCAGGTGGAAAAGTATCAGGAAGGTCACTGGGTGGGAAAATTTTCTTGTGGGTTATTAAGGAATGCTCTTCCTGGGCAACTAAGGAAGATAAGCTGTGATTAAGTCACTCATCTGCTCAACTGTCCTTGGTACCCAGAGATAAAGGTTAACAACTGTTCCTTTTTCATTCTTTGGGGTTGGGTGAGGAGTTTCCAGTAAGCTACCTGCAAGGGGGAGGGAGTCTGGTCCTAACATGGCTGCCCTTACTGTTAACCCTAAGAAGGCGATGGGACTTTCTCCTCCAGGAAGGGCAGAGCCACTCACCATCACACCATTCGTTTCTCAAGCTCTACACTGCTTAAAATTCTGTGGGCCCAGTCAGACCTTCTCCCTCTCCACAACACCTCTCATGGCTGTGTCCCACTCGGGCACTGTGACATACTGTCCCAAAATTCCATGAGCTGCATTTGTTCCTTGTGTTGAGTCCCCAGAGTAGATCAGTCTCAAACACTAACCTCAATCCCCATACCAAGATGGTGCTTCACTATAACTCTCCATGACATAGTAAGGAAAAAAAAGTCTTTCTTCTCCAATGCTAGCCTGTCATGCAGGAGAAGTCACTGTAAGAAGAGTGACGGGACAGCTGAAAATCGTGTTTCAGGGGTTGCTTCTACCCAGCAACCCCTGTGCCCCTCTGCAGCCACTGTTCTGATTTTATGCCACAGATTAGTTTTATCTGTTCTAAAACCTCCCGTAGGTGGGATCACGTGGTACGTACTCTGTACCAGCTTCTTGTTTAGCATGGAAAATGGAAAAGACATAAATTCAGCGTAGATTCATCCATGATAAGGTGATCTGTTCCATTTTATGCTCATATTTCAGCCATTTGTATATTAAATTAAATTGCCAAATGATAACATTGATAGCCCCAAGTATGTTTGGGAACAAGCACAGCTGCTTCTTCTAACCTTGGAGTTGTCATAGTGAGGCAGAGGCTCCCCATGTGAGGAGCAGGGCCTGCCTTGGGAGCCATGCTCCTTCTGGTCTCCGTGCTTTGCAGGGGAACAGAGGGCAAGGTGTCAGTGGAAGCTGGCTTAAGGAAACTTCTACTAGAGGCTGAGCATCCCTATCTGAAACCTCAAATCTGGAATGCTCCAAACTCTGATACTTTCTAAGCAGCAGCAAACATAACACCACGAATGGAAAATTCCACATCTGACCTCACGTGACTCACCACAGTCAAAATGCAGGTGCACTAAAAATACTGTATAACAACAGGTGTTGGCGAGGATGCAGGGAAAAAGGAACCCTCTTACACTGTTGGTGGGAATGTAGACTAGTACAACCACTCTGGAAAAAAATTTGGAGGCTACTTAAAAAGCTGGACATCGATCTACCATTTGATCCAGCAATACCACTCTTGGGGATATACCCAAAAGACTGTTACTCCAGAGGCACCTGCACATCCATGTTTATTGCGGCACTATTCACAATAGCCAAGTTATGGAAACAGCCAAGATGCCCCAGCACAGACGAATGGATTAAGAAAATGTGGTATCTATACACAATGGAATTTTATGCAGCCATGAAGAAGAACGAAATGTTATCATTTGCTGGTAAATGGATGGAATTGGAGAACATCATTCTGAGTGAGGTTAGCCTGGCTCAAAAGACCAAAAATCGTATGTTCTCCCTCATATGTGGACATTAGATCAAGGGCAAACACAACAAGGGGATTGGACAATGAGCACATGATAAAAGCGAGAGCACACAAGGGAGGGGTGAGGATAGGTAAGACACCTAAAAAACTAGCTAGCATTTGTTGCCCTTAATGCAGAGAAACTAAAGCAGATACCTTAAAGCAACTGAGGCCAATAGGAAAAGGGGACCAGGAACTAGAGAAAAGGTTAGATCAAAAAGAATTAACCTAGAAGGTAACACCCACGCACAGGAAATCAATGTGAGTCAATGCCCTGTATAGCTATCCTTACCTCAACCAGCAAAACCCCTTGTTCCTTCCTATTATTGCTTATACTCTCTCTTCAACAAAATTAGAGATAAGGGCAAAATAGTTTCTGCTGGGTATTGAGGGGGGGAGCGGGAGGGGGTGGAGTGGGTGGTAGGGGAGGGGGTGGGGGCAGGGGGGAGAAATAAACCAAGCCTTGTATGCACATATGAATAATAAAAGAAAAATGAAAAAAAAAATAAAAAATAAAAATGAGTAAGAAAATAAAATAAAATAAAATAAAATTCCTTTTGGGCGCTATTCACAATAGCCAAGTTATGGAAACAGCCAAGATGCCTCACTACTGACAAATGGATTAAGAAAATGTGGTATCTATACACAATGGAATTTTATGCAGCCATGAAGAAGAACAAAATGTTATCATTCGCTGGTAAATGGATGGAATTGGAGAACATCATTCTGAGTGAGGTTACCCTGGCTCAAAAAACCAAAAATCGTATGTTCTCCTTCATATGCGGACATTAGATCAAGGGCAAACACAACAATGGGATTGGACTTTGAGCACATGATAAAAGCGAGAGCACACAAGGGAGGGGTGAGGATAGGTAAGACACCTAAAAAATTAGCTAGCATTTGTTGCCCTTAACGCAGAGAAACTAAAGCAGATACCTTAAAAGCAACTGAGGCCAATAGGAAAAGGGGACCAGGAACTAGAGAAAAGGTTAGATCAAAAAGAATTAACCTAGAAGGTAACACACATGCACAGGAAATTAAAGTGAGTCAACTCCCCTGTATAGCTATCCTTATCTCAACTACAAAAACCCTTGTTCCTTCCTATTATTGCTTATACCTCTCTTCAACAAAATTAGAGATAAGGGCAAAATAGTTTCTGCAGGGTATTGAGGGGGTGGGGATGAGAGAGAGGGGGCGGAGTGGGTGGTAAGGGAGGGGGTGGGGGCATGGGGTAGAAATGACCCAAGCCTTGTATGCACATATGAATAATAAAACAATAAAAAAAATTCCTTTTGGGCTGTATGTATGAGGTGTGTATAAAACACTGGTGAAGTTCATGTTTAACTTAAGTCCCATCCCAAAGATAGCTCCTATATATGCAAATATCCAAAATCTAAAACATTTTTTAGTCTCCAGCATTTTGAACAATGGATACTCAACCTATAGTTTGTTTGTTTCTGTGTTTTATCTCTTTATTGAAGTATAATCAACATATAAGGAAATGCAGAACAGAATTTAAGATTTTTTTGGTTTTTTTTAGACAGGATCTCAGTATTAGCCCAGATTGGTCTTGAACTTATCATCCTCCTGCCTCAGTCTCCTGAGGGCTGGGCTGACAGTCATGTGCCATCACTTCTGGCGAGTTTTCTAAGTTTTGACATAGATGGGTGCTCATGAAATGGTCACCACAATTACAATGGTTATCAGCACTCATTAAGCGCTTACTGCTTGGTGTGGTTATCTACTCACAATTATGTTAAGGTTACACAGGAAAAGCCCTCAGCATCCGCCAGGGGAACCTGACTTCCTCCGGAAAACTGGGGAGGGATTAAAGCCAAGACCTCAGGAGTGAGTTAGAGTCAGCTGAGTGCTGAAGGGCAGGCAAAGGAGGGAACAACACATGCAAAGGTCCTGAGGCAGGAGGGAAGCCTGAGGAGTTCCTGCTCCATTAAGTTTCCTTCTTCCATTGTCTCTCAATTCTGTGAGCCCTAAAATCCTGCTGATACATTCCCTTTTTGCTTAAATTATATGGGATTCCACTGCTTTCCAGCAAAGAAATGTGAGGGTCACACTTTGCACTTTTTTTGTCCACAGATCTGCACCCTTTCTCAGGACATCAACTTGAGTCTCTCAAATAAGTTCTGCCTCACTGGATTCATTTGCCAGAAAGAAGTTCCTGCTCCAATCTGTATGTGGGCCCATCTGGATTCTCCAGAGGAAAGCCCAGAGCATCCTTTTGTGCAAGTATTGAAAAGCAATCTGACTTCCTTTCTCCTCCGGTCAATTCTTCAGAAAGAGTCACTGGCATGTCCTACTCAGTGGCCAGGACAGTAGGAGCCCTGGGGCTTCTATGAGCTGTACTCTAGTACCCATTCCCTCCTTCCATTCCTGAGTACTGGGAATCTCTTGACATAATCTCGGCCAAACAGAACAACAAGCACAAAGCCAGGAGCGTTCACCCTCTGAAGGTGGATCTGAACTTAAAACAGAATCCCCAAGCTGCTCTTCCTTTGGTTTGACCCATTTTACCAAAAGCAAACCACCCACTTTGCAAACCAAAAATCCTAAGAATGATTCTGAGTCATCCCCTATCCTCTCACAGCCCTGCCTCCAAAGTAAGTCACACACTAGTCCATCTCCCCACCACCCACACACCTGTCTTCACCTGTTTCCCCACTTGTCTGGATCACCAATCCTTTCAGTTCAGCAGGAGTGGTCTTTTAAAATGAAAATCAGAGTGCTGGGGTCGTTACTCAAATCCTAGTATTGCCCTCTAAAAAGTGGGCTCAAGCATTTGAGTGTCTGCTTAGCAAGTATGAGTTCAAACCCCAGAACACACACACACACCCACACGGGCGCGCACACAAACACGCCACATCATACAACTCCCCTGTTTAAAACCTTCCAAGGGATCCCCGTTGTTTATAGGATAAAACATGTACCACCACACCCAACTTGGACTTCATCTTTCTGAATCTTCATATCCTCTTCTGTAAAATAAGTAGAATAGTCTATACTTTACAGGATTATGCTTAAAATTAACCAGAACATTTCATGCAAAAATATCTGGGACACAGTAACATATATCATTACTATTTGTATCAATAGGTTGATGAATTTTAAAAGATTAGGCAGTTCCCCACATTACCACTAGGTGTCGCCATAGACTTGGCTAAAATAGTTCAGCTTCCTTCTCAAGTGGGAAGGCCCTAAAAAGTCTGGAATGAAAAGGCCTCAGAGTTGGGAAAACCCAGGCCAGAGCCAGACAAAAACCTTCCAAAGTCATGAAAGCAGGTCGGGGATTTGAACTTAGTGATTCTGCCTCCTTAAGAGCTGTGGTTTGAAGAGGCTGTTACAGTTCCAATGCGTGCCCCGAAAGTGTGTGTGTTGGTCATTTCATCTCCACCAAAGTCATTAGAAGTCAATGAATTAGGAGAGTGGGACCCTCATGATGACATAGTGGCTTTCTGAGAAGAGGAAGAGAAGCCCCAGCTTGCTCTGTCTGGATGCCTTCTTCTGCTGTGGGGGGTGGAGCTAGAAGGCTTGCCAGATTCCAACACCCTGCTGGGACTCTCCAGTCTTCAGATCTATGAACCAGCTAAATTTCCTCTACTCAGTTTCAGGGGTTCAGCTATAGCAGCAAACACCAGGAAAGACAGGACTTTCCCACCAACCAGGGTGCCTACAGGGGACCCAGCCCTGGAATCATCCATTTTACCCACTTGTAATAAGACATAATGTGATGCCATGGGATAGGTGCTATTGACTCACTGAATCCCCCAAATGATGGCCATATCAGATAGGGTTTATGTTTTCCCCATTTTACAGATGAGAAAAGCAAGGCACAGAAAGGTTAAGTGACACATTTACACAGCTAGTAAATGTGTAATGGGAACACACAGTAACATCTGGCTGCAGTCTGTGCTACCCCAGAGCTTATTTCATCCTTTTGGCTTTGTTTGGCTTTTGATTTTTGTGTTCTTAAGATGAGGTTTTACTATGTTATCCAGGCTGGCCTCAAATTCCTGATCCTCCTGCCTGACTCTCCTGGATGCTGGGATTACAGGTATAAGCCACTGCTCGTGGCTTTACTTCATTCTTATTACATTTTAAATCTTTTGGTATCACATTGCTTCTTTGGTGCTTTAGTATGTGACTACTGTTCCATGACAGATTGGATTTCCAGAATCTAAGTCTTGATAAGAAAGAAATGTTGACTTTCTAAGAAAGGAATTGTCAAAGTGATGGTATAGGAAAATAAGTATTGTGCTTTCCTATTCATAACTCTTTCCTGATTCTTGATAATCTAGCCCCAAATTTGCCATCCAGTTTGTGAATTCCACAAACTTACTTATCACCAAAATCAAAGGCTTGGAGAACAAATAAGAAGAGGAGGCATGTGGTGAGGTTCACACCTGTAATCCAAGACCAGCCTGAGCTACAGTAGTGAATTCCAGGTCAGCCTGACACCCTGTCTCCAAAAAAAAGAGGGATGGGAGAGTATAGCATTCAATAGTTACCACCTTCTCCCTCCTGCCAGACCCAAAGCTGAGCCCTGCTCTCAAGACACTCAGGGTGTAGCAGGGATCAGCAGACATGGGAAGGATTTGTGCATTGGCATTGCTCTATTGCCTACCTCACCAGGCTGCAGGTGGCATCTCTCTTCTCTGTGCTCTGTGCCCAGCACAGTGCCTGGCACATTTTAGACTCGGAGTCAGTATTTGCTGATTTCATATTGCAGTGGCTTCATGGAGAAGATGGGATTTGATCTGGGGCTTTGAAGGCTGGGGCAGACCTTGGCAGGTGATGGCAGAGGAACTGGACATACCCTCAAGAGGAACAATCACAGGGTCATTTTAGAAAGATCACCCTGGTTGCTGTCTGGAGCAAAATGGTTATGGTGAGAAGACGAAGGGAGAATAGTAAGCTGGCTGGTTAGGATTTCAGGTGTGAGCCACCAGCACCTGGCCAGCTTGTTCTTTTTATGTGTAAAAACCAGTACACTGTGGATACCAAAATCCAAGGCTGCTCAGGTCTTATATAAAACAACATAGTATTTGCATAAAACCTATGCACATCCTCCTGTACACTTAAAATAATCTCTGCATTACTTATAATATGTAATAAAATGCAACTGCTATGTCAACTGTTGTTATATTACATTATTTAAGAGATAGTGACAAGAAAAAGTTCTGCACATGTTCAGTACAGATGCAGGTCCTCCCCTCCCCTAATACTTTCAATTTGAGATTGAAACCTCAGATCAGAACCTGTGGACATGAAAGGCCATCTGTATTCCACTGGATGAACTTACCACAATTCGTTGGACCAGTCTTCTGTTGATGGATACTGGGCTATTTCCCAACCAGTTGAGTTAGGAATTAATCTACTGTGAACATTTCACATGTCTTTATGTAGACATTGGCACTCACTTCTCTTGGGTCAATACCTAAGAGTAGAAATTCAAGGTCATAGCACAGGTATATGTTGAGGTTTAGTAGAGACAGATTTCTGAAGTGGTTGGATCAACTTCCTCTGCATCAGAGGACTTTAGTTCCTCTGAATTCCTGTCAGGATCCAGCTCCTCTCTCTTTCTAAACAAGAGCTTCCACTACAAGACTTCTCTTTCCCTCCAGGGTTGGACACAGGGATGCTTAGCCTCGGTACCTTCATCCCTTAGCCTATCAGCAGCAGGATAGTGAGAGGCCACACCCAGGCCTATGGAGTCTCAGTTAGAGGACAAGTGGACATCTCTTGACTTGGATATGACCCCAGGAACTAAGGCAGCCATGTGTGAGCATGAGCATAAAACCACAACACAAGGACAACAGAGAGATGGGAAGAACCTGGGTCCTTCATGACAGTACTGAGCTGCTCCATTCACCTGCCACTAAGTGGCAGGCTACTTATATTTTAAGCCAGTTAATTTAGTTTTCTTTTTCTTTTTTTTTTTTTTTAGTCACAAACCCTCCTCATTTCCAAACCTAATAATGTCATTTCTGTCGCCCACAGCAGTCAGCCCCAGTGAATGCTTCTTCCTTTTCCTTGGGACCTCAGGCTCACCAAGTCCTCCTGCTTCTTAGCCTCCTTTCCTGGTTCCTCTTCTTCTGCGCACTTTTCTATCTCCCTCCCCACCTGGGGATCCAGCACCACGATGTATCATTCATGCAGTGAGGGATGTCAGCTCCCCTTTGGAATTCACATCACAGAAAACTGCCTCTCACCCTCCACACTTCCATGACGCCTGTGTGTATCAAATGCAACTTCTCAAGGTCAAACTTCTCAGTCTGCTCTTCCACCTTGGTCAAGGTCTCTTTCACCCCTTCCTTTGCTCAAGGCCGAAGCAGTTAACTGCAGATGCCTCAGCACCCACCCTCCCCAATCTTACATCCTCTCCTCCAGCTCCCCCAGCCACCACTGTCTTTGTGTCAAGGAGGCACCAGCCTCCTTGCTGGCCTCCCACACCCACACCTTCCAAGATGTGTACCAGGGTGCAAAGGCCCAAATTCCATATTATTCCCGATAAAGATGGCTTCCTATCCCGCTCTAGACAAAATCCAAATTCACCGTGTAGCACTTCTGGTCCTATTCCTGGCTAGCCTCTCACTGTGCTCCTCCCTACATCCACATCTGGAACAAATTGTCCCTTCTGCCTAGACCAAGTCCACTCACTCACTTTTTTTTTTTTTTGTTAGTCACTTGAGCGTCGCCCCCAGCCCCTCTCCCCTTCACTTTTACCCCACACAAATCCTAGTGGTCCTTGGTTTCTTAGCCTAAAACCACCTGCCCAAGGATGCTTCGCCCTCACCCTTGACCCGTTAGGACTCCATTAATTTCTCATAAGCCCTCCTTACTTTCCTTCATAATCCATAATTATGCATTGATTTTATTAAAATAATTAATATATAGTGATTTCCTCCCCCCTTCCTCCAACATTCTCGCCCTTTAGCCTCGCAGCGCCTTGAGGTCGGTTGCGAACATGCCCCTCGCTCTACCTCCTTGCCTCTTGCACTGCGCTTGCACATAGTAGGTGCTCACGGAATGTGCCTAATTGGCTAATAAATGGAGACACTGACTCATTCGGCACCCACTGCAACCGTGGGGTAAGCATTTCAACAGACAGGAGGAAACCAAGGGTCGGGAGGAGCAAGTGGCTCGCTTGCCCCAAGGTACAGGGTAAGGGGAGGAGCAGGGAACAAGTTCAGAGCCTGAATCCTTCCTCACGATGAAGGGGCGGGGCAAAGGGAGGACTTTGAGCCACCGGAAAGTTTTCCGGAGTGCGTGGACCTGGCAGAAAGCTGAGGCCAGGAAACCAGCTAGCTGGCGAGCTACGCCCGCTCAGCTCTCAATGAGTAAAGACCACAATCTGCTGCATATTCATGAGGGGACCATAAGTCCGTGGTTCGGGGCTGCCTAGGCTGTGCCTGATTAAAAAGTCTTCGGGTTTGAAGACCTCGGTGTCCTATAATTTCATAGAATTATGTATAAAGGCTTCAAAGGGTCTTCTGTGACTGATACTGAGGGGAGAGCGGATAAGGGTGACCACACTTTGGGCCATGTGATCAGGCGCCCATTATAGGCGGCCCGATCCTGGGAGGGGTCTTTGGCCAGCTAGACTAGAAGACGAAGGGGGCGTCTCCCCAGCTTCTGAGGCGTCGGAGGCTAGCTGAGGTGGAGGCAGGCTGCGGCAGCGACGGGGACAGTGGCGGCGGCGCCATGGCAGGGCTTGCAGGTACCGTGGGGTCAGCCTGCTGGGAGCGGGATGAAAGGCCCTTTAGTACGGCCGCGCCGCCATGTTGTCCCTTCGGGGTCACCTTAGGCGTTGCTGGGTCCCTCTGTAGGGTTTTCCTCCCGCGCACCTGGGGGTGGGAACGCCCCTGTCCGACGTCAGGTGATTGCCCTGGGCCTAGGGGGAGGGGAGGTCCCTTCCCAGCCTGAAGGTGGGTCACTCTACTCATGGATTCTCGCTCTTGCCTCCAAGGTCAGCGCCCTCCCTGGGTGGGGCAGGCAGAACGAGGGGGCGAGGGGCGACCACCACCTTTTGGCTCGGGTTTCCCGGGGGTTGGGGCAGCTTGTGAGGGGCCTGTCATTCTTTCCCCGCCACTTAGTTGCTTTTTTCAATATGAAGGAGCGTGGGAGAGAAGAAAGAAAAGGACCCCGGGCCCCCCTTTGATGTCTGGGGTGCTAGGGTGACGCTTGGCTTCAGATCGCAGGCGCTTCTCATTCCCTCTAACTTTACATCAAGTCTGGACACTCGTTCCCTCTCTTCCATGTGCGGGGAGTGGCCCCTCAAGGGCAGCTGAAGGAACGGAATGCCGGTCACACTTATGCCCCGGAAAGGAAGAATGGGGGATGGGGGCAGTTGCTCTTTCCTTCCTTCTTCTATATCTCCTATAGTTTTTTTTTCCAGACCTTCGTGATCCCTTTTCAACAGTAAATGTTGGGAAGCTGCAGTCTGTCCTAGAAAAGAAACGGCTTTTCTGTTTCTAGGTTCCGATCGTCTTTTATCCCTTTTAGGGAACTGGTGTGTTGGGACGGCTTCTCTGCCCTGCCTGACATGATCCAACCATCCTGTCAGCCTTCTGGACGGCAACTCCAAAGCCGGGACCAAAAAAGTTGCAGCTTACAGCACTGATGCCAAGTGTTAGATCGTGCTTGCTTGTTGTTTTAAGTCAGAGATAATTAATGTCAAGCAAATCTGATAAAAAGATTCCGTTGCTGGAAACCTGCTCAGTTTCCAGTGACCAGATCAATTCTCTACCTGAAATTTGTCTTCTTAGAGTTGCTGCTAAGCCCAGTTTATCCTTTTATCTGTCATATGTTTCAAAAAGGAATCTGGGTTAGGCTTTTTTGTTGTTCTATCTTTGAAACACACGCATTCCATTTCAAGCCTGTCACTATGTGACATCCCAAGAGCCACGTGGTTTCTTCCTCTCTGACTTCCAGCTCTGGGGATGCTCAGGAATCTGGATCCTGCTGGAGTATGGACCCTGTGGGAGGGAAAGAGGGGGATACAAGGGATCATTTCCAGAGAAGATGGGAGTGACGTGTCTCAGGCCTAGGGAGGAAGTCAAGAGGTCACTCACCCTGGAAAAAGAGGCTTGTTAGACTAGACTTGTATCTGTGTGCATGTGTACACAAATTTAAATCTGGAGGGAGAAGGGAAATTAACTGCAAGCTCAGAATCTCCCTTTGGGGTGTTGGCTCCTGAGGAGATAAGTCCAAAAATAGATATGTAAGCAAATGGCTCGCTACCCCATTCAGCCCATATGGATTGCCCTGCAGCCAAAGCTCAAGAAATTTGTCTCTACCCAGCCTCTTGAAAAAAAAATTCCTTCTTCCAATCACAATTCAAATACTCCACAAAAAGAAGTAACTGTCACCTAGTACCCCACACCTCTGAGAGTTGTGGTACCTAACCCCCACCTCCAACTCAACTAAAGCTGGTTGGGCTAGGAAACGAAGAACCTTCTCAGACACTAGTCCCAAGAGTCTCATCTGTTGCTGGAGTCCCATAAAGCCATTGCAATCGCCTCACAATTCATCTGCTGTGTCCTTGGCCTTGGGAAGGGGTGTGTGGCAACAGTTTAGGAAAAGGGGACATTTAGCTCTGTGTTCTAACAGTTTTACAATAAAACAAAACATCCCATTGTTCTGTGAGAATAAAGTATTTTAATGATATAGCTTGTGGAAAACATTTATAAACAAGGTATGTTTGGACCAGACTTGTAGTATTGTACTGGGATGGAAAGGGAACGAATTCCTTCTGTCTTCTCAGGTGGCTTTAGTTCGCTGCCAGAACAGAAGGGTTTGAGTGTGGGAGCTGAAAGTGAGGAGTGGACCTTTTATGTGCAGGCCACAAGAGCAGCCTTTGCCTGGAAGTCTGTCATCTCACCATGCCATACTCAGTGCCCTGCTGACCATGGATAGAGGGGCCTTTACCAAGATCATCTGGAAAGCCGTGGGGTTACCAGCAGCCTTATGCCGTTTGAGGGGATGGGGGAGGACAACAGGATGTCTGTCTAGAGCAGCCAGACCCTCCCATGCTGCTTTGGCCTGCCACCCTGGAGCCAACTAACTTGGGCTGAGGTTAGAGAATCTGGGGCAGTGGGAAGGTGTGCCAATCCCTCCAAGACTCTGAGGGAAGGCCAGCATTCACTGAGAACACGTCAAAGTATGGGCACGCTTCTGTGGGGTTAGTGTGGAAATCCACAGAAACTTCCTGTCTTGGGGCCTGCCAAAACATGGGCTTCAGGAGGGAGGTGTGGGCATTGCCTGATGATGAGTCAACCTGAGGCAAGAGGAGACCTGCCTCACCTGCAGGCTATGGTAGCAGCTGTAGCCACCCAGCTAAGGCAGGTGGAGTGTCAGGATTGTACACCACCCCCTCCCCACCCTCAGTCCTGATGAGTCCTGGCTACTGCTTTTATGGTAGACCATTTCTAGTAGATGGGGGTTCACTGGATCTAAAGGTGAATCTTGGCCTTGCGAAGACCAGATCAAGACCTGTACCCCTTGCCCCCATAATTTTCTGATGCTGAATAAAGTTGTAGGTGATTTTAGAGTCTGATGATTGGGCTGAGAAGTTTAAGGGGCTTATGTTGGGGAAGGAAGCACAGTCAAGTTCAAGGGGGTGAGGTGCTTTGTACTCCAGAGGTGTTTGTGACAGCTGTGACTAAGGGATTTCAGGAAGTGGCATGAAGAGATTTATGGCCTTCTAACTCTCCCTTGGTGTTGACCCAGGAACAGGTTGTGTAGTGACAGGGACAGATAAAGCCAAAGATGAGGTGGAACAGGTGGCAGGGCCATTTGGTGAGACAAGTCAACTGACCCCATATAAAAAGAGCCCTGACTCACTGAGGAGTGCGAGCAGAGCAGCAAGCCCAGCCTTCCTGATGTGATGGTCGGGGATAGCCTGGGTCAGGGACCTAGTAATGTCCCTAGGGATAGGGAGGCTTATGCTGAGAAAACCAGGGAGCCTTGTAGTGGGGAAAGAGGATGGGGGTGGAGTGACTAGAGAGTTGCAAGGCCAGGCAGGATGGTCTTGGAGTGGTCATGGAACCTGGAGCATTAAGCTGGGTGAGGGAGGTGCCATACTCATTGTCCAAGCCAGTGTCCATCCTGCCCAATGCTCATTTCCTTGAGGCTCCTGGTTGGAGACCTGGAGTATGGATTTATGCTCTGAAATCGTGCCAGTAATCCTCATTACCCTCTCATCTTTCCCAAAAGTGATAAGCTGCCATGGCCTTTTATTTCAGGACCACAGTGAAGCCCCCACTGTGGTGGGGAGCAGAAAGTGGGCCCTCATTCCAGGACAAGTGAATATGTCACCTTTCCTTTTGGGGGAGGGGAAATAGTCCTTTATCTCAGGACATTATTGAAATGGGGCTTATTGAGGGACCCAGTTTATTTCCATCTTGTTTCCCCCTCCCCCTTTCTTCTCTCCCAAGCAGTGTCCTTTCCACAATGGGCACATCAGCCCACTCTTAAAAGTGTGTGTTGCACTCGCAAAAGAAGCCACAAGAGACAAGTTTTTGGTGTGCCTCCACCACCCCGCAGGGTCCTAGGACATGCGAGATGGGAGAGGTACTGTTTTTTATTTTTTGTAGAGGTGGTCCCTGTCCTCCAGGAGCTTACAATCTAGCTGGGGAGACACAACTAATGCACACTTAAACAATCAGTACAATTAGCGATTATCACACTATTAACCACAATTGCGTGAGACCAGGGAAAGGCAAGGTCAGTGAGGGCCGGGGGCTTGGAGAAGGTGTTTTAGTAAAGATGGGATTCTTTTACTGGTTGCATAGGTCCGAATTAAGTGACACATTTTGGGGGGGGGAGGGGAGTGGGATTGGGAGGCAGTGAGGGGAGAGGGAGAATGAGGGAGCAAAGGCAGCAGGGTGGAATGCACGTGCCAGAGGCAAAGGACAGTGAGGGCCCCACTTCAGTTTCTTAACCCTTCTCAGTCCTTGCCCATGCCCTCCAAGTCCCGCCACACGCGCACGAAGTTGGTGGCTTCTCTGCTGCAGAGATTCAGGGCTTCCGCTGGTGATGTTGGAATGTCTGTTCTGCTGGCTTGTGTGGTGCTTGGGTTTCCCTGCTGGGGCCTGCTGGCATGGCCATGGCTTGCAGGTGGTGATGAGTTTCTCCAACTCGGTCCAGATCAGAATGCGGTGCCTATGCCCAGATCTTGGGGGCCTGCTCCCCTATCCCCCCTCCTCCCCCTACCCGACCGGCAGTTGGACCGGTGCCAAGGGGCTGGAAAGGAATCTGGTATTGTCATCAATGCCGGTGCTGCTTCTCCTGGAGCCTATCGGCCCCTCACTGACCTTGACAAGTGCTCCTCTGGCGAGGGAGCACAGGGGACCCCCCATTCCTGCGCGGCACTGGCTCCCATGCTGGTGGAGATGCACAGGAGCATCGGATGATCCGGCCGCCCAGGGCTGGGAGCTGGGGCCTCAGTTGGGGGCTCGCTGCCTGCGCTCCCCCAGCACCTGCCGCCCGGTCCGGGACACGGTGTATGCCAGCTTCTGCAGGGAGTACCTGAACACCTGCAGCAAGAGACCCAGGACCCGCCCTTAGTGGAGTGCACCCGCAGCCTGTCTGTGGTGCTGCCATGCCCGCCCCCTCCCTACCCCTGGCCCCGCCCGCCTGTCCAGCATAGGCCAGAGGGGCGGGCACGGGCACAGCTTGTCCACGAGTCAGGGCAGCTGGAGCTTTTCCAACTGTGCTGAGAGCTGCATGGCGGCAAGCTGATTGGACCCACAACTTAGGTATACCTCACTTCTCGCAATGGGCTGGGTCCCTGGAGGATTTCGAAAAGCGAATCCTACCCAGTAAATGCAGCATTCCAGGAACACCTTGAAGGAAATATGCGATTCCTTTGGCAAAGGATTCCTTTAGCAGGAAATTTTTCCTGCAAAGGGAGCTTTTAGGGTAAATGATTTTATGGGCAGAGCGCTTTCTTCTGATTTATTTTTATGCAAAGCACTTTGCCTTTTTTTTTTTTTCCATAAAGTGATTTGTCCTTTTTTGGAAGTACTTTTTCCCCTTCCATTTTTCCTGCGAAGGGCTTTTTCCTCTAATTGTTTTTGTCCAATTCATTTTTTTCTGTTAGTTCCTTTGTCTGATTTTTTCTGCAATGCGCTTTTTAGCTAATGCGTTTTTACGAAGTGCTTTTGTCTTATGTCTTTTTTCCTGCAATGCGCGGTTTTCTCTTTTTTTCCTCTTAATTACTTTTACTTGAACTTGTAGAATTGTTTTTGTAAAGTTATTTTTTTTCCTGAGAAGTGCCTTTGTTGATGTGTTTTCCATCCCACCCCCACAAATGCTATATTTAAATATATTTGTATGTATTTTAAAAAGAAAATTTCCCTGCAATGCGCAAATTTTTAAGGCGGAAAATTTGTTATGTGTGCTGTACAGTCTCGAAACATACAAGTGCCCCGCCTCCCTCTTGGGGTCGAGTCTGGATGTAGCGGGTTTTCCTTACCACTTGGGTCGCTAAAAGCCTCAGTGATGTCCGCAGCGGGCAACCGCCGCGCCCCAAAGTCTTTGTTCCCAGCCGGGCGCGGGCGCACTGGGAAGGGTCTGCGCGAGGAGGTGGCCGCAGGGAACGGGTAGGGGCGCGGAGTGCCGTCGCGGCACTTGGGTAGACAGGGATCGCGGCAATCGGGATAGGATGGGGTACGGGAGGCGGCAATCGCGACGCGGGTTTAGGGTGCGCGCATCGTGAGCCATCTCCCACCCGGAGCCCAGGCACACTTACCTGCAGCAGCACGCGAAAGATGTACCAGCCGATGATGAGCAGTTCTGCCGAGGCTGCCGCCACTGCCGCCATGGTTCCGAGAGTTGTGGGTGGGTGGGCTAGAGTGAGGGTTCGCTGAAGTCCTCTGGTCTCTCAGAGTCCGCTGTTGGGCGCACTGCCGCAGCAGCGGTGGCCGCGCCTTAAGTACTCTCCCGCCACCTAAGTGCGCATGCGCGCTTTCGGGGGGGGGGCGAGGTGGGAGGTTCATGAGGGGTGGCG
This sequence comes from Castor canadensis, assembly GCF_047511655.1. NCBI lineage: Eukaryota > Metazoa > Chordata > Mammalia > Rodentia > Castoridae > Castor > Castor canadensis. The sequence continues at coordinate 160,910,040 of NC_133390.1, read as the reverse complement.
GGGGGGGGGTACTCCTCATTCGCTAGGGCAGAAAAAAAATAATCCATCTGCTCTTTCCACACCGACCCCTGCCTCCTGAGTCCCATCTTAGCCCCCTTCCAGAAGATTCCACCCTGCCCGCTTTTGAATTTCGGTGTAAAATGGAGGGGCGTCATGCCTGGGTCGCATATAGGGGTGCAAGCCTTTTGGCGTAGTGCCTCTCTCTGCAAGCCTTGGCTACAAATTCAAGACGAGTTCACTGCCGCGCCAGAAGGCACCTCTGACACAGATGGAAAACCGAAGTTAGGGAGGGGTCATCTGTCCTGTGAGCAAAATAGAAATAGAGACCCCTTCTAGGAGCCTTGGCGTTACCCACACACACACCCCACACCCCCGCTTAGCACTCTTCCTAATTTGAGTATTAAGCCCATATCCTCTGCTGTGAGAAGGGCCTCAGCATGAAACCCTTCCCTGATTCTCCGTGTCCCCTCTTAACCGTGACGAGGAGATCGGGATCTGTGGCGGTGGTGGCTATCGTAGGGAAGCTGGGCCAGGGCACTGTGCTCTGGGTGCAAAAGCAGTAAGATCTGCTCCACAGGAGGGATGCGGAAAGATTGGCAACCTTTATGTGTGCTGAAGGAATGAGCTCTACCAACAAGTGGTCAGAACGTGTTCGGGGGTAGTTTTCTGTGGACACTTCATGTCCACCTCTGTCTTCCGCTCCCCTCCCCCGGGCAGTGGTGGGCCTGCCTCAGCCAGCATGGTTCTTTGTACGGTTTGCGCCAGGTAGCTGGAGTACGGACCTGGGTTTTACCCACTACGGCCGTCAAAGGTTATGACTGGCATAGTTTGGTATCAAGGTGAAGCCAGCCCTTCTGAGCACACCCGTCTTGCAAATCCCTAGCGGAGCACAGAGCACAGGTTTGCAGGTCCCTCTCCAAGCATCTCTTGGGTCCCTCTCTGAGAGCTCGTCCTGTGGATTCCTCCCGGAGTGTGGGCTCTGCCAGTGTGAAGACCAAAAGGTGGTCAGCCAGCAGGGCCCCAGTGTACCAGTGACTAGCGGAAAGCACCTTTCTGCAGCAAGCTACCTGGCACAGAGACAAACTGGCATTTGCCCCTATGTGGATAAGAAATTAATTTTGATTAAAAGCTCATAGAGGTCAGGGTTTTATACAATGCCAGCAGCAGATGGAGGTGTAATGATCCAAGTGAGTTCAGTTTGGTCAAAGTAGCAAAGCGATTTTTTTTTTTCTACATTGACTTTTAAAGAAGTTGGCTGGTTTTGGCAAAATGATATGAGGCTATTTGATAAAGGCAAGTTTGGTCCAGGCTCCCATCTTAAAACAAAATATTTATTGCCACTTCTACTGTGCTGTCCCAGAGCTTGCCAGGATCCATTGCCTGTCATTTCCAGCCCAGCAGTGCAGCAAAGACTGCTTTAACTTGTCACTCCTTTCAGTACCGCACCTACTGCTCAGTGAGAAACTAGATACAGAACCCTTCCTTACCACACGGGGGCACAGCAGGAAGCCCTTGGTGTCCTGTGGCAACCACAGGGCGGCATTGTGAGGTCTGGGCCCTTTGAGGACGGGCTGCAGCCCCAGGAGGCGATACATGATCTCTGCTGGGCAGAGCCCAGGCAAAGCCAGTCCACTGTGCAGACCCGCCACAAAGCCCTCCCTGAGAGCCCCCAATAGAAGCCCAGGGCAGACACCCTCAGGAGGCTTCCCTAATTGGTGACCTGGAGAGGAATAGTCTTCCCATGGGTGGGTAGGGAGGAGAGGGCATTCACATTTGCTGTTGTTAACCATGATCCATTTCCCCAAATAAGCATACATTCTGTTCCTGTTTTTTTTCTGTTTTGTTTTGTTTTTTGTTTTTTGTTTTTTGTTTTTTTTTTTTTTGGTTTTGTCTGTCTGTCTGTTCTGTCTGTCTGTTGTGTTGACTTTTCTCTTCAGGATCCCTGCTGCCTTGGTGATCCCAGGCTGACAGCCAGAGAGCACAGCGGCTCAGCTCCTGGAGAGAGGGTTGAAGAAAGCGGAGGGCAGCCGCCTGCACCCGCTGGCTCCCATTAGGTCGGTTCCTGCAGCAGTGCCTGGCAGCCTTGACGAAGGCCCTGCCCGGCAGAGATCATGTATTGCCTCCAGTGGCTGCTGCCCGTCCTCCTCATCCCCAAGCCCCTCAACCCCGCCCTGTGGTTCAGCCACTCCATGTTCATGGGCTTCTACCTGCTCAGCTTCCTCCTGGAGCGGAAGCCTTGCACGATTTGTGCCTTGGTTTTCCTGGCAGCCCTGTTCCTCATCTGCTATAGCTGCTGGGGAAACTGTTTCCTGTACCACTGCTCCGATTCCCCGCTTCCGGAATCCGCACACGACCCTGGCGTGGTGGGCACCTAACAGCTGCCCTCTTAGCTTTCCAAGGAAGCAGAAGACGGGAGGGGAGGCATTGACATAGGTCATAAAGCATTGGAGTTTCAAATCCCGCAGCCTGCGGGTGCCACATTCCTGACGGAGCCTTTTTGGCCTGTGATGTTTTATCCTTATAATGTGAATAATGGCACTGGCTGGTGCTTTTATTGTAGAGTCCTATAGTTGTGGGTGGTCTTGTGGTTGTGTGTGTTCTGTCCCATCTGGGTCCTGGCCGGCGGGATGGCCACCCCCCTCGCCTCATTACTGCGAGGAGTCCACACCCATCCTGGTCAACCACCCTGGTGTAACCTGGGCAGATTTATTGTCACTTATGTGACCCTCCTTATCAGGGTCTCCTTCCTTCCCATAATGTCACTGACTCCTCAGTCCCTTTCCTTGCTTCCCTTTAGTTTCCTCTACCCATTTCCTTTTTTGGGGAGTACCTGTCTAAGACAGGGCTTGTTTTTTGCACTTATCTCGAATTTCAAGAGATTGCTGACGCCCGAGAGCCTCGCTTTTTCATCCTTCTTTCCCTGTTGGCAGGCTAGACAGAAATATGTCTTGACTGTTATCCATGAACCTCCAGTATTTTCTCCGTTTCATTTTAAGCAAGAAGCAACAGATAGATGTTGCTCTTTGACCTGGGTGTCTGGGCTCATGCGTTCTAGCCCAGCCTCGTTTCCTTTGCCCTTCCTCCTGCCTTTCTCAGCCATCCAGAGGGGGGGCCTCCTTTTGTCTCCTGTGCATGCTCTGCAGGATGGGGGTGGTGTGTTCACACAGATCCAGCAGTCCCCAGCTGTGTGAATGGAAAAGTACTTGTGTGCTCATAGCATCCACGCTCCCCCGATAGGTGTTTGGATACTTTTTGGTGTGCCCTGTATGTGTGTTTGTGTGTATGCGTGTGTACAAGTACATGTGTGTATTCTTTTTGAAGAAGCTTTACGAACGTGTTCTGATTTGAGATCTACTAGTAGCTAGTTGTAGTAGGTACCACTGCAGTTTTATTTAGCATGGGGCTTGCAGAGTGACCAGCACAGTGAACTCCAAGATGGTTCAGACAAGACACAGGGGAGCAGTGGTCATCGTCCTCCTGCCAGGAGCTTCTTCGTTCCTGGGCATATAGACTGTACCTTACGAAGAATACACAGGAAGACTTTGTGACTGTCACTTGCTTTTTTCTTTCTCTGCGCTTCAATAACAAATGTTGGCAAATGAGACTTTCTCCTGGCCCCTGCCCACCAGGGATCAGCATGGTTGTCTTGCCAGTTGGAGCCATCCCTCTCTCTTGTCTGAGGAGTGAGGGAAGTGGGCCAGGCAGAGGACAGAACTGGAGGTAGTCCATCTAGGGAATGGGACTGTGAGGCCATGCTTGTGAAACATTTGGACTGCTGTTCTAGAACTTTCATTTCTGGTGTGTTCGTTGCACAGCTGTTTGAAATGTTTAATAAAGCTTTATAAACTTTACTTTGTGGTCTCATGTGGCTGCAGTCCATTTGGGTCTTGGTGTTGGATTTCTGAGTTGGTGGGAGGCAGGGAGTAGCATAGAGGGGCCAAGTTCTTGGCGCCAGAGTACCTTAGCCTGAAAATTTGATCTGCTCTCTGGAGAGCAGATGGTGGGATTGGGGGAGGGGGAGCAGGCCAGGCTAGGCCGTGAACAGGAGGGAGTCTGAAAGTTTTCAGAGATGAGACTTTGGTTTCTCAACTCCTATGGCTTCCCGCCTGAAATTGTTTCCCCCATAGGAGATTTAAGTAACCGATCCCTTGACAAACAACTTAAGACAGCTGGGGCTCTAATCATCAAGGATTTTTATGGTGCTGTTTTTGAAGTAAAAATAAAGTAAAACCCCTCATGGCATTTTAAGTGGAAAAATAAATAAGACTGGCTGTCCACCCAGCAGACTTCAAGCATTGGCTAGAAGCACAAGAGTAGTTTGGTTCCATGTCATAGGTGTGCTCATGCTTCCATGGCCATGCCTGGTAAGATGGCAGGAAAGCCTGTGCAGGGCATCTGCCTCTGAATCTTTCCTCCCTCCAGAAGACAGACTAGGAGCACTGCCTGCCAAGGCACAGGGCTGTTGTGTGGAGTTCCTGAGAGAACAATCGTGAAAGGGTTTTGGTAAGTTCATGGGAGATCACCTGTCTTACTTAGACTTTAATTCATTACTGTAAAATTGTATGCAGTTTTCTCTTGCTCTTTCTAATTGCCCATCATCACTTCTTTCATTCCTGGCATTGCTGATCTGGCTTTCTCTTGATTAAAACTTAACTAAAGATTTGTCTGTTTTAGAGGTGCTTTTAAAGAATCAAACTTTTATTTTTATCTGATGGGTATTTTTTCTACCTGATTCTTTGGTGTTTTTCTCTGTATTCTTTTCTGGGTGCCTGGATTTGTATCGTGGTTTTGCAGAGGCTGAACAAGCTGAGTTGTACATATGGAGAGGATGGTTTGTTCAACAAACACTGAGCCCCTGTACCAAGCTTGCTGGGGATTTCAGGGCAAGACCCAGGCCTCACTCCCCAGGACCTCATGATAACTATCCTAGTGGGAAGACTTAACAAAATAGACAATTGGCAAATTCCAAAAACAAACTAAACAAACAAAGGCTTTTGTGTCCCTACTCTCCTGTGGAGGCACCTGGATATAAACGAAGCCAAGATTATTGCTTATTTTGCCATCCCTTTGAAAGCAGCTTTCTGTTTTAGGTCAGCCTACTTTGAGAGTCATATACAAACCCCCCTCTGAAAGATTTGTGTCCCTTTCAACAGGGAGCCTGTAACCCACCCAAGGTGCCTGCCAAATCAGCATTCTATCTGTCTGGCAGTGCTTCCCACCTTGCCTAGCACCCACCCCTCTTCTTGAAATGCCTGTCAGGAAAACAAAAAGAAGATACCTCTTCTGCAAAAGTAGGGTCACCAGGCCTTAGAAAAATCATAGGCTACCTTTCCATTGTTCACCGTGACTCCTCATGTGGTGCCTAGTAACCAGCCTCCAGAAAGATGCCTTGCTCTAAGGCTCAGTTTCCTTACAGGTAAAATATGATCTAAAAGTTTTCCCAGCCCTGATATCCTGGGAGTTCTTTCTCTCAAGATCTTAGGGTCCTCCTGCACCCACTTAAAGAAGGTAGCTGAGCTCTGAGTAGGTGGCAGGGTACTTTGGGACAGCCTGCATGTGCTTTACGCTTTGCTGTCAGTGTACCATGTGAGCCCAGATATGCCTCTGTGTCAGGAAGCTTTCCTGGATTTCTTTGTTCTCCCTGGAGATCCCTTGCCTAGAACACTTCACTCAGCTTCCCATGGAATGGTACTGCTGTTATCAGTACTGAAAGGCACACTTTCTCTTCGTTAGTGACCAAATTCCTAAAGGGCATGTCCCATAAGGGATCCTCCTGCTTGTGAGAACCTCATGCAGGACTAGGCCTTGGGACTACAGTGGATGGTCTTTGCCATCAGGGAGTCCTCTGGGCTAATGAGAAAGGGGATAACATTGAGCAAATAATCCCAGAAATACATGACTAGGGACTGGCAGGTGCTACAGATCTCTGGAGAGATCTGATGCAGGCCTGGTTAGGATTGACATTTAGGCTGAGACCCTAAGACCAAGGCTGAATGTTTGAGCAGTGAAGTGATAAATGAGATGTTGCTTCTTACCATGTAATCAAGCATCTCTGTGCTTACAGATTAAAGAGACTGGGCTGAAAGTAAAATGAAGGACCATCAGTATCTGGCTGCCTTAGGATCAGAACCTAGAAGGCTTTTGGGGAAAAAGAGATCAGGGTGTTTAAAGCTAGAGCACTAACCATTGGATGATATTAAGGAGGGAGGTTCCATGGCTAAACTGCTGGTGGCAGGCTCCCAAACCCATTCCTAAGAACTCTAGTTTCCAACTGAATGGGAATCATCGCAGTAAGGAACTGAAGGTAGATGGAAGGCAAGCCAGTCAAGCAACATTTAAGGAGCAGTGGAAGTATCAGAGCTGTCAAGAAGGCCACTGCCCCGTCTAGATCCCTGGGAATGAGAAGATCTAAGGCACAGCCATGGTGGGGAGGGAAGGGCAGGTGAAGGGTAGGCTGAAGGACGAGTTTGGTCTGCTGGACTTCGGCAGGCAGAACTGAGTGTATTGAGAGCAATTTTGATTGTAGATCAGGCTCAAGGAGCAGGGGAGAGGCTTGCCAAGCAGCACCTGAAGGTTTCAGATAGAAGACCATCTTCCTTTGGGATAATGGGAAAGGCACTCACTCACTGGCCACCAGGTAGACCAGAGAACTCTGATGTGAGGCTTCAAGGAGCCCCAGGCCTTATGCTCTGCCTTTGTGGCTACACCTCCCTGAGCCTCAGTTTTTTCATTCTAAAATAGAAACTATAAGACCTACCTAAGCATTCATCTCAAGGCAAGGCCTCCATAGTGTCATTCCCTCTGTTCTGTGGCCCCTGCCACTGGCTTATACTGGGCTGTTTTAGAAAGTAATCCCTGCCTGTCTGCCTCCTTCAGGAGGAGCCAATCTGACATGGATCTGTATGAGAATGCTTTGTCTCCAAAGGCTAATCCTTTGGGTGCTTCTGGCCTCTCACTTCTTTTTCCTGGACAGCCTACACTTGGGCAGCTCACTACCTCTGCCAGTCCCCTGCCCCACACTGGTGGAGACAGGAGATAAATAAGACCCTGGGCTAGGCTCACCCATTTCCCATGTGACCTTGCTCTCTTCTACTCGTTCTATTCTAGGCCTGTGTTTTCCCATTTATAAATCAAGGAGAGGGGGGCTGAACCAGAAAGTCTTTAAAGTTTCCAAAGCCATCTTCCATGAGACATTGGTGACCTTTATTCTTTGTCACTTCAGTCTTAGAGAAGACACTGGTTGAAAGTATGTTAAGATAATCAGGTATTTAATCAAAGAATTTTACATTAAAGAATAAACTTCAAATTTCTTGTGTGCAGAATTGTCAAGAATGTTAGCATATAGCCAAGACAGCTGTGGACAGGTCTGTGAGGGAAGAAGACAGACAAAGCTCTTCAGTGGTTCTCTGTTGCCTGTCATCCCATTTCCTTCGCTTCATCCTTAAGGCCCTGTACAACCCTTAGGATAGGGGCAGTGTTTGTTCCTTGACCAGGTACACAACCCACCCTACTAGGCCTGGCATAGTACCTATTGGTTGGCCAGCCCCATGGGTGGATAAATGAATGGCTCGATTAGTCAGTCATTAGACTCCCTGAAGAGTTCAATGGCTGATCTTTCCTAGAAGGAAGGGAATTGCCTCCCAAATCTTCTGTTGGCAACTCTGAAGCAACAGAAATTTTCAAGCCTCAGACTAGAATTTTGAACAAAGATATGTGAGAAGAACCTTATAAAGACTATAGCCCAGCATCCTCTCTGTGACAGTAGTCCATGTGTGGTAAACACCCATTAGGACCTGGATGTAAGCAAATTTCTGTATCTACCTGCCCCATGCCCTGGAACTTTCCAGGCTTTTCTACTTTTATGCTTTTATGAGCACCTCCCTGGACCCTGGAAGACAGGTGAGCTGGCAGGAGTAAAGACAGGACCACCACCCTGTTTCATAGCTAATGGAAGTTCTGATGAGAGGCTCTGTGGCATTCCCCGACATTTACAGCTAGGCCAGGTTGACTGATGATTCCTAAGCTCTGACGGACCACAAACTGAGATGGTTATCCGCATTGATCATCTTTGCATGTCCATCTTGTGCCCTCACAGAACGTGAGCATATGTACTACAGTGATGGTCTTAGAACTACCTTTCTTCCACCCTCACCCCACTGCCACACACATGCTTGTCCCTGTGGGCACATCACCCAGATTTTACTCCTGACTCTGGCTCCCTGCTCTTGTCCGCCTTGAGGAAAGATCCAGCCTTAGTGTAGCCCAGACTCGGATGCAGTACTGTGGGGATTAGGCTGCTTGGGGACTGCTTTTATGATGGCTGGCTTTTGGTTTTGTTTGTTTTCACCTACTGGTCAAATGTGAACCAGTCCTTATTTCCACAGTCACGAAAAAGTGACCATGTGGTTCCATTTTAACTGACCAGAACTGGAGTCCACAGACTGTGGCACACACCACAGCTACTGCAACTAATACTGGGTGATGAATGATGCCCCAAATCAGTGAGGTTGTGTTGGGCCTCCCACCCCTGGTAATGACTGTACTGCCTCACTTCTAGTCCTCTCAGTCTGGCCCCTTAAACTTTCCCATCCTCTTAATTCTTTTTTCTCTTAATTTAGATGCAATCATCTCTGGCTGATAAGTTGCACCAGATATCTCTTTGCTTTCAGCCCACCATTGGGGCTTCCTTACCAATGGGTCATATTCTGTGGGTTTTGGCTCAACTTTTATTTTCCCCTTCTACCTAGAGGATGGAGCTCTTTGTAATTATGGAGCAGTCAGTGTTCACAGTCTGGCTCCCACTTACCTTTGCATTCCTGCTCTACTGCTTAGATGCCAGCCAGATGAGGAGATGGCCAGAAGCTTGCCCAAAGAGAAGGTGTCACAGGGGAAGGGGTTGAAAAAGAATGTGGTCTCCTATGGCAATTATTACCACTGGATAAGTTAGGGGTCTTGTCCTTACCAGGGTCAGCAGAGTGATGAAGGCAAATACCACATTGCCATGGAAGAGGAGAGGCACAGATTGCTTCTTCCAGCTTTGAAGGGAGAGAGATGGAGAAGTAGAAGTGACCCATTTGGACTGTTCTTGTTTTATTTAGCTGGTGCTTTTCTGAATCAGGCCTGATGAGCAGTTTCCCAGTAGTAGCTCCCTGAAACCTCATAGAACTTCCTAAAGTTGGCCCAACTATACCTGCTACATAGAAGTAGTTCCACAGATGAAGCCACATGTCCAGGATGAGGGGCAGAGCTAGGGTTTGCTCCCCATCCTATTGCTGTCCAGACCTAACCTTAACCACTCCAGTCGCAAATGGAAGTTAGAAGGCTGCTTAAAGTGAGGGGGGTGGACGATGCAGATGAAGAGATTATGGGGGTTAGATAGGACTTGAGGACTGGAAACACATAACTTTTCAAGGGGGGTGGGTAGCTAAAGAAAAGAACAGAACAGCTAAGTATTTTTAAAAATTGAATGGGAGATAAGAGCTCATTAAAAACCAGGGAAAGGAATTGAATGTGTAACAAGTGTCTACTGGGGGAACTTCTCTAAGCTAAAAGGCAATGAAATGACATCAAGAAGACAAAGGCCAATGTTGAACAAGATGCCTAGAGTGGACTACACTAGATCGACAGGTAGTTAGCCTTGGAACACAAACGGGCAACAACCCACCCACCCAAACCTGGGAGGCTTTGCACTCAGCCAGTGACCTATTCTGTCCTCAAGTCATTGTAAGGAGGTGCTGAACAAATATTTGCTGCTGTGAAGTCAACATCTGAAATGAGAAATTAGATCAAAGAGGGAAAATACCAGTGTTATTGATGATAGAAGGGAGCTTTTGGGTTATTCAGAATTGATATCTATGTGGTAGCCAGGACTAGGAAGGCAACCCCTCCAATGAGCACAATTCTGCATGTTTTGTGAGGCTGTTTGGGGGTCTTACACAGTATTCCCCACTCAGGGTCTTCTGGTTTGAGGATTTCTGTATAAACTCACTCGGTCTGTTGGATGAATTCACTACTATCGCCTGGTGTTCTTGATTATCCCCATTTCGTAGAGGAAAGAACTCCAGCAAGAACTGGCAGAAGTAACCCTGTCCCCCTTGACTCCAGTTTACACACCACGCTACTTCCTTGAATAATACACAAGTTTACTATTTTAATTCTTTTATAACCCAGGGGTCCAAATATTTTTGTTACCAAGATTAGATGGGCAAAATACTCATACTGGTTTTCCCAGCAAGGATACTTTCACTGACTTGCCAGGTGGCTGTAAGTCACCTCCACTCACTGGGCTTCAGTTTCCCCATCTGTAAAATAAGGCAATTGAATTAGATTATCCCCGAGTTCCTTTCTAGCTCTAGTGTCACATCTTCAGATGTCCTGGTGCCTAGAGCTGTATTGAACAGGGGGTATGGAGACCCCAGGCTCTGGGTCAAGTTACATCTTAGAGCACGGAGGAATGGTCAAGAAGGCCACAGCCCTGGGAAGATAAATTTGGCAGTTGCTGGCTGAAATGATCCTTCTGCTGATGATGAAAAGTTCTGGCAGAGTCTATACAGGTAGGTCCGTGCAGGTGAGGAGCAGGGAGGGGCTGTGCCTGTCTTGTGACCCCTGAGTAATGTTTCCTTGCAGGATTGGATGCTTCCAGGACTGTCGAATGCCAACTAGATTCATCCATACACATGGCAAAGTAGGTGACCCTTCTTTCTACTCTCCTGACAAGGCTTACAGAAAGGTTTTCTGCTCCCACCCTGAAATGCCTCACTGTACTTCTCATACTTTGCTGTAACCTTTCAAGGTCCCTGTCCAGGTGGTATGTTCTTTGAGAAGGTTGTGGTGGTGAATGTCTTAATCAGCCAGGAATAGCTTAACTCAGAGCAGGAGCCAAGAGAGGAAGCCTTGTCCAAAAGTGAGGTTCAGACTGTTGATCCACTCTTCTCTAGGAAGAAAAGACTACTCCAACTTCCCTTCAGGACACACACCAAAGTAAAAAATAATTTTAAAAAGTCAGATGGAGATATGACCCCATTAAAAGCCAGGCAGAAAAAGAATTAATATTTAACAAGTGACTGAATGGGGACTTTTTAAAGCTAAAAAGCAAGTCATCAAGAAGGCAAAATCCAGACAATTTGACTACAGTAAAACTAAATATTTCCAAAGTCAAATAGTATCAAAAGAAAAAGAAGAGTGGGTAAAATACTTACAGATTGATAATGTGTGAAGGAGCTCATCCAAAACACTAACAGTAAAAGCAAAACACCTAGACTAGTTTGTTTATTGTTTGTGAGTGTTGTATGTGTCTGTATGCGTGTGCGTGTGTGTGTGTGTGTGTGTGTGTGTGTGTGCGTGCACGCGCGGTACTGGGGTTTGAACTCGGCCTCCTACTTGCTCTGGACGCCCTCTTACCACTTGATTCACTCCATCAGCCCAAAAGCAAAACAGATAACTTGTAAGTCACTTAAATAGAAGAGATAAAAGAATTGACTTAAAGAAATTGGTGGCTCATGCCTGTAATCCTAGCTACTTAGGAGGTTGAGATCAGGAGGATCACCATTCAAGGCTAGACCAGGCTAAAAGGTACATGAAGCTCCATCTTATCAGATAGCTGGGCATAGTGGCATGCACCTGTCATCCCAGCTACACAAGGAGGCTAAGATGGGAAGAATCATGGTTCCAGGCCAGCCCAGGCAAAAAAGTTCATGAGACCCCATCTCAACCAAAAAAACTAGGTATGGTGGCATGCCAGTCATCCCAGCTATGACAGGAAACATAAAACAGAAGGATCATGGCCTGGGAAAAAAGCAAGACTCTATCTCAAAAATAATTAGAGCAAGTGGATGCCAGTGAATCATGCCTGTAATCCCAGTTACTTGGGAGGCTGAGAACCTGTTGGCGGGTAGGTTGCTGGGGTTAGACAGAGCTAATGCTGCCCTTCTGTCTGTCTTGGCTGACTAGATAGATGGGAGAATGCACAAGAAAAGAGTAAGCATGAGGGGTTGGAGGATTGCTGGGCTTGCTTTGAACAAGTCGAGATAAAGGTAGACATCCAGACAGAGGCAGCCGTGAAGGAGCTAGGTAGTGCTCTGGATTCAGGAGGTGATTTAAATAAGAGCTTCAGGTTGGGACTGAGGGTGCTTATGACCATGGATTTTAGTAAACTGACTATAGAATAGGCCAGCCAAGAATAGCGAGAGACAAGATCCTGATTCTGCTTAAGTGGTGGGCAGAGAGAAATGGGAACTCACAAAGGTGGAAAATAAGTCAGAGAGAAATGAAGAAGGACCTGTAGCCCATGTTGGCATGGAAACCTAGGGGTATGATTCATTTCAAATGAAAGTAGTTGTCTGACTAAAGAGAAAAGTCAGTTAGATATGGACAGAGAGTGCCAGAATGTGTAATTAGAGGGGCACTAGATCCTCAGCCTGAGTAGTTTCCTGTGAGAGAGGGGTGGAATAAAATGAAAGACAGGCAGGATTATCACTACCTCACTGGGAGAAGCTGCTAGAGTAACACTTTGGGCCAGGGTATTGTTCCTGGCTGGAATGAGATGAATTAAGGATAGATTTAATAGGAGCAGTCCAAAGGGCTCTCACCCAAAGTCCTGTTGGAATAAATCAGAGGCAAGATCAAAGGGCAAGGGTGAAAAGACAGCAAGTGTCCACTGGTGACATTGACTGGAGCTGTCGTCAAGTAGGGAAGCGCCTCTGCCCATTGGTGCTTATGGAGTAATTGTGGGCATCTCCTAGCAGGGTGTTTGGAGAACTAGGGGTGTGCTTATAGGAGAAGGTATAGAATTCACAGAAACAAGGCCAGAGACCGATCTGTGACTGTTATTCTAGGGATGTATACAGGATGGATCCTTCTGAAGAGAGTGAGTAGGAGGGGCCAGAGGGGAAGACTAAAAAAGCATTGATTCCAGAAGCCCAGGGAAGAGTTTCCAGAAGGATGCGTGGCCACAGGTGGGCCAGATGCACAGAAGTCAGGGAAGGCCAAGGCACACCCTGGACATGGTCTTTGGAGACTTTTGCCACAGCAACTCTGGGATGGGCAGAAGCCCCACTGAGTGAGGGACAATCTCCAGGCTGGCTGGGAAGACGGGGGAGAAGGAGGCTGGAGGAGACACCTGCCAGGAGGACACCCACTGTTGTGGGCCACACAGGGACAGGGGAGGGCTGGGTGATCCGAGTAGGGACAGGCAGTGAAGGGGCCCCAGAGGGCTGGGATTAAGTGTTGAGGTGAAAGGATTAGTTGTGTTGATGGAAGGAACAAAATTCAATCATGTTCCCTTTTTCAGGGAACCTGATCTCCATGTTCTCAGTAGCCTTTCTCTGCCCCCGGGTCTGACTGCAGCTCTAATTAGTGGTGGTTTCACCCTGCCCGGTGGCTGGGGTCAAGCCTTACGCATTCTTTGTACCTTTTGGTGCCTAGCAACAGGCAGCCATCGAGGTAGGGGCAGAATAATTATTTTCTCTCTAAATTCAAGAGATTCAGAAATTTTCTTTTTACCAAAAAGACTTCTGTGCCAACATCCAAGCCACCAACAAACAAGGAAATAAGTTGTGCTCAAGTATCTGGCAGGAGGACTGGGTCACAGTCCTGAGTCCTGCACTCGGGGTCTCAGGAGTGTTAGTGCTGTCTGCTCTTCTCTCCTAGGCATCATATAATTAGTTGTTTCTTCCATATTTAGACAGAAGTCAAAGCCACAAGAGAACCTTGGTTTAGCTAGCTGAGTGTGGGCCTCATGCCATTCCCTGACAGGATAGGGACCTGTGGCTTCTACATGACAGAGCAGCCCAGGTACCACCACAGCTACACAGAATGGGGACCTGGAAATCTCCCTAAAGGAAATATGGGGCTATACAGAGAGCTAAAAAGTCCCAACCCCCAGATTCCATCATAAGTCACCAGTCCAGAGGCAGGAGATGTCTAGACAAGAGAGCAAAGGCTTCCACTAGAGCAGTGGAGTTGAAAGAAATAGGTCAGAAACTTGTGGTGAATGGAAACCAGAAGTAAAAGAATGGTTAGCTGTTGAGAGATGGCTCAAGGGTGCCTGAGATGAAGAGTCCCAGGTTTCTTGAGTGGAGCCCTTGGGTGGGTCATAGGGGACACAGCATGAAGAGCCAGTATAAGACTTAGAAGAGTGGCTCAGATATAGCCAGAGGGCCAGGGACATAGCCAGGTGGGGCCCTACAGGCACTTGAATCCTGGAGTCTAGGCTCAGGAAGAAATAGTACTGAAAGCACTGGCCTAAAGCCATTGCCACTCAGAGTAAGGGGAGCCAGGAAGAAAGGGTGTAGGGAGAAGAGGAGGGTGCCCAGGGCAGAATCAGTATTTATGGGGACATTTGAGGAGCCAGTCAAGGTGTGGGCAGGCAACAGAGAAGAAAGGGCCTGAGAGATGCAACAACTAACCAGGGGAGGGGTTGCCATGGCAACCAAGGTAGTGAAAGGCTTCAAGGAGAAAGTAATCAACATTGTCAAATGTAGTGGTGAATTTCAATCAGATCAAGACAGAATTTCCCTTTGGATTTCAGGATTAGCTGGCTTGTAGTAGTCTTAGTAATAGCATTTTGGGGAGTGATAGGGACATAAACTGGAGTAATGTTGACATGTGGGGGGGACATGAAGCTGTCACTAAGTCCTCTAAGGAGTCTGTAAGGAAGACTTTGAGATGTGAAGAATGGGGGTGGGAAGGTTGAGGCTAGGAAAGATGAGCAGACATCAACTCCCAGATGTAACTGACCATTGTTTAGTGGCAAAAGTTTACACCTTCCATGTATTCTAATCCAGCATCTACCAAGTCCCTGGCAATGTGCCTTGCACTGTGGATATTTTAGGAAATGAGTTAAAATAGACAGAATCCCTGTGCTAGTGGAGCTGGCATGGTGGTAGGAGAGAAAGATATATCAGATAGTCAAACACATCAGTGTGCAGTGTCCAACCCTGATGGGGGCTTTGAAGGAAAGACACCCAATGCTGGAGGGTAGACAGCAAGAGGTCCTGCCCTGATCTCACTCTGGGAGCTTCTCTGGGGAGGTGGTGTTCAAACCACATTATAAAGGAAGAGGAAGGAGTTTACTGGACAAATGAGATTGAGGGAAAGTATTTTGGGCCAAAGGCTTGACTCAGGAAGGAGAGGCAGGGAGAGCAGAGAGACAGACAGACAGAGGAGATTAAGGAGAGAAAGGTGGCAGGAGCAAGATCCGGGGCTTTTTTATTTTAATCTGGTAGGAAAGAGCAATGCAGGCATATGAATTTTTTGAGGGTGAGGAGTCTGAGTAATTGAGCGATTAGCGATGGAGACAATTAGTGAAATGAGTTCCCAAAGGGACTTGGATCAAGTGTGGAGGTGAACAAATTAGTCTGGGGCAATAATGTAAATTTGACCGAATGGGGCAAAATTAAATTATTTACCTTTTAGAGAGCAACATGATCCTCATGTTCTTTTGGGAGCTTTTGTCTGACCTGTGTCCTGCCTACATGGCTAATTAGCACCAGTTTTCTCCTGGCTCATGGCTGGGATTGTGTTGCATTATTTTCTGTATTTCTCAGCACCTAGCAACAGACAATGAGTTCTTTAACTGCCAGCTTAGTACTTTTTGCCTTAGAATGGAGTATCAGAAGTCAGCATTCAAACTTACTTTGACCAGAACAAATGACAATTCTATGACAATCCTCTGTAGGCTACAATGCTAGAAAAAATTAGGTGGGTGAGTGGAAGAGAAGTAGAAGTTTGTCCTCCCATCCTTGTGAGCTTGCACCATTTATCCTTGCTCACTTCTAGCATCTCACATGAACTTCACATTCCGCCACAAGAAATGGAGCCTTACAGCAAGTGTGGGCACCAGAACAGGCCCTTGCAGGAGGTGGGAGGCAAGGTCTGCCTAGAGCCCTGCCAGATGTGGACCATCCCGTCACAGTATCCCATTGCACTGTGCTGGTGGAATCAGAGGCAGGGCCCTCCACAGTGGATAGACATTCTGTGTTTGCATCTAAAACATGCTTTCATGCAGGGCGTGACAGATGTCATCTTACTGTCTCAACATGGTCTTATCTTCTCCTTCCCTGTGTCTAGTCTCCAGTTCTGTTGACTCATTTGTCTATTTCTGGGCCAATACCACATTTTTATGAGCAAAGCTTTAAAAGTGTCTTAATTACCTGATAAGGTAACCCCTCCAACCTGCCCTTTAGTTTTTAAAAAATATTATCTTGGTTATATTAGGCATTTCTTTTTTTGCATTTTATAATCTGCTTGCATTTTATAATCTGCTTGTCAAAGTTCCATGGCAAAAATCTTGTTGAGTGAAACTGCATCAGAGAGAGCAATAACGTCTTTAGATGTGGCTGACTATAGCATCTGGCTTCTTGCAATCAGAGTCTCACTTGTCTTGTTTTGTTTTGATGCTCTCTAATACAGCTGGTTGCTTTTGTCATAAGGATGTTTCACATTTCTTAATGGGCTGATTCCTGAGTACCTTACTAGCTTTGTTTGCTTTTATGAATGGAAAAACTTTCCCTTTCTTTTCACTTTACTTTCTGAAGTTTAATCCATATGCTTCATTCACAGACACATACCGAGTAAATGTGCTTTATCCCCGGATACACGAATGAGAACACAGCACACATGTAAACCAGACCTAATTGGCTGGAAATGAATTCAAATATTTGAATGAAATTTTAATTATATAAGTAGTACATGAATACATCTTCTTTTAAATAAAATCAGAGTGCCCCCCATTCCACCTCAGGCCCTTGACCCCTTTAGTAGGATTTGCTGTTTGTCCACAGTGTTTTCCTACGCCCCTTGGAACATGTCTTCTGTTCTATTCTGGTTTCTGTTTGTTTGCACAGACAGGGTGGCGTGCACACTGGAGTGCTGCTCCTGAGCTCACTGCACCCTACGGGCCTCACATTGTGTGGTTTTGTGCATCTTGGCTCACTCCAGTGCTCCTTGTGGTTGACTGCTGGCAACCGTAACTAATTATACTACTTATCGCTTATTGATTGACTATTAAAATGCATCCATCAAGACAACCATAAGAGCATCCTTGTATTATTTGCCCTTTTTGCTCTTGTACAAATGTTTCTCTAGGACAAATGTTTAAAACTAATGGATCACAGAGTAGACATATCTTAAATTATAATAGAGCCGGGCACTGGTGGCTCACGCCTGTAATCCTAACTACCGAGGAGGCAGAGATCAGGAGGATTTGGAGCCAGCTAAGACAAAACAGTTTTCAAGACCCTATCTCGAAAAACCTATCACAAAAAAGGGCTGGTGGAGTGGCTCAAGGCGTAGGCCCTGAGTTCAAACCCCAATACCACAAAAAACAAATGCTAATAGAAACTGATAAAATAGTTCTCCAAAATGCTATTCTAATTCAATGTCCTGCCAGAACATCTCTAAGTTTTTCACCAGTTTGATGGGTGAAAAGTAGTATCTTGTGCAAGTGTGTACTTTGCTGAATTGCCAATAAGGTTGAGCCTTTGTGTTGCTCAGTCCATTTGTAGTTCTGCCTCTGGATTGTTTATCCACATCTTTTGTCCACTTCTTCCTTTTAAAATTATTTAGTTTTTTATTTTTTGGTTCCCAAGTTGGCCCCCAAACTCATAATCCTCCTGCCTCAGCCTCCTGAGCGCTAGGATTGTAAGTGTGCACCACCACACCTTGCCCATTTCTTTTTTTTAAAGGTATTTTGGTTTTTTTTCTTATTGATTATTATGAGTTGTTTATGTGTTTTATATACTAATTTTTTTGGGGGGTGGGACTGGGGTTTGAACTCAAGTCTTCACGCTTGCAGAGCAGGCACTCTTAATGCTTGAGCCATGCCTCCAGTCCATTTTTCTCTGGTTATTTTGGAGAGGGTCTTGCAAATTATTTGCCCAGCCTGGTCTCAAACCACAATCCTCCCAAACTCAGTCTCCCAAGAAGCTGGGACTACAAGTGTGAGTCACCAGAGCCTGGCTTTGTATACTAATAATTTGTTGTCAGTAATGCAAATATTTTCTACATTAATTTTTGTCTTTTAATTGCCAATTTTTCTTTAAGAGAAACTATAAATTTTGATACAGTCCAATCTACAATCTTTGGTACCTTTTTTGGTACTCTTAAGGAAGGCTTCTCTATGTCAAGGTCATAAGCATTTTTGTTATATTTTCTCCTATCACATTATATAGTTTATATAAATACAGATCTTTGTATGATATTTTAAAAGTTCCTATGCATAAACCTTAGAATCTAAAGTTATACCTCCCAAATGGATAGCTAATTGTCCTAATACTACTTATGTAATATCTATCGTTTTCTCTGTACTTTAAACTTGCTACCTTTGCCTGACACTAAACCCCAATGCAGGTCTATGTCAGATCTCTTTCTGGTCCACTGACCTGTGTGTCTGCTCCAAAGCTAGAAAATGTGCTTTGCTATCTCTGGCAGGACAAATCTCACCCTCTTTGTTGTTTTTGCAAAATTGCCTTGGTCATTCTTGCATGTTAGTCCTTCACATGAATTTTAAAATTAGCCTGTCAAGTTTCAAGAAAACTTGTGCCAGAAAATTTTGTCAGGGTTACAATGAATTTGTAGATACTCTGAGGAAAGTTGGCACCTGTACCAGGCAGCCTCCTATCAGTGCACATTGCCCCTCAGTCAGGTCATCTTTCACGTCTTCAGAGCCGTGTGGTTGCTCTGGTTGAAAAGTCTTGCATCTCCTGATAGGTTCATTCCCACGTATTTGAAAGGTTTTGCTGTCAACTGTGCATGGGTTCCCCTCCATATTCCATCACAACCTGTTTACTAATCACCAAGCTTGATTTTCAGACACACACAAAGTAAACGTTCTTCCTCCTGGGCACAAACGCATCAGCACAGCCAAATATGGCATAATTGACTGAAAACAAATTAGAATCTTTGTAAATTATACTTTAATTAAACAAGCAAAGCATGAATACATTCTGCTCATTAGAAGTAGAGTGACGTGAACATAGCTGCTGTGGTCTCCTTTAGCCACCTGAGATCTTAGACCCTTCCCCCACCATGGAGGTAGCCACTGGTAAGTATTTCCGGAATGTTTCACAGTAACACATGGTCCAGCATTGATATAGGTATTTTGAACAAATTTTCTCACATCA
Organism: Castor canadensis; assembly: GCF_047511655.1. Taxonomy (NCBI): domain Eukaryota; kingdom Metazoa; phylum Chordata; class Mammalia; order Rodentia; family Castoridae; genus Castor; species Castor canadensis. The sequence continues at coordinate 160,890,919 of NC_133390.1, read as the reverse complement.
CAGGGATTATATGGCATCCTATGCTTTTCACTTAATCTTGCATGTTTGAAATTCACCAAGTCAGTTAGATCAGGCTTTTGTTGGGTCCTTTCATCACCTAGGTTATACTGCTTCATGAAAGTGTTTGTGTTTCCACCTCTGGAATACCCCTGGGCCATTAGCTAGTTTTTTCCTTTCTGTTAGGAAAAGTACTGCAGAGAACACCTAGACACATGCCTCCTCCTGAAATTTACTATTGAGAGGAGGCTCTGGGTCTGAGCTGTCCAGTGCTTTAGTTTAACAGATAATGCCCAGTGGACTTCTGAAGTGGCTGTGCCAATTTAAACTCCATCCATAAGTAAATATGAGTCCTCACTTTCCAGACCATTACCAGCTTTTAAATGCAGATCTGATGGGCGAAAATGGGGATGCTTCCTGGTTTAAGTTGTGCTTTTTGAGTGACTAGTTGTGCTGTGGTCTTCTCATGGTTTACTGGTCATTTGTATTTCCTTCTGTTGGGATCATCATTGTATATCATTTGTCCCTCTTTTTCCTGGGTTGTCTTTTTCTTGCTGATTTATGGGAATTATTTATATATGCTTTTAAAATGTTGTATTCATGTGTATTACATTGAACATAGTACAGGGCTTCATCATGACACTTCCATACACGCATATAAGTGTGCTTTGATCACACTCACGCCTGTATTACTCTTCCTTATCCCACTCCTTCATGACCTCCCTCCCCTTCCACTTCCCTGGTAGTCTCCCTTCACTTTCATGACCTTGCTTTGTTTTGTTTTCCCCTAATTTCTACAGATGAGAGAAAACATAATTGTCTTTATGCAGCTGGTTTATTTCACTTAAGGTGATGATCTCCAGTTCCATCCACCTTCTAGCAAACAACATAAAAATTCTTCATATGTTCTTGACACTAACCATCTGTTGAACAAGTTACACACAAGTCTCTCCACTCTTAACCTTGTCCTTTAACTTCATTGTCTCTCTTATTACAGAAGTTTTTATTTTTATGTCAACTTTAGGATCTTTTTTCCCCTCTGGGCGGTACTGGTGTATGAACTTGTCGTACTTGCCAGGCAGGCGCTGACCTGGAGGGCATCCTCCTATTTTATGCTTCTCACCATAGCCAGGGTGACAGGTGTTCACCATGCCCAGTTCTTCTCCTGTTGAGATGGCGGGTCTTGCCCCACCACATATCTCCCTATTCACAACACAGACCAGACACAGGGCCTGGACTGAGGTATATATGGGGCAGGTTTACTTTTCCTCCTTGACATCTATACAGTCAGTGTAAGAACACAGTCTGTAGTAAGCACTAGGAGGCCTCTTACCAACTTTTTGCCAAGGCTGGCCTAGAACCTCCATGCTCCTGATCTCAACATCCAAGTAGTTAGGATTACAGGTGTAGGCACCCAGCTAAATTTAGAATTTTATCTTGCCTTATGAAGGCACCCATACCAAACTCATAATAATTTTTCCTAAAGCTTACAGTTTTCTCTTCTGCATTTATCTTCTACATTATCTTTCAATTTTCACATTTAAGAGATTACTGTTCATGATGCTATTTTTAGTGTGATATTGATGTTTAATTTCAGTAAATTTCAAAATGGATAACTAGGTTTTTCTATACAACTTATTGGACAATCTGTCATCTCCTCAGTGATTTAAACTTGCTACCTTTGTCTGGCACTAATCCTGATGCAGGTCTAGGTTGGCTATCTGGTCCACCCATCTGTTTGCCCCTAGGCTTTACTTTGCCAACTGGAAAGACAAATTCCACTCCCTTTTTGATTTTGCAAAATTGCCTGGGTCATTCTTGCATATTTATCCCACCATTTAAATTTTTGAAGCAGACCATCACATTTTAGAGGAATTTTTGCTTGGATTTGAATTGGGGTTATAGTGGATTTGTGGGTATTCTGAGGAAAGCTGGCACCTGTACCATGCAGCCTCCTATCAGTGCACATTGCCCCCTCCGTCAGGTCATCTTTCACGTCTTCAGAGCCCTGTGGTTGCTCTGGTTGAAGTTTTGTGCGTCTCCTGATAGCTTCATTCCCAGGTATTTGAAAGGTTTTGCTATCAACTGTGCACGGGTTCCCCTCTGCTCTTATTTATTTGGCCTTTGTTTTCCATATTCCATCACAACCTGTTTACTAATCACCAAGCTTGATTTTCAGACACACACAAAGTAAACGTTCTTCCTCCCCAGGCACAAACGCATCAGCACAGCCAAATATGGCATAATTGACTGAAAACAAATTAGAATCTTTGTAAATTATACTTTAATTAAACAAGCAAAGCATGAATACATTCTACTCATTAGAAGTAGAATGAAGCGAACGTAGCTGCCGTGCTGTCCTTTAGCCAGCCTCTGAGGTCCTCGTTTTTCATCTATTTCACAGTTTGTGTGTCTCCTTCCGCAGGATGCTTGATTGACACTGATGCAGGTATTTTCAGTGAGTCATCCACATTGTTGGGGGTGTTACCATCAGCTGTGCTTTTCACTCAATCTTTCATCTTTATGATATGCCCAAATTGACGCATATACTCTTGCCTTTAATAACGGCGTTGTACTCATTCCCTGGGTGTCGCATATTTTATGCTTGCTAACCTCCACAACCACTTAGCTGCTTCCCTTTCTTCCCTGACTCCTGAGGAGCACGCGCAGAATAGCCTTGCACCGTGTCCTCAGCAGTGTTGTGCTCTGTGTGATTGAGAAGTAAACGTTAGGTCTTAAGGTTTGCCCACTTTGAGTTTAGACGTTACCAAGATGTCCTCCATGATTTCTCTATCATTGAAACTTTCAGCCAGAGGTACAAGAGGACTCTTAATCTCCTCACCATAAGCAGTTGTTTTAAATGTTTGCCAACCTGATGAGTAAAAAAATACATCCTGTTTCAAATTTCTGTTTTCTTGTTTGCTAGTGCGAGTTTCATGTGTGCATTGGACGTTTGTATTTTCTCTTTTCTGAATTGCCTGTTTATTTTTGCTCATTTTAAACATTGGGTTATCTTTAGCTCATTGACTTGTGGGATTGTCTAATCTAATATTTGTGAACATGAACAAATTTTTTCCAGCCTGTTTATTATTTTTAACTCTTTGTTGAATCTTAGGTGGGACAGAAGTTATCAATTTTGAGATGATCAAATTTATCAATCTTCTTTATTGTTTTTTAAATATATATCACGTTTAGTCCTTTTCTACCCCTAAGGTTTAAATATACTTTTTACTCTTTTCTAATGATCTTTACAGTTTTTGTATTTGGTTCTTTAATGCATCTAGAATATATTTTTATGACTGAATTGAGATATGATCTAACGTTCTCTAAATGGACAGTCAGTTATCCTAATGCAATGTCTTGACTAGTTCATCCTTTCTCTGCTGGTCTGTAGTGGAGTTCACTCATAGATTGATTGGGGATCCAAGACCCCTAGTTTTTTTATTCTTGTCAGTACCAGACTATTTTATTTGCCATAACTTTTTACCACCTTTTGATATCTGTTAAGTAAAATGCTACATTTCCTTGTGCTTTCTTTTCATCTATCTTAGCTCACTCCTCCACATGAATTTTAAAACCCGCTTGTCAAGTTCTGTGAATTCAGAGATTAATTTGGGGAAAACTGACATCAGTACAATACTGTGCCATTCGGTTTGTGAATCCCGTAGCGTTCTACACTTATTCCAGTCATAGTGTAGTCCTTAACCCACCCAGTGTATTTTCTCATGAAGAACTTGCCTGTTTCCTAATTAGGCTTATTTCGATAGTTGCTGTTATTGTTGTGAATGAGTTTTTATGCACCCCCTTTTTGTTTTTCATTTTCTTGCTACATTTCTTTTTAATCTACTTTTGAATCACTGTACTTCATTCACAGATACACACAAAATAAAGGTTTTTCCTCCCTGGGCACAAACGTGAGCACAGCCAAACACACAGAGCCAGCATAATTGACTGACTATGAATGGGAAGTTTTGCAAATTAAAGTTTAAGGACACAAGCGAAACATGAATACATTCTCGTTTTTTAAAAACAGAACACTGCAGCTGAAGCTGGAGTCCCTTCTGGCCACCTGCTGCCATCCTATTCCCTTCCTCCTCCCAGAGGTAGCCACTGGAATGGGCTCAGTATACACTTTGTAGACCTTTCTAAAAGCTTGTAAATACACAGGCAGGCCCACAGGAGATGCAGAATTTTTCTTTTCCAGTTGTCACTGATATTCAGTTGCTGTATTGAGTAAATGGCTTTTACCTCCCAAATGTGGAAGTGAGAATTTAGGAGCTAGGAGGCAGCAGTGGAAGAGGGGGTAGGAGGGCTGCCAAGGGACAGTAGTAGGCAGGCAAGCTCTTCCATGGACACATAGCGGAACAAGCAGATTTCTTCAGATTCAAAAGATGACCAACAGAGGGTTTTAAAACTGTATTGAAGGACTCAGGGATGGAAGGGAGTAATTTCCAAGTGACCTAAACCTAGACTGGCACATGGGACATCAGTGGATCTCACGAACTAGAAATAGGGTATGACAGGTGGTTAGAGAACTGTGATGACCCAGTTTTGACTTGGGACTTGAAAGGGGATATTTTCAGGTAGCTTTGGGGGAAATACTTTCCTCCTTTTACAGAGATGCACCTGGAGAGGTCCTTGGCTGTTGCTTTTCCTTTCTGTCTAGGTACTGTTGGGCGAAAACATGACACTTGGAACACCAATACTTGGACAGCCAGCCGCCTTACGACCAAGAGGGGAGGTTAGGAAGCTCTTAAACCTCTACTGACTCAGCCTGGACACCTGGACCCACTGACTGCTGGACTTTTCCTGTTTGAGATGAATAAATGATCTTGCTGACTAGCTACTCTTAGGTGTTCTGTTACCGTCCAGTGAAAGCACTCTTCCTAATACATGGGGTCTTAGAGCTGGGGCAGTCTGAGGTAGAAGCCACACACACTGGGTGAGGGTTTGAAGACCTTCCCTCACCCACCTCCATGTCTGCACATCTCCCTCCGTGCCAGCTTCCCTCTAAGGCCTACTTCTCCCATAAGCTAGCATTCATGGCTGCCAGGGTTTCACATCACTCAGGGTCATGACCACAAAGACATCCAGATGATCTCAACACTTAGGAGACTGGACAGGAGGATCATGAGTGACCCTGGCTCAAAAGAAAAAAAGCCAGGCACACAAGAGCTCACTTAAGAGACTACACTCAAGTTAGTGTGTTGCCACTCACTGCTTTATCTAACATCTTTGCCTCAGTGTCCTCATTGTGAAGTGGATAACAACAGTGCTTCATGAGGTCAAAGGAGACACAGCTTAAATGCTTAGCCCCAGGCTGGCATTAGTACATGCTCCCTATTGTCAGTTATGAACTCCAGATATCTGGGGAAGACCTCCATTAGCCCAGTCAGAATCAGGGCCCATCCCTAGTCAGTCAGTGATAGCTGACAAGATGGGTTACATAATTTCCCTGTGGGCTTAAAGAGGCCCAACAGCCCAGAGGTGGGGAGAATTCGTAGAAGCACCAGAGTTGTCCAGGTGAGAAGTGATGCAGGCTAGAGCCCAGTACTGTGAGTGGAGGGGAAGGAGAGAGATGCTAGAGAAATCTTGGAGGTAGAAGTTGGGGGGCTAGGACCAGCTATGCAGAAGAGAAAATGCAAGGTTGAAGATGGCTCAGCTGCTGCCCAGGAATGATCACAAATAATACCTCCCATAGGGCACTGCTTTGTTATTCAAGTTCACTCATGCCAAGCACAAATTTAATTGCTTTGAAGGAAACAAAGTCACATGGACTTTTCCCAAGGAGAAGCTTGATCCACTTCCAGCTTCTCTGCTTCCCACTGCACCTGCCCTTCTTCCAGAGGCTGGTCCATGTTTTGGGAATTTCTGTTTTGCCCTGGCAAGGGGTGTACACCTGGCTGAGTCACTACCATCTAGCCACTGCCATCCACTGAGCTGAGGCATCCCTGCTGAACCCTGATTCTGGCTACAAGGCACTTCCAAGAGTAGTGCTTCCTTCCCCATCGCTGCCGTGCCCACTGGGGCTCCTCAACTTCTCCAGTCCATGCTAGATGTCCCTGGCGTCCTGGGAAACACTCGATGAGCCAGGCAACAGTCTTATCTGTCCCAAGATACCCCAAATTTTGAGGGGGAAAATCTAATTTCTGCTGTTAGTTACATTCCTGTATGGTTCCCCTCTTCTCACTAGCTGGTCAAACTTATTTCCTTGTAGGCAAAAAGACAGTGTCTGCATTCTTCCCTATTTACTGTTTATGGCATCAAGTTCAAGTTCTGAGTCCCTCAGATTTTTTTCTTCTTACCTGTCTATGCTGGAGGTTTTAAGAGACTTTTTGGAGCTACCAACTGTCTTTCTCACTGCATTCATGCTGTCCCAACACAGGTCCTCTCCACAGTTCTGCCTGGATTGGGATACAGTGGCTATACTAGCTCATCTGCAAAGATGGCCACCAGCCATCCCTGCCTCCCCATATGTCCATACGACTATATCAAGAAGAAGAGTTGAACTCCCTGTGGATCCAGGCTGGTCTTAGTAACCTTGGCAAAGAGCATGTAGCAGAAAGAACATTCTAGGGTTTGTGAGACCAGGTCACACACGCGAGAAGCTTTACAGCTCTGCCTAACCTCTCAAATGCTTGGGCTTGGAGCCTCCTCGTTGCAACCCAGATGTGTGCTGTGACAAGTCAACTGAGGTGCAGCTGTGGTGGGCACCAGTCTGTGTGTGACCAGCCTGTTGCCCTCATCGTGTAGATGGGCCTTCTTGGACATGAGGCCCAGTTGGGCCTTCAGAAGACTCCAGTCCCAGCTGCTGTCCACTGTGACTGCATGAGAGACTGAGCAAGAGCCACCCAGCTGAGTCCCATTAGCCCCCAGAACCACAGGAAATAAGAAATTATGTTTTTACACCACTAAAGTTGGTGTAGTTTGTTATACATCAAAACAGTAATGGGCAAGGAAGTGGGCGCATATCAAATAATATGCAAAATGGTATCCTACTGTGGAGCATGGAAGAAGGCCATTAGTGTGCAGTATTGTAAGTACAGTCACAGAACATTAATATTCACAGAACTTTCTAGAAGTGACCATTGGTCTGACTTCTTAAAAAGAAGCAGGAGGGCTGGTGGAGTGGCTCAAGTGGTAGAGTAGCCTGCCTAACAAGCATGAGGCCCCGAGTTCAAACTCCAGTACTGCCAAAAAAAAAGCAGGAATGGGTAAGGTAGAGAGGACTAGAAGGACACTGTAAGCTGAGGGAACCACACAAGCAAAGTCCTGGAGAGTAAAAAGGAACAAGAGTGAGCTTGAGGGCATTTGGTGTTTCTGGAAAATAGAGAAGGAGTGAGATGCATGGCACTGAAGAAGTAAACAGAGCCCTGCTGGGCACTGCACAGCACCCATGTGGAGGAGTTTGGACACTGTCCTGCACTGCTGAAAGATTTTACACCACAGTGACATGTTCAGACTTGTGGTTTGGGAAGCTCACTGTGGTGGCCAATGTGAAAGGTCACCTTGGAGGTGACAGTCTCTAGGTAGGGGAGATGGACTTCAAGAATCTTAACAGAGACGTGGGCAGACTGTTGGCTGTTGGGGTGAGAGAGAGGGTGGGGCCAGGGTGATTCTGATGCGGAGTGGTGGGAGATGCTGAGTCTGGGGAGCATAGCATAAGATCCAGTTTGGGGAAGGCAACAGTGGGCTCAGTCCCAGAAAGGTAGAGCTAAGGGATAGGGGCACAGCCAGGTGAAACTCAGCAAACAGCTGCATCCCACCTGGGTCTCTGGGACTCAGGAAGAGATTTGCCTGGTGGGACCAACTCGGGGTCAGAGGTTAATGGAAAAGAAGCCCAGGAATGAATGAACTCACAAAAGAGTGTAAAGAGGATGGGAGAGGGCCCAAGGCAGACTCTGGAGTTTCAGAGACATCTCAGGGGCCAAAGGAGGTGTCGGCAGGAAATAAGGGAAGGACCTGAGAGATGCAACAAACAATTAGGAGAGGGGTTGCCATGGTGACCAAGGTAGTAAAGGGTTTCAGGAGAAAGTAATCAACACAGCTCTATGCCCGAATCTCAGAAAAATAAGAAGCAAACAAAGTCCTTGGAATTTAGCAACCAGGAGATATTGAGGCAAGAACTGTTTGAGCATGAGGGCTAAAAGCTAGCTTCTCAGAGGCAATGGAGTGAATGGGCAGAGGATACATAGGAGAGGAGTTAGGAAATAACAAGAAAAATGTGGATGATTAAGGGAGGGTTTTTGGAAACAGGAGAGACCCTAGAACTGTCCAGTCTTGAAAGAGGGCAACAGAGAGGGAGAGGATGACAAGAAGCAAGACCTGGAAGTGAGCTAGAGTCCCTTCTCCCAGAATGGCCGAAAGCAAAGCAAGTGGGTCTGATCGCCATGGTCTGAAGGAGGAGGAAGGCATGGGGAAGGCTTGTGCTGCCCTTTCTGTCCTTGAAAAAGGGGTCACTGAGGCTAACTACACTATCCAAGCCTGCCTTGCGGTTCAGATGGATAAAAGGGAAAGAAGTATGTTGAACCAAGTGACGAGGTGGTCATTTGATGCCTATTTTGGATATTCTTCACTGATCCTTCCAGAGCTGCTCTCTGTCCTTCTTCAACCTTGCTGTGCCCCAAGAGACCTACCTTAACACCAGCAGGGTCCTTGCTGTCTGGCTTCCAGTGTAAGACCCACCAGGAGATGGGAGGGAGGAGAGGAGAGTGAGATTGCCCGGCTGCTTTCCTATGACTGTGAATTGGTGGTGGCTGCATCACCTTGCTTATAGCCACAAATCCTTTTCTTCCTCTCTCACCCTCTTTTGACACTACTGAGGTTTGAACTCATGGCCTCGAATTCCTAATCAGTCACTTTACCACATGAGCCACACCCCCAACCCTTTTTGCTTTAGGTAATCTTTGATAGTGTCTCACATTTATGTCCAGACAGGTCTGGACTATGAGCTTCCTATTTATGCCTCCTGCATAGCTGGAATGACAGGCATGTACTACCACACCTGCTTCTTGGTTAAGATGGGGTCTCGCTAACTTTTTACCTGGGCTGACCTCGAACCAGGCTCCTTCTGATCTCCACCTCTCAAGTAGCTGGGATTACAGTGGTGAGTCACCTTGCCAAGCCCCTGGTGGGTCCCTTTCTTAAAGCCCCACCTTTCTCTCCAGGTTGTGAAAGCCCACACCCTCCTCTCTCCTCTTCAGTCTTACAACTGTGACAGTTTCTGCTCTGGTTCATCTTGGGTACGTTGTCATCCCTGGAACCCTCAGCACCTGTCCTTCATTAAGTGAATTTCAGGTGAATCCTTTGAAGCATACTGTCTCTCTCCTATAGGACTATGAGGAGGACTCAGTCTCCTGACCAAGTATAAGCTCTGTGACAAACACAGCAGGGACACAATGGTGAGCCAAAACAGATCTGCTCTATGCTTTCGTGGAGCTGCCAGGCCAGGTCAGAGGTCCCATGTTGATCAAGCAAATGAGGAAATCCACCATTTTAAACTCTTGACAGGTGCCATGGGAAGCTTTCCCAGATAAGTAGCATTTGACCGGAGATGTGGACGTTAACTGGGAAGGAGAACACATAAGTAGCAAGTGGGAAGTGGGTACCTTCCAGAAATCAGAAGGCTGGCATTGCTGAGGCACTTGTCATTAAGAATGATTTTGAGCCAGGCACCGGTGGCTCACACCTGTAATCCTAGCTACTCAGGAGGCAGAGCTCAGGAGGATCATGGTTCAAAGCCAGCCCAGGCAAATAGTTTATGAGACCCTATCTCAAAAAAAACCTTCACAAAAAAGGGCTGGTGGAGTGGCTCAAGTGGTAAAAGTGCCTGCCTAGCAAGTGTGAAGCCCTGAGTTCAAACCCCAGTGCTGTCAAAAAAAAAAAAATGATTTTGACACAAGTGACAGAAAACCCAACTCAAAAGCATTAAAACAATAAGAGATTATTATCACACATAATGAGAGGCTCCAAGGGATGCAGCTGTAATGTCACCAAGAACTCAGGTTCTGTTCATTATTCAGTTCTCCCAACCTTGGTCAGTGTATGGGCCCCTGCCCCCATGGTCACAACATGGCTACAGTAATTCCAGGCATTATAGCCACTGTACCAATGTCCAGGAATGAAGGAAAGAAAATAGTTCTTTCTTATACCTTTTTTAAAGGGCTAAGAAACCTTTCCCAGAAAAGCACGCATGCACACACTCACACACAGAGGCACACTCATAAACCATGGAAAAAGAAGTGGGCCTATCCACCATGACTGACATAGGCCAATCATGATGCCCCATCTAAGGTGGACCAGGCCTACCTTCCTTGAAGGACATGGGGAATGGCTTCTTTTAGCAAGAACCAAGGAGAAATGACTGTTGGGTAGGAACCATGTTGTGATGGGCATTTCTCACAACAGGCTGGAGAAGTCAAAGTCTGCTCTTTCTCTAAGAGCTGTTGAATGGTTTTAAGTTAGAGATGAGCATGAAAAGGGTGTACCTATTAGGCCACTGGCTGCCCTGTGGAGGTTGGATTGTTAGGAAGAAAGAAGGGATTTGGGCAGACAAATTAGAGGTGACTGGAGTGGACCCAGAGAGAAGATGGCTTGGACTAAGCTATTGGTGACAGTGACAGAGGTGAGACAGCTAGGAGGGATGGTCAGCCAGCCTCACAAGACCATGAAGCAGGAGACTCCAAGACAGCCAAGAGACTCCCACCATAGTGGGAGGTACCACTGTGGGGTACCACTCCCCAACCTCAAACAGGAACACCACAGGATAAATCAGGGGAAGAAAGGTTAGAAATTTGAATGGAAAATGATAATCAAGTGAACAAAGAATAAAAGACCAAGAGTTTCATTTGGGTGTTGATGTTGAAATATCTGGACAGTTGGCTATCAGGGGAGAGAGCTGGATTGGACTTGGAAGAGTGATCCTTATAGAGGAAGATACCAGCTTGGGGAAGCAGCCTACAGGAGGTGGACAAGCTTTTGGGATGCATGACGTTGGCACCTAATGAAAGAGAAAGCTGGAGCCCAAGCCATGGGCACTCTACAGTTGGCAGCTAGTGCTGGACATGAAAGGGGATTCCTGGGAAAGAGGGAAAGGCTGGGGTCCTGGAAGCCCACAACAGAGTTTCCAGAAGGATGCGTGGCCACAGGTGGGCCAGATGCACAGAAGTCAGGGAAGGCCAAGGCACACCCTGGACATGGTCTTTGGAGACTTTTGCCACAGCAACTCTGGGATGGGCAGAAGCCCCACTGAGTGAGGGACAATCTCCAGGCTGGCTGGGAAGACGGGGGAGAAGGGGGCTGGAGGAGACACCTGCCAGGAGGACACCCACTGTTGTGGGCCACACAGGGACAGGGGAGGGCTGGGTGATCCGAGTAGGGACAGGCAGTGAAGGGGCCCCAGAGGGCTGGGATTAAGTGTTGAGGTGAAAGGATTAGTTGTGTTGATGGAAGGAACAAAATTCAATCATGTTCCCTTTTTCAGGGAACCTGATCTCCATGTTCTCAGTAGCCTTTCTCTGCCCCTGGGCCTGACTGCAGCTCTAATTAGTGGTGGTTTCACCCTGCCCGGTGGCTGGGGTCAAGCCTTACGCATTCTTTGTACCTTTTGGTGCCTAGCAACAGGCAGCCATCAAGAGGTAGGGGCAGAATAATTATTTTCTCCCTAAACTCAAATATCTGAAATGGAGATTCAGAAATTTTTTTTTAACCGAAAAGATAATGACAACTCTGAGTGAGTGAAGTGACAGGGAAGGGAGGTATTGGGGTAGCTGGTATGGAAGGAATGGAGTTAGAAATGTGACCGAGTTAGTGTCACGACTGGGCACTGAGAGGTGAGGTTGGCATGGGAAGAAGGGTGAAGAGTGCTTGTCCCCAGCTCTTCACAGTTGATGGACTCCCCCGGACAGACGTCTCTTCTGGCCTCCCTTTCAATGATCCCCTAGGACCCTGGCCTGCAAACGCTTTCTGTCCCTAACTCTCTCACCTTGAGGCAGCATCTGACACGACAACCCTCCCTCCTAGGAGCGGCCCACATTGGCTTCTGTGATGCCTTGTCTTCCCCTTCTCTGTACATGGTCCAACCTCCAACCCATTTCTCAAACTCAGCCCTTCAGATCCACCTGATGCTTCCTCACCCTCAGCCCTGATGTGGTCTCCAGAACCATCTAGGGCCGGTCCTTCTGCCCATCTGCTTATTGCCGTGGCCTCACAACAAACACCCTTGCTTCCTCCTCATCCCTCCACCCACCTCACAGAAAGAAAAACAGCTCCTCAAGATGCAGAGGATTGTGTCATTTTCCCACATCACCAGCCTCTGTGACTTTCCATCACTCTTTTTTTTTTTTTTTGATGGTACTGGGGTTTGAACTCAGGGCCTCATGCTTGCTAGGCAGATGCTCTACCACTTGAGCCACTCCATCAGCCCTTCCAGCACTCTCAGAACAAAATATCATCACTTCCATGACCTCCAAGTCTCACCCCACCTGTCCCACCTGCCCCCTTGGATAATCCAGGGGGCACAACTAATCCCTTCTGTAGCCCCAGTGAAGTCCTCGAGCGTCTCCAGGGCCCCGAGTTTGTGCTATCTGAAAGCCACTTCTCAGCCTGCTGGGCTCAGCCTGAGCCCACTTCTTCACCTGCCTGAAGCATTGCTCCTGCCTCACTCTCTTCCTCGACTTCCACACACTTTATGTCTCTGCATTTCTTTGACAACTGCTTCTGTGCTCTGTTGAGGGCTCTCCCCAGTACTGTCCCCATCCCCGAAGGCCATGTCTGCAGAGAACAGCTCTGCCAAGCCCTCTCTTGTCTCTCTAGCACCTAGCACTCACTTGTTGAATGAAGAAGAAAGCTGTCCTGACATCATGTATCTCATATGTTCTCACTGCCCACTGCCCCACCTTATAGACAAAGAAGCTGAATGGAGTGGGGAGCTGCCAGGGCTGGGGTTCACACCCATGTCTTCTGACTGTACCTCCAGATGGAAGGGCTGGGCCCACCACTGGCCTACCCCTATGGAGCACATTGATACAATTTGACTTCTAGGGAGGAAAAAATAGCTAGGAAAAAAATGTGTAGATGTGTGAAAAAGGGGTGCTATGGGAAGCCTAAGGTGAGACACCAAGTCAGAACTTTGATGCAGGAGCCAAGAAATAGAGATTTCAAGGATTCCAACCCTAACAGATATTGCAGCACAATATAAAACAAAATGCTTTTGCAAAAAAATGGGAGAGAGAGAGATGGGAAGGGAGAGAGAGAAAGAGACAGAGAGAGAGAGAGAGGGATGGGAAGGGGGAGAGAGAAAGAGACAGAGAGAGAAAGAGAGAGAGAGAGGTTTCTTGGTGGAACGGAGATAGAAAGCCCAGCTGCAGGTCCTGGAGCTTCTAAAACTGTGATTTATGAGAGCAGAGGTACCACAAATTAATGGGGAACGGAAGGATTTGTCACTAAATGGAGCTGTAAAATTATTTTCTGTATTTGGGGAAAAAAACCAATTTTTATCTCCCTTTATACTCACCACCTAAATCAATGTCAGGTGATTTAAATGCAAAAAAAAAAAAAAAAAGCCACACTAATAACTAGAAGAAAATGGAAATAATTCATTATCCGAGCTGTGGTTGAGGGAGGCCATTGTAGCCTTCGCAGCAGTGGAGAATCAGTGTGGGAAATGCAGAATTGCAGCTATAATTGAATATAGGGAACATAAAGCTTCTCTGTGCTGAAAATTCTCATAAATAAAACACGCGCAGAGGCAGGAAAAATTTTCTTAACGAAATGTTGGGGCAATAAAAAGCATTAAGAGTCCATTTATGAAAGATGAAGTTCGAAAGGGAAATTCAGTTGCAAATGTTGAACTTACTCATAATAAAATAAATGCAAATTAGAATTCTGAGATACAGCTTTTGGTCCATCCAAGAAGCACTTTACAAAACAAGAGCTCAAGTACAGGCTCAGCCCCGGTGGCATGAGACCTCTCGTGCACAGCTGGCAGGACTGTGAAGTGACAAAACCTTTCTGGAAGGCAATTTGCTCAAGACGCGTGAAGAGCCTCGAAAAGATTCATACTGTTTGACTCAGTAATTCCATTTATAGGAAACTCATCCTGAGAAAATGATCTAAAGCAGTGCCCAAAGAAGTGTGCAGAGAGATGTGTGCTGTGGCTTTAGTTAGAAAAGCCAAAAATGAAAAAAGGAAAAAAAGGAAGCTATCAAAATCTTCAGCTCCAAGGGAATGGTTAACCAAATTATGCTCCATTCATTAAATGGATTATTAGGCAGCCATTAAACGTAATAATTACAAAGAATGTTGACTAGCGAGGGGAAATGTTTAGCATATAATCAGTGTAAACAGATGGTGCAAAAATATATGTATAATAAACACATTTTACATAAACAAATGCATGAAAAGTAAAAGAGATACTCTTTCACAGAACCCCACAGTGGGATGCTTATCAAGATTTTTTAAAATTCTTTGGCTTTAGTTACTCTCCAAATTTTCTGCCATGTTTGGATATCACTGTTGTGCGAGAATAGATTTCAAAAATACAGATGAGAATAAGAATAATATAATGAACACAATATCCAATATACTTACCACCCAAATCACACATTACTTTTAAGTAGGAACACTCAGAAGACAAATGGTAAGTGAATAGTATCCACATAGGCAAGTGTTAAAGGCAGAGAGGCAGTAGGAAAAGTGTCCTGCATGAGGGAGGTGTCCCGAGTGGACCCTCTTTAAAGAACTCCAGGAACTGAGTAAAGGTCCTGGCGGCCAGTGCCACCCATATGAAATGACCTCCTGGTTGGTGGCAAGTTCGCTTAGGGGCCTGGCCAGCATGTCTATCTATGTGCCATTGTCACACTGTTTAATCACTGTTACATTGCATCTGCTACCTAGTAGGACAAATCCAGACTTTTCCCTCCTACTGTGTTCCCAGTCCTTGTTTTTCTTTTTCAAAATCATCTTGGCTATTTTTGCCCATTTCCTCTACCATATGGCTTTTAGAAGCACTGTATTAAGTTCCATTAAAAAATCCTAGTGGGATTTTGATTAGAAAGGCATTGGATTTGTGCATTAATTTGCAGAAAGTTGACATCTTTACAATATTGAATCTTCAGGACCCTAACATTTCAAGGGTGACTGAGTCAGAAGCTCTGATTAATGAGACCAGGGAGGAAAAATTGTCATAGAGATGGGTAAAAACAAGGAGAGGGAGGTTGTCATGGAAACCAAGAGAGTCGAGCATTTCAAGAAGGCGAGAGTGATCAACAATATCAAACCCTGCAGAGAATTCCAATAAGACGGATGGAAAAACACCCACTAGAGGTGGTAATTAGGGGGTTATCAGAACCCACAGCAAGAGCAGTTTCAGGGGTGTGATGGAGCAGAGCCCCAACTGCACTGCCTGAGGATGCTAGATAGTCAGTCAGTGAAGACGACCCTGTTACAGAAGTTTAGATAATTAAGTTCAGATAATTAGAAAAGTTTAGGGGAGGATTGTCTGGGAGTTAGAGAGCTACTACGTGCAGAGTCAAGAGAAGGTTTCCAATTTTATTCACTAAATACCTTTTGAACAATGTCTCACATGTGGCTAGCTGATGGGGAGACCATGTGAACAATACATACTCATTTGTGCCCACACGGAACTTATAGTCAGAACCGGGAAAAAAAGACATGAATAAACCACATGAACGTGTGGTACTGATGAGCCACAAAGGAGAAAGTCAGGGTCCCCAGACTCAGGCTCTGCTGGAAATTCCCTAAAAGCTGAAAGATGAGTGGTCAACCAAGCCAAGAGGAATGAGAACTTCAGGCAGAGGCAAAGACCCTGCAGTGGGAGTGGCATGACATGTTCTGGGAAGGGGAAGAGGCTGTGGGGAAGAGCAGGGTGCAAAAAGGAGGGTCATCCAGCAGGGAAGGTGTGGGGTTTTATCCCAGGAGTGATGGGGATGTTTAGACGTGGTGGCGACACACCCTGATTTGCATGCTGAAATCAGGGTGCAGGTGTTGCTGAGGGGACGCCTGTGAGAGGATCACCTGCCATCTGTCATTCAGAGCAGGCATGGTGGTGGTTGCAAGTAGAGAGAGTACTGGAGGGGACAAAGGGAATATGTAGGGAACAAAGGGAGGCCACGACTGTGTGGCTGTGGGTGGCAGTGGTGAGGACAAGTGGCTTCAAAGAAAGATCCCAGGAATCCACTGGCCATCAGTGTCTTTCCTTGTGATCTGGGACTTTGGGGAAAGGAGTAGGTTAGGAACAAAGAGAAGAGGTTTCTGTTGAGTGTTCTAAGTATGAAGTATCATGGGGACTTGTGACTTCTGGAGCCCAGAGGAGGACTCAGACTGGAGATGAAGGCTTCAGACCAGGCAGGGTAGAGAGGATGTTGAGGCAGCTTAGGGGTGCCATTAAGGGACTGGGTATGAACAGAACTGGGAAGGAGAGAGCAGAAAGGGAGGGCAGGAGGGGAAGCCCCAGAGCCCAAGGAAGAAAGAGTTTCAGACAGACATAGTGGCCATGGAGGAAGGTCAGGGGAGACAAAGGCCAAGGGATGGCCCTGGACTTGGCCTTTGGGGCCCTTTGCCAGCTTTTGGGTGGCAAGGATGGGAGGAGCAGGTCAGGAGTGACAGTAATTCAGGGGCTACCTGTAAAGCAAGGAGGGTAAATAAAGAAGTAGAATGTTTTTGTGTGGTTTGGATTTTAATAAAAGAGTAGTATTTACATATTAATTTTCCCAGAGGAGGGGACCTGTGGGACTGAGTCATTACAGAGCAGGGCAATTAGCTAAATGTGGCCTCGGAGGAAATGGGGCCACATGGCAAAGGAGGTAAGGGGAGGCAGTCCCACACATGCAGCCTCCCGGGATAGAATTCCATACTTGGCCTTCTACAGAGCAACCTGAACCTCACTTTCCTGCAGGGATTGTGACCTTTGCAACTTAACTGTGCCTCACTTTGGCAAGAATTGCACTTGCCCCATGGCCAGAGCCCTATCCCGTTCACGTGGGAATTGTCCCCAGCCTAGAGCAGCTAACAGTGAGCTGTCAAATAGATATTTTATGATTTGAAATGGAAGTCAAAATTTTTAGCCGGAGAGTTTGTGATTGGTGGAGCAAACAAACATTGTGAGACCCGGCTTTGCCACAGTGAAGGGAAGGGGAAGTTGGGAGGGCCAGAGAGGGAAGATGTGTGGTAGGTGGGTCCTTGTCACACAGGGCTGATGAGATACGGGAAAGGAGATCAACCCAGTGAAGACATAGGTCAACACAATGTACACAGTGGGGTTCTAGTTATTTTCCTTCCTTTTTTTTTAAAACTGGGGTTTTAAACTCAGAGCCTTGAGCTTGCTAAGCAAATGCTCTACCACTTGAGCCACACCTTCCACCCTTTTTGCTTTTAGTTTGTTTTTCTGATAGGGTCTTATGCTTTCCTCCTACTTTTGGTTCCCACATACCTGTGATTACAAGGGTGAAACACCACACCTGCCCTGCTCCTCAAGGCAGACAAAGATCATTAGCCCATTTTACAGAGAAGCGGGGAGAGGCGTCGTGTGGGGCACTTTTGGATGAAGACCTGTTTGTGTGAGTGGCAGAAGAAGGACTCTGGTCTGCTCCCCTTGCCTTTCACTCAGCCCCTCCACATTCTGTGTGTGGGCCGGGGGCGGGGAGGACCAAGACCAGGATCAGAATGAAGAGTTAGGAAAGACAAAAGGAGAGTTATGGGGTCCTCACCAGAAGGCTACTAGGATATCAAAATATACCCCCAAACTACATCTACAAGACACAGCATCAAAGTGCTGGTCCAGGTCCCAGGACTCAGGGAAATGTGACTGGTGGGTGGCAGGTATGAATGCCACATCATCACAAACAGGACAGACCCTGTTCAGGCTTGCCTCTTTGTTCTTTCTGGTCCTGTTCTGGCAACGTGGGTACCAAATCCCTGAGTTCCACATCCTTCCCACTTTTCCTGGCTTCCCTGGGCTGCTGTTCACACCCTCTCTCCCACCTGGTCCCTGCTGCAGACACTCGCAGATGACCAGCGAGCTTCCTGGGGCATTGCCTTAGCTCTGGCTTCTGCTCTGGGATCCTGCAAGTTAGACTATCCCTCCTTGGGATTCAGGAGCTGGGACTGAGCCTTTTCTGGAGGTCCAGGCAGTACCAAATTTCCAGTAAAATCCTTGGACGGCCCTTCTTCTGCCCTCTTTTCATCCCCTCCCTGGGGCTCATGCTCTGACATGATCCTGAATTCTTTTCAGTCTGTCATCTTGACATAAATGTGTTGCCTCCTCCTTTAGCTTTGATTCGAAATCCTCCAAGCTTTATGGACACCAGAACCCTTCCTATCTCAAGCCCCAGTTATTACCCTGAAAAGCTGTGACTTTCATTTCTCTTAGTGCCCCCCACTCCATTGACTGTCACCTGTGCTAGGGGCTCATAAAATCTCACCCAGGAGCACTGAGCCAAGGCAGGGATTCCAGGACAGGGACTCCAGGATGCACACAATGCAGCACGGGAGAACAGTGAGCCCAGGAGGCTTGGACAGAGAGGCCACAGAACCCCCACACAGTAAAAGAGTGAAACGTTCCCACATTCCAATTAGAAAGGGACCCCCCACACAAAGCTGTGAGGAAAGAAGGGATTAGTCAATAAAGGTGCTGGAAAGATTGCTAAGCTGTTTGGAAAAGCAAATCCACTTCATTCTTCACTTAATGTCGTACATCCACGTCAAGTCCGGATGGATTAAAGTTTAAATTAAAAGCCACACTTGAATAAAGGAGAAGGGAAAACTCACCCAATACTCTTGATGAAATTTCTAAGCTTAAAAGTAAGGGAAGCCACCACAGAGAAAAGAAAAAGGAAATGGCTTTAATTTTTTTAGATTTAACGACAGGAAAATTGAAAATAACTCTGGAGATGTCGTACAGAGGGTTAACATCCTCGGTGTTTAAGAACCCATACAAATTGAGTTTTAAAAATTCAAATACTGCTGGATGAATGTGAAAGGGTGGGAACACTCAATTAACAGAAGATTAATTTTTTATGGCTCATAGGTTGAACCTATTTTCCAATATCTAATTATTTTTTAAAAAGTAAATTAAAACAACAGTGAGATAACACTGTTTGCCCATGATGGAGGGAAGAGGAAAATTTTAATGAGAACGCCCCATGCTGGCTAGGCTGTGATGAAACATGGCATAGTGCCGGATGGGAATGTAAATGACTGCAGCCTTCGACCCAGTAAGTACACTCAGAGCACTCCATCAGAAGCAAACAATCTCAAATTGACAAAAGATTTATGTAAAAAGAGATAAATGGAAATAACCAAACTAACCAATATCGGGAAAATGTTAAGCACATTATTTTATATCCACTCAAATGAACTCTTATTCATCGACTAATTGTATTTTTACAAAAAACTCTAAAAAATTCTTATGATATAACAAAGGAGAACAGCCATTGAGAAGTCGGGGTGCAAATCATGTGAAGGATACAATTTCAACTGTTGAAACAAAAATGAACATCTGGAAAAAGATTGGGGGCTGTGTGCTGGACCCTGAGCCTGGGGCATGGAGCTCAGGTCATGGTAGCCTTAACGAGGAAGGGAAGCATGGCACAGAGCTCTGGCAGGTGCCCAAGTGGAGTCCTAGTTGTTGTCTCAACTCAAAGACTGTATCTCTGGGGGAGAGGGTGCTGGTAGTCTTGCTTCAGCCTGGTTGTCTGATCCGGTCTGCCCCAAAGCTCAGAGGAAGGACTGTCCCGGCACTGAGCTCAAGGGATGGCCATTTGGTCAGGGTAGAGAGAGCACAGGGATCTGGGAGGTGCAGAGAAACAGGGAATCAGGCCAGGAAACACATGCAGGCCCTTTGAGCCTCTCTAGGGAGTTTGGAATTTTTATCCCAAGGGCATTGAGGAGCCACAGAGAATTTTAAGTTTGCCTTTCAGATAAATTATATTAGTAGGGAATGTCTTCTTGGCAATACCAAAAGCCACACTAACTCAGGCATAAAAATAAAAGTATAACATAAAAAGGATAAAACTGAAAACTATAAGGCTTCTAGAATAAAAATATAAGAAAATCTTTAGGACCTGAATTAGGCAAACAGTTCTTAGCTACATAAGAACATAAAAGGACAAAATAATAAAGGCAGATTTATAAAAGCAAATTGATAAATTAGGCCTCAGCAAAATTAAAAACTCATGCTGGGGGTGTGACAGTGTCAGAGTGCTTGCCTAGCTAGCATGCATAAGGCCCTGGGTTTGAGCCCCAGCAGCACAGGAAAATAAAAATAAAAACAGACTCTTTGAAAGACACTACTGAGGGAACAAAAAGACCAACTGAAGGCTGGGATATTTGTAAATCATATACATACCAAAAGACATATCCAGAATATATAAGGTAGTCTCAAACTCAATTTAAAAAGCAAACAAGGTTAGGTGCTGGTGGCTCACACCTGTAATCCTAGCTATTTGGAAGGCAAAGATCAGGAGGATCCCAGTTTCAAGCCAGTCCAGGCAAATAGTTCACAAGACCCTATCTCAAAAACACCCAACACAAAACAGGGCTGGTAGAGTGGCTCAAGTGGAAGAACACCTGCCTGGCAAGCATGAGACCCTGAGTTCAAACTCAGTACCACCAAATAAACAAATAAATAAATATAAAAAGCAAACAACCCAATAAGAAATGAACAGAAGATTTAAACAGTCACTTCATCAAAGGTAAACAGTTGGCAAACACTGAAAAAGATGCTCAACATCACTAGCCATCAGAGAGATGCACGTTAAAACCACACCCGGGTACCACTGTACCTATCAGAATGTCTAGAATTAAAAACACTGACCATGCCAAATGTGGGCAAGGATGGGAAGCAACAGAACTCTCAGAGAACGCAGGGTGGGGATGGAAAATGGTATAACCACTTTGGAAAACAGCTTGACAATTTCTTACCAAGTTAAGCATATACCTATCATATGATCCAGCCTTTCCTCTATGAGGAATTTACCCAAGAGACATGGAAGCCCATGACCACTAAAGACTGGTATGTAAAGGTTCATAGCAAGTTTATTTGTAATAACCAAAGGGTGGAAACTAATCAATTAGCCATCAATGGGAAAATAGATCAATGATACCACTCAGCAACAAAAAGGAATAAACTATCAATACACACAGTAATACAGATGAGTCTCAAAGTAATTAAGCCAAAGCCAACCCAGAAAGACAAATATGTTTTCTTTTGTATGCAGAGTCCAGATTTTAAAAAAGATGGGCATCAGTGGTTCAGTCTATAATCCTAGCTTCTTGAGAGACTGAGGATTATAGCTCAGTCAGCCCTGGCAAAAAGTTAGCAAGACTCAATCTCAGTGACAAAAGACTGAGCATGGTGATGCATGCCTGTCATCCCAATGATGGCAGGAAACGTTAGTAGGAGGATCGTAGTCCAAGCTGGCTGGAAAAAAAGCAAGATTCTATCTCCTAAATAAACAGAGCAAAAAGAGTTCGAGGTGTGACTCAGGCAGTAGAGCACCTGCCTAGAAAGCACAAAGCCTTGAGTTGAGACCCCAATACAGCCAAAAAAAAAAAAAAGATAGGAAAATAGAAGGGGAACTATTTGGGAAAAGAAAGGGGACCAGTGGGAGAGAGGGAAACAAGAGAGTGGGGGGAATGGTTGAGAATGATCAAAGTACAGTGTACACATGAATGAAAATGCCATAACAAAACCCATTATTTTGTGCAATTAATAGACACTGATAAAATATATATATATATAATTATTCTAAGAAAAGCAGACAAACAAGAGCATATTCTGTATGGATCTGTTTGAGAATTAACGTTTAGGGGTAGAAAGCAGATCAGTGAGGAATTGAGGGAGGGGAGTGGTGGGAGCAGGATGGGGAAAAGGACACAGAAATCTTTGGGGGCATGAATATATCCATTTTCTTGATGGATGATTGTTTCATGAGTGTATAGAGTATATATACAGGTGTCAAGATTCATCAAAATTGTATGTACACTTCATTTTTGCAGTATTTGAGTTTGAACTCAGGGCCTCATGCTTGCTAAGTAGGCACTCTACCACTTGAGTCACTCCACCAGACCTGTTTTTGTGTTGGGTATTTTTGAGATAGAGTCTTATAACTATTTGCCTGGGCTGGCTTCAAACTGCAGTCCTCCTGATCTCTGCCTCCTGAGTGGCCAGGATTACAGGTGTGAACCACAGGAACACGACAAAAATTGTACACTTTAAATATGTGTGGTTTATTTGTGTGTCAATTGTACCTCTATAAAGCTTCTATATGTGTGCATACATACATGTATACAAAACAATAAAATGGTATTGTACTGGTGTGGACTGAGTGTCAGGGACAACCCCCTCCCAATCTCTTATCTCTACATTTGGTTTCTACATTTGTCTGTAGGTCAGACAAACCCCTGTTTTCCTTGAGCCAATAAATTCCTCTTTTGTCTAAAAGCTATTTCAAGATGGTTTCTGTTGCTTACAACCAAAAATATTCTGGATAGAACAGAGATGTCTAGAATGTTATGAGAATCCAAGAAGGGGAGTGTCACCTCATCTTGGGGACCCAGAAATGGGGAGTGGGACTATAAGGGAAGAAATTCCTGGAGAAGGTGCCACTGTAACTAATTTCTCAAGAAGTTGGGGCTGAAGTAGAGGCACTGGAAAGGCACTCTGGCAGGGGGAACAGTACGAGCAAAGACACTGAGGGCAGGAATTGCGCAGCGTGTATTCATAGGCTGCTGAGTGTCTCTGGAGTTTGGAATGACATCAGGCCTGGTGGGAAGGAAGACTGGAAATCAGCAGGGACCAGCTCGAGCTGACTAAGGTGCTTGAGGGTTACTTCGGGGGCCACAAGGGAGGGAGCCATGGCTTTCAGCAGGCCAAGGCCAGGGACTGGGTTTTGTTTTATGGAGATCTCACTGGGACTTGGAGAAGTAAGTAGACCAGAAAGAGATCATGGCCACAACAAAGAGTTGACTTTGAGTTGCCTGTGGACCCCTGGGGAGGTGACCAGCAGGGAGTCAGGTCTAGCTGCATGGCTCCCAGGGCATCTCCACTGGAGGCAGAGTTGGGGTGGTAGCCATATTGCTGGCCATGGCTCAGAAGACAGGGAAGTAAAGAGAGCCCAGCCAGCATCTCAGGACCACCGCTCCACATTTTAGGGCTGGTGGAGCCTGAGGCACCTACAAAAGCAGCAGAAAGAAAGAAATGTCAGTACCACATGAGAAGAGCAGGGGAGCAGGTTGTCATGGAAACCAAGCTAGTGAAGCATTTCTAGGAGAGTGGGATCAGCAGGACCAAATGTAGCAGAAAATCCCAAACCGATGAAGGCCGAAAATTTTCTTTTGATTTGGCGATTAGTAGAACATTGATGAGCTTAACTGGAGCAATTTCAAGGGACCATGGGCCAGGAAAGAGATTTAGGAGGGAAAATGGACCCAAGTTGGCAATGGGGTGCGCACTGGAGGAAGGCAGCAGCATGAAATAAGACCCCCGGGTTTGGGGGTGCTCAGAATGGACTGGGAAGCCATGAAAGGGCTACTGCAAAGAACAGGGCTTGCAAGAGGAAGAGCAGGAGTTGCATTTGGGACACTTTAATCCCACAAACGCATGTTGGCATTTACAATGAGCTGGACTCTGTTCTCAGAGCTCTACTTACAACTGCTCTGGAGAGGGACTCTCGCTTATTCTCACACATAAAGAAACAGACACAAAGGCGGAGACACGTTGATGTGCGCTCCCTGAGCTAAACAAATGGGATGTCAGAGAGGCAGGTGGATCTGGCTTTGGGGCTCAGCTGGGAGGTCTGGGCTGGAATTGTAGGAGCAGATCCCAAGCAGGGAGGACCCTGATGGGGAGTATACCCTGGAGGCCATTAGGTTCAGGAGGGACTCAGATCTTGAGGCATGGTGACACTGCAGGCAGGGGATAAGGGGGTCTTGGGTCCTTGTAGAAGCTGAGGGAGATGAAAGAAGCAAGACTGGAGGGCAGGTTCAGGAAGGAGGTCACCCAAGCTGAGAGAAAGTTCCCAGAAGGCCAAGTGGCGACAGCAGGCCTTGTCCAGAGAGGCCAGAGTAGGTGACTTGGCTATGGGAAGGCTTTGGGGGAATCTTTGCCAAGGCAGCCTCTGGGGAAGGCACAGGAACCTTGAAAAAGGAGGTGGTCAAGGCCCTGGTTGTGAAGGCAGAAGGGACAGGGAAAGCTAGATGGGGCAGGAGTCCAGGTAGGCATTATTTTTAAATGGAAGTTTAAAAAAATATTTTAATGTCGTTTAATGATAAAATACATTCATACAGTTCAAAATTCAAAACATACAAAAGAATACCCAGTGAAAAGTCCCCTCCTACCCTCAACAGCCCCCAGGTCACCTTCATAAGACAGCCAGCCAGCACATCCTTTCAAAGATGGAGGATAAAACTCATACTGCAGAAGTCTGAAATGCAGGGAAATGAAAATAAATTTCAGAATCCTGGCGCTCTTAGGGGACGTGTAGCATTTGTAGCAGGTGACAGGACGGAGGGATAGGCAAGCTAGGGGCAAGGTAAGTGTGGCAGTGGGAAATTAGTTTTGGACAGGAACATGTGTTTCATTGAGCGGCACAAAACTGAATCATTTTCCTTCTGCCGAGGAACATGAGTTCTGCTCTTCTGGGGCTCTCTTGCTTGTCTTAGGGTCCTGGCGGCAGCTCCTGATCCCAGGTTCTTGTCTTGCGCCACAGCTGGAGCCAGCACCCTCACCTTTGAACCCCCTCAGCACCTGGCAATCGCATTGATCCTGGGGGGCAGGGGGACTGCAGAGCAAATCTTTCCTGACATGAAATGGAATGTCTAGGACACAGTTCAATCTTTTTTTTAAATGATTGAAACCAATCACAGTGTCAAAGGGGACATAAATATGGAACCTGTACGGCTGAGTGGTGAGTGGGGACAGAATGGGGAAAAGGCTGTGCTGGGGAGGGTCCCTGATCCCAGCTGTCTGTGATAATAGGAAGTACAGGTTGCACGCAGTAAGACTAGGGTCCCCCAGGCTGCTGGGGGCCGGTCTCATAACCGGGTATAACGGTTTACCCCCTTGCCTCAGCAGCCCCCCACTCTGTGGAACATACATTGGACTGAAAGGAGGCCATACCCAGGGGTTATGGGACAGCTCAGGCCAAGGGTTGCTCTGTGTCTCATGCCTCCCCTGGCAGATGGCTCCCCCTCTCTGGTATAGAAGTGGTTGGCAGAGATTTTAGGGTAGCTTGCACAATGCCCCTCTCCTTTCTTCCAGCATTTTGGGTTCTGAACACTATGGGTTGTCAGGATCCATGGGCCATCTTCCCTGTCTATTGTGGATGTCCGGCCACTTCTACTTCCCAGGACCCCATTGTTCTATACACACCAAGAGTCATGGAACTAGAGCCAGGGGACTTGAGGGGTCAACAGGCACCCCTGAAGATAGGCTCTGAGAGGGGAAGGGGCTGGGGGCTGGGTTCTGGGTCTGCCTGAGCCTTAAGTGGTACACCTCCCAGGGGCCAAGGAGCACAGGCGTGGGTCTGGCCACACTGGACTCACTGGACTTGGGCAGAGGAGCCCACCATGGAGGCTGAAGAATGTCCACAGGGGTCCTGGGAGAACAGGAGAGGACACTCCCAGAAAGTAGGAGATGTCACCATGGAGTGTGAGACCACGTCGGGGGCTAGGAAGATATGATGCCCCTAAGTTCAGCCTGTGGGAAGTTTTGGGGGGATCTGTGTGAGAGTACCTCATCAGGAGTGGCAGGTACACCTGGCTAGAAAACCACTTGAGAGAGGGCAGGGGGAAAAAAAGAGAGGAGGGGAGGCAGGGTTTAGTGGAAATTGGTTTTTATCAAACATGAGGGGTGAGTGCGTTGGTTCTGAGAAACAGCAGCCAGGGACATGGAGCAATTAAGTATGTGACAATCAGTGAGCAGATGGGACTGAGGTTATAGACACAGGGATTATCGTCAGACAATCACATGTGTTCGGTTGAGCCAGACTTAATTAAAACCTCTACCTTCCACGGGTAACCTGATCCCGGTGTCCTTCTAGGGACTTAGTGTTCTCTTTCTATGGATGATGGTGGTCCGAGGAGGCACCACTTTCATCTTGCCTCCTGACTGGGGTCACTCCTCCTCTTCTCTCACCCCTGGCCACCTGCAGCTGTCAGGAAAACTGATGAGTGCTGGATGTACTTTGTGTTGTGCAAACACCAGGTTACATGCAGTACAGTACGTAAGACCCAACTGCATAACCCAATGAATTTTTAATGATGCACACAACACTAGACCAAATTCTAAAATAATTTCATCCCTGTAGAAGGTTCCCTTGCACCCCTTCCCAGTTAGTACCCCTCTTCTGACTTTTGAACCTCATATGAGCAGAATCGGTGGCTTCTTTCACAAAACACATGTCTATGACATTGGTCCATGTTACTGTGTGTAGATGTAATTTGTTCTTTGTCCTTCTGGGTAGCATCTGAGAATGGACCTGTATTATCCATCTCCTGTTGGTGGACATTTGGATTGTTCCCAGGTTTTTGCTGTGACAGATTAAGCTGCTGTGGGCAATCTGTATACATCTTTAAGGGGCCTTGTGCACTTGGTTCTGTTGGGTATTTATTTATTTATTTATTATTTTTGGCTGTTCAGGGGTTTGAACTCAGGGCTTCACGTTTGCTAGGCAGGTGCTCTGACCACTTGAGCCATTCTACAGTCCTATTTCTTTTTTTGTTTTTGTTTTTGCTTTTGCTTTTGCTTGTGTGTGTGTGTGTGTGTGTGTGTGTGTGTGTGTATGTGTACATGTGTGTTGGTTATTTTGAGATAGGGTCTCCTTTTTGCCTAGGCTGGCCTCAAACCTCAATCCTCCTGATCTCTTCCTCCCAAGTATCTAGGATTACAGGTGTGAACCACTGGAGCCCAGCTGTGCTGGACATTTTCCTAGGAGTTGAACTCCTAGTTCTTAGGCTAGGAATAAGTTTAGCTTTTTTAATATTACCAAAGTAGTTATACCAATTTATCCTTAACAGAGAGGGATTTTTTCAAAGTCAGGTTTATTGAGGTTTAATTTATATACAGTGACATTCACTGTTTCTACTGTATAGGTTTTTTGGGGTTTTTTTGGCAGTACTGGGGATTGAACTTACTGGACAGTTTTAACAAAAATACATATGAGTGTATAACCCCCACCACAATGAAGATATAAAACACAGGGCTTAGGGTGTAGCTCAGTGGTACAGTGCTTGCCTAGCATGTGCAAGGTCTTGGGTTTAACCTCAGCACCACACCAAAAAAAAAAATCACACTGTGCTCCATGAATATACACAATTAAAAATAAAAAATATGTATTTAAACAATTTAAAAGACATCTGCAAAGCTTCCCCAAAAAACGAAATGAGTACGTTTCATTTTGAATGAAATTGTGCACAGTTGCAGAGGCTGCACCCCTTTCAATCCACCAGCACTGCATGAGAGTCTCAGGTGTTCCTCGCCCTTGCCAGCACTTCTGGTTGTTAGGCTTGGGGCTGAAGGTTTGTTTAACCATTCTAGTGAGGATGTGTGGTTCAGAGGTTCAGCCCCATGACTTTGTCAGTCGGCTGGGAAAGCACTGAGTAGAGGAATGGCATGGTCAGATATGTGTCCCAAGCTGAAAGAGACCTTAGACCAGAGAAGACAAGCCTGCACTCTGGGGTCTGGAAGGAGCTTGGTGCATTTGTCTGGGTGGTGCGACCCATACCAGAGGGGTGGCCTGAGGAAGCAACAAGTGATAAAATCTGAATGGGATTTCAGAAGGATGTTCAGAGGAGCTGATGACTCCTGGCTGCTGTGTTCTCTACTGACTTACGTTGAGTCCTCAGAAGCTGACCCTGGAACAAGAATCTAGGTGCCAGTGATCTATGCAGGAGGTGACCCCAAGACAAGTAAGTAAGGCAATGGTACAGCAAGGCGGGAAGGGAGCAAAGGCCCTGCAAAGTCCTCAGAGGGCACTGGCCCCAACCTGACCCCACGGGAGCTCTGGAGGCACATCACACCTCTGGGCTGTCCTTCCTGGGAGCAAGGAAGCTGGGCTTTCATTATCTTATGTGGGAATTGGGGCAATGATAAAGGATTTTGGGATGTCACGGGGTTGAGGAGGAAGTCAAAAATACCAGTGCTCTTCTTAGTACCTGTGGGGAACCTGGAGTCTAAGAACACCCCAAAACTGTTGCAAGTACTTCTGGTAGAGGACGAACACATCATAGGTGGGGCTGGGTTCAAAAACATGGTTAAAGGGGTCCAGGGGATGTAGACAGTATCCTCATGGTCCACTGGTCATGGTGGATTCAGCAGCTGGCACCTTGTAGACACTCAGTGAGCACTCCATGGAATGATGGTGTGTGGCAGAGCCGTGAGCTGGGCACTCAGGAAGAAGAGCTGGTTCAGGAGGACAGATGAAGAGTTTGGTGGGGCTGATGATTTTGAGGTAAGATGTGTGATAGCCGATTTAAACTTAGATCTGGTGCTGGAACACCACATGTAAGAGTCAAGGCGCTGACCGTGGGGAGAAGGACCAGGAAGAGGGAGGGGAAAGAGGAAGCCTCCCAGGCTCAAAGTGCCAGAGAAGAGAGAGCAGCCAGGAGGGTGAGGAGGCAGGAAGAGTCTGGAGAAAGCCCCTGGTACTGGGGGGTGGGAGGGAAATGCCCACACAATGTGTTGGAGGAAGAAGAGAGAGGTCAGCAGTATCAGGCACTGTCGAGCTAAAGCTACTGCCTTGACCCCATGGAACACCCCGATGACATTGGCCAGGGAGGTTTCAATGGCCCCCAAGGCCTGGAGCGCCTGAGAAATAGCCACCAGGCCTGCGAAACCTGGCCTAAGAAGGAGGGGGGCTGTTGGCAGAGGAGTGAGAAAAAGAAAGAATACTTAAGGGAGAAGAAGCAGGCTGGGAGGCCCCTCAGTGAGACCAAGCCCAGCCCAGGCCCAGGCCAGCTGGAGGGCTAAGACTGAAACAATACCTCAGTGTGGACTAAGCTGCCCAAGGTACATTAATTAGACCCTCAGCAGGTAACTTTATCCCCATGTCCTGGATGAACCTCATGCGGCCCCAGGAAGGCAGTTGAATCCTGCCTGGGGTTCCTAGCAGTTGTTTCACTCCACTGTGGCCAATGTTGAAAGTCCCCAAGAAGGCAAGTGGTCAGGATGGTCCTAGGGAGCCTGGTGGCAGCTCAGAAGACACAGAAACATGGAGCAGTGAGCACTGTGACAAGAAAGTGGAATGAGGACAGCTTGTTGAAGATCCCTACCCAAGAAGGTGAAGGCTGTGCATGGGAACAGCTGAGAATTGTTATCGGTAGAGAGAAAAAGCGAGAAACAGAGGAAGAAGAAGAGGGTATGAGGCCCAGGAGGAGACAGACAAGGGACAGCCGGTCTTTGTCATGGGAAGGAGCAGGCAGGTGGCTGCAGAGTCTTGGAGGAGAAGGGAACTGGCCCACAAAGGCCTCTGTTTTCCCCTCAAGCTGGAGCTGGGGTTGTCTGGCAGCCCCAGGGCACAGGGAGTACAGGGAAGGGGAGCTTCAGAGACACAGCTGTGGGAATGGAAAGAGAAGGAGACTGGGGACCAGTGGAGGGGTGGCTGAGTGGCACTTACGACCCAGCTGAGGATGGAGGAAGCTAATCTGCACTGGCACCAATTAGCATGGTGCTGCGATTTGCGCCTGCCATCACTGAATGGGCGAGGAAAAAACATCCAGTTCCTTAAATCCCACTCAGACACCATCTTGTTTAATCAGCCTGGCAACCCCAGCCAGCTCTGATTTACAGATGAGGAAACTGAGGCCCCGGGAGAAGAGACCACATGCCTGAGTATTGCAACACGTGAGCAATGAGGCAGGACCCAGCTCAGGTACCAGAATTTACTGCTTTGGGCAGCACCTGCCCTGTGACCTTTGGTAGACATGCAGGGTGGAAGCTGTTAAAGCAGTCCTTTGCCCCCATCCCCATGTCCCACAAATGGTCTGGAACCAGGTGTCAGCTTTGCCTGCCCACCAAAACCTCCCAGGGACAGATCGGGGGAAACTGAGATTCACAGGTAGCGTATGACTGGTCCAGGTTTGTCAGGGCCAGGCACTAAGAGGACCTGGAATGCAAGTGTGGTCATTTTACAATATGTCTACAAATTCTTTTAACACTCCTCCCTCAGAGAGGCAGAGCGAGATTCTCCTGCTCTGAGTATGGGCTAGACTTAGTGACTCACTTCTAACAGTAGCGTAAGCAGGATGATGGCGAGCATCTGGTATCAAAAAGGCACTGCAGCCTCTCTCTCCTTCCTCTGGGGGAGGCCAGCAGTCACAACCTGAGAGCACTTAATGAGTCCCATGAAGACGGCTGCATGGAGAGGAACAGTGAGATTCTGCAGCTATGGTCAAGACACCAGATGGCCATGGTCCCAGCCAACAGCTTCACTGCATCTCCTGAGAGACCCAGAGCCAGACCATCCAGATATGCTCCCAGATGCTGGCCCTCAGAAACTGTCCAACAGTCACTGTTTGTTCTTTTAAGGTGGTAACTTTTGGTGGCAATTTGTTACACAGCAGTAGATAGCTAATACATATTTTGGCCTTTGGAGTGCTAATGGGGGGAGGCATGGCTTAAGTGGTAGAGCACCTACCTAACAAGCAGAAGGCCCTGAGTTCAAACCCCAGTACTGTCAAAAAATAAAATAAAAACCTAAACTGTGGAAATGGTCTGGAACCAGGTGTCAGGAAGAGTCTAGAAAGATTGCTTGGAGAGTCCTAAAGAAACTGTAGAAGCATGATGTCCTTTAAGGGATTAAAAGGAAAATCTTACTGGAAGCTGGAGGAAACAGGGTCCTTCAATACCGTGGCAGAGTTTTATAACACCACTGCTTACAGTCACATGAAAAGTAGGACCTAATGAACTGGGGAATCTAGTTAAGGAGGTTTCCAGGCTGAGTGTTTGTAGTAAGATAGGACATGAAAAACTGAATGAATAACAGTCAAACATGAAGAGGCCAGGGCTGAATGGATTTGAAAAGTCTTAGCCTCTCTTTAAGAAAAGACTTTTGAGCAAACATCAAATTCAGAGTGTTTTAGTCCACTATTTTGTTGCTATAACAAAATACCTGGGGCTGGATACTTTATTTTAAAAAGAGATTTATTTAGCTCACAGTTCTGGAGGTCCAAAAGCATGCACTGAGGCATTTCCCAGGGCTCACAAGAGGGAGTCATTCAGGTTTCAACTAGCACTCAAACCAGTCTTGATCATCACACAGGGCCTATAATCAGGCCCTAGTACAAGGGTAAACTAGCTCATGAATGAAGACTATGTGGACCTACCCTAAAACAGCTTATGATGATCCTCAAAATGATCAAAGGAATTAGCAAGTAATTTAACTGCATGGCACGCATTAATGAGAGACAATGATGTAACAGCACAATGTCCAGCATACAATCAAAAATTGCTAGACAGGCCAACAAACATAAAAATGTGACCCATAACTAGGAGAAAACTCAGTAGATAGAACAAGATCCAAAAACAGCAGAGAGAATAGAACAAGGAGGCAAGAATATTTTAGGGCTTTCATACCGTACTTAAAAGAAAGAAACAGTCCATCTTTATTTTTTGCCAGTACTAGGGTTTGAACTCAGGACCTTGCACTTGCTAGGCAGGTGCTCTACCATGTGAGCCATACCCCCAGACCTTTTCACCTTAATTATTTTTGAGATAGGATTTCACTTCATGCCTGGGCCAGCCTGGACCATGGTCTTCTTATTTACACTTTCCATGTAGCTGCTGTGACAGGCACATGCCATCACCAGGTTTTTTTCTGTTGAGATGGGGTCTTCTCCCTGGGCTGGCCTACAACTGTGATCTCCGCATCTCAGCCTCCCACATAGCTTAGAATGACAGGTGCGTGCCACCATGTCCAGCTATTGGTTGAGATGTGGTATGCCAAATCCTGTGCACAGAATGACTGCACTTACAACCAAATGCAATGACAATGACCAAACCAACAGTAAGAGAGCCGTTTCCTTTTTTCCTTCCTCCCTTTCCTTTTCCTTCCTTTCCCTTTCCTCCCTTCTTTGTTTCTTTCTTTCCTTCCTTCTTCCTTCCTAGCTGTCATTTTTCCATCTATTTATCTGTCTACCAGAATAATTCACACTGATCTAACAACTGTGATCATAAAGGAAGATCAATTACAAACTGGGACTTGCGATGACTTTTCAAAGCAGACTTTAATCTTTCTTATGAAGTTTTAAATGTTTTTCAAGTTGAACGTATTCACGCCATCACTGAGATAATTAACAATTAATTTTTCAAAGGAAGAGAATGAATGAGGAAGCAAAAAGAAGGATGAGAGACAGTAGGAGAAAGAGAAGCTAGCCACAGACATCCTGTCCTTCCATCCTTCCCTCCAGCTACCAACTTTCCCCAGCCCCTCCTCTGTGCCAAGATCCAGAGACAGTTCAGATGCTGACCCTACACTCAGATAGAAAAGAAAGACCCCATGTACACACCTGTGCCTGGCTGACCCAGGGTACCCTTGTGTGGTGCTGGGGGTCCCAGAGAGGCCCATTCCTGGAGCTTTATCAAGGAAGGCAAAGCATGAGCCAAGAGCTTGGTAGGGACCAGGTGGAAGGGCCTTCATGCCAAGGACCAACTCATCAAAGGCCAGGAGGTGGGGAACATATCTGCCACTGCAGGTTTGCTGTGGCTAGGAACAGAGCAGAAGTCACCAAGTGTGAGGGTTTAGACTGATCTGCAAAGCCTAGAAGCAGGACCAATTGCCTTGATAGTTACCAGGGGTACAGTGGGGGATTTATGCAAGGTGGAAGATTCAGAAGTGGGGCTTGGGCAGCTTCCTTAAAGAGGGTGGAAGGGGGCAATGCTGCAGATGGGAGTCCTAGGGGTCAGCACCCAGATGGCTTGCTGGGGGCAGGGCAGGGTCCCCAGTTGCTGTAGTAGAAGGCATGGCCAGAGGGCATCAAGAAGGTACCTTTGGCTTGGTCCACTTAGATAGGGTGTGTGGCTGGGTGGGTGAGGAGGTTGAAGAAGAAACCAGTGTGAAAGGAACAAGAAGGATCCTCAGGTATGCACAGGAAACCCCTGTCCCCTAGTCTTGTGTTCAAGGATAAGAATGTACAGGTCCAAATTCAGAAGAGAGCTTCGAGCCCACAAAGGACAGCAGATGACAACAGGTGCTCTGAAGGAGAGGGAGCAGCCCTTTGGGAGCTGGCAGGGCAGGAAGAGGAGAACTGAGCCGTGGAAGCATCAGTACCAGTCATAGATGGAAGGGGAGGTGCAGAAGAGCACCCCAAGGAATGAGGGACAAAAGCCAAGAATGCCTAGCTTCCTGAGGGAGGAAAGAGTGGCAGGGAAAAGGATGGCACCCACCATCGGAGTCCCTGGTGAGCCTGGGAAAAAGAGGATTTGGCATGCCTGGGATTTGGCATGCAGGAGGTCAGTGGAGGGCTTCAGGTGGCCAGGATGAGTTGCCAGAGATGGGGTAGGGTTGGGGCAGGAATGCAAGCAGTCAGGGTCAAGCGTTCCCTTCCCACCTCTTCTGTGGAGGAGACAGGTACATGGCTCACTAGAGGATATGTCTCTTGTGCTGGAGGAGCTTGTTTCCATGAAGAGGGTAAAGGGAGGCTGTGGCCAGAGCAGCCACGATGGCTGTGGAAGCAAAGAGGATGAGGGAGAAGACAAGAGATTTGGAAAGAAGGAGGCAGGAGGGGAGCCGCTTGGACTTCTGTCCCTGGAGATGGAGGATGGGAGCACAGATGAACAGGGGAGAGGGAAGAGGGTGTATGAGTCTTTGAGGCAGGAGGACTGAGTGGGGTTGAGGAAGGGACAGTGGAGCCATGAGTCTGGGGACTGTACTGAAGGACCTGGGAGACATGCACACACATGAGGGGGCACTTGTGTGGAGGGAGTCTCTGAAGCCCTGTTGTGGGCAGTGTGTCCCAGAAGTACATGGAGAGAGGGGTGGCAGGGTGAGGACACAGGCCTGGGAAGACGTGATTGAGGGAAGGGTTTGGGGGAGTGGCCAGGCCAGCCAAGACAGATGACACACTGGCACTCACTCATGCACATTCACCCGTGTGTACATATGTGAGAGTGTGTGTGGACATTTGCACACACACGATAGTGCTGAAAGTGACTTAGAGACTTCAGTAGTCCCCATTGTTCCATCTTCCTGTGGATGATAACTGGTTGTCCCACCCCACCCCAAACTCCCTGGGGCTTTGGAACTCCTGTCCCCCACAGAGCTCCCACGTGCTCCACAGAAGTCAGTTGACTAGCTGGTTCCATCCATCCATCCACACCGTGGGCTAGAGGTTGTCACAGCCTCTCAGAGGGGGAGCTGGCAGCCAGAGCCAGGCAGGCTGTGGTAGGGAAATGGGAGTGATCAGGGTCACTTAGGGCACACCCCCGAAGGCTGTGACATTCTCATTCTGTGTTGATGACAGCCGGAAAGGACTTATTGGGGTGCAGAGATGATGAGGTGAGTCTGAGGCCCTGTCAAAAAACTTGATCAAGGCCAGCTCTAAGTCTGCACTAGAGAATGGGGTGGCTTGGCTTGAGGGTGCAGATGGAGATTGGGGGTGTCCTTACAGAGGGCAGGAGGTGAGATAGTACAGGGAGCAGGTGTAGCATGAGAGGAGGGGACAGATGGACCCTGCTCCAGAGCTCCAGAGGCATTTTGTAGTGGGACACAGCCCTATACACATGTACACATGTGTGCACAGGCAAGCACACAGAGACATAGAGAAAGAGCAAGACTCCACAAGCCCCAGAAAGAAAGAGAAAGAGCCGAAGGGAAAGTAGCAGACACAGAACACACACACAAAACACATACACACACAGAGCAGGAATGACGCACAAACTCGAAGCCAAATCCAATAAGTCTCCTCTGGAGAGTGGAGGGAGCATGGCAGAGTGAGATGCAGGCAGAGGCAGGGGTATGGCATGTCAATAACAAAGTTAAAAAATAAATTGAAGAGGTGGAAGTGGGACCCTCAGGGAGGTGAGAAGCAAGAAGATGCAGAAAGATGTGGGGGAGAGAGGAGGAGACTGAGAGAGAGCCAAAAGAGAGAGGTCAAGCTGTGACTCACAACTTCACACAGAAGCAGACACCACTTGTGACCCTCATGGCAGGGCCTAAATCTAGAAAGAAAGAGAAGACACCACAGAGAAGAGAGAGAATGGAGGAGGAAGAAGGCCAAAGACCAGGAAACCTAAGAACTAGATGGGGTGTCTCACATCTACAATCCCAGCTACATGGGAGGCAGAGATCAGAAAGATCAGGTTTCAAGGCTAGCTCAGACAAAAATGTTCATCTGACCCCATCTCAGCCAATAAAAGCTGGGCCTGGTGGCGAGTGCCTATCGTCCCAGCTACATGGAAGCATAAATAAAATAATCATGGTTCAGGCAGGCCTGTACAAAAAGACAAGATCCTATCCCCAAACTGCTAAAGCAAAAAGGGCTGGGGCTTGGTGTAGAGTATCCAAGGGGTAAGTGTGAGGCCCTGCTTCAAACCCCAGTACCACCAAAGAAAAAAAAAAAAAAAGAGACCCAGAGAGATAGCATGTGAATGCTCAGACAGACAGTCAGAAGAGAATATACTGTGGACAAATTCTGGAAGGGACCCAGAAAAAAATAAGGCAGACAAAATTCCTGAAACACATTTGTGGCAACCTCATCCACTCTGGTGAAAAGATAAAACAACCCTCTGTCCATCTGCAGGAAGCAAAGCAACCCCAGTGCATCTCTAGTATGGAAAAGGCCCTGGGGGCAGATGTTTAAATAGGAAGAGAAGCCCGACTTACAGCTTGTACCCATTTCTGAGGTGTAAATGCTACCCCCACAGCCAATCCAAGCCAGCAGCCTGCTGTGGCTGAGCAGAGTGGAGGGCAGGTGGCTGCTGCACACCAGGAGCTGTGCATCCACATCATGGAGAGAACGCCAAAGGCTTAGCACTGGGCAGAAACCCAATGGCAAACCCTGTACCCATGAGCAGCACTCACGCCCCCCAACGCAGCTCTATTTAACCCAGTGAGAGGGCAGGTGTAGACAGTGTGGGTGGTTCATAGGGCACCGGTCATGTGGCTTAGGGGGAAAGAAGAGAGGTGAAGAAACTTCAGTCCTGTCTTCCATGCTTTAATTTTGTATAATTTCTTCATTATCACATGTAAAATTCAAAACTATTTTTTTGAAAAAATAATTGTTACTCTCATGCTCACTCTAGAGACGACCCACTTTCAGTCTACTGAAAGCATGCTCCTTTCCTAATGAACTGTATCACTTCATTTAAAAAGAAAACATTTTTTTAGCTTTGGCGAGACTAAAGCAGTAGGATCTCTAGTTCAAGGCCAGCTTGGGCAACACAGTGAGACCCTGTCTCAAGAAAGTCAAAAACAAAACCAGAGAAAACACAACTTTTTAAAAAACTGTTTTTTAATTAGAAGAGGAGAAAATGGAGAGGAAAAGAGGGAGTGGAAGATTGAAGAGAGGGTCCTCTAGATCCTGTGTGTCCCTGGCCCTTCTCCCCAGCCACCAGTGGTCAACTCCTTTCCCTGGGCTGAGACTCAGAGTATCTGATGCTGAGCCTGTCCTCAAGCAGATCCCAACCTGATGCCTAACACACACACACACACACACACACACACACACACACACACACACCTCGGTGCATGGGTAGCAAAGACTTCTATGAAGAGGACATGGGGCTTCCTGGGGAGTGCCCAGTGACCCTGCTGAGCAGGGTGAAAGGAGGGAGTTCTGGCTATGGTCAGCATGAAGCCAGTCACCCAGGCTCTGGGAGACCAACTGGGACAACAGATATAAGGAAGAAGGAGGCTGGAGCCTTGGGAACAAGGACATAGGGGTAGATGGAAGGGAAGCAGAGAATGGCCTGAGAGGCAAAAGACAAGGAAAGACAGGGTGATAGACGAACCCCCCTAACACCAGAAGTTCCCAGGAAGAGATATGGATCGTGGGATTTGGAGGCTCCATCCAACCTCCCTGGTGGGCACAGAGCTGTTGCTGTGGTGAGTAAAAGGGGACAATGTATTAGAGAGGGAGGAAATGGACAAAGCAAGTTGCGAGTTCCCTCCCCAACTGTTCTGTGATGAAAAGAGAGAGGACAGGAGGGAGATGGAAACAAAAGGTCAAGGGAAAATGTGTCTTCTCAGGAGGGAGG
Organism: Castor canadensis; assembly: GCF_047511655.1. Taxonomy (NCBI): domain Eukaryota; kingdom Metazoa; phylum Chordata; class Mammalia; order Rodentia; family Castoridae; genus Castor; species Castor canadensis. The sequence goes on along the minus strand of NC_133390.1, from coordinate 160,853,712 downwards.
GAGGTGAACATGTCCACCTGCTGAGAAAGCCCAGGGAAGGGAGGGAGAAAGGGACAGCTGTTGCCCAGGCAACCACACTGACTGGGGCACAAGATGCTGAGGAAAAGACAGGAGAGGGACCTTGGAGGTAGACTCAGCCACAAGGTAGAAGCAAGAGACAGGTTGAAGGAACAGGACTTACCTGTTTTTAGTTCTAAATTAGGGGAAATGGGGAACACACAGAGCTCATCATAGACCTAGTGAGTCTGTGCTGCAGAGTTGGTTAGATGCCTGAAGTTTCAGCAGACAGGTCTGCAGTGGACCCAGAGATATGTGGCATCTCTTGCTTTCACACTCACTGTGATGCTCAAAGTGACATTAATAATACAGGCTACAATAATCATTCTGTATTCTTACTGCTTCTCCATGGACCCAGCTCGACCAGGATGTGTCCTGGCCTATGGGATCTAGGTGTCCTCAGCAGACACCTAGCAGGTGCTCAGTATATGCTGGCTGGCTGGCTGGATAATGGATGGATGGAAGTGGGTGGATGAATGGATAGATGGACAGATGCTGGATGGACAACAGATGATGAATGGATGGGTGAAAGGATGGACCATGGATAAATAATGGATGGATGGACCATGAATGGATGATGGATGGATGGATGGATGGATGGTTGGATGGGTGTGTGGATCCAGCCCACTGTCTGGTTGGTCGGATGGGTGAATGGGAGGAAGGAAGGGATAAGAACAGTCAGAGATGACTTGGGGCTCCTAGTTACTGAGCCCTGGGTGGCAGCAACACCACATCTGGTGGGCACAGAAAAATGAGGTGGATGAAAGAGCTGAGTAGGCCCTGAAGCTTGAAGGAAAGAGTGGAAAGTCTGGGCTGCAGGAGGAGTGAGGACAGGGTGCTGTCAGCACAGAAGGTTCTGGTGAGCCCATCCAGGGAAAGTGCATGGAGCAAACAGAGAGCCCAGCACAGGTATGAGAACAGAAGGAAGAGGAGTTGGACAGGAGACAAAGAGATCCTGGCATTATCCTAACTAATCAATTTATGGACATACAGAAGATCAGACAGATACACAGGTAAGGGAGTAGCAGAGAGGGTGAGGGCAACTTGTGTCGTGCCTCAGAGGAAAAGAAGAGACCCACAATCGTGTTTACACATAATGGGAATGGAGTAAAACCCAACATTGAGTTCTGAAACATGGTAGCTACTATGGGTCTGTGGATAGAGGATGAATGGAGGATGGACATAGGGAAGGAAGGATGGATGAATGGAGGGAGGGAAGAATGGAAAGATGGATGGGAACTAGAGTAACTCAGGGAATAAGAATAAAATCAAATGAAACCAATCAGGAAGAAAAAAACTCCTGGGTGACTATTTTGTGGGCCATTGTGGTGACCACCAAGACTTCCTCTGAGGAAAGGGAGTGGGAGCCAGGATCAGGGAAGTCAAAGAGAATTTCAGAGCTTTAGAGGAACTCCACAAGCCCCCAGAAAAGAGAGGTGCAGGGAAAGGTAGCCAGTTCTCTCTCTCTCTCTCTCTCTCTCTCTCTCTCTCTCTCTCTCTCTCTCTCACACACACACACACACAAACACACACTCTGCAGGAATGACGCACAGCCTCAGAGCAAAATTCAATAACTCTCCTCTGGAGAGAGGGAAGAAGCAGAGATGGGCAAGACAAAGTCGGATACAGAAGGAGAGGGGGACTGTAAGTCAATATGAAATTGAATTGAAGAGAGGGGTAGAATGCACAGCAGACAGGTGGGGACAAGCTCACATCACAGGTGCCCCACGCTGCTCCCGTGCCCACTGGCTGGCTGGATGGAAGGACAGATGGATGGATGGATGGGGGGAATGGATGGATGCAGTACCCCAGAGACTGGAAACAAACCTGATCAAAAACCCAGAGAGAAAGCTCTACATGGCTTCTGCTAATGCACTAGTTCTGCCCTCAACCCTCTGCTTTAAGCCACTGACCACAGCATCAGCAGGCTCTCTGCCCACTGGATTGGGCTTGGGTTTGGCCAGTAAGGTGCCCTGGCAGTAGCTGGAAAGGTTCAAGAGGTGAAAATGTTTGTTTTCCTGGTCATCTCAGGCTGGGGGCTGACTCAGACTGGGTGGTCATCCCAGCCTAACTAGCAGCCCCAGCCCCACTCAGGGCAGCCCCTCTAGGTGACTATTTGCTAAAGGTCTTGGTCATGGCTGCCCTCAGCCCTCAGGGATAAGAGGTGGTCACAACTCATTACTTTTCACTCTGTTTCTGCCGAATCCTTCAGGTCTTTCTATGCCCACATCTTCAACACGGCACCTTTGTAAGTGAACTCTCTGCAAAGGTTCCTAAGCTTGAACTTTCGGTTATTTTTCTGTTGGGACCCTGAGTAACACAAACCCGTAGTGAGAAAAACAGATCCCCTCCCACACACACACTGGGACATAGTGATGACCACATCACTGTTGGAAAAGAGGAGAAGCTGAGAAGGAACAGGAAGGGAAGTGGAGAGTGACTCAGAGCCCCTGGGAGGACTTTGCTTTTATACAGAAATGATGCAGACTTGTGTCACTTAAGCAATTAAATATTAACTCTGAAAAGAAGGGAGAGCAAAGGGAGAAAGCGCAGAAGAGAGGTGAAGGGAGAGAAGAGGCCCTCTGGACCCCCTCCACAAACGTTGGTCAGCCTCACCTCTGAGACATGCAGACCCTGTGGCAAGAAGCTCAGAGAAAGAGCTAGTGTACAGGGCAAAGGTCAGAGGGCTCTGAGGGAAGACACAGGAAGGAGGCCAGGGGATGTAGGGGTACCAGCTTAGCTAGAAGACAGGTGTGAGAGGACCCTGGGCCCCAGGAGGGGGTAGACCTATCCTGGAGAAAGCAGGCAGGGCAGAGAGACGCAGGAGTGGTCCTGCGTACACTGAGACATTGTAGGTGTGGGCAAGAAAGCCCCCGAGGACTCAGAGGGGGGATGGCCCAGAGGTGGGGGAGGACAAGCAGGATGCCACTGTCCTGGGAGCCAAGGCAGAAGTGGGACCCATCCCATGGTCAGAGGCTCCTAATGAATGAGGGAAGAATGGGAGAGGGAAGATCTGATTCTGTCTGGCAGACAGGTCAGTGGAGGCCTCTACAGAGCCCCAGGGAGGGCTCAAAGTCAGTGGCAGGTGGTCACAGGGGAATGGGTTGGGGAAAGTCAGAGCCTACCATCCCTCCCAAGCCCTGAACATTGCCTAGGAAAGCAGACAGGAGTGGGGGGTGGGGAGAACAAAGGCCAGAGGAGTTCCATCTCACCTCCAAAAGTCCGGGAGAGGGGACACAGTATCTCCAGGGCAACCAGGAGAGGTGGTACAGAAGGGGAGATGGGGTGGGGTTGCAGTTTCAAGGAAGGATAGTGGAGGTGAGAGGCAGGTGAGGGAGGAGAGGCAGGTGAGGGAGGAGAGGCAGGTGAGGGCGGAGAGACAGGGAAAGGGAGCATGGGTTGAGAATCAGAGACAGAGATTTCTCATAGGCCACTGTGGCTTGGATCCTCATGTCCCAAAGGGCCGCATGGCAAAGACTCACTCCCCAGGGTGACACTGTTGGGAGCTGGTGGGCCTTTAGAGATGGGCCCAGTAGGGAATGCTTAGGTCACTGAGTGGGGGGCATTTCCATAACGGTATAGGGGAACCTGGTCCTTTCTCATCCTGTCTTTCAGTTTCCAGCCATGATGTAAATGGCTTTGCTCTGTCAGGTGCTCTGCCTTGATATCTCACCACAGGCCTAAAAACTATGGAACCAATCAATTATAGACTGAAACCTCCAAATGGCCCCTTTTCTCATTATAAGTTCATTGTCACAGTTTGTTACAACAGTGAAAAGCAGCCCAACACACAGGCTGAGGACTGTGGGATGTTTGTGGGATGCACAGGTGCCAAGACACCTAGATCCTGGGTCTGGGGACACAAGAGGGCATGGGCAGACACAGGGGTGAGGGAAGAGGGTCTTAGGAACTCCATGCATGGGTGGCATGGCCCAGGAAGAATCTGTGGGTAAAAAGAACTAGGACAGGGAGGATATTTTGATGGTGGAAGGGTGGAGGGGGGGTTCTGAAGAAGTGGGTGCCACGGAAAGACACGCCCGTGTGCACACACTGAGCATGGTGCATAGAATTCCTCTCAGGAGCTTGTACTGCCCCCCCCCCCAGTATAATTGGCCTGTTGGTTCCTGGGTCCTGAGGTTCTAAGACTTTGAGCTCTCAGTCCTCAGCAGAGCACACAGTAGGTGTTTGACTCAAATTTGTTGACTATGTGATGGAAAGATGGATGGATGGATGGATGGACAGGCAGGCAGACAGATGAGGCAGGACAGGAAAGGTAGGAACCAACCTTGATCATAAACACACATACACATTCACACACATGCACACATAGACACAAAGAAAAAGTCCACAACCTCAGAAACAAGAGAGCAAACTGAGTGGGAAGGCAGTAGACCACTCCCCGCCCCATACACACATATACAGCAGAAATCACACACACACACACAGCAAAATTCAATAAGGCCCCTTTGGGGAGCAGCGGGAGTGTGGCTAGGGGAGATGAAGGTCGAGGAAGCAGAAGAGGGAGGCGATATGTCAAAAAAAAGAGCGTAAAGAGTCAAAGAACAGGCACAGCAGTGTGGGGAGACAAGCAAGACGGCCCTGGCCCTGGCAAGGCACCACATGCATTCATAGGTGGATGGATGAGTGGCAGCACAGGGGCTGGGAAAAACCTGAGACGAGCCCAAGAGAGACAGAGCCCCAGTACCATAGGGTACAGCCTCATTGTGCCTCTGGCCTTAAAGTCCTACTGTCTGCACTCCAGGAAGCTGAGCTGTATGGGTGAAACTGTGGCTTCCACATGAGCCCCCTTCTCCCTCACAAGCCCTTGGCTTCCTCCTGGGTTTAGAGGGCCCCAGCAGAGATCTGAGAGAAGAGGGAATTCACTCCCCTGGAGTTCAGGCTTCTCTCTACAGCCCTCTATGTGATTCTGGAAACTTCTGCATACATTGGTGATAACTTAGTCACTGCTGCTGTCCTGGGTTCCACCCTTAGAGCTTGGTGAACAGATCTTCCTCATATTTCCTCAATTGGAGGGAACATCTGTTTCCTGTTGGGACCTGACTGAGGCTTGGATAGGATCCGGGGTCAGAGGGGACGTCAGCCATATACATTAGGTCTACATGTGTTTTAACAAACACAATAGGTCTGGTGGAAGTTAAAAATAATTTTCAAAGAGTGATGAAGCAACAGAAGGAGAAGGAATGGTGGGTGGGAGAGCAGAAACCCACCGATCCCTCGTCTGTCCTGTCTCCAGTTCCCTCTGTGCTGAGACCCTGAAAGAGAGGTCAGTCTGGCCTCTCAGGTGCCCTGAGAGATGTGACAGACACCACATGCTCCATGCTCTCTGCCTCCAGTGGGGCATGAAGGAGTCAGAGAGGCTTGTCTGGGAGGGTACAGCCCCAGCCTTCTAGATATAGATGACATGGGGTTGGTAAAAAGGGAAAGGGCCATAGCTGCCACTCCAAAGGGAGCCCCCTCTTTGTGCTGCCATATTGGGGTCTGGGCTTGGCAATAAGGCCTGAGCCTGACTTGACCCACGCATGGCCTGAACAAGCCTTGGTAGGAGAGGGAAGTGCCAGGACATGGGCAGAGCAAGGAGGAACGTAGCCTTCTCTGTCCCAGAGCCAGCACAGGCCCCAGCCAGGAATCCCATGAAGAAAAGGGTGGCAAGGGAAATGGGCTGGTGGTTGGTTTGTCAAAGGGCAGGAAAGGCAGCCTTGCTGGAGGTTCCAAGTGCTTAAGCAGGGAGCACAGTGACAGAGGGGAGAGGAGAGGAATGGCCAGTGCTGAGTAGCCCTCCCGACTCCCCGTGGACAGAGGAAAGAGAGGACAGGAGGGGACTAAGCACATGCACCTGTGGAGAGGACCCAGAAGGAGGAGAGAATGACAGTGGCCTTGGGATGCTGTGAGGATGCAGAAGAGCAAAGTGAGGTGGCAGAGAGACTGTGGGAAGAGCTGTAAAGATAGGCAGACAAGAGGTGGGTGGGGAGGGAGGCAGGTAGAGGTAAGGAGGTCGTGCTGGCTTGGTGAGTCTGTGAAACCATGGGGATGGCCACACAGAGCCAGAAAGCGGCAGAGGCTATATGGCATCTGGGGCTTAAGCCAAAGTTGGCAATGGTGTGCAGCACCTGGTGGCGTGACCTTTGAACTCAGGGAGCAGATGATGGGCAGGGAGTCCTCATGGAGGGAGAGAAGCAGGAAGGGGAGTGGCTGCTGAAGCATCCATGCTGGATGGAGAAACCAGGAATAGGGCAGAGGGTCTGGAGAGGTGTCTGAGACAGACACACCTCCATGTGCACAAGCACACACACTCAGGTGCACATTCTTGATGTGCACAGTGACATCAGGTCCTGAGAAGCCCCTATCTTGCAGTGCAGCAATAACTGGTCTGTCTTCCCCCTGACTCTGAGATCCTGCAGGATATGGTCCAGGTTCTGGAGCCTGAGTCCTCAACAGCACCCCAGTGGGCACTCAGTGCAAGTTTGTTGGATGGGTGGGTAGATGGATGATGCATGATGGGTGGGTGGATAGATGGATGGTCCATGCACCAAAAAACTGGTGACTGGAGTGTGGCAGGGGCTGAAGGGATTGGAGTGGGGAGGGGGCTGCTGAACATCCCCTAGAGGGAGACTTGACAAAGGGAGGACAGATGGGTAGTGGGTGGCAGGAGTGAACGGAGTCAGAGATGACTCGGGCTCCTGGCTGTGAAGCCCCAGGTGGTGGAGATGCTCAGTGCTAATGAGAACTGGGCGAGAAAACAAGACATGTGTCCAGGGAATGGACAGGGATGCTGAGGTCTGGGTGCAGGCGCCCAGCGCATGTGAGCCAAGAATCTGTGGCTACAGAAGGAGGGAAGGAGTAGGGTCAGGGCGGCAGGGACATCACAGTGTCCATGCAGAGGACCTATTGACTCTGTCCAGGGAACTGGTGGAAAGTAGGACAGGGAAAGATCCAGAACAGACAACCTGGGAGCCCCAAGATATGAGGGGATGTGAAACAGGAGTCAGAGAAGGAGAGAGAGGCAGGACAGACAGACAGACAGAATTTGGAAGCTAGGTCAGCAAGTGTGCTGCTCTGAAAGAAGGACAGATAGATGAAGAGTCACTAAGGACAGAAGGTGGAGCCCGTTACGACCAACACGTGCACACACACGTGTATACACACAAACACACAGTGAGACTGGAAGAGAGTGGAAAACTTTACAAGCTTGAGAAAGAGAGGGAGCTGGCTGTAGGCATGCACAGAGCAGGAATGACTCCCAAACTCACAGCAAAATTGAATAGCGCTTCTCAGGAGACTGAGCGAGAAAGATCAAGGCAGAAGCAGAGAACCACAATAATGTGTAAATTAAAAAGTCAGAACATTAAAGAGAGGGGGAGGAGGCCTCTGGTGAGACCGCCAGCCAGGCAGGTGGAGACACGGGCATGTACACACACGCATGCACACATGCGCACACACACACACGCACAGATGACTGAGTGGAAGCCCTGACTCCTGTGACAGACTGTATATTTTCGTGGGTGAGTGTGCGGTGGTTGGGAGAATAGTGGATGGATGAGAGGAGGGGGAAGCCCAAGGGATGAGAGTAAAACCTAACGAAGGCCATTGAGAGAGGAAGTCTGAAATTATTCTAATGTGTTTGTAATATCATTTTTCTGATGAAGCAGTTATGGTTACACACAGAATAGGGAACAAGAAACACACACACACACACACACACTTGAGAGCTAGGACCAAGTCCATGGGGAATGGGGAAGAATGAAGGAGAAATAGAGAATGAGGCAAGGAAGGAGAGAGCCTGGAGACTCCGAGAGACAGATGCATGCACAAACAGGGCTTCCCAGAACCTAAAAAAGAGAGAGCCAGGGGGAGACATGCATGTGTTCATTGCAGCCTTCTCTGTATAATGAAAAAGCAAAGTCCACCCAAAGGGAGGGGGCTAGGTAAGCTCCTGTGAAGCCCTGTTCTGCAATCCTACACAGCAGAAGAAAAGATGTGAGTGAAACAATTTGTTCTACTAGGGAAGGAGAACCCTAGAAGAGCTGTTGGGGCCAAAAGCCCACTGCAGAGTGACTTATACAACATATGGCAATTTCCCTTGAAAACAAGAACAAAATTCTGACAAACTACCAAATCGTATTTTGCATTTTCTAGAGTCTATATGCTTCCAAATGTTCATTGACTGTTTTATATGGCCTTTTATATTGTGACATTGATAAATTCATTAAATAGTTCTAGGAGCTTTCCTTGTAGACTCTTTAGAAGTCTCTATGTAGGCAATAATGTCATCTGCTAGTAGAGACAGTTTCATTTCTCCTTTTGCACTTTCTATGTTCTCTTATGTGTTGTTGAATAGGATCTGTGAAAGATGCCCTCACTTTTTGGCTGACCTTAGGAAGAAAGCAGTCTTTTGCCATCGGGTATAATTTTAGCTGTTTTATAGAAGTGTGTGTGTGTGTGTGTGTGTGTTTGGTGGGGTGGCTGGGGTTGGGGACTGAACCCATAGCCTCACACATGCAGGCCACTGTGTGTGATTTTTCCCCACTAATACTATGACTCTTGGGAAAGAGAGGATTTAGGACCGAGATGGGAGGTACTATGTGGGACTTTAATCTCATGTAAATGTTTTAATCTTTTAAGGAGCTAATATACTTGCATATCAGTAGTTAGGTTGAAAAGTGATTTTCGTAAAGAAAAAAGCAGAAAGCGGAATGGCAGAAAGGAGAGGAATGGACTGTTAAAGAATGAGGAGGAAGAGGAAATTCATGTGCACACCTTCTATTTGTTTGTCCCTCCTCCCTCTCTGCTCACACACATTCCCTGCCCTACTCTGTGCTAACATCCAGAGAAGACCCCACCATCAAGGGTTCACACTCTGGTGGGCAAGAAAGACATCCAAACCAAGGTTTGGGTGACTGGGGAGAGCTCCTGGGGTAAGACCAGGATCTCTGTTGGGGGAGGGGGCAGTAGGCACAGCAGGGACTTCATTGAAAAGGACACTATCAAATAAAAACTTTCATATATCTGCAAATATTTCTAAAACAAAAAAAAAGAAAGAAAGAAAAGAGCACCACCCCTTATTCTTGAGGAGGAAGGGAGGACATTACAGTCAACTGATGAGATCTGCATGGGGCAGACAGACGCACAAAAGAAGAGACCTCAATTCCGGCAAGCAGGGGGTTGGTGGAAAGGTAGGCAAGAGGGCACAGGGCAAGGATAAGGCCAAGATACCCTCCCCAGGTCCTCTGAGGGTTGAAGGAGAGAGGCAGAAGGGAGATGGGCCAAGATGAAGGGTTTCTCCACAGGTAATAGAAAAATGAGCCTGTTCCCCAACAGGGAGGAGCTAGAAGAAGGGGGAAAGAGAGCTGGCCTTTGCCCAGGTAAGGATATTGGCCTGAGGAAGTGGAGGAACAAGGAGGAGACTAAGAGAGATACTGGAGGAAAACTTGGCAAGACATTGGCGGTGGAGTACAAGGGGAAAGGATCCAGACCCCTGATCCTGGAATGGGGCTGGGAAGGAGTTTGACAAGGAGCTTGGTCCTGTCTTGTAAGTCTGAAGTTGTTGGGCATTCAAGTGGGGTGGTGGAAAGGATAGCGGACGTTCATGAGGGATTGTCCAATGGATGGGGGGTTTCTGAGCCCAGAGTGTAATGTGGTGCAGGAAAGCACACAGAAGGAGAACGTATGAAAAAGGGCCTTTGCTGAGAGGACAGTGTGATGACTCATCTTGAAGTACAGGGACAACCGAGCTGTCTTTCCTGGACTCTGAACTACTACAGGATATGACTTCAAGGCCAATGTCCTCAAAAGAGACACACACTCTTTTGAGCATCACACCTGTGATGCTCAGTGCAAATTTGTTGGATGGATGGAAGGATGGGTGAGTGGATGGATGGATGGATGGATGGATTGGATTGGTGGGTGGGTGGGTAGACAGGTGGATGGAGGGAGGGAGGGAGGGATGCAGTTGTCCAGGCTTCCACTCTCTAGGCTTGGGCTGAGTCAGGAGCTGATATGACAGAGGGATGTGGGGAGTGCTGAGCAGCTTTTGAGGGAAGATTCTACAGGAAGGAGAACAGATGGGCTGTGGGTGGCAGGAGAGTGAAGACTCAGAGATGACTTGGGGCTCCTGGCTGAGGACCCAGGCAGGCAATGACACTCAGTGCTAATGAGGATGAGGAGAGAAACACATTAGTGGTTTGGAAATGATGTGCTACGCTTGTCATATGCTGGGTGTGTGGTACCAAAGCCAGCTGGGGATTGGTTTTGAGTTCCTCATATAGGAGGAGGAAGGAGTTCTGGCCTGCAGTGCTGCTGGCACCAAGGGCAGGGGGAGCAAGTGCAGAGAAGAAAGGACAAAGGCCCAGGACACACAGCAAGGCCCAAAGTATGAAGGCAGGTGAAGGAAGAGGAGGAGAAAGAGACAAAGGCAGAGAGAGCAGACAGCATGTGTTCCATCCCCAGCACTGAGAGAGAAAAAGAAAGAGAAAGAGAGAAGGGGGGAAAAGGGGAGGAGGGAGGAGAGAGCAGGAGCCACCAAGAAAAGTAAGTGTTTTGAGATTAAGGGAGTCACCAACCACACCTAACATCACTAATGGAACAAGGAAGATGAGGACCAAAAATCAACCATTAGATTTGACAGCTAGAAGTCATGGACAATCATGTGAGAGCAACGTCAGCATCAAAGCAGGGATGAGAGTATAATTAAAGGAGGTTAAGGAAAGAAGAGCTGATTTCCAAGGTCTTGTTGAGCTCCAAGTTCTGCTGAGAGCTCCTCAGTCAAGATGGCCAAATAGCAGCAGCCATGTGCTGGGGAGAGGGTTGGCTTCAGCTGAGATTCAGTGTTGGGCCATGATTGTGTGACAAGGTCAAAGACATGATCTCAGTTGGGGTTGAGCAAAGGACAAGACAGCTGGTCCCTGGGAAGTCAGAGCACACAGGGCTGGCCACACCATGCATGTGAGTATTGATGTCATCAAGGATAGTCACCAGACTGGGGGAGAGAGAAGACAGAACCAGCAATGCAAACCTCAGTGACCACGAGATACAATGAGAAGTTGGTAGGTGGCCCCCCAGAAGGAGCACTAGGAGAGGTCAGCAGAACAGAATCAAGAGTGGTTCGCTGTTACTCCAGAGGCACCTGCACATCCATGTTTATTGCGGCACTATTCACAATAGCCAAGTTATGGAAACAGCCAAGATGCCCCACCACTGACGAATGGATTAAGAAAATGTGGTATCTATACACAATGGAATTTTATGCAGCCATGAAGAAGAACGAAATGTTATCATTCGCTGGTAAATGGATGGAATTGGAGAACATCATTCTGAGTGAGGTTAGCCTGGCCCAAAAGACCAAAAATCGTATGTTCTCCCTCATATGTGGACATTAGATCAAGGGCAAACACAACAAGGGGATTGGACTTTGAGCACATGATAAAAGCGAGAGCACACAAGGGAGGGGTGAGGATAGGTAAGACACCTAAAAAACTAGCTAGCATTTGTTGCCCTTAATGCAGAGAAACTAAAGCAGATAACTTAAAGCAACTGAGGCCAATAGGAAAAGGGGAACAGGTACTAGAGAAAAGGTTAGATCAAAAAGAATTGACCTAGAAGGTAACACCCACGCACAGGAAATCAATGTGAGTCAATGCCCTGTATAGCTATCCTTATCTCAACCAGCAAAAACCCTTGTTCCTTCCTATTATTGCTTATACTCTCTCTACAACAAAATTAGAGATAAGGGCAAAATAGTTTCTGCTGGGTATTGAGGGGGGGAGCGGGAGGGGGTGGAGTGGGTGGCAAGGGAGGGGATGGGGGCAGAGGGGAGAAATGAACCAAGCCTTGTATGCACATATGAATAATAAAAGAAAAAAAAAAGAGTGGTTCGGGATCCCCGCCCCCCCATTCCCCCCCTCATTGTGGTAGGTCATGCAGTGGTCTTATTTATCAACACAAGGACTCCAGAGAAGGAGCGTGCCCTGGGGACAGACAGAATAACAGGTACCTGAGGGACGTCCAGGTGAAACATCCAGGAAATGGCTGACCCTACAGCTTGGAAGCCCAGCAAAGAGATAGGGCCAGAGATAAAAATCTCAAGAACCATCCACATTTGAGTGGTTATTGAAATGATGGGCAGGGAGAGAGGGCTGGGGACATGGTCCTAGGGAGGTGGCAGGTGGGGAATGAGCCCTTGTTTCCTGCTTGGGTGGGAGGTGCACCAGTGAGGGAAGCTAAGCGGGGAGGGGCGGGTGTCAGGGCTGCAGGATGGAAGTTAAGGCTCATTTGGAGCACATTAAACTTGAGTGGTCCACGTGGACCTGGTTCCACGTGGAGCTGTCCGTAAAGTAATTGGAAGTCGAGTTCAGGCCTCAGCTAGGAGTCATCAGTTTAAGGCTTGCTGGGGTTCACGTCACAGGACTAGATGAATCAAGAGTCCCAAGGAAGGGAGGAGAGACACAGCGATAGAGACCAGCCAGCCTGTCTACATAGTGAGATCATGCCTCCAAAAAATAAAATAGGGCCGGATGCTGGTGGCTCATGCCTGTAATCCTAGCTACTCGGGAGACTGAGATAAGGGGAATCAGGGTTTTTGGCCAGCCCAATAAATAATTCACAAGACCCCATCCCTAAACCCACCAGAGCAAAACAGACTAAAGGCATAGCCCAAGCAGTACAGTGCCTGTTTTGCAAGTACAAAGCCTTGAGTTCAAAACCGCAGTCCCACACATGTAAAAAAAACGTTCCAAATTCCTGCCCTGGAGACAGGTGGACAGGAGGGGATCTGAGTGGAATGTAAGGAAAGGAAGACTGACACGTGCACTGGGTCATTCACTCATTCTTTCACTCGGGAAATCTGTAACACTTAATCTCTAATAAGAGCTAAAGTTGTGAGCCTGGCCCTGCCACCACAGATGCCCCATGACGACATGTTGTCCCCAGCTTTGTTTACAGAGAGGGACTTACAAAGGTAGCAGGTGTTTGAGCAAGAAGTGGAGAGTTAGGGTAAAGCAGGGTCGCCGGGAAATGGGAACAGATGGGTGGTGGGTGGCAGGAGCTGGAGGGCCTGATGACTCGGGGCTCCTGGCTACAGCCCAGGTGGTTGGTGAGGTCAGGCACTGATGTCAACAGGAAGAAAACATGTTGCCGGCTGTGGAGACAAGGTGGTGGGTGTGAGGCACGTGTGATGGGGCCCAGCTCATCCTGGCTTCTGTCTCCATCTTTGGGGACTACTGGGGGGTCTACTGAGAGGGACAGCACAGAATGTAGGGGTGAATTGCCCAGAGAGAAGGTGCAGAATGGGGACCCAAGAGCCCAGGGCAGGACAGAAGATGTAGAAAGGCAGATGTAGGAAAAGGAAATGATGATGTGAGAGATTTGCTTTAACAACCATGTTTATGAGAGTCCAGAGCTACTTATGAGGGGCCATTTGAATTGGGCTTTGAAGGATGCCTACAAGTTGTCTGGGTGAGGATGGTCCAGTCAGCATTCTAGCCACTCTCCAGGGTCTCCAAGTGCCTTATTGTGCCCAGCCCTGTGCTGGACAGAAAAGGCCCAGTCTTCTGAGAGAATCTAAGCCCCCAGACTGTGGGGAAAAGCCCAGAAGAGATAGCTGAAGAGAACCTGACACAGCAATGACGACAGAGTGCCCAGGTTACAGGAGCCCAAGGCAGGACACACATGTTGGGTGGGGAGTTGTCAGGACCGGGAACATGATGGGGAAGGAGTGGGAAGCAGGCTGGCAGCCCTGGTTGAGGGAACTGTAGCCTGGAGCTGGGGATCTTGTCTTGGTGAAGGCCATGCAGTATCTCCAGCTTCCTGTCCCCTCATTGGCCTCAGGTCTCTGTGGCCTGTCTCACAGATTCACTCCCTGAGCATCCACTGAACACCTGGGTAAATGAACCTTCTTCTCCCCAACTGCCACCCCAGCCCCTCTTCACCACCCTCCTCTTCACCTGCTGCAGGAGGACATGTCACCAAACTACCACTGTGACAGGATCACTCCCTTGTTCCACAACTTTCACTAGCTCCCTGTGGCCCACAGGATAAAGCCCAGACTTCCTCCTGGCAGCTACGCCTTGCCTAGAGGAAGCTTTCCCAGCCCAGGCTCCTCCCAAGGCCAAGACTTCTGCTCGGTGCTACTTCACCCCTCATCAGGCCTCCCCGGCCTCAAATCTCCCTTATCACTCACCCTATACCTTGACTCTGTGTCCTTCTATGTCCCTCTGCCTCTCTGAGCATCTCTTTGACTCCCTGTATCTCTACATCTCTCTCTGTCTCTTCCTCTCTGCGCCTTCCCTCTGGTTTTCTCCTCTCTTCCTCTGCCTCCCTGTCTGTCTCTGTTGCCATCTTTCTCTTGTTTTAGCAACTCTTGGCTCCCCTTTCCAGGCCCTGCAGTGGGTCTACTCACCACCGCAGTGCCTAATAGCCAGCCTGCAGGGCAGGCTTAGTACCCAGTCCCAGTCTTTGTGCTGGGCCTCATTCTGCCCAGCAAGGTCTTTCTCCTGCACCCCCCGAAACATCTGTCTTCTCTTTCTTGCTTCTGGTCTCTGGAGTTGAATTCACTTTCCTTTCAACCCACAGGTTAGTCGTCTGTTCACTCCTGCTCTCCAAGTGTTTGAGTTATTCAGTTATTCATTCAGGTCCAGGCAGGAAGCACATACTGTGTACCAGGAGAGGTGCTGGGGACACTGTCAAGGGCACAGGACCCCAGCAGAGAGGAAGACAGTGACAAAGACAGCCACAACACACTGGGAGCAAAGGCCTACAAGCATGTGCCAGGTCCTCTTCTAAGCTCTGTATACTCATCCTTCATCCCTTGCACAACTATGACAGAGGCCACTACAAAGTCCCCACACAAAATCCCAGCCAAGTCAGGCCAAGGCAAGGGGACGTAGTGGGGCAGGGGCTTCAGGGCAATGTTCTGGAAACAGAAACAACTGGAAGCAAGACAGCTCAGGCCTCAGTGGCAGAAGACAGGTGCCTAGCAGGCGTCCCCTGGGTACTGACAAGAAGTGATTACTCTAGGCAGCCCAGAAGGCAGCAGTCTGAGAGCATGGAGAGCCCCCCATCACTGCCCAGAATGCTGACACACTGGCTGTGAAGTCAGGGATGGAGGACAGAACTGGGTCGGAGCCACCCTGGCCTCACAAAACTTGAGTGTTTGAATACACACATGTGCACAGCCTGGCCTGGCACAGTGCCTGGAGGCTAGAAGGAAGGTAACTGTGGAAAGAAGGAAGGGAGGGAGAGAACCTACAAAGTGATGCTAGCTGTAATCCAGCCAGAGAGAAGAGGAAACACAGCCAGAAGAGCCTGACAGCTGCTGACCATGACCTTGGCTAGCAGCACGGTCTACCACCTGCAGCCTGCCAGCTCTGCACTGAGCATCCCACACACATGCCATCACACTGTTTAAAACTCTTCCTGTCCCCACTTTGTAGGCTCTGAGGAGTGTCACTTGCCTGAGGACCATAGTGAGATTTGAACCAGGGGCTTCAGACGCGGAAGCCCAGGGCCTTTTCAACTGTGTCTGGGTGAGAGACAGAAGCAGAGCAAGAAAGGAGATGGGAGCCAGGAAGAGATAGAGGGAGACAAAGAGCAAGACCCAGACCTGCGGGAGCTGAGCTGAGCTCTCCAAAGGGGCAGCAGGGTGTTTTCCAGCCCCGCCCAGGGAAACTGCACCCTGCCCACCCCCAGCTCCCAGGCCACAGGGAGACCTTCCAGAAACACCACAGTGTCCTGCACCTGCTCACTGCTGGAGAGCCCCAGCTCTCTTCTCCATCGGGGAGAACCAAGAACAAAGGGTGGGTGCAGAAGGGACCAAGAGGCACTCAGGTCCCTGCCCCCTGAAGGAGAAAAAAAGAGGGAGGGCAGTACGGGGTCTTCTCCCTACTATTTCTTTCTGCTATGTGTGTCCAGTACCCTCCTCCTCAATTCGCTCCCCCACCCCTAGAACAGACAGACCTTCCAGACAAAGACATTCAGACTGGCTGTCAAGACACACAGAGCCCCAAATGCTTTTGAAGAATGAATAAGTGAGAAGAGAAAGACAGGAAAAGGAAAGGTTCCGGACACAAGGAGAAGCTGGTATAAAGCCCCAGGGTCACCATGGTCTCTTTCTCTCTGCGAGATGGGACAACAGGGGGTTATTTTATATTCATCTGCACATGGGTTTTTGGGTGTTTTTTTTTTTCAGTATTTTTTGCCTTTTTTTACAGCGAGCATGTACTCTGTCTGAGACAGAAGGAAAACAATAAATGTCATTTCTCAAAGATAGAAACTGTCCACAGTGGGGGAACAAAGCCATCAGGCTGCAGACAGGCAGTGAGAGTGAGGGAGGTGGGAGCACACATGCCACAATGCTTTCTCTCCTGCGTGTACGCGTGCATGAGCACACACACACACACACACACACACACACACACACACATGGTCCCATTCTTCACGCTTGCAGCATGAGCAGCAAGAATGAAATTCCAGAAATCTCCAAGGGAGAAAAAGCATAGAAAAGAGGAGAAAGGAAAGGCAGATCGGAAAGGCTAGAGATGGACATACAGACACACTCGCACCGCCCCATAAACGACCCCAGCATGACTCAGTGAGGACTTTCACAACTGGCTCATCACACCCTCACAGTGGTGATAGTTGTAAATTTAGTTTTTCTTATTACAAAGGCAATAAAGCTTTTTGTGCTGAAAGCCGACAATTTAGAAAAAAATGATGATCTATTTTTTGAATGAGCAAAAGAACTTATGAATGGGAGTGCCCCGTGGAGGCAAGGGAGAGTGGACAGCCAGAAAACCACAGAGAGGTCACATGAGGGCATGCAGGACGTAAGAAGTGTGTGGGGACACACACACACATGATGGGCAAAGGCAAGGTGGCAACTGCAAAAGGCTGCGAGCCAGGTGTGGTGGCCCATTCCTGTCATCCCCAGCACTCAGGGGGTGGAGGAAGGAGGATCTCGAGTTTGAGGCCAACGTGGGCTTCACAGTAAGACCCTACCCCCAAAAACGAGGACTAGGGGTGAGCTCAGTGGCAGAGTGCTCACCTAGCATGTGCAAGGCTCTTGGTTTCATCCCCAGTACTGAAAGAGAGAGAGAGAGAGAGAGAGAGAGAGAGAGAGAGAAAGAACACGAGAGGGAAGGGGGCCAGAGCCACACAGGAGGGGGCATGCACAAAACAAGCTACCCATCTCCCTCTCCCTCCGTCTCTCTCCCTCTCTCCCTCTCCCTCTCTCTCTTTTTCTCAGGGAGATTTCAGTAACACCTTAGAGACACAGAGAGAATGGGCTACAGGGAGGAGGAAGAAGCCGTCTTGAATACACACACGCGCACACACACACACGTGCACACGCAGCTAGCACACAGGGCTGTGAACTGAATGGAGTAGTGAAAGCCTGGCTCCCAGAATGAGCACAAAAGCAAGAAACTGTGAGAGGGGCAGGCAGGGGCTCCTCTCTCACCTCAAAGAATGAGAATGACTACCAGAGCAAGCGCAGAGAAAAAGCAGGGAATATGGTACCATCTATGTGGCAACATCTCTCTCTCTCTCTCTCTCTCTCTCTCTCTCTCTCTCTCTCTCTCTCTCTCAATTTGTGTGTGTGTGTGTGTAGCATTCAATACTAAAAAGGTGCATAAAGCCACCTAACTAAGGCTTTAGGGAGGAAAGTGTGATTCTCAAACTGACAGAAATACACACACACACACACACACAGTGAGAGAAAACAGCAGTCAGAGGAGGAGAAATGGGGGGGGGAAGCTGGAGGCATGGACCTCCTTCCCCTCTCCACACCTGTAGGAAGGGGCTCCTGCAGGACACAGGGGACCTGAGCTGAGCTGTTTATGCCCTGGACTGACATACCCTGTGCCTCAGGCACACAGGGACAGAGGCCATTTTGGGAGCCTTTCCCTAGGGAGGCTCCAGGATGAGGATGCTAACTCTTCTAGAGAGTGATAGGGCCAGAAAGTCAGGAACAAGTCACCACCTAGAGAGGGAGACTTGGAGCCCAACACCAGTGCCAAGGGAGGCTAAGGAGAAGACACTGTGGGCAGGGAGTGCAAAGGCCCTGGGGAGTGAGAATGTGGATGGTGGGGGCAGTGAGAGTGTCAGGTCATCTGGGTCCTGACGGCTGGTCCCAGTGACAGAGAAGGAATGAGGGATGAGGTGTGAAAGGTGTGCATGGGGCTGGAGGGGACAGCAGAGCGGACAGCAGAAGGACTGAGCAAGGAAGGGCAGACACGGCCAGGTGTGTGTTGGAGGAGCTGGTGATGGAGGGATCAGGGACAGGTGGCCAACCTAGAGGCAGAAGGAAGAGAGGCTGGCAAAGGGGCATTGCAGTGACACAGGGGACAGATCTGCAGGTGGCTAGGAAGGAGGCTACGAGATGCAGCTGTGGAAGCCGAGGATCTAGAGCCAGCTGGGGGTGACCAAGATCACCCCAGAAGTGGTCTGCACATACAGTGAATATTTTTGGCCACAAAAAGGCTTGGAGTCCAACATAGAGCCTTGAAAACACTGCACTGAATGAAAGAAGCCAGACTCAACAGGTCACGTGCGGCACCATTCTGCTGGTATGAGCTATTCAGAACAGGTGGATGGGAGTAGGAAAGAGCAGGGCAGGCTGGAGGTTTCCAGGGATCTGAAGAGGGGAGGCTGAGATTGGGAGGATCACAGTTCAAGGCCTGGGCAAGTAGTTAATGAGACTCCATCTCCAAAATAAACAGAACAAAATGGGTTGGCGATGTGACTCAGTGGTAGAGCACCCGCTTTGCAAATGCAAAGTCCTGAGTTCAAACCCCAGTCCCACCTAAAAAAAAAAAAGCAGTAAGAAAGAGGTGCATTTGGATCCAGCAAGTCGACACAAGAGGAAGAGGTTTCCAGACAAAGGGATGGACAAGGTGGAGAGACCTGGAGGCTTGGGATGGGGCTGGGGGCTGCAGGTCTTGAATGGGTGGGTGGAGCCTCAGGTTGCTGGAGAAGGGGTGGGCGCGAAAGGCTAGCAACAGAGAAGAAAGCAGGAGGCTGCCATCCTGGGGATAATTCAGCAGGGGTTGTGGTGGGGCTGGGAACCAGTGAGGCACAGGGATGGCTAGATAGTTAAGGTGCGCTGAAGCTGGGGATGCCTCCTGGGCCCAGGCGGGCAAGAGGAGACATTTCCGCTGCGTCCTGGCCGGTTAGGGCTCAGAGACAGGACGGTCCATGCTGCCAGTGAGCAAGTTCAAGCACCTTGCATGGCCAGGCTCAGGTCCAGTAGCTGGAGACAGGAACTCTGGATGAGACTGATGCAGTCCTGCCCTCAGAAGGCTGTCAGGGTAATAATGGAGAGGCTGGTGTGTGAGATAAACTGAAAATAAGGCAAAAATCAATGTAGAAGTTGAAAACTGCTATGAAGCCAAATAGAGCCCAGCAGGGGTAAAGAGCAGCAAAAGATGTTGTTTTAGACAAAACATCCAGGGAAGATACACTAAAGAAGGGACATTGGAGCAGGGACCTACGAGAGGAGAGCAAGTGCATGCAGGTATCTGGGAAAAGAGCAGTCAAGGTAGAGGGAAAGGCACGTGCAAAGGCCCTGAGGTGAGCGCAATGTGTAGTGCTTTAGGAAAGGCAAGGGCAGGGGACTGGAAGCAGAGGGAGTAATGGGAAGAGGTGGAGGAGAGGGGGTAACAGCAGAAGGCTGAAACCAAAGGGTCTTCCTCGTAGGTTGATCATGGTGAATGTTGGAGATTTGATTTTGCAATGAGAAACCCCTGGAAAGAAATGGGCCCCTAGGTCCCCACCCCCCATGAGGCTTGTTGATGGAAGACTCAGGTGAACCCTGAAAGCTTCCCCCAACACTCTGGCTCAGCAGCAGAGAGGCAACAGGAGGAGCAGGAGTGAGGAGATCTGCAAAGGAAGAAAAACGCATGTACACAGAGACACAGGCCTGACGCATGAAGGAAGGAGAGGAAAACTCAAGAAAGGCTCAGGGGGAGAGAAGGAGGGGGCTGGAGAGCAGGAGCAGCGAGGCAAGACCCCCATACCGCTAGGGGCTGCAGAATGACGCACACATGCCTTTGGCCCATGAGCAAGTGCCAGGCTCAGCCAGTGTTGGGCCTGAGGTGAGACGCATGCCGCCTGCCAGGCCACCAGGCACAGACAGTGATGTGCAGACCCCGACAAAGCCCACAAGAGGGGCTGCCAAGGAAGAGGGGGAGGGAGGGACAAATGTGAGGCAGATAGCAAGGTGCTGGGGACCATGCACAGCCAGCCAGCCCAGGAGCCCATGACACCTTGGGAGCCTCCAGAGAAAGAAGAAATGACACCACGGATGGTCATCCAGACAGACCCTTGTACTCAGGGAGACATGCACACACCAGCTTATCAAGACATTGACATCAGGACAGATCAGAGGACACAGACAGACATAGAAACAAATGGCTGTCACGGGACAGGACAAGTTCCAGAAGACTCCTTCCACACTGGCAGAAACAGCCCACCAGAAACCCACATCCTAACACATGACTGTCAGACACACACAGACACGGATTCAGACACAGAATACCCAGTACAATGCACTGTCACATAGAGACCGGCACACACATCCTGAAACTCAGAGGCAGACAGACCTCCAGTTCCCTGTCTTGGATAGACAGTCCCTCACTCTGGGACAGATCACTGCACCTGTGGCCATGGGCAGAACCCCTGAGGGTGAGATGGAAGGGAAGGAAGGCCAACAGAAGTGGAGAGACTAAGATGGGCCCCCAGCCTATCAGCACCCCTCAGGGTCTCCCCACCAGTCCAGGGCCAGGGCCTGGGATGTGCCTTGTGTCCCCGAGTCTGCCCAATCCAAGGGATCAGTGAGCTTCACCTGATAGAGAGGGTGCTGTAGTCACTACAACAGGGGACAGGGAAGCCAGGCCCAGGGTGGGGAGGCAGGGTCTATGTAGGGAACCTTGAACAGGACTTGGGCAAGGAAGGGGAAGGGGGACTCAAGGATGAGCAGGGGGTCTGAGCTGTGTGCTTCAGGGCAGTGGGCCCTACAAGGCTAGACACTGGGTAGCCTTGGAGGAGAGGTGGATCCTAAGAAATTTGGAGGACAGAGACCAGGGTGGTCCCTATAGAGAAGGAGGTGAGGCCCAGGATGGTGGTGGCCAGGCTGAGTGGGAAGGGAGAAAGGAAAAGGGGGTAAAAAGAAGGAGCCTTCCAGAAGTGGGGGCAGCTGAGGGTAGTGACCAGAAGTTAAGGCCAATGAGAACAAGGGAGGCAGAAAGGTAGGTGAGGTCAGGGTGGGAGTCATTTGCAGCAGGACAGGGGAAGAAAGATATGAAGACAGCCTGAGACAGGGCTGAGGTGAGTGATGACAGGTGGGGAGAAGTGCCCAGAGGGGTTGGGGGTCGCTGTGTGGTAAGACAGATGGACCGTGATGGGTACACAGGCCTCATCAGGGCTCAGCTCCAAGATCCTAGTTAGAAAACCTGATCTCTGTAGAGCAAAGAAGTTGGCCAAAGGGGATGGAAGGGTAAGAGGCTGGAGCTGACCATGCCACCGACACAGTGTGGAGAGGAAAGAGGGGAGGCAGGGACACAGAGTGAAACAGGACCCAACTCCTCTGGAAACATCTAGATGTTTCTCTCCCAGGAGTGGGAGAGAAAAAGAGGGAGGCAGAGATGAGGGAAGCAGAGAGCAAGAGGCTCCCTCCCTCCCTCCCTCTCTTTCTCTCCCTCTCTCTCTCTCTCTCTCTCTCACTCCCTCCCTCCCTCCCTCTCTCACTCTCTCTCTCTCTCCTGCAGTACCAGTGTGTAGTAAATGTTAGTTGAATGAAGAACAAAGACAAGGAACTCCCAGATGGCAAGCAACAGCCCAGAACATTCCAAGACACACAGGCAGACAGAATGTTACACCTAGACAGAGTGAGGGGAAAAAATGAGCAAATTTGGGGTTACAATGATGAGCGTCCATTTCCACGAACATGTGAAATTCATGGAACTTTTTCACTTCAGATTCGTGCATTTGGTGGTAATTTATACTTGAACTTTTTAAACAAGAGAAAGAGGACAAGAGAGGGCAGGAGACGTGGGTGCGTGGACGGGAGACAGGAGTAGGTCCATGCACCTGATATAAAGGTAAAAAGTTGAAGAAAAGAAAGACCTTACGCCACATAGAAGGGGAGAGTCCTCGGGTACCTGGGCTGGCAGGAAGGGTCCACAGAGCAAGAAAGACTCACCTAAAAGCAGAAGTGCACCCAGTGGGATGGCCTGCTGCCAGGATGACCTTTGCAGTGTGATGGAGGAGGCACAGGGGCGGAGGGGACAAGGGAAGGAGAGGCTAAGCCTGGGGTGGGCCTGGAAGGTGTAGAGGCCAGGCGGTGGGTAAAGATGCCCAGGAAGCCCTGCACTTACATCATGGGGGGATGTGGATAGCAGGGGTGGGCACACTGACACCCGGCAGGGTCCCACAGAGAGAGGACCATAGCAGAGGTCTAGGAGAGGGACCCAGAGATAACAGAGGCAATGGACAGATGGAGGATGGATGGGAAGATCACAGTGCTCCTCTGCAGAGCACAAGCAAATACTGGACAGAGACTTCGTGATAGATGGGGAAAGGAACCTGGAGAGACCTTGGAGGATATGGGGAAAGACAGAGCCAGGTGGGTCTGGAGAGAATGAGCTGGAGCTGAGGGAGGAGGAGGAGCAGAGCCTGGCTGAGAGCTGCTGTCTCTCACAAGCACACCCTCCCAGGAGCTGTTCAGCTGTGTCTACCAAAAGAAAAGGTAAAGGAAATTACCCCAGAGTGGGACAAAGAATTAGGGAAAGTGGCAGAGATGACACGCTGTCAGACAGCTTGTCTCACACATACACACCTCTCTGAATGCTGCATGCAAAGGACCAGGACAGATTTCAGAAGTGCCTTAGGGACAGGGTGAGAACAGGGGGTAAGGAGGGAGAGGTGGAGAGCCAGGCATGGACACACACACACAAGCCACAAGCAGCTGTGTGAGGGTTTCACAACCCACGGTGAAGGTTTCAGGAAGAGCCATGGGAGTTAAAGAAAATAAACCCCCATGAATGGCAGTGACCCCCAAAGCCCAGAGAGGGGAGCAGCTGCCACCCACACTGTCAGAACCTGCTGGGCCACACAGGTACATGCGTCAGCCTGAGGGGACCCAGACAAGGGAGTAGTGGCCAAGCCTGTTTGGAAGAGTGAGAGAAAACATGCAGGACACACACATGCACACATGCACACATGCACACATGCACACACGCACACACACACACACACACACACGTGCACAGGGCTACACAGTCAGTCTTAATGAGAAAACTAATTAATGCCTGAGCCAGATGACATGCAGAAGCAGAGACAGAGACAGACAGACGTGGGGATGGACAGCAAGAGGCGGAACAAAAGACAAAACAGGAAGCAAGGACACAGACATGAAGGAGACAAAGAACAACAGAACAAAGACAGAGAAAGGAGGACCATGAATGGAAGGATCTGTGTCGCAGGAAAGGGGAGCCCAGGTCCACCCTCCTGGATTCAGCAAGGGTGAGGGATCCACGCCACGCACAGCACAGGCGCACACATGCCGTACACTACACACACCACGCACAGCATAACCACACACACCCACGCCACACACACTGCACCACACACCACAAACAACACCACACACCACACGTGCCTGGACTGGGAGTTTGGGGGTTCAAGGAGGATGAAGAAGGGGCTCACACAACACACACACAAACAAGCGTGGGAAGCCTAGAGAAGACAAAATGTAGATGAAGCCCCAGGGAGGGGAGGGAAGGAAGGGAATGGAGTCCACGAGAACAGCAGGTGCCTCTGTGCACTTTTACTGTCTGTCTGCACTTCTGCCTGTCCTCTGTCTCTCACCTCAGCAAAAGGTAGAATAAGAGGAAGAGAAAAAAGCAGGCTGTGATGATTAGACACTAGCCCCAGCCTGGCTGTGGCCCCCAGTCCCACCCCCAGGCCTTTGCACATGCTGTTCTGGTGCCTGGAGTGCAACCCTCCCCTTCCTCACCTGCTCACTCCCACCTATCCTTCAGGCCTTCACTTCCCTGGGGGCTTTTCTGATCCTATGGAAAAACTCAGGGCCTGAGTCCTCTCCTGAGGCTGTGGGCCTTTCTGCTTCTGTCCTGTTTACCCATGTTTCCGACAGTAGCCAGCTTGTGGACCCTGCTGAACTTCCTCACCCCTGCACCTCTAGCCTCCACCCAGGGTCAGCCTATATATAATAGGGGCTCCATGGAACCCGTCAAGGAATGAATGAGGGCTCCAGTGAGTGGATGAGTAGATGACACCTGTGCACCTGTGTGAAAGGGAAGCTGGGGTGATGGGGGTCTCGAGGATTAAAGTGGGATGAAAAAGCGGAGAGTGGGCCAGCATGGTGGCGCATGCCTGTAATGCCAGCACTCAGGAAGCTAAACTAGAGGATCACAAGTTCCAGGCCAACCTGAGCTCCATATTGAGAAAGAAAAAAGGAAAAGGTAGAGAGTGAAAATGGAGAAGAAAAGGCAGGGAAGGAGAGACACGGAGAGTGTCAGGGCCGTACATATGGAATAATCAAGATGGAGGCAATGAGGGAGGGCCCTGCAAGTGAGGCAGGAAGCAGATGAAGCTCCGTGTGTGTGTGTGTGTGTGTGTGTGTGTGTGTGTGTGTGTAGTATATATAAATGCTACACACACAGAGACGGGATATCTTAGGTAGGAAGGAAGGGCCCTCCGTGTGGCCAAAGCAGCTGCTTATAGGAAGTGCCATGGGATGAAAAGAAATACCCCTAGCCCATAGCAGTGGCTCCCAAAGCGGAGCAAAGGAAGGGAGTGAGGAGAGCAAGGAACACAGTGCTCTGAAACTGTACTGAAACCCCCAGGCCTACAGCTTTGGAGGACAGGAAGCCAAGAACTGATAGGAGCCTGGCCCTGCCCCCTGTACACACAAAGGTCATATGAAGCCAGAGAAAGGGACAAACCTGCTAAGTGGGAGAGAGAAACAGAGAAGCAGAGACAGAGCGCTTTTGAGACACACTGACACACTGTCCCTCAGGGCACAGCAGGGACACAGAGAGGCAGAGGGCACCAAGGACAAATAGCCTTCTGGGAGCAGGTTACAACCAGGCCGGCCAGGGGAGGAACTCAACATATCAACAGCCCAGGAGGATTTACAGGCCTGTAAAATATTAAATATTCTCTTAAAATCAAAAGAAAAATGAACTCTTAGCTCAAAGAAAATGGGGTTGTTGTTTTTGCCGTGCTAGGGTTCAAACCCATGGCCCCACAAAAGCTAAGCAGGCATTCTACCACTGAGGCACACCCCAGCCATAAGAAATGTTTTACTGTGCAATGTTAGTATATCCACCTTTATACTAATGCTGTCATAACACACAATTTTTCATTTTCTTTTCTAGAAGAAGGGCCCACAAAAATTCCTACCAGGACTCTGGATGGGTACCCAGACGGGTCTGGATAACAACACCAAGCCAAGAAGACAGCAGACCCCCTGCAGGAGCCCAGGACAGAGGCAACCAGGAGGGTTTCCTGGAGGAGGCAGGATTTCCAGACTGAAGAAAAGGAAAGGCTCCTCAGAGAGGGGGAACCCCAAGGGCACAGCTGCACTGGAGCCAGCCTGGAAGGGCCTGGAAAGGCAGGTGAAGGGGACAGGACCTGAGCAAGGACAGGTGGTCACTGCAGAGAGCACAGGAGAGGCAGAAAAGTGCCCACTCACCATAGGCGAGTGGGAGAGGGCGGGTATGGACAGGCCATCAACTCTGGGGGCTGCAGGTGAGCTGTCTGGGGATACCACATGCAGCAAACCAAGCAGGAGGAAAGTGAGAGGATGACGCTGTGGCCGGGAGGGAGCGTGAGGAGAAGGACACCCTAGGGGCCGGATGCCAGGAGTCCCAGGGAGACTGAGAAGAGGTGGGCGACAATTCAGGCACAGACACACAGTCACTCACTTGGATGGACATACAGACACACAGACACACACACACATGTACCCTGGGGACAGGACAATTAACATAAAAGACAAGCATCCAATGAGACCACAGCAGAGAGAGACGAGAGTCAGAGGCTGACCCACAGACAGACAGACAAACACAGGTCCAGAGCCCATGAGACTCATGCTCCTGGCTCTGGGAGAAAAGAGCGCTCAGAGAGGGGAGGGCTAGGTATAGTGGAAAATGGACCGCACGCAGACAGACTGGTGGACAGAGAGACAGCAGAGAGCTGGTGCTTCAGGGCCAGCTGCTGTCTCCATGGGCCTGTCCTGGTCCATCCCGCCCATCTGTGTTTTTGCTGTCTGTCCATCAGTCCATCTCTTTTTCCCTCTGCAAACCACAGTCTTTTAGAACCCTTGAGAGAGAAAAAGGGAAAGGAAAACAGAGGAGAGGAAATGCAGACAGGGAGCACATGCTCTTGTGTGCGTATGTGCACTTGTGCGTGTGTATGCGTGGTTGTGTGTGTGCATGCTTCTGTGCGTGTGCACATGCAGCTGGGGTCTGATTAGGATTTCCTGAGGGAGAGAGGGAGGAAGGAAGCAGAGGTCAGATGAGAAACCACTGTGGACAGCCAGGTCGGCAGCGGGTGCACGAACCACACACATCACACACCCACACGCACCACACAACACACACCATGCATACCACACCTACACCGTACGCTGCATTCCACACACAACACACCCCATACTCCCCCACTGCACGCCGTATTCCCCACACTCCACCCAGGCCCAGAGCGTAGACCCAGAAACCAGAAAAGCAGTGAGACAGGAGGAGGGGGACAGCCGCATATCTCCCTTCCATGGCAACCTGTCCTGGGGACTCTCACCCAGCCTCTCTAGCCCTTGTTCCAGTGGGTGAGCTGTGGGAACCATTATGACAAACCTTGCAGATTCCAGGGGTCAGAGAAAGCACCCAGGGCTGCTCTGTGACTTCCAAGAGGTTTGGAAGGGTGAGTAGGAGTTTCATCAGCTTGCAGAGAGAGAAGAAAGGGAGTTTCCAGGGGAAGACCCAGCCTGGGCACAGGCAGGGAGTGTGGGAGAAGTCAAAGGGGCAAGGAGGAGAGAAAGAGAAGGAGGAGGAGACAGCATTGAAGGGAGGCCCCCAGGGGGGAAAAAACAAAAACAGAAACTAGCAAGAGGTACACAGAAAAAGAAAAAAACGGCAAAGGAACATAAAGATGTGAGGACAGCTAGGGCGGAGACTAGAAAGAAACCATAACTGAGGATGGCTGGGGACACTAATGGAGAGGGATGGAGGAGGCCTCGCCCCACCCTGCGATCCTCCAGGGCCCAGCGGCTGGACCCTAATGCCAGACATCTCCCAGCCTGCAAGGGCAGTAAGGGCAGGTGCTCTGTCCTCACCAGGCTAGCAGGACAATTGTCTCTTGCCTACAGCCCTGCCCTCCTGGGCACGCATGGGCCCAGATGTGAATGGCTGGTTCCAAAGTGTGGCCCAAGTTCACATGGACCCACTGAGGCACATGCCACCTCACACATGTCCACATGAACCCACACCCCCCTGATGTGTCCAGAAAATACACACACATCCTGCACACAGAGTCAGAGCAAAACCTGCTTACCTCACACCCTGTAAAAATACCCACGCACGCACACCTGAGACACACCCCCGTGGGCTGACTCCCAGATCACAGGGACAGGTGACCACACATGAACACCTGACACCCGCAGGCACACAGTCCTCTCCCACTCATGGACACAAAGGTTCACACCTAGGAGGGCAAGCAAACCATATGCACAACTCCCCTCTTCTCTTACACACGCACAACCTGGGGATCCCGGGTGCCAGCTCTGACCTGAACACTCCTGTTGGGTTTTGGGGGAAAGGACACGGAACTGGGAATGCCCAGTGTTTGTTGCTTGGCTTTAATTACGTGATGTACTGTGACAGAGGAGACCCAAATGCATAGGTGTAAGGATTTTCCCCCAGGCGGAGCAGTCACCCCCTCCGGGATGAGGAAGGGAAGGTTCTGTGGATTTTCTTCTGGGCGCAGGTCCGCCCTGCGTGCCCTGGAAACATGCAAGCCGCACTCACGCAGCTATCTGGGAATCTCACCAGGACATGCAGTACTGGAAGCTGCCACCAGGGGGCGGGCGTTTGCATCCTGAACGTGTCAGGCATTGGGGGTCCAGGGCATGGCCTAGTGCTTCTCCCAGATGTGACCCCCCCCAACCCAGGTGCACACATGGCCATCTCCTGCTGTGGCTGTCCCCAATCTGATTTCTTTCCCCCCCCCACCCCCAGCCTGAAGCTCCCCGCAGCTACCAGGACCTGCCAAGTCCCTGACTCTCACACCCAGACCCCTGCCTTCCCCACACAGCAGACGTTCAGTAAACCGGTGGCCAAACTGTGAGGTCTGTGTTTAATCAGACAATATGCAAATTATTTACAACCAATTCTGCATTTCCCCTCCCCCAACCCTGGGCCATGGAATGGGAGGCCCCCACGTCCTGCCCAGAGCTGAGGGCCCCCCCAGGCCTCTGCATAGTCACCTGAACTCTATAAAACACTGTTTTGTTTTTTTAAAAAAGGACAGTATAGGACACCTTGTACAAAGGGCCTTGGGCAGTCAGGGGAAATCTGGGGACGCGCAGGGCAAACAAGCCCAGAGGTGACCAAGACGGAGGGGAGGAGACAGGTATAAACACATGAAGGGAAAAGTTGGAGTTTTCATCGCAGGCCCTCCTCGGCCTCCTTCCCCGCCATCAGGAACCAGCCAGCTTGAGAAGTCCTGGTGGCAGGATGTTATTGCTATGATGGGTCCGTAGATGAAATGTACATGTCTGGGAGGCAGAGCAGGGGCGTTTTTTACATGTTAAATATGGACACACATGGAGACACACACATACACACACACACACACAGGGGCTCCTGGCAAGATTCCACCAATTGTCAACTGCCCATTTTGTAGCTGGGCACACTGTGGCCCAGAGAGATGCCACCACATACCCTAAAGCTGAACAGCAGAGCCAAAGCAGTCACCTGCTCTCCTGGGGCTGGGGCTCACCATGGATGCCAGGCCACCAGGTCTGGCCAGGAGCTGAGCAGTTGCAAAGACCAGGGCCACATGTGGGGCAGATGCCGCTGCTCAGAGAGGAAGCAGGGCCACCCAAGATCACACAGCCCCTGCTGGCACTCTTTTACCACAGCCAAGGCACTCCCCAACTTACCCATGAGTCAAGGGGGGGCTGACCTGGGGAGGGGAGTAGGGATCAGATGTTGAAATGCTCAGGACAAATGGGAAGGAGGACTTGGGGTTCCCTCCCGAGGCCAAGATAAGGGCTTCCTCGCCTCTTTAACTCCTCCACCTCTACTCGATTGCCTCCCTCTCATGTCTAGCTGGCTCTAAGGGTTAAAACCCAGCCACATTCTGATTGAAGGCTGCCTCCCCACACCTGCCACCCCTTATTCCTGGCTGGGCCTCATGCGGGCCTCCATTCTCTTCCCCCATGGCAGACAGACCAGCTGAGCAAACATGACAGCAGGATTCTGCTAGCCCCACCCATCCCTAGTCCCTGTGTTCCCCAGGCTGGCCCAGCCTGTCCAAGCTGCCTCTGAGGACAATTCCCATTGGTTCCTGAGGACAACAGAGGGAGCACCGGGTGCTAATCTCCCAACCCTGATTGCTCCATGATCTTGGTCAAGTCATACCCTTCTCTAGACTGTTTCCCCGTGGGCAAAACGGAGGAAGGAATTGTTGATCTCCAAGGGTCCTGGGGTGAAGAGCAGGGTTGGGGGGGGTGCTTACCCCACCCTGCAACACCAAGTCCTGTTGGGCCAGTCTGCCCAGCCTGGAAGTAACGGCCCAGGAGTCCAGACCCAGCAGCAGCACCCACAGATGTTCGAGCAATGGCAGGCCAGGGCGGTGAGGGTCAGGTGGGCAGGTTGAGGGCCAGGGGCCGCCACTCCTCTTTGGAAAGGCTCTTTGGCCAGCTCTTCAGACAGACTTGGGAAGCGGGGAGAGAGCCAGGTGCGTGGAGTGGGTTGAAGTGGGAGAAGGGCGCCCTAGTCCCAGCCCTTCATCCGGGTGCCTCTGCCAGAGACGGCGATGGGACAGTCACGGTGCTGGCCTCCGACCCATCCTCACCCTCACAGGCTGCCCAGGTCCTGAAGCCCTTCCACACCCCGACAGCAGAGGGCGTCATCCCTGGCATCCAGCCCACACAGGGAGGACCACAGTGGACGGGCAGAGGGTGGTGAAATCCCGCATGGGGCTGCCCGGAGCTGAGCGGAGTGCAGTCTGGGCCGCCCACTCCTATAGGTTCTCCCCCGGCTGGTACTGCGGCTCGGTGGACGTGAAGTAGTCCTCCAGAAAGGCCTGGAGGTACTCGAAGGTGGGCCGCTCCTCGGGCTCCTTCCGCCAGCACTGGCACATGAGGTCATGCAGGGACTCGGGGCACTCCGGCGGGCAGGGCATCCGGTAGCCCCGCTCCACTTGGTCCAGCACCTCCCGGTTCACCATCCCTGAGGGCGGAGGAGAGGAGGTTTAGGGGAGGGGGGGTTTACAGGGACAAGAGGGCATCCTAGAACTGACAGGGCCCCAGATGAGTCCGATCTCCAAAGCTGAGAGCCCTAACCAGAGAGGGAACCTAAGGTCAGACACTCAGCCTCTCCGTTACACTGATGGAACTTGTCCCAGGCCACCAGCCCCGAGGGCTCCAGGGACCAAAGGCAGACTGTGACGCCTCCTCACCAGGGTAGGGCACCCGTCCCTTGGTGGTGAGCTCGGTCAGCAGGACCCCAAAGGACCACACGTCCGACTTGATGGTGAAGCGGCCGTAGAGGGCGGCTTCGGGAGCTGTCCACTTGATCGGGAATTTGGCACCTGCAGGCGGGAGAAAGGCCAGGGCACTTGTCAGCGCGACACCTCCGCTCTGCCACACGGGGGCGCCATGCTCCCTCCGCTTCGCAGGTGAGGCGACAGAGCCGCGCCCAGGCCCCGCCCACCTTGCCGGGCCGTGTACTCATTGTCCTCGATGAGCCGGGCCAGCCCGAAGTCAGCCACTTTGCACACCAAGTTCTCCCCGACCAGGATGTTGGCGGCGCGTAGGTCTCGGTGGACGTAGTTCATCCGCTCCACGTAGGCCATGCCAGAGGCGATCTGCAGGGAACCCAGGAACCTGGCTCAGGGGACACACACGCCCTTCCCAGGGCCACAACGGGCCTGGGTCCAAGGATGGAGAGCAGGCCACACTGCCTGCCCTCCCCACACTTCTTCAGCTTACAATAAACACTGTTGGCATAAAAAGCAGGCCCAGAGCTCCTTGGGAGGAGGAGACGCAGGGCAAAGGAGGAACCAGGGAAAGACGCAGCCAGGGAAGTGGACGACCATGACAAATGGCCCCAGCTGGCCCACAGACACAGATGTATGCCTGTGGTTTCCAGTAT
Source organism: Castor canadensis (assembly GCF_047511655.1). Lineage (NCBI taxonomy): Eukaryota > Metazoa > Chordata > Mammalia > Rodentia > Castoridae > Castor > Castor canadensis. The sequence goes on along the minus strand of NC_133390.1, from coordinate 160,822,249 downwards.
CCTCCCTGAGCCTTAGTTTTCCCATTCTCAAATGGGCATAATAGCCAAAGTCTACTTCCCCTCATCGTTATCAGGATTAAATGAAAAAAGGGTTGCTGAGTAATACAAGTTTGTTGAAGGACTAAGTGGCCTTTTCAGAAGAAAACTGAGGCCTGAGGTCCCATTGGTCAGAGACTCCTAATGCTCACATAAGATCCTCTGCTCAGAACCACCTGTCATAGTACCTACAAGTGGTTCGTTCTGGTAATACACGTATCAGGGCAGGCCTCCTGGAGGGAGCATTCCAGAGGCTGGGGCTGCCTGAGCCAGGTGCATTTGGGTACTTGAGGGCTGAGAGCGTGGGGACGGGGGAGAGGGACTCACCTGGGCAGCCATGTCCACCAGCTGAGGCAGTCGCAAGTACTTGCCGGTTTCCCCCTTGAGGAAGTCCAGCAAACTCCCTGGGCACAGAGAGACGCAGCTTCAGGCCTGCCCCTGCCCCTGCCCCTGCCCCATGCCCCCTGTGCAGGAAGCAGGGACGCCCAGCTCCTGTCCCCGGGTGGGCTAGCCCTGTGGAATCCTTCTCAATAAAACCTTGTGCCTCTGCCTCGCTCAGCACTTGTCACTCAAAAGCAAGCGGGAAGGGAGACAGCCACCATGCAGGGGACCAATCAGCCCTCAGTGTGCACCCTGCAGAATCCTTGGCAAAAGGAAGGGACAAACCACTGGCCCTGAGGTAATGACTCAGATGCAAAGCTCACACGCGAGGCTCCAGACAAACACAGGTCCACTGGACTACGGGTCATGATTGCCTGCCTTGGGGCTGGAGGTACCGTCTGCTTAGCAGAACAGGAGCTTTTTGGGGTGATGCTGACACTGTACTTTTTTTTTTTTTGAGACAGTCTCACTGAATAGCCCCAGCTGGACTAGACCTCTTGATCCTCCTGCCTCAGCCTCCTGAGCGCTGGGACTACAGGTGTGCACCACGACGCCTGGCAAAACTGAACATGGCACACAGGTCTCACCCTTGCTCATGTACTCTGTGACAATGTAGATGGGTTCCTCCGACACCACAGCATACAGCTGCACCAGCTTCTCGTGCCTCAGCTTCTTCATGACCTGGGCCTCCTGCAAGAAGGCCTCTGGAGACATGGTGCCCGGCTTCAAGGTTTTGATGGCCACCCTGGTGGTGCCATTCCAGGTTCCTGTGGGGAAGGGATGCACATTCCCTTAGTGGAGGTCCCATTCCTATCATGCTGGGTCCAGGACCTGCCTACCTGGGTGCCAGTGTCAGCTCTGGCCTCCCTAGCCGAGGCTAGGGCGCTTTCCCAGCCTCTGTATTCCTAGTTGTCAAATGGACACAAAGACAGGGTGCTCCTCACGAGGCTGTTACTGGATGAAGTGAGTCTCTGGCACCTGCCCCAGAACATAGCTGCCCTGAGGACTCTGGCTTTAAGGAATGTCCCAAAAAAGCAGCTCGGCAGCCTGACACTGGGAGACCATGGGTCCAGTTCAGTGGTTGTACTCCTGCTATGGTCTGTTCCTGCCAGGTGGGGCATCAAGAGTAGGCTGGGCATCAGTGACGGGAAGGTGTCCCAGTGGGGACAGGGCTGCTTCGGGGGCCACTGGGACCACCAGAACAAGCAGTCCCCAAAAAGAAAAGCGCTTACTCTTTTTGTTGTTGCTTTTTAAACTTGAGTTGGGAGGAGAGGTCACCTGCTGGTGGCGCTCAGGCTGTCTGGGAATCCTTCACAAGTCTGAGGACGCGAGAGCGTCACCAGAAGTCACCACATGCCCACCAGGAATGAATGAGGCCGTCAAACCAGAGAAGGTTGTGCCTTTACCCAGGTTTTGCTGGAATCTTCCCCTTGGGTTTACACCTAGGAGCCAGCTTCTCCCTCACCCCTTCCTCCAGCTCAGAACCCACACCTCCCCTTCAAGGTGGTGGCCTCTAGCCTCCAGGCGTTTGTCTCCACAGTCCTCCCAGCCGGGAGCCCTTCTACTGCTCTACAGCCAAGATCTGGAAGGAAGAAAGTGGAGAAGTGGCACGGAGCAACTAGACTACTGAAGCCACAGGCTCCCAGCTGCATGTCACCTCAGGCCCCACCACTTCAACTCCTGGCTCAGTAGAAACCAGCCGGCAGTGGAGGGGCATGGGATTTGTCAGAGCTGCACACAGCTCATTGTCAAGGATGATTTTTCCACAACTCCAGGGATGGACAGGAAACTGCTAACAGGCCCAGAACCCACTGGCCCTTCAGCTTCCCAACACTCCCTCTGCACTGGGCTTTCTCTTCCCTCGGCTGAGAGCCAACGTGTGGATGTACTGAGCCAGTGTCCTAGCAGAGCCCCTGTGCAACCGCTATCACCAGCCCCATTCTACAGTCAGGAAGACTAAGGCTGGAGTGAAACCACCCAGCCCAGACACACAGCTGGTCCTAGGGGAGCTGTGACACCCACACTGATCTTCAGAGGCATGGGTTACAGAGATTTGGAAGTGCTCATGGCTGCACTCCAAGTCAGGGCCAGCCACAGCCAGGGGAGCTCCACTAAGAGACAGTAGAGAAGGGGTGAACATGGTCAAAGCGTATGAAAATGCCACAATGAAGCCTGTTGCTGTGAACAATTAATATATGCTAATTAAAAATCAAATAAAAGCAAGTCCTCACTGCTTCACAGACAACTACACAGTAGGGGACCCGGGGATCCCTGAGTTACCCGACTTGAAGGACATGTGCCAGTGCTGTGGGCAGCATTCCTTACCCATCCACACCTCTCCGAAGCAGCCCTGGCCCAGCTTGACCTCCAGCCGCAGCGACTCCCGGGGGATCTCCCAGGCGTCCTTGGCCAGGCCCTGGGTCTGTGGCTTAGACGTGGGGCACACGGTGGTGAGACGGTGGCACAGGCCATCGGCATGCTCTGAAGATGGAGGCAAGGAGGAGCTCAGGCAGGGTCCCATCCAGGGCCTCTCTGTCCCCAGTACAGGTAGCCCTACTCATGGTAGGCAGACAGGCTCAGGGGACACAGGATGCCCCTGAAGAAAGGCATCAACCACTGTGTGGACATCCCACCCCGACAGGACCACCATGCCCTGTGCATCCGTTCTGTTCATTCTTGCATTCAGTCATCCACCTGACTCAAAGGGTGCCAGGGACTCAGTGGGAACAGGTACAGGGAACCTGTCCTGGGGCACTCACATCAGAAATGTGTGATCTGGGGCTGGCGGAGTGGCTCACATAGCAGAGCACCTGCCTAGCAAGCTGAAGGCCTCAAGTTCAAACCCCAGTATCATCAAAAACAAACTTTGTTTGAAATGCATGAACTGTGCATGCAGGTGAGAGCCGGAGGGTTCCCAGAGGAAGCAGTGCCTGGGCCTGGGTCTGCAGCAGGGGTAACTAGGGAGAGGGTCTCCCCCTACTTCCCACCATTCTGCACAAAAGCCTGAGGCAAAGAGCAGCTGCTGGCTGGAGAAGCCACAGGAAAGGAGGAGCTGCGGCAGGTGAGGACGGGGGAACGTGAGGCCTGGGGTCTTCATCCTAGGTTCCAAGGCAGCCGTGGAGGGTATAATGTCGGGAACAGGCTCAGCATAAGCCCTACGGTGTCGGCAGAGGGGACAGAGTGGTACTGACCCTAGGAGTGCCGGGGACAGTGCAAGATGAGTGGACCACGCCTGCAGAGGCGGCAAGCACACACAGACACCTGCAGGCCGGACATCCAATGGCTGGGACGTCCACTGTGGCACCAAACCTGCACCCACCCTGTGCCCACACCACACCCACAGCACCCGGGCTCTTGCTCCCTCTGCCACTCGCTCTCTCCAGCTTGGCTGCAATCAATGTGGTTGCCCCCTCCTCCTCTCCCAGTAACCGGTTCAGACCAGTCCTCACTCTGCAGAAACAATCAGCAGCAGCCTATGTCCCCTTCCTTCCAGCCCGCTCCAGGAAGCCCCCTCCTCACCGCCAGCTGCCAGAGAAGGAGGGCGGAGAAGAGATGGGAGGGGGAGAGGGAAGGAGAGAAAAGAGGGTGGGCAGAGAAAAAGGGGGCTGAGGAGAGAGAGGGAGCCAGGAGAGAGAGGGAGCCGGGAGTGGAGGGGCTCAGGGAGGGAGGTCGAGGGTGCGAGGGTCAGGACGCTCACTGGAATAGTAGGCCACCAGCTGCTGCAGGCTGTTGAACTGGGTGCGCGAGGTGATGTAGAAACCCCCGCTGTCCAGCTTCCGGATCTTGTAGTGCTTCACGTTGAGGCCCTTGGCATTGTCAAAGTCTGACACTGAGAGGCAGTAGGCACCTGCAGGGCCGGGCAAGGGAAAGGGAACCATGACCTCCACACTGGCACTGCCCTGGGAGGCAAGCCCCAGGCCCACTCCACCTCTCAGCACCCAGCTGGGGGACAGTTGCCAAGAAACACCTCACTGGACAGTCCTTCCACCAACCCTTGTCCCTGGAAAGGCCTTGGAATCTTGGGTGTGCATCCGACTGTGTGACCCTGCCAAGTCACTTGCCTTCTCTGGGCCTGTTTCCGTTTCTGCACAGAGCAGATTCTATACAACCACATTTGAACGAACACAGCAAGCAGTCCCTAAATGTTTGCTGAGACCTGGGAATGGGCCCATATGGCTGTGTGTCCCTGGCTTAGCTGCTCCCTTCGCTGGGTCTGCCAATGAGACACTGGCTCCTTGCAGCTTCCCACAGACCAGGCAGGAGCGGGTGGCTGGCTGAGGCTGTGGCAGTGCGGTGTGGCAGGAGACTGTGTTCTGGGTGTGGCCTTTAGGCTGCCAAGGCCAAGCTGGGCCAGCCCTGGCTCCTCCCCTAGAAAAGTTTCTGCCTAGAAAAGTTTCTGGCTGAAGGTTCCTCCTGTAGGCAGGCCTGGCTTCCTAGGACCGAAGCACGCCCGGGGATGATGCATCAAGGAAAGAGGCTGAGCCCCAGGTGAGGCATGGGTCCCAGGGGCCAGAGAAGACAGTGGGTCCCCGAGGGCCCTGTACCCCTCTCTGGACACCCTCAGGTGGAGGTTTCTATCACAGTGTGCAGAAGGGAAAAAGGAGGCTCAGAGAGGGAAAGTGGCTAGCCTCCGGTCACCCAGCAAGTCAGACAGAGCTGAGGCTGAAACCCACCCCCAAGTCTGCACTGGACTTCGAAGTTTTCTACAAATGGGCCATGTGCAGGAAGAAGCCACAGGCCTGGGACGGAAGCCAGCCCTGACCCCATACATACACACACACACACACACACACACACACACACACACACACACGGGCACACCATGCCCAGTGGCCACATGCTCACACATGCAAACCCCCCAGACCCTGAACAGCAGGCCACACCCTCCACGGTTCACTCCCACGCAGCAACATGTGGCCACTACTCCCCCTCCCCCTACACATGCACACACACCTACACGTCTGCATGGCACACACGTGTACACAGCCACATGGCTGCTGTGCACCTCCTTTGCACGGTGGCAATGCAAAGGAGGGATGGAGGGGATGCTTTGCTTTCCCAGCTCCCGCTGAGCCCCAGGCCCACATGAAGTGGCCCAGTGCGGTTGCCATGGTGACAAGGGCTGGAGAGAAGAGGGTGGTCTCCATTCTCCAGCTGAGGGAGGGGCAGGAGAGAAGCACAGCCAGACTGTGGGGGAAGGGCAAGGCCAGGTTCCATCCCAGTGTAGCCCCAGAGGCCCTGGGGAAGGGGAAGGGAAGGAGAGAGACCCACTGCATGTGTGACAACCTGCACCCTTCCTCACTGAGATATCCTAGCCAGAGAGGCTGTGTCATCTTTCCTGGGAACGTGCCTCAACGACTGATCCTGCTGTTTCCTCCACCTGGAGTGCTCTCCCCTCCCCACTCCCTATACCAAACTCCTATTCACTCTGCAATATCCAGCTCAAACAACACTCCCCAAGACTCAGCTTCCACTGGCCCAGGGAAGTGTACCTTTCGTGGTCTCGCTTTCTCGCACCAAGAAGGTCCCTCTAGGGTTTTCTGTGTTGAGCAGTAACCGCTCTGACTCCCGTCTGGTGATCTTGCCAAAGTACCACCTGGGGTAGGATGGACAATGATGGTGTCGGTGGACCAGGCTTCCACCCATCCACAGTGCCACTTCCTGGGATGTGGCTGGGGCCCCAGAGGGGTCAGATCTTACTCTGGCCCCCAAGAGACCCCGCAGCAACAGCGACAGTGGCCAACAATGGTACTCACTCTTCAGCCTGGATGGAGTCAGAAGGAGCCACGTAGTTGCTGGGGATGTAGCCGGTCTGTCCTGTGCTAAGCGAGTGGGCCAGCCACCAGTCTCCCTCCCTGAGCAGGGGGAGAAGGAAGCAAAGAAGAAGGGGCTGTCACCAGCGAGCCCCAGGGCCTGCCATCTTCCAGGGTGCTATGCTGGGGGCCTGCAGCCCAGGGAAGCCCCGGGAGGGCATGGGCCAGCCTGCAGCCACAGCAAATGCACCAGATAGAGCTGGCCTGGAACTCTCCCCCTCCCTGGCCCAGATCCACTGCCGAAGCTGGCTCAGATGAGCTCTGTCCAGGACCCACTAGGACTGAGCTTGGTCAGCCAGTGGCCCAAATCCACGGGCACTATGCAGATGGACCGAGCTACCTCAAGACACCAAGGGCTGCCTCTGCAGGGAGGAGGGAGCTCCCCGTCTCAGGCTCTTGCCCAAGGCGGTGATGTCCAATGAGACCTTCAAAGTCTCACTAAGCCCTGACATTTGGAGGCCCCATCCTGGGAGGTGTGACAGCTAGGTGGAGGCAAGGGATGACCCCTGTGGGGTTGGTGACAGTCCAGGCCCAGCCCTGTAAACTACAGCATGCTCACCTCTGTCCCACATCCCAGATCACTCCTAACAGTCCTTAACTGAAAATGACAGGCCCCCTCCTGCAACCTACCCATAAACTCAGGGGAAACTGAGACCACAGGGGGCTAGGAGTTGCCCAAAGTCATTCAGCAGGTCATGGGCGGGGGGCGCGGGTGGCAGAATCCCAGTGCCCAGGGCACCTCTACACTAACTGCCCAATGAGGAGGGAAGGAGAAGAGGTGGCTGGATGGGCAGGAGTCCCAGCTCAGTGGGTGCCCGGGCCTGGGGGAGGGGAAGGAGGAAGTACCTGTGCAGCCATCTGAATGTGAACCAGGTCTGGCTGGAGTAGGGGTCCAGCGACAGAGGAGAGAGGAGCAAGCGAGAGCCCGACAGGGAGAGAAGAGGCAGAGATGCGGGTGGTGAGAGGCAGAGTGGCAGAGGGAGCAAAGGGAGAGAGCCAGAGCCAGGGGGCAGCCAGAGGCCTCACATCCAAAGCAACCAAGAGAGACAGGGAGAGGGTCTGGGGGAGTGAGGAGAGAGTAGTGGGCAGGGAGCCTGAAAACTAGGGTCCAGTCCCTCCCATGCCCCCCGTACAGGTGGGAAGGCTGAGGTCAGAGAGGCAAAGAGCTCTGCTCAAGGTCACACAACCAGGCATAGACTCCAGGAAAGAGGCTCCTGCCACTGTGGTGAGACTTTGAGGGTTGCAAGTTCATCTCCACCCAAGGCTGCCTTTGGCCCTCACCTTGACTCTGAGAAGATGCAGGGTACACACACACACACACACACACACACACACACCACTAGGGCTCAAAGAGAGGAAGAGCCTTGCCTCCAGTTACATGCTGGCTCCCTGAGCTGCCCCCAGTCGTGTTCTTTGGTTTGTCTGTTTTTCAGCAGGACTAGGGTTTGAACTCAGGGCTTCACACTTCACACTTGCAAAGTAGGCGCTTTACTGCTTGAACCAAATCCCTAGTCCATTTTGCTCTGGTTATCCTGGAGGTGGGGTCTCATGAAGTATTTGCCTGGGCTGGCCTCAAACTGATCTTCCCAACTTCAGCCTCCCAAGGAACTAGGATTACAGCCACGAGCCACGGCACCCATTATTGCCTCTGGCCTTATTCTTCAGCCAGTTTTCAGATGGAGCGGTTAAAGCCAGGAGAGAGCAGGGCTGGACAAACTCTCTGAGGACCTGTCTGAGGATAGGTGAGCACTCCAGCCAAGGCTGGGTCAGAGGGATGGGGTCCCTTCTGAGATGAAGGGGGTACAGCTGGGACTGCATGGCCTGACTCAACCTGTGATACTCAGACAAGGCCACAAGCTCATATGGGGTCCCTGGGAGAGAACAGGGAGAGTTCACCTCAGGCCTCTGCATGCCCAAGTCTCCACTCACCTCCCTTGGTGCACCCATGGGAGTGCCTATGGTTTTCTGTCCCATTTAACCTCAAGGCCACCTCGCACAGAGGAAGTCAAAGCCCCAACACCCAGCCAAGGACTCAGAGATGTCGAAGGATCCACCCTCAGACACCCAAGCTGGAGCAGACCAGTGCTTTCTTTGCAGAGTTGGGGAAACTGAGGCACAGATAGGCTGCAATTTGCCCAGAGCCACATGGAGCACCAGTGGTAGAGTGAGGCTGAAAACAAGGCCCCTGAGTGCCAAGGCTAAACACAGCAGGCCTCTCAGAGGCCTCTCAGAGACCCCAGAGAGGCCAATGGCTGAGGGAGGAGGAGGCAACAGAGCTAGAGGCAAAGGACAAGGGGAAGGACTGAGATCAGGGGTGACACAATGAGGTGGCTCAACAAATTCAGAGTGGGCAAGTGGCCAGCTCTGGGGAGCCCCAGCCCCTACTTAGAGTGGCAGGCTGGCAGCACCCAACCCAGAAGACCCCAGAAGTAAGAGGGGCAGTAAACTGGCATTGCCAGACTCCAGCCAGCAAAAACCCAGCTCTCTGACATCAGCCCACAGCAGAGCCTGGTGGTCCTAGCCCAGTGTGGGGCTTTCCTTCCCAAGGGGCAGGCATAGAGACACAGTCCTACTTCAGCCTGTCTCCGACTCTACAAGTGACTGAGAGCTTGGGCTGTGCAGCTGAAGTGCCCTGAGGTGCCACCCAGGCCCACCTCCTCGGAGGAGGTAAAGTGCTAGCACAGGGCACGTGGCAACATGCACAGCTGGTGGCATCGTGACTCGGCTAAAGCCTTAGACGAGCACCTCTGTGGTGCATCCAGATCTCCCCACTCTCCAAAACACCTGTACAAAACAAGCAACACAGTCCTACTCTCCAACAGACTGATGCTGTGTGACCTCGGGCAAGCTGCACACCGTCTCTGGGTCTTAGTTTCCGCATCCACAGCGTTTCCTCCATAGCCAAAGTGTGTAAAGAACATCAGGATGGGCTCGGGGTAAGCTGACATTATTACTGGGATTGTCTCCTGGGCCTCAGTTTACACTCCTGTGGAATGGAGGCATCGAACCCCATCTTCCCCTGTCAAGGGACTGGGAGGTTCAAATCTGCCTCAGTGGCTGGGAGCTGTGAGGGGTCCCACGGCTTCCCAGACCAGCCAGCCCAAGTCCTTTGTCAGAACCGATGGCAGCTTTCACCTACGGGGTGAAGGGCTCCACTGAACGTAGTGCCTCCTGGCACTTCCCGCCGGGCAAGAAGGGAAGGAAAACCACATGTTCCCTGCAAACCCATGGGGCCGGAGGAGAACCCACTGGACCTGGGATCCCCAAGCTGCAGTTTTACAGCAGTTCAGCAGCAGTTCAGCAGCCTGTGTCCTTGGGCAGCCCTCCTCGCCTCACTAAGCCTCAGGGTCAGAGAGCCGTGGGGTCCTCTTTGGGACCCTAATCCTTGTGTGCAGCCAGGATGGCCCATGGATGGGAAGTGGAACCTGGGGCATGATCACAGCATGAGTGAGCACTGACATGGACTCCCTGAGCTACTGGGACAGGTCGGAGACACACCGGGGACTGCACACAGGTTGGACAGCCCGAGGGCTGAGGCTGGCCAAGCCAGGGAGGAAGCAGGCAGTCTGGTTTAGAGCTTTGGGTCCTGGGACCCATGGTCTGTAGAGTGGATGGGGGAAGGGAGAGACCAGTCAGGACTCGGGAAGGTCCCTGGAGGCTCTGAAGGCCTGCGGCGCCCTTGTCCCCAAATGCCCAGACAGGGACCCAGAGGCCGATGGAGTGCCAAAGCACCAGCTGCAGGCTCCCGAAGAGGCCACTGAAGTCAGGGTGGGAGCGGGTAGGCAGCTCAGGGCAGCCAGGCCTCACACTCCAGTGAGCCTCCTCCTCCAGGGCCACACAGCATTCAGGCCACCAGGACCCAGGGCCACGTGGCACCATGATCCATGCAGCAGCCAGGCTGGTTAGCTGGGCTCAGCTTTCAGCAGGACACCCAGTCCCAATCCACACGGGGCCCCCCACACTAAACTCATGTGACAGGGCTCGGGTGGAGAGGCTTGGCCAGGCATGGACCCTGTGTAGTACCAGAAGGACACGCAGAGGTCCTGGTGAGGATGGAGAGTCTGAGCAAAACCCTCTCCTCCTCTCCCACTGTCACCCCCAGCTCTACTCCCACTCAGCTTATGCCTCCAATCCACCCCCACAACCCCAGTCAGGGCCCTCAGGGGCGAGACTCATTGTGTCCAGCCCTCTGGGCTGCCCAGGTCTGGCCAGGCATCCCCAGCCATCCTGAAAGGCAGGAAGGAGTGGGAGAGAGCCCTCCCACAAGGCCTGTGAGCTGGACAGCAGCTGCCCTGCCCAGCTCTGCCTTTACTATCTGCGTGACCTTGGGCAACTCATTTTACCTCTTGAGCCTCAGTCTCCTCATCTGTAAAATGGAGCCCCCACTTCTCCGGGCTTTGGTGATGCATACATGAAATCACGAGACTGGAAGCACTCAGCACAGACCTGGCTCACACGCAGAGCAACAGCACAACCACTTTGTGCTGCTCCTTCATCCTGGTCACCAATGCTGGCCAGGCACCCCAGTGAGCCAACAGCAGGGCACTGGGGCCCCAGAAAAGATCTGGCCAGAGAGCAGAGCTCCCACTTTGGGGGAAGCAGATGCAAGCAGCTGGTGACAACAAGAGAATGGAGCCACACCAGGGTTGAGAGGGGGATTGGAACACCCCCTCCCCCGCCCCAAAAGAGCAGCCTGGGGAAGGGAAAGAACCACTGAAGGAGTTCCGGTCCCTGGCTTTGTCTCTTGGTAGCTATGTGACCCTGGACACGGGCCTTCACAACCCTGAGCCTCAGTTTCCTCATTTGCAAAATGGAGACAGCCCCCTCCCCCTGCCCTGGCAGCATTATAGAAAGGAGATATATGAGAAGGATGCGGGTGAAAATGACCACCTGGCACCAGGCAGTCCTGTGCTGGCTCTTGAGGGGCGAATAGCAGTTCATCAGGCAGAGAGGAGAGAAAGGGCATTCTAGGCAGAGGGAACCGCTTGCCGGAAGGAAGGGAAGCAATGAACAGCCAGACTAGATCAGGGACAGAGGAATGTCTGCCTCCTTAGCCAGGCAGCTGAGAACACTTGGGGATGGAGGAGTCTCCTTGACCTTCCAGAACCTTCTGGCCTTCTGTACCCTGAAGCCTTTGGCACCTCCAGCCCCAAACCCCCTGCCACCAACTCTGTGACTCAGAGTCCTTCTCTAGAAGCCCTGCTTGCCCCTCCCAAGCCCTGCGGTCACCACCAGAGCGGGGCACACAGCAGGGGCTTCACAACAAAGCTGCCCTCTGCTTGTCCCTTGGCCTGGACTGGGGCACATTCAGGGGGCCATGAACAAGGCCTCCTCTACCCAGGCCTCCTGGGTCCAGCACTGGGCTCTGCTCATTGTACTCAATGTGGCTCAATGTGGCTGACAGGTCAGAATGGGACAGTGAGCTAACACTCACTTTCCCACTGATAGGTGGGAGGTGGTGCCACAGGTGATGGGGCCCCCAGCTCAGCTGGGGACCTGACAAACTGGCGGGGTATGCAGGATAAGCTAGGCAAGCTTGCAGTTGGGGACAGTGGAGGGAGCCAGAGGCCACAGACAGGGACACTGGGTAGGAGAAGTACATGCAGAGAGCGGTCCCAAAGCCCCAGCAAAGCACCCCCCATCGCCCGGCCACCCACGGCGTGGTACACACCTGACATCCACCTTCCTCCTAAGGGCCAGCGAGAGAGAAGCAGAGAGAAGAAGCTGAGTGGGCTGGAGGGAGCAAGCGGGGACCCAGGACGGAGGGGACCCCGGGGGCGGCTGGGGAGGACCACCGTGCTGCCCGGGGCGGGGGGATGCGGCAGGTGCGAGCTCTGCATTGCCCTTTGCCGGCGGCTCCGGGCGCGCAGGAGGGAGCCGCTTCCCCCACTGTGGTCTCGCACGGGGTCCGCACCAGGACACTCACGTGTTGTTGACAATCTGGAGCCGCTCCCCTTTCCTGAAGGACAGGTCAGTCTCTGTCCGTGACTCGTAGTCATAGAGGGCCACAAAGGTGGTCACTCCGCCTGCAGGGAGGGGTGGGGGTGTCAGAAAAGCCCTGCATTCCTGGACAGGTGGACCTGCCCTCCTCACCCATCAGTGCCCGGCCCACAGACTGGCACAGTTGGCGGGGGTAGCGTGGGACGTATGAGCGTTCTGTCCTGTCTGTGCGTCCCTGGGTATCCTTTCCTGTCTGCGGGTCCCAACTGGGCTGCAGGTGGGCTAGATGTGGTGTCTGTGTGGCTCTTGACAACCAGAAATCCTGCTCTGTGCCCGAGCCGCACACAGTGAGCCCCGCACACAGTAGGTGCCCAAGGCACAGGGTGAGCTGAAGGAGCCTGACGAGGGCTGCTCTGCTTCTCTGTGCATCTCTGGGTTCTGGGCGGAGCCAAGCTGCAGCTCCCTGACCCCCCCCACAGCCCCCTGGTGTCCCCACGCTAGGCGCGTCCCTCGGTCCCCTGTCCTGCAGCCTCCTCCCAACACAACACCCTGGAAGTCCTGGCGCACACCAGGACTCCACAACGGCCACATGCACAGTGCGCCTGCGACACCTGGGTGTGCGACTGTGCCCGAGGGGTCCGGCCGGCACGTGAGCGGCGCACCCATGGGGCATGGGTGTCCCGAATGGCTTTGGACCGCAGAGGGCCGGGTCCCGCACGTTGGCACCTGCGCGCTCTGTGCGTATGTCCCCGCGAGCCCTGCGTCCGTGTCCCGGCGCGGGTCCCGCAGGGTTTCCGTGTGTCTGTCTGGTGTCCCTCTTGTCCCTCCAGCCTCCGGGCAAAGCTGCCGTACCCCGAAGCGCCAGCAGAGGGCGCGGGGGCGCACTCGGGGCCGTCCACCAGGGAGCCACCAGGCGTGCCGGGTCCCCGCCGCCCCTCCGCCACCTCCGACCACCAGAACCAATAACAAAGACTGGTCCTCTCTCCAGGGCCCGTTATACTGTGCACGTGGCCCCCATGCGCCCCACTTTACGCTTCATGCCCCCCCCACCCGCTGCGGACCCCACAGTCCAGGACGCGCCTCCGCCTGGGGACGCACAGCGGGGAGCGCAGGACACTGACCGGCCAGCGGCCCCGCCCTCTGCGGGGAGGTGACAGTGTCCGAGGAATTGAAGCCCCCGAAGAGCTTGGGCTCGGCGGCCGGCGCGAAGGCGGCGCTGGGACCGCGGTGGCCCTCGGCCGAGGCCGGCTTGCTGGGCGTCTGGGAGGCGGGGAAGGCGCCGCCTGGCCCGTGGGTGTTCTCGGCCGGCTCCAGGCTGCGGCGCCGCTGGCTGGCGTCCTTGGGTTTGCTCTTGTTGCTGCCCATGGTCCTGGCTGGGGGCGAGAGGGGGAAATTGAAGTCCAAAGAGGTGGTGTGGCCTCAGGAGCTGGCCTCTCAGAGCCTCAGTTTCTCCATCTGTAAAATGAACACACTGATGACACTCATAAAGGTCTTCCTTGGGACAGCGCCAGACATAAAAGAAACTGACCTCCCCACCGCCCCTTGAGTCACTCTTTCAGTCCCTTGTGGACATGAATCTTGTCTATGTCCCCAACACCAGGCACATAGGGAGGGTGCACTGCAGGTTTGTTGAATGAATACATAACTGATTGAAATTGTCTAACTCTGGGGAAAAGGGCTAAAAGGGAGCTCCAGCCACAGGGCTTTTGCACATGTTGTTTCTACTGCTGAGAGTATTCTTTCCTGACGTTTCACCAGGTAACTTGTGCCTCAATCAGCTCTTAGTTCAAGTCACCTCTGTAGGAAAAGTTCCCTAAATTCTTTCACTGAGTTTAGTCCCCCCAACTTTGTGCCTCTCCTGGATTACATGTGGCCCCCTTTTTAAAAATCCCCAGGGTTGAACGGGCCTCCATCTTCTTCACTGGTGTGCTCTCAGAGCCTCGAGTTAAGAGACTCCTCAGCCAGAAATCTGGGAGGTACAGAGATGGGAAACACAGAGGGGAACCAAGTTGAAGGTCTCCCATGACACCCAAGGCCCTGCCACCCTCCTCTGCCTCCTACTTCCCCAACCACAGACCCTGGGTTTGGCTTCCCCACCCCTTGAGATAGCTATGGCCATCCCAGCTCTTCCACCCGACAGAGACATCGCCTTACCTGCTGGACAGCAGGGCTGTCCCAGACAATCTGGGAAGCAGCCTGGGACTTGGCACCAACAAGTAGCCTGGAGTCTTAGACTAGAGATACTGCTCCGAATCTCCCGGCTGTGTGTCCTTAGGCAAGTCACTTCCCCTCTCTGGGCCTCAGCGTCCTCATCTGCAAAGGAGGGAAAAACAAACTTGTTAGTGCTGCAGTGAGGCTGTGAATGAAAAGTAAAACCATCACAGCTCTCGCTCTGATCACTAAGCGAAGGCTCTGCTCTGGTCAGATTCCAGACTCACCATCCAGGTGGGACCTGGCATGGCACCAGTCCAGAGCCTCCTGTGAGAACTGTGAATGGGACAGGCCCCTTGCCTTACCGGGGCCTGGGGCAGGACTGGCTGCCTCAGCACCAAGCCCAGCTCTGCAACAACCAGCCCTATGGGAACCTTGGCCAACCCAGCACTTCCAGGCCGCAGGCTGCTCAGCTGCACGATGGGACGTGTGGCCCCTGTGCTCCCTGGGGACCAACAGGGCTCAGAGAATGTGGGGCTGGGGAGGCTCTGGGGAGACCTGTTCAGCTGCTCAAGGGATGACCAGGGCCTCTGGGGGACAGTTTCTACAGCAACCCATTCCACTGAGATCAGGGTGTCCGTCAGCACACACAGAGCTGATGTCCTAAGGGACCCGTTACTGCAACCTCAGGCCTGTGGGAGGCCCGGCCAGCCCCGCCCACTACTTGCTCCCTTACAGCTCCTGCCAGGCGGCAGGCCCTCTGCTAGTCACTCTAAGGGCACATGGAACTGGCCAGGTCCAGCTTCCGAGGACCCCATAGTAGGATTATAAAACTCAGCCAGGAGCCAGTGGCTCACGCCTGTAATCCTAGCTACTCAGGAGACAGAGATCAAGAGGATCACAGTTTGAAGCCAGCCCCGGGCAAATAATTCAGGAGACCCTGTCTGGAAAATACCCAACACAAAACAGAGCTAGTGGAGTGGCTCAGATGGAAGAACACCTGCCTAGCAAGTGTGAGGCCCTGAGTTCAAACCCCAGTACTGCCAAAAAAAATTAAAAAGATCTATTTTAAAATAAAAAGCTGTTTACAAGACATGAGGAATTGTCTGAGAGCGTGTGCTTTCTTTAGAGTGAGCTAAGAGATGAAGAGTGAGCCTCCCATCACTGGAGGTGGTCAAGGACCAGAAAATGGGTCCCTGGCTGATGTGCTTAGAAGGAAAGTGACAGTTGGGGCTAGACTCTGAGGGTCTTCCCAGTGACAGGAGGATCTACTGCCTTCCTGGGAGAAGGCAAAAAAGAAAAGAAGAGCACAGCCCCTGGGCCCTGGGCCCTGAGCTCTTCCACTGCCTCTCAGAATGTAGGCCTTGAAGACAAGATGGGGCGGGGGTGGGGGGTACTGGCTACAAAGTTTGCTGGTTTGTGTGATTGGATTTTTTGGGGGGGGGCTCTCTGTGGTTGATGCTGACTATGCAAATGACAGGTGTCTGTGGACAGGTGCGGGGGGGGGGGGGGGGTCCTGAGTGCTAGATCCCAGCCTCACTACCTAGCGCGGGGCCTTGGAGCCCTGCCTCAGCTTCCTCCAGTGTCACTTGGGGGCAGCACAGGGCAGTGGAACAATCAGAAGGCACTCAGAGCTCGCCTAGGATGGGGCAGCCTGTGACCAGCTTCAGTGAAGTGATGACAATCATCAGAGTGGCCTCTGGGAACTACAGGGACATACATTAAAAAAGCAGCATGCCCCATAACCCTGCCAGGAGACAGCCTGGGTCATGTTGACGTGATGGGTGTGCTTCCAGCATCTCATGACAATAAACAAAACTGGGACCCGGCCAGTACCCTGGGCTCTGAACTCCCCGCAGGCAGGGCTGGGTCAGAGCCCTCTCCACGCCCTGGCAAGTGGGACCGGCCCCCAGGAGGTGCCATGGAAGCATCGGCAGGGGAGACAAAGGACTGAAGGAGCACATGCTATAAATGTGCAGCCTGCGTTGTTCCTTCGGCCATGTCACAAACACCAAGTACCACAGCAGATACCACTCCCTGCCATCCACACACTCCCAGAGCCCAGGCCTGAGCTCTAAGCACTTTGCAAATACTGACTCACCGAATCCTCATGGTAATCCAAGAGGTAGGTATTAATAGTCTTTACTTTACAGGAGAAAGCCAAGGCGCAGAGAAGTTGAGGAATTTACCTGAGGTCACACAGCAAGGGTGAGAGTAAAAAGAAGAGGAGAGAGAAGCCATGCCAGTCAGGCAGGAACAGGGGCTGCTCACAGGAACAGCCAGAAGCCCTTGGCGAAGTGGAGGGCGGATAAGAGAGCCTAGAATTCAGCCTCCTCCCACTTAGATGAGTCTCACCAGGGGCTGTCATGCTGTGCACCTTGGGAGAGACCCCCTTTTCGTTCCTGGTTCTGGGCCCAAATACCCACTCCCTGCAAGCTGACTATTGAGAAGTCACCCATCTCATCCACTTGCACCCTGAAGGCAGAGACAGAGCCCTGGGTGCCCAATGGGGGGTGGGGAATAGGAGTGGGTAATGGGGGCCTGAGGTCCCCTTTCCTGTGGGGAGCACCTAACTATAGGCTCAGACTCCTCCCTAGACAGCACAGGGCTCCCATGTCCCCTCCGAGCCCCAGCACTACAGGTACCAGATCCTGACCTGACAGTGTCTCCTCCTAAACCTGCATCCCATCACCACACAGATGCTGACTCAAGGCGGTGACCACACAGCACCACCCACTTGGTCAGTCATCAAATATTAGCAGATCATTTACTATGTGCTGGGCTCTGCCCTATGGAGCCCTGTGATGCCTTCCTCCAATGCAGCCCTCCCAGCCTGGCTCCATCCCTCAGCAGGGCAGGGGACTCTGCAGCCCACCCTCCTCCCTGTAGCCAGAGGCATCTCTGCAAATCATCCAGGACACCAGTAACAACCCAAGCATCCATCACAGGGGACATCCAGGAGACCACTGTGCAGCACAGAGCTTGGTGAGGCCCAAGAGAAGGCTCCCGACCCACTGGGAAGAAGAAAGAGGAAGATGGTGATGTAGTTTCCTCTGGGCACGACCAGGCCTCAGTTTCCTCATCTGGAAAGTGGGGACAATCACACCACCTGGCAGGAGGAGGATGGAGTGAGATGACGTAGACACTGGGCTTAGTGTGGTGCCTGACATGTAGCAGGAACAAACTACTAGTATTTCTATAAATAAATCCGTACACATCAGTACACAGGCACGCACACATGTGCTCTGGAGGCTCAGAAAGTTCTGGAAGGATTCCAAACTCTTCACAATGTTTCATCCAAGAATGGTGGTGCAAGAGAGGAAAATCCCTTTTTTACTTTCTATACTGTATCAACTGACATTTGGAAATTACTTCGTCACGATTCTGGGTTTCTTTCTTTCTTTCTTTCTTTTTGCAGTGCTAGGGAGCGAACCCGGGATCTTGCATATTCTCCGCAAGTGCTCTCCTTATTTTTTTCTTCTTCTTGTTGGCAGCACTGGGCTTTGAACTCAGGGCCTTGAGCTTGCTAGGCAAGTGCTCTACCACTTGTGCCACGCCACCAGCCTTCTGTTTTTGTTTTTTATTTTTAATGAGACTTAGAATAGAACATGGAGAGGGCTGTTATCGTGTGTAGACGAGGTCTACACAGCTTGCCTGGTACTGCAGCCCACTCTGCCTCTCCCTCTGCCCAGCCATGCGCCTGACTGGTTCCCCCTCCGCCACCCTACGCTCACCTCCTGGTCCACAGAGGCTCACAGCACGCCTGTCCCTTCTCAGGATGACAGGGCCAGGAGCTGAGAGGTGCAGGGACCTCCAAGTCCACCTGGCTCACATCCTGGTGCGCTGGGGCTGCACTGCTGGACGAGCCTCTGTGCCTCCCGGGTCCTCATTTTCAAAGTGGGGCTGATCATAAACAGCCATCCAAGAAACAAGAGAGCCCATGTGGCAGGCGCAGAACAAGGGCCTGACAGAGCACAGACCTGCGCCTGACTGAGGTCACTTCGGAGGACAAGGGGGCAAGCGAGAGGCGGCAGGGCGCTGACTGCCCAGCAAAGCTTTGGCACGACTGATTCTAAATCGTGCCAGAGTAATGAGGTGGGATGACCGCTGCACAGCTTTAAATGGGACCAAGGTTCAGAGAAGCCATCCAAGAGCAATGGGGCAACAGAGGAAAATCCCTTTTTCACTGCATCAGCTGACTTTGGAAGTTACTTTGCCCGAGACCGTGCAGCAAGTGTGTGCAGCAAAGTTAGGTGCTCAGGGCTCAGGAGTGTGAGGTCAGAAAGCCCTGCTGGGTCCCACCCAAGGCACTGCCCAAGGCAACAGAGGGGCCCTCCAAAAAAAACAAAGGAGCCAAAGCAGTACAGGCCTGGAGTCAAAATGCCAGGCCAGAAGCCAGCCCCCACCTTCTACGCACACAGTCCCCCTAAAGTGGGAATCACCATGATTGTTCCTGCCTGATTGGGCCTGCTCTGGGGAAAACATGAGGTGATAGCTGAAAAGTGCTCTGCGCTAGGGAGAGATTATGGCTTCTACAGAAGACCTCTCCCAGTTTTGTTTTGTTTTGTTGCAGTGCTGGGATTTGAACTCAGCCCTCACACTTGCTAGGCAGGCACTCTACCACTTGAACCACTCCACCAGCCCTCTCCCAACTTTTGTAGTCACTCTTTTCTGATCACTCTCAGTCAGGCAAAAGCCCCCAAAGCCCTACTACGCGCCCTGGAGGACTGGTCTGGTGGAGTAATAGCAAGACCTGCACAGCCCCTTCACTGTGCAGGAGCACAGCCATGGCTGGACTGGACCAGGGCCTCTAGAAATGCATTCCTAGGGCTGGAGGCAGGGCTGGAGGCAGGATCTGTGGGAGGTGGTGAGGTCAAGGCAGGGAACCTCCTGGTGCCCTTGGGCTCTCATAAGAGGAGACCAAAGCCCCCCCACCCCCACCCCACACCCCCGTCACTGCCCTGCAAGGACATAGCAAGAAGACACCAGCTGCCTGCAATCCAGGAAGAGGTCCTCATCAGACACCATTCTACCAGCACCTTGACCTTGGATTCTCTAACTTCCAGAACCACGAGAAACACATGTTTGAGAATTATTTAAATTTTTTTGACAAATCGTTTTTTAAATTAATTTTTTTTCTTCTTTTTTTTTTTTGACAATATTGGGGATTGAATTCAGGGCCTTGCACTTGCTAGGCAGCAGCACTCTACCACTTGAGCCACTCTACCAGTCCCCTTTTTAATAAAAATTTTAAGTGAAATATAAAAATTACACATACTTATGGCACACCATGTGATCTATCTATATATATATATTACAGTATTTAAACCAGATTAAACATATCTATCTCCTCAAACATTTATCTTATCTTTCTTTTACGGTGAAAACTTCCAAAATCCTCTCTTGTAGCTTTGAAGCGTCACTGTTATCTACAGTCCCCTACCGCCCAGTGGCACACCAGAAATTCTTGCTCCTAGCTAACTGTAATTTAGTCCCCATTGACCAGCCTAAATACTAAGTCACCCTGTTCCTGGTTATTTGGTTATAGCAGCCTCAAGGGACTATGATGCACCCCCGCAAGTCAATGGCACCTAAGATACTTGCCAATGCATTAGTTTAGAAAAAAAAATGAGAAAAGGCTGTGCAGCTCAGTGGTAGCACGCTTGCCTGACTTGCTGGATGCACTGGGTTCCAGCACTGGAGAGGAGGAGGGAGAGAGAGAGAGAGAGAGAGAGAGAGAGAGAGAGAGAGAGAGAGAGAGAATATGGAATTAGAAAAGAGATCAGAGTGTTGTCTTTTTTTTTTTTTTTTTGAGGTACTGGGGTTTGAACTCAGGGCATACACATTGAGTCATTCCACCAGTCCTTTTCTGTGAAAGGTTTTTGCAAGATAGGGTCTCTTGAAGTATTTCCCCAGGCTGGCTTTGAACTGTGATCCTCCTGATCTCTGCCTCCTGAGAAGCTAGGATTACAGGCATGAGCCACCAGCACCCAGCAAGTATTGTCATTTGTACACAGTATGGATCTGGGAGAAGAACCAAGAGAACAAACTGGAAAACTATGAAGCCTATAATCCTAGCTACTTGGGAGTTGAGATCGGGAGGACTGTGGTTCAAAGCCAGCCCTGGGCAAATAGTTCGCAACACCCCTTCTCCAAAATAAGCAGAGCAAAATGGACCGTAGTGAAATGGGTGGCTCAAGCAGTAGAGCACCTGCTTTGCTAGCACGAAGCCCTGAGTTCAATCTCCAGTCCCACCTAATAAAGAAATAGGTAAATAAGCAAACAAATAAATAAAAATAAGAGTTGAATGTGATCCCAATAAAAATTCATTAGGAGTTTTTTTAATGAGACAAATCAATTTTAAAATTTGTAAATAAAAGTCTATGGATAAGAGTGGCCAGGAAGACCCTAAAGAGAAGAATAAAGGGAAAACAGACCAGGTGGCCAGGGAGGCTTGTCAGTTTAATTACTGTGACATCACTACATAAAAAAATCAAAGGGACAGAATAGAGGGTTCATCTGGGTGCCTGGAATCTTAGCTATTCAGGAGGCAGAGCACAGGAGGATCGAGGTTCAAAGCCAGCTCAGGCAAATAGTTCAAGAGACTCTATCTCGAAAAAAAAACCAACACAAAAAAGGGCTGGCAGAACGGCTCAAGCAGTAGAGCGCCTACTAAGTAAGTATGAGGCCCTGAGTTCAAACCCCAGTACCACCAAAAAAAATTGAGGGTTCAAATACTGTCCCCAAACATATGGGGACTGAATGTATAATTATGGCATTTCATACCAGCGAGAAAAAGGTGGATTCTTTTTAAGACAGAGTTGGGATTTGCATTCTGCCATCAGGAAACAAATGAAGTTGGATCTCAATGTCACTCCATATGCCAATAAATTCCAAATCAATCAGATTTAAACCACAAAAAACTAAAACCACACAAAGGGGAAGAGAGAACAAATGTTCTAATCTCAGAGTAGAGAAAGTAGCTAAAGATCATACAAAGCCTAGAAATCATTTTTAAAATAATAAATTGGTCTACATAAAAATCTAAAATGTAGGGCTGGTGGAGTGGCTCAAATGGTAGAGTGCCTGCCAAGCAAGTGTGAGATCCTGAGTTCAAATCTCAGGACTGCCAAAAATAGGGCAAAGATGACAAACATTTGTAATTCCCTGGCTCAAAAGACTGAGGCAGGAGAATTGTGGGTTTCATGCTACACAGTGAGACCCCATCTCAATAAATAAATAAATAACTGGAATAAACACTTCTCCATGGCCAACAGCACGAGACGTGCTCAACACCATCAGAGAGAGACACCTCACCCACTGGTCAGAATCAGAATCAAAGAGACAGGCAATAACAAGAGCTGGTGAGGATGCAGAAAGCATGGGACCTTCAGATGCTGCCAGGGATGCTAAAGTGACACAGCTGCATTGGTGAACAGTCTGGCAGGTCCTCAGGAAGTAAACATGGAGGGTCCATGACCCAGGGAGTCCACTCCTATGTATAAGTCAAGAGAAACCAAAAGACACAGATACAGCAGCACGAGAACTTGGCTGTTATCGATACTAGCCCCAAACTGAAAACAACCAAATGTCCATCAATCAAATATCCAAAGGGAAAGAGATCAATGCATCAAAGGGGCACAGGCACTCCCGTGATTATTGTGCTACTATTCACAATGGCCAAAAATGAAAGCAACCTAAGTGTCCCTCAACTGTGAATGGGTAAAGAAAATGTGGCACACGCATGCACAATATTCGGCTATAAAAAAGCATGGAGCTGGAAGCCGGTGGCTGACTCCCGTAACCCTAGCTACTCAGGGGGCAGAGACCAGGAGGATCGTGGTTCAAAGCCAGCCCGGGCAAATAGTTCACAAGACCCTATCTCAAAAAACCTATCACAAAAAAAAAGGGTGGTAGAGTGACTCAAGGTGTAGGCCCTGAGTTCAAGCCCCAGTACTGCAAAAAAAAAGTAAAAATAAAACATTACACAATACTCCACAAATATGTATGTTTATGTTTCAATTAAAAACATTTAAGTGTGTTAAACACAGATATATATGGCATATCCACACAATGAAACATCATTTAGCAGGAAGAAGGGAAATGTTGGCACCGTCTGCTGTATGTTAAGTGGAAGAGCCAGCGCAAGACAGCCTGGAGCAGCTCCTCTGGTACCCGCGTCCAGATGGGCAAAGCTGCAGCTGCTGAGGCCTGGGGGGTCCTCGGGGAATCGGGAACAGGTGAATAACTCAACTGTGGTACAGGTTCTTTCTTTTCTTTTTTTTTTTTTCTTGTGAGATTGGGGTTAGGGCTTCCACACTTGCAAAGAAGGCGCTCAACCGCTTGAGCCACACCTCCATCTTTTTTGCTCTGGTTATTTTGCAGCTAGGGTCTCTCAATCTGTTTGCCCAGGCTGGCTTCAAACTTTGATCCTCCTGATCTCAGCCTCCCAAGGAGCTAGGATTACAGGCATGAGCCACCAGCGCCCAGTTTACGGTTTCCTTTTGAGGTTATGAAAATGTTCTAAAATTGACTGTGGCCACTCTCTTTGTGCAGTCATCAACTTCGACACAGCGTAGCTAAGCACCTACTGGGCACTGCCATCATAGTGGGAAAGACAAACAATAACCAAGTGTCTGACCAGCTCAGGCAGGAGTGACAGAGGGTGTAGTGACAGTGACAGCCAGGGGCCTGAGAAAGTTTTACGCAGGTCCACATGCTGGTGGAGCAAACCAGGGAACGCAGCTCAGTGAGGAACAGAGACATCCAACAGCCTTTCTCAACTCACCCTCCTGCATGCCCAGTGAAGGGAAAGCCCACTGGGTCCTCAGGATGTGCTCTCAACCAGACAGAAGCCACAGATGTCATTTAACCAAGGGCTCAGAGAGGACAGCGGCAACGACACCTAGTTGACAGGGAGACAGACTCCTGGGGGACAGGCACCGTACCTGAGGCCAGAAGGACCCACCCAGGCCCTATGTAGTCAGCCCTGTTCCATAGTGGAGGAAACTGAGGCTGAGAGAGGTTTAGCTGCTTCCCAAGGTCACACAGCTCATACCAGACAGTGTATCAGGAGGCACACCTGGAGTGTCTGAGCTCCACAGATACCTCAGGACCCATCCCCCCAAAGAAGGCACAGTCAGGGCTTCTATCAGCAATCGCCCCTCCCCTCAGAAGGGCCCAAGGTGGGAGCAGTTCTTAACTGCTCCAGGAATGTCGCCAGGTAACAGAGTGGGTGTGGGTGCTGGGTGGGGAATGTGCAGAGAAGGAAGGCATGGGGGAGGCAGTGGACAACATGTTCACCCTCTGGAGAGAGGGAATCAAAAAACCTGGCCAGGTGGGGATGTGGCATCGTGGTGGTGGGGAGGGGCTGAAGCTCCCTTGGGTACCATGGAGACACCCACAGTCACCCCTGGGCAGCAGCAAAGGCGAATGAGCCAATCTGTGCAGGCGGTCTTGGCAATGGGCCTTCCCGGTGCTGCTTACTGTCACTCCAGAGCCACTGTTGCATCCACCCCCACCAGGACCCTGCCACATAGCAGAGGCTCAAAGAGACCAAGTTAGGTGCCTAGGCCACCATCCAAGATGGCAGAGGGCCAGCTGAGGGCCTGACTCTCCTGTTCCCTCTCCCATCGAGGTCAGTGGCCCAGTGAAGCTCCCAAAGAGTCCTTACCTTGGGGACTATGCACAGCCCCTTTGCCAGCCACACAGCAGCCAGGAAGGGACAGGGAAGAGAGAGCAGGCTCCAGGCCCCAGGCAGCTCTGCTTCCCACCCAGGCTGGTGGTGTCAGCACTGCATCCAGGAGCGAGGACCACTGAGGGGGCCCAGGAGGCCCAGGGCTGCATCTCCAGTGGTGTCCCATGCTCCTTGCAGCAGGTTCCCCCCAGTGGTCACCCAAAGAGAAGAAGCTGAGCCTGGGAGGCCCAGAGGGTGCCAGCTGGGAAATTCCCTGGGGCAAGCATCTACACAGTTCTCTGTTGACCTGAGAGCTGAGCACAGTGGGATTACAAATTGTAATCCCAGCACTTGGGAGACAAGGCAAGAGGCTGAAGAGTTCAAGGCTAGCTAGGTTACATAGTGAGTCCTTATCTCACCAAAAAAAAAAAAAAGCATCACCTGCTCACCTGGTGTTTTTCTGTGAGTGGTTTTGGGATGTAGAAAGGCCACCAGCTTCTGTATGAGGTACTGTGAATAATGATAGTGATAACTAATGCTCAAGCAATCCTACCTCAACCTCCTGAGGGGCTAGGACTATAGGCATGTCCCACTGCACCCAGCCCCAGTGCCATTCTTAAACCCATTTTACAGATGAGGACAATAAAGCACTGACAGATCAAATGATGGACCTAAGATCCCAGTTGGTGGCAGCTGGTGTCAAGTCTCCACCCAGCTTCTCCCTAGAGGGGTTGACCCCAGAGCCACTGGGAAGGGCTCCCAAAAAAGGTGCCTGGGTCTGGTTCTTCTGCAAGGTTTGGGGCCAACCAGGCCCTTCCCCAGAACCAGACATCTCCAGTACAGGCTGGGGTTGGGGCGGGGGGACAGGGTATGTGCTGCCAGGGATGACTGTTTTCCCCTCGTGTCCCTGCCTGGGGTTCACACCACCCCTTCAATGCTCAATCAGCACTATGGCAAGCTTCTGTCACATTGTCTTACACCCAAGGACACGGCTCCCGAGTGACTCCCAAAGCCCAGAGGGCAAGAGGCAAAAACACCAAGTGGATCCCAGCTTAGCTAGTCCTTGGCTCAAGCATCAGGTGACCCCAGAGGGATCCCCTAGAGAAATCTGTCCATCAGCTCAGTTCAGGAAGGCCCAGGGGGACCCATCCCACAGTAATCCTGTCAGGGCACATTGTCCCCAACATCCAGGAGTAGAGGGGGCTGAGGGCACAAGAGAAGACACCTGAACCTCAGTGGGCTTCCCTGAGGAGGGAGCATGCACTGAGTGTGAAGGCTGGGCAGTGTGTGCTGGGAAGATGGATGGTGGTGTGGCCAGACAGAGGGGTACTCTGGGCCTGGCTAGAAGCACCCATAAAGAGGGGCTGGGGGCTGACCAGTGGTCACACAGTCTGCTTCCTCAGTAGCCAAAAAGGAAGGACAGGCAGGGAGGAGGAGAGGGGGAGGCTGTCCACATCCACATCTCACCACCCCCCTCCCCGGGAGCCCCATGCACAAGAAAGGTCAGTGGGAGGGAGGGGTGGCTGGGTCCTCCTGACCATGGAGCTTCTCAGGGCTGGTGAAAAGGGCAAGGCTGGGCGGCTTCACTGCCCACCACCAGCCCATCCCAGCTTTTGCCCCACAGGTCCCTGCCAGGCAGCCTCAGCACAGGTGTAAAGGTTGAGCTCAGAGAGGGGAATGGCCAGCTCCAGGTCACACAGCAAGGCTGAGTCTGTCCTTGAATGAGACAGTGGCCAGAGGCACGGGGGCTAAGATTAGTTATGCGGACAGCTGCGGACAGCAGGCACAAGAGCACAGAGCTGAGAAGCCAGAAGAGGAGCTGCTGGCCCTGAGGGACCCAGAGGATGGACGGGTCTCAAGGACCCAGGTGGTACCATGTGGTTCGGCCCAGTGAATGCTGTCCATCATGGGAAGGTGTGGAAGGCCAAGGTCTGAATCCCTGTGACCCTTGGGCAAGCCACACACCAGTGTGGGCCTCAAATGTGCCCTAGGACATGGAACCCTGGCATGTCAAGGATCCCTTAGCAGATCTCCAGGACCCATGGGTAATCTTGGGGAGACACTGAGGTAACAAGTTTCGTTCTCTCCCAGCATCTCCAAGGTCACCACCCCTCCCAGAGCCCCCAGCCACCCCTCCCTTCTAGCAGACGGCGGATGGGCTGGGGGGATGGCCGCCAGCCGGCCCCTGCCCACGGCGCCTGCTGTTCCCTGCCAGCAGCTCTGGCTGCTTGTCGGCTCTGAGAACACGGCGCCCCTCCTCCACGCCCACGACCAGGCAGCATCTCCCTCTGGAGACACGGGTGGGCAGGAGTGCCTAGTGGCCAAGCACCACGAGGTGATCAGCCCTGAGCTCGAGCCCCCGCCTCACTCAGAGCTCAGTGACATGAGTCAGAGGAAGGTGCACCCCTCCCTCTGCTCTGCCGTGAAGTGGGGTCTCTAGCAGAGCCCTGTGGGGCACCTGCAATGAGTTGAGAGGTGGTGGTCAGCCAGTCAGGGGCCTGCTGCTTGCTCCCTCTTCCCCCTCCTCCACCTCCCTTAGTGATCCTCCAGCCTCTAGGCCTCCGTACATTCTGTTCCCTCCCCTGAAGCACCACCCACCTCCTCTCCCCTCACCCCATGAACTCCAGGGCACCCCAGGGGCCGACCATAGGCAGTATCCAATCTCACCCCCTCGGTGGATAGAGGTACCCCTCTGTTCTGGGCTCATAGTACCCCATCAAATGGAGACCAAGAGCTGGACTGCCTGAACTCAAAACCAACTCTGGTCCTTCCTCACTGTGTGCTTAACAAAGTTTCTCTGCCTCTCTGTGCCTGTTCCCCCCTTCCCTAAAAATAAAGCCAGGCAAGGTGACACATACTTGTAACCCCAGCACTTGGGAGGCTGAGGCAGGAGAATCTCAAGTTCAAAGCTACCCTGGCCTATATAGAAAGTTCCAGACCTTCATGAACTACATAGTGAGACCCCAGCTTTTAAAAAAATAATAATAAAATAAGGGCTGGCGGAGTGGCTCAAGTGGTAGAGCACCTGCCTAGCAAGCATGAGGCCCTGAGTTCAAACCCAGTACCAATTTCCTTTAAAGTCAATCAATGGGTGCCAGTGGTTCACACCTATAATCCTATTTGGGAGGCTGAGATTGAGAGGATCACGGTTCAAGGCCAGCCTGGGCAAATACTTCATGAGACCCCCATCTCCACAATAACCAGAATAAAATGGACTAGAGATGTGGCTCAAGTGGTAGAGTGCCTGCTTTGCAAGCGCAAAACCCTGAGTTCAAATCCCAGCCCCACCAAAACATAAAATAGGGATAAATATGAAAGCCTACTTCAAAAAACTGCTACAAGGATTGAGTTCTTATCTGTGAAGCCCCCAGAACAAAGACAAGTCCCAGCAGCACAGTCCCCATGTCTACTGGCCACCACACTGATCCCAGTGCTGACACCTGCTGAATACGTACTTGAGCCAGGCCTGGGAGGTGGGGTTGTCTCAGCCCTCGGGCTTCAGCGGGGCCTCAGCCTCACTATAAACACGTGTGTGTGCAAGGCGGGCGTGGCTGATACTAGGGAGTTGATGTTCTTTCGGGTGACTGTGACTTGGGGCCTTTCTTGATACACACTGAAACCCTGGCAGTAGGGCTTTACAATGGCCTCCCCGCCCCGCAGAATGCATGGGGGCAAGGAGGGCTGGGAGTACTGGGGGCTCAGCGATGGATCTGTGGAGTTCATTATATTAATACGCCTCTAAAATACAGAAAGTGCAAAAAAGTCCGATTAAGTTAAATAATGCAAGAATAAATGCTTGACTTCTTGCCCCCTCCCAACGACTACCCCAGACTAGGCCACCCACCTCCCCTTGTCCCCACCTCCCCCACACAAGGCAGCAGCCCCCTCACTGGTCCATCTGCTCCTGTTCCCGTCCCCACCCTGGTCTGTTCTGCACACAGCAGTCAAATGCACCCAGACCCTGCTGTGGCCCCTGCTCACTCCCAGTCAAAAGTCATTGTTTCCATGGTGGTCCAGAGCCCTCCCATGATCAGGCCCCTTAGTCTTGCTGCCCTATCCACCTCCATTATCCCCTGCTCACTCACTTAGCCTGGGCTCTTGCTGCTTCTCCAATACTCCAGGTATGTCCCTGCCTCAGGGCCTTTGCACAAGCCATCTGCATCCTAAGAAGCTATATGGCTCCTTCCTTCTCCCCTTCAATGTGAGCTCTATTTCTTGCCACTCAACTAATCACAAACTCATTCATGACCTGGCTGGCATTTCAACTCCCTTCCCTGTTTTATGCAAAATCCATGGGATGGATGGATGGATGGATAGATGGATGAATAGATGGATGGACAGATGATGGGTGGGTGGATAAGTGGATGGATGGATAGATGGATAGATGGATAGATGGATGGATAGGTGATATGTGGGTAGATGGGTGGATGGGTGGATGGAAGGATGGGTGGATGGGTAGGTAGTGGGGTAGGTGGCTGGCTGGCTAGACCCCACATCTGTCCAGCCCATGCCCAGACCTTCTACCTGTCTGATATACCCTCACAGCACAGCCTGTGACCACCTGACTTACACAGGGCTGTTGACAAGTCAGAGACAACTCCAAGTCCCAAGCCCCGCCCAGCACAGGCCCAGGCCTGGACCTCGGGTCCAGCAGATGTTTGCTGAGTGAGTGAGTGAGTGGCCATCTGAGGGCCAGGGCAGCCAGAGCACATCTGGTCCCACCCGTGGGAACATGCTCAGACCCAGCCTCAAACCGGCTCTGCCAGTGCAGCCGGGTGGAGCGACTGCAGGCTCTGGCTGGCATTGGCAGGATGAAGGGATGCTTCTGGAAACAGGACCTGCAATAGGGAGGTCACACCAAGCAAACCATGAAGCTCCCACTGCCCCAATCCCTGCAGAGGCAGAATGCTCTCTGCTGCTCTGGAAATGTCTCCTGGGGAGGAAGGGGCTCAGCCCCTGGCCTGCATAAGACATGGGACTCCTTCCCACTAGGACCCACCCAGCCTGGAAGCCTCAGAGGAAGGGTAGCACCAGGAAGTGGGTGGCCAGGAAGCAGGGAGCTGGGGCTGGGCAGCAGGTGAGCTGGTATAAAAACCCTGGCGTGTCCCACACCTTGCTGGGTAGCCTTTTGCAGACCTTGGTGCCCTTTTGGACTCAGTTTCCCCATATGAAAAGTGGTGTTAGGCACAGATTCCAGATCCCTTCAATCCCAAAGTGCTGAGCTATCTTGAAGAGGTCCCTGAGCAAGTCTAACCCTGACCCAAAGTCCAGTGGCTGGGGGTGCCAATGGCTGAGTCCAGGCTGACCAACGTGGCCCCACTCCCTCCAGACACAGCAATGATCAAAACCCCTCTGGTTGTTGAACACACAATGTTCACCCTCACTGTCTCACCTTCACTGTCCCCACACCCACAGAGCTGAGATAGGGCCAGTACAATACCCATTTCCCGGGAGGGAAAACTGAGGCTCAATTTATATAGCATGTTGGAGTCCAGGTCCCCTGACCCCCACCCCCAGAGTCACAGTGAGCAGCCTCCACCTACCCAAGACGTCCCAGACAGGAAACACTACACTTCAAGGTTGCTAGCTAGAATTTGGGGGATAGGGTTCATATGCTGCAAACCCATA
Organism: Castor canadensis; assembly: GCF_047511655.1. Lineage (NCBI taxonomy): Eukaryota > Metazoa > Chordata > Mammalia > Rodentia > Castoridae > Castor > Castor canadensis. The sequence continues at coordinate 160,792,624 of NC_133390.1, read as the reverse complement.
GATCCCTGGGCCCTGAGAGGCTGAGCCCAGCCCTGCCCCATTATATAATCCCACACTGAACCTCAGTTTCTCCAACTGTAAAATGAGTCAGCTCCTGCCGGCTTCACCTGAGGGGCCCTGGTGTTTGAAGCTACAGAAATGGAAGGCCTCAGTCTGGCCCACAAAGAGCAATGGGGAACCACAGGGCCTGTGTCTCCTGATGGCCCTGCAGTGAACCACAAACCCATGCATGTCTGGTGGGGGCGGAGAAGCTCTGCTATCACCAGTCCTAAACAGGAAGGATACCTCCTCTCCCCCAGACCCCATGTGACCCAGCCTCAAGGACTGTCAATTTCAGCCCCAAACTCAGCCTAAATCCACTTCCCTCCCTCCCACTGTGGCCACAGCCTTGATCAGGTCAGTCGCCTCCTCCCAAGTTCAAGGGAGCACAGAGCCTCTCTGAAATGCCATTCTGAATCTCTCAGCCCTTCTAACCCCTCACAGTCCTTGTACCCCTAAAATACAGGACAGTCCTTACAGGGGCCCCAAGGCCCTACAGGTGACCCTACCAGCCCCTCCCACTTCCTCATCTTGCTCCACTCATACTTGCCTGGCTGCTTCCCTTTCCCTGGGAACCGAGCACACACTTGCCTCAGGTCCTTTGCACATGCGGTTCCCTCTGCCTACAACCCACACACGTCTACACTCTTCACTCCTTCACCTCCTTCAGGTCTTCAGAACTCACGTCACCCACGTCAATGGGCCTTTCCTGAACACGCGTTTAAATGGCAGCACAACCAATCAACCTCCCTCTCTTCCAGCCTCAATTCAAAAGCCACCTCCTCATGGGGCCTCCTTGATCCCTCAGCCCCAGTGAGGACCTTAACTTCTCCTTCTTGGCCTGCACCACAGCTCTGATATCAGCGAGGACAGGGCCCACTACTGCCTCCCTCACAGCTGAATACTATAGACAACAGTGCATAGCAAAGAATGCCTGTGCAGCACAGGGCCTAGCATGGCAAGGGTAGCTGGGAATCACTGGATGAATGGATAGATGGAAGGATGGATGGATGGATGGATGAGCAGAGCACACAGAGTGGGCCTGGAACTTGCCATGAATGCCTGGTTGCTGAGAAAGCAAAGTGGCCAGGCCAATCCGGTAAAGCAAGATGAGAAACCAGGGAGGAAGATCCACCAAGTCCAGCAACTAGGCAGAGCAGTGGGCTGTCAGGCTCCCATCCTGTGCAACAGGCTGCATTTCCCACCCTCAGGGCCTCAGGAACAGAGTGCAGAGGAGGGGCAGGGGCCCTGCTCCCCAAGGAGGTGGCTCTTATGCTCCATCTGTCTCACCACAAAGGGGCTTTGTCCTCCATGCTGAGAGCCCCAGGAAGTCTGGTAGCCACCCCTGGCAGCCCAGCAGGGTCCAGCACCCCAGTCACAGCTCCAAAGTCAGAACCTCCCTGAGGCTGGCAGAGGGCCAGGCACAGCAATCTCAAGTCTTGTCTCCTCTCAAGAGCACAAGGTGATACCATTGTTACAGATGGGGAAACTGAGGCTCAGAACGGTAGTCAGTTGGCCAAGATATCCCAGCCAGAGATAAAGCTAGGATTCAAAGCCAGGCCCATCTGGCCCCACAGTCAGCAGCTGCGGCTCTCAACACAGTCTGTGGGAAGCACAGATCCTCTGAGCTCAAAAGGGTTGAGGTCTTTAAAGAGGCAGGAGGGGGCGACACTGCCTGGCCCTCCTCCCAAGTGGGCACTTGTGCCCTAGTAAGGTTTGCTCAACAAGGGAGGAAAGCTGGGCCCTGAACCCTTAGCCCCTGCCCCAGCTCTGCACCCTAGGTGCCTGCAGACCCCATGCCAGGTGGACTTAGCACACAGATCCCCACCACAGCAGCCGTGTGAGGAAAAGGTGTGACGGCAGGGACAAGGGGCAGTGCCCCCATCCTGCACTCACCGCTCTCCATTACCTCAGACCTCACTATCCGCCCAGCCAGCACCTACCTTCTCTGCAGGCCCATCTGTTTTTGGTTCAGCCACCCAGGCCACCTCATCAACACCAGGCTGCCTGAGCCAGCACCACCCACAGCACTTGATACCTCATCTTCCCAGGCACCCTAGGACACATATAAACTCCCCAGCAGCTACTTGGACCCTCCACAGATGGTGCCAGCCAACCTAGGTTCAAACCTCTGCTCCCTGGAGCCCCAAAATGAGCCGTGCATACCACATGTCAAACCCTTGCTCAGGTTCCACCATCCCAAGACCCTGCCTCCTTCCAGGGAGCCATGCCCCTCTTCCCCCAGGAAGCCCTCCCTGACTAGCCCCTTCTTCTGTCCCAGGCAGATGTTGAACCCCAGCCCCTATGGACTGCTCACTGGTTCCTTCTCTCTGTCCTCAGCAGGAGACAACCAGAACCTGCCCTGTTTCTGTGTCTGAGGGCACAGAGACAGTTTCAGGCCCAGTGGATCAACCAAGACCCTTCTAAAACTTTGTGTGTGACCTGCCTCTCCCCAGCCCCAGGACTTACACACACACACACACACACACACAACCAGGCATGCATGCTACTCCTGTACCCAGCACACCCCCATGCTTCTGTTTTCCTCTTGAGCTCCTTCTCACCCTTTAAGATCCAGGCCAGTCATTACCTCCTCTGGGAAGCCCTCCTAGCATTGTACACATCCCCTAAGATAGGGCAACGATCAGAGTGTGCATCTGACTCCCCCAGAGTACAAGCCTCTCCCAGAGAGATTCTTGGGGTCCCCAGCATCCACCACAGGCCCAGACATCACCAGTAGATAATTGAGGCCAGGTGCAGACAGCCCAGGACAGAGCCCCGAGCAGCCCACAGAGGCAGCAGGGTGCTGTTCTACACATGATGCCCATAGATTAGAGTTTGGGTGGAGTGGGTGGAGGGGGGAGCTTGCTGCAAAATGACCAACTGGTAACCAAACCCACGTTGCTTCTAAAACTAGGGCACAGGATTGAAATGGGAACAGCAGAATTGTCCCCAAATAGAACGGTGGCTCATCTGGTTCCGGGGCCTTCGGGAACACCTGGCAGGGGTGGGGGTGGGGAGAGCAGGTCGTTGCTCTGGACTTCAAGAGGAGACTGTCGTTAGGTCAACATGACCACAGTCGTCACTGACAGCACCCACCATGCTCAGGCCCCATCTGCACCCTGGGGGCTCCCTGGCCCACCCCACCTTCAAGCCTTTGATTATACGAACCCCTACCAATCCTGCCAGTTAAGAATCTCACCTAGCCTACAACCTTAACTTCCTGGAAGCCAGGCAAGGGTGGGCATCTGGGGAGAATGAAGCTTGCGGAGTCTTCCTGACAGCCTAAAAGGAAAAACTCCCACCCAGCTCATGAAGTGAAAACCCAGGCTCAGACAGAAGCCATTTTCCAGGGCACAGCAGGGCAGGCAGGTGGAGCAGGTGCTGTGTGGGAGCTGGCTGCCGCAGTTCCCAGGCCTGGCAGGGCCTGGTACAGCTCAGGACAAAGTCCACAGGGCACAGTCCCAGCCACCCAGGCAGCACAGGAGCCCCTACTTCCCTCCCCAGCCCCACCCCTGCCCAGTTGTGGGACACACCAGAACTGTCTCTCCATAGCAGACACGGACTCATTGCCCAGATGGGGAAACTGAGGCCTGGGAGGGTACAGGAATTTGCTTCTTGCAGCTATTTGAGTACTACCCCCACCCACCCAGTCAGGCCTTGAGCTAACTGCTTTATCATCTGGATGGACCCTATGGCTCTTCACCACCACCCCAAGATTTATTGCCCCATTTCCCAGAGAAGGAACAGGCTCTGAGAGGGGCAGCAGCAGCCCAAAGTCCCAGAGAAAATAAGCGGGAAAAGATGTTCCCACCCACACTGAAGGCAGGAAATTGGCTGGGTCCTTTCTGGGTTCTATGCCTCAGTTTCCCCATCTAGGAAACAGGATGTGCCTCAGGAGCCTTCTGTCAAGACAGTGGCCAGTGCTGAGCTGGGCACTGTGGCTCACACCTGTAATCCTAGCTACTTGGAAGGCTGAGAGGGGGAGGGATCAAGGTTCAAGGCCAACCCGGGCAAATAGTTCTCCAGACCCTATCTCCAAAATAACCACAGCAAAATGGATTGAAGGTGTGGCTTGAGTGGTTGAGTGCCTGCTTTATAAGCAGGAAGCCGTGAATTCAAACTCCAATCCCATAAAAAGACAAGTACCTAAGGGGCAGATGTGCCCTGGGCTGTTTCTTCACTCTGAGCCTCAGTTTCCCATTTGGAGAATGCCATTCCCTTCCTCCTTGGGCACAATCCACAATAAGTTACCAGCTACTGTCTATCGAGCACTTATTGTATCGTCCTGTTTGGGGGATGATCCACAATACCTCACTTTGAGCTTCAGAATTGGGGAAGAGAAGTCTGGTCTCCCTGCTGCCAGGAGCAGTCAAGGTCAGGCAAGAGGCAGAGAAGTGCTCAGGCCAGATGAGGGCAGGCCTACTGTGCCCAGAAGTACAGATCCACGCACCGGATGCCTTCAGGCAAGTCCCTTGTTCCTCTGAGCTGTTTGTCTTTGGTGACACAGGCTGAAGCATGTCACCTCGCAGGATGCTGAGAGGATGAGTTGCACCCTTCACCTGGCACTGAGCAAGAGCTCAACTATGTGCTGTAGCCAGGACAGCTCCTGAAGTGTTCCCAGGGCTGGCCCACCTGGGGCCCTCTCTTTCAGGATCCTGGGTAGGTCCAAGTGTCTGATCAGAGAGGATGGGAGGTAGGCGCCATCTGCCTCTTGTCTGCTTCTCCAAGCTCTGAGAAACGTTTCTGGAGCCACAGTCACCGTAGCACTGGAGGGCACTGAGAGGGAGAGCACATGGGGCTGTGGGGCCCGCACAGGCAAAAACCTGCGGGCCAGACCACCCAGGGCAAGTGGAGGACAGCCATTGGCTCAGAAAGGTTACAGGGTCACCTGCACGACTGGGAGATGATGAGGGTGGGGCCGAGAACGAGCTCTTCCCAGGTGGGCAGCAGCTCCAGGAGCCCATGTCATGGAGCCTAGGCCCATCCTTGCCCATCGTCTCTGAGTCTCAGCTGCTTTCTGAGAAGCAAGGGCAAGAGCAGGTCCCACCTCTCAGGCCATGCTGGCAAGGATGCAAAGCAGCCAATGCTCAGAAGGTGGGCACCTCTGAAGAGATGGGCCCATTCAGCTGGGGGCCTTGAATGCCACAGGGAACTGGACAGATGCCATGGTAGGTCATGGGCAGATAAGGGCTGAGGCAGGAGCCGGACTCAGAAAGTCCAGCTAGTGGTGGCTTCCAATCGATGCAGCCACCATTCATGTCTGTCTCTAGTTAACTTTCCGCTCCCTGACCCAAAGGACAAGCCAACAGACCAAGGTGACCAAGCCCAGCACTGGGGATTCCCAGATCAATTGGTCCAAGGAGGCCCAGAGTTCCTGCCTCATCAGGGAATTACCTTCCTCACCAAGGCTCTTACTGTGGACGGGCCCCAAGCCCAAGCACCAAGCACACATTGGCTCATTCTGATCACGCCACCCTGTCAAAGTTGGTGGCAGCCCTATCATTTGCATTGCACAGATGGGGAAACTAAGGCAAACATTTTTCCTACAATTAAACACAGCAAGAAGATGACTGAGTCAGGATTCAAACCCAGAGCCAATGGGCTACAAAAGCCTCACCACTTCTACTACACATTACATCAGAAGCATCCAATATCCCGTACTCCAGGTCCAAATGGAGACCTGCTAGCTAGAGCTGAAGGCCCAAGGAGCCAAGGTCACCAGCGCCATCCACCAACACACCCACAACTTCCCTGGCAAACATGTCAGCCACGTATGCAGAAATCAGGTAGGTGCTCACGAATCACCAAGCCCCCAGAAGTCTGGGCTCAGTCTCACTTGCTAGGTGACTTGTGGCCCCAGCCCTTCGCCTCTCTGAGCATGGGCTCTTATTCTGCTAGGAGAAGAGCAAGGCAAGGAACGGAATGGGTTACCTTGCTGTAGTCCAGCTCGGGAGGGCATAATGTGAGAACAGCCACAGCAAAGTAAAGTCAAGTGCTTCCTGACGCTACTCCAACCCGGTTGCCATCCCTCTGCATCCGGATTCTTCTCCCACTGGCCTCACAGCCAGCACACCCTACAGTCCCCAACAGCTCTGCAGCCCCCACCACCTCCCCATCCTAGTCATCCCCAGCCCCACGCAGGCACCAAAGAGGACTCGGCCAGGCCTGCCCATAGAGAAGTCTCCAGCCGGGATCCCATTCCAGAGCCCCAGGGAGAGAAGAGCCTGCACTGCATAGATGAGGAACCCAACAACCAGATAGGAAGGGACTGGGCCAAGTTCTTTCAACTTCTCCTTCCTTCTAGCTTCTCCTTTTCTTCTGGAACTTCTCTGGGGAGTTGGTGGGAAGTCACTTGCCCAAGGTCTCACAGCAAGGAGGAGAGAGATGGGAGTCTGGCTTTTAGCTCTGGGACCCTCTCCAGCCATCTACATCTCACCTCAGGCACCTGGCTGCACTGTGGTTGGGGACGGCTGGCTGGCTGCGGGGAGCCCTGAGTCAAAAGACAAGAGAGCTGCTTTTTTCTCCCATTTTCAGTGGTTTGCCATGAATCTTTCTGGCCTTGTTTCCCCCCTAGTGAAAAGAGAAAGTCTGAATATATCAGGAACTGCCAAACCTACAGCACAGGAGCAATAGTCTCAGCCTCTGCCCGCAGCAGACATTGCTAATTCCTGCCCATACAGCCAACACAGGGCCCCAGCGCGCCTCAGCACCGCGCTTCAGGTCTCGGATTTGAGTTCTGAGCCAAAGCAGGACTGGGTACCATCTGAGGCTGAGGAGGGAAGGGAACTGGGAATGGAAGATCTGGAATTCAACTGAACAGCCAGTAGATTCAAGTCACTGGGACGTACAGACTGGATCCTCACAAGGCAGGTGTGCGGAGGCAGACATCCAGAGAGGCTGCGACCTGACTTTGGACTTAACAACTGAAATGGAGCCTTGAAACAGGGAGGCCTCTAGAGGGTCTCCCTCCCCAGGATGGGCAGGGCAGAGCCATCCTCCCCTCGGCCCTACCAGATGCAAGGCAATGTCCACTTGACAGCTTTGAAAACACCTCATGGGAGGAAGCATCTGCTGTCAGGGGAGGTAGACCCTCAGCCAGCATCTGACTCTTCCCCACTCCCATTTATTAAGTACTTAAGTGTGCTGAGTACTTTACGTCTGCTCTCTTGGGACATCCTGGAACCATCACTCAACAGCCCACCTCACAGATGGGAACACTGAGGCCCCAGAAAAGAAAGTACCCTCCTAGGAATTGCAGTAGAAGCCAGAGTTGTTCCCAGGGAGATGAGGGGTGAGCAGGAGGTGAGAGCTGTGAGGGGAAGTAAAGGCCTAGGAAGTCCAAAAGGAGACAGAGGAGCAGAAGCCGCAACCTGTGGCAGGAAGTGAGGCTCTGGTTGAACGGCCCAGTATAGGAGCAGAGCCTCCACGGGCTCTGGGAGGCCAGGCAGTACTGAGCACTGGATGTGGAGTACAGAGCCAGACGGCCCCAAGACCCCAGTAAGCGGCTCCTCCCCTCCAGGCCTCACGTTTACATCTAGAAAATGAGGTGCAGTCCACCTCCTGCAGGTGTTCCCAAAGCTGAGCTGGGCCGGGCCCCCAGTACCACCCCCAGCTCAGCCTTCTGGCACCTAGAAAAGACTCAGAGAGGGCAGGGCAGGGCTCACAGTCACCCACCACATTGGTGACCTTAACTGTCAACATCCAGCCCTGCCCAGACTCCATGACATCATACAGCCAAGGTATGATGATCCTGGTGAGGCCAGGATCAGAGATGCCAACTGACCTCCCACTATAACACAGCAGAGCAGGTCCTGTTTTCTGAGTGACTTCTGATGCCAGGCACTGGGCACAGAACCCTCCCTGAACCCTAACCTGAAAGGGAGAGGTGTATTGTCCCCATTTTCAAGGTAAAGAAGCTTAAGTCTCAGAAAGATAAAATGAATGAGTCAAAGACACACAGTACATGGCACAGTCAGAACTTGAACTCAGCAGGGAATGTAGCTCAGTGGTAGAGTGCCTGCCTACCACGTACAAGGCCCTGGGTTCAATCCCAGCACTGAAAAAGAAAAAATGAACTTGAACCAGAATCATGGCTGACCTTCCTTGCTTCCTACCTCACTCCCTGCTTCCAGCCACTGTGCATCCTGCTTCCCTTATCCCTGACTCCCACTTTCTCTGGACTTCCTGTTGTTGAACTCCTACTATACCTTCAATGCCCTCTCACAAGTCTCCTCCTCTTTAGACCAGATTATGTCCCCACAGAGTATCAAGAGCCCAGCCCACACATCTATTCCCATTAGGTGCCTTAGTCAACTCTGTACCCTGGCCTCCAGCATGAGCCTGTCCACACAGGAAATATCAATCAGCCCCCTGTGTAAAAATGGACGCTAAAATGCTCCCTGAGGCCTCTGGGGCCACATGGTCCAGCCCTGCTGATAACAGGCCTTGTTTTACCTCTCCCTTACTCCATCCATTCTCTGTGCTCCAGCCCCACACGATGTATCCTCCGTGTTCCATCCTCATATGCTCTCCCCCAACAGCACACACTCCCCCGCCTCAGGGCCTTTGCACATGCACTCTCCTCTGTCTGGTTAACTCCTTCACACTTCAGGAGTCCTCTGTTCCCTGGGCCTCCCTCTCTGAGCCTTCACCACGTCAGTGATTATATATTAATTCACCTGGCAACTTGTTTGCTACTTGCTTCCCTCCAGATCTAAATTTCTGGGAGGTCAGGGACCTGTTCATAATTCTCCAGCAAGCATCTGGCCAGACAGACTACTATACACAACCCCAAATGCACTGTGAGGGATCTGAGCAGGAGGGAACAAGCACTTGCTCCCTTTTTTTGCCAGCTGAATGACTGCTCCCCTCAGCTCAGGCACCATCTCCTGGAAGCCATCCAGGCCTCTCACCCCAGTACTGCTCAGCCAAGTTCAATGAGGGGTCATGGATGCTTGTTTATAGGCAGGTTTGAGGAATGGGGTCAGCTGAGCACCAAAGGGATTGAGGTGAGGGGGTCTGTAAGCAGGCCACTAAGCCAATTTCTCCCTGGTTCCTGGGTCTTGGGGACCCAGATACCCCTCCCACCCACCACCAGATGACAATCAGAAAGGAACCAAAGCAGGAGCTAGGCCTGTGCCAAGGTCCCGAATGACCCCAGGAGAGGCCAGGAAGCTAGAGGGGTGGGGCCAGGCCTTGGGATCAAGTGCAGGGGAGTGGGCAGTTGTGGCAGGGATGCTGTCAGGCCTAGGCAGGCAGTCAGCTGAGAGTGACACACCATAAGTCACTTCACTTCCCTGGGTGGAAAGGCCACATCACTGAGGTATACCACATCCCCAGAAAGGCCTTTCGGCTCCCGCCAGTCACCAGCAGTGGAGTCTCTCCCGACACTGCCATATGCCTGATCCCACTGCACTGTCTGTGGCCTGCGCTGCCATTTCAGCTTCAAACTGTGTGGTCCTGGTCAGCTCACTTCCACTCTCTGAGTCTCAGTTTCGCCACCAGAAAAATAAGGATAAACAAGGGTTCCTACCTCTCAGGAGGCGATCAGCAGATGTTAGCAGCTACTGTTTTTTGTTTGGTTTGGGTTTTTTTGGTGGCACTGGGGTTTGAACTCAGGATCTTGCACTTGTCAGGTGCTCTACGACCTGAGCCACTCCTCCAACCCCAACTACTGCTATTATTGCTCCATTTTATTCATTTACTTTGGGGTGCTAGGCTGGAACCGGGGTCTGGGCATGGTACACGCATTACTGCTGAGCTATCCCAACTGCCCGGTGGTTCCATTTCACACTTGCCAAGGCGAGGCCTGAGATCACACAGCTGTAGGTGACAGACAGCGCTGGGCTGTTTTTTCTCAGGGACCTCTGGGGCCCCTTTTTGGGCACCAGTGCATCCTCTCCTGAAGGGGAGTGCCAGTGTGGCCGGCAACCTCCCATCCCACCCATCATGGGCAATTTGCCCCATGCCAGGCTCCATAACTGAGTATCTACTACCCACCAAGTCCCCGGGTGCAGAATCTTCACCTGAGGACCCCACCTCACAGCTGGGTCTCAAGACGGGACATCCCTTAGTTCAGGTGGTGTCTGGACTCCCCAGCCAGGGGCTGAGAAAAAGTTCAGCAATAGAGCCAGCCCGTCCCACTCTGATCTCAGCTGCACTCTGCCCAGGTGATCCACTGGGCAGAATCCACCAGGCTCCAGATCCCACAAGCACTCTGGCCACTCCCAAGTCTGCCTGGGGGTGGGAGTGGGGGCTGAATGGATACCCCACAGGTGAACCCCTTCTACTCATGCCCCCACCCTTCCACCAGCCCAGCAATCCTGGCCAAGGCCCACTCTCCACTGATGAAGACGCTGGCTCAGAGAGGGCAGGCATGTCTGAGGACACACAGCATGGTAAGTGGTGGCCCTGGTGAGGACTCAACCTCATGTCCAGCCGCTGTCCAGGTAGGCAAGTGGACTGGGCGCAGTGATGAAACCCCAAAACTTTTGCCAACTTCTGAGCCGGCCAGTGACTGGGCCTGTTCAGAGGCGGGGCTGGGGACTGGTGGGGACGATCAAGCGCAGTCTGGCCCAGTCCCCTCCAGGCCAGCAGCAGCAGGCCCTACCCCAGGCCCCACAAGGGCAGGAAGGTCCTGGTGGCCAGGCCAGCCAAACGCCTCCACCAGGGCACCCCAGACCCCCCCCCCACCCCGCACCTCCCACCCCCACCTCCCACTCAGGGCCGGGGGCTCGGGGCGCGGGGCTGGGCAGCCGTGGCCACAGGCGGCGCAGATTGACTCAGATTTGGCCTAGACCTGGCCCTGGGGCTCAACCGGCTCGCCTGCTCTTCCCGGCCGGGAAGCGGAGGGCGAGCCGAGGGGGTCCCCGCTCTGCCGGGACCGCGGCGCCCCCGCCCAGCCCCCGCCCCCCGCGGCATCACAACAAAAGGCCGCGCCGGGCAGGTCCCCGTGCGCCGCCCAGCGCCCCGGGACCGCGGCCCGGCCCGGGGTGGGAGTGGGCAGCGGCCCAGAGCTCGCGGGCCCGCGATCGGCGCGGGTGGGCTCGGGCGCGGCCCCCCGCCGGCCCGGCCTGGGCCCGCGGAGGGGCGGGGGCGCTCACCTGGACGGCGGGCGGGCGCGCGGGCGGACGGACGGACGCGTCGAGGGCGGACCCCGGACGGCCAGCGGTGGGCAGACGGCGGCCTGGCCGCTCCGGCTCCGGGGCCGGAATGGATTCCGGACCGGGAGAGACAGATCGAGAGAGAAAGGGAGGAGGAGGAGGAGGAGGCGGCGGCCGGGGAGGGAAGAGGAGGGAGGGAGCGCGAGCGGGAGGAGGGGCCCGGCAGGCAGCCGGGAGGAGGAGGAAGGAGGAAGCGAGGAAGCGCGCGCGGACTCGGCTCCCGCGGGTGACCTGGGACAGGCCGGGCGAGGCCCAAGCCAGGGGTCCCGCGGGCGGGACGCAGGAACAGAAGCCCCGCCCCCACACCGCCCCTGACAGCTCCCCCAGGCCCTGGCCCCCTCTGTCCCCAGGCCAAAGTGACTCCCTATCCTCCCAGCCCATTCACTTCTTATGCCCAAGTCCACGTCCCCGCCTTATGCACCAAGGGAGCACTCACTTCTTGCCAAGAGCCATGCTCCCAGCTCAGGTCCACTTTAGGATTTAATCCCAACAACTACCTGGACTGGGTGGCCAAAAATTATCCCCATTCACAGATGGTGAAACTGAGGCACTGGCCAGGCTCAGCCTTGACTTTGGCCTTGACCCGAATTTCTCCCAATGGGGACTGGAGCAGAAAGGCCAGTGTGGGGAGAAGCAGTATTTATTTTAATAGCTGTGGGGAGTCAGCAAGTTCCAACATTCTGCTGGGGAGGGGGAAGCAGGTATTTAGGTATCAAGACACTTCCAAAAAAATGAAGAGCCTGGAGGTTTCTGGACCCAGCAGGGTATGAAGTACAGCAGGAGGCGAGGACAATGAGAAATGCTGTCCTAGGCCACAAAGACCCCAGTCAGCCCCTGCCTGTCCTGGGTGCTGTGGCTCCAGCTTAAGTAATTCGACTTCCCTCTTTGAAAAAGCTTTCCTTTCCCAGGTGGGAAACCCCAGGCCCAGCCAGGTCAGAGTCAGGCCTGGGCTTCTCCCTGGACAGAGGTTCCAGGCTGAGGAGCTGGGTGGGGCACCCTAGAATGTGAGAGGCAACAGCCTCGGGGTGCAATCCCTCTTCCTGGAGACCAGCTATGAGCCAGGCTCTGAGCCAGACCCATCTGGGTTCACATCTAGGCCGGGCGCCGCCCTGCTGGGCCTTGTACAAGCCATGGGTTTCCTGGCCCAGTCCTCTCTCCTGTAAAGCAGATGAGGACATGGCCACCCAAGACTGAAGTGACAAGCCTGAGGGTTGTGTCCAAAGAAAGAATGGTAGCTCTCATGGTGATAGGCTGAGGATGGAGCAGGGCGGGGCTGCCTAGGGGCCCTCCCCAGTAGGCAGCAGAGCAGCAGGGGAGGCTCAGTGGGGCAGGTAGAAAGGCCACTGTTTGCAAGACTAGCTTAAATATTAACCCCAGCTTCCCGGGTCAGGCCCTGGCTGGGGGAGCAAGTTTCTGAGCTGTCCTGCTGTCCTGAGACACTTCAGTGGCCTTCACTGGCCACACTGGGCTGGGGGAGGGGACAACCTCCCTGCGCTGTGCTGGAACTGGCTCTTACCAACTTGCAAGAACTGATTGTGCTCATCTGTTCTTCCAAAGCCAAATGGGAGTATTAACACCTTGGAAATTGGCGGGTGCTACAAATTAAGCCTTTGTGTTTTTCTTCCAGACAGTTGGCTACTAAATGTTTACCAGCACATCACTAAATCCATTTCCAGAAAGTTCTGGAACTAAGTTCTAGAGAGCTGGAACTTAGTTCTAGTTCCAGAACTAAGATGATAGATGCTTTTAAGCAGACCTAAGTTCAAGCCTCATCTCTGCCACTTCCCAAATATGTGGGCTTAAACATGCCATTTCTAGGAGCCTCAGTATGCCAACCTGCAAAATGGGTGAAGACAGCACATCCCTCAGAAGGCTGGCATGAGGGTGAAGTGAAGTGATGCCCGCTTCACATGTGTGAGCTCTCAGCAGGCATAGATGCAGCCTTCCACCTGGAGCAGGCTGGCATGGAGGGCCTGTCTCCCTCTGCAGCGAGGACGTCAGGAGGAAGAGGCCTGCATCATTCTGAAGCATCGCAACACTCTACTTTTAACCACCTCTCTGGGCCTTTGCTCAGGCTATAACCCCACCCCCACCCCACCCCCCTCCTAGGAATATCCAGCTTCCAAACCTTCCCAGGCCTTCTAGGTCCTGAATAATGCCTCCTCCTCCAGGACACGCTTCTTGACACACCCCAGGTCCATCCTGGGTGTGTCTACCCCACCCATGCCCAGCACAGAGCAGCCACTGATAGGTTGGCTGGGAAGAACACACAACCTTGGATCCACAGACAAAAGCTTAAGCTGGGTCCCTGCCTGGGCTGGGGCCACCATCAGCATGAGGCTGCCAGCTGTTCCTTCCCTCCCCTGACCTGTCATCCTGTCCACCTCTGCTCACCACCCTCCACAGCTCCCCATTGCTACCAGAAGAAACTGAGCCTGAGGCCTTCACACTTGGCAGGTCTTGGCTTCCCTTGCTAAGGCAAGGCAAGGGCCTGCTATCCACTGTGTGTGGGCATGAACGCACAGAGCTGTGCTCCAGGGAGAGAGGCCTGAAGGCCTAAACCCAAGACATACTAGAGAAGTCAGATGGAGAGGTGAATTCAGTCTTCCTCAGAGACCCAACATGGGCAATGAGACCAGCCACCAACAAGTCCTTCCATCATCCTCTCACCGCTGGGGAAGGGACAAAGAGACAGCAGCACCTGAGTGGGAAGAGCCCGAGTGGGGGACACCCAGCTGGTGTTAACCACTAGCCCACACAACACTACAAGATTGATCTAAAACCTCACAGTCTCACCTGGGGCCCTATGGAGGCCTGAGGCTCAGATGCAACTCTGCCCAGCACAGAGACTGGGAACAAACATGGACGTCAAAGGTAAAGATGACACTGGGCCCCACCAGGCTCCAGTAAAAAGCCAGTGCCAAGGAACTCAGCAGCTTATCATACCACTCCCCTCAGGCCACAGGAGAGGCCCCAATAGGGACAGACACATTCCCAAGTTCACACAGAACTTCCAGCCCAGGCCCCCTTCAGACACATCCTAAAATGCCTGTGAGAAAAGATGAAAGGCCTCGGGGCCCTTGATCTGTGCATGCGTGGCCTGATGGGAGGGCATAGGGCAGGCAGAAGTCTTCAGCCAGAGCAGTGACCCTCAGATCAGAGGGCTTAGAATCCTGCTGAGCGGAAGAGACAGTCTCCACGGGAAAGCTGGGAAGAATAATTTTAAAGGCATTGTTATCTCAGTGACAGCTATCTGTGGGGAGCCCAGTCCTACAGGGCGATGAGGTAGGAGACAGCTTTAGCCCCACTGTACAGATGAGAAACTGAGGCTCAGGGAGGTGCCCACAGGGTGAGGAAGGGAAGCATTTCGAATTCAAACCCGAGCAGGATTCCAGCTTCCTGAATCTGGACCCAGCAAACCTCCCGTGAGCCTCAGGTTTACATCTTCCTCCATGTCATTGAGGGAGAGCCCGGGTCCACCGCAGCCTCCCATCCTTAGCTTCGGCCTTGGTTGGATGTCTGCATCTTCCAGTTCCCAGGGACCCAGAGGTGGAATGTAGCAATGTTTGTGGGCGGCTTTGGAAAGTAGATATGGCAGGAGAAAGAATGTTACTGCTGTCCTCCGCCAGCCCTCAGGAGGGGAGCAAAAAGCTGCCTTAGCTGTGGGCTGCGCACCGCGACCTCCTTCCAAGCAGTGCAGCGTGAGGGGGAGTAACTAACTGTACAGTGGGAACACCTGACAAACGGGTGCCCAAGGCCAGCATCACCAGTGATCAGTCCCACTGGTAATGTGTCCCCTTGACATGATGATAGGAATGGCATTTCACATCTGTGCCTCCTGCCCAGAAGCCACAGACAGAAGCATGAGAACACTCCTAGCAAGGGGTCTTCTACTAACACCTGACTCAGATGCCCCCAAACTGTCAAGATCATCAAAAACTAGGAAAAGTCTGAGAAGCCACCCCTTCCCTAAGGAGATAGGATCCCAGAGCAGAAAAAAAGTACATTGAGGAAAATTAAGGAAGTCTGAATAACAGGTGGACTTTAGTTCATGTATCAATATTGGCGCTAATGTACTTATTAATTAAGGGAAATTGAGCTGGGCATGGTGGCATACACCTGTAATCCCAGCACTCTGGAGGCTGAGAAAGGAGGATCTTGAGTTCAAGGCCAGCCTGAGCTACATAGACCCTGTCTCAAAAATAGGGGGGAGTGGTCAAGTGCCAGTGGCTCATACCTGTAATCCTAGCTACTTGGGAGGCAGAGATGGGGAGGATCACAGCTAAAGGCCAACCTAGACAAATAGTCCTCAAGTCTCCATGTCCAAAATAACCAGAGTAAAATGGACGAGAGGTTTGGCTCAAGCGGTAGAGTGCCTGCTTTGCAAGTACAAAGCCCTGAGTTCAAGCCCCAGTACCACCAAAAAAAAGAGGGGGAGAGGTTTGAGTATGGGTTATATGCCATGGTACGTCCTAGAGCAAAGAATAGAAATGTAGGATAGGAGGCTAACAGAGGTGCCTCTAAACACTTCCTTCTAAAGCTGAGGAAACTGAGGATCAGGCAACAGAAGTGACTTGCCCAAGGTTATACCGCGAGTTTATGATAGAGCCTAG
Source organism: Castor canadensis (assembly GCF_047511655.1). Classification (NCBI taxonomy): domain Eukaryota; kingdom Metazoa; phylum Chordata; class Mammalia; order Rodentia; family Castoridae; genus Castor; species Castor canadensis. The sequence continues at coordinate 160,776,807 of NC_133390.1, read as the reverse complement.
GCTAGGATCAAGGTTTGGTTGGTTTTGTTTGTTTTATTTAGTTTTGGTTTGGTTTGGTTTGTTTTTTGACAGTCATGTTGCTGTGTAGCCCTGGCTGGCCTCAAACTCAAAATCCTTCTGCTTCAGCTGGCATTACAGGTGTAACTCCTGGCCGAGGTTCAAGGTACCTTAATGTCGCAAGAACTTATTAACTGCCGATGGTATACAAGTGCTTAATCATGGTGAAGGCAGGTGGGCAGGGGCAAAAATCTGTCCTTGTGTGCTCACCTCCTTTAAGCCAGGTCTTCGGGGACTCTGAACTGCCCTTTGGGGGCTCGAGAGCCTGAAACGCTGTAAGTGAGAGGACCAAGAGCTTCGGTGCCCTGCAGGATTCAACATGGTGTGAGTCCATGAGGCCTGGGACAAGGTGAGTGCCCAAGAAAAAGGACTCTCTGTTCAAGTGTGTTCTGCACGTGACGGGAGCTCAGAAGGGGAGCACTTGGCAATTGACCTTGGCAGGGGATTCTAAGACAAGGGACAATTAGATTGGGTCTTGAAGGATGGAAAGTAGTTTGCCAGACTAGAGGACAGGGTAGCTGCAGTCCCAGCCTCCAGAGCTCACAGTCTGGTCCCACACTCTCCCCAGTTCCTCATGACCAGCTTTCCCCATTTCCTGGTGGCTCCTGACTTCCTGGCCTCTCTGGGCCCTGTGGCTCACCACTGCCTGAGCCAAGGGGCAGAAGTAGCAGGGCCAGGCAGGGGTGGGAATGGGTGTCAGGACTGAAGGAACCTCAGGGCCTGTCAGGAAGGGAAGCAAAGGCCTGCCTCCCACTCACCAGCACAGACTTCCTCCTTCTGCTCCAGCTCAGGGATTACCAGGCAGGATGGGGGGGCGGGGAGGCCAGGCCTGGCGCCTCCTTTGGTTTTCTCTGGCCTCTCCCAGACTCCCTGACCTGCTATCTGGTCCGTCTTCCCAAGGTCCATCCCCACCCTCCCACACACTCCTTCCCACCTCCGCACCACATATCTGCCCATGCAGAGTGCCGGCTCCTCTTTGCTGGTCCACACACCACTCACTCTCCTCTGCCCATCACAGACCCCACTTGGAGGTCTTCCCCAGAGACCCCTCCCTGTCCATTCACTCGTCCTACATGTTAGGCCTCTTCTGGGTTGGAGACAGATAAGGCAGTGACCAAAGTGGCTCAGCTGCTGTTCTTTGGAGTGTGGACTCCACCCCGTGTCCTCTGTGGCCTTTGTTCATCTGTGGATGAGGAACCCCAGTCTTGTGCAGCCTCCGCACAATGTGGCCTTGGGAAGTCCCTTCCTCTCTGGCCAGCATTGGACTCATAGCTACTCATGAGAGTAGCTGGCCCCAGAACTCCACAGCCCTGGTAAAGCACTTGGCCTTTCCCCACCCCTCCAGGCAGCCCCCCTGGGTGCACCTACAGGGATCCTAGATTGCAATTCCATTGCTCATTTTGCTCCTGGCAGGGGTGGGGTAGGTGGGGGGGGGTTGCTGCTGGGGGAAGAGTCTCCTAGAGGAAGTGCCCAGTGCTCTCCTGAAATGTTCAGGGACCCAGTTCTTCCCCTTCCCTTTGGCCTTGGCTCACTGTCCATGTCCACAAACCCTTAGGGCAGAAGCAAGTCATGAAGAGGAAGCTCCTTTGCCCTGGGCCTGAGTTTGGGGCCCTAACACAGGGGGGACCTATCCCTGGTGCCCTCCACTGGGCTTTATCTTAATTTGGCTTCTCCTGAGTCGATTGGAGAAAAGTACCCTGGGGAGGTGAGGGAACAGGTATAGAGAGACAGGGAAGGAAGAGAAAAACCAATGTCAGGAGTGTCAGGGAGTCAGCGTTGGGAGCCCAGGGAGACAGTGTGCAGCAGTCACCCTGCCACCTAAGAAAGCGCTGGAGGTGACTATCCAGCTGGCCCTCCTTTAAGAATCTAGGGTCAGAAACCTGGCCCCCCACAGCCCTCTGTCAGGCACATAGACTGCCTCCACCCCCAGCCACCCCGTCTATGTCCCCTCCCCCACACTCAGCCAGCGCTATCCCAGTTCATCTCATCTCCTTAGGTTCCCCTTTCCAAAACGTGGCTCTAAGCCCCAGCCCACACTTGCAGGCCATGCAGGGCCCAGCCTACCTCTCCGGTCCACCTTCCCAGGGTGGGGGTGGGGGGCAAAAGAGCTGGTCACTCCCAGGCCACTCCCTCCTGGGCTGTGCTTCTGGCCTCTCCCGCTTAGCTCCTGGGCCCTCCTCTAGCTCTGAGCGGGTCACAGGCTCACAGACCACGCTGGCATCCTCGCTTGCGATGAGTGTTAATCTTGACCCATGTGTTGCCCACTGCAGACTGAGAATGCCACAGCCACAGCAGAGATTGGGCCTGGGTCAGTGCTCCAGCTCGCTTACAACCGGGCCTGATGCTGACCAGGCTTGTTGGGACAGGAATCTGGTCTTGGATTCCCCAGGTTGGCGGGAACAAAGCCAGGCAAGCCCAGCCCTTGCCTGGGGCTAGCACCTTAGCCAGCCGCCCTGCCCTGGGTCACACCCTGAGATCCACCTCACCTTCTCCCTGTCCCTTGGCCAGCTCTGGGAGGGGCTTTAGGGAAGGGAATCCTAAAGGAGCCAGAAAAGAGCCCAGCCCCAGCCTGCACTGGCCCCAACCAGGACCACAGGTCTAGCTGCTACTTTTCCTACCCAGAGGCTAGGTTTAGAGGTCCAGAGCTGGCCCGGAAGCCCCTTCCCACACCCAAAACACCCCGAATTTGAACCCGGCCTCCTGCTGCTTGTGGTCTGTGCTCAGCTTTTCACCGCAGCTCCCTCCCAATAATTAAACTTATTTCATCACCCAATAGTTAAATAACTAGCACTGTTGTGGCCCATTCCTGGAGCTGTGGGCACCAGGATTTTCAGGGCCTTGGGGCAGGGCTGTCTGACTTCCTTCAACTCAGCAAACACTCCTGGAGCTCTTTGGGTAAACGAGGAATCTTCACCCACCCCTCTGCTGCCCCTGCCCACCCCAGGAATACAGAGCAGCAAAGGCTAGCCGGGGCACCCTCCACCTTGGGCCACACCTAGGAGGAGGCCCTGTACCAGCCAGGCCCCTCTACCTTCCAGGCCCAGAGAGGGTGGGGGATTTCCCTAAGTTCACAGAGCCCAGGTCTGGAGACCTGGTTGAAGTCTTGGGAATGGACCAAGCATTTAGTGAGTGCCTAGTGGGTGCAGGCTGGCGAGTAAAACCCACAGCTCCTGCTTTCCCAGAGTTTCCAGGCAGGCTGAGAGGTGGCCAGTAGAGCAGAGAACAAACCTACTGATGCAGAAAGTCAGGCCTTGGTGTCTGACAGGATGGGAATGACTGGGAAATGGGATGGGGAGGAGGCCAAGAGCTAAGGTCAGGAGGCCAAGGGGCTCCTCTCAAGAGTTTTGGCTGAAACTTAAAGGACAAAAAAGAGTGACCATAGTGAGGGAGGCTAGAAACAAAAAAATGCCAGGGAACTCTTCAGACCCCTTGTAACATATTCTCAGCATATTTCATGCTAAACTCCTTATCACAGCCCAGTGCTATCCTTTGCTGTTGTAAACTGTAAGATGAATTCCACCCTCCATTATCCCTCACATAAAAATATAAATATTGATTATACCCTATATCCCTGGGACCACCCAAACCCTCCCCACTCACCCATTCTTGGTGTTTGGGAACTGCCCAGGCCTTTCTCCTCCCCTCTTGAAACAGCTCTCTCTGCTCCGGGCCCCCATCTGACCCACCACGGGCTTTTGTAACTCCTCTCCCTAATCACCCACACTATGTCTATGTATCCTGCCTGGGTGTGTCCACGTGGGATATAAGAATCTGGAATGTTCTGCTTACCAGTGACTACAACAATAAGAAAACCTGGAGGGAAAGAGCAGAGGCTCCAGGAAGATAAAGCTGGGGCCCTTAGCAGGGGCTGGAGCACCTGGGCTGTGGGAAGGGCCTGAGTTGCAAGCCGCTGAGGACATTGGGACACCACTGAGGACGTTAGGACACCCAGCGAGGAGGCAACAGTGGTAAGATGACCCAGAGTCTGATTCTGAAAGATCCCACTGGCAGCAGGAAGGAGGGACTGAGGGAGGTTGTGGAGGCAGGAAGGCAGGGAAGTCCTCCAGGAGGGATGAAAGTGGCTCAGTCCTGGCAAGGGAGGGGTAGGGGTGGGTGACTCAAGTCCATTCTGAGGAAGCACCCACCGTCCTGTCCTTGCTGGCAGTCAGGACAGTAGGTGCTTAGACTTGTTGACCTTGAGACTGATCCTCAGGGTCCTGCGTGAGTGGAGCCAGCACACTGAGTTGGGGAGGGACCTGGGGAGGAGCCCCTTGAGGGGGAAGAATCAAGAGTTCAGTTTGGGGCCAGGCATGGTGGTTCACACCTATAGTCCTAGCACTTTGGAGGCAGAAGCAGAAGGATTCAGGCCAGGCTGTGCTTCATAGTGAGACTCTGTCTCCAAAAAAAAAAAAAAAAAAATCCAATTTTGGCCAAATTAATAGATCAAACTTATTGATTTCCAGGAGGATATTGACAAAATAATTTAACCAACACTTATTGAACACACTGCACCAGGTACTAGGTGCCGTGAATACACCAGCCCCTTGGGAAAGGGTCTGTTATTATCACCACTTCACTAAGGAAGAATCAGGCTTAGAGAGGGTGCTGTGGATGGGATGAGAAAGCCAGGCAGAGGCCAGGAGTCCTCCTGCCTAGCAGGCCTCGGGAGGGGCCTGCAAAGGAGGTCTTGCTTCCCAGAAGGGGTTTCTCCCAGGTCAGATGTTGTGGAGCGGCCACAGGAGGTGAGACACAGCCAACAGTGTCCAGGAGACCGAGCCACAAAGCATCTCCAGCAGACCTCAGGGAGGGAGGCTGAGGGGCAGCTGGACTTCAGAGGTCCTGGAGAGACCAGAAGAGAGGAGGTGGACAGAGCACATGGCCTCACCTTTCCAGGTGCTAAGCCTGGCAGGGAATGCAGGGGATGCAGTAGTGGCTCATGAGGACCAAGGACCCCAGGATACTGTGGCCAGGAGCTTCGTAGACCTGAAAGATAGACAGTTCAGACTACGATTTTCCTTGCTGACATCATTTGTGACTGTACCCAAGTCCTTTGAGAGCAGCTTCTCTCCAGTGAATGGAGAACAGGGCACAGGGTAGGGCTGGAGACAGGTGGGTGAGTCACTCTCAGCTTGGGGTGTCCCTTAGGAATAGGAACTTGGTCAGGTGAGAGGGCTACAGGCCAGTGCCCTAATATACCTGAAGGTCAAGTCCTCCTATGTCAGGATGGGAGAGTCTCCCTGGCACCAGCAGGCACCCTTCTAGCCCAGCAGTGAATACCAACACTTTCCCCACCACAGAAGCCTAGAGCTGAGAGGACACAGCCACCAGCTGTGTAAGCAGTCCCCTCTTGTATACTCCAGAGAAACTTAGGCCCAGACGTGGAAGAGGCTGGTCCAAGGCCTCATTCTCTTGGGCTCCTCCTTTCCTCACCACTATGAAGCTAACTCAGCAGCATGGTCACCTCTGGATGCCTGCCCCTTCTCCTCCAGGCTGAGTTAAGTCCTCCCCTGCATTCCCAAGGCACCTCAGACAGAATGTCACCAGGTTCACCATAGCCTATTGTAATCATCTGTCTGTGTGACCCCTTGGCCTCACCGATGGGAGACAGGAGTCATGTCTGGTCCACCTGGGTGTCCCTAATGCCTAGAACAGTGTCTGGACAGAACAAAGACTTTACTGAACCAGACCTTAAGTGAACTGGACCACTTGGTTCCTTGTTTAGGGCCACGGGTCATGATTATTTCCTGGCTTGGGAAGCAAAGTATCACAATCCAGGTTTGGCATTTCTACCAATCAATAGTATGGATGTAAAGTTTCAGGGTCCCTAAAGGACAAGAAAACAAAAGGGACATCAAGATTCCTGCCCTCCTAGAGGAGAAAGCAGAAGCCTGGAGCAATGAAGGTGGGAATACTGGGCACACAGTGAGATGGCATCGCCCTGATCCATACCTGCTTTCCAGGAATGCTAAGCCTGGATCCTCACCTGCAGTGCGGGGTTGGCCGCCTAGTCTCTGAAAGTCAGCCACTGTCCACTTCCAGGAGCTCACAGCTCTGGCCCTCAGAGTCTACTGGTCATCTGTCATATCCTGAGCTCTTGGAGCAAAACATCCCTAAGAAGCAGGGTGACTCATTCATAGCACCCTTGGCCAGATCCAGAGAAAAGGCAGACCATGAAATACATCCTGGGATTTTTAAAGAGGACAGGAATGAATTTCAAGATGAAGTTTCTCCTTGGTGGGCAGAGGCCAAGGAAGCTGGCACATGTATATTTTTCCTCCTGGGAGCAGCCGAGCTTTCTAGTGTGGAAACTGTCATGGCTTCAGCTCAATTCTCGCACAACACAGGGTGATGCCCTCCAGGAACACCAGAGGCAATGCTGCTTTTTCAGTAAGGGGCTGGGCTGTACCTGGTGACAGCCCCTTCACAGTTGACTGATTGGATGTGGTTAAAACCAAATTAGAGAGACTATTTTAGTTGTTCTTGTGCTAATTCACAACTCCTGCTGTCAAGCCCATGAGAAACTCGTGTACCCCTCTTATGTAGACAGAGGGAAGCTTACTGATGAACTTGAGTTGGACATCTTGTGACTTAAGATGACGTGGAGAGAGGCAACAGGTTGAGTCTGGGGTGACGTGGGAGAGCATGGGATACCAGGGAGGACAATGGCAAACTCCACCATTCACAGGAAGCCAACCTGAACCTCCTCTAGCAGGATAAAGGCAATGGACAGTGCTCTCTTAGTTCTAATCATGGGGCATCTATGCCCCAAGTTTATAGATGGTAGTCACCTCTTTAAAAATTATACTTTTGAGCCAGGGTCTCACGCTTGTAATCCTAGCTACTCAGGAAGCAGAGATCAGGAGGATCAAGGTCCTTCCCTTCCCTTCCCTCCCCTCCGCTCCCCTTTCCTCCCCTCCCCTCCCTTCCCTTCCCCTTCTATGGTACTGGGACTTGAACTCAGGGCCTTCACCTTGAGCAAGCCACTTCACCAGCCCTTTTTTGTGATGGTTTTTTCGAGAATGGGTCTCTCAAACTATTTGCCAGGCCTGCCTTTGAACCACATCTTCCTGATCTCTGCCTTCTGAGTAGCTAGGATTACAGGCATGAACCACTGGTGCCTGACCAGTTGTAAGATCTTTTAGCAAGGGAAAAGAGGTGACCCTTGAGGCACAGACTTTGAAGTCCCACTGCCTGATTCCAATCTCATTTTTCCCGCAAGGGTCCTGAGGCTAGCTCTTCCACGATTCTGAGCCTCCAGCGACTTGTAGATAACAAGATAGTGACAGTGTGCACAAAGCACATATCGCAGTGCCTGGCCACAGGAAGAACTTTCATTCAGGTGTCATTCACATGTGGTGAAATGGTCAGATCTGAAGCATTCAGGCAAGTTTGATGACTGTAGGTCAAGATAGAGAACATTTCTCTAGGTCCAGCTAGCTACTGGGGAGGCAGAGATTAGGAGGATCACCATTCAAGGCCAGGCCAGGCATAAAGTAGTCAGACCCATTTTTTTTTTTTTTGGGCAGTACTGAAGTTTGGACTCAGTGCTTCACACTTGCTAGGTAGGTACTCTACCACTTGAACCACTCTGCCAGCCCTTTTTCTGTGTTGAGTATGTTTGAGATAGGATCTCATGAACTGTTTGCCCAGGCTGACTTCAAACCATGATTCTCCTGATCTCTGCCTCGGGAGTAGCTAGGATTACAGCTGTGAGCAACCAGTGCCTGGTATGAGACCCCCATCTTGAACCAGAAGCTACGAGTGGTAGTGTGTGCTGTAATCCCAGCCACATGGGAGCTGTAGGTGGAAGGATCACAGTCCAAGGCCAGCTCCTGGCAAAAATGTGAGACCCTACCTAAAAAATAACTGAAACAAAAAAGGCCAAGGGGTGTAGCTTAAATGGTAGAGTATCTGCCTAGCAAGCACAAGGCCCTGGATTCAAACCTCAGTACTGCAAAAAAAAAAAAAGGAACATTTCGATCACCCCAGAAAGCTTTCTCATTTCTCATGTCATGTTCCTTCCTTGTCGGTTTGATTTCTACCGCCCCAGGACAGCGTTGTCTATTTTAGAATTCCACTGGTATAGAAACACCCAGTGTATATTGCATTTGCAGATGTTGGGCTCACTGCATTCACTGTGACTGTGTTGAGGTTTGTTCAGATGGCGTGTTTCGTTTAAGTCATTTCTTCATGGCGTGCAGTGTTTCATCGTTTCAATGCACTATACCTTACCCAGGTGACCGTGGCTGAACATCTGGGTCATTTCCGGATTTTGACTGTTACGAACAACGTTGCTGTGAACATCTAGCTAGAATGTAGCGCAGGACCCTGGGGACAGGTGTTTTCACTTCTCTTGGGCACAGCTGGGAGTGGACGGCTGGTCCCAAGGTACAGGCAGGGTGACTCTGAAGAAGCTCCTTGGTGGTTTTCTAAAGTGGTCATGCACTTCCACCAGCAATGTTGAGAGCCTTCCCACATCAGTGCGGTCGTCCTGGGGGTGCCTTGTGGGTTTTAACTTATATGACTAATGGTCGGCTCCTTTAGAATTTTTTTTTTTTTATCACTGGGGTTTGAACTCAGGTCTCATGCTTGTTAGGCAGGAGTTCTACCACTTGAGTTACTCTGCTAGCCCTAGAATTTTTTTTTTTTTTTCGATACTGGGGCTTGAACTCAGATCTATACCTTGAGCTACTCCACCAGTCCTTTTTTTGTGTGTGTGATGGTTTTTTCCAAGATAGAGTCTCATGAACTATTTGCCTGGGCCGGCTTTGAACCACTGTCCTCCTGATCTCTGCCTCCGAGTAGCTAGGATTACAGGTGTGAGCCACCAGCGACCAGCTAGAATTTTTATAAAGGTAGTTCCTTTCCCTTTGCTTCCTTGTTGCAAATGAGGAAAGGAAAAACTGAGGACAAAATCTATTAGAAATACTAGCCAGGCTTGGCCAGCCTGCGGTCAGGGGATCTGCATGATAAATTTGCCCCTGAATCAGCCACCACTTATAAACTACCTACTATGCTCCAGGCACCTTATATACATGGTATGCCCTATTTTTTCAACACCTCTGCAAGACTGTCTTGTGACCTCTGTGCAGGGACTGGAGAATCAGACGTGACCTCCCTCGGCAGTGCCACAGTTCCACCTCCCCAAGGATCCAAACTGGCAATGTGCTATCTGGCTCAAACACTCATTCACCAAGTTGTCTTCTTGCAAAACTCCATCTTGCATATACACACATAGGAATATTACTCAGCTTAGAAAAGCAATGAAGTCCTGACACGTGCTCCATGACTCTTGGGAACATTATGCTACAGGAATGGAGCCAGGCACAAAAGGTCACATATGATAGGTGTCCATGAATATGACAGATCCTGGATAGAGAAGTCTATGTAGATAGCAGGGGCGGTTTCCAAGGGCAGAGCGGGGAATGGGCAGAAAGTACTTACCAGGTGTGCAGCTTTCTTTTGGGACAAGTATTTGGGAACTAGACAGGTGGTGGCTGCACAACATTGTGAGGGTGATAAGTGCCACTGGTTGTAGACTTTTAAATGATTAACTTTAAAGTGTGTGAGGCTGGGGCAGTAGCTCAGTGGTGAAGCGTTGCCTAGCATGCATGAGGCCCTGAGTTCGAACTCTAGTACCACACATACAAAAAAAAGTGTGTGTATTTCATCTTAGTAGAATTAAGAGATAAAAACAGGGCTAGGTGCCAGTGGCTCATGCCTGCAGACCTAGCTACTTGGAGGTCTGAAATCAGGAGAATCATGGTTCGAGGCCAACTCAAGCATATAGTTTGTGAGGTCCCATCTCCAAAATAACCAAAGCAAAATGGACTGACAGTGTGGCTCAAGTGGTAGAGCACCTGCTTTGCAAGCATGAAGCCCTGAGTTTAAACCCCAGACCCACCAAAAGAAAAAGAAAAAACTTTGGCTGGGCAAGGTGGCTCATGTCTGTAATCCCAGCTACTTGGGAGGTAGAGATCAGGAGGACTGCAGTTTGAGGCCAGCCTGGGCAAAAAATTACTAAGCTTCCATCTCAACAAAAAAGCCAGACATGATGGCATGCACCTGTCATCCCAACTGTGTGGGAGGCACAGGTAGGAGGATTACCATACAAGGTTGGTCCAGACAAAAAGGAGACCCTATCTGAAAAATAATGAGAAAGGGCCAGGAGTGTGACTCAAGTGGTAGAGTACCAGCCTAGCCAGCATGAATCCCTGAGGTCAAAATTCTAGTACCATCAAAAAAGAAAAAAGATTAAAACAAAAACAAACAAAAGATGCTCTACCCCTGAGCTCTTACTCACCGATGAGCACAAAGTCATCATTAGTGATTTAGTTCTTTGGGCAGTAAAGCCTTCTGCACATAGACCTCATGTTCTCTCTCCCTAACAGAGTCCCTCTGAGACCTAGGGGTATAGCACAAGGCCCTGGGTTTGATCCCTAGCACCACAAAAAAACCAAAACCATAAACAAAACAAACCTCCCATTGAGCCCAGGATGGTGGTTCACTTCTGTAATCCCAGCGCTTAAGAACTGAAGTGGGCAGAACCTCAGTTCAAGGCTAGTCTGGGCTACATAGTGAGACCCTGTCTCAAAAAAAAAAAAAAAAAACGAACAATGAAAAGAAAAAGAAAAACAGTAGCATGGCTGAGAGATGCCACTGGAGTCTGGACACCATCTCCTCATCTGTGAAATGAGGTCATTATGTTACCATAATGGGGTTACGTGAGGAGCAAATGAAGTCATGTAATCAACATGCCTGCTCCCACGCAATGTTTACTTACTAAGCAGAATCATTAGGATGGGCCTCCTTCCACTATGGTCTATGCCACGAATATTCATTGAGAACCTACTATGTGCCAGGCACTCTTCTCAGCCTTTGGGACTCATCTGTAAGTGAACATCAAAATTCCTTTCTTCCTGGGGCTAAGACAGTAGACAATAAGTAAAATTTATGGTATGTTATTAGATAGTATATGCTAAGAAGGAAAAAATAAATAAGGGTTGAGGGTTAGGAAGTTTTGGGAAAGAGTTTAACATTTTTAACTGAGTGGCCAGAGAAACCTTCCCTGAGTAGCCTGAGGGAAGGGAGGTGTATCTGTTTCCCATTGCTGCTCTAACCGATTACCACAAACAGTAAAAGCAGTATTTCATAGTTCTTGAGGTTAGGAACTCAAAATGGGTCTTGCTGGGCTAAAACCAAGATGGTGAAGCCAGTGCCAGTGGCTCACTTCTGTAATCCCAGTTACTCAGGAGGCAGAGATCAAGAGGATCATGGTTCAAAGCCAGTCCGGGCATAGTTCACGAAACCCTATCTTGAAAATACCCAACACAAAAATGGGCTGGTTGGTAGAGTGTCTGCCTAGCAAGCATGAGGCCCTGAGTTCAAACCCCAGTGCCACGCACACACACAAAAAGATGTTGGCAGAGCTGCATCGTCTGGAAGCTCCACAGGGGACCCCTCCCTGCACCTTCTAATGTTTCTGCAGGTCGCCCACGTTCCTTGCCTAGTGGCTCTGCATTTCTTCAACTTCTGCTTCCAACTTTGACTTTTCTGTCTCTGTCCTCTCCTCTTATTAAGGACTGTTGTGATTAATGGAGCCCAACTGGATATTCCAGAATAATCTCCCCATTGAAAGACCCTTAACTTGATCACATCTGCAATGTCCCCTTTGCCATGGAAGGTAACAGCCACAGGTGCCTGGGAGTTAGGATATAGGAATTTGGGGGGGCTATTATATTGCCCACCACAAGCAGTATCTAAAGGAAGCAGGAACAGCAAGTTCAAAGGACCTGAAAGCAGATTACCTGGCATGTTGGAGGAAGATGGAAGCCAGTGAGGTTGGAGTAGTGGACAAAATGGAGGGAGATAGGATCAACAGAGGAGTGTCTCTTGCAGGCCTTTGTGGGTCCCAGTGAGGACTTTGGCCTTGACCCAAGATGGAAACTGCTGGGGAACATGATCTCACAGGTTTTAACAGGCTGCTGTGCTGAGAACAGACCACCTATGACGACCCTGAAGCAATGCCCAGGTGAGATGATGATGGCTGGACCACAGCAGTGGAGGGAAATGGTGAGATGGAATATCATTTTGGATTTTGAAGCTCAAGCTGCAAGGAGATACTTCTGTGTGTGACAGAGCAAGAATCAAGGAGGACTCCAAGGTTTTTGTCCTCAGCAATGGAAGGAATTAAGATGCTCTTTATGGGTTGGGAATATAGCTCAGTGGCAGAACATGTGTTTAGCAAGCACAAGGCCAAGTTCAAACCCCAGCAATCCTTCCCTCCAAAAAAGATGCTCTTTGTAGTAGTCTGTTTTCTAGCATGATAACAAAATATCTCAGGCAGATTACTTTTTAAAGAAAATAGGTTTATTTAGCTCATAGGAGGCTGAAAGTCCAAGATTGAGTGGCCCCATCGACTTGGCCTCTGGTGAGGGCTAGTGGCTGACAGCATTGAAGCTGGAGCACATGCAGTACCACTGGGATCCTTTCACCAGACAGGAAGCCAAGAAGGATTCAGGGGTCAGGCTCTGGCTGTTGTAACAACTCATTCTCATGAGAACTTGATCCCAAGAGACCAGGATTCCTCTATGTGGGCAGTGTCCACATGCATTCAAGGGCCTCCAACTAGACCCCACCTCTTAAAAGGGAGGTTCCAGCCAGGTGCCTGCGGCTCACGCCTGTAATCCTAGCTATTCAGGAGGCAAATATCAGCAGGATCTCGGTTCAAAGCCGGCCTGAGCCAATAGTTCCATGAGACCTTATCTCAAAAAACCCTTCACAAAAATAGGGATGGTGGAGTGACTCAAGGTGAAGGCCCTGAGTTCAAGCCCCAGTACCTCAAAAAAAAAAGAAAAAAAAAAGGGAAGTTCCATCACCTCCCACACCACCACACTGGGGACAAGTTTCCCTATATGAACCCTTGGGGATAAATCGTATTGGAATTCCAATTTTCAACACACACACACACACACACACACGTTTTAATTAGCTTGACTGTGGTAATTACTGCACAAAATATACATGCATTAAATTGAGTTGTATACCTTTACTATACATAGTTTTGTTTTTGTTTTTTTCAGTACTGAGGTTTGAACTCAGGACCTACACCCCTGAGCCACTCCACCAGCCCTTTACTGATGGGTTTTTTTTTTTTTTTTTTTTGAGGCAGGGTCTCTAGAACTATTTACCCAGGCTGGCTTTGAATGGCAATCTGCCTGATCTCTGCCTCCTGAGTAGATAGGGTTACATTTGTGAGCCACCAGCATCCAGTCATTGTTTTTTTTGTTTTTTAATTTAAGATGGGGAAGACCACAGGAAGGCAGGCTTGGGCTGCTGGTGAGGAGATTAGGAATTTGCTTTGAGATATCTGTTGGCTATCCAAATGCATAAACTGAGTAGAAAGTCAGATCTCTGGGTCTGGCAGTTAGGAGAAGAGGTCTGGAGAGGCGTGTTTGGGAAGTATCTGCATTTGAGTTATGTCATGGTCAATTATCAACTTGACTGGGCTTTGGATGTCCAGATATAGGATTAAGCATTATTTCTGGGTGTGTCTGTGGAGGCATTGCCAGGAGAGATTAGCATTAAATTGCTGAGTGGGCCTCCTCTAATTTCTAGAGGTTCTGGATAGAACCAAAAGGCAGGGAAGTTGGATTCACCTCCCTCTACCTGACAACAGGAGCTGGGACATTCTTCTACCCTCACACTCCTGGTTCTCAGGCCTTCAGACTCCAACTAGGATCTACACCAGTGGCCTCAGTCCTAGCTCTCCTGGCTTTACATCCTGCAGATCCCAGGGCTCATCAGCCTTCAGTCACTTGCACCAATCTCTTACACGAAATTCCTCCTCTTGGTTCTCTCTGGAGAACCCTGATTAATTCAGATATTTAAAGCCATGAACCCAATGAGCTCTCTCAGGAGTGGGTGTAAGAGAAGTCTAGGGACTGGGGTTTCAGCATTGCAAAGACGACAAGGACTGAGGCCTGGGTCCTCTGATAAGGAACCAGGGATATAGGAAGAAGATGAGGTCCTGGAAGAATGAGAGCAGAATGCTACCAACTCTGCCCAACTCTGCGCGTGGAATGAAGGGTGGGTGGAAAAAGCATGACCACCCCTGCTTTCTGAGAGCTGGTTTCTGGCTTGGTGTTTAAGGGAGACAATGGGAGAATTTGGACCTCCAAGGTAGCATTGCTGGGTCTGCTTTAAAGGCCCGGCCCCAACGCTCACCATAACCTCCCTCTGATTTCAGCTCGTCACTTCTGGTCTGCCATGGCTAGACTGACCCCCTGGTCTGAGACGGTACCCCTGTGCCAGGATCCTACAGTACCTGCTGCTTCCCCTTGATGGAGCGCTCCCCACACCACGCCAGTTCCCATGCTTGTGTTCCCCAACAAGCTAGGTACACTGTGGATTTCTGGGAAGACTCCTTGTTTCTGTGGCCTCAGTGCCTGGTATCTATGAGTCTAAGAGATGCTTATGGAACGGAGTATTCCTTGAAAGCCCTTCTCATGCTAGCATCTGGTCCTTTGTTCTGCAGAACTCCAGTCCCTGGGCTTCCTCTCCTGACAGCTGCAGTGCTGGGACCTTCGAAGTCCCTGAATGGCTCAACAGAGACCCTCACAGCACAACCTACTAACACTAAGTATCAGCAACATGGCAAGGAAAGGGCTTTGGACCTGAGCAACAGCCTCTGTTCTAGCATGCTCAGGAAGCCCAGACTTGGGTCTAAGTGGAGATGACACCTGCCCATCCCTTAAGCTCCTCCTCAATACTGACAATATTTGGGAAAGTGCCTGGCACATGGCCAGCTGGACAGTCGGATTTCCCAGAGGCCAGGGGTTTTCCTCAGCAGCTGATTCAGGCACATGAGTAGATAGCCCGAGGCTGTGTGAGGCCTCTGTTGCACTGCACTTGGTCTTTCTCAAGCTCTGAGGAGAAGTAAGTCTTCCTGAGGCAACAGGAACCTAAGCAGTGAGTGGGGCCCAGACCAACTGGAAATTTTAACTTGCTTACAGACGTCCAGTATTTCCAATGACTAAAGGCCACAGGAAGCATTTGGCTGGACCCTTCCTGAAAACATGTTCTAGAATGGCTTGGCCTGCAGGGCTGCTCTGACCAAAGTTACCCTGTCCTGCCCATCTTGCCCCACTGTCCCACTTCTCCGGGTGCTGGCTTTTCCCTTGCTCCCAGGTAGAAACCCAGGCTGCCCCATTCCCTGGCAGCGGAGTTTATTGACTGGCAGGTTCAGCATGCATGAGTTTATTGACCTTTATTTCTCAACATAACTTTTCCTCACTGGTCAGAGAATAAAAGAATTGCAGAGAAGAGTATGCAGGTACAAGTGTGTCATGAAGTGTGTCATGGTGGGATGAAAAGAGGTTGGTCTGAAAGTGGCAAGCCTGGTATTTCAGAGGCTCAGTTTGTGCCCAAGAAATCCACACATTCAGCCACATCCCTTCCACGTGCTGGAGAATGGGCATTATCTGGTCCAGGCCTTCTACAAGTTCTCCCACTGGGCACCTTTGGCACCTAGCCTTTTGAGGAATGTGGGATTGCTAACCCTGCATGACCATGACATCCCAACCTAAGCACAGCAAGGCCTGACACCTTACACAGCAGAGATGAAGGTGACAATGAGCAGGAGATGCACAAATACTGGGAGAGGGTGCCTGTCAGTAGCACTAGGTCATGTCTCCAAATGGGAGTGTGACTCCACTAGCGGCTGGATGCAAGGATCAAGTAGAGAGCTGACGGAACTTCTAGAAACCCTCTCGGTGCAGCATCTGTCATGGGCATTATGGTCCCTTGTACTCTAAAGCAATGCAGGAGCACAAGGAAGATCTGCCTGGCTGAAGCCTGGGGACCATCATGACTGTAGGGATCTCTGTAGTCAGAGGGCGGTGCAGCCATCTCAGAAAGATAACAGGATGTTGATTCTTGGGAGAGCTGTCCCAGGGTGCTCAGGCCACCAACCTGGCCCCTCAAGCTTCCACTTCTACCGCTTCTTCTTTGTCTCCTTCTTGGGCCTCTTGCTGACAGAAGGAACAGTAGCCTTGGGCTTCCGTACCACCTCTGCACTTCTAGGCTCAGATGGTTCCATCTCCTGCATGACAATAAAAACAGTCCTGCTTAAAAGAGTCAAGCCTGATGAAAGGGACTTTTGCAAACTGAAGCACACCAAAAAAACCACTAGGGATGGGAACCATGATAACGGATCCACATGTATATGGGGCTGGATCACTTCCCAGCTAAGTGATCTTATGCGCAACTCATGTCCCCTCTCTGTGCCGCCTGGATGCATTCACCTGTGAAATGGAAACAGTGATGCATACCTTGGAGGCCTCATGTGAGGAGGAGGAAATGCCTAGAAAGTACCAGGAAGCTGCGGTTGCACCGAGCAAGGGGCTGGCTGTGGGGCAGACTACTGTGGCTGGCTCTCCTTTTGGCAGCCACTCTCTTTTTCCCATCCAACCCACAGAAGGCCAGGGCAGTGGGTAGAGAGCAGCAGGCAGGTAGGCAGTCATCAAACTGTGCTCTGTGTAGCCTGGCAGACGTGCCCTTGGGGAGGAGTGCCATAGGCGCTCTGTTCTATTCATTGTATAAAGTGTTTCGGATAAATCTTAGGAGGAATAAATCACAAAGATTTTGCTGCTGAAAAGATAAAAAACAGTTCAAAACCACAGATTCAGGCCCAGCCTATTCACTGCGCTAATAAAGAGGTTGAACTACTGGAAGGGACAAGCCTGCCCCAGGGCATTCAGGCTCATGCCAGTGAACAATCTGGAACAGACTCAGTCTGCTCCTATCTAGGTTCCTCTCCTCTGGGAAACAACACACAGTGTGCTATGGCCAGGAAGGATATCAGAGAGGCCAGGCTAACCCAGGCACTCTAGTCACAGACTATACAGGCCTCATCTGGTCCACAGGCAAATTTCACTTGGCTTAGAGTTATTTTCAAAAATTTAAGCCAATTGGATGGCTTCCCATTAAATCTGAACTCCCAGCTCCTCCTGAAAACTTCATACATGGCGATGCTGGCCCTGCACTCTCTAAGGGCCCAATAGCTCCTGAGTGCTGCCCTTTCATTGAGGTGGGCGTTACCCCAACCCCTAACACAGAAGAGGGAAAGGTTCTGCAGTGCCCTGACATTTATGAAACCAGGAAAATGAAAAGCAGACTAAGACTTACTGGAAGGGAACACACTTGCTCTAAAAGACAAAAATATTCCTCCATGTTTAACGTTCTCTCCTTTCTGACTTTCCCTGCTCACACCCAGTCCCTGAGGAGGCTTACCCTACCACAGCTGGGGGTGATGTGATGCAGTCTCTGCCACAGGTCCAACACAGATGCCTGTCAACTCCCTCTTATGGGCCATCACTATCTCCAGCCAGTCAAACAGCAGAAAGAAGATCCTGCCAAGCCCCAGGCTCAAGATAACAGGAGGCCACCCTTCCCTGCTAGGCCTCAAGTCTGAAGCTTTGCATTCTCCTGGCTGCTGGGCCTTATCTTGTCAAAACTCAAAATGATGTCCAGCATTCCCCTATGCTGATATATATATTCCCCTATGCTGTATATGAAACCTGGCCAAGAAATAGAAAAGATCAGCCTATTACAAAAGCAACCAAAACCAAACCTCAGAGGAATGTGTGCCAAATGCCCACACCGACAGCTGCAGAATCCATGAGGAAGGCTCATGGTTAATGCAGACCTGATGGGGCACTTGGGAGCTTGCTGCAGTACCTGTGGTAGTGGAAACCAGGTGGTCCTGGAGTTCCCTGGGCAAAGGCAAAGACTGCCTGGTCTCCAGGACAGAGCCTCCATTCTGCACTCAATGTGGGGCCTCTGGCATCAGTGGGTTCTGGTACAGAATCCACAGAGACTGTGATGCCCAGTGGCTGCCTAGGGCCTCCTCACTCCACAGACCCTCCCTGGTGCCTCAGTCCTCCTGGCCTCCCAGACTTCTGCCCTCACCCAGCTGTCAATATTAAACATGTCCCATGAGCCTCCAACTCAACTGTCCCAGCCTGTATGGCCTCTTCTCCAGCAGCCTAGCCTCCTCCAGTAGGTAGGGGGACCAGAGCCCAGTGACCCACCCTCCTCTCTTCTGAACTTTGCTGTTCTCTAGCATCTAAGTTCCTTCTTTAGTTCTTCCTGCTGCCACCATCCCAGTCCTCCCATCTGCCAAAGGGACTCCTGAAGTGCAGGTCTGACCACTGCTCCCCACTTAACCTTGGTTTTCACCACCAGCAGCTTCACATTCCACTGGTGGACTGGCAGCTAAGGAGGTCACCTCTCCAGTCTCACTTGGGCTCTTCTCTATCCCCACACTGGTCAGGTCCAGGGCTTCCCTCACCACCTCTATCAAGATTAACATCCTTTTTTCCTTTTCCCCCCAACCCCAGCAAACCCCATCCTATGACTGAGCCCCACTCAAGAACACATTCCAACTAAACGACCAGCTATCCTTCTCTGTTCGTCCACCTCCAGGCTGGGGGCAGCTCCTTCTCCACCCCTAGTATTCAGGAACCTTATAATATCACTATTACTTTACCATGGTGACATATTTTCATGTCCACCTCCTCCATTAGCTGGTGAGCTCTTTAGGACAGCTTCCATTGTTGCTGGGAGAGCGTACAAAATGAAAGAACAAACAAGGCTTCCCATAACCACAGGAACTTCATCCTTATTTATCGCTCTGAAGGTACAACACTAGGCCTCACCTTTTTCCATGGACACAGAGGACACAAGCAGTCTTAAAACACAGCCTACACAACGGCTATGCATGGCACAGCACTACGACCACCATGGCCACCACAGCCACCAGCGCCTGGTACCACCACATCACCACCACCACCACCACTGCTGCAACAAAAGCAGTCAAGTAGTTATTATTTACACTATGCCAGTCCGTGTTACATGGTCTGGACATAGTTTAGCATCTGAGTGCCATAATGGCCCCATTTTACAAAGGAACAGACCCTGAGAGAGGTCATGTGACTTGCCTAAGAGCTCAGCTGGTCAGTAGTAGAGCCAGGACCTGAACCTAATCTCTTACTGTGTTCTCAGTATGTCTGGGAACCTCAGGGCTTCCTGAGGACCTTGAGACTATGGATACATTGCATCTGAGTTAATTATGAAATCTATTTTCTCTACTTAGCAGACCCTGGAACACCAGGTAACTCTGGAATGACAAGAATGGTTTGTTCTAGATTCCGTATGCCAAAGGGTCACTCTGAGGCTCCTGTTTGTGACTAACATTCCTATAGGAGTCAGGAAAGTGGGTTAGCGCTCTGGAGTCAGTCTTTGTTTTTCACATCTGACAGTGGCTCCCTGTGGGTGTGTGTGCATGTTACAGTCATTGCGTCATCCAAATGCATTATCTGTCTCCTCTTCACTCAGCCTCTTTTTTCCCCCATTTCAGTTTCTGGCCACTGCCACCCATCCAGTTACCCAGGCTAGACAGCATTCAGTCACCCAAGTCATTTCTCAGCCCTAATCATCCCCTTGTACCCCCACATCCAATCTGTCTCCAAGTCCTGTTCATTTCACTTTCCAAGGGGCTCTTTTCAAGAGGATTCCATGATGTTCTGCCCATCCTTCACTGTCCCAACTGCCCAGAGGTTTTACTGCCTTTCCCTCACACCATTCCACTCCCATCTTCCCCCACATTGCTTCCAGAGACTATTTGCAGGACAATAGTCCCGAACATCTCTGTTTTCTGGTTTTAAAATGTTGTTGGCTTCCCCTTTCTATGAGGTCAATTCCAAGCGACTCAGCGCAGCCTCCTTGACCATTTCACAATAACCTTGGTCTGTCTCCAGGCATGCCCCTCCAGCAGCCCCTGTCACTCTGGGCTACTGGCAGCCAGGAGCTTCCAGACACTGGTCCTCTCATTTGTCGCTGACAGGAGCTCATCATGCATCACCTATCTATTTGTACCCAGTACATACAGGTAGTCTGCCGACCACTGAGAGGCAATGCAGAAGGGCACACACACTTGGCGGGAGTGTTCTGTGCAAGCACTTCACCTTCATCAGCTCAGTGGGCCTCTTAATTACCCTGATGAGCTAGCACTGGGAGCCACATATACAGTAAAGGAGACTGAGACTCAATGACACTGGGTAACTGACCCAGTGAAGCCAGGCCACTAAGAAGCAAAGGTAGCTATTACACAAGTGACTTGGATTTTTGGGTTTAGAGACACAGGACCTGTAGCTCCACTTCTTAACTGACAGGAGGAACTGAATGAATGGATGACTTAATGTCTCCTCAGATATGTATTGTGGGACAAGCCAGGCATATGGCAGACGACATACTCTATAGCCTCCCTTTAAGTCTGGGAGCAATGAGTGTCCTCTGAAGCCAGATGGAAGTTTCCTCAGCAATCACACTGTTAAAGGAAACAGAAAGCCTCGGCTGCCAGGTGGTTTCTGGGTCGGGGCGGGGAGGGGGGCGGGCATCTTCTGTGGACACAGGCCCCATCAATAATGAAGTAGCTCTACAGCCGCTCACCAGGACAGAAAATTGCTGCTATTCATCAGACCCAAATAATGGAATCTGTGCCACAATGCATCCAATCCCTTCCAGCAGGGAAGGTACAATGTGGCTTTAGTCCTGTAAATCAGGACAAAATGTCATTCTATAGAGACTTGAAGCCATTCTCTTCTTGAGAATGGTCCAGGAAAAGAAAAGCACTGTGCTATGCTTGGGTACCATCATGCAGCCACCTCACTCAATCCTCCAAGAACCGTGTAAGTCCTCTTTCTATGGCTTAGGACCAGATACATAAAGGTTCACCTATAAAAAGAATGGGCCAGCACTCAGACCAGACCAGCCTAATGCTGAAGCTCTGGTCTGTCTGTTGCACCACTCTTGCCTGAGGCCCTTGGGCAGGCTGGGGACTGCAAAGACCTTGCAGAGAGGGAGCTAGCGCTGGCCTTAATAAGAGGACAGCGGGGGAGGCAATCCATGTGGGCTCAACTACATGAACGAAGACACAGCGTCCAGGACATGCTTGGCAGGCAAGTGGAACTGTGATTAGAAAGAACAGCCTTGGGAGCTCATTCCAGAACAATTCGGCATGCAGGCTCTTCCCGTTGGCTGGTCTGTGGCTCTCTGTGTGTCCAGCCATCTCCCCACGAATTGTTACACATCTCTAGACTAGTGGCTGGAGGAAGCATGTTTATGTCCTCAACCTGCCACCACACGACAATCTCACGGGAATAGGTCATTTAGAATACCCTGCCTCCCAGTTCCACTACAAACTCTTCCCAGGGTTCAAAAAAATCCAGAGCAGAACTGCAAAGCTGGTTCCGTGAGCCTGTCCCTACAGTGTCGAGGATGGGCATATGCTTGCACAAGTTAACTATGGCCACCCTCAATGGCAACCAGGGTCCTAGTGTAAAATCAAAACCCTCATACAAAATTTTCCAACAGGGCTTGACATTCTAGACCACTGAGCCACTGTGCATAGGGAAGGCTCCATCTTTTTCAGGTCTCCAAATACTGCAGGGCTTCCTATGTGGTAATGAAGCCTCCACTCTTGTCATCCGTGCTGGTGAGCTCTTCTCCAGAAGGTCACAATGCTGAGCATCTCTTGCCTTTGCCAACATCCCCTTTCCACAAAGGTTGTGCTCTTTCCCTATGTCATGGGAACCTAGAGAACTTTCAGTCACTGAGATCACAGGAGTGGGCAGCTAAATGTGGCCTGGGCAAGAGTGTATCCATCCTCCCCTTCCCACCTATGGGCAAGGCACGAGTATGCAGTCAAGTGGACCCTGCCACAGATCTGCAAAGTGAGCGTAAGCAGAGAAATGACTTGTCTCGCCTGTAAATCCTGAGTGATAAGGACTGGTGCTGCTGCAACCCTTTCCTAACACACCACAGGGCCCAAGAAGGAAGCCAGCACTCCCAGAAAAGCCAGGAGACAGAGAGACAGAGCCCTAAAGACTCCTTAAGGATGAATCCACTGTGACTTTCCCATCCACAAGCTAGTGCCACTTGTGTTTGGGGAAGTTGCTGGAGCTGAGTCTGAATGTTCAACAGGAAGAGTCCCCATTAATACAGAAGGGATATGGCAACTAACAAAGGCAGGAGTGCAGTGAAGGTGCCTGCCTTCTAAGAGCTGGCAGCTAGCTGCTGAGACATGACAGAAACATATGAGGAAATTAGATCAGTCAACATTTAAGCCACCAGGAGTTTATGATAATTGCCAGATGCACTATTACTATCTGCTACATGAGCTGCTGAGCTAAAAGTCAACACCCACTTGCTTAAGGCTGACTGAATCTATATTCTGAGTAGAGAGTGAGGCAAAAGAGGCTTGGGAGGTAAGACCACACAGGGAAAAGGGAAGGGGGGAGATGAGCTCCCTGCCTTTACTTCCTCATTACCCATTCCTTCAGCTCCCAGAATAAGACTCCCCCTTCCCTACACTAGTGCATTCCACTTAGAGAAAACCCATAGTCTGTCTCCCTAGAAAATGTGTCTGAGCTTATAAACACCTTTTTGTTTGCCATTTCAGGGGGCTCACAGACCCCTGAAGTCTATCTAGAAACTCTCCTCTGCTGAAACCCTATTCTGAATGCGGCAGAGCCATCAAACTGAGGCTTTCCTCCAAGGTCTCTATGGCTCTCCTTGGACTACTCAGTGGTTTGGTCCCCTGACCACTGTTCAGCTTGTCTCCTGAGCAGCAAGAGGAAGTGACAACCAGCTTTGTCTACATAGGGCCCAGCTCCAGTGGGAGCAGATCTCCCTGTCTCACTCTCAGCTGCCATTCCACAGCCCCTCACTCACCAAACATACCAGCCACAGCTGTCCCAAAGTGGGTAAGCCACAGTTGTTTCCCTGGGGACTCTGGAAGTGGGACTGAGGTGAAAGGTGTAAGTCTTGGGAGCTGTCCTGGTTGTGTTTCATCTCACCGCAGGGATGTGGATCAGAGGAAGCAGGACTTGGTGAGAAAAGCGAAAGACAGGAGAGGGATATGAGGGATGGGGAGGGCACACAGAAGGTGGCAGGATGCCCCGGCTGCACTCTAGCTGCTGAATTCAGGGATAGCACCTGCATCTTCTCAGTGTATCTATAGTGCATAGAAACTACTTTAAGCAGGGTGGGTGTGGCTCAAGTTTAGGCTTTTCCTGAATCTTTATTTCCCTTGAAAAGCTCAGCAACTCATGCTTTGGCTTTCAGGTAAGGAGGTAAGGTTGATGAAATAATTCCCAGGTATTCAATCCCAGCTTCTTGCTGGCTCTTCCCTTCCCAACTTGCAATGCCAAGCTATTATTTCATACTTCACAAACGTACAACTCACCATCTCCTGTCCTGTTAAAATTGGTTTGCACTTCAGAGAAATCATGTAAGGACCAGTGGATGCATATTAGAATTGCTTGGGCACTTTAAGAAAATACTGATCTGAGACCTCAAAGAATAACAGAATCAGAATCTCTATGGGTTCTGTCCAGGCCTTTGAAAACTCCCTAGGTATACAGTCAGGTGGAGAACCATGGAACAACTTGAACTGCCACTCCCCAACTCCTTGCTCTTGTCAAACATCATTGATCAATTTCTTTCCTCCAGAGCCTAGAAGCAACCCCAGAATCCTTTTCACCACACCATCATACAATCAATCAGACTTGGCATGAAAGATGCAAGGGATTAGATAGAAACAATATAAGGACCTATTACATTTTAGAATCTGACCTGCAAGAAAATACTTGGATTAAGTGTGACCCATGCCTCAATCAGGCTCAATCAAATGTTTGTTTTCTCAGGTTTTAGTTTAATGAAGTGTCGATGAGAAAACTTTCTCATTTGGCTGAGGAGTCTACAGACTTGGATTTTATGAATGGGTTCCTGCTCCTAATATGAGGAGGAAGGGGGTGGGGTGGGAAGCATTTACATGTGTCCTTTTTGCTCCCCTGATTACCTCCAAAAGAGCTTTCAAATAATCTGCTAAGTACTGAAGTACTGAAGTCATAAACTAGTTGCAAAACAATCGCTTATGGGAATAACAGGAGAGACATTCTTTTGCTAGTCAAAGGCTTTCTCATCATTTGGAGCCAAAACTGCTATCTTCTGACCCAAAAGCCACCAATAACCCTTGTTTCTACAGGCCAAGCAAGAGGAATGGTTTTGCCCCAAGCAAAAAGGCAAATAGAGCAAGACTGTTCTGAGTCCACACACCCCCATTTCTGCCCCTTCTTCTCCTGCCCCCTCCTGCTTCCTGCCCCCTCATTTCCAGGTGTCTCTCTACTGCTCTTGGGCTACCAAGAACCCCCACTCCCAGGGGTCCCCTTCCTCCCTAAAGCCCCCTCTGTCTCCAAATTAGAGCTTCCTTCTTTCCCCTCCACATCCAAATTCCAAACCCCAGCTATCTGTTAAGCACAACCTCTGTGCGGTGCAACCTTGGCACTCACCCTCTTTGTCATCTTGATCATGCGCACAATACTGTATCTCCTTTCTGTGCAGTTAGTAGTTTGGGAAGGGAGAGGATGCCTCATGAGAACACACAAAGGAAAGATGGCAGCAGAATCCCTGTGTTAACAGAAACCATTTGCTGCCCTCATGTATAAAAGCTGGATTAATGGTACTGTACTTTTTTTTGCTACTGATCCACTAAAAAGCTTTTTTTTTAAGAAAGCTAAAACAGCAAGCTTCAGTTATGAAGTCAGTTCCCTTGTGTGAACACTACACCCCTAAACTATAAGATAAACAAAAGATGTGGTGTACCACATTTATACTTTAAAAGATGTGACTGTTGTCCCAAATTAACCTCTCAATGGTAACTGGTAGGGAGACAAGGGGTATAAAGCAGTATGCTATGATGGTACTGGGTTTCAAATTCATGGCCTCACATTTGCTAGGCAGGCACTCTACCACTTGAACCACTTCACCACCCATTTTTTTGCGATGGGTATTTTTTGAGATACATACAGTCTAGTGAACTATTTGCCTAGGCTGGCTTCGAACTGCGATCCTCCTGATCTCTGCCTCCTGAGTAGTTAGGATTTCAGGCATGAGCCGTAGGCACCCAGCTGGAGCCATATTTTTGAGCCCTTTGTTAACTCCTCTCTAAAGACCTTAACTCACTATGTTCCTAAAAGCCTTAAAGAGCCCAGCTTCCTATAAGTCTGCTGGACTGATCCAGGTCTGCTGCTTACCTTGAAGGATTAAGAACAGAAGTGAGAAGCTTCCCAGCAATCTGAATAGCCACCCTATATCTCTTCCTGAAAGATAAAAACAGTCACCACCCCCCTCTTAGGACTCCACTCACAGCAGGCTTCACCAGTGGCCAGTGACAATAAAAATGTTTAGCCAACAGCATGCCATTTCTGTGAGGAGAGCGCCTGATACCACAGGGACTAAGTTTTTAAAGTGTGATACAATTGTGGGTGGAAAAACTCTAGTGGTGACCTGTCTCAAAATACCAGAATAGGAGATGGACAGAACAACCAGAGACCATGAGTCTATCCATATCCACCAGCATCTTCACCTCCCTTGCAGATGCAGATGCAGACGCTCCTTCTCCTCTGCTTGTTCTCTAAATGCTGGAGCTTCTTAAGGCTCTGTCCCAGGCTCTCTTCTCATCTCACTCCATATTCTCTCCTTCATTTCAATATCTCACCAACTCCCAAATGCTGGTCAACATCCTGCCCAGAGCCTCCTCCTGTTGCAGACCTGCAAATTAACTTACCATCTTCACAGAAATGCCTGGATGTGTTAAAGGCACATGCTTAACTTGAACTTGGCATGCTTCCCCACCCCCACTTCATGCTTAATAATTTGCCACATCCCCCTCCCCCCACTGTGTCAATAATTCCCACCACCCTCTCCGCTACACAGCAGGATCTCTGGAACATAGTGATCCCCAAGAAATACGGGTCTTCAAAATACACGCATATTGTTAAGTATAATAGAGGAAGGTGCAAAAGTATGTCAGTGAGTGTCCTATCTTCTGTATGTGGAAGAGGGGAACATGAATAGATATGTATATACACAGCACACACACATAAGTATTTATTTGTTTTCACTTTTATTTATTTATTTGTGCGTTTATTTGTTCATTCATTCATTCATTTTTGTGGTGGCACAGGGTTTGAACTCAGAGCCTCATGTTTGCTAGGCGCCCTTACTACTTGAGCCACTCCACCAGCCCTATTTATTTGTTTAAAAAAAAAAAATTCAATTCACAATAATAAAGATAAATCACAGTAATAAAAATGGTTCCCTCTTGGCAGGAGAGGGAGAGAACAGAGTGGAGGATAATGAGATTAAAGCAAAGTTCTAGGAATGTACCTTATTATGTAGTTTGACTTCTGGAAATGTTGTTTATAAATGTTTTATATGATTTGAAGAACAAATTAAATAAAGAAGGAAAAAAAATCCTAGAAGCTAAAAACAAGTTGAAGTAAACTAACCTTGAGGTAAGGCAGAGTGGGGTAGGAGAGTAAACACTGAACCTCCTATAAGGCACATCCTAAGGCCAAAAAGAACCAGAGATTTGAAATTTTATTCTGCATCTTATCGTTAGTGCCAAAACACAACATAGGTACTTTAAAACTATAGTCAGTATGTGGAGGTGTGCTAAATACAATCAACATTAAAAAAAACTATCACAGGGTGCCAATGGCTCACATCTGTAATCCTAGCTATTCTGGAGGCAGAAATCAGGAAGAAAGCAGTCTGAAGCCAGACAAGCAAATAGTCCTCAAGACCTTATCTCAAAAATGCCCATCACAAAAATGGCTAGCAGAGTGGCTCAAGCGGTAATGTGCCTGCTTAACAAGTGTTAGGCCCTGAGTTTAAACCTCAATACTGCCAGAAAAAAAAGGGAGGGAGGGAGGCAGAGAGGGAGGGAGGGAGGAAGGAAGGAAGGAAGGAAGGATGATGGATGGATGGAAGGAAGGAAGGGAGACTGTTATCCATAGAAAAGCCTGCTTACAAGGTTGGCCCTAAGCTAGCATGTGGGAACTTGAATTGTGCATGGTACCCACAATTCCTAGAACTGGTTAGAGTGGCTCACTGTACCTGCACTGTTTGAGCAAACAATATGGTTTATGCTGAACACCTGCTTTCTTTCTGGAAGTCTGGAATCTGGGTACATGGTAGGTAGGGGTGATAATGTGACCAGTCTCCAATGAAAATCCCAGACACTGAGGCTCTAATGAGCTTCCCAGCTAGTCAACACTTCACCATTTGTCAGGGAATTAAGCACATCCTGCATGACTCCAAGGGGAAGCACCCCTAGGGCCTTATGCCTGCTTTCCTCTAGTCTTTGCCCCATGCGCCTTTTCCCATTGCTGATTTTGCTTTGTATCCTTTCACTATGAAAGAAATCTTTTTTTTTTCATTTTTCTTTTATTATTCATATGTGCATACAAGGATTGGTTCATTTCTCCCCACTGCCCCCACCCCCTCCCTTACCACCCACTCCGCCCCCTCCCTCTCCCCCCCCTCAATACCCAGCAGAAACTATTTTGCCCTTATTTCTAATTTTGTTGTAGAGAGAGTATAAGCAATAATAGGAAGGAACAAGGGTTTTTGCTGGTTGAGATAAGGATAGCTATACAGGGCATTGACTCACATTGATTTCCTGTGCGTGGGTGTTACCTTCTAGGTTAATTCTTTTTGATCTAACCTTTTCTCTAGTACCTGTTCCTCTTTTCCTATTGGCCTCAGTTGCTTTAAGGTATCTGCTTTAGTTTCTCTGCGTTAAGGGCAACAAATGCTAGCTAGTTTTTTAGGTGTCTTACCTATCCTCATCCCTCCCTTGTGTGCTCTCGCTTTTATCATGTGCCTATGAAAAGAAATCTTAATCTGCATCACAGCTGTGAGTCTTTCTAGTGAATAACTGAACATAGAGTGGTCTTGGGAACCTCCAATACAACAGGATATAGTAAATAATTCATTTTGTTAATGTTACCAGGAAATAAGAGTGCCAGGATAAGACAAAGAGACCCAAGACAGTAGTATGAATTCCAACTCTATCTTATTTCTTTGCTATCTCTAGTCACTGAAAAGGCATACACAGAAAGCAATATGGAGATTCCTCAAAGAACTATATATAGAACTGCCATATGATCCAGTGATACCACTCCGGGGCATCTACCTGAAGGAACGTTAAGTCAGGATACAATAGAGATACCTGTACAACAATGTTTATTGTAGTACAGTTCACAATAGCCAAGCTATGCAAACAACCCAGATGCCCTACAACTATGAATGGATTCAGCCGTAAGGAAGAATGACACCATGTACTTTGATTGTAAATGGATGGAACTGGACATAACGTTAAGTGAAGTAAGCCAGGTTCAGAAAGACAAAGGCTGCATTTTTTCTCTCATATGTGGAAAACAGATTCAAAAGATAAACGTACACCCAAAACCAAACATGATCATATACACATCTACATGTAGAATGTGTTTGTAAAGTGGAATTACACTATGGAACTTGGAGGAGGAGGGAAAGGAAAAGAGAATGACAGCCAACAATATCAAAATAGAACATATCTGGGCAGGCAGAGGTCACAACCATGTGTACTGAGAGCTGGTAACTAATGCGGGTGGAAAGGAAGAGTAAGGGAGGGTAATGGAAGGGACTGAACTGACCAAAGTAAATATACTCACAGTAGGGATACTTTGAGAAATCCCATTGAACACTGGCTTTAGAATTAAAAATGAAAGACAGGACTGTAAAATAGGTACAGTGTGGAGTACTTGTGGGAGTGGGGAGGGAGAATGGAGGAAATGAAAGTGAAGGAACATGGTTGATAGGCTTCATACACATATAGGAAATAGAATGATGGAACCTCTTGCTGACACTGTCTCCTCAGCAGCAGGGACAGCCCAATACCTGCCCCAAAGTATAATCAGGTGTCCCCCACCTTCTTTTGCACCCTCTCGAACCCTGTACTTCTCATGGGAGCAAATGGGTGTACTGTATTTATATATGCCTTCCTTCCAAGAGCAAAGCTCCTTGAAGGCAGACCTCGTATTTTTCAGCAATCTGACATGTAGCAGGCCTAAAATTTTAACAGAATCCCAGCAGTCAGGAGACTGAGGTAGGAGGATCCAGTGTTCCAGGCCAGCCTGGGCTACAGAGCAAGACCATGTCTCAAAAAAAAAAAAAGTCTCACTATGTCTGTAAACAAACCTGGTGTTAATTATGTAGTTCACCCTGCCGGGCGGGAACTCAGGGACACACTGAATCAGTAAGGCCCAGCATCGTCCCTGCTGATCTTGGTGTGGTGACGTCTATGTTAGTACACAGAAGCCAGCCTGGCACTCAGAAGAACTGAAGTCACAGAGAAGGACTCACCACCTCGTGGGACTTGGGAACAGGTATGATGATGGCCAACACACAGATGAGCTGGAAGATGGCACCCAGAAAGAGTCCGTAGCGCAGCAGGTTCTCCAGGAAAGTGGGCTCAGGCACCTCGGGAGGTGAGAAGTCCAGGTCGGAGGCCATGGCACAAACTGCCACTGCTTGAGGTCTCTTTTGACTTGCCCCTCTTCAAAGCCAACTTCTAAATGCAAAGAAAGTGTCAGGTTTCCACAACTGACTTTTAAACTGTCCTGCTTGCACACACACACACACACACATTTCTTGAATCTAAGTAAGAGGATATATGGGGTCAGTGAACTGTTCTTTCAGCTTTTTTGTATGCTTTATGTTTTCCAAATATAAAGTTAAGGAAAATAAGTAAATAGAAGGGGAAATACCTCTACGAGAATCTCAAATCAATGTACATTACTGAAGGCCTGCTAGATTACCAGGTTAGTGTTTTTATTCATTCATCTAGTCACTCACTCATCGAACACTTACTGGATAC
The DNA here is from genome assembly GCF_047511655.1 of Castor canadensis. NCBI lineage: Eukaryota > Metazoa > Chordata > Mammalia > Rodentia > Castoridae > Castor > Castor canadensis. The sequence goes on along the minus strand of NC_133390.1, from coordinate 160,746,923 downwards.
CAAGCACACAAGAGGACAGAGGCAGACGATGAACCCATGGAGAGAAGCTATGCCAGGAAGTGGTAGCTATTTCGGAAAACACTTAAGCAGGGCATCATTTTGTTTTGTATGCAGTGACTGATGAACAGTGATGAGAATGCTATAGCAGAGACACCTCATTATCTGAGGGAAGCATATTCCAGGCAGAAAGAAAAGCAAGTGTAGAGGCCCCAGGTGGGGAAATGGGACCAATACGGCAGAGGACTGATCAGGAAGGAGACTGGAAGCAGGTGAGACCATTGAGAGGGCAAAACTTGCAGGATCCCAACACTTCCAATTTGAGTAAAATGTAAAGCCACTGAAGGGTTTTGAGCAGAGAAATGAGATAATCTAAATTACATTTTTCAATGGGGAAACAGAAACCAGAGGAGGGGCAAAGTAGACACAGGAAGACCAGTGAATCAATAACACAGACCAGAGATACTGGTGTGTGGACAACAGGAGCCACTGTGGCCAGCAATGGTAGGTCCAGCCTCCACCCACTTCTTCCACCTGCCTCTCCTTTCACCAGCTTATATTGGTACTCCTAATACCATGGTTGAGCTGAAAGCACTGCCTGGCTCTCCAGGAGCTCTGCACTCTTTCAAATCCCTTGGCCTGTCAGGTCTCACCATGTACAAAATACCCTTCCTGCTTCATGAAGGCCCCACTCTACCTCCAAAGCTGACCTCAAGTCCCCCCTCCCTCACGACTTTTCCTTTACCTCCTTCTCCTCTGGTATGACTGAACTGCTCCCCCTCCCCGTGGCACCCATGAGTGGCTTCCTTTTGCCATTCCGGCAATACAGGGACAAATACGCTGCAGCAGCAGAAGCACCTGACTCACAGCCTTTGTGTTTTCAGAGATCTGTGCCACATTGCAATTTTCAGCTAAATCTGAGTTCTCTGACATGGTGACCATTAGCTACTCGTGGTTGTATGGACTTGAAATGCAGCTAGCCTTTTCAGCAAGTGGTGCTAGGAAACTGGATATCCATGGGCAAAAGAATGAAACTGAACTTAGCTTGCACCATATACAAAAATTAACTCAAAATGGATCAAAAACTAAATTTATAAGCTAAACTGCTAACGAAAGCTGACATTGGGTTTGGCAATGATTTCTTGTATATGACAACAAAAGCACAGGCAACAAAGACAAAATAAATTGGACTTCATATCAAAGTTAAACTTTTTGTGCGTAAGAGGGTTATCCAGAGCACTGAGAATATATTTGTGAATAATGTATCACAGCATATAAAAAACTTCCACAATGCAGCAGCAGAACAAAATAACTCAACTTTAAAATGGGCAAAGGACTTGCATAGGCAGTTTTTTTTTAATTATTTTATTATTCATATGTGCATACAAGCCTTGGGTCATTTCTCCCCCCTGCCCCCACCCCCTCCCTTACCACCCACTCCACCCCCTCCCTCTCCCCCCCACCCCCTCAATACCCAGCAGAAACTATTTTGCCCTTATTTCTAATTTTGTTGTAGAGAGAGTATAAGCAATAATAGGAAGGAACAAGGGTTTTTGCTGGTTGATATAAGGATAGCTATACAGGGCATTGACTCGCATTGATTTCCTGTGCATGTGTATTACCTTCTAGGTTAATTCTTTTTGATCTAAACTTTTCTCTAGTTCCTGTTCCCCTTTTCCTATTGGCCTCAGTTGCTTTAAGGTATCTGCTTTAGTTTCTCTGCATTGAGGGCAACAAATGCTAGCTAATTTTTTAGGTGTCTTACCTATCCTCACCTCTCCCTTGTGTGCTAAAGCTTTTATCATGTGCTCATAGTCCAATCCCCTTGTTGTGTTTGCCCTTGATCTAATGTCCACATATGAGGGAGAACATACGATTTTTGGTCTTTTGGGCCAGGCTAACCTCACTCAGAATGATGTTCTCCAATTCCATCCATTTACCAGCGAATGATAACATTTCGTTCTTTTTCATGGCTGCATAAAATTCCATTGTGTATAGATACCACATTTTCTTAATCCATTCGTCAGTGGTGAGGCATCTTGGCTGTTTCCATAACTTGGCTATTGTGAATAGTGCTGCAATAAACATGGGTGTGCAGGTGCCTCTGGAGTAACCTGTGTCACAGTCTTTTGGGTATATCCCCAAGAGTGGTATTGCTGGATCAAATGGTGTTTGATGTCTAGTTTTTAAGTAGCCTGGTTGTACTAGTCTACATTCCCACCAACAGTGTAAGAGGGTTCCTTTTTCCCGGCATCCTCGCCAACACCTGTTGTTGGTGGTGTTGCTGATGATGGCTATTCTAACAGGGGTCATAGGCAGTTCTTAAAAAAAGATATACACAGGGCTGGTGGAATGGCCCAAACGGTAGAGTGCCTCCCTAACAAGTGCAAGGCTCTGAGTTCATACACAGCACCATCAAAAAAAAGATATACAGGGACCAATAAGCACATGGAAAGATGCTTAGAATTGTTATTTCCTAGGGAAATGCAAATCAAAACTGCCAAGACACCATTTCATACCTTTAATGTAGTCATTTAAAGGGGGAGGGAAGAACATAAAAAAATAAAATAATAAAGGGTGGCAGTCAGATGTGTTGGTCCACACCTGACTAGCTACTAAGGAGACAGACTAGGAGGACTAGAAGGATCAGTTCAAGGTCAGCCTGGACAAAAAGTTAGTGAGACCCCACCTCAACAAGTAAGTCAGGTATGGTGGTACGCTTCTGTAATTCCAGCTATGCAAGAGGTGTAGATAAAAGGATCACAGTCTGAGGGCAGCCCTGAGCAAAAAACATGAGACCCTATCCAAAAATTAATAAATAAATAAAGCAAAAAAGGGTTGGGGGTATGGCTCAAGTGGTAGAGTACTTGCCTAGCAAGCACAAGTTCAAACTCTCAGTACTGCCAAATTAATTAATTAATTAGTTAATTAAAAGGGAGGGAATAATAAGTATTGAAGAGAATGTGGAGAAACTGGAATCCTACATATTGCTGGTGGAAATTTTAAATGGTACAGCCACTATGGAAAAGTTTGGTACTGCCTCAAAAAAAGTTATTCTATGATCCAAAAGGACTTTCTAGATATCAATGTTCACAGTACCATCATTCACAATAGCCAAAGATTTCAAACAACCAAGAGTTCAGCTGATGAACAAAATGGGGTGTACACATACGAAGGAATAGTATTCAACCATAAAACGGAATAAAATTTGGGGCTGGGGATGTAGCTCAGTGGTAGAGCATTTGCCAGGGTTTGATCCATGGCACTGCAAAAAAAAAAAAAAAAAAAAAGTGGATAAATGCTTCAACATAGAAACTTCTTGAAAATACTATGTGAAATAAAAAGGACTAGTACTACATGGTTCCACTTGTATGTCATTCTTAGAATGGGTAAATTCATAGAGACAGGAAGATCAGAGATTACCAGAGGCTGGGAGAGGGAAGATGAGAAGTTATTCTTTCTTTTTTCTTTTTTTTTGCAGTACTGGGGTTTGAATTCAGGGCCTATACCTTGAACTACTCCACCAGCCCTTTGTTGTGATGGGTTTTGAGTAGCCAAGATTACAGGTGTGAGCCACAGGTGCCTGGCAGAGTTATTCTTTAATGGATATAGAGTTTTTGTTTAGGAGGATGAAGAAAAAGTTCTGGAAATAGTAGTGATGGTTATCAACACTGCTAATATGCCACTGAATTTTATACTTAATATGGTCATTTTATTATACACACACACACACACACACACACATACACACACACACACACACACAGACACAAATCTTTTTGGTGGTACTGAGGTTTGAACACAGGGCCTCATGCTTGCTATGTAGACACTAGCACTTGAGCCAGGCTCCCAGCCCTGTTTTTATGTATGTATAACACAACAAAATGAAGCAGTTTACCTGTTTCTTTTTATTTATTTATTTATTTTTTGGCGGTACTGGGGTTTGAACCTCCCATTTGCTAGGCAGGTGCCCTACCACTAGAGTTATGCTGCCAGCCTTCTTTTTACTTTTTAAATGTGGCTACTAGAAAATTTTGAATTACAGATGTGGCCTCTATTACATTTCTATAGGATGGCCCTGGCCACGAAAGACTGTCAGAAGACCTTTCAGAAGACCTTCCTCCAGCTTGGCTCTGCTGTTTCTCTGCTTTGTAATGTTTTCCCAACATGAAGAATGAAGGATGATAAAAATTCCTTTTGTTTACACAAATGTGTACCATGTCCCTTTCAACCTGGTCACTGCAGAAGGTCATGTGCCTGGGACAGCAGGATAGCCGTTGAGGGCAGTCCTGCTGCTCTGGGAATGGCCTTCAAAGCCTGAGGCAGTTTTTTCTGAGTCCTCAGAGCCGCAGACTTTCACACTCCCAGGAAGGATCTAACTTCTGGAAAGAACCCAACCCCATCTAGTTCCAAGTGTGGTGAATCAGGTGGGGCATGATGCTTAGGATACCATTTTTGGTCAAATGCAAGGTATGAGCGCAGGCTCCGCGCTGACTGCTTGGAGTGGTTCATCAGCTGGCCCTGAAGGGAATTCCAAGGCTGCCGCAAGTACAGCTTCACTGGAGGCCGCACAGCCCTCACAGAGCCCCAGCACGGCTTAAAGAAAGCAGTCCCACTTCTTCAGTGTACTTCATAGTGGGATGCCCTGGGCCCAAGCTTCATGCTAAAGGCTGTAATAGGCCTACTGTGCTCATCAATACTAAGGTTTATTAATGTTACTAAAAGCAGTATTTGGGGTGATATGGGATAGGGCACAGGGTCTGACCCTCGCAGCAAGCAGTCACACTTTGCTCTGATCTCTGCAGACTTGCTGTTCTCATGAGTCGGGTAACAGCAGTATCTATTCAAAGCCATAGTATATTTAGGCTTCTTTTAAAAATGGCAGTTAGATTACAACCATGTATAAACTGATTTCATTGGCTAAAGATCACAAGAGGCCTTAGGAAAAATCAGAGTTGCAGAAGTGAAGGAGTCCTGAACTTTAATTTTGTAGGCTGTTATAGGAACATCCTGCCCTCTCAAGTTCCTTCTCAAGACTTTTGTCAGGGCACAGTCAACTGCCATGCAACAGAGCTTTCTGCCATGATGGAAAGGTTCTATATTTGTGTTCTTCAAATGGCTGAACCTCTGTGTGACTACCAAGTATTTAAACATAGTCACAGAATTACTGAATTTTGAATGTGAATTTTATTTAGCTTTAAAGAACTTAACTAGAGTCACATGGGAAAGGCAGCCCACTAAAAGCACAGGTGTGACAGAGGGTGGCTGTGCAAAGGTTCTAAACAACAAAATGCTCCACATATACTGTGTGTGCTCCAAACTCTCATCTACTTCCCGCATTTCTCCACGACCGTGATTTTCCTTCCCAGCCTGGCTGCCAGTATTTCTGAGTTTTCCTTTCCTGATTAGAGGAGTCACACAAGTCCAATGATCTCAATGAGCTGACATTTACCAGAGGCTCCAGTTCCTGTGACAGGCTTTGATCCCCCACAGCCATTGTTCTACTGCTTTTTACTTGAGCCACTGTAATCTACCAGACAGCAGGGACCCAGTCCCTCTTGAGTTTCTCCCCCACCCCAAAAAAGGAAGAAAGCAAACAAATGTCACCTAAATATCTGTTAGAATATCCCAGGAACACAATGCAAAGTTCCCAAGGCAGAATGAGTTTCATGACCAGGGACAGCAGTTGAGACAGGAAGCTGTGTAGGGCCATGTGAACCACTGTAAGGACTTTGGCTTTTTCTCCGAGTGGAAGGGAAGCCACTAGAAGGTTTGTAGCAAAGAAATTACATGGTCCCTTTGGCTACTGGATTGAAAATAGACTGTAGGGAACATGAGTGGAAGTAGGAGGCCAGTCAAGAGAATATTGTAGCAAGGCACCTGGGGCTCACGCCTGTAATCCTAGCTACTTGAGAGGATGAGGTTGGGAGGATCCAGGTTTGAGGCCAGCCTGGACAAATAGTCTGTGAGAACCTATCTTGAGAAGTAACCAGAGCAAAATGGACTGGAGATATAGCTCAAACGACTGTTTTGCAAGTACAAAGCCAAGTTCAAACCCCAGTCCCTCCAAAAAATAAGAGAATATTTTAACAGTCAAAAGTCATGCTCACACTGAGGTGGTAGCAGAAAAGGTGGGAATTCTCAGACTAGATATGTTTTGAAGAGAAAGCCAACAAAATTGCTGAGGTAAAATCTGAAAGAAGCTAATCTAATCTCTGGTGGAGAGAAAATTATCTATATGTTGCTATAACAGTGAATAGAAGACACTAAGCATTTGTCAAAACCCATAAAATTTACAGCAGAATGAGAAAACTTTAACGTATGCAAATGTTTTAAAAAAATCACAGGCCAGGCATCTGAGGAAGGGATGCAGCTTGTGATATTGAATCTAATGTACCTTAAATAATTTCACTAAAGGGGTAGAAGGAATATGGTGCTGACTTAAGTAACCCTGGGCCTGGGAGGAGCCTGTAAAACTAAAGCCAAAAGGAACTGTATGTGTGAACTGCACTCTAGCTGATAAACTTGCTTCTCACAGAGACAGGTAAACAAACAATTCCAAAACCACTCTACACACATGCCAGAATTAACACATAAGTAAATGGATGGTAGAAGTCAGGTTTGTCACAGAGGGAATGGGAGGTTCCAGATAAGAAAAGGAAGCTAGAATAATCCATGTGGTAATGAGTAACAGTTGGAGACATCAGATATTTAGCTTAATATAGGTGCAGGTAGTTTCACATAGAAATATCTACAGATATGAGTTTATACAATAATAGATCTCTGACTCTATTCATTGAAAGGTTCTATGAGCAAGGATACTCCAGTGTGATGAACACACCTGTGTCCAAATCTTGGTTTCTGGACCATTCTTGACCAGGGCTCATTGAGGAAATGGCTAATTCTAGGATTGGGGCAGAAATACACAGGATGAGGCTGCAGCAGAAAGTATGAAAGTACTTCAAAAAAAAAAAAAAATTGGGGAAGGAGGTGTCAAAGGAAGTGCTCTCAATAGCCAAAGTTGAAACAATTAGAACAAAATGAAGTAGTACTGGATTATAACCCAAAGTGTAAAATATCCATGAGTCCATACTGACAGAAATCACTGAAAAAAGTAAATAAATAGCAGAGAACAGACAAATCTCCCATGGAGAATGTCAGATAATTTATGTAGATATCTGCCTTTAAATGTGGGGCACAATTCCACACTCCTCAATGCAGCAGCACAAGATGACTTTCTTCTAAGAGTAGAGAATGAAAATGGGGGCGGGGAGGTAACTTAACAGTAGACAAAAACTTCACTACTTCAAGCCAAGGGACCCAAGTTAACATTAACAGTTAATAACACATACCAATACTATGTACCTTGGGACACTTTACCTCTGTGCTCTTCCCCCAAAAAAACCGTGACCCCAGTCTAGTCATGAGAAAAAGAAACAAATCCTAATTGGAAGGTTATTCTGCAAAATGTCTGTCTAGTAATCCTTAAAACTATCAGGTTCAGCCGGACACTGGCGGCTCACACCTGTAATCCTAGCTACTCAGGAGGCAGAGATCAGTAGGATTGTGGTTTGAAGCCAGCCAGGGCAGAGTTTGCAAGACCCTATATTGAAAATACCCAACACAAAAAGGGCTGGTGGAGTGGCTTAAGGTGAAGGCCCTGAGTTCAAGCCCCAGTACCACAAACAACAACAACAACAACAAACTGTCAGCTTCATTTACAACAGAGTAAATCTGAGAAACTACTACAGCCGTGAGGAGCCTCAAGAGACACGACTACTGAAAGTACCATGCTATTCCAGATGGGATCCTGGTACAGAAGAAGGGTGTTAGGGGAGAACTGAGGAACTCAGAATAAAGCAGGGATTTTGATTAATAATAAAGTATCAACACTGGCTTCTCAATGGTGGCAAAGGTATCATTTGGGAACTCACTACAGTCTCTTCACAGTAACTTTGTAAATCTAAAGTTGTTCTAAAGTAGTATTTTACAAATAGGTCAAATGTTTCAAAATAAATAACCCTTGAGACATGTGTAGCTCTCAAGACTTAGCAAGTACTAAATCTTCTCTGAGATTGAAAACCCCAGATTCCAAGATTGCCAGAGCCTCTGACGTCTTCCAACTTCCTCCCAATGTTGCAGGCTGTCAGGAGGGGAGTCTTGGCTTCTACTGAAGGGGTTTTCATATTCTGCTCTGGAGAGTTCAACTGCAACAGGGGAGAAAACCAGTGTGGGGAGGCACTGCCTTGTAGCAATGGGCTATGTGTCCAGGTTTGTCCCACGGGAACAGATTCTCAAGAACTGTTCAAAATTGGGTTAGAATTCTGACTGATGGAAAGCTAAGCCACCGCCCAGGGCAGAGTCAAAACTGGTAATGAGTGAGCTGAAACTAGTATGCGGAATAAAATTATTAACACAAATTTGTTGTCATCATTTAAAAACTATGAGATTTCACACGGTAACTTCCCTCTTATCCATACAGGATGTGCGCCACAATACCCAGTACACACCCGAAATCACACATGGAATGGAGCCCTATATACACTGTTTTCTCCTACATACAAATCTATGATAAAGTTTAATTTAAAAATTAGGTCCTAAGAGATTAACCATAACTAACAATAAACTAGAACAAATCTAACAATACACGGTAATAAAAGTTACGTGAATGTGGTTTTGCCTCTCAAAGCATCATGTATTCTGCACTCATCCTTCTTGTGACTGAGATGGTACAATGGCTAAATGAGGAAATGAAGCTGGTGAGTGACGGAGCTGTTCTGATGCAGCATTAGGCTGCTACTGGCCTTCCGACAATAAGTCAGAAGGAGCATCAAGTCATGACCATGATGTGCATGATGGAATGTCAGGACATAATGATGGCAGCTGGGGATTTTCCATAGCTGAGTTTTTTGGTAGAAATCTTTTACTATCCTCATTTTATTTATTTATTTATTTATTTTATTGTTTTATTATTCATATGTGCATACAATGCTTGGGTCATTTCTCCCCCCTGCCCCCACCCCCTCCCTTACCACCCACTCTGCCCTGGTAGAAATCTTTTGAAAGGCATTATATTAATATAATATAATAATATATAGTTGTCTCTTTTTAATTCATGAAGGATTGCTGCAGAGCCTTTAGTGATCACAAGTGACTTGAATGCTGCATTCCACGTGACAATCAGATGCCACAGTGTTGTTCTTCAATGTCTGTACCACTTTGACAATGTCCATGTTGCTAGCTCTGCTTCAGTTTCTTCTTTACCTTCTGCTTCCTTTCTAGAAGATCCAGTGAGTTCTTCCAATTCCTCATTTGTTAACACTTCTCAGTGGCCTTCAGTATGTTCTGCCACTTCTGCTGGAAATGTGGCAGAAGCTTTTTCAGCAGACGCGGCCTCTGCAGCGAGTTTTGTATTTTGCGTTTCAAATCCGTTCCTAAATCTGTATCTCTGTCCCACATTTGTAGTAGACGGCCGTGTTACTTGCTTCAGGAGATCCCTTGCTGGAGTCTTCACATAAGCATACCGCTTTCTGGTGCAACACACTGCCATCAACTGGAACCCGTTTCTGGTCATGTCTTCCACAAATTTACATGCCTTTTCCATCTAACTAAGCACTTAGTATGCTCTGCGGCTATAACTTTGGCAACCTGAGGTGCAACAGCAAAACTACCAGAGATTTTTTTTTTTCCTTTTCTGACACAGGGCCTCACTATGTAGCCCAGGATGGCCTCAAATCTGCAATCCTCCTGCCCCAGCCACCCAAATGCTGGGATTATAGCAATATGCCACCACATCCAGAATGAATTTTTTTCCTTCATGATACATTTGTTCTTATTACCACAAGTTTTAGCAACCTAGGCAGTTTCTTTTTTTTGGTGGGGTTGAGGTTTGAACTCAGGGTTTCATGCTTGCAAAGCAAGTGGTCTACTGCTTGAGCCATACCTCCAGTCCATTTGCTCTGGGTATTTTGGAGATAGAGTCTCTCAAACTATTTGCCCAGGCTGGCCTCTAATCTCGATCCTCCTGATCTCTGCCTCCTGAGTAGCTAGAATTACATGTGTGAGCCACAGGCACCTGGCCTTTCTTCCCTTATTAGGTCAAGAATGTCTTTTCACTTAAAGGGAGTACTTTTTGGCTTCTCTTTTTGCCAGCATCACTACTCTTGTTCTTGGGACCCATTATTAAGAGAAATAAGGGTTTCTAGAACACAAGAATGCAGTACCACAATACTGAACCTGAGAACTGAGGCCGCTACTACATGAATAACGAGCGGGTAGCATACCCAGCATGGAACCGCTGTACAAAAATGTGCAGAGTGGGACTGAGCAGGAAATCACGAGACTTCATCATCCTACTCAGAACACACCATTTAAAACTTAAGACCTGTTTATTTCTGGGGTTTTCCACTTGCTATTTCCTGGCCAGATAACTGAAAACGCGGGTAACGGGGAGACTACTGAATCCATCTCCCCTTCCTCCTAGAGAATGAATTCACCTTGACACACACTGTGCACGCACACTGTCTCTTTTAATCCTCAGAACAAGCCTATGTGCCCATTTTACAGAGGGGGACACAGAACCGAGAGGAAATGGGAGTTGTGCAATGTCAGACATCCGAACCCGCGCGCATGGACTAGAACGGGGGCTCCACCTGTGGAAGGAAAAGCCGGGACCGGACCGACAGCGAGGAGCCCACAGTTCGGTCCCAGGTGAGACCCTCCGCCTCCTTGGAACTCAAATCCCCCACCGCAAGTACTTGCTCCGGGCGCCCCGGGAAGTGACTCGCACAACGCGGAGCGCCGCTTCTCTCGGTTCCGGCCGCGTCTCACCCCCGCCCCGCAGGGAAGACCCAGCCAGTCGCCCGCACCTGGTCACTCACCCGGAGAGCCGCCGCGCCGCTCACCCGGAAGTGATTCCCCACGACCCACCCAGCCCCCAGACCCGGAAATGACGCACCCAGAGCACCCAGCGGGCTCAGCCCCGCCCCGCGTTGCTAGGGGCGGAACGCGGGGCGGGGCGAGCGCGGCCTCTAAGCTTTGGGCCGCTGTTGTCTGCTCCTCACTCCGTGGGTTTGAACCCAGCCATGAGGACTTGAGGAGAGTTCCAGACCCCTCCGTTACCAGCATCACTCCAGGCCCTTATCGCTTAGTGCATTTCAGCAAACGTTTGCAGAAGCCTTAATTCTGGGCTAGGACCCAACAGTGCGAGGGGAGGCAAACAGAAACGCATGATATAACTTAGAAGAAGCAAATCACTGTAACCTGCTCAGAAAATGTCCACCGAGCATCTCTGTTGGAGGGAGACAGTGTAATCAGTAAATCAACATGGAATCATATGCGATAAGTGTTTAAATTAAAAGCAAAGAGCAGTCTATGCTTGAGAATGGGTGGGGCAGGTGGTTAAGAACAGACCTAGTTCAGGTACCCAGCCTCCATCCTGGGCTGGGACAATTCTTCACTTCCAGTACCCATGCCCTCTGTCATCTGCTCCCACACTGAACAGAGCCGATCGTACAGCTGATAGAAGTCATGTGGGAAGCATGGAACATGAGTTCCAAGATTAAGTCAGAAAAGACATTGCAGCTTCCTCTTTGCTCTCTCTTGGTCACTCATGGGAAATCCCATGTTGGGAGGATATTCAAGCAGCCTTGTGGAAAGTAGTGAGCAAGCCTCCTGCCAACAACCAATTCCAACTTGCAGGCCAAATGCATGAGCCATCTCCAGAGTGGATCCTCCAGGCCAGGCCAGGCCAGGCCAGCTGACTGCAGCCCTGACCAAAATCTTGCATATAACCTTATTTGAGCCAGAAATACCCAGAAAAGTCAGTCAAATTCCTGACCCTCAGAAATTAAAATAGTTATATAAAAATTCTAAGAAATGTCTGTGTGTGTGTATGTGTGTACTGGGGATTGAACTCGGGGCTACACCTTGAACCACTCCACCAACCCTTTTTTGTGAAAGATTTTTTCGAGATAGGGTCTCTTAAATTATTTGCCTGGCTTCAAAACTGAGATCCTCCTGACCTCTGTCTCCTGAGTAGCTAGGATTACAGGTGTGAGCCACCAGCACCCAACAATGTCATTGTTTTAAATTCCTAAATTTTAGAGGAATTTATCATGCTGCATAGATAACTAATACATAGAGGATAGAGGAGGAGAGATTGAATGCTGGAGACCAGGGTCTAGGGGTGTAGCTCAATGGTAGAATGCTTGTGTAGCATGCTTGAGGCCCTGGGTTCAATTTCCAGCACTGGGGAAAAAGCAACAGTAACAAAAACAAACAAGCAAAAGAAAAAAGAAAAAAAAAAAAAAAAACAAGACCCATCTTACCCTCAAGGAGCTTGGTCTCTTTTGGAGGATACAGGCAGAAATAATTCATTCAGCATTTACTAATCCCACACTTTGAGGGATTAATTAGGGATCCAAACGTGGAAATCATTAAATAAATATTTAGGGAGTTTCTGCTCTGGCTTAGGCACTATGACACTGGAAAGACAATAGTGGGTAAACATGTCCCTACCTCTGATCCTCACAGTGCTTTCAGAGTAAGGATTAATGCCTACCACACCTTCTGATCAATTATACAGATAAACACATATTTACAGAACCAGAAGACGTATTGAGAAGAAAGGGAAACTCTGAGGAAATAACACAGGCAATACAATGAAGAGAGGGCAATCAGAGAAGGCTTTTCTGAGGAGATAACATTTAAGATGGAAATGAAGAAAGAGCAGTGTGATAGCTCTTTCTTCACGCTTGTGATATGGCTCAAGTGTTAAGAGTGCTTGTCTAGCATGCAGGAGGCCCTGGGTTCAATCCCTAGAACCACAAGGGGTGGGGAAAATGAATAGAGTGATATTTCATCGTGATTGTCAACTTGATTGGATTGAAAAGCACCTAGGAGATTTAGGAAAGTATACTTCTAGGTGTGGCTGCAAGGGTGTTTCCAGATATGATTAACCAAAGGCAGAAGATCTACCCTGAATGTGGGTAGTGGCTGGGGGCTTAGATGGGAGAAAAGGAGAAAGCCAGCTAGGGAGGCATGCTCTTGCTCTGCTTCTGGTCCCAGTATGAGGTGAGTAGCCTTCATCACCACCATGTTCTACATCAGAATCAATCAAGCCAAGGAGCCAGGTGCTGGTGGCTCACACCTGTAATCCTAGTTACTCAGGAGGCAGAGCTCAGGAGGATCAAGGTTAGAGGCCAACCCAGGCAAATAGTTCTTGAGACCCTATCTTGAAAAAACCCAACACAAAAAAGCACTGGTGTAGTGGCTTAAGTGGTAGAGTGCCTGTCTAGCAAATGTGAGGCTCTGAATTCAAACTCTAATACCACCAAAAACAGAACCAAGGACTATGGAGTGAAACCTCTGAAACTGTGAACCAGAATTAATCTTTGTTTTGTGAGTATTTTGACAAAACATTTGACTAATAACAAGTGCTAGGAGGCAAAGAGAGGAAGCAAAGAGCAGGTCGGGGTGGGGGGAGAGGCCAGGCCATGGGAAGGGTTGGAGCATCAGAATAGATGAAGGGGGGAGAAGTTGAGGGTTGAAGGGAACAGATATTTAGGACAAGACTTGTACTTGCCCTAGACAAGTATGTTATGTGACAAGACCTTGTCAATCAAACTTATCAACCACACTAGCCCATCCTGCAGACTGCCCAGATTTGTCCCACCATTTGCCCTTTGAATTTATAAAGGCCTTTTAAAGGAGAGACTGGGGACTCTATGCCATCTGACCGGAGCCCACTGCTTTCTCCTGTGGTACCTTCCCCTCACCTTCAGTAAACTTCACTATCATTTTCCCATCCGGCCTGAACACTTCTCTTGCATGGTGTAAGTGCCTAGAAATCTTCTGACTAGAGTCTTCAGAGACCAACCACTGATACCACCCACTCCCGACCCACCCCCAAAAAAGGTAAGTTCCTCAGATCATATTTTAGTGCTGACATTACAGTTTGGGACCTCAGGCCCAAACTCCTTGGGTTCCACATGTTAAATCTATCCACTCACCTCTAGAAGCCGAATAAAGAGACATGATGAAGAACAAAGAAAGGAAATTTGTTACATGACTTGGGACACACTGTGGGCAGAGGCAGAATGAGCACTCAGCCCATCTTCAGCCATCTTCCAGGTATAGACTTGAGCTATATAGATTTAAATAGACAAAGAACTGGGGGCAGGGAGAGATTATGGTCTTGCTAATCATTATCTCAGTCCTTGTACTGGGAGAGGTTCCTGTAATCCAGAGTCATCATCGTAGTCTGGCTCTACTTAAGGAGGCTCTACTGTTGGGGGCAGGGGCTCTCTTGTCATGAAGGTGCTATCTTTTTTGTCCTTCCTGGAATCCAAGGTGATTGCAGAGTGACTGCAAAGAGAATGACTTACAGCAAAGACAGATATGAAACTTGGGGGCCGGGGCGGGGAAGACAAGTGCAAAGCCCTGAGTTCAAACTCTGGCCCCACCAAAAACAAAACAAGAAAAAAACCTGAGGGAGAGATGCCATGCTTTTCTCCTGCTCTTAGTTAATTGTGGGCCCTCAGAGCTTTTCAGCAAAAGCAGTTTAAGCACATCTTACAGTGCCTCGGAATGTGATCTCATTTGGAGATAGGACCTTTACAAAGATAAACAAGTCAAAATGAGGCCATTGGGGGGGCCCCAAACCAAGGTAGAAAGAGGAGATTTAGACACAGATGCACACATAAGGAACATGTCATGTAAAGATGAAAGCAAACATTGGGGGATATTTCTACAACCAGGAAACGCCAAATGTCACTAGCAAATCACTGGGAGCTAGTGTAAGAGGTGCCTAAATTGCTTTTGCTGAAAAGCACTGACTCCTTACTTAGGTCCATGAATTAACTAAAAACAGGAGAAAAGCTTGACATCTCTGTCTTCATTTTGTACCAACTGTCCTTTGCTGTGAGCCATTCTTTCCTGCAGCCACGTTGGAATCAAGGAAGGACAGAATTGATTGATAACATCTTTATGACAAGGGACTGAAACTACTCCTAAGAAACAGTAGAGCCTTGCAGGACAGACCACCCCAAAATGAAGACAGTTACCTAAAGTCATGAGGCTGCACTCTGGAGAAGGAGTAATTATCTCATGAAAAGCAGATGCTACCCTCAAGTGACGACAGCAATAACAACTTCTCTGGAACCCTTGGAAAACAAGTTAATGGCCAACCAGGCCTCACACCACCTCTGAAACATACCTGTGACTGGGACTGTTTAACTGTACATTCCTTTTGTCCCTGGCTCCTAATTCTTTTGTCTATTTAACTCTAAAGCTTATGCCTGGACCTGGAAGATGGCTTAGGATGGCTGAGGGCTTACTCTGCTTCTTCCCACAGTGCATCCTGAGCCGTGTAACACACCTCCTTTCTCTTCCTTCACCATGTCTCTTTTTATTGGTGGTGGGGGTGGTACTGGGGTTTGAACTCAAGGCCTACACCTTGAGCCACTCCACCAGTCCTTTTTTTTTTGTAAAGGATTTTTTCAAGATAGGATCTCATGAACTATTTGCCTAGGCTGGCTTCCAACCGTGATCATCCTGATCTCTGCCTCCTGAGTAGCTAGGATTACAGGCATGAGCCACCAGCAACTAGCTACCATGTCTCTTTAGTTGGTGTATAGAGACAAGTGGATGGACCTGACATGAAGAAGCCCAAGAGTTTGGGCCTTGGGTCCAAAACTCCAGTTTCACGATGAGAGAGCCATGGAACAGAATCCTCAGCTCTCAGAAGGGGCCACCCGACACCTTGATTTCAGACTCTTAGTCTCCAAAAGTGTGAAAAGCTAAATATCTGTTGTTTAAGCCAGTGTGAGGTATGTACTTCATTGTGCAGCCCTACTTGACTAATACAGTTTGCAGGAGCTTTGAAACCTGCCACTCTCTGGGTCTAAGATGGCCAGTGTGGCTGCTGCAGGCATAGCTACTTTCTCACTTTTCCAAGGCCTCCCACTGAGTTTTGCTCATCTGCATGGCCAGTGTGGCTCCATTAGCTGCCAGAACTTAGGGCTGAAAAAGTCAAGCCGAAACCCCAAGACCTCAGAGAAACTGTACACACCCATTGCACAACATGGCCAACCCGTGTCAGTTTCAAGCATGATTTAAATTGTCCTGAAAGTCAACTGTCATGTAAGAAGTATATGTAAGAAGTAAGACCACTGAGCTGTGACAGGCCCAAGTTAGACGGGGATAAGAGTTGTCAGGTATCAGATCAAGGATCAGAGAGGCCACCAAGGAAATAAAGAGATGGATAGAGGCACCGGAAAGCAAATGTGGTAGAATGCTAAGTCTGGAGTCTAGATGGTGGGCAGAAGGTTTGACATACAATTCTTTTAACTTTTGCAAAAACTAAAATTTGAGCCAGGCATCGGTGGCTCACGCCTGTAATCCTAGCTACTCAGGAGGCAGAGGTCAGGAGATTCTCCATTCAAAGACAGCCTGGGCAAATAGCTCATGAGAACTATCTTGAAAATACCCAGCACAGGAAAGGGCTGGTGGTGCTCAAATGATAGAGCACCTGCTTAGCAAGTGTGAGTTCAAATCCCATGCCACCAAAAAAAGTAAAAGTTGAAAATTTTTATTATAAAATCTTGGATCATAAAGAAACGATATTGAAAGTGGATTCTCCAGTCCAACACCTCAGCAGACACCATGTGGAGCACAGATGGTGCCTCAGTCCAAGTTTACCCAAACTCCAGCCCCATAAAGCCATGAGCTACACAAATGAGGGTTAAGCCTCTCTATTCCAAGGTATAGATAACAGAAAGTCTCTCTGTCTCACTCTCTCTCTCTCTCTGAACCTTCCTTACTTTCTGCCACAGCTCCTTGCCTTGTCTTCAACAGCACTTATCATGATCTGAAGTTCTCTTGTTTGCTGTATTTACTGCCAGTCCTCTCCCACTAGAGTGTAATCTTCACTTCCTCTTGTCTTCTAGCACATAGCACACAGCTCAGTTCCTACAGGTACATATAAATGTTTGTTGAGTGACTGACTAGGACTGGGAGATAGAGCTTTTCCTATTATAGGAGAGGATATGAATTCATAGTGTGGGGAGAAGCTGGTATTTGTCACTTGGGTTGTCTGACATCTGAGCCACCATTTGTGGGAAGCCCAAGAAACAGGAAGAGGCAACCCTCTCTCCCATGATGGCAGGTGGATGGAACATAGCACTGGTGGTACTAATAAGTGTCACAGCCAGGAATCAAAGTCAGGTCTCCCTCCAGTCTTTGCTGGAGAAAGGATGTGGCTCCAACCGTGACCAGTCAGCAGTCCTTGCCCTGGACTCTGAACCCAGAGGCAGAAATGCCAGCTGCAAGTGTCAGTCAGAGACTGGGGTGAGTCTAGTCTGGAGTCTTGTTCATTCCCATCAGCTCCTTCTCACCTTAGGTTCAGCTCCAAGTGAAACTGAGAACAGTGAATGTGGTAGATCCTGATGAATGCAGAACACAGAGCAAAAAGCAGGGGCTGCTATCCTCCAGGCCATGGGGACGTCATCTATGTACAGCCAGGCCAGGGGCACGTTCATCCCAGAGCAACAGGGCCTGATGGCAGCAGGGACACGACATTGTGACTCCTTCTCTAGGCCTCCAGGAGCTTCATAGCATATAACTAGCTTTGGTTGGTCAAGGCCTGTCCTCCTCCTGTGTTCTATAGGATGTGAAGTCAGGGCTGGGTTCCACATTGATGAGTCTATACGTCATTGTGCCTGGGTCCTGAACCCCAGAACCTCCCAGCAGGTCTGCTACAAAGGAAGATGGGCTACATGTTAATGCTGGGTCATGACAGAGGGCAGTGGACAGAATTTCTAAGGGAAGACAGAGCATGTGTGAACACCACAGAGAGCCTGACCTTCTGAAGAAAATCCAAATTCTCCAGGCCTAAGATTTCCCAGTTCTGAGATCTGAAAAAGTTATTTCAGCAGACCTGGCTTGAATATTGACTGTATGCCAGATAAACAATGGGGACAAGACCTTGTGTACTGGTTTGGGGGAGACAGACATAGCAACACACTAACACCATAGGCTCTTTTGAGTTCTACACAAGACATGTGCAGAGTGACATGGGGACCCAGGAGGAGCATCAGACACCACATTTGTCAATGACTGAAGGCTTCCTGGAGAAGGTAGAAGTCGATCTCCAAGAGAAGGGTACAGCAGTAGTGAAGACCCAGGTGACTTGCTTCCCCCTTCCCCTCCCCCCACAAAGAACCCATAACTTCAATTCTCTGAAGAGCTTCAGTCATGCCGCCAGCACAAGCTTCTCCTGGCATTCAGCTGGTATTAATTACCTCCACATTTATTAAGTGCCCCATTAAACTTGGCTCCGATGGCACAGTTCGCTCCCTGGGTTAAATCCACACTAAATATTCAATTATACACAGCCCAAGCAGAATCGTATTTGGCAGGGATTAGCTCTCTTGTCCTGCGAGGGCACTTTTCCAGCTGAATAACAATGGTGTCTTTTAATTGTGAGTGTTTTCCTCTTGAGGGCCTTTCAGTCAGACCCTCTTCCAGGGAGATGGAAACGGTGTCATCATTTCCATTTTGAAGTTGGATGAACTCAGTAAAGAGATCTGCTTGGCCACAGAAACTGCACTCTTACTCCTTCTTTAGGGCCCAGCTCAAGTGACCTCGGCCTTAAAGTTCTCCGTCTCCCATCAGGATTTCCAGGCAGCCTATGCTGCTGAGAGCAGTGCTGGCCTAAGCTTGCTGAGCCCTTGCTTCACACAGGGCTCAGCATTCACTCACTTGATCCTCCCAATGATCTTGGGTGTTCCCATTCCATAGCTGGGGAAACTGAGACATGGAGAAGCTGAGCGATGGGTCTAGGGTTAGTGGTATACCAGTAAGTGCCACAGCTGGTACTCCCAGCCAGGACTCCAAGCTCATTGTCTTAGACACAACAATCCTGGTCTATGCATCTCTCCATTCAACAGGTATTTCTTGAGCGCCTACTAAATCCCCAGTGCTCGCTAGTAGTATAGTACTTGTTAGGGCTACAGGAGTAAGGGAAGCATGGTCCCTGCCTTCAGGAGAATGATCACCTAGCAAGGACGACAGATTTAAAATACTTCCACAAAGGATTATTTAATTATTTAATAGGCAGTAGGCAATGTTAGTAAGCTTAATAAGACACTGTTAGGACAGGAAAGGAAAAGTCTCTGGATGGCTCTTTATTGTAAATTAGGAATTAGTGATGTTTCCTTTTTTAAAAATATTTTGTAGCTAAACAATGCCTGAAGTTGTCAACATTTGTTTTGGGAAGGTCCACAAGCCATTTCCTTCTCTGAATCACACCTTTTCCAACTGTGAAATGGGAATAAAAATAGCAAAGTCTAGAAATAACTCCAATTTCCATCAATAGTTAAATAGATTATTTAAACAGATGATGGAGAGGGCACCAATGGCTCACACCTGTAATCCTAGCCATCCGGGAAACTGAAATTGGGAGGATCACAGTTTGAGGCTAGCCTGGACAAATTGTTCGTGAGACCCCATCTCCAAAATAACCTGAGCAAAATGGCCTGGAGGTGTGGCTTAAGAGGTAGCTAGCACAAACCTCTGAGTTCAAACCTCAGTCACACACAAAAAAAAGTAGATGATGATACTTCTATACCAAGGAATATGTAGCTATTTAAAAGCACAAGACGGGATGGTGTGGCAGTACACACCTGTAATCCCAGCACTTGGGACGCTGAGGCAGGAAGAGTTCAAGTTCCAGGCAGGCTAGGCTACATAGCAACACCCTGAGGCAACTCTAAATGCTACAGAAAAATCCCTAAGACATCTTATTTTTGGCGTTTGTGGGATTGGGATTTGAACTCAGGGCTTCACACTTGCAAAACAGGTGCCCTACAGCTTGAGCCACACCCTACTCCAATTGCTCTGGTTATTTTGGAGATGAGGGCTCACAAACTATTTGCCCAGGCTGGTGTCTAACCATGATCCTCCCAATCTCAGCCTCCCAAGTAGCTAGGATTACAGGCATGAGTCACCAGTGCCTGGCAACCTAAGACATTCTGAGTAGAGAAGCAGGGTACAGAGAGTGAATATGGACTGCTGCCATCTCTGTGTGTGATAAAAGGGAAAGGAGGCGGAGGGGCATCCTTCGTGTACATAGGCTGACTCAGTAAGGATGCACGAGAAACAGCGAAGGGAGGGGCTTTATCCAGTGCCTTTGAGTTTTGTACTCTGTGCATGCATATTCCTGAAAGACAAATTAATCAGGCCAAGAAAAATTTCATACATTCTTTTGATGATAAAAATGCAGCCAATGGGCTAGCTCCCATCAGTCTACCTCCTGGTATAATTGTTAGTTTCAAAAGCGAGGACAAGTGCAGCAGGCTCCTGGAGAACCTAGAAGGATTAGAACTCATGCTGCCCATAATGAGATGAGAGGGGACTGTGCAGCCAAACAGAAAGGAGAAGGCGTGAGAAACAGAAGCCAGGCTTGGGTAGAATGACCCGCAGAGGGAAATCAACAATTACTTTGGTGCCACAGAGACCCCAAGACTGTGCTACCTGCTTCTTTTCAACCAGCTGCTGGGTTACCATGGAGAAATAATAACGTGCAATCCGTTTACTTTTGATAAATAAAAACAAACACCGACAAACTGCAGATGGGCAGCAATGAGTAGGAGAGAGGATTGGTATGACCTTTCCGGGCTTGCTATTTCCCCTTGAGAGCACCTGGAGGCCAGCTCAGCACGAATTGCTGTGTCCCCTCTCCAGGTCCTGATTCAGGAGGTATGGGTGTGGTGTTTCTTTAATTTTCCCGGGAGGTCTGGGTGCGGCAGGTAGGGAACCCCATTTGGAAAATCGTAGCCCTATTGATCTCTGGTGGGCTCTCCAACTCAGGATGCTGTGAGTGGTGGACCCCGGATCCTATGTGCCCTGCACACACCTACCCACTCTGCTGGCCTCTATAGCAATCAAGCAGGTACAATGTCCCAACAGCACGGGCAGGTAGGCAAAGTGCCTGGCGGACCACAGCTCAGGGGCGGTTCCCACGGCAGAGGCCAGCGCCTCCTACGAACATGTGCACAGGAAGATTGGCTGGTGTTCCAGCTGCCCTTGCCAGAAACCCTCTCACAAGGCCAATTAGCCACATGTGATGGCCAACAGGTGCCACTGGGCCAGAGGAATGGTGGCTGTAGCTGAGGGGCTGGCAGAGCAGTTCAAGTGGTAGAGCGCCTGCCTCGTAAGCGTGTGGCTCTGAGTTCAATTCCCAGTACCACCAAAAAAATAAAAAGGTAGCTGAGCAAGGGCTGGAGCCAACTGGAAATGACAACCCGGAAATGACAGAAGCCAAGTCTTAGGGTACCGTAACTGACCTCAGTGAGATTCTGACTCCCCACAGAAATGGAGTCAGCAGACAACTGAACAGCACCTGCATCCAGCACAGTCAGCTTGCTGAGCAAGAAGGCAGATAGCTGGAGGGCTGTGCAATTAATGATGACTCCCTTCTCCCCCAAGGTCAGGATTTCCTGTACATTCAACACATATTTGCAGAGTACCAAGTATGTGACAGGTGCGATGAGCTAGACCAGGAGTGGCCCTCATGGAGCCTCCCTTTAAGTCAAAGGCTGCGAGTGTTATTCAAAGAATCATGTAATTCAGTTATGCTGGGGTTTTATAAGTGAAAAACCTTCCTGGGAAATAATGCTTACATATTTAGGGGTAAAGGGACGAGATGACTGGAGATTACTTTAAAGTAGTTCAGAGAAAACAATCATATATCATTATATATATATAGAGAGAGAGAGAGAACAAATGCAACAGAATGTTAACAGTTTTTGGCAGTACTGGGTTTGAACTTAGGGCCCTGGCACTTGCTTGCAGGTGCTCTGCACTTAAGCCATGATTCCAACCCCTTTTACTTTTAGTTATTTTTCAGATAGGATCTCATGGTTTTGCCTCAGACTGGCCTTGGGTTGTGATCATCCTACCTACACCTCCCGTGTAGCTGAGATTACAGTATGGACCACCACACCTCACCTTCGACGATTGTTGAATTCAGGTAAAGAGCACATGGGAGTTCTTTGTGTTATTCTTGCAGCTTTCCTGCAGTTATTTAAAATGAGAAATTAAATAAATCAAATACATGAAGAGCCATCATTACAATGGTGAGCAGACCTAGGTGGTTCATCGGAACTAGAGAGGACAAGGAGAGCTTCCTGGAGGCAGCAGGTTTACACTGACATTGAGCAGAAATTGACCAGGGGGAAAGAAGTGGGCCTGTGGAGGCTGAGTGGCAGGAGATAGCAGATCACACCGGAGGAACTGGACACAGAAATCAGACCAAATGGACATTGGTAGCTCACGCCTGCAATCCTACCTACTTGGGAGGCTGAGATCAGGAGTATCGAGGTTTGAGGCCAGCCTGGGCAAGTAGTTCAGAGACCCTATCTCCAAAATAATCAGAGTAAAATGTTCTGGAGGTGTGGCTCAAGTAGTACAGTACCTGCTCTGCAAGTGTGACGCCCCGAATTTAAACTCCCGTCCACCAAAAAAGAAAAGAGAAATTGGAAACAGCTGGAGCAGAGTCTCTTCACCGTGTCCTCTGAGCATGATGGTGGAGTCAGGCGGAGGCAGGGCTTCTGGAAAGGGCTTCTCCTCCGGCCCAGGACCAGATCTGTTGTTTGGGGTATTTTTGTTTTTCACTGCCCTACCATGTCTACCTCCAGCCCAGTTCTTAAGGCTTCACTGACTGAAGAAACCAAAGCCAAGATCCCAGGACCCCAGCCACACACGGCCACTCAATCTGAAGCTTCTCACAGCCCCTACCGTTTAGCTCCATCTTGGCCTCAAATCCCTGGTTGCCACCCATCAAAATCCTTTATCTGCCTTAGGAAAACAAGCTGGGCTGTAATTTCAATTTATTTGTGCAATTTGGTTCCCGGGCCTCAGGCAATTGACTCATCTGTGGATGACTCTCCACTCAGCCTCCACTACGCTTTCCTGAGAGCTCACAGAACTGCCTTTCAATTTCCCGGGGAGCAAGAGGGGACTCAGTCAAGTGCAGCCAGGGGTGATGGTGAGGCAGGAACCTGCATAATAAGCACACGGTGCCTCCATGGCACTCCTCATCGGAGCATTTTGCAGATACCGTGTGACATTGAACCAGATCCCAGTAACACTTGCTAAAACCCAGGAGACAAGCACCATTTTATTAGTTATCCATCAAAAATCAGAAAACCCAGAACTTACAGCCAACTAGGAGGTCTTGTTGTCTAGCACCCTCAGTTCAGAGAGGTGAATTAACTTGACCAAGGTCACAGAGCAAGTTTGCAGAGGAACTGTACTAAGAAACCAGGTTTCCCGGTGTCCAGTAGGACAGAGACTGTGCTGATCAATTAGTACACAGCACACAGGACCTCGGGTGGGGGCTGTGTGACTAATAGTCCTACCTCTGAGGCCAGCAGTTTGGAGGGCCGGGGTGGGAGATGAGCCCCGTGAATCTGTCTCATTCCTCTCAGGTTATTTTTATTTGCTTAGTTTCACTTTAGACCTGGTTCCTATTTTGCATTGATGACTAAAGGCCCTGTACTGAGGAAAGGGAAGTCAGAAAGGAGAATCTTTCCTTTTGTACTTGGCAAACCTTTCCATGCTTTAATATATATATATATATCACCTCCCTTCCAGGGCCCGACAAGCTTCTCAAATCTCCTGCATTTCCATTCCCCCATTCGCCTTGACTGTAATTATCTTGGGGAAATTTAAATTCCTTATCATAGCTTTGTGACAATACCAGCTTAAGTACAGTAAGCTTCGCTCCCATTCTAAGGTCTTGTCAAATTGCCCTCAATTAGTTCTCTTAATAGGAATTATTGTTAGATTTTTTTAAGGGGGAGATAATGGGATTGTGACTATGTTAAAGAAAGAGCCTTTATCTTTTTTGGAGATATGTATATGGACGAAATGCTATGAAGTCTGGGATTTGCTATGAAGTCTGGAATTTGCTTCAAACTAGTTGAGTCGGGGAGGTGATAAAAAGTACATTCACTCATTGAATTGACTGATCTCTGCCATCTTTCTCTCTTGATGTTTTGTTTTACAGCACTGGAGATCGAACCGAGGGCCTCACACATGCTAGGCAAGCACCCTACCACTAAGCTACCTCTCTTGCAAGTCCTTTTTGCCCCATCTTTCTCACCTCCACCCTCTCTCACACACACATTCCCATCTTTGGATCTGTTTGTTTTTTACTTGAGAATAGAATTCGTCTCCAGGAGACTCAGCAGAGAAGAGAACATGGACCCTGGTTTCAAAGAGACTTAGGTCAAAACTCCACCTCCACCCTCCGGGCTCAGAGACCGTGAACAAATCATTTACTCGTCCAAGTTCCAGTTTCCCCATTTCCAAAGCAGAGATAAAGCTGGACAGCAAACAGCTTACTTTCTAATGGGTTCTTTTTGCCTTTTTTTTTTTTTTTTTTACTTTAGTAATTTTTCAGATAGGGTCCCACACTTTTTGCTTGAGCTGGCCTCAGACTGGGATTACAGATGCCCACCACCATATCCAGTTATCCAGTTTATTTGTACTTTTTTTTTTTTTTTTTTGGTCCAGTACTGGGACTTTAACTCAGGCCCTCACACTTGCTAGGCAGGTGCTTTACCTAGCCCCACCCCCTTTATATATATATATATATATATATATATTTTTTTTTTTTTTTTTCCAAGATCAGCCCTCATGAACTATTTGCCTGGGCTGGCTTCAAACCATGATCCTCCTTATCTCTGCCTCTTGAGTAGCTAGGATGACAGACCAGCACCCAGATACGTCTAGTTTATTTGTTGAAATGGGGTCTCATTAACATTTGCCAGAGCTGGCCTTAAATCTTGAACCTCCTAATCTCCATCTCCTGAGTAGCTGGAATTACAGGTGTATACCACTATACCTGGACCTTTTGCCCTCTTTTTCTAATTTTGCCTCCACCTGCCTTGAAGGTAGATGTAAATTTTCTAATGTTCATCTCCCCTACTCGTGACCCGTTGTTTTTCAAGGGCTCTTCCCTCCATAGTTTCAACCACCTTCTCCAAGTTTAGGAACAGATCCACCTGTCTATAACCCATGACCTCCAAGAGAGCCCAAGGTTCCTAAAACCTCAACACGTTCAAATTGGAGCTCATTGCTCCTTCTCTCAACCTGCTCCCCCTAGCATTCTGTCATCCTTGGAGGCCTCCTTGCTCATTTTCATCACCCTGCCTTTCGCCTCCCTATCCGGCTACTCCAGAACCTTCCCTTAGATGCTCCCCACCGCCTCCCTGGCTCAGGCCGTGGAGATCATAGCCTGGACAGCTGTAAAAGCTTCCTAGCTGGGCTCCCTTCTCCTATCTTTCTGTTCCCCATTCCTCCCTCCAGGCTGCTCACAACATTCTCCTTCCAAAACCATCCCTCCAGCCTTGCAAGCCTCCCATGGCCTCTCCCCACTGAGAACCATAAAGGCCTAAATTCCTTAGTGTGGCATTTGACACTTCACACAGCTTGACCTTAACCCATTGTTCTAGAATCATCCATGTTTCCTGCCAATGAAGCCACAGGCCTGAGTTTATTAGTCTGTAGTCCCTCACACCTGTACTCAGATAAGTGAATCTGCGGTTGAGGTCAGAAGGGCACAGAGATCTGAGGACTCTCACTGCAGCCACAGGCAATGACTTTGCTGCTTGTGCCTTCCCTTGTGCTTGGGGCCAGACTTTCCTGCTCACTGGCAGAGTGAACCCCCACCCTCTGCTCCTGTAGTACCTTGTACACACATCTATTACAGACTGTGCTTATCATACTGTAGTAATTAGCTGCTTGCTCACCTGCCTGCCTGTCTGACTAGAATGAACTCTCTACCAAAGCAAGCCCAAAGAATACCTGCAGCCCCCAGCACAGTGCAGAGCACATAGAGGGCACTTGATAAATAGCAGCTCATCTGCTCATCCTGTTCTTTCTTGGCTCCTGAAGAACAGAAGTTAGCACCGGCAGGTGTTATGATATATCCTTCTGATGGGTGGACTATTAACGGATGGGTGAAAGCGTGAATGAATGATGAAATATGCAAATAAATTCATAAAGACTTCTCATTACCGATGAATGTTCTGGAATGCTTGCACATACCTGGGAGCATCTCCAACCTGAAAAACCTGTAAATTGGGTTAGAAGTCAGATAGGAGCCTGCCACTTTTGGCTCCAGGTTGGCTGGTGAAATGGACAGTTCTGATGTTAATCAGAAATGTCACTGTCACCATAACAAGTGCATATGAAAAGTACAGTGCCATCTTCTACCACAGCTTCCCTGTCATGGGTCACAGGAAACCCTTGTCACATTCATCATTCCACAGGTAGGGTCCACAGGGGCTTCTTGGGGAATTTGCTGTGGTTGAGGGGTTAATAGAAATGAGCCTGGGGGTGCTGAGGCTAGGGATAGGGGAGCACTGCTCCAGGGAGGGATTCAAGCTCCCCTTCTGACCCTGGCTCTTACTTGCTGTGTGCGTGATTGGACATATAACCCAGTGTCCCCCAGGTTCAGCCGCCATGAGACGATAGCACCAGCATTCTCAACCCCTTGGTTGCTGAGTGAAATCAGGCGTGTTATATGACTAGTACACAGCTGTCACTACCGTGCTGCTGTGATTCAGGATGCTGAAGTGAATTCTCCCAAGCAACTGGGTGCTGCTGACTGCTCACCTGATGACAGAAATTGAGCAGAAAGCCAGATCTCAGCCTTGAATTAGAATTGGGGGATTAAAGAGGAATTCTGGCTCCAACAGGGCCCAGCCATAAGGGAGCCAGGAGGGGGCTGGGCTGAGCTGGGGGCTGACTTTCACTGTGCTCTGTGGCCTAGGTGTTCAGGACTAAATGACACACAGAGAGGGGGATATCACCAGTCTAGGTGCTTGGGACCCTGGCAGGGAACCTGAGGGTCTGCTTCTGGTCTGGGGAGAGTGTTTGTGTGTGTATGGGAGGAAGAGTGTCTGAATCTAGAGCCCAGGTTTGCTACCGGCAGGGCCATCAAGTTCCCCTAACTGCACTGTGACCACAGACAGGGAAGTGAGGACCAACCCAGGCCTGACATCGCAACATCATTTCAGATGGGAAACTGAAGACTAGAATCCCAGATGGGAAATACAGGAATTTCCTCTTCCTGCATCTGCAGGTCCCACCATCACAATGATTCACCAACTTGGGGGAGGGAGGATCTCCCAATAGAAGCTCCCCCTTGCTGGAGCCTTGCCTGATAAGCCAGGCTGCAACCGCCTGTGTGACATGATTTCTCTTTTGGATCCTAAGGCTTGGTTTGGACTGGGGGGATCTCAGGCTTCCCTAACTGAAAACAGAAACTTAGCGAACAAGGGTGAGGGCTTAGATGGCAATGGAAGGGTGGCACAAGAGACCCGATCGGTCTGGAGACCTGAGACGTCCTGTAATTTCACAGGGAACAAAGGCCCAGATGTGGGCCTCTGACGTTGGTGGTAAAGCCTGACAGTGCCAATGACTGGGGAACAGCGACATCTCCTGGCTGTATGCTGTCACAACCCTCCCTGGTCAGAACTGCAGGGCAGTCATTCATCCTGGGTGCCTGATGTCTTAGAATCCTGGAACAAAGAGAATTGAGCAGCCAGGACAATTCACTGGTCCTGGATGTAGCTCAAGGGTCCACACTTCCTACAACTCACCCCCTCTACCCCACCACACACACACCCTCCCCACAACGCGGCAGCAGCTGCTACTCTCTGATTAGAAAGCTTTAGAGGCTTTCTAATGAATCAGACTTGGTCCTCACATCCTGAGGGGCTTAGGAGGGGAGACAGTCTTCCACATGTAAAATCACAGAATCGCAGTGAAGCCCAGGAGGTGGAATCCAGAGGGGGTTTTGAAGGGTGGTCAGAGTTTTGCTAGGGAGAGGTTGTCTGAAAGTCTGGGCAGGGACAGCCTCCCTGTAGCACAGCACCACGCCCACACACCCAAAACAACCTGTGAACCATCGAGGTTGACTTGGCACAGGCACAGAGATCCCAAGCAAGCTGCATGTCAGTGATGTTCCCCACGGGGACAGCTACTCCAAGTCACCAGAGCCCCTCCACTGATTCACTATGTACAATCAACCTCACCTATCATTAAAGAGCTCTTTTAATGACCTGCCCAAATCCAAACTTCCTGAAAGACCGACCTCGGAGTGACCACCCAATTGCAGCCCTTCTGCTCGAGTAGGACCACGTGGAATGGGAGAGAGGCTCAACCCAGTCCTGTTTTACAGAAGAGGAAACTGAGACTCAGGGAAGTCAAGTGACTTTGCCTGAGGCCACCCAACAAAGCCACATCACCGAACCCTGGTGGCCTCACTGTGACATAACACGGGTGACATCTGCTGCTGCTGACCCCATAAACGCAGGTCCAGAGGGACAAGGGGGAGGGTCAACGGACTCTGGGTGTCTGGAGTCCAGCTCTCCCCCTTCCCTGCACAGTGGCCTCTGGCTGGTAACGCTACCCTAATCCAGGCAGGATGATGAAAGCAGCTCTCACAAAGCAGGGCCTGAGGCCTGTAGACAGGCCCCCTTTGTGGCCTGTACCCTCCCCTCACCCCCACCCCCATGCCGTGTCTTTGGCGTCACCTCCTTTGAATGGCTGGCTCACACACACTGGAAATTTGCAACACAAATGCACGGCTTGTCTCCCTCTCTGTGGCAGAGCCTTGCTGTCCCAGCCTTTTTGGGGCCTTTTAGAGTCTTCCTTTCTTTGGGGCGCTTTCTTTCCACAGCTCAAGGCCCCTGCCCCTAGAAATAGCTAATTAACACTGGGTTAAAGCGCGTCCTGGGAAACAGCCCAGTGCTGCTAGGGGGGAGCAAGGGACGGTTTCTCACTGCCTCCCCCAGGACAAGACCAGGCCAGGCAGGCGGTATGGTGGGAATCGGAGGCAGGGGCCGAGCTCTCATTCTCAGGACTCTTTCTGGCCTTCTCCATCGCACCCTCTTTCTCAGTGGGCTTAGGAATTTCCTGCAAATAAAGCTTGTCACCAAGATGGCTCCCAGCTCCCCCATCACGCTGCCTGGATTTCAGAGCTCAGCTGTCATTAACTATAATAAAAGTTGCTATTTGCCAAGAGCCCTGGATATCCAACACCAGCCTGTTTCTGACTGTCACAACAACCTGGGGAGATAGGCATTATCGTCCCCATTGTGCAGATATGGTAACCAAGGCTCAGAGAGTTCAAGTGCCTTACCCAAAATCATACAGCTTGCATGAGACGAAGCTGGGTTTCAAATCTAAACCTACTGGCCACCTTAGCTGCACTGTTGTGGGCTTCTCTCTGACTCTGTCTGGTGATGGCTCTCAGTTTCCATGGCCTGTCCTTTTCCCTGATTTTCAGAGCATTAGTGATGTATCCCTTTTCAGATCTACCTACCTGGGGTAGTTATTCAGGCTCTTCCCAGCCTGCCTCCCATAGCTCTTTGAAGACAGGCATTGTGTCCACACACACAAAGGTCCGAGAAATTTTAGGGCACAAAGGAGAGGCCCACCCACTCCCATAATGGCAGAAATGGAACCAGGCTCCCTGAGGTGACAGCTAAGCCAGAAAATTCAGGGCAGGACTAAGGTATTTCACAGGGATTTGTAGGGTAAGGAAATAATGTTCATTTAAGAACTGGAGGGACACCCCTCCTCTGTCACCACTGTGGGAATGTCAATAGGACAGCCACTTTGGAAGAGAGTTTGTCAGTTTCTTAGAAAGTTAGACCTTCACTTACCATAGATCCAGCAATTCCGCTCTTTGGAACACCTCCCCAAGAACAATCAAAGTGTCTGTCTCACCAAGCCCTTTTTTCTTTATGTGCCCCAAAGCCCTCCATGTGCACTGCACTCCACTCCATCTTATATGCAATGATACATGGCAGCATTCTTCTTTTTTTTTCCTTTCCTTTGGCCATACTTGGGGTTGAACTCAGGGCCTCATGCTTGCTAGGCAGGTGCTCTACCACTTGAGCCACATTCCAATCCCTTTTTGTTTCAGTTATTTTTTTGGATAGGATTTGCTTTTTTTCTGGAGCAGGCCTCAGACCACAATCCTCCTACCTACAGCCTCCCACGTAGCTGGGACCTCAAGCATACACCATTATGCCCAGTTTATTGATTAAGATGGGGGTCTTACTAATTTTTTGCTTGGACTGGCCTTGAACCACGATCCTCCTATTTCTGCTTCCTCAGTAGCTGGGATTATAGTGTGAGCCACTGCACCAGGCAGCAGTATTATTCTTGAGAGCTTGTTTGGAGGTTCTAGCAGGGGAGCCAGCTACTCATATACCCTTGACCGAAGAATGGTCCTCCCCTATTGGGGATGGTCATCCTCTTCAGCTGAGCGCACAGCTTTGGGAGGGACACACATGGAACGATGAGGGAGGAAGGGGACACCCACGTCTCCAGCCAGATCAGCTGAATCAACCCTGGTGATCAATGGGGTGACAGATGTTGCAGCCAGATCACCTTCACAATCAGCAGTATTGCTGGGGTTTGAACTCAGGGCCTAACCTTGAGCCACTCTACCACCAGCCCTTTTTTTGTGATGGGTGTTTTCGAGATAGGGTCTCCTGAACTATTTGCCTGGGCTGACTTTGAACCCCGGTTCTCCTGATCTGCGCCTCCTGAATCTCTAGGATTACAGGCGTGAGCCTGCAGTGCCTGGTCAGCAATATTATTCTTAATAACCCACAACTGCAATTGACTTAGAGGTCCATCAAGATGAGTAGGTAAACAAACTCGTATGTGCATTCAATAGAATTAAAAAACCCTCCAAACTATTGATCAACATAGGTGCATTTCTATAACATGTTAAGTAAAAGAAGCCTATTATATAGAATACTATCAAATAATTCCATTTATAGGAATCCTTAGCAAAGGAAAAACTGTAGAGACAGAAAGCAGATGCATCTGGGGGTAGGAGTGGGGATTAGCAGCTACAGGTTCAGGGAAGTGTTCCAAGACAGGATCGCAGCAATGCTGGCACAGCTGTGTGCATATTTCTGAAAATCCATGAAACTAGAGACTTAGAGCAAGGAAGCTAAGGCTGGGTGTAGCTCAGCCATATAACTCCTGCCTAGCTTTTGCAAGGCCCTGGGTTCGATCCTCAGCATTGCAACAACCAAAAACAAAAGTGAGCTTTGTGATATGTGAATTATACTGCAATAAAACTGTCAAAGTTGGTTTTAAAAAGTGTTGAAAGAACTGGTGGACATTCTCAGGAGAGCCTTAGTTTGGTATGGTGCTTTGAATTTGCAAGTCACATTTTTTTTTTTTTTTTTTTTTTAGTGAGACTAGGGTTTGAACTCAGGGCTTCACACTTGCAAAGCAGGCACTCTACCACTTAAGCCACACCTCCAGTCCATTTTGCTTTGGTTACTTTGGCCACAGGTCTTGAAAACTATTTACCCAGGCTGACCTGGAATTGTGATCCCCAGCCTCTCAAGTAGCTAGGATTACAGGCTGAGCCACCAATACCTGGCTATGAAAGTTACATTTTGAATCCTGGTACACTGCTGACCAGCTTTGTGCCTGGCTTGATCATAACCTCGCTGTGCCTCTGTTACCTTGTTTATTGCAATAATCAGAACAGTGATGGAAAATGGTCATTTGCGAGGCTTACCTTGTGCCACACCTGGACCTCATGCACTGTCCCAATAATCCTCAACCAACAGCCTCATGAGTCGAGCCCTGTCACTCCCATTTTACAGATAGGGAAATCAAGGTCAGGCAGAGATCTAACACAATGCCTGGTACATAGTTTCCACTGGGGTCAAATTCTGAATCCCACAATTTCCCCAGACAACTCCGGAGTCCAGCATGTGTACCTGGCCCAGAGTCTTCTGGACGCTTAGCAGTCCATGGACCCCACCCTCCATGGGCCCCTGCTTGCATTTGCTGCAAGAACTCCACACCTCACAACTGAACAAGAGCCTGTTGCCCTGGGGGGCTTCCAAAGAGATACCTCAGGGGCAGGTTCTCCAACCAGAGAGGCCCCATTTTATTTTGAGATGGGGCATCTTACTCTGTGACCCAGGCTGGTCTCAAACTCTTGGGCTCAAATGATCTTCCTGCCTCAGCTTCCTGAGTAGCACCACCATGGCCAGTGAGGCCCATTTAAAAGAAAAAAAAATCTGTCTTATATACCGTGGTTATGTAGAAGATCTTCAAAGAAAGGACACTTTTTAAACAGAAGTTCGAAAGTTGCTGTGCTCTGGCAAGTCCTCGTTTCCAGGTGCAGACACTGAGGCTTGGAGGACAGAAGTAACTTCCCGAGGGTCACTAGGTCCTGACTGACAGGCATAGAAGAGGCAGCAGATTTCTGGACTCAGGCTGAAGGCTCCACAAGAGTCACATGGAAAGCCAGAGCGTTTGCCTCAGACACTTTTATGTCATTCTTGAGGATTCCTTAAGAAAAATCTGGATGCACAACTCTCCCAAGGTTCCCATCTCTCTCCTCTCACTTCCCACTTCTCTGAGGCAGATGCGATGTCCGATATCCGGCAGCCTTGACACATGACAGCGGCTGTGCCCAGGCTTAGCTGTCCAAATCAGCCTGTGTGGTGTAAATCAAATGGGGGAAGACTCTGATAATTGAGCGACGGGGAGACAGAGAACAATTTTCCTCACTGAGGAGAGAAAAACACTTACTGGTAATGCTGTCTACCCAAAAGTGAACTAAAGTTACACATAGACAAGACAGAATTAGGTGAACTGTTTTTTAAAAGGCACATTTATCTGGAAAATAACCCTTGGTGTTCACTTGGTGTTTCAACGTTGTGAATACTCCAATTATTCCAGCAGCAGTATTTTACTCTCTATTCTCCTCGGAATAATATTACAACTTTACACTCTGTTCACTGCTCTCAAAGATAAAGGGAAAGTTGGAGGTGAGTCTTCATTCACAGAGGACAAAACCTCTTTCCCCTATCAGGGTTTGTCAGTGTGATGCTTTTAAAAATGGTGCTTTGGTTGACTTGTAGGTAATTGTCTCTGACGTTGACAAAGCTCAGGGAAATTAAGGTATAAATGGAAGTGTCACGCAGCTGCCGGAGCGAACACCCAGCCCTGAGGTCCGTGGAACTGGAGCAGTGCCTCATAGCAGAGGGACACCTGCCGCATCAGAGGTGAGAGGGGGTGGCCCTGGGGGACAGGGCTGGATGAGGACAAGAAAAGTTGACATTTTTACCCACTAAGAGACACCAAATCAAAGGCCCATGGCCACCCTCTTTGCCTGTGGATTGGTGAGTACAATTGGGCCCCACTACGGGTACAATAACTCCTCACTAGGGGCTCTGGAACGGGCTTTCCATGTTTGGCCCCGTGATTTAGGATTGTTGTGGATGCATAGCACCACGCCCGGTAGAGAAGTGGCAGGCAACTGGGTTGCAGGAGCCTGTCAAAGGTAAGGGCGGTCTTGGGGCTCCATTTGGAGTGTGGGGCAGGCTTCTGGGGCAAGAAATGAGTTGGCTGGGTTCTCCTGTCAGTGATGGGACCGTCACGGATCGGAGAGGAGCCAAGTGACTGTGCAAATCAATACAGCTCATGGGCTGCTCAGAACTGATCCACACAATTGCCTAGAAATTGATAGCACTTTGCTTTCTTGCTCTATTGCAGCCACACGCCCTACTTAGATTTCTTTTTCAAGGATTAAAAAACTTGTGTCAGTTTTTAGACACAATTATCAACCCTTGGAGCCCTCCATTACCCCACGCTGGCCCCTGATCCTTGCTCAGTGTTTGATTTTTTTTTTTTCACCATAAGCTGCCCCAAATCTTTTCTGGAAGGATGTGACTGATATTCTTTTAATAAAGATGTGCTTCCTCATTAAAAAAACAAACTTAGATTTGGGGCTGGGGCTGTAGTTCAGTGGTGAAGCCCTTGCCTAGATGTTGTAGGCCCTGGGTTTGATCCTTAGCACTACAAAAAACATCTAAACTTAAGTTTCCATTGACTTGGAACACTTTTGGTGAAAAGGTTTCTAAAGTGGATTGGGGTCAATGCCTTGGGGTTCTCAATTCCAAAGCAGAATATTAAACAAAGGGAAAAGATTTTTAGTGTCCTTGTTAATTTGGGTACTTGAGACCCAAATTCGATAAAAATGCGTATTTGCAGAATTCTCATGGTATTTGTAGCATGAAAACTGGCCAAAGGTTTCACCTAATGAGAATCAAGCGCTCATTTATTCTGGATCTGGATCAACTCAAATACATCTCATCACAGAATTATCGGAGCAGAAAGGTGATATTCACAAAGATAGCTTTTGAGCTTAGAGAACACCTATAGTCAACAAGAGGTGACCGTGAGGCCATCGGGTTTGAGTCACATTTCATTTAGTGAGTTTTAACTCCTTAGATTGTCATGAAGGATATGTCTGTTGACAGTTATTTTATTCTTGGTGACACAACCTCTCTTCCTATCTTGCCATAAGCTAGATAATTCTTGGTGCCCCCATTTTCGTGCAGTGGGTTTGTGCAACCTCAGGGCTTGCTTCACAGTATGCACAGGCTCACAGAGCCCAGGGGCGCTGCTGTGGCTGGACCCACCCCCGAGGCCATGGTTTCTGGAAAATGTTGAGCCTGTTGCTTAACCACACTGTGCAGTTAGTTACTGAGCTGGCCTCATTTTGAATGAGCCGGATATTACGTGTCTACTCTGACTTGCCTCCTGATGTCTGCCCTCTGATGAGGCTGTTTGCAACTCCCCAAAACCACTGGGTGTGCAGAGGGAGGTGCCAATCAAGCAGGTGCTCCTGTTTGTTCCCTTTTTTACTCCCTCTGAGGTCCACTGACAAAGAGCAAACACTTTCTGTTTCTTCAGAGTTCTTTCCCACGTGCAGGTGATGGATTCTGAAGGCCCCATGAATAGTGAGCACTATGAATAGCGTATTATATCTGAGAACCTGACTCTCCAGCAGGAGGAAGTCTGCTGGCCTGGGAATTAGGGGCCCATACTGAAGTGCTCACTCTGAAGCTAATTTGACAGAGGACCATGGAAAAAGGCCCTTCTTTCTCCTGTCTGGGCTCACTGTCGGCTGGGAAATGAGGGTGGCAGTACCTGCGCCGGAAGGCGGGTGTGAGGGTGGCTGGGCAAGCCAAGACAGGAGGACACAGGGACTGGATCATTTGCACCAGCCCTAGGGAGAGGGGAAGAAGGAAAGGAGGAAAAGGGATTGCTTAGGCCAAGGGGGTGATGGGTGGGCACTGGGCTTCATTTTTAGGATTTGTTTGTTTGTTTGTTTGTTTTAGCATTGAGTTTTAAACTCAGGGTCTCATGCTTGCTAGGCAGGCACTCTGCCATTTGAGCCACTCCAAAGGCCTGGCTTCACTCTGGAGGTAATGGAGAGCCAAGGGCTTCCTAGCAGGGAAGGGAGGAGCTCAGGTGCCTGGATATGCCTGAATCTTTCAAAGATTCAGCAAAGAAGGCAAGAAAGCCAGATGCCCCAAGGATACAGAATAGGTGGTCATTTATGTCATGGGCGCTTCCTTGTCTCCAAAGATCTCCCTGCTTAGAAAACTCTACTTCTGGAGAGGCAGCCTGGACCAGCTGGGAGGAGGGCAGCCAGGTGTGATGGGGTGTGCGGAGGACAGAAAACTGCAGATCCTTTTCAGAGAAGCAAAGGCCTAAGTCAGGTGCAAATGTAGCTAAAGGGCCTGGCACGTGGGGGCAGGAGCAGATGCTCTGGGTGGTAAGCAGTTGGAAAAGAGGCCACCCTGGGGACAGATAACAGGTTCTCTTCTTTTCGTAGCCCCAGTCCTTACCAGAATAGTAGGGGTTAAACAAATACAGCCATGCTTTGCTTAGTGATAGAGCTCTGTTCTGATAAATGTGACCATCTCATTAGGCAATTTTGTTGTTGCATGTAGATCATAGAATGTGCTGACACAGTGATGGCTACGACCTCCTCACTGCTCAAAAGCCCTTGGCTCTCCACTCTTTCCAGAGCAAAGCCTGAACTCTCCTCTTGGAGGCCATATAATCTTATGGGATCACCACCATATAGGTGACCAGCAGTTAACCAAAACCTTGTCATTTGGTGTGTGACTTTATTAGTAGGATAAAGGACTTTGGGCTTGATACAATAAAAAAACTTCTTAGCAAAAAGACTGACTTGGAGGTAGTGAGTTCCTTGTTACTTTGAGGCAGCAAGTGCTCCTCCAGCAGGACCTGGAGGACTGCCTGGGAGAGGGGCACACATCACAGAGGGGCTGACATATGATGCCTTGGCAGCTTATCCCTGCAGCTCTGGAGGTGAGGGCACCTCAAGTCACAGAAATTCCTGTGGTTGGTCCCTGTGGGCCCAAGGCATCCCTGGGTTGATGGAGACAGGGGTCTGCAGACAGGGGTGGATGCTACGTGAGGACAAGTGAGCCCAGAAAGTAAGGTGAAGTTCACCAGTGCTGGCCCTGCCTATGGATATCATCCCTCAGGGGAGAGGGAGGAAGTGGAGCCCTGCCAGGCCATTGTGGGAATGGGGGCGCTGCTGCTCTCTCGGGTGGCTGGGCCTCTGCATCTCCCTGGAACAAATATCCTGCTGAGAGACAGTGAAGTCTCACAGGAGAGAAGTCCTGGTTGTTTGGTGGTTGAAATCCCAGGCCAGCCCTTCCCCACTAGGGCAGTCTGGGTTGACACGGGGCACCTTCCCTAGCTGGGTGGTTTGCCCAGTATCAATAGCTCCCAATTAAGGTAATTATGTGATCCATGAGAAGATTCTGTCACATGGGCTGCTGGGCTCTCAGAGCAAATCTTTCCGAAATCTTTGTTGCCTCCAACTCCATCCAGAATGAAACAGCACAGGCTTGACCTCTGAGTGGGTCAGTGTTAGGTGACTGTAGCAAAGGTTTCCAGAGTTCCCTATGTGCCAAGCTACTCACTCAGGTGCCTCCTCTCCCGATCCTTAAGAGGACCCAACACGAGAGATAGTTATCACCTCCATTTTATGGTTGACAAAACAGGTCCAGAGAGGTGGAGCCACTGATTCTGGGGGTCACAACTAGTGAGAGCAGAGCCAGGATGTGAACTCAAATTCCCATCTTACCGCGGTTCTCTGCTGTCCAAGCCACACTGGATGGGGGTGACTTAGGGGTAGTAAGTAGGTTGCTCCCCTTCTCTCACTCAACACTGAGGCTGAGTTCCACCTCTCAAACCTTACAGCAAGGGGCAGTTTCACTCCTGTCATTGGTTTTCCGTTTGACTAGATGAGTTGGCAAGGGTGGCTGGGGACTGGCAGAGGCAGAACTTGAACCCAGTTGGGTCTGACTTCCAGATACAGAACTTTTTCCTGCCCCACAGTTTCCAAAGAACAAGGACCAAGGCTTGTCACAGAGCTGAGCCCAGGGCTGATTCCAGTAGGCAAACAGCACCCCGGCGACTGTGGCTGCACTGACTGTTCCCTCCTGCTCTTTCGCAGGTGCCACCAGGGGTGAGGATGCCACTCTGGGTGTTTTTCTTTGTGATCCTCACTCTCACCAGTGGTTCCCATTGCTCGCCACCCCCTTCCCTGCCCCTCAGGTAAGCAGCCCATGGATTTCCACACCCCCTGCCCTCCCTGCCATGGGACAGTTAGAGGACCCAGAATGGAGCCACCATACCACTGCCTATCTCAGGGAGGGGCTGAGATACTAAGCACCAGAGAGGTCGCTCAGTCGGGCTCTGAGTCTCTCGGGATGAGTGTGACCCAGGACTACAGAGTACCCTTCAGAGATGTGATGAGTGTAGCTCCCCCCCCCCGTGTCCTCTCACCTGGCCCCTTCTCTGACTTCTGACCCTTTGGCATAGGATGCGACGCTATGCAGATGCCATCTTCACCAACAGCTACCGGAAGGTGCTGGGCCAGCTGTCTGCCCGAAGGCTGCTCCAGGACATCATGAGCAGGCAGCAGGGGTGAGCAGAAGTCCCCAGGGTTTCTTCCCACACCAACCCCCCCTGCATCACAGTGGGGAAGGCCCGATGGGGGAGGACAGAGGTAGCTTCATCTGTTCCCTAATGCTGTGCCTGTCACTTCTGGACTTTGCCCCATGCCAAGCCTCAACTTACTTCTACACCTACTGTGTACTTCTCCTCTTACTGGGTTCTGACAGGAACAATGCTGATGGTAATGACCATTTGTTTGCTGCAGTGTATTCGCACAAACACCCAGCACCGTACTGGGCACATGGGAGCCCATGGTAATCCCAGCTATTATTCTTCTTTCTTCTCAGATCTTTGAAACAAACCTGACTTAGTAGGGACTCTCACCTCCCCTGTACAGATCTGTGAATCTATCTCTTCTAAAAGACCCACAACCAAAGGTGGCAGAGCTAGAATCTAAACAGCCAGAATCCACACCTTGTACATTTTCTTAGTTTTTATTTTGAAAAAGCTTCAAGTTTACAAAAAGTTGCAGCAACAGTCTTATATTCAGCAATTCCTAAATTTTTTACCATATTTTCTTACTCAGGACCAATAGCTAGATATATAGATATATGAACACACACACTGAACACCCAGGCACATTTGTTATTTTTGTGATTATCATTTTTGTGGGACCATTTTGGAATACATTTCAGTTACCATGACTACTTCCCAAAGGTACTTGTCCATGGGACTCCTAACCCCTAACAAAAGGCATCTCCTTACATAATCACAGTGTAATTATCATTCATTATCCATAATCAAATTTCAGCAGTTGCTTCAAAATGTCTTTTGTAAACTCATTTCTCTTTCTGATATAGGATCCAATTTGGAATGCTGGGTTCCATGTGGTTGGCATATCTTTTTAGTTTCTTTTAAACTGGAAGAGTTCCTCAGTCTTTCATGACCTTGACATTTTTGACTGGCCAATGCTTTATGGACAGTCCCTCATAGTGAATTTGTTTGAAGCATCTTCATAATTAGATTCAAGCTATGCACTCATAGAAGTGACGTATCCTTGTCAGGTCACATCAGGAGTCACTACAGGTCAATTTTTTCCATTATGGGTGAATTATTAGTGGATGGAAAATTTGATCACTTGATTAGCATGGTGTCTGTCAGAGTATAATCTATGGAGAGATTTTATTTACTTATTTATTTTTGTGGGACTGGGGTTTGAATTCAGGGTGTTGCACTTGCAGAGCAGGAGCTCTGCCACTTGAGCTACACCTCCAAGTCCACTTTGCTCTGGTTATTTTGGAGATAGGGTCTCCTGAACTTTTTGCCTGGGCTGGCTTCAAACGTTGATCCTCCCAATCTCAGTCTTCCCAAGTAGATAGGGTTACAGGCATGAGTCACCGATGCCTGGCAATGGGAGATTTTTGCAACTGTGGACCCTGGCATACTGTACTCTTCCTTACGATACATGCCACCTCCCTAAATGTTGCTGAACTTAATTCAGTTATGTGCAAGAATCCACAGCAAATATCAGAAGAGGTGTAGGGATGCACCCTTGTCTCTGCATCTACCCCATAGAAACCTCAACTGTTTCTCTTTTTCTGACCACCAGAGAGAGGAACCAGGAGCAAGGAGCAAAAGTGCGGCTCGGCCGACAGGTGGACAGCATGTGGGCAGACCAAAAGCAGATGTCATTGGAGAGCATCCTGGTGGCTCTGCTGCAGAAGCACAGGTGTGTGTGTGTGTGTATGTGTGTGGGTGTCTAGTGACTTCAGAAGCTTCCTTCTCATGAGCTGCCAGGAAAAGGAAAGAATTCCCTACTCTCCAAAGGTGTAGAGTGCTGCCAGGCAAACTGAGAACAAGATTCCTGCTTACATCAGGACCTAGAGGAAGGGGAGGAATGTATAGCAGAGTCTGCATTGCCGTCCACTGCTGTGTGTCCAGTGTGGAGCAGAGGCCAGGTTCAGTATCTGTGTCTAAAAGTGTTACTTACCAGTGGTTCAGGGGATTTCAACAAGCATACTGGGGGATTCTAAGAGGGTGATCTGAGAGATAGCCCCTGAACCCCCTGCCAAGTCCACAAAAGCTACAATGCCAAAGACAGGCCAGCCCTGTGATGGAGCACTGTATGTAGACACACTGTCACCAGAGGGAGAAATAGTCACAATAGTACTTTCCCATCTCCTTGGCCTTTGCATTCCCACAGGGGTCAGAGAAGATCGGGAATGAGCTTCCCTCTGTACAGAAGAGGGAAAGTGAGACAAAGAAGGGACAGCAACTTCCCAGGAACGGGCGAGTCCAAGCCTGCTTGTGTCTCTGGAACATATTCACACAAAACTCCAGTTCTTAGACAAAGTTTCCAAAGAGTGGCACAACTGTTTGGAGAAAAACTGTTGTATTTTAGAGCCTAATTTTAAATTTGGAGCACAGGC
Organism: Castor canadensis; assembly: GCF_047511655.1. Lineage (NCBI taxonomy): Eukaryota > Metazoa > Chordata > Mammalia > Rodentia > Castoridae > Castor > Castor canadensis. The sequence goes on along the minus strand of NC_133390.1, from coordinate 160,706,631 downwards.
ATGTTCCAGTATGACTGCTGGGCACTTCTGTGCCAGCCTGTTTTAGCAAATCTGATTCCCAGCAGCTCTCTTGTGTGCTCCCTCACCTCCCTCCCAGCCTAATTAGACACCCATAGCCCAGCGATCTCACCACTCCTGCCTGTGGAGATACAAGCAGCAGTAGACCACAGGCAGGCGACAGGGTGACAACCATGTAGGAGGCAAAATGAACTCCTGGGCCCTGCCACTAACTTCCAGCCCATAGCAATAGGTGACATCCTAGTTTCTTCCTCTCAGGAAGAAGCAGGTGGGCTCTGATCACTTCTATGGTCCCACAGGCTAGAATTCTAAGAAGGATGTCACCTGGCCTCTCACTCTGGGATTAGGTTATCATTCACCTGCTGTGGCTCCCATGAGGCCACCCTAAAGGAGTGGCCCACAGATGCCCAATCCTAAGGAAGTGGGCTTTCGAGAGCACACAAGGGAGGGGTGAGGATAGGTAAGACACCTAAAAAACTAGCTAGCATTTGTTGCCCTCAACACAGAGAAACTAAAGCAGATACTTTAAAGCAACTGAGGCCAATAGGAAAAGGGGAACAGGAACTAGAGAAAAGGTTAGACCAAAAAGAATTAACCTAGAAGGTAACACACATGCACAGGAAATCAATGCGAGTCAACTCCCTGTATAGCTATCCTTATCTCAACCAGCAAAAACCCTTGTTCCTTCCTATTATTGCTTATACTCTCTCTTCAACAAAATTAGAGATAAGGACAAAACAGTTTCTGCTGGGTATCGAGGGGGTGGGGGGTAGAGAAAGGGGGTGGGGGGTGGGGTAAGGGAGAGTGTGGGGGAAAGGGAGAGAAATGACCCAAACATTGTATGCACACATGAATAAAATAAAAATTAAAAAAAAAAGTGGGCTTTGTTTTGCAGGTTAAAAGCCAGAGGTTTTACAGAACTCTAAGGAAGGGGCCTGGAGGTTCCTCTAGCCATTGTTACCCCTCTGGCTCCACCAGCAAATACTGGGATGTCACTAGAGAGCCTAAGAAAACAGGAAATAAGAATGAATGTAGACTGTGTGTGGGGGCACATGCCTGTAATCTCTACACTCTGGAGGCTGAGGCAGGAAGATCATGAAATCTAGGCCAGAATGGACTATACTGAGCTTCTGTCTCAGAAAGTGTCTTCCTTGGAAGGATGCTTTGGTTCAGGTTTAACCATTCTCCCACCCCTGTGACAGCCATCTAGTCACTACCATGTGCCAGGCTCTGGGTTGGGGATCAGCAATGAACAGGACAGTGGTGGCCTTTACTCTCATGGAACTCTTGAGACTTCCACATGTTCTGATACAGTCGATGATTCAACTTGTGATCAACAGGAAAAGATATTGGCTGTGGTGGATGTTTTGCTGGGAGGAGGCCACCTTGTCTGGGGATTGGAGGTGGTGTCTTCAAGAGGAAGTGACCAGCCCAGGGTCTCAGTGGGAGTGATAGGCAAAGAAGTGCTAAGGTTGGGCCCACTTTGCTGACATATAAGAACATCCTTTGCTTTATTTACATCATGCTGTCTCTGGGAATCCAGAGAACAGCCAGCTCCTGCCCTGGAATCCCTATCTCCCTGGTTCCTGGGGTCTCAACTTCCCCTAATGCGGTCTCCAGGATTGAGTTTTCTCTCTCTTTCTCTCTCTGCAGCAGGAATTCTCAAGGATGAAGCCTCCGCCATGCTTGGGCCACGTGTAGCCCAAACACAACTGGATCCAGGTCACGTCGTTACAGTTCTGATCTACTTTTTCCTTGTAAATACAATAAAAGTCCCCATACTGGTCTGCACTTCAGTTTTCTTTTATCTTCAGCCTATTTTTTTTAATATGTTTTATATAGTACATTTCCAGAGTGGTATCATAAGTTATGATAATAATAGTAAAAATAAAAATAAAATAGCTAGCATTTACCAGACACTCAGAGTGTCAGCTGGACAGCTTTACACACAGTTCCAGGGCAAGTGCTGGGATCTTCCTCATCTCACAGACCAGAACTGAGGCGCAGGAAGGTGGACCAAGTTGCCCAGGGTCACAGCTGGCAAGTGAGAGCTGAGACGCAGCCCAGCCCAGAACTGTAACTGGAGTGCTAGGCCACAGGCTCAACTCCAGGGGTTCCACATGTCAGTGGGGCTGACACAAGCACACAAGTACTGGTGAAGGGCAGAGAAAGGAGATTTTTAAAAAATGTGGCCTGGGCATCTAGTGGGAAGAGGCAAAGTAAGCACTTCCGCCCATCTTGGGGGACAGACACCTGAGCTTCAGATTTATTAGAGAAAACACTGGGGCAGAGGGCAATTACTAACCAGTCCTGGTTACAATGTGGCTGTGGCTGGTTGATCTTTATCAAGAAGTTTCAGAGCGGTTGGTTGTTATCGCTGTCATCACTTGAGGGGAAACAACCTGATCAAGATAAGAAAGTCATTCAGAGAGGCTTAATATGGCAAAAGTGTCTGCCTAGCAAGCTTAAGGTCCTGAGTTCAAACCCCAGTGTCGCCACAAAAAACAAAAGAAAGTCATGGGCTAGGGTCAAAGGAAGTCACTGTTGCCTGAAGGTGGTCTGTCCGGTGGGGGCTCTGCTGTTTCTTTCCTTGCAGTCTCTCCTTTGTCAAAGATGTTATCAAACAATCCTGTTCTTCCCGGATCTTCCTGGATTCCAAGGGACTGCGGAGAGAATGGCTCAGAGCAAAGACCATTGATACAATATGGAGGCAGGGATGCCAAGATTTTCTCCTGCTTTTAATTTGTTTCTATGCGTCTTCTGTTTTGTTTGGTTTTTTTGTTTTTGTGGTACTGAGGTTTGAACCCAGGACCTACACTTTAAGCTACTCCACCAGTTCATTTTTTTTGTGAAGGGTTTTTTCCAGATAGGGTCTCGCAAACTATTTGCCTGGAATGGCTTCAAACCGCGATCCTCCTGCTCTTTGCCTCTGAGTAGCTAGGATTATAGGGGTGAGCCACCAGTGCCTGGCTTTTCTATTTTTTTAAACTGGCCCATTCCTAAGTTCAGTTCAATCACATGCACCTAGCATGAGTGACTCCATTCTGGTTTGGTATGTGGCCTGTTGGGGACTACTGCAGGAGTCAGTTTAGCAAAAGCAGTTTCTAAGTACCTGTTACAGAACCAGGTTCCTAGTGACATGCAGCAACCCTGCCTGGGTCAAACCATACTTCATCCACTGGGGCCTTGCTCATTTATGAGTAAACCATTTATTCATTCAACACATATTTATGCTGAGTATGGTGGTGCACACCTATAATCCTAGCTACTTAGAAGGCAGAGGCAGGAAGATGGTGAGTTGGAGGCCAGCCCAGATAAAGTCAGTGAGATCCTGTCTCAAAAACAAAATACAAAAAAAACCCAAAAAACCCAAAAAGGCTGTTGATATGTCTCAAATGGCTCAAACCCCACTATTACAGTAGGCAGTGGTGGGCAAAGTCTCTGACCTCTTAGAGCTTATATTTCAGTGGAGGAGTGCAAAGCAAAAGACTTTTAACAGGGTGGGAGTACTGGAGGTGTTATTTTAGCTCCATTGTACATACCCAAGGCCTCGCCAGTGATGATGGGACATTTGAACAAAGTCCTGAAGGAAGACAGGGGGTTAGCTTTGGGAATATCTGGGTAAGGAACATTCCAGGCAGAGCAAAAAGCCAATACAAAAGCCCAAGGCAAGAGCACGGGAGGAGGAATGTGAGGTAGGTCAGCCCAGCCAGCTAAAGCAGAGCGAGGCTTTGAGTGGAGGGAAGAGAGGGAGCAAGAACTGGTTCATGGAGAGAAGGGCTGAAAACAAAACATTAATTTTGACAAATTGAGTTTTAAAGATCTAACTGGCTTTTATTAGTGATTCATGGATCAGGAGTTCTCATGAGCTGAGTAGAGTTGGGAAATGCAGGCAAAAAATGGGCTGAAGCCTGGTACTGGTGGCTACACCTGTAATCCTAGCTACTCAGGAGGCAGAGATCAGGAGGATGGTGGTTTGATGCCAGACCAGACATATTTTGAGACATTATCTCAAAAAAATCCATCACAAAAAAAGGGCTTGTGGAGTGGCTCAAGGAATAGGCCCTGAGTTTAAAACCCAGTACTAAAAAAAAAAAAAGCTGAACCTTTCAGAAACAGGGTCAGAAAGCAGACTGGTTATTTTCAAGTTACTTTCTTTACAGGAGAGAGTTCTTTCTTATCATGCAGCTCAGGTTGACTGGACTCCTTCTGTTGGATGCTGTTAATCTCCTGTTTCTCTGTGGGAAAGTAGCTAATTCCTAAATTCATTTTGATTACACGGCACCTAGCATGAGGGCCTCCATTATGGTTTGGTCTGGCCTGTTAGAGACTAGTGCAGGAGCTCAGTGCAAATCAGTGGTCACCTATAAATTTTGTTTTATCAGGTCATTGTGAGGGCCTAGATCTCACCTTGGTGAGATGGAAGCTATTGTAGGGTTTAACCAGAAAAATGGCATGATTGGAGCAATATTTAAAGTCACTCTGAGAAAGGGTCAAATTGTGGATACATTCTTAGAACTTATTTGCTGACAGGGTGTAGGGATTAGAGAGGTGACCCCAAAGGTTTTGGCCTGAGGCATTTGGAGGATGGAGCCATCCCTTAGCAGCTTGGGAATAGCGGAGAATTAAGAGTTTGGGTTTGGACATGTTGAATGTGAGACACCTTTTAAAGGCCCAAGGAATATTTGGAGCTCAGAGTCTCACACACGCTAGGCAAATGCTCTATCACTGAGCTACACCTCAGTCCCTCCCCTCCTTTTTTATTGTGGTTATTAGAATAAATGGTAATAAAAATATTACCATTGGGCAGTGCTGGCTGAGATATTTCTTTTAAGAAGCTTACCATAAAAGATGCAGCAATCTTAAGTCACTAATCAGAGGTCCCTAGGTCTGTGACTACCTTTTTCTTTTTTTTTCCTTTCTATTTTATTTATTTATTTTTTTTCTTTTATTATTCGTATGTGCATACAAGGCTTGGGTCATTTCTCCCCCCTGCCCCCACCCCCTCCCTTACCACCCACTCCGCCCCCTCCCTCTCCCCCCCACCCCTCAATACCCAGCAAAAACTATTTTGCCCTTATTTCTAATTTTGTTGTAGAGAGAGTATAAGCAATAATAGGAAGGAACAAGGGTTTTTGCTGGTTGAGATAAGGATAGCTATACAGGGCATTGACTCACATTGATTTCCTGTGCGTGTGTGTTACCTTCTAGGTTAATTCTTTACCTTTTTCTATTGATGGACCATTTTATCTGGGCCAAATATCCCCACACCTCACCTACTGTCTACACACTATGAGAATCTATGAGCTTTCTGGTGTGATGAAAAGTTCTGTATTTTGATTTGAGGAGTGGTTATACCAGTACAGTTATATGTAAAAACCCATTGAACTGTACACTTACAATTTATGCATTTTACTTTACAAAATTTGACCTCAAAAAACCTGACCATGATGAAGTCTGGATGACAGGATATCTGTTTTGATGAAAAGTGCCAAAAAATCACAGTGTCTCAAGAGTTGTTGTGACTCGGTGCGCAATCACACTGCATTCGCTATCGAGCCTAAGACTGCAGCCTGGGAAGGGAAATGCTTGACCCAGGCTGGAGGGGCTGGCAGCCAGGTCTCCTGTCTCCCAGCACCAGAACTGTAAAACCCACTTGGTTCTTCACAGGGCTCAGACCACCTGCTCTCCCTGGGAGCCCCAGGGAAGGAATGTGAAGCGTGGGAACATTCTTCAAGGGCCACTCTGACAGCTCCAGGAGGAGACATAAGAACAATGGCAAACAAAAGCCCCTCCGAAGAAGGCTGGCCATTGAGGGCAGGCAGTCTACTTAAGCTGAGAGAGGTGGGCAGGCCAGGAAGCTACCAAGGTCCTGCAACAAAGGAGACCGAATGGGAGCCTCCTCCATCCCACTGGACCACCTGCTCATCTCTGCTCGCCCTGTACCAACAAAAGCAAAAACCCAGGGCTCTCTCAACTTCCAATTAGTTTTTCAAGTGAAGTGACGACCGCCGGGACCACTAGGACGGCTGGGACTTGCTGCCACTTGTGGTTTTCGAGGTGAAGGCAATTATGGAGGGAAAAACCTCTGTGGCAACAAGTCGGATGCTTTATCTCCATTAATAGTGACATTAATAGTGTCCTAAAAGACTTGACCCTCCCCACAGAGGTGCCCAGAGCTCTTAAGTAGGGATCCTACCTCAGACCAAGTGTTTTGTTATGTTCTGTTTTCTTTTGCTATGTCTCCCCCACCCCCCAGGAAATGCTCTAATCAATGTGGGGCTTGTGCTTTAAGAATAATCCCTTACATTTGTATTAACTTGCAGGTCACAAAGAGGCTCCCAAGCAAGCCCCACAACAACCCCCTGGAGGAAGACAGAGCCCTGCCCACTGGCCAGCTTCCCAGGGAGGTCAGATGACTGGCCCAGGTCACACAGAGCAGGGGACTGATGGAGGAGGTAGGGGTTTGGCATTGATCTTGGGTGGCTCTAAGACTCCAGGCCCTTCAGGAATGCCAGCCAGGAAATCAAGTGACAAGCTGTCAGGTGAAGGTGGCTCTGCTACAAACCACTTTCTGGGCTCCTGCTAACAATAGCCAGAAAACGATGAAAATCCTACATTTACCATGGAGCCACACCTGACCTGATCTCATCTGATCTTTTTAAAACCCTCAGAGGTATTATCTCCATTTTTCCTGATGGGAAACTAAGGCCAGGAAGGGTAAAGAAAGGTGTGAGTACTCTTGGGGATATACCCAAAAGACTGTTACTCCAGAGGCACCTGCACATCCATGTTTATTGCGGCACTATTCACAATAGCCAAGTTATGGAAACAGCCAAGATGCCCCAGCACAGACGAATGGATTAAGAAAATGTGGTATCTATACACAATGGAATTTTATGCAGCCATGAAGAAGAACGAAATGTTATCATTCGCTGGTAAATGGATGGAATTGGAGAACATCATTCTGAGTGAGGTTAGCCTGGCTCTAAAGACCAAAAATCGTATGTTCTCCCTCATATGTGGACATTAGATCAAGGGCAAACACAACAAGGGGATTGGACAATGAGCACATGATAAAAGCTAGAGCACACAAGGGAGGGGTGAGGATAGGTAAGACACCTAAAAAACTAGCTAGCATTTGTTGCCCTTAATGCAGAGAAACTAAAGCAGATACCTTAAAGCAACTGAGGCCAATAGGAAAAGGGGACCAGGAACTAGAGAAAAGGTTAGATTAAAAAGAATTAACCTAGAAGGTAACACCCACGCACAGGAAATCAATGTGAGTCAATGCCCTGTATAGCTATCCTTATCTCAACCAGCAAAACCCCTTGTTCCTTCCTATTATTGCTTATACTCTCTCTACAACAAAATTAGAGATAAGGGCAAAATAGTTTCTGCTGGGTATTGAGGGGGGGAGCGGGAGGGGGTGGAGTGGGTGGTAAGGGAGGGGGTGGGGGCAGGGGGAGAAATAAACCAAGCCTTGTATGCACATATGAATAATAAAAGAAAAATGAAAAAAAAAATAAAAGTAAATTAATTAAAAATAAAAAACAAATTAACTACTGAGGGTGTAACTCAGTGGTAGAAGGCCTGGGAAACACGCATAAGGCTCTGGGTTTGATCCCCAGTACTGCAAAAATAATCAATTTAATAAAGATATTTTATCCACTAAAACAAAAAAAAAAAAAAAAGAAAATGTGGTATCTATACACAATGGAATTTTATGCAGCCATGAAGAAGAACGAAATGTTATCATTCGCTGGTAAATGGATGGAATTGGAGAACATCATTCTGAGTGAGGTTAGCCTGGCTCAAAAAACCAAAAATCGTATGTTCTCCCTCATATGTGGACATTAGATCAAGGGCAAACACAACAAGGGGATTGGACTTTGAGCACATGATAAAAGCGAGAGCACACAAGGGAGGGGTGAGGATAGGTAAGACACCTAAAAAACTAGCTAGCATTTGTTGCCCTTAATGCAGAGAAACTAAAGCAGATACCTTAAAGCAACTGAGGCCAATAGGAAAAGGGGAACAGGTACTAGAGAAAAGGTTAGATCAAAAAGAATTGACCTAGAAGGTAACACCCACGCACAGGAAATCAATGTGAGTCAATGCCCTGTATAGCTATCCTTATCTCAACCAGCAAAAACCCTTGTTCCTTCCTATTATTGCTTATACTCTCTCTTCAACAAAATTAGAAATAAGGGCAAAATAGTTTCTGCTGGGTATTGGGGGTGGGGAGAGGGAGGGGGTGGAGTGGGTGGTAAGGGAGGGGGTGGGGGCAGGGGGGAGAAATGAACCAAGCCTTGTATGCACATATGAATAATAAAAGAAAAATGAAAAAAAAAAAGAAAGGTGTGAGTAAAAAGGTAACTCATCAGGGAAATCAAAGCAGTTCCCTTTGACCCTAAAACTCATGTGCTTTGCACTCCTTAGGGAGGGCCAGGCTTAGGCACTAACAAACCCAGGATTTCCTGTCATGCTGCCAACTCTTACCATCCAGACTGCAGAGCTGAGAGCTGAGTTTTAGAGGCTTCACCCATTGGGTAGTCAGATGGAGAGCAAGCACCTAAAATTAGTCATTGATACTAAAAGAAAATCTACCCCTTTTTCCCTAGCCCTTTGAAGGTGAATGTGTTCTGGCTTTTCTTACCTCATCCGAAGATATCTCCTTGCCAACAATGGCCTGTCAGTCCAAATGTGCCAAGAAGGATGCTACGCTCTTGCCTGGGGGACTTTGCACATGTTAGCTCCGCCCAGAGCATTTGTCTCTGCTCTGCACAGGTGCTTTCCTGTGCTGTGGGTCTCAGCTTAGCCTGCCCCTCCACCCCCAAGGAAATTGCTTCTTTGAATCCTTCCCCCATTTGTAATATTTTGCTCCCTTTCTCCCCCATCTGTCTCCTCTAGGCTGTCACAGAGCAAGGGCCAGGACAGAATTCATCTGCTCACTGGACAGAAGGGCCTGGCACACAGCACTCCTGTGCTGGCTCTGGAGGCCAGGCCTGAACCAGTCTTGGTGCCCCGTGGCTTTGTCAGTCCCTTCTCCAGAAAGCTGTTTCACCTCTTCTTCCAGCCCCTGGCTGCTTGCCCTCTGTTTCCTGTGACCAGGGCGCCAAGCACCCTTTATTCTACTCTCAGATCCTATAGCTTTTCTACACAGCTGCCCATCAGGCTCACCCAGTCTCTACCAAGCCTGCAGGGTCTGGTGGTTGGTTGGTTGGTGTACAAGTTCCAGTTGGGCAGGCTCCCCCTGCTCCATGCCCCATGCTGCTGGCTGCCTTCCTCGCTGAGCTGCTGAGGTTGCAGCACACCTACATAGCAACCCTGGGAGCCACCCAAGAGTAGTGGAGAGCAACTTCACCCTCTTCCCTCAGAGTGGGATATGAAAATAAAATTAAAAGAAGGGGTCTGAAAGGCCTTTGTCTGTGGGAGCCAAGCAAGTACCAAAGACGTGAAGTTGGCAGGTGGAACAGCATGTGTCCTGTGTTTTGTTTGTTTCTGAGACAGAGTCTTGCCGTCTTGCTATGTAGCCCAGGGTAGCCTGCCAAGTGCTGGGATTATGGACATATTTCACCATGCCTGGCCAGTACTTATATTTTTTTGCAGTGCTAGGGATGGAACCCAGAGCATCATGAATGCTAAGCAAGTGCTCTACCACTGAGCCACACCTCCAACCCACCTGAGTACCTGTGTTCTGTTGAGAGGACACCTGTGAAGGGTGGGGGTGTGTTTACCCATCCAAAGGGGCTCTGCAGTTCTATCTGAACCCCAAAATCCAAACCCCAGATTTGTTAACTCAGAGCCTCACTCTTGCTAGGCAGGTGCTCTACCACTTGAGCCACTCTACCAGTCCTCTTTTGTGTTGGGTATTTTTGAGATAGGGTCTCTTGAATGATTTGTTGGGGACTGGCTTTGAACCTCAATCTTCTTGATATCTGCCTCTTGAGTGGCTAGGATTACAGATGTGAGCCACTGGTGCCTGGCTCAAACCCCAGATTTTTAAAATTAAAAATCTCTTAATTTTTATTTATTTACGTGGCAGTGGGGTTTGAACTCAGGGCCTCACACTTGCCTGGCAGGCAATCTACCACTTGAGCCACTCCACCAGCCCTGTTTTGGGTTGGGTATTTTTGAGATAGGGTCTCTCGAACTGTATGCCTGGGCTGGCTTCCAACTTTGATCCTCTTGATCTCTGACTCCTGAGTAGCTAGGATTATAGGCGTCAGCCACTGGAGCCTGGCAAAATCTCTCAATTTTTAAATGTTGGCAATGAATTCAACTATTAAAAACCACTAAGGATCAAATAAAACATTATCTATGGACCACTCTGGGAAAGATGAGGCCTCCTCCCCATCATAGAGGCAGCCCTGCAACTGCAGAATCCCATACGGAATGAGTCCAGAGTTCTACAACACCCTTTCTTTGCTCCCAACCAAAATTTCATTTCCTCAGCTAGGAAAGCAATCTGATTAGAATAACTTCTACATCCCAAATTTTAAAAAATCCTGTGATCATCACTTGCATTTCACAAGTTAACTGAGTGTACCTTTTTGTTTGTTTTGCTTTGAGACAGGGTCTTGCTGTCCTGTAGCTCAGGCTGGCCTCCTGCCTCACCGTACTTGGCAATGTATCATGGTTCACTAAACAGAATTAGAGACAATGAACCAAAGTACATCGCATACATTTTGAGACTCGCATCACAAAGTATTTTGTTATGCGAACATCGTAGCATACTTACACAAACCTAGATGGAAGAGCCTGCTACCCACCAAGGCTATGTGGGATCACTGTCATTGACCAAAACGTTATACAGAGCTGTACACAACTGGTCAGTCAAGAAAGGTGGCAAGCACTAAGTCAAGTGCTGCAAATAAATGCATTAGACTCCTTAATCCTGAGAGAGGCACTTTTGCTACCTCTTTTATAGAAGCAAAAAGGATTTGAGGCCAAGCCACTTGCCCAAGTGAAATGGTTATAGCAGTTCTGGCCAATACTAAAGCCTATCTAGTGGCCACATACTAAGTATGACTTCTCCATGTGACAATATGTAACCTCCTGTTACAGTGCTCTTAGGTACAACTTCAAAGGGGGCATGCTTGGGATGGATGTACACTAACTCTCAGCATAAGAGAACCCAACTGGTCAGTGCTATGGCCTGAATTTGTGTCCCTCTAAAATTCATTTGAAACTAAATCCCTAATGCACAGAAGTGGGTGGGGGCTTCAAGGAGTGGTTGGGTCTTGAGGGATTTACCCTCCTCAGTGGTTACAGGGCCTGAGGGAATTAGCTAGCCAATTTTTTTTTGCCTTTCTGTCCCTTCTGTCATGTGAGAATACTACAGCAGCACCACATGTGAAGACAGGCCCTCTCCAGACCCCAAATCTGCCAGTGCCTTCAACTTCGACTTTTCAGGCCAGACTATTAGAATTTCTACTATTTAAAATTGTCCAGTTTATGGTATTTTGTCATAGCAACAGAAATGGATGAGACAGTCAGTTTTAAAAACAGTCCCAATCCTTCCCTAATGCATGCTGAGCCCAAACTTGAGGCAAGAACACTGAGCAGGTCCAAGCTGCTGGACCAAGAGGGGTCCGCAGATATCATCAGGGCTCCTGTGTGGTACTCATGGCTGTGGAAGCAGAAAGGAGCCAGTTTTTCTAGCACTTCTCAGTCCTGTTAAGAGAGGGATAAGGACCAATGCAAAAAGGCCTGGAGAAACAATACCCTGTTCATCTGGGCCAATAACCAAGTCCCAGTAAGTACTCGCATTTTGCACCCAGTGATCCCACCACCCCAAAGATACCAGAGTAAGTCACAGTCGGGCCTTTATTCCTATCATCACTCTTTTATTCCAAAACCGAGGATTACAGACCGCAACATTTCCAATGTAACACCTGTAATTCAGGATATCCCCAGCAGGGTTAAGGAGCCTGCCAAAGAAGCAGACCATCTGAGGGTACAAGCACTGCTCTGTGTAGCAGAAACTGAAAAACAAGCAAAAGTATAATCACATCTCAACGTATTTCTTTTTAAATAAAATGTTTGTTTTTGTTTTCTTTTTTTTTTCCATTCCACTTCTCACACTGTGAATTGTTCTTGACTCCCTTTTCCAATATTCACTTCAGTTTTCAGGTTTTCATTAATTTCCTGGAACTAATGTGCTGTTCTGAAAGAAAAGAGAAACAAACCCAAAATCACTGAAGATTTCAATTCACCGTCACACTGCCTAACTGGTGACAACAGAGAACCCAGTCCTCTCCCACTGCTTGGTCCTTTACCTGCTGGTTCTACTTATTTATGCCCCATCTCAGTCCACAACAGAATGTGAGATGGCTAGTTCATAACTGAGGCTGATGATGACTTAAAAACAACAAAACAAACTTGGTAACTAAGAAAGGGATGCATGAAAATATAAGGAGATGAGGTAATCCAGGCACACCTCTCACAGCAAAGGCCAAAACGTCAGGACAAACTTCAGCTAGAAGAAGCAGAAAGGAGTTTTAAAGAAGGTTCATCTTCAGTCTCCCAGATTCCATGTCTACCAACCAACAAATGGCCTGATAGGACTTGGAAGATGACAGCCTACATCCCATTCCTGTCAATAACAAGACTGTATATCTAACCCTAACATAAAATGATTCTTGAAAATGGAACCAGCCCACAGAGTTTTTCTTTTTTTTTGGTGGTACTGGGGTTTGAACTCAAAGCCACCACTTGAGCCATACCCCCAGTCCTTTTTGCTTCAGTTTATTTTTCAGGTAGGGTCTCACTTTTGCCTGGAGCCAGCCTTGAACCCTGATTCTTATAATCTCAGCCTTTCACATAGCTGAGATGACAAGACCATACCACCATGCCCAGCTTGTTTGTTGAGATGGGCTTCACTAACTTTTTGCCCAGACTGGCCTCAAACTGATCTCAGCCTCCTGAGATTATAAGAGTGAGCTACCATGCCTGGTCAAAAAAAAATTTTTTTTTTTGAGACAGTCTTCCAGGGTGACCTTGAGCTTGTTGATCCTCCTGCCTCAGCCTCCTGACTGTACCACCAATGTTGGCCCTCACATAACTGTAAGAGGAGATAAGAACCTCTCTATCACTTTATTCTGTTTTCTCTGAGCTACCTCTCCCTAGACTTTAAGAAGTGATGAAAATGATCACCTACACAGACTCTACCACCAGGGAGGTGAAAGCAGCAACTAGCTCTAGCAAGCAGGGCAGGAAGCCAGACCTACCACCCTTGGTGGGCAGCTGACCCCATCGTGAAGACTAGGGTGATAAGGCCAGTCTTGCAAAATGGCAGGCTCCAAACCAACTACATTATGTTTGCTCAAACTAATGTCTGCCTTCAGGTCACAAGCACTCCACCAGGGGTAAGCCTGACTAAGCACTGGTCCCAACCTCAGGAAGCCCCAAATGTGCAAATGAGCAATATATGACCAAGCGGACAAACCAACCCAGAGTAAAGAATGAAAGAACTCGACACATAGCAGAGAGGACTACTTCTGAAAGCAAATTTCACACAGAGCAACTGTAACTTGGGATGAAACCAAATGGGTAAGGGCCAGGGCATGGCAGGAGGGAGGAGATGCCTGTAAAAGGCAGCACAGGGGACTTTATGGAGTGTGGAAATAGCCTATCTTAACCGAGGTGGCAATTTTTTTCAAGACTTACAGAATTATATGCTAAACATGAAAAAACAAAAACCAAAACAAATGCAGCCTCTTTCTGTGGCGAGGGCTACTAGGTGACCCAGCTTATGCTCACGCATCAGTGAAAAGGCTCTAAATCCTATGCTTTTTGTTATTTCTCCTATTTTCAGAGGATTAAAAGTTAGATGGCTTTGTGACTTTGGCAGGACAAGCCATTTCCAAAGTAAGGGTTAAGAAGGGACATGACTGGGAAATTCAGATACCTTCCTCTCTTTTGTTGGTCTAGGGCAGAGGTCAGCCAACTATGCCACAGGCCAAAGCCAGTCCACCACTAATTTTGGTAAATAGTGTTAGTGGAATGCAGCCACACCAGCCACACTCACTCATTTACAGGCAGGGTCTGCAGCTGATCACATGACGGTGCTGGAGCTGAGTAGTGTAACAAGAGACCACTGAGTTTGCAAAGCCTAGAATCACTTGGCTCTTTACAGCAACTTCTTGTCACCCCTACCTCAGAGGAGCAGGTCCATGAAGCAACAGATAGGCTCCGTCCTCCCCCCACCCTGCCTCCACTCCATCCCTGGCCTGAGACTAGCATCTGGAAGGAGGACGAGCACTATTTCTGACACAAAGGGACAGCTCTGTATTACATCCTGAGCTCTAGGGACCTGGATTCTCCCACTGGCTTTCATCTGTGGCCATCAATCCTTCATAATTAAGTCTTACCAAACCACACTGTTTGGCCCAAGTAGAGTAGTATTATGGAAAGGCCTGGAAACAGTGACAAGGTGTGCCAGGATTTGCCAAGGGACCATAATTTTAAAAATTCAAGTGGTTTGGATGTGGTCTCTTTTAAGAAGACCAAGGTTAGACTTGTTTTAGCCTCAACTCTGCTCTCCTACAAAAGGAGAGGGGCTGCTGTGTAGAGATTGATCCCCCATGGAATATAAGGAAGAATGAAGTCTTATACTGCCAAAGCCAGGCCAGAGTTGCTCAGCTGCAAAGTTACCCAGCAGCTGGGTTCACTCAAGAAGTTTTTGTCCTGGTCTAGTCACAACATCATCCAGAAGGCTGGAAAATGACCTCACAATTGGGCTTTGGCATAGGAAGGGTGGGAGGAATGAGTGGGCTGACTCCACAGCATCACTGGCATGCATGAGGTGGACAGGATGGGAAAGGGAGCCTGCTCCTGGGAGGAGTCCACCCTTCATCTTTACCGTAGTGTCCTATATTTTGCCAATCTACTGCTCTGCTCTGCAGCGATCCTGCCAAAGGAAAGAGGGTTTGAGAATCAAGAAAGGACAGTAAGAAGAGAAATAAACTGAGGAAAGAAATGGCAAAACCCGACCAGAGCTGCCATTAGGGGCCAGTTTTTCCCAGGTAGCACCGGCTCCAGGACTTTTTATACAGAGTAGGTTTTATTCTTCTGATATGTGTGTGTATGTGCGTGTGGGTGTGTGTGTGTGATCGATCCTTTTGGGATTCTGATGAAAAGCATGGTCTTTCTCCCCAGAGGAACTTCTGCTAAGTAGGACCTAAAACAAATGGTTTCTATTTCACTCTCAGCTTGATTTTGTTTGTCTTGTAGGCAACATCCAGAAGAGAGAAGTTACCAGAGCAGTCTTCGGCTCCCTAGTACTGAGACTGATTGCTTCAAAGGAGCAGAGTTCTCTTTTGGAGAAACACAGTCCCCTGCTCTTTCCCAGATGCAACGTGCAGTGGCCAGGTAAAGACCGCTCAGGTGCAGAAGAAGGGACCAGCACCACTGCTGGTGCTAAAGGCAGCACCAATGGGACCCAGATTATTGTAGGGAAGCCAAGGAACATGTCTGTGCTGATCCCCATGGTGAGGCACCCCAAAAGCTCATTATGGAGACTGGTAGAGACAAGATCTTTGCCTCTTCCACTCATTAATGGCCTCCTGTAAAAGTTTCTCAGATCTGACTGACCTAATTTGTAGCCATGTTGGAAGGCAGCTATCAAGTTACATTCTGCCAGCACAAGTCCTGAAGGAGAGAAAGCGGGGCACATCTGCAAATGATTTCTTCCAAAGGTAAAAGCAATTCTGACCTTTTCTTATTGATCTTTGTGTGGCTGAAATCACCCAGGTCCTGATAAAGCCAAATCAATGAGAAACACCTATGTGACATTTAAATTTGCCTCCAATTTTGTTTTGAAAGTCAAGCTGCCATCATGTCAAAGTCTGACCATTTGTCTGATTCTCAGGCTGTCTGCTTCTTAGGGTGGTGATGTGGGCTCCTGAGCGATGCTCCTTGCTGGGGGGGGTCTCTGCAAAACCCACACAGCTTCTTCTGGAAAGCACACATGGAAAAGCTCCAGGCACTTTCAGGAGTTACATAGGCATCACTCTTAGGGGCCTAGAAGAGCAGGGCAGTATCCTCTGTGGCAATAGGGAAGGGAATTTTTATACAGCCAGCAAGTTAACAATCTTCCACCACAGAGCCTAACTCATATGAACCTTCAAAAAGCAATTTTCCTCTCATCCTAACAGGTAGGGACCCAATTATTGTGGTTTTTCATACATCCACAGCTAATCAGTAAGGCCCTTTTCTGATTTAAAAGCTCTTATGGTTGAGCTGGATTAAGGTGTCAGACTAGTCCCTAAGGATATGAATCATGGTGCCACATACCCTTGGACTCAAAAGCAGGGTTGCACTGTTGACACAATCATTCCTAGTCCCACCTTGGAGCCTCAGCCTATCCCCTGCCTTACCTCTTGACTGCCTGTTGGGCCAGCATCCGATTGCCAGCCAGAAACGTCACACTGCCCAGGATGGCCAGGTACTTCAGGGTCTGAAACATGTTGAGCTGAGTCCAGTAGACATACATGAGCCCCAGCATAGCTACAAGAGGAGGTGTCATAACATCCAATTAAACGATGACAATGCCTAAGGAGCAGGAGCAGGGGGGAGTTAGGAGCAGGCCTGCTGGGTCATGAAGGTCTGTATTTTTGACCAGCTCGTTTCATGCCTTTTTCCTCACACAGAAAGCAAATGACTCAATCTATTTGCCTCTCAGCATGTCCAACAGGAAATCCACAGGCAAAAGCAGAATTTAGCAGCTTTCTTTCGATCCATACTTCTGTGCATGTCTACTTTTAAATGTAGAGATGTGGGGTTGTTTTCATTATGTTTTGTCTAAAACTTTATTCTATTTGAGATTCATTTTATTTTTCACACTCTTCTTGTTCTTCTCTTTCTCTCTTTAAAACTCAGGGCTTTATACATGCTAGGCAAGTGCTCTACTGCTGAGCTACAGCCCCGACCCCTTATTGTTCAAATTCTTAATGAAAGCATGTAGGATACTAATAGATGAGTACTTTGTTTTTCATTAAAACCATGTTTTGGATGATTTGTCACTGTGACTAGAAAGGGGACAAAAAGGACTGAAGAGGAAGGTGTAGTGGAAAGGGCTCAGAGCTGGCGCTGAGAGCCAGGGATTCTGGCCCTGGCCCTGGCTCTGCCCTCACTGGCTATTTAATTTTTCTGAGCCCAAATTCTCTCACCTCTCAAACAAGATCATAATTTCTGCCCCAGGGACCCCATCACAGTTGTGATGAGACTCAAACGAGGAAACACATACAATAAACACATCGGCAAGAAAAGTCATGACTCTAAACATATTTATAGTCAGGTCTTGTGCTCAGTTTAACCCAAGAGAGCTATCACTCAAGTTCAGTAACTGATCTGGAGAGAAAGGTCATCCTGTCAGTTTTTACCAGAAGGATGATGGATGAACTATAGCAGGGTGCTTAACCATTTTTGACGTCATGGACTAGTGTGAAAATCTGATCAAAGTTATGGACTCTCTTTGCCCAGAAAAATAGACTCACATTTGCCTGGAATGTCAAGGGCTTCATCTATGAACCCCTTCAGAGCTCTGTACTATGAATACAGAGATGATGGCTCCCAAAAGAGGCAAAGGATTTAAAAAACACTGATGTCTCAGTTAGAGGCAAGGCAACACTGATTCAATAGAGTCAAAGTGTCAGAAATGCTTAAGTAATTTGTGAATTTACTGTCTTGTTATGTTTAGGCTGTTTACATCCTAAGTTCTCAAGAGAACAACATGTCTGCCTGTGGAAGGGGCTGTTTTCTATTACTGTCCAGACAGAGCCGCCAGCAAACATGAAGATCAATGCAGTGGGGGAAAGATAACCTTTGGAAACTGCATTAATGCTCTTCATTCAGGAAGACCACAAAGTGCAAAGATACAATAAGTGAGTAATCTCTGAAAACGAACAGGGCTATTAAATGAGGGTCAATGGCCTGCCAACAGTCTCCTAGTACAATGAGGCCCAATATAATGACAGCTGTTCTAAGCTGATGGGCCAAACAGGTTTATCATCATATTAACTGTCCTAAAGGCCTGGAGGAAACGGGAAATGTCATGCTATTAAGTCATTACGGTTAATAGGTTGTGGGTCTACTTAACAGGGCTTTTGGTGGGCAGACAAAATGTCAGAGGAGGTTAAATACAATTAGCAAGCCTGGAGCACTTACCAGCATGTCCCAGGTGAAAGATAATTGTGCTAGGAGCAAAAGTGAAGTTGGAGACATTGGCACCAATCCGGATCCACTGAACAATGTGGAGAAATAAATTAAGAAGACATTAGAACTTGAAAGAGAGACAACACATATCATGCCAATGCTGACCCAATGAACAGCCCAGGGCTTAAAAGTTCATGCATACTGAAAAGACAGGGAATTTTTCCAAGTGACAACCACCCTATCATAAGCACTCAGGAAAAATTCTCCCCTTTTTTCTTTGGAAAAAAGCACCTGCTCTCAAGTGTCCTTGGGTTCTCAGAGCTGAATATCATTTAGTTTTCTCAAAATTCCCTGAACTTTGAGGATATATGCCTATGTTTATAATATTAAAAGAGAAATAAGGAAAAAAAGCAAGTCATCAGTTAAAAAGCGTTACAAACTGTTAATGAAGTATAAAAGGTAAAACTTTTTTTCCTCTATACTCTCTAAAATGTCTTCTCCTCAGAAGTGACCAACACTAATATAACTAAAAAATGTTTTTTTCCACAAAGAATATCACACTTAACATGCTCTCCTACTCCTTGCCTTCCTCCCTTAGCATGCTGGCATATCAGCGCATAGGGCCTACCTGTTTTGTTAACAAGCTGCATATTACTCCATGGCAGGGTGAACTGATTAACACTTGCTGCTAGGAGGACTTTAGGTTGTTTTCTTTCAGGCTTCAGAGCTGGCATGCACATCCTCTGATTCTATTCTTACAGCTATTGCACTGGGCCTTGCTTTGTTTGTGCTCGATCTCATCTGAACACTCCTGTGGAGCAGCACCACAGTCCACACACTTTTGGTGACTAGCAGGAACTTTCTCATACCCCTTGTTATGAGTCAGTTTATTTGGTCGCTCCCCTATAGTGAGGAATTTTGGTTATTCTACAATTTTTTGACCATCAGTTCAGGTCACAGCTGCTGAACCCCACTGGAGCTATGAGGCCACAGCACAAAGCCTCCTTTGGAATGACTACATCTGCCAAGTCTGGTGCCAGACACACGCTGTCCATACTAATTACAGCAACTCACCAGAGCAAAGAGCAGGAGCAAGGGCGAGAGGATCAGGGCCGTGAATGTATTAGACACCACTGTGGGGGGCCTCTTTTCAGGCTCGCGGAACAGGTGCTACAAAGAGAACACACACCAGGAAGACTTTAAAACGTGCCCTTCCCAGCAGAGGCTGCCATGGATACTAGGGGCCATAATGCCAACAATAATCTTGAAGATGAAATGCCTCCCAGAGGCTAATGACTCCTGGCAACCAGTGACTGCTTGGCTGATGTCTCTTCCCTACACTGGTTTCTGACCCAGAAGTCTCCCTTCCTGGGATGCCGCATCAGTCCCAGCCACGCTCGGCCAGGTTTTCCACTTCAAAGACTCACTGTCATTTGGAGGCAAGTGGCATGTAGCTTGTGTCAGAGAGGTGGGACTCTGGGCTTCACAATGCTCAGGCCCTGTGCTGCGGCTGTGCTTCTGTCAGTTGACTGGCAGTGACTACACACCCTTTTAAACTTAATAGAACCTTGCTGCAGATGACTCTAGCCCTAACTCAGGCCACTCTCTCAGCCACAGCTCTGAGGATGCCATGGACACCCTTTCTCCCTCACTCACTGCTTAATCTCCAGAGCTAAAGCAGAAGGTTGGGCAAGTGTTCCTCTTCTGACACGAAGTCTTTGAGAAGCTCACCTACACAGCATGACCAAGCAGCAGCAGTGATGAACTAGGAGTCCAAAGACTATTTAGGCCCAAATTGATGAAATAGCTCTGCCAGGCAAGATACTTACCACCCTTTGCCTCAGTTTCCAGCTGGAAAGTAGGCTTGGAGAAAGCAATGACTTCTTTATTAGATTTGTAAGGGTACCATGAGGACCAAATGAAGTAGGGCTTTATTTGACTCTGCTGTATTAACTGCAACACACTTGTGCAAACCGAACTTTTTTATTTTAAAAAGATTTGTCCTCCAGTGTATAAACCATGTCTCTTTTCTTCTTGCTGATGCCTAGCCAACCCAGCTCCATGATGAGGCAGCCCTCACTGAAGGCTCCTGCTCCTCATTTTTCACCTCAGCTCCTCATTGCTGCCACTGCCATAAAGGCATTTCTAATACTTTCTGTAGTGGTCACTGCTACCTACTCCACCCTGCCTATCAGTCAACAGCCTTCACTGTCACCACAGAATGTTCTGCTAAGAGTTTGACAGCAACATGAAGAGGAGTTTCCAAAAGAATCCTACTTACCTGTTGAGCCCTTGCCCTTATTTCAATAGTGAGGTAAGAGCAAGCAGTCTCACATGGATGTCCCTATGTTACTACACATGACCATTTCTCACAGCTATGGAACGATCTGCCAAGCAGATCCACCTGTTTCCTTAACCAGTACCCAAACTGTTTTGCAACCATTGGGTTGATTTTGTGAAGGGTTTCAGAGACATTTTAATTCCTTTCTTTCCTTACCCCATTATTGATTTTGACCCTCACAATAGTCCTATAAGCTGGGCAGAGTTGGCTCATCTGTTGTTGTTTTTACAGTGTTGGGATGAACCCAGGGCCTGTGCATGCCAGGCAAGTGCTCTAACACTGAGCCACATTCCCAGCCCAGGGCTTGCTCTTTCTGTTTGAAAGGAAGGGAAGCCCTAGGAAAGACAAGGACTTGCCCAGGAACCAGGTCTGTTCCGCCAGATGAGTTTGCCCAATCAACCCTGAGTTATGCAGCAGCAGAGGGGATAAAGGCTAAACCCATCCGTGCCTGCGGCAGCCCAGCACTAATCTGCAACCAAGCACCTTGCGTGTCAGGAAAAATGTACTTATATTTGATTTCATCTCCAGCTGTGCTCTCTGGGAGCTCCTCACTGGGCTCTCTGAACCTGCTCATTCAGCTTAGGATGGGATTGCTGTTTTCCCTTCTAATTCACAGGGTGGTGAGGCTCAAACTCTGAAACACCATGTAAATAGGTTAAGGAGGCACTTCTCTCCATGTTAGTGGATTAGGCCTTTGGGATCTACCTGGATTTCCTGTTTTGGGGTGAAAAGGTTCTGAGACAGGACAGTGGAGGGAGCTTCTTCTTCAGGGAACTTGATGATGACATCAGCCTAGAAAACAAGGACAGTCTTTAGAGACACAGTGGAGAAACGCCTTGGCATGACGATAGTCCCTGATTCATATCAAAAGCTCCAAGCAGTCCAATCACTTTGGATCCATTAACTGACAAATTAAGGCAATAAAAATTTTAAGATCGAAACAAGTATTTGTTGAAAATGCTTTTTAGAGCAAAAGTTCCAATTTTCTACCAGTATGGTAGAAAAAGCCTCATAGAGTTACTTAATACAAAAATCCCAGCTAGCACACTGGCTGTTTCAGTTGTAATGAGAAACTGCATGGTGTCCCTGGGAAGTATGATTTAGTCACATTAACAACAACAACAACAACCACACAAAAAAAGAACTGAAAATTCACTCTCATGCAAAAGTAGATCGAAGTCCAAGAAAAGGAGCCTTGAACACACCAGGAGAAAAGGCAGCTAGCTGCTCCTGTGTCCTGCACAAGAAGCAGCCCCGTTAGAGGCTGCAGCTGAGCCTCTGCTACCTCTCCACCTCTTCACCTACTGCTGTCCACCCAGCTCAGGGCTCTGAAAACTACTCGCATCTCACCAAGAGCACCATGAGCTTCTCTGCAGGCCATTCCACGCCATCCCACAGCCCCCAGATACCATTACAAGACACTCAGGCCTTTCCTTAGCTACTTGCTCAAAAGCCATGTCCTTCAAGAAGTTTCTATCATCATATCAATCAAACGTGAGGCATGCAGGGGGAGAGCACTATGTAAATTGTAACTTGCTACACAAAACGGTGGTTGTCGTTAGTTTATTAGCATTTTGCACATCTTACAATGTACTATCCTACAAAATCCTCAATTGTACCAGATCTCAAAGGCCAGAGCCTTACCTCTTCTATGTGTCCTCCATAATGCTTTGCTGTATGTAACATGAGAACATCCTCCCAGTGTAACATTTATCGAAATTCACAGATCACTAAACTCACAAGAGCAAATCTACATTCCATTCCTTCACTCAATCAATATTTATTAAGCACCAACCATGTGCCAAACCATGTATGTGACCACAGAACTACTTATAGAGACAGGATATGATGCCTTGCCTTGTAATGCCTGTGAATGCTTGTGGGCAGGATGGGCAAGGCTTGGGTGAAGAGCCCTGTGGCCCTGAAAGGAGCCATTTGTGTCTGACCACAGCCCAGCCATCCTCTTTTAGTCAGGGTGCATTCAGACACATACCACATTCCATAGAATTGGGTTCTTCAAAGTGGCATCTCCAATGATTAAGTAGAGAGTGTAGGTGCCTGAGGCAGAGTCAAACTCGATCTTTCTTTCAGAGGTGTCCAGTTCAAACTTATACACATTCTTGTTGTCTGGCTCAGCAACAAACACCACTTCTTGGCCGGTCTTCTGGTTATGGAGTCGGACAAATGTCTAGATGGAACAATAATACAACCTTTCATCTGATCATTTCAAAACTCTTTGTGGATCCAACATAGAATCAGCCAGGCACAGACTGCCAGCTCTTTTGTCACCATGAGACCGGCCTTGGAAAGTGCAAGGAGTGGCCATCCCACACTAGTTTCAAGCTAAGAGACAACTTTTTGCTGGTAGAGGGAAAAAAAGTTGACTTAGGGCCCAGCCAACTCTTGATAACTTGGAAGCTGAATGGCCAGTTCATGCATGATTTAAGCCCTATGCTACTGCTGCAATTTCTTCTTTCTGCCAGCCTTTTAACTGGGCCACTTTGCTGCCCAGTTAACTTCTTCACCAAAGGGTGAAAAGGGAAATGAGGTGGAACTGGACCAGGTCCACTTTCAATTTTCTAGTGCCTCCAGCTAAGGATTTAGTAGAGGACGCTTGGGTGTCCGACAGCAAGGCAGTGTTCAATTGAGCACAGCAGTTCAGTGTCATGGAGAGAGCCTCAGCTCTGAAGACAGACAGGGCTAGCTCCACTACTTATTAGCTGAGCAGGTTACTTAACCTCCTTGAACTGTGACTTCTTCATCTTTAAGGAAAAAAGATTACTTTCTATGTATGGTACAACTGCATGCCATGATAAAAGATCTGCAATGACGTATGCAAAGCATGCAGTGCACGGCCAGGTACATACTAGTGAGTTAACAAACAGTAGCTAATTGTATTCACTGTGCAGTGGGACTGGGCTCAATGACTATCTCCCAGTGGCACAAGAAACTAAAGTTTCCACATAGCACATATACAGATCAGAGCTTTTTTTTTCCATGGCTATTTATTTTTGCACTACTGGGGTTTGAACTCATGGCCTACACCTTGAGCCACTCCACCAGTCCTTTTCTTGTGATAGTTTTTTTGAGATAGGGTCCCATGAACTATTTGCCAGGGTTGGCTTCAAAAGTTGATCCTCCTTACCTCTGCCTCCTGAGTAGCTAGAATTATAGGTGTGAGTCACAGACACCCAGCTAAATTTTATACACATACACACACACACACACACACACACACACGTGTATATATAATATATATATATTGGCAGCACTGTATTTTGAACTCAGGGCCTCACACTTGCCAGGCAGGTGTTCTTATTGCTTGAGCCACTCTGCCAGTCCTTTTCCATAACTTTAAAATAAAAAATTCTACAAGGCAGGGAGGCTGGTTCCAATTCATAGATCATAAGGCACAAGCATTAAATAAGTTGCCATGGCCACACAACTAGTGCTAGATCTACAGAAAAAATGTAAACCTCGTTTGTGACTCTACACCTGGGCAACAGAACATATCCATCAAATTATTTAGGGAAAGGAGCCAGAGATGTGCAGCATCCCAGCCACAGTGATTGGTCCTGCTAGGAATGGGATTTAGGAACTCAGATGCCTGATCTTCCTCCTATCACAGTTAAGTGCAAGTGGCTGCCAAGCTCATTGGCAAAATGCCATCGCTACCTGGGAGGCCTCCAAGCCATGGTTTCAAAAAAGAATCTGGGAAGAGAGAAGTAGTTGTAGTTCCTCACCATCTCTTCCAGCCCTAACACTACCCCTCCCAATACAGTCTTATTTCTCTTTGTTTTTGTTTGGCTTTTTGAGACAGTTTCACCCAAGGTCTCAATTCTCCTGCCTCAATCTCCAGAGTGCTGGGATTATGGGTATGCACCACCACACCCAACTCCCAAATTAGTTTTATAATTTCTTTTCTTCACATTTTCCCTCTGGTGCCATATGGTTGGCAAATGTCTTTCTGGGACAGAATTAGGAAATGCTAAGAGGTTTTGAAGTGCTTAAAGGTCAGTTAGCCAGGGCTAAGTACCCTAGCCAAGGTGCCTGGAGGTTGGGGTTGGAGGGGATAGGAGCACAGAACTGCTGGACTATGGTCCCAGTGGCATGCTCGGGACACAGGTGCCACGGTATCCGTCACAAGAAACAAGCAAGAAGGCCTGCAAGCAAACCCACTCACCTCATGGTCTGCTCTGAAGCTGCCTCTGGTTCTCGCTAAAGCATCAACAGAAAACACCTACACCAACCCTGTTGATTTTACACTCTCTTTCGGCCCTCAAAACATCTATATGAATTTTCCTTTACACAGCACTCAACCAGTTATGTGGCAGGGCAGAGAGCCGCTATTTCAATTCAGGGTTATGACAGAGGAGGGAGGTAGGAAGAGGTGGGAGGTAGGAAGAGGTGTATGAGGACCATATTAGGTTCCTGAGGAAATAGTAGGAAAATCTTTTAATTAACTTTCTTTTTATGATAGAGTATTTGGCTAGCACGCACAAGGCCCTGGGTTCAATTCCCAGTACAAAAAAACTCATATTTTTTTCTATTTTACACATAAAAAATTAAAGCCTACTGCTTTTATAAGATGAAGCAGGTACAAGTTTAAAAGAGCTTTTCTTCAGAGTCCCACAAGAGAAAATCTGCTTTGGCCAGAACAACAAAATACTTTGGATTCTCTGCATAGTTTTCCTTTTTTCAAAATTATTTTAATATACTCCTCTTCTTTTAAATCAAAAACTTAAAAAGGCTCACTTTAGTGCTAATTTGCCTTAAATACATCTTTGTAATACCAGCTAATCTTTTAAAGAGAGATATAAAATTCAGGTGTAGGTTCTAACCAGTATGAGAGAGGTAGAGCATCCTGCAGGAAAAGCCCATGGTCAGGGTCAAGGAGCAGGAATGGCATTTTCTCCCATAGGGGCTACACCATCCCACTGCTCCAGTATGCATTTGAGCTTCAGGTCAAGAGAGCTGTGGGGGCTTCTTCCTGACCTGGTGAGGGGTGAGCTCAGCACCAGTGTTCACATCCACCAGCTGGAAGAACAAGGCGAAGTTCTGGTGGCTGTCTGCGACGAATGTGCCCTTTGCTTTGGCTGGATAGGTCACTCTGAAAGAGACATTGTGCAGTCAGTCTTCAGACGGTATCTGCATATCTCTGACAATATGCAAGAAATACACCCTTCCTGTTACCCTCTAATCCTCCCTCTTCCATCACACCACTCCTGTCGTGGAGACTGGTGCAGAGAAATGCCTGTGGCCCGGGGGCAAAGTGAATCCATAAACCAGGACTGAGAAAAGGTTTTTTCCTTTTTTTTTGGTGGTATTAGGGATTGAATTCAGCACTTGCCCCTGCTATACATGTGCTCTACCACTTGAGCCATGCCCCCAGCCATTTTTGCTTTAGTCTTTTAAATTAATTAATTAATTTTATTTCCTCTACTGGACTACCCTTTCTTCCTTAAACGAGTTGTATTTCCTATTTTTTCATCTTTTGGTGGTACTGGGATTTGTACTCAGAACTCTGCATTTGCTAGGTGGGCACACTATCACTTAAGTCACATCTCCAACCCATGCTTTAGTTATTTTTCAAATAGTTTTGTGTTTTTTGCCTGGGGTGGGCCTTAGACCAATCCTGTTACCTGTGCCTTCCCCCAGATTACAGTTGTGTGTCACCATGTCCAGCTTGTTTGTTGAGATGAGGGCTTTGCTAGCTAAGTTTTTGTCCTGGCTGACCTTGAAGCTTGATCTTTCCAATCTCCACCTTCCAAGTAGCTGGAATAACAGATTTAAACCACTGTGCCCTGCATAGTTTTTTCTTTTTTTGCTTTTCCATGCTGGGGACGGAACCCAGGGCCATGTGCATGCTAGGCAAGTGCTCTACACTAAGCTACACCCTTAGCCCCAGGCCAGGGCTGAAAAAGCACAGGGTGAACTTTCATCAGGATCTGGGGAAGATGCTTTGTATAGATGTTTATACTTCTAGGCTTTATTTCAAGGACCTAAACTCTTGACCACGTCAGGAGCTATGGCCCCCAAGTACTTGTGTATAGGCACATAGACTGAGAGCCAGGCTGACAGAGTGGCAGACAAATAATATGTGAAGCAGGCCAGCAGGTGAGCCAGAAGTGAATACAAAGGAAAGAAGGGGATTTGACCTTTTTCTTTTTTATGATAAGGGAAACTTAACACTGTTTCAATTTATTTTTCTGCCTTGAAACTGTCTTTTATAAAGTCATTTTCTCAAAAAGATAGACTTGATGAGAAAAACTGTTCTTTCCACAGCTATCTCCGGGGTAAGATGGCCAGGAGATACACAGGCCAAATGAGGACAGAGCTCACACCTGGCTTTGTATTTACTCACAAATAAGGCCAACCCTTAACTTCTACAAAGAATTAAAGTTTGCAAAGCACTCTGATGGACTACTTCAGTGGGTGCTATTTCAGAGATAGTGCTTTCATCCCAATATCACTATGATGGTAAGTCAGAGACAGAAAGGAGTGACAATGACCTTCAGGCTCTGTCTAACATCCCATCCTCAGGGTTCATCTGCTATCTTCTGGCCTCTACAGCCACCCAGCTGAGTAGACCTGGGATCTGAACTAAACTCAGAGATCTAGATGAGCCTGCCTACTCCGCAAAAAAATAAATAAATAAAGATCTAAGGAGGGTTGATATAAATGGGCTTCATACAGCATTTTGGTCACCTGGAAGTTTGTGCTGAAGAAAGTACTGGGAAGGGGAGTGGCAACCTTAGTGCTAGGTATTTGCCATTCCAGTTGTAAGGACCTGTGAAGCTACCAACTGATTTCAGACCCACCACAGGCCAGAGAGAATTGCTGTGAGACCACTAAAAGAAAATTCAGGACTGTGAAGATAAGAAGACTGCACCAGAATGTAAGTTAATATATTGTTTCTTTCATTGAGAAAGTTTCATTATTAAAGAAAATTGTCCAGCTTAGACAATTAGAATTAAGGTAGTTACTTGGAAAAATAAATTTAAATATTATGTTTTCTGTATTTTACTGAGTTTCTGCTGAGATGGATGTGTAAGAGTGATTCTGGGATACTGGAGTCTTTAGCCCAGAAGTTTTTTTTAAAGAAATGAGATCTCTGTTTATCCTATGGAAAGGTAGAAGAATGGATTAAATCACCTTGTGGAATTCCTGAAGTACTGTGATTCTAGAAATGTAGCCAACGGAATTTAATTTAAAAATGAATATTATAATATTCTTCATACACCAGCACTTCTTATAAAACTTGAAAAAAAAAAAGGAAATTGTCATCTGAACTAAATAATGTGCTTAGTGACACTGCTGGGTCAGAATTATATCCCTTATTGCATTGCAGATGGGAAATAAACAGGCAGCTCATGGACTAAACACCAGCACAAACAACCCCAAATCTGCTTAGTTGCCCAGGAGAATCCCTATAGCAGTACCAGTGGAATGGAGCCTGGCACAGAAATGCCATTTGGAAGTGCACAGTGCCTGGGCACTGTGCTTTGAGCCTGGGGTCCCCAGTACCTGTGTGGCAACCCACCTACCGAGTAGTTTTGGGTGCAATGCTCTGATCCTTATCCACAGTGGAAAGATCGACATTTGTGATGCCAACTTCAGTGGAGATCTTGACTCTGAGCTAGAGCAAAACACAGAATACAATTGCCAAGTCAACCAGTGCATATGCAAGGAACTAACATGGACAACCAGAGTTTTCTACGTGTGTGTGTGTGTGTGTGTGTGTGTGTGGTGCTGGGGATCAAACTCAGGGCCTCATGTGATGGTAGGCAAGCTGTCTACCACTGAGCTACATTCTCAGCCCAAAGTTTTCTACTCTTAAAGAAGAGCAAAGGCATGTAAAATATCCTAGGACAAAAGTCTGAGGATCACAATAAAACTGACCCAGCCAGGTAGTATTCCCTACCTCTTCCATCCTGAGGCTAAAAAGGTAATTCCTTGATTCTTATCTCTTGTTCCCTTCTCTGGCTTTGGATAGATGGTATACATTTAAAAAGGAAGAGAGCTGGGCGCCAGTGGTTCATGCCTGTAATACTAGCCACGCAGGAGACAGAGATCAGGAAGATGGACTTTTGAAGCCAACCCAGACAAACAGTTCGGGAGACCCTATCTCAAAAGGATTCAACACAAAACAAAACTGGTAGAGTGGCTCAAGTGGTACAGTACCTGCTTAGCAAGAGTAAGGCCAGTTCAAACACCAGTACTGCCCACCCCTCCAAAAAAAGGGGGTGAGGAGAAAAGAAAAAATAGTAGATATTTTTGTGTCCTTTAAAATAAATAAGGGGGAAATCCTTAAGCTGTAATGTTTAAATAATTCAAATCAATAAGTACTCAATTCTAATGACAGCAAAAAAAATGTAAGGCACTGGCTTTCTTGTAAAGACTCATTTAAATAATTCTGTAAGGTAGTGCTATTTTAGATGAGGAAATTAAAGATGAGAGAGATTAAGCTGCTTGCTCAAGATTAGATAGTAAGCATGGAGCCAGAATCAAAGTTCACTCACTTAAAATCCACCACAGGCTTACGTACCTTGTAAATAACTTCCTATCAAGAGTCTGCTCTAGAAAGTGCTTTAACTCTGCTCCTGAAGACCCAAGAAGTTGTGCTGGTTCTCACTATACAGTTCATCAAGTACTTTTTTTTTTTTTTAAAAGAGTGTTTCACTATGTAGCTCAGGCTGGCCTTGAACTCTCAATCCTCCATCTTTGGCCTCCCAAGTGCTGGATTACAGGTGTGTACCGTCATATCTGGTTAGCAAGTATTTCTCATTCTCTGTCTGCCCATGTGGTAGAATTCTACTCCCTCGCCCCCTTGGAGTCAGGTGTGGCCATGTGGCTTGCTTTGGCCAGTAGAATGTAAGCAGCAGTAAACTGTGTCATTTCTGGATGGAAACTGTAAGAGTTTCCTCAACATGGACATAGACAATGTGCAGAAGAGGCTTCCTCCTTTAGTCAACTGCTGGAGTAAGGATGACATGAAGCAGAGCCTTAGCTGACCCCCTAAAGGAACCCAGCAGGAGCAAAAAATAAACCATGGTTGAGATTTGGAGTTTGTTATACACACAACTCTGTCCATCTTGACTCTTCTCTTATAAACATTTCCACAAAAAGGAGTTAACTAATGCCAGTAAATAAGAAATTTAAAAATTGTGTTAAGATAAACGTAAATCCCCAAAAGAGAAAACTTAAGTCATGCATTGGAATTATTTGAGTTAAAATTTAAATTTTAATGTTCAAATTATGCAAACCCAAGGCATTTTTATGTGCAAACATATCTGTGAGTTTCACAAAAATTTGATAGGTTTGAGTGGAACAATTAAGGGAATCCTTGCCAAATTCCCTGGTTTATAATCTAAGTCAGGATGAAGGAACAGAGATCAAGGGCTGAGCAAATAATTGAAGGAGAACTTCAGCATTTTTCTACAATGCCTTATCAAGGTGTGGCAGCCTCAACTCAAGGGCAAAGAAGAAAAATTAAAAAGGGATAAAAGATATCCATCAAGTATTTCTTTTTAACAGCCTTCTCTCCTGCCTCCGTAATAACTGTTTAGTGACAACAGCCTCAATTACCAAGTTGAATGCAGTGCAATTTTGCTTAAAAGCTTTTTTTAATGTAAAAGATTTGTTAACAGAAGCTGTGAGGACATTATCATCTACTTTTGAATATGAGGCCACCTACTGACAGAATTATATACATCATTACCTACCAGTGGGTCTAGGCAACTGGGTGGTTATAGCAATGGAGGAGGTTAAGGATAGACATCAGGTGGAGAGCCAGGAGCCTCTACTTTGGCTCTCAGAGTTGTCCAAATAGTCTTATAACTCTCAGGATTCAGAAGCAGAGCAAGCTACAGCATTTCCATGTGAAGAAAAGCAAGAGGAAGGCTCAAGCAAAGTAATCTAAGAGTTCTGACTGGGCCGCTAGCTTTTACCAGTGTACCAGCTGAGACTGCTTTCTCTACCTCCTTCTATAGCACATGGACCACCTAGGTTCAGGGGACACCCAGAGATGGCGAGATGCACTTCCTATTATAACCAGTTTGCTGCTTACTGGAGAGATGCACAGAGCACTATGAGAGTGAAAATGCAGAAGGAGAGACAGGGAGGCCCCCTGACTGGGGAGTGGGGACAGGAAGGCTAAGGAGGAGGTTTGGGAGGACTTACGCAGTCTTCCAGTCTTGGGAGAGGTAGAATATTAACAATACTCCATGCTATAAAATTATCTGTCTTCAAGTTAACTATTCTGCAATCCTTATCAACATTAACCAGATAATTCCCTCTTCATTTCTGTGAATCCTTCTTAAGGACTCAGTTATTTAATTTGTAAATGTGATCTTGAAATCATCATCCCACCTAAATGTCCATAAACAGAACAAGTGGTGGTACAAGCACACTATGAAATACTATGGAGCAATTAAGAAGAACAGGTGGATGTATATGGACAGATAGGGAGCTATTTACTACCTCCTACTTTTGATTACAGTGCCAGTGGGGGTGCAGAATTATATTTTGTATCACTGCCCGTCAGTGAGTCTAGGCAGCACAATGAATTATGGTGGAATGTTGTGGGGTGGGGTAAGGTGCTGCCTTCAAGTTACTAAACCCCCAAGGGTAAAGCTGAGAACCTCTACTTTATATCAAAAGCAAAGAACACAACTCCTTTATCAAATGATCCCGTCCATATACAGGATATGGTCACACACAAACTTTCTCTCTTTCTTTTTTTTTTTGCAGTGCTAGGGCCTTGCACATGCTAGGCAAGTACTCTACTACCTGAGCTACGTCCTCAGGCATGCTTTTTTCTGAAAGCCTACAAAGGAAACTGTTAAGGATGGATTTCTCTAAGGAGAAGGACTAAACTGAGGGGATGGGAGCAGGTTCTTATATTTCATCAAATACCTTTCTGTACTTTGAAAAAATTTTAATCATGTGCATCTTTTCACGTCCACTTTTAAAATATAGGGATATCTGGGCAGTGAGGCTGTGGGTCACATACAGCCTTTTTAATAAACTTTTTTGTATTGAAAAAGTATCTCCTGGCTGGGTACAGTGGCTCAGGTCTATAATCCTAGCTACTCAGGAGGCTAAGATATTGACGATCACAGTTCAAAGCCAGCCCAGACAAAAAAAGGTTCATAAGAGCCCATTCCAATCAATTAAAAAAAAAAAAGCTGGATGTTGTGGCAGGCACCTGTTACCCCAGCTATACAGGGGTCATAATTAGGAGGATCATAGTCCAGGCTGGCCTGGACATAAACATGATAAATGCAAGACTCCATTTGGGGAACATAAAACCAAAACCAAACAAAACAACAACAACAAAACTTGCCATGCTGGGGGCATGGCAAGGCCCTGAATTCAAACCATAGTAACACACACACACACACACACACACACACACACACACACAAAGTTTTACCAATAGACATGATGTTAAAAAAATCATTCTTCCTTTCCGTAGATGGAGATCCATAAACAGATGTTTAAAGGGTTGTGTATGGCTCCTAGTACATCCTAATTCTAGTGATAGGATGCCATAGTGCTCTGGTTTTCTCACATTCCTGACTATCACCTTTCCTTGCATGGCCATGGAACTACTAATCAAGAGACCACTGTGTGTGTTCTGAAGATGGTGTGGCCTTCCTAGACTACAGGCATAGAGTGAGCACAATGGCACAATGCAGAGAACTGGAGTCATTTTTGGTTTGTCTTCACTCCTATTTTAAAAGTCCCCTAAGTAACACCCTTTTTTGCTGCACTGAAACACTGCAACACTACTCATGAATAGAGAACAGTTTAAAACAAATCCTTTTGCTGCTAAAATCTCACTGCAAATGAATCTCTGCAAACACTCAAAAGCATTTTTATGCCACTCTTTTAAAGCAAACTGAGCAATAAAAATCATCCTAACTTTTTACAAAGCCTTGTTTTTAAGCAGTTCAGTGTAGGATCCCTGTTGGTGAGCTGCTTCTTCCTTCAAATTAATACTGTAGGATTAGTTTTCATAACAGAAAAGGGACTTGTTTCTCTGCTTTAAATGCATTTAAACCTGCTTCATACAGGATCATGCCAGTTCTTTCTTTGCCTGCACTGCAGGCCACACACATCTCAAAAACTCCAGGAAATGCAGTTTTTCTGCTGGGAGAAATAACCCCTCTGTTTAGCTTATTACTGTCAAAAATGACAATGCATTAGGGGCAATTAATGCTAATGAAAGCTTCTAAAACCTGTTTCCCTGACAGCCAGCACAATGTCAATGAGTACTATTACACGCTTCCATTCCAAACTACTGTAATGCTCTTGGACCAATGATAGGTAACTTTAGGGAAGGTACATAGGACTTGGTGACCAGCTCTGAGGCCCTAAGTGTGAGTATTACTGACTTACGAAGTCAAGCTGTACATATGGCACAGACTGGAAAACACAAACACACACACACACACACACACACACACACACAGAATCTAATGTGAGTAAATGCTCATTCCTTCGCCAGGAAGGAAAAAGACAGAAAATGGCCTCAAGGTTGGCTTATTATGATTGTATAAAAAAGTTATTAGTCATCTATGCTATTTTTTACTTAGGTAACTTCCCCCAACAACCACAGAAACACTTGGACAAACACACTAGATTTGATGTTACAAAAAGCCACATTGTTACAGTAATCAAGACAGTGTGGGAAGCCAGGCACTGCTGGCTCACGCCTATAATCCTAGCTTTAATCGGGAAGCAGAGGCAGAGATCAAGAGGATTTTGGTTCATGGCCAGCCTGGAAAATAGTTCAAGAGACCCTATCTTGGAAACACACAACACAAAAAAAAGACTGGTAGAGTGGTAGAGCATCTGCTTAGCAAGTGTGAGGCCCTGAGTTCAAACCCTGGTACTACCGCCAAAAAAAAAAAAAAAAATGTGGTATTGGTATAAGAACAAAAATACAGATTATGAACAGGATTTTAAGACTAGCAATTAACTCTTACATATATGGTCAGTTGAGTTCTGACAGAATGCTAAGAAAATTCAATGGGCAATAAACAGACTTTTCAACAAATGGTGTCAGGACAACTGGATAGTCACATGAAAAAGAATGAGTTTGTATACTACCTCATGCCATACACAAAAATTAAGTCAAAATGGATTAGAAACCTAAGTGTAAGAGATAAAATTTTACAGTAATATCTTGTTGTAACTGTGGATTAGGTAATGATTTTTTAACTATAACATCTGAAGTACAAGAAACAAAAGAAAAACAATAATTTTTCTTCACCAAAATTAAAATCTTTTAGTTGGGTCTGATAGTGTACGCCTGTAATCCTAGCAACTTGGGAGGAGGAGATGGAAAGATCATAAGTTCAAGGCCAGCCCAGGCAAAGTTAGTGAGACCCTATCTCAAAAAGCAAAATACAAGCAAAAGGGCTGGGAGCATGGCTCAAGAGGCAGAGTGCTTGCCTAGCACAAGCAAGACTCTGGGTTCAATTCCCAGTACTGCAAAAAGAAAAACATAACAAAAAAATTCAAACCTTTTGTGCTTCAAAAAGTAACATCAAGAAAATAAAAAAACCAACCTACAGACTGTGAGAAAAATTTGCAAATCATGTATCTGATTAGGGACTTATACCCAGAATATATAAAGAACCCTTATAAGTCAATGATATAAAAAGACAAAAAGAAATAAGAGGTATACAGATTGAGGGCTGTGAGTGTGACTCTAGGGGTAGAGCATTTGCATGAAGCCTGGAGTTCAAACCCCAGTACCACCAAAAAAAGTATCTTGATTGGGAAGAAATTAAAAGATCAAAAATATTTTTTTCTTTTTGAGACAGGGTCTCATAATGAGCTCAAGCTGATCCAGAACTTCCTAAGTAGCCTCAGGCTGGCCTCAAACTTATGATCCTTCTGCCTCTCCCACTTGAGTGTTGAGATTATAGGCATGTGTGACCATGCCACTTAATTTTTTTTTTTTCTTCTTTGCAGCACTGGGGTTTGAACTTAGGGTCACTTAGTTGCTAGGCAGGCACTCTTACTCTTGAGCCACTTTGCCAGCCCTTTTTTGTGATGGGTGTTTTCGAAATAGGGTCTTGAGAACTATTTGCCCAGGCTGGCTTTGAACCACGATCCTCTTGATCTTTGCCTCATGAGTAGCTAGGATTACAGGTGTGAGCTACTGGCGCCTGGATTAAAAAAAAAATTTTTTTTTTGAAGGGAAAAGGATCAAAATAGACATTTCTCCAAAGAGGATATACAAATGAACAACAAGCACATGAAAACACGCTCAATCGCATTGCCATCAGGGAAATTCTAGTCAAAACCACGAGATTTCTCCACAGCTACTAGGATGGTTGCAGCCAAAAGAAAGACAATGAAGAGTGTCAGAGAGGATGCAGAGAAAGGACAACCCTCACACAGAGCTGGTAGGAATGTAAATGATACAGCTGCTTTGAAAACCGTCTGGTTCTCAAAAAGTTCAACAGTTACCACACAACCCAGAAATTCTTTTCCTAAGTATATGCCTCCAAGAATTTAAAAAAAGTGTTCAAACAAGTGCTTACATCAGCATTATTTAAGAGGCAAGAAGTGGAAATACCATCATGCATGAGGCTCTGGGTAATCCCTAGCATAACAACATACACAAACACATAGAAAATACCTTAAATACCCATTAGCTAATGAATGGATGAATAAAACTTGATATATTCACACAACAGAATATTATCCAGCCATAAAAATGCATAAAGTGTTAAAACATGTTACAACATGAATGAACCTCAAAGATTCTACACTAAGTGTAGAAAAATATGCCAGATATGAAAGGCAACAGATCATGTGATTCCATTTATATCAAAGTACTCAATGGGCAGGCCATAGAGACAGAAAGTGGATTTGTAGACGCCAGAACTGGGAAGAGGAGAGACTGGGGATGACTGTTATTAGATGCAGGGTTGATGGTTAGGGTAACATAAAAACATTCTAGAATTAGATAGAAGTAATGGTTGCACAACTCTGTGAATATACTAAAAACACTAAATTGTACTCTTTCAATGGGTAAGTTTCATGTTTTGTAAATTATGTCTCAATAAAGCTGTTAGTTAATAAGCAAGTAAATAATAAAAGCCAAGGCTCACCTTCTGGCAAACACCACAATGGTAACTGTTACAGAAAGGATCATCAGTATATTTGCAGAATTTCAAAGTATCACCCTGCAAGACACTTACTTCATCACAAAGCAGGAAAACAGCAGCTTTATAGTTGAGAAATCTAGCAGACAACACCTTACCAGTGATCAAGGTCAAATGACCAGCAATTGGATATATCAACCTTATATTTCTCTTTCTTTACTTGCTAGGCAGGTATTGTACCACTTGAGCCACTCTGCCAGTTTTTTCCTTCCTTCCTACCAGTTCTCTACTCCTCCGTTCCTACTTCCTGGTACTGGAGTTTGAACTTAGGGCTGTGTGCTTCCAAGGCTGGTGCTCATCACTTGCTCCATACCTCCAGCACTTTTTTCTTCAATTTTTTTGGGACAGGGTCTCACCATGTAGCCCAGGCTGGTCACGAACTCTTGATCCTCCTGCCTTAGCCTCACGAATGCTGAGATTACAGCATGGACAACCATGCCTGGCACACAATATACATTTTTTTTTTCATGAATTAACCACACAGCCTGTTTTAAAGTGCCTTGGAATATGGGGAAATGTCTTTAGAACAGTGCATTTCTAAGTAATCTAAGATGGAAAGTAAACACTGAAAAAAATAAAGGTAAGACTTTCTCTGTCCCCAGGGAATTTCAGGTCCAGTGAAAGAAATCAACTTTTAATATGAGAAAAAATGCCTTAGAAACTGTTAGAAGACAACACTGGAGGATGCCTTTTTGACAGATAGCACAGAAAACTTTAAAGATACAAAAATACAACAGTCTAGAAAAAGATTTCTAAATCAGTCTTCATTAATAATTTTGTGCATCCCTATGTACATGAAGCAAAACTAGGAATCTCCCTATATAGCTATCCTTACTTACCTCAACTAGCAAAAACCTCTGGTCCTCCTTATTAATGTCTATACTCTCTCTTCAACAAAATTAGAGATAAGGGCAAAACAGTATCTGCTTGGAAGCGAGGGGGTGGTGGCGAGAAGGAGGGGGTGCACATATGAATAAAGGAAATAAAATAATAATAATAATTTTGTGCATCAAAAGATGCCATGAGTAATACTACAAAGAGACTTTTGATACTTGTAACTAAGGATCAGTATCTAGACTAAAACACCTAAAAAATCAATAACAGACTAACAAACCAAAAAATGTATGAAAAGTTATAGAAAAAGAAATCTAAATAGCCAATAAAGACAAGAACAGTGTTCGACTTCACTAGGAACCAAGGAAAAACATGAAAAGATACCATTTCATATCTACTAGATTACCAAAAATGGGTACTACTAAACACTGGTAAGACTATGAAGAGAAGAACAATTTGGCAACATGATAAAGGACTCTGAAATACCTCTTTTTTCTTTTTTTTTTGGCGGCATTGGGGTTTGAACTCAGGGCTTCACACTTGCAAGGCAGGTGCTCTACAACTTAAGTGACCCTGCCAGTCCAACAAAAGGCTCTTAGGAAAGACAATCAGAGGGAGGATGGGCAGGACTTGGCTGACTAGAAGTCAGAAGTAAAAAGGAAGGGGTTAAGTGCCTAAAGTCTGAGCTTGGCATTTTAGCTGTACAGCTGTTTTTAAGATAAGGAAGGTGGGAAGAAGAAGTTGCAGGAAAAACAAGTTTCCTTTTCATGAGTTATACTGCAAGCAAGGACACTTAATGAAGGAAACTCTCATTACAAGAATCTGGATTTTCAGTGTTCAATGAACACACTAAAATAATTGCTACCTCAACTTTGTTCTAGGGAATGGATCAGATCAGATGTCTTGTGCCCAAAAGGTCAGACATGAAGCAGAGTGATTAGAGTTCCACAAAGCATCTTCCTTTCTTACCAAACTTTAAAAAAAAGGCTTAATCCACCTATGTTAGGTAATGTCCTACTTTTGAAAAGGTCAAACCTTCTAGCTGCCTACTCTTTTCATAAAAAGAAAGTGAGCGTCAAAGGAGCCAGGCTGAAAAGCTCATAATAAAAGCATCAAAATAAATGACAGCAATAGATCATAACCTATAGAGTAAAATAAATATACATGATATGTTATAAACATGGTATATAAAATTTAGTGTATAAATAGATGGAGAAAGGTCAGTTTTGTTTTCTTTAAAATTTCTTTTTTTTTTTTTCTTTCCCCACCCCATGTCTCCCCATTCACAACTCAGACCAGGCACAGGGCTGGGCGGAGGTGCATACAGGGTAAGTTCATTTTGTCTCTTTCTGTACAGTTAGTGTAAGATGCAGCCTGTGGCAAGCACTAGGAAGCCCAGTTTATTTTTCCTACAGTAGAATTCCAATGAATAAATGTAGATGGGCTGAAATGAAGAGAAACACCACAGTAACAATCATTATAGACAAAACCATCAGGATATTTGCAGTCTCAAGGTATCACCCCACAAGACACTTCATCACAAAGCAAGAAAGCAGCAACTTTATACTTGAAAAACCTACAGATACCACCTTACCCAAGTGATCAAGGTCAACATGACTAGCAATTACACATAGCAACATTTTCCTCTCTCCCTCCCTACCTCCTTCCTTCCCTTCATCCTTTCTTCCTTCCTCCCTCTCTCTTTCCCTCCTTTTCTTTCTTTTTTTCCTCCAATTTTTTGAGATAGGCTCTCACTGTGTAGCTCAGGCTGGCCTTGAACTTTTGTTCCTCTGCAGCCTCGGTGGCTGGCTCTGCATTCCCCAGGACACACTAGACTGGCATTGTTGGAGGGATTCACCACTGGTCTGGATGCCCTTAGGCTAATTACTGTACCCTTTGCTTCACCTATGAAATGAAGGTGGTCCGCCCAGCTCTTAGGACTGCCGAGAGAGCAACAGCGCAAGCCAAGCACACAGGAGTAGCTGGATGCGGTGGCACACACCTGCAAGCCCAGTACTTGGGAGGCTGAGGCAGCATGATCATGAGTTCAAGGTAATCCTGGGCTACACAGTAATTTTCTAGGCCTGGTTTGATTCCCCAACACTGCACACACACACACACACACACACACACACACACACACACACACACACGAACCCAAAAAACAAAACAAAACTTAGGAAGTAGAAAAATAAAAATCATCCATAAATCTCACCGAGGCATAAATAATCTTAAATGTTTTGTGTACATTTAAAAAAGGTGCTTAATGCCAATTAGGTGAAAAAAGGCATCACGCAATATGCAAATATCACTGTATTGAGGCTATTTAGATCAAGCACAAAAGAAAATCAGTAGTCTTTCATAATACATGCATTTTAGATGTTTAGCTAACTCAAATTGGGTTGAAAACTCAAATAGTTTTAAGGACAGAAAGCCAGAACTGGATTGTCACATTTACCTGGTGGTGTATGGGAGCAAGGTATTTCACATTCGTGTTTTCCCCAGCTAACTGAAGCACTAAGCAAGTGCTCTACCATCGAACTATCCCCAACTCTCTACTTCCTACCTTTTATGTAAGACAGTATGCAGGGAGCTGGGGGTCTCGTTTAGTGGTAAATGTGTAAGGCCCTATGTTCAATCACTAGCACCAAAAAACAAACAAACAAACAACAGCAGCAAATAATAATGCAAAACTGTTCTGGAGAACGGAATAACAAATCAAGTTCTTAATTTGCTACCTTTGTTATCTGTTGAACAGTATAGTTTGAATCTTTCTTTCTCTTAACACAGTCCTTGGCCATTTCTTTGAATAGAATAATATGGCAATGTGGGAGACAAGAAAAGCACTTACCTCTACAGTGTTTGCAATATAACGGCTGTCACCTTCAACTTTGACAGAAAAGTCATAATACCCACTGGAAAATTTGACATTCCCGAAGTTTAGTTCAAAAACATCCCTATAAAGAATGACAGCAGGGTTAGCAAGAGCTCAGAGGAAAGTCATGAAAATAAGCAAAGGGGCTATCAAATGTTTCCTTGAGAGAGCTTAGTACTGCACTATTCTTTGTCACCTTCCCACCCCACTCGGCAGTCTCCAGCTCACCCACAGATTAGCACGGAAAATTTAAAAATGACCTCTCCTAAGTTTCCAGGCATTGTTTCCTTTGCTTTCC
The DNA here is from genome assembly GCF_047511655.1 of Castor canadensis. Taxonomy (NCBI): domain Eukaryota; kingdom Metazoa; phylum Chordata; class Mammalia; order Rodentia; family Castoridae; genus Castor; species Castor canadensis. Next base: position 160,666,912 of record NC_133390.1, on the reverse strand, counting down.
TCTTCCCCTGGTACCTTTCCACAGTTTGCAGTTGGTTTGTTTTCTGTGGTGCTAGGATTAAACCCAAGGCCTCACATGTGCTAGTAAGTGTTCCACCACTGAATATACCCCAGCCCTAACTATGTATAACAGCAACAAAAAGCATAGAAGGAAACATTCCCAAATGTTGCTTGCTAGGCAGGCACTCTGACTACTTGAGCCATGCCACTGGCCTTTTTTTTGCTTCAGATGTTTTTCAGGTAGGGTCTTGAGTTTTTCCCTGTGGGATAGCCTTAGACTATGATCCTCCTACCTAAGGCCTCCCATGTAGCTGGGATGATAGGAGCACACCACCACACCTGGCTTATTGATTGAAATGGTGTCTCAATAACTTTTTGTTGGGGCTGGCCTCAAACTTTGACCCTCCAGATGTCCACCTCCCCAGTAGCTTGGATTACAGACATGAGACACCACACACAGTTCTAAAAATGATTTCATATATAGTCTGTGAGTCTATGATTGTCAAAAAATGCATTTTCTTTCTAATAGTCTAACCTCCTGATCTCAACAACTTATTAACACTTAAAGTTTTATATAAAAATTGACCCTTAATTTAAAAAAATTCATACAATAATAATAAACATGAGAATGATTATAGGTCAAGGTTTGGTGGCTCATGTCTGTAAACCTAGCTATTTGGGAGGCAGAGATGGGGAAGATCGAAGCTCATGGGCAGAAAGTTAGTGGGTTCCCATCTCAACCACAAAAGCTAAGCATGTTATGCAGGAAGCAAAACAGATCTGAGGTCCAGGAAAGTCCGCACACAAATATGACAAAGTAGCTAAAGAAAAAAGGTCTAGGACATGGCTCAAGTGGTAGAGCACCTGCCTAGCACAAGGCTCTCAGTTCAAACCCAGTACTGCCAAAAAAAAAAAAAAAAAAGATTAAAGAAGAATATTTAATCCTATGGGAAAATGCTCAAAACACACTGTTACAGACAAAGCATAATCTCACTCATTTTAAAATGTACTGACGAGTACAGTCAAAAACTGCAGAACTTTAGCAGTAGTTATCCCTAGAGAGTAGAATTATGGGGATGATTTATATTTTCCTTTTTGTGCTTTTTGATTATAAAATGTAGTACTCATATAGTACACAAAAACAATAGATATTAAGATTTAAAATACCTACTTATATCACAATGACAAGACATAGCCAAGGAAGGAAATAGTAAAGTCAAAACTGTTCTAGTTTTAGAAATCATTTCTACCAAATTTGGGTAAATTTGGCTTTATGATCTCCATAATACCATATTGATCTGTTACATTGGATGCAGTGAACTTTCCAAAATACACAGCCAGTGAGCCACACACATCTTGATACTTAAGACTCACCCTACAGGGGTAAAAGATGTCCTCTGGAGGACAACAGCTCTGGAAGCAACAGACTTCGCATGTTCTAGCTTAACAGTGGCCTGAGTCAGGGGCTGTGACAGGACATTGGTGACTTGCAACTGGAAATAAATAAACAAATCAATAAATAACAAAAAAGGTTGAGGGAGTAGAGAAATTTGTCTCTGGAGTGCTTTATCTCTAGGAAAAGCTCTATAGAACAAATACCTCACTTCAGGAATGTTCACTGACCTTTGGGTCTGCTGCCTATGAGATCAAATACAGGAAAAACACAATTTGATTAGAAATGGGATAGATTATAGAATACTAGAGCTGGAAGGATGCTAAATATTACCTGGCTCAATTAGACAAGGAAACTGGAGCCCAGGAAAACAACTGGTCCTAATTACAAACATAATGACACTTTCTTACTTTTTTTTTTGAGACAGGTTCTCACTATGTAGACCAGACTGGCTTCAAACTCTTTGATTCTTCTCCTCAGACTCCAGAGTGGTGGGATTACAGGGGTGCCTGGCTTATATTTCCTTCTTTCTGATCCCCTGTTCTAATGACTCTAGTATAGTTATGTTTAAAAAAAAAAAACTATCAGCAGTAAAAATACTTCAGGAAGGGATTAGCAATAGGAAAGTCAATTTTATACCTGACACTAGGTGAGGCCCTTTACATATAACCTCCCATCAATCATGTAAGGTAGAAAGCTCAATCCCTACTTCACAGGTGAAGAAACTGAGGCCACAAGAGGGTAAGGACTGCCAAAGTCCAGCTAATTGATTGGGCCAGGACTCACACTGCAGCCTTATCCAGCTCAGAGCCTATCTTTTCCCACTTTGTTCTGTTAGGAAACCCTTCCCTCAGTTCATAGTGAATTATGTTAATGAGTTTATTTTACATCCCAGTTTTTATGGAGAGGATGAGTTGTATATAGGGAGATAGGCAATTTTGAGGAACAGGGTACTTCCTTAGCAGGATATCTGCAGGGGTCACCAAAATAGAATTTATAGGACACACAGAACTGCCCTATGTGGATCCCAACATTTTGACCCAAACAAAATGTGAATTCTTTACCGAGATCTTTGTCAGTAGCTTACAAACAATGGCAAAATGCTTCATTTGAAATGAAACTCTAGATGTAATCAAGATTTTTGTGTTTACTCTGTTTAAGGAGTTCACACAAAAGAGAAGTCTATGCTCACTGTTGAATGAAGCAGGACTATGCTAGGAAGAGGCAAAGATACTCAGCAAGAGGAAGGAGAAGGAAGAATCTCATACTTACTTTAACAATTATAAGCACCAGAATTACTCAGGAATTAAAACAGTTGTCTTAGAACAATGTATTTAGAAAGCTTTGGCAATGTGTGTACGTACACACACGCATATATGCATTTACACATACTTTTTCCCTTTTTTTTTTTTTGATGCCAGGGATTGAACCCAGGGCCTAGCACATACTAGACAAGTACACTATCACTGAGCTATACCCCTAGCAGAAATGCATTTTACAAACAAGACTTCTACAGACCCAGAAATGCAATTTTTAAAAAAATTTTCTATTTGAATTTTTTTTATTATTGTTGTGCCAGGGGTACATTGTGATATTTACAAAAGTTATTACAATATATCATAGTTGAGTTCACCCCCTCAACCATTCTCCTCAGAAATGCAATTTTCTTGCATTTGTTTCAAGCCTGTTCTATTTAGAATCCTCTAGGGGATCCTTTTTTTTTTTCTGGGATTGGGGGGGGGGATAGATTTGAAGGGTTCCCTAGCTCCCTACTGGTCATGTCACCACATACAGACTAAAGGAAATGAGTCCTGCCCTACATTTGTGGGCATGTCCTCACAGAGACTACAGCTGGCTGTATACTACAGCCTTGAGATCTGTGAAAGCCTTGCACTGTAAATGGTATCAGAGTGGCACCTCTTGGGGATGAAGTTCATACCCTCAGGATAGCCTGTTCATGAGTATCAGAAGCGGAGCTCTCAGGCACAACCACAACTGGCACATGGTAGCGGTTCTGGGACAGTGCAGCAGCAGCAGAGGCCACACTGAAGGCTTCTGAAAGTGACTCAAAGTTCTTCTTACTGAATATCGTGTTCATTAGCTGGATGACCTGATCCTGAAAGAAAAAGGAAGCACAGCTCAGATCTCCCCCTGAAGGAAGTGGAGTGTCTCTCTTCCTCCAACTGGGTCAAGTCCATCCTTATGTATTGAGAGTTCACAAGGAAGTGCTCCCACCATTAATCCACCAATGTTTTCCAAATGTGGAAACTGAAGCTAAAGTCGTTTCTGTTTTAGTGATTGCAACAAATTGCAAAAAGAAAAAAGGCAAAAAGAAAAAGAAAGACCAAAATTCACATGAAGTTTGTCTCCCAAGTCCTGTCACAAGAAAATCTGTTGTTTCCTGATTCCCATAACCCTCCCAGCTAAACTATCTTCCCTCCTAACCTACTTATAAGTAGTAAATTGGGGCTATGTTTACATTTATGAGGCCAAATTTTATAGTCAAAATGTACAGTAGGAAAAAACTAAAATAACTCTCCATTAAGAAGTAATGGGCTGTTAGAGGAGAAAACTAAAAGCAATTCTAAAACAAGTGGAGCTTAAAAGGCATTATTAAAATTCTGGAGGTTGTTTGCTTAGGAGGAAACACTTTCCACTTCAATCAATTTTGTTTTTTAAAATCTACCATCTAACAAAAGAGCTCCCTTGTTCCTGACAGTGTTATTCATAGCCAACATGAAATAATTTTCTTTAATTGTACCAATTACATTTTTCCATCACTAGGCTGTTGACATGTTAAAATGGGACATTGTTCACCAGAATTGTTGTGTCAAAAGCAATGACAGCAAAATTACTCCACCAAATACCTGGTTAGTAACAGCTTAGGGATAAAGCAAGGAAAAGTTTAAGTTACATATGTACAGTGTCACCAGTTCATCTATTTCATTGTGTATAGAAGAATCCTCAAATAACTTTTACCCTAAAACCCTGAATTCCTGCACCTTCACCCATAACAGAAATAAAAAGGGAGTATGATATTTCTCGACCTCTACATTAGAAGAAAAGACTCAAAAAGAGTGCAAATGTATGAATAAATATGTAGCTCATATTCTCTGGAGAACATATGAAATTAATTCAAATTATTCAAGAAAAACAATTATTTATTGTTTAAAGAAGCTTGCCACAAAACTCATAAAATATAAAAGAAATGAAAATCCTATCTCCAAACCCAAACCTTTCCTCTGAAAATTTAAACAGTAGCAGCATATATTTTAAGTACTTTAGATTAAGAGTTGGTAATCTTCTCACACACCAGGGGTACAAAGAAGTTCTATTAAGTCCCACACTAAGGGCTCATTCAGGTTAACAAGCTCCTCTTGAAAAAGAAAAAAGCTAGAATTAACTCTTGTTGGTGTCTGGAGTACACATATGCCTCTCTGAACTATGTCAGTCAGAGATCAGCTAAGATTCAGCTGCTGCTGAGGATGAGGAGAGAGGAAAACCACTTTGAAGCTCAGGGCACTTCTCAGACAGAATCTGCAGGTGAAAGCAGAAAGCACGTGGAGTGAAACAAGAAAGGGTTGTCAGGAGGAAAAGGGAGAATAAACAAGTGTAAAAGCCTTGGCCTTCTTGCCATTATCTTATGACACACATGTATTCCATTTAAAGCAGGTGTAACAATTGGCTACAAGTCTGTTACACGGACAACCCATTTCTTGGCACAGGGGTTACATCTTTCTACTTTTCATTTTTTTTTTTTTTTTTTTTTTTGCAGAACTGGGGTTTGAATTCAGGGTCTATACCTTGAGCCACTCCACAATCCCTTTTTTGTGATGGGTTTTTTCAATAGGGTCTTGCAAACTAATACCTAGGCTGGCTTCCAGCCACAGTCCTCCTGATTTCTGCCTCCAGAGTAGCTAGGATTACAGGCGTGAGCCACCAGCACCCGGTTCTACTACTCATTCTCAATTCCTAACCCCGAGAGATTGAATGACAACACCCGGAGCTGTCATCTGAACATCCTTCTCTCAAAACAGCCATCCAAATCAGATGAAGTTGACAATGTCTTTGGGCTTCATCCACGAGAATTGTTAGGCTGGTACCTCCTTAATGGATGGTTCTGTCCCCACATGGTCCATGAGCTTGTAGGTGGCAGCAACAAACAACGCTGTGGTTTCTAGTCCTTCTTCAAATTGGAGATATACTCCACCCAGTTCATCCAGGCGAGCCACAAGGTCCTGTCACAACACAACAGAAGCATGTTGAAAGTGAAGCAATCACAGAAATGAGCTACACAAAGCACTGTCACTCCAGAGCAGAGAGTTTTGAGAATTCTCACTCTAAATCAGAAGACCACACCAATCACTTAGTTCTTTTAAATTTTAGGTTTGTTGTGCTCCAAACCTATGGACTAGATTATCTTTACAAAAGGTTAGGAAAACAATTTGTTGCCCAATTTGTGGTGTAACTATATTAGTCAACATGTTCCCTAGGACATATTGCTGTCATACAAAGAACATAAACATCCCATGGAGATGAAGAGAAATATAACTGGCTATAATAATCCAGGCATACCTATGTACAAGCGTCTTCTAAAGGGAACCAAAGACAGGGCAAAACAGATTCATACCTCAATTTCCTCCACAATATTTCTCAGGTCAGCCTGCTGGGACAGGTGGGATGCTGTCTGTAGAGCCTGGACCATTCTGGAAGGTAAGAATAGAACACTGAGACTAAAAGTCAGTGAAGTTTATAAGGGATATGCCCTTATAGACATCAGGGTTCAACCAAGATATAGTTGGCATCCCTTGTGTTATACAAGACACTATGCTAGGCAGAAATTGGCTATCTGTTAATCTTCTCTGTCTTATTCAAGACTAAAGAAATATTGTTGAAATACATTTTAGATGTGTGGGCAGAATTTGGAACAACTTTTCTGAAACCATAGTAATGTACACAAAGAGGAAATGCTTAGTGAACAGGTGCTGAACAACCGATACTTCTGTTACTATCATTACACCAGGAGACCTACAAGTCCTTCACCCCTTAGGCATTCAGTAAAGAGAAAAGCACAGAAGTCCATTTTTATTTTCCCTTGCTATCATTTAGTAATCTATATACTCACCTCTCTAACTACATATATATAAATATACTTCATTCTTACCAGCAATGACATAGTATTGCACTAACTAAATGTACCATTACTTACTCACTCTCCAATTACTAAGCATTTTTTTACTAGGTCTTACAATGCTGTAGCTGACAATCCTTCTTCACACATATAAAAAAACACTTGCCTCAGTTCAAAACAAAACCCTGTAACCAGTAAACAGCACCTCCCCATTCTGCATGCCCCTCCAGGTCCTGGGTACCAACAGTCTATGTTCTGTCTCTATGGATCTATAGGTACATTCACATATGCTACAAAAGCTACATATTCACAAAAGCTACAATATGTAGCTTTTGGGGGAGGGTATACTGGGGATTAAACCCAGGGCCTCACACAAACTAAGCAAGCACCTTATCACTGAGCTACACTCCAAGCTCTCAATATATGACCTTTTATGTCTGGCTTCTTTGACTCAGCATGTTGTAGCATGTATTAGAATTTCACTCTTTTTTATGGTTTATATATTTTTATCCACTTAAGACTGTATTTCTATAAGATAAACTCTTTAAGGCGGAATGTGACAGGTGTACATTAATGAGATTTTTTTTGTGAGATCGTATTCTCTTAGTGCAGACAGTTTGGAAAATATAGATGATGCGTGTCTAAGTGAAATGAGGAAAGCTGAAGCCCCCTGGTGGTCAAGCCCAGGATGGCTCCCTAATTCCTAAGATGACTGGGCCTTGTGTAAAACCACTACTTAACGGAGTCAATGTATCAGAGAATGGGCAGCGAGAATCTGCCTACCTACCTCAAGATCATAACAATTCAGCATCTCTCCATGGAAAACTAATTCCATTAAGATGACAAGTTGGAAAACAGAGGATTCATAATTAAAGAAGAAAGAAGCCCCATGAGCATCTGACAACTCTTATGGGATGCTTATTGCTATAATGCACTTGGGAAAATGAAACCTGAATTTCCATACAAGATAAAAATTCCACATCTACCTATGATAAATGCTGGGTTCAGAAAATGCTGTTGAGATAGCTTAGAAAGAACTTTTTGATTAAAATATTGCTTTTCTCTTTTTAGGAACAATAGAGTGCCAAGCTGGTAACAACCTTGGAAGATTTAGAATAAAAGTAATCCACTCAGTTTTAGAAAAGTTTTGTCACTGGCTTTAATTACTTATTCCCTAGCTAGCAATTTTCTTCTCTCTGGAGTACTATATTTAAACACTACAAAAGCAGATCCTGTCTTGCTAATACACAGCAGAGGACTCAGAGAAATTGGTTCATGAGACTGCAATGACATCTTTTAGATGGCTCATCTGAATCTACAAATATTTTCTCTTTTCAAGACAAGTTTATGAACATATACTTCCTAGAATCGCTCCACTTAAAAATAGAAGGCTCATTTTAAAGAACCCTAATTTACATCGGATTTCCCTAAATAGGGCAGTAGTATTAAAATAAAAAGGCACTCCGCCAGTTTGATCTTAACAATAACCCTCATGAGACAGGTACCATTCTTTAGGTATGAAAACACTGAGGCTTAGGGGGCCAAGCAGCCCACTTAGGGTCACAGAGGTCTTGAGTATGTAATGCACATACCACCACACCAGACAACCAAGAAACCTAGTATCTAATATAAAATTAACTACACTACAACTAAGGAAGTATCTGGTTCCCTAAGAAAGGGCCCCAAGAAGGAAATGCTCCAGAAGGAACTCGGTTTCCTGAATTCTCACTGAGAACAGAAATTGCGTTAAGCTCTTCTCATCTATTGTCTGATTTAATCCTGACACTTGCTCTATAATGTAAAGATTATTGGTCCCATTTTGAAGGCTCAAAGAAGTTAGTAACTTGCCCAGAGTCACACAGCCAGGAACACAGCTGGTGTCCAAAGCCAAGCCTGTATCACTCCAAAGCAGATGTACTTCCCTTATACTTCTTCCAATTCTGGGGTTTTGTGAGGAAGACTCCCCTTCATGCATGAAGGGACATGGGAAACAGTTTTTAGTAGACGGTAGCATCAGATCAAGCAAAGATAGTGACATCTTAAAATGAGAGGCTAACTAGGGAAACATTCTACCAAAAGGGATTATGAGCAGAGATCAAAATATGTGGCCTGAAATCAAAGGGCCACAAGGGCCAACCACTGGGCAAAGCAGTACAAAACATCAGTTCTGGGGAAAAGTACTCGCTCCCAAGTCACTGATTACTGACCATGTGAATGTGAGTGGGGTGTGAGAGGGACAAAAGGAGAAGACCAAGGAACTGTGAACCTGTCCTTAAGTTTTTGTTAGCAAAAGAAACTCCCTGGGGAACAATCTCAGTGCATTTTCTTTTTTTTTTCTTGCAGTGCTGGGGATTGAATACAGGACCTTGGGTATACTAGGTAAAGTAAGCTACATCCCCACTTCTAATCTCACTATTCTGAAGGGGGGAACTAGTGTCACTGAACTCTTGCTGGACAAGTAACAATACTCCATGCACTCCACAGCCTCTTTCAGGAGTTACAATTAAAGGAAAGGCACATAGAAAATAACACAAAATTATTGTTTTAAATGAGTTTTAGTGTCAAAGAAAAAATACAAGCTGGATGTGGTGGTGCAAGCCTTAATCCCAGTACTCAGGAAGGGCAGAGGTAGAAGGATCACAAATTCAAGACCAGCCTGACTATGTAGTAAATTCCAAGCTAGCCTGAGCTATACAACAAGACCCTATATCTAAATAAATACATAAATAGATAAATGCTAAAAAAAAAAAAAAAAAAAAAAAAAAAAAGCATGTATTATCACTTTGAAGTTTGGCAATCATCCTGAAGTCTGCTATGAGATTCCCATTTACAGTAACAGGAAAGTTGGTCCAAGCCCCTTTCCTAGAATGTGCTTCTCTTTTCCTTCACCTATGCCTTTTGCAGAGGAACAGAGTCTGATTCCATCTCTGAACATCAGTCTCCCATCAGATGCTGTCTCTCACACTTCAAGGGATCCCACAAGCCCTTCTTTTTCACAGAGCCCCTACTGCCACAACTCACTGACCCTGGCCAAGCATCAACATGAGATACACATAGCTCAATGGACTTGCTTTAGTCCTTTGACTTCAGAAGGTGACTGTGTCTCTATGTGGTGGTGGGTTTATGCTGCCTCATAACTTGCCTTCTGCCTGAACAGCTATAGAAGACCAGGTCCATGTGAGTTCCACAAGGACAAGGGACCTTACTGCCTTAATTCAATAGTATTATCCATGCCTCACAGAGCACTTGGCACATAGTAGGTGCCCAGGAAATGTTTGCTAAACCAATAGATGAACCTCTCAGGATAGTATCCAGCACAAATGAAGCCCAAGAAGCACTCAAACTGACAACTTACGCCAGCACAGTCTCCTCCTTGCCCAGACGAGCGGTAAGGGCACCAAGTGCTTCCTGGGATGCCAAGGGAAGGCCAAAGCCACTGAGGGCTGCGACCGCGTGGTAGATCTGGGTAACAGAGGAGTCTTCACTGACTGCTGCTAGAAGCAGCTCTTTGGTTTCGTTTGAAATAGAGATCTAGGAAAGGATTGGCAGGAACAGTTTTAAGGTTTCAGCAGTTTGTGGTAGGCATACAAAAGATGGCATAAGGACAGCTACCAAAGTCACACCCACCTAGCACTGGCTCACTCCCCCTCAACCCCCAGACCCCAGAATTTATATAATGTTCATAAAATGTTAGGATAACACTTTTTGAAGACACTGGCAAGTTACTTGGCTACATATATGGTCCTTCCATGCTCAATAAAATGATCCAGAAATCCAAGGTGGGGACGCACTTTGAACTTTTTAAATTAATTATTTTTGAGACAGGGCCTCACTATGTAACCCAGGTGGCCCTGAATTCTTGATCTTCCTGCTTCAGCCTCCAAAGTGCTAAGATTACAGAAATCACCACCATGCGTGGCCCAAATTTTTTAAATGTTAAAAGGATATGGGAAAAAAAACCTCAAAGCCTCTCAGAAGAAAAGCAACAACTATAAGAAAAAGTTATTTAAAACCCAAATGAAAACTTATGGGGAAACAAACTATACTTTTTTAATGAAAAAAAATAATGTTTAGAGGTCATCTAGTTGTTAGCAAAAAAAAGACCTGGGGAACAGCTTCACTGGTTTTTGTTTGTTTGTTTGTTTGTTTTTGCATGCTCAAAACCAGGGCTTTATGCACTCTACCACTGAGCTACATCCCCAGGCCCTAATGGATCCCTTCCCATGACAATGGATTCTCATTGTTTAAAAAAAAAAAAAAAAAAAAATCTGATGTGACCCTCCCCCATTAAAATGTACCTTACAATTCAAAGCAAATGTGTAGGAGTATAGTGCAGGTGTCTTGACTCACCTCACACCCTGAGAGAGCCTGGCTGGACTGGGCGGCATAGAAGAGGGAATCCACGTTGCTAGGATCAAGGTTAGCTTTGATGAAGGTGCACGCTTTCTACATAGGAATAGGAGAGAGTCAATGTTAAGTGGTGACATAAACAGTGACTGGGAAAAGGAAGGTATTTGGGGTGATAAAATTCTAAGCCATCTACTATGGCCTGAAGTGTGAGCTGCATAAGATTTAGATTTTAAGCAGTTCTTTTCTACAAGACACTATCTTTCCCTAAACTGCTGACTCCACATGAGGAGCAGCACACCTGGAGGCACACTAGTCCTGCTCCCTGAAGGAAGGAGCAAACTTTACCCAACCCTGCTCTGGCCATGACCTGTGCTGGGTGTTGTGATCTCTTCCTTTTAGCAAGCATAAGCACCCTTTGTAGATATTATCATCACCTCCCTTCAACAGAAAAAGAAACTGGGGCTTGGAGCAGCTATGTAACCTGCAGCAGGTGACAAAGTTGACAGTCTTCTCTGATTTCAAATATCTGGAGTCACCAGGGAGATGTCTCCAAAGCCAAGCCAGAGTCAACAAACTTAAAGTGACCTTAAACCTCTGGAATAATTCCTTTTTATATTTTGGCAGTATTGGGGTTTAAACTCAGGGTCTCTCATTTGCCATGCTCCCTAGCACTTTTTGTTTTAGTTATTTTTCAGGTAAGGTCTTGTGTTTTTGCCCAGGCTAACCTCAAACCATGATCCTTCAGATCTCCACCTCCTAAGTAGCTGGGATCACAGGTGTGAACCACCATACCCCACACTCTGCTTTATAGGTTGGAGTGGGATCTTGCTTACTTTTTGCCCAGGCTGGCCTTGTATTGTTCTACTATCCTCCCAATCTCTGCCTTCCTAATAGCCACCTTGCCTGACCTGGGGAGTCACTCTTGACTTTTCCCGCCCTTTCTAGCCTATCAAGCTTAGTCCTTCTCATTTCTCAACCCCAATTCTGGCTCCTGGCTTGCCACTGCCATCTCTCACCTAGATGGTTACAGACATCTTCTAAGTCTCCAGGCATGTGATCTGCTCTACACACTGCTTCAAGACCGAATTTTATGAAATACAAACGCACCCATGTTGCTTTACTATTAAAATCCTCTGGTAGTTCCCCAGTATTCTGTGACAAGATCCAAAGTTGCTGGCATAGTAGGCAATGCTCTCAGGACTGACCCACCCTCTGCGGCCAACTTCTTCACCACACCCCACCACCAACTCCAGAACCTAACTCTCTGGCCTCCTGTCCTTTCCTCCTGTCACTGGATGTTTTGGTCCTACTTCCCCAGTGGGGAGATTCCTTTCCCTGTTCTTGTCTGCCAAACCAGACCCTTCCTTGGCCTCTGCCTTTGTTGATGCTCACCCCAGGATAGGCTAGGACCTTCCTTTCCAGTGCTCCCCAAAGCACTTGCCACAGGGACTATCTCCCTCAGTGCTAGCTACCTGACAGCACTAAGCACCCATTACAGTGACTGGCACAGAGCAAGCACATAACAAAATCCTGGCAACTTCTGCTCTATTCGACAAAAGAGTACTCCATTCCATGAAAGTATACTTGTTATATTGCTAAACATTTTGATTGAAATAGTATAAAATTCAGCTATTCAAAGTTATATGGCAAGAAAACCAGTTAAAAGGGTACTTCTGGAAATGTGGTGTCTATACACAATGGAATTTTATGCAGCCATGAAGAAGAACGAAATGTTGTCATTCGCTGGTAAATGGATGGAATTGGAGAACATCATTCTGAGTGAGGTTACCCTGGCCCGAAAGACCAAAAATCATATGTTCTCTCTCATATGTGGACATTAGATCAAGGGCAAACACAACAAGGGGATTGGATTTTGAGCACATGATAAAAGCGAGAGCACACAAGGGAGGTATGAGGATAGGTAAGACACCTAAAAAATTAGCTAGCATTTGTTGCCCTTAACACAGAGACACTAAAGCAGATACCTTAAAAGCAACTGAGGCCAATAGGAAAAGGGGACCAGGAACTAGAGAAAAGGTTAGATCAAAAAGAATTAACCTAGAAGGTAACATACACGCACAGGAAATTAATGTGAGTCAACTCCCTGTATAGCTATCCTTATCTCAACCAGCAAAAACCCTTGTTCCTTCCTATTATTGCTTATACTCTCTCTTCAACAAAATTAGAAATAAGGGCAAAATAGTTTCTGCTGGGTATTGAGGGGTTGGGGGTGAGAGGGAGGGGGCGGAGTGGGTGGTAAGGGAGGGGGTGGGGGCAGGGGGGAGAAATGACCCAAGCCTTGTATGCACATATGAATAATAAAACAATAAAAAAAAAGGGTACTTCTGGAACTGGGAGTGTAGCTCAGTGGTAGAGCACTTTCCTAGCATGCATAAGGCCCTAGACTTCATTCCCAGTACTGAAAAGGAAGAAACAAAGAAAAAACCCAAACCAGTAGGTAAGTCTGGGGAATGGAACAGGGAGCAGGGCAAGGTAGGCTGAGCAATGCCTTGCTGATTTTCCCTAACAACTATTCTATATTATAGGAAGTTGGACTATGTGCATATGTTGGGGGGCGGGAGAGGTCCTTTTTTTTTTTTTTTTTTTTTGGTGGGACTAGGGTTGAACTCAGGGCTTCGTGCTCTACTGCTTGAATCAAATTTCCAATCCATTTTGCTCTAGTTATTTTGGAAATGGGGTCTTGTGAACTATTTGTCTAGGCTGGTCTCAAACAGCAATCCTTCCAATTTGAACCTCCCAAGCAGCCAGGGTTATAGGCATGTGCCATCAGCAGCTGGCTCAATCAAAACACTTTAAATTTTTTTTATGAGGGCCCGCAGGTGTGGCTCAAGTGATAGAGCACCTGCCTAGCAAGTGTGAGGCCCTGTTTTATACTTCTCCTTGCATAAATTAGGGATATGAAGAAGAAAACTAGTTAATTCAGGCAAGGAGTCCTTGCCACATAATGCAGGTAAAGGGAAGACATGTGCTTTGTTACCCTCTGGTGCTGTAACTATGAAACGACAGCACCAGGACCCCTCAAATGATGATGGTCATTGCTACCTCTTTCTGAGCACATAAAATTTGTCACATGTTGTTCTAAGTGCTCTATGTAGGTTTCTCGTTCAATCCTCAAAAATCCTATGCATTAAGCAGTTTTAGCTTACAGACAAGAAAAACAAGAAAATCAAGAGTAATTTATCCAAGGTCACATGGCTCTTAACTAGGGGAACTCAAATTCAAACCCAGGCTGCCTGGCTCCAGAGTCTAAACTATACAACCTCTATCTTAACAGACCACTGAAACCATCTGTTGAAGAGTCAAACTAGCATTGGTTCTACTCTGATGCTTTGTTAAGTCAAAGCATGGTACACAGTACCAATGTTCAGTGACTTAAAGCCATGATGTTGACAGCAGAATGGGGAAGACCTCACCAACATGCTCAGGATCCTTAGTGAGCCCCTCAAGGCTGAAGCGTTAGCTAGTCCTTTTAGGGGGACTATAGCCCTGATTCCAGCCACACCCCCACATCCCAGACACCTTCCCAGTGGAAGGTTGAGCACTCCTAAATGTGCATTCCCCACCTGCCCACTACCGGGTTTCTGTGCTGTGTTAAATTGAGCAAAGGACCTCCATGCTTTCCTCTACTCTCCTTCCTTACAACTCCCTGAACTTAATTAGGTACCAAGTACTACAGAAAAGACAGCACACAGCTCTCATCAGCTCTGCCTAAGGTCCTGCAGGTCCTGCTCCCAGCCACTGTCTCCTCTCAGACCAGGCTTTCTAATACCCTGCTCAGAGCCCTGCACTGGATTCTTTGTCACAGAGCCCACAGCTTACCACACTTCCCCATATCTCTGCTCCAGCTGCCTAGGACACCTGACTCCTGGTTCCAATACTACAAGCACTTGGAACCCTCCGGGCTATGTATAGGCTGCTCTCTCCAGCTGGAAGTCCATCCCTCTCAACTGGTAACTCACAACATATTAATAAAATTCAAGACTTATTTTAGTGTGCCTGTCTAGCAAGCACAAGGCCCTGAGTTCAATCCCAAGTACTGCTGGAAAAAAAAAAAAAAAAAAAAGACTTAAGCTTTCCTTCACCCTTGTCTTCCCACCAGCTGCTGACTTCTCTCTTCCCATACAGCTACCCTTCTCTGGAGAGTTGCCATTTCCTCACCTCCACTCACTCCAATCTGGTTTCTGTTCCCACTATGCCACTGTTGACCTCCAAATCGACGAAGTAAAAGATATTTTCTAGCGTTCATTCCCTCACTGCCACACAAACTGATCTCTCTCATTTTGAACATCAGTTCCCATAGGCTTTTGAAAGTTCACCGCACTCCCCAGGTGTCTGTCTTTCTCTCTCTCCCCTTCCCTCTCCCTGTGTAGTGCTGGGGATCAAACCCAGGGCCTTGCAAGCTCTAGACAAGCACTCTACCACTGAGCTACACCCAGTCCTGTACTCCCCTGGTTTTCTCCCTAATCCTCCAGGCATCTTCTTTGCATTTTCAATTTCTTCTGTCTATCCATCCAATACTGAGTGTACCAACTCCCAGGCTCACTTCTCATCCATCTTCTCTCTCTTCCTAAGCAATTTCACTCATGTCCATGGCTTCCTCCAGAACCTTCATGCAGACAATTCTCAGACTTTTTACGTATAGCCCAGTCTTCACTCAAAAGCCACTGACACAACTCAAAGGCACTGTGAGTTCAGCATAAGGAAGATCAAATTTATGTTTTTCCTGAACAAATTGTATTCTCTTCCAGTGTTCCTATCTTCTAGAATGGCTCAAACTTGCAGCAAAGGCTGGAAGTTTGGGTGTTTGTACCCATTCTGCAGTCAATCTTGCTCCACAGTCCTCTGCCACAGTCTGTCCTTCACAAAACAGGAGAGAAATCTCTCCAAAATGCAAATCGCTGTTTAAAATTAATTGTTCTTTGGAGAAAGATCAAAACCCTTCCTGTGGTGGCCCAGGCCCTGTGGCTTGGCCCCAGCTTTCCTCACTAGCCTGACTTTTCCTCCCACATTCTCTGTCTAGCACACAGACTCCTTCCAATCTATCAAACCTGACAGGTTCTTTGTCCAGGTTACTTCCTCTACATGACATTCTTCCCCTTCCCTGCCTCCTAGTTAATTCCTATTTTCCCCTCTAGGATTCAGATCAATCACTCTCTCCTTCATGTAATAAACAATTGAGTGCTTACTACATGCCTCACGCCCTGCTATGCACTGGGGATACACAAGTTCCTGCCTGTGCAGAGCTGTAACCTAGAGTGATGCAGAGTGGGATTTTAAACTCAGGAATTTCCTTGGGAAAGCCTTCCCTAACCAGATCTGACCCAGAGGCCAGATTATAGTCCCCTCTTTCACACCTATGGAAGTCCGCCATTTAAAATATCATATACCTGTTACAAAGGCCATGTATC
Organism: Castor canadensis; assembly: GCF_047511655.1. NCBI lineage: Eukaryota > Metazoa > Chordata > Mammalia > Rodentia > Castoridae > Castor > Castor canadensis. The sequence continues at coordinate 160,650,610 of NC_133390.1, read as the reverse complement.
TATTTGATTACCTAACTGATGCCTCTTTTCAATCTTGTAGTATACATTCCAAGAGTGCAGGGGCTCTTTTTTGGTTTTGTTCAATACCCTATGCCTACCTCCATGCCTAGTGCACAGCAGAAACCCACTACATATTAGTCAAATGACTTAAATGAATCATGCAGCAAGCAGCCAGCACAGATGGCTCCCTCTGCTGAACTCCCACGATAATTTCCCCAAACCACACATGCCTCTTTATACTCAGCACTCTACGCTACTATGGTACTTGTCTCTCCCTAGATACAGAGCTCTCATGTTTTCTCTGCACTCAGCACAATGCCTGGCACTCAACAGATGTTCCATAAATGATTACTGCATAAGGACTGTCTCATCTGCTGCTATCCCCAGCAACTCAGCAACTATCTAAGTACCTGATCTACAAATACTTAGCTTTATTTGCAGCCACCACATGTCAAACGCCAGGCTAAGCACTCTATACTTAATATCTCATTTAACTTTCACAATGCTCTGTAAGACAGGTATTATTGTGCCCAGTTTAAAGACAGGGAACATGCTTGATTGACATAAATAACCTTGAAACACCGTCAATGTTTCCTGACTTCAGTCATTTGAATACTACCATAACAATTTTTACCACACTATGTATCCCATTTACTTAATAAGTTCAGCAAAATGAATACAAAACAATTCCCATTGTTTATGTTCTTAATCTTGTGAAAAGCTAAACATCTATAAAAATCACTACTCTGACATGCTGTTATATATATTATATAGTACTTATCAAAATGAAACATGCTCTAAAATCAACTGTCATCGCACAATGGTGTTTCCAGAGCTGCCTTCTATTCTCCTAGTCCCATGAAACCCCATTTCTTCCAGTTTTGCTGCTAAAACAACATTGCAGTGACAAAATAACTGAGAAAAATCAACTTAAAGGAGAAAAGATTTGTTTGGTTCAGGTTTCAGTCCATGGATAGCAGGCTCCATTGCTTTGAGCCTGAGGTGACAGAAGCCGCTTAAGCAGCCAGGAACCAAAGAAAGAGAGCAAGAGGAAGGAGCCAAAGACAAGACTTACCTTCAAAGGCACATTCCCATTCACCCACTTCTTTCAACGAGGCTCCACCTCCCAAAGTTCCCATCACCTCCAACAACACCAACAGTTGAGAACCAAGCCTTTAGTACATGAGCCGGTAGGTGCCATTTCAGACTGAAATACAGCACTCCCCTAAGGATCTCCCTCTGTGAGAACAACCAACTCAGTGCATCTAGCAGGACTGAGGGAATTCTCTCCACTCCACTGAAAGCAACAACGTTGAGCAGGATACCAACTGTGACATGGAGTGGCAATAAGACACACTGGCTCGCAAAAGATTTACATAGTGTGTGCATCTAATAAGGAACACCGAAAGCCCTGAAAAATATATGCTGCTTCCTTTCTTCCATCACTTACAATCACCACAGTATGTTTCATAAGTGATTAGAACAAAGTAATAAAGTACATAATTTACCCTTTTGTCTTCTGATTGGGATATACGGGCTAGTGTAGTGGCTCAGGTGGTGAAGTGGCTGCCTAGCAAGCTCGAAGCTCCCCTCCCTCCCCCAAAAAAGTAGAGTTGATTGAGATGAACATTTAGAGGGCTCTCCTTTCTATTAAGCTAAATTTTATAATTCATTTATTCAACAAATATTTGTTGGGAACAACAGAGTTTAACACTCCCTATCCTCCTCTTTGTCCAACGAGTAAACCTTATTTCCTTTTCCTGAAACCCTAAAAATAAAACCCCATAAATATTTATTGAACACACTGTGTGTCAGGTGTCCGCGAGGCAGTAAGGGTGACAGTATGAGAAAAAATAAAATGTCAGTTGGTGTATACTAACTGCTACTATTACGTAACAGTTATTTTTGGATCTTAAATGATCTCCACCAAAGTTCCATATGCGAAAGGCTAAAATGCTCCTGGAGATGGAGGAATCTTCCTTTAGGAGCTAGGGCCTAGTAGAAGGAATTTAGGTCACTGGGGCTGTGCCTCTGAAGGAGATATTGGGACCCCAGCCCATTCCTGTCTTCCTGGCCTTCATGAGGTGGAGCAGCCTTGCTCCACCACACATTCCCTGCATGATGTTCTGCCTCACTGTGGCCCCAAAAGCAAACTGTGAGCCAAAAATAAATCTTCCCTCATTTTAAGTTGTTTATCGCAGGTATTTTGTCCTATGACAGAAGTCTGACTAACTCACAGTACTACAACTAATAAGAGATAATGCTACACATTCACTACCTGTCATCACCATGCTGCCGACCCTTCACACATTACCTGGGAGCTGAGTTCTATTATTATCTCCATCTTGCAATAAGAAACAAAAATTTTGGAAGCTGTATGGGGTACTCAGCTGTCAAGTTTGAAGTCAGCATCTGGAAGCCAAACAGTATGGATAAACATAAAGCCGTAGCTGCCCTAATCAGGGAATCATCTAGGTCACACAGCTCTGCTGCTGTCTGGATAGCTCTTCAAACTACATCTTCAGTCCTGACCAGTATCTCCTCAAACTCAGGCATTAGCAGAGAATACCATTAGAAGGATGCATCCAATGTAAATCTCACCTAGAACTCGAAATCATGATATGACAACAAGGCACTGCTCTGGAGAAAGTGTCTCATTCCACAAGCACCCTAAGCTGAATCCAATGGTTCACAAAAGTCTGAAAATCCCCAGTAGAAGCCTTTCATCCTGCATTAAATCCCACTAAATTTAACATTAATCTAACATCTCCCCTAGTGCTTCCACAGATATGGAGGAAACAAGGCAGGGTTGAGGCAGAACCATGAAGTGTACCACAAACACAGTATCTGTACCATGTATGGTCTGAAATTTCCTAATAAATTATAAACAAAAGTAAATTTTTTTTCTTTTTTGGCAGTACTGGGGTTTGAACTCCGGGCCTCATGCTTGCTAGGCAGGTGTTCTACTGCTTGAGCCACCCCACCAGCCCTTTTTGTGTAGGGTATTTCAAAGTCAGCTGGCTTCGAACAGTGTTTGTCCTGATCTCTGCCTCCCAAGTAGCTAGGATTACAGGTGTGAGCCAGTGGTGCCCAGGACAAGCAAAACTTTTAATAGTAAGAATGATAACTGTAGCTACCACGTGAAGGGCCTTTTGTGAACATAGCCATAATATCTCCCTTGCTACAGAGAGGGAAACAAGAATGAAAAGCTTATATTGACTGATTCTGATGTTGTGTTCTTACTTTTGAGCTAAATTAATTTTATTGGGAGGTACATTCATTTACTTTGGGGGTGCACAAGAGTGTGATCATAAGGAAAAATGTGTTTCCCTTATATAGTCACACACTGGAACACTGAACAGAAACAAGAGATGGCTATCAGGAAGAAATCCGAGCAAGTGGATCCCATTCAGCAGAGATTAGCAAACCTTTTCTATGAAGCCCCAGTTAGTAAATATTTCAGGCTATCAGCCAATCTGGTAACTACTCAGTTCTACTGTTAAAACACAAAAGCAGCTATAAGTAATATGTACATGAATGGGTGTGGCTGGGTTCCAATAAAACTTTATTTACGCCAGGTGCCAGTGGCTCACATCTGTAATCCTAGCTACTCAGGAGGCAGAGATTAAGTGGATCGCAGTTCAAAGCCAGCCCAGACAAATAGTTTGTGAGACCCTATCTCAAAAAAAAACCTTCACAGAAAAGGGCTGGTGGAGTGGCTCAAGAGCTAGGCTCTGAGTTCAAGCCCCAGTATGGCAAAAAAAAAAACTTTATTTACAAAAACAAGCTTCAACCCAGATTTGGCAGTGGGAGCCATAGTTTGTCAACCCCTTTGACACAGGGCATTCTGAGGCAGGTTGGCAGACATTGGGCAATTTAACCTCTTTAGAATTTCATTTCTCATTCTGTTATAGCATTAATGTTTTGACCATATAGACTACTAAAATTAACAATATATCCAGTGTGCCTGATATATACAAGGCACTTAGTAAGTACTGAATACTGATTGCAGGCACAGGAAATATAAAAGATGTGTTGCCAGAAAGCAAAGAAGCGCTCAACTTTTTATGTACTATATTATCACACGCACACACACACAAACCACTTTGGCCTTTTGGCAAAAATGGAACACTTTGAGCATCAAAAGAATAATGACTAAAATGGACTGAAAGAAACCAATAGGGGTGGGCGCCTGCCTACAAGTACAAGGCCCTGAGTTTAAACCCCAGTACCAAGAAATCAACAGCAACTACCAGTTGTGGCCATGACAGAATGAAAGATACTGAACTTATCCCTCTCGCCACAAGTAACTATGAAATTGGACAAAATATCATGAAGCCAAGACACTGGACTGTTAGCACAAACCTGTGATCCTTGAAAGAAAGCAAAAAGTATAGCAGTAGCACAAATGATGAGAGTTTAAGTGAAAATACTGTTATAAAATTTTTTCATCATTTGTGATGTGGCATGAAAAACAACTCAAAATACATTGTGATAAATTAAGGACACAGGTTATAATAAGTAGAGCTAAATAGCCAATAGAAGAGATAAAAAAATAGAACATTAAAAAATACCTAACCTTAGAGCTGGGGATGTGGCTCAGTAGTAAAGCATCTGCTTAGTGTGTGTGAGGCCCTGGGTTTGATTCCCCTGCAACACACACACACACACACACACAGACAAAACAAACAAACAAAACACCTAATTTAAATAAAGAGAAGAGCCGGGTGAAGTGGCTCACGGTTATAATCCCAGCTACCTGAGAGGCAAAAATGGGGAGGACCACTGTTCAAGGCCAGCCTGAGGAAAAATTAGCAAGACTTCATCTCAACCAACAAGCTGGGGGCTTAAAGCATGCCTCAAGCAAGCACGAAGTCCTGAGTTCAAACCCCAGTAATGCCAAAAATAAAAGAACAAATAAATAAGCCGAGTGTGGTAGTATGCACCTGTGATCTCAGCTGGGTGGGAGGCATAGGAAGGGAGATCATCGTTCATGGCCATGGTTCAAGGCTGGCCTGAGCAAAAATGAGAGACCCTATTGAAAAGTAACTAAAGCAAAAAGAGTTGGGGCAGGGTGCTGGGGTGGGATGTGGGGTGTGTGTGTTGTGGGGGGAGTGGCTCAAGTGGTAAAGCACTTGCCTAGCAGCACAAGGCCCTAAGTTCAAACCCCAATACTGCCAGAGAAGGAAAGGGAGAGGGAGAGGAAGGGAAAGAGAGAAAGAGAGAGAAAAGGAAGAAGAAAAACAGATAAACAAATAACAAGACAGTAGACATACCCACTAGTATAACTGCAATAAAAAAACAAGTCCCCACTCTATACCGTTTATAAGACAAAGCTTAGTCTGATATCTTAATCCATTGATCCAATTTTATCACTAAAATTTAAACAGCCATATATACCTATTGACAGAAGTACCACCTATGAAATATTTTTGCCAAGAAAACTGATTGAATAATCAAGGGTTAACTATCAATTTAAAGTAATACAGGAAGTATTGTAATATATTAAAAAACATCATGACAATTTAATTAATCAAAAGTAGAATGTGGAAAACTCCAAGATGAGTGACCTGGCTTTTCCACAAATAAACAGTACTGGGAAAAAAGAGGAAATGGGATTATTACAGGTGAAAAGAGTTTTAAGAGACCCCAACAAAATGCAATGTGTAAAACTTATGTACATCCCAATTTTAACTGTAAAAATAATTTTGAGATAATTTGGGATAATATAAACTGGGAATTAAATGACATCAAAAAAATATTGTTAATTTTGATAGATGAAATAAAAAAAGTTTGCAGTCATTTTTTTTTCCTTTTATTATTCATATGTGCATACAAGGCTTGGTTCATTTCTCCCCCCCACCCCCACCCCCTCCCTTTGCAGTCATTTTTAAAAGTTCCCATTAACAGATACAAGATAGGCCTGGTAGTTTAAAACAAAACAAAACAAAAAAAACCGCCAGTTTCCAGGCATGGTGGTACATGTCTATAATCTCAGCTACTTAGAAGGCTGGAGTAGGAGGATCACTTGAGCCCAGGAGGTTAGGGCCAGCCTGGGCAACATAGCTAGACCCTGTCTTAAAAATTAAGTAAGGGCTAGAGGTATGCATGGTAGAGTGCTTGCTTAGCAAACATGAAACCCTGAGTTCAAACCCTAGTACTGCCAAAAATAAATAAATAAAGTAAATAAAATATTACAGTAAAAAATATTTAAAAGAAGAACAAGAGTAACAATAATTAAAATAACAAATTGTGAACTGTTTTAAGCTGGCAGATCGTACAAAGAGGCTCAGATGTTCTCTCTACTTTTGTGACTGTTTAAAAATTCCCTAAGGAAAGGTTGAAAGAGAAAGAGTTGCTATTTGTTAGTCAACTTTGTTACGGTAACAAAATACCTGAGATAATCAATTTACAAAGAGAAAAGGCTTATCTTGGTTACCCACTTCAGAAGTTTCAGTCCATAACTGGTTGACCCAATTCACTTAAGCCTGTGGTGGTACATTATGGTGAATGTGGTATGGCAGAGCAAATTGCTCACCTCATGGCCAGGAAGAACAAGAGAAAGAAGGAGGGATCCCTTCAAGGCATATCCCCCAATGACCTAAAGACCTCCCACTATGTCCCACCTCTTGAAGCTTCTACCTCCTCCAACAGTGCCATGGGCTAGGGACCAAGGCTTTACTACATGGACCTTTGAGGGACACATCAATCATGGCATTACTCCTTTAATTTCTACCAGATCTTAAACTTTCTGAGGACAGTGATTATGACTGATTAACCCAGGGGCCCAGGGGCCAAGCACAAGTGTTCAGTGAACAACTGCTCAGTGAAAGAGGAGTTTAGACTAATGTGGGCTAAATTGTCAATCCAGTGAGTCAGGGTGCTCTCCACTCCTCAGAAAAGGAACTATTAGTCTTGAAGAAGCAAACGGTTCTGAGGCCAGAGCCAGGGAGCCTGGTAGGGCAGCACCGAGACAAAAGGACTCAGGAAGTGAGCTGGATGAATTACCACTCACCAAAATGCACACCCTTCTCTACTTCCCTGACCTGGTGAACCCAGGCATGAGGCAATGGAGTGAGAAAGATAAAAAGACATGACACGTCTGAGCTGGGGTTCTAAGAGCCTTATGCTTCTTTGGCCTCTGCATACAATCTAGTAGAGGCTGCTCCACCACCCAAATCCTGGATGGAAGAAATACAAAGCAAAGTCTCAACTGACCCAGATAGTAGAAGCAAAAAATAAACTTTGTCACAAGTCCCTGAGATCTGGAATCATTTCTATACCATTAGAAGATATGGTACACAGAACTCTATAGGTGCTCACTTATCCCCAAGATTATTCACTTAAACCCAAATCTAGGAACTACTCTGAAGGGATTTTTTTTAGTCAGTTGACCTTAGAATTCAGAGATTACGCAGATGGACCTGACCTAAACAGGTGAACCTTAAATAGCAGGGAGTTTTCTCTGGCTGATAGCAGAAAAGGTCTGAGAGACATCAAACCGAGGCCTCAACATGCCACTGCTGGTTTAAAGATGAAGAAGGCCACTCAAGAAGAAATTCTGATAGCCTTGATAAACAGAGGGCAGCCAACAAGGAAATAGGGACCTCCCGTCTATAGCCACGAGGAACTGGATTCTAACAACATGAATGAGATCAGAAGCAGATTCTTCGCCATAGCCTTCAGTAAGAACCCAGCTTGGCCAATACCTTCACCTTGACCTTAGCAGAGACCCCAGGCAAGCTTGCCTAGACTTCTGAGCTACAGAACTATCAGCTAGTAAAAAGGTCATTTTTAAACCCTAAATTCATGGTAATTGTTATAAATCACAGAAAACTAAGGTACATGAGAAACTTGGTCCAGAAAAATGTCTCAGTTTAGCTGTTCACACTATTGTAATGAATAAAATGTAAATTCCCATAATACTATTCCTAGAGCCTCATCAAGTCACAGACATGTATCAGATTGCCCAGAACACTGTCACTGTTTAATACATGTAAGTGACCCTTCCTTGGACTCCTTTATTACTTATTAGCCTAGGTACTTCACAAATATACATGGTATTGAGCAGTCTCATTCATAAAGATATGGAAAAAGTTTTTAGTGGATCTGTCACTTCCTTCTATTCCACTAAAAAGAGATGGCATTAGGCATTCAAACAAAAATTGTCAAGTTTGGTACCAGTGGCTCTCACCAGTAATCCTAGGTACCTGGGAGGCTAAGATCAGAAGGTTCAAGGCCAGCCTGGGCAAACAGTTCTCAAGACCCCCATCTCCAAAATAACCAGAGCAAAATGGACTAGAGGCATGGCTCAAGTGCAAAGCCCTCAGTTCAAACCCTTTCCACACCCCCATAAAAAAAAATCTGTCAGATTAAAATAAGTATTTCTTATATTAAATTAACTTTTTTATCCTCAAATAAGCAAGAGTTCGTTTTGAAATATACAAAGGAACATAGCAAGGGGATTATGGTTCTCCCGAATCACTGGCCAGCAAGACAAAAGTAGCCTTACCTTTACATCTAGCACATGGATCCCAAGGCTGCTGAGTCCCACAATGGAGAAGAAGGCAGATTCCAAATTTGTAAAAGGACGGTCCAGTGAGGCTTTCAGTCTCTCCACATCATGCTTGGTGAGGTAGTGAGTGGGCGTCAAAGCCTGAATGCTGGCTATGATTGTCAGGGCCAACAGGAAGATAGGGCTTGAACCTTGGAGGGAAACAACTATTAAATACACTCCACACTATTTCCAAGTTGCATTCGTAGTCCCAACAATGACACTCTGCAAGTCTAGGAATCCAATCACATAGAAAAGGGTGAGGAACTTGAGAGGTTTAGCCTGAAGAGGAGACTGGGGAGTAGTGAACCTGGTCTTCAATGTCTAGGACAGTCCTTCCAGAAGGCTCTGAGTATTTAAAGCACAGGAGTCACACCATTTCCTTTTAAAGGATGTTCACAGATCTTGTGCTTCTAGGTCAGAACCAATCCTAAATCCTTACCATGTCTTGTCTACCTCTGAAATGATCTCCCCCTTTACCCTTGCCGATGCCTGTCACCTCTGGCCTATTTCTCTAAGATACCATGTTCTTTCTTATCCAGCACTCTTTTGCCCCTACTTCAACTTTGCTTAATCTTTACTTTCAGATTTTAGCAAATATCTCTTAAGAAGCCCTCCCATGATTGCAGTTTGAGGCCAGCTCAGGGAAATAGTTTGCAAGACCTCATCTCCAAAATAACCAGAGCAAGATGGACTGGAGATGTGGCTCAAGCGGTACAGTGCTTTGCAAGTGTGAAGCTCTGAGTTCAAACCCCAGATCACCAAAAAAAAAAAAAAAAAAAAAAAGGAGTCTCATTTGGATTAGGTCCCCAGTAAAATAAAGGAGAGAAAACATGGCTTCTGGTATCATGATTGCCATTAGCAATACAACCATGGTCAAGTTACTCAGCCGCAGCTCCACTTCAAGTGTAAAGTAGAACAACAACAATACTATCATCCTCCAGGTGTTCCAAGTTAATACAGAAAGATCTTAGAATAATAACTGCTACACAAGCGCTATATGAATTCTACTACCATTATTATGGTTCTTGTCATATCTACTCAGGGCAATCTATATTTCTATGCAGTATTTTTTACAACTATGATAGCAAGAGGTCTGATTTCTCTGTGAAATTAAATTCCACAAGGATACACTGTTTCTTTTGTTCATCCCAGTTTTTCCAAGTTTTGCAAACTGCCTGACACATGGTAGGTACTAGTAAGTATATGATAAATAAAGGGAAAGAAAAATTAGCCCCCACCTATGGTACTCTGGGGGTTAGGAAAAAGTTGTAGGAATGGTACATTTCTACTTTTTATTTTAAAAACCAAATCAAACCAAACAAATAAACAAAACCACTTTTGCTACATGATAAAATAAACTGTCTAAAAGCACTAACCAGAAATCACAAGGCTAACATTAAAGGTCCTAAGTCATTTGTCTATAGCTCAAATTTACTTTGAACTCTTAAGAAAGACATTATTCTATCCATTTTACAAATAAGAAAACTTAGGATCAAAGTAGCTTGTACATAGCCAATCTTGGACTCAAACCTAGGTCTAACACTATAGAGTTCCTACTTCATCACATTTTGTTTTTTCAGAATGTTATACAAAGCAAGCATGGATGCTTACATTAGGGGTAACTCAAGAGAATTATCCTTCTATGAACATTCTACCCATTGAAGTCCTTCTATGTGCTAATCTAAATGTGCAAGTGCTTTAAAAAAAAAAAAAAAACAAAAAAACAGGCCAGGCGCAGTAACACAAACCTGTATTTCCAACTATTTGGAAGGCACAGGTAAGAGAATCATGGTTCAAGGCCAGCCAGAGCAAAAAGCAAAAAAAACTCTATCTGAAAAATAACTAATGCAAAAGGGAATGAGGATGTGGCCGAAGTGGTAGTTACTTGCCTAGCATGTATGAGACCCTGGATTTAATCCCAGCACTGCAAAAAAATAAAATTAAATTAAATTAAAACCAGGCACTGGTGGCTCACACCTGTAATCCTAGCTACTTAGGAGGCAGAGATCAGGAGGATTGTGGTTCGAAGTAGGCCTGATAAATAGTTCTCAAGACCCTATCTCAAAAAAACCTACCACAAAAAAATGGGCTGGTGGAGTGGCTCAAGGTGTAGGCTCTGAATTCAAGCCTTAGTACTGCAAAATAAATAATAAATAAATAAATAAACCAACCAATCAAACACAGCAGGAAACCTCCACGCTCATAGAGCTTGCATTCTAGTGAAAAAAGAAAGACATCACATAAAATAATTAAGAAATATGATTTATTATGTTAGAAGGTTAAAAAGTGTTTTATATATATAAATAAAAGCCCAGAGATCAGGAAAGGACTGCATTTTAAATATGGTGGTCTGTAAATGCCCAAGTAAGTAATAAAGATGTTGAGTGCAGATCTGAAAAAGAGCAAATCTTGAAGCTGCTATGGGAGAAACCTTCTCAAGAAGAAAAGCAAGTGCAAAGACTTCATCAGGAGTACATATGGTAGTTTGGGTTTTTTTGGTGGTACCAGGGTTTGAATTTAGGACCTCATCCTTGCTAGACAGGCACTCTACCACTTAAGCCACTTAACCAGTCCCCACATATGGTGTTTTTTGAGATAAGCAAGAATATATTGCTAGACAGGCACTCTACCACTTAAGCCACTTAACCAGCCCCCACATATGGTGTTTTTTGAGATCAGCAAGAATATATGGCAAAGGATGGGAATTAACAGACAAGGTGACAGGTAGCAGAGGCAAATCCAGAAGGCCTTGAATGCCACCAAAGGAGCTCGGGATTTACTGAGATGGGAGTCACTGGCAAGTTCTGAGCAGAAGATTTGGTTTACATTTTAACAGTCTCAGTGTGACAATACAGCATGAGAACAGATTATGTGGAAGAAAGAATAGAAAGAGGGATATGAGGTAGGAGGCCATTGCCATCATCCCCTATATAGAGAACGATGGCAACAGTGGTGAAGATAGTAAAGAAGAGGCCAGAGTCTTGCTGGAAGTCAAAGTTAATGCTTAACAAATCACTAACAATTGGGAAGATGTAAAAGAGTTGAGGCTCTAATGCTGAATTCCCAATACCTAGTGTACATGCAAGTACTCAATACACTTCGAGCTACTGAACAACTATGAACAGCATTTTCCCAACTGGACTGTAAAATCCCCTAGAACAGCACCTGTGTCAGAACCCCCTTCCCACCTCAAGTTAACCACAGCAATAACTTTTCTGGCTAAGATCTGAGCGCTTAATATGTGCCATGTAGGCCCAAACTTTGCATGCATTGAGTCATTAAATCTTCACAACATCCAAGGTGGGTATTTCCTGCACTCTAAGACCAAGAAATTGAGGCTCAGTAGTTAACTAAGACACATAACTAACCAAGACTCAAACTGCAGGCAGTTTGAAACTCAATTCTGACTTTAAACACTTTACTATCCAACACTTTTCAATTAGTGAAGCAATGAGCTTGGTCATTTTTGGCTTTTTGTTTAGCTTTTTACTTTGGGTAAGACTTCCCTTCTCTAGGATTCCAACTTCTCATTTATCCAATGGGAATAACAAGATTACAGGCCCAAGTGGTGATGAAATGACATTCCATTCCACCCTGCAGTATACACTCCATCCTGATGCAGTGGACTTTCCTCACTTAGTGCCGTACACCATTCTCAAGTATACACTGAGACCATGTCAATTTAAAGAGGCAACTCTACGCAGCACACAGCAGATGAGAAACTGAGGAGCAGGCCGTTATGTGACTGGTGCTGGGTCCCACCAGAATACGTGGCAGACTGCACGTTTACAACCCAAATCTGACTTCAGAACCTAGTCTCTAAGCCCCCAGATTGCTGAGTGATTTTCTTGTCCCTGTCGCAAGGAGGTGGGTGGGACCCAGATCTCAGGCCGCCGGGACCGGTCAAATGAATGGGGGAAGCCAGCTCGGGTTCCGCGCGGCCGCAGTGTCCACTGGGCCTCGGGAGGACCCGTAGCTCCGCGCCGCACGGTCCCCCTCCCCCCCGCCCACCACCTCCGGTCGCGGCACTCCCACCAGATCGCAGCCCTCTGTCAGACCCTCGACCCCGAAAGAGCCCGAGCCCATGCCCCTGCCCCTGCCCCGCAGGGGAAGGGTATCCCGCCAGGCCGGCTCCAGAGTGGCCGGCACTAGCCTCCCGCGAGCAGCCCCCCTTTCCCCAAGGCGTACGGGCCGCGGGGCCCCGCTGTTGAGCCATGCGCAACGCCTCACCCGGCGGCGCCATTCCTCGGAGCTGGTCCCACCGGAGCCCGAGCCGCAAACTGACTTCCGCTCGGGAAAGTGGCTCCAAGAGCGCGCCGGAGGGGACTCCGGGGACTCGCGACAGGAGCTGCTTGCCGGGATGGGCTCTAGGCACAGGTCTGTCTCTGCGGTTCAGCTGGGTCTAGCCGTCCACTGTAGCCACGGTGGGGATTCCCGTTCTCGCGCCCTAAGGTCCTCAGGGTTCGCGTGTGCGCGCCTGCCTCCCCCCGCGCTCCAGCCCAGTTGGAATCGTCCGTCTTGCAACGGTCCTAATTCAGGGCGCCACCCGGACGCAATTGGACTAGGTCTCAGGGTGGGCCCGAGACGGGGCCACCTCTGATTGGCCAGTCACAGTGATTGGCCAACAGCTCTGTCACTCACTAGTCTCTCCGCAGCCCGGCCAACTTTAAAGGAGCCGGAAGGAGAGAGTAATCGCTGGGATTTTTCTTTAATTTCTTCTTCCCTTTAGAAAACTATGGCAGTTCCCTCCTTCGCTTGTTCATAAACTCGTATGTAAGTAAAGTTTTATCTAATATGCAAACAAGTGACGCCGCACAATAACTATGAGGAGCATATTAGCTTAATTTTATAGATTTAACAGACTCAACGTGGAAGCGATTCATCTGAGAACAAGTATTAATATCTAGCTCCAATTATTGAGCGTTTACAGTACAGCCCCACAGTGTACGAAGCACTCTACTCCTCATTCTGTGAAGTGTATCCTGTTGCTATTTCCATTTTAAAGAGAAGGAAATAAAGATTTCATTCCAGGCAGTTTGTCTCTAGAATCTCCTAACTATTATGGACGTGCAGAGTTGCACAAAATGATTACTCTTTGTTATTATCTTTACTATTGTCCCAAGTATTATTATCCGGCATAGGTAACAGTCCATTCTGTGTCTTGCTTGTACTGTGCAAGACATTATGGTAGCCATTATCCATATGTGGATAGTTCACTTTGAACTTAAAATTTAATGTCCAGTTCTATTAGCTAAATTTCAAGTGCTCATTAGCTAAAGGTAGCTTGTGGATTTCATGTTGGATAGTGCAAAAGTATGGACATTTCTGTTATCAGAAAGATCTATTGTACAGTATGATCTAGAATATACAAAGAACACTCAGCTAGGGACATAGCTCAAGCAATAGAGTGGCTGCTTAGCAAGCATGAAGCCCTGAGTTCAAGTCCCACAACTGCCAAAAAAAATAATTAAAAAACTTCTCCAACTCAATAATTAGACAAATAAATAGTATGTTCAAGTAGTGTCATAGTGCTTTGAGAGTGCCAATTATTAAGCTCTTGGGAATTTTGCAAATTGGTTAAATACAGCCATTTAGAAAATCAGATTATATGGACATAAAATGAAAGTATATTGAACACAAATTCATCATTTCCTAAGTCTCTTGTTACATTTTACCATTGTCTATGCACTTTGGGTTGCTTTTTCCTATTGAACCTGTATGGTGGAAATACTCTATGAGGCATCCTAATGCACAGCTTCTTTCCCAGGGTAGCATTGGAAGCTTGATTTTGGACCCAATGTTAGAGTATTTACACATGCTACAAACCATAGCTTCATTTGTTGCTTTGTTGATCATATAAACTTAACACTGGTTAAGTGTTAAACTTAAGATTAAACTTAAAAGTAAAGTCATATCTGTAGACTTTACATTGTGAGTAGTACAAAAACTTGAGGAAATACTCTTCTAGTATTCAAGTACTATTATCTGAATGAGAAAAGTCATGAGCTGGAGATGGAGCACTCTAACACTGAGTAGAGTGCTTCCCTAGCACGTGCAAGGCCCAGTTTGATGCCCAGCACTGTAAAACAAAACAAAAACAAACAAACAAACAAAAGGCACTAAGAATCTGTTAATAAACATATCCCAGCATACCACTGCAAACAGCCTGGTGAAAAGCATGGACAAAAGACTTTAATCACTACCTCATCAAAGAAGGATCAGAAAGGATATAGGCACATAAAAACATGATCAGCACCATTGCAAATTAAACCAGAGACTTACTGCTATATATCCACTAGAATGGTCAACATAAAAGCAAGAATTCCAAATGTTAGCAAGTAAGTAAAGCTACTAGAATGCTTGTGTACTGCTGGTAGAAATGTAAAGTTGTACGTTTAGATTGGCAGTTTCATAAAAACATCAGCTTTACAACCCAACAGTTCTACTCCTAGAAAGTTTGTTTTGGTGTGTGTGTGTGTGTGTGTGTGTGTTTGAGAGGGGGGGTGAGACAGGGTCTCACTATCTAGCCCAGGATGGCCTTAAACTCATAGTCCTCCTGGCCTCAGCCTCCGAAGTGCTGGGATTACAGACATGCGCCACCAAATCCAGCTATTTGTTTTTAAAAACTATTATTAAGGAAATATATTCTCAGATGATAAAGTTCAAATTTCATTGATTTGGGCTTTTTCCAAAATTGTTTTATGTCAGTACCACAAAAAAATTGTTTTATGTAATACTGAATATTTTTAAAAACAAAAAGAATAATGGGCTAGATGCCTGTGGCTCACACCTGTTATCCTAGCTACTCAGAAGGCAGAGGTCAGGAAGATCACAGTTCAAAGCCAGCCTGAGCAAATAGTTTGCAAGACCCTATCTTGAAAAAAACCCTTCACAAAAAAGGACTTGGTAGAGTGGCTCAAGGTGTAGGCCTCAGGTTCAAGCTCCAATACTGAAAAAAAAAAAAAAAAAGAATGGTGCAGTGAAACTGTAGAGCATCCATCTAACCATAATGCTGAAGTCTTCTTTCTGATCCCAACCATTCCGTCCCCTTCCCTCACCTCTAAGAGATACCCATCCTACGGATTATATTGTATCCTTGGTTCTCTTCAGAGTTTTGCGATGTACATTTATAATGCCAAGAAGCATTTGTTTAGTTTTAGGTATCTAACTTATTATATAAGTGAAATTTATTGCATATTTTCCCATGACTTTCTTTTTTAATTTTTTTTGAGACAGTGTCACTATTTAGCCCAGGCTGACTTCAAACTTAAGATCCTCCTTCCTTAGCCTCCCAGTACTAGGATTATGTACATGTACAACCACACCTGCCTTTCAGCATTGTGAGATTTATCTGTTTGTTGTGTACAGCTAGGACTCATTCATTTTTCACTGCCATGTAGTACTTCATTGGGTGACTGTGCCATAGATTATCTGTTCTAGTGTTGATGGGCCAGCAGATGTCTCTGGCTTTTGTTGTGTGTGATGACTACTGCTATGAAGATTTTTGTATGCTCCTGTAAGCGTTTCACTGGGATATATTCTTAGAAGTAGAATAATGAATCATAGTGTAGGTACACCTTCAACTTCACTAGATAATACAAAATTACTTCCAAAGTGTTCGTACCGATTTACACTTCCAACTACAACTTACAAGATTTATTTCACTCCATAGCTTTGTCAAAATTTAGTATTCATGCCAATATAAAAAACTTAAGCAATATATAAGATTAAAAAGTAATTTTTTTCTCTCACCAATTCCAATCCACAAATGTTTGGTTTGAATTTCATGTTTTTCTGCACGTCCCAACATTTGTGTGTGGGGGGGTGTAGTGTATGTGCACACAAATATATTTTTGCAATAATATTGTTTTAATAAAAGTGGGATTCTATTATACCTACTGGTTAGCAACTTGGTTTTTCATTAATTAACCTATGTTGAACATCAGTAGATGCAGCTCTACCCAGTTACTCCCCGCGCCGGTATTTAGTGAACATTACCACAGCTAATCATTATTTAGGCTCTTGGAATACATTCAAAGCACTCTAAGATCCTCCCATCATGGAGCCTGCAGTTTAACAGGAGGACATAGATAAACAATGAACACCATAAATAACTGAATTGGGTTGGGGGTGTAGCTCTGTGGTAGAGAACATGCTTAGCATGCATAAGGCCCTGGGTTCTGTCCCAAGCACCAATAAACAAATGACTGAATGACATATTAGAAGGTATTATGTGCTATGGAAAAAGGAAACATAGGCAGAGTAAGGGGGACCATCTCTTTTTATCCATCTACCTATCCATCCATTCCCTGTTCATAAAGCTGATGATATTCTAAGTATTCTAAGTACAACCATGACATTGTAGACAAAGGTTCTCCCCTAAAAGAGGAGACAGTCAAGCAAATGAACACAAATAAACAAGGGGATTGTTGGTGATGGTTAAATACTATTAGAAAAAAAAAAACTGTGGACTGGGATGGAAAGAGCCTACTTAATTTAGATTGATCAATAAATTTCTCTCTAAGGAGATATTTGGGCTTTCAAATGAATGCTGAGACAGAAGCAGTTTTGAAAAACTGCTTGTAATCCTCTCTTTGTTCCTAGAATCCGTGAGCAAGAAGAAGTGGTGATCCCTTGTGCTTCTGACAGTGATTCCGGAAGTGTGGATTTACAGCTCAGTGACTTAGAGGATATTAAAAAAATCCCAAGTAACAATGAACTTACAGGTGAAAAGGGGAAAGGATTAATAAAAAAGGTGGGTGGGGAATTTCTCTGTCTCTCTGTCTCTCTTTCTCTTTTTCTTTTTCTCTCTGGTGCTAAGGATTAAACCCAGGGCCTCATGCATGTTAGGCAAGGGCTCTCCACTGAGCTATACCTCTGGTCCTTCTTTTTTTGTGTGGGACTGGGATTTAAACTCAGGACTTCATGCTTGCAAAGCAGGCACTCTACCACTTGAGCTACACCTCCAGTCCATTTTGCTGTGGTTATTTTGGAGATTGAGGTCTCACAAACTATTCGCCTGGCCTCAAACCATGATCCTCCCAATGTCAGCCTCCCAAGTAGCTTGGAGGCACTGGCACATGGCTGGCCCCCTCTTTTTAAGTCAAGCAAAGAGGTATTGGTTGAACAATTGCTGGATAGCCAACCCTTGACTAAACTTTGACAATTAGTTTGTCCCCAGACTTGTGACAGAATATGATTGCCAAAATAAGATGTTGTATTATTCTAGACACACAGGAAAGTAAACTTGGTCCTGAAACAGAAAATGCTGCAGACTCTACAACAGAGTCTGAGTGCTAGAGAGATAGTGAGAAGGGAAAGGAAGGCGAGGGCTGAAATAGAGAAGGTGGGATCTGGATTGGCCTGCAGAATACTTCTCTTTTATCTATTCTACAAACATTTATTGAGCACCAGTAGCTGGGTGTACAGCAGTGACTATAACTGGCACGGTCACTGCCCTCATAGAATCAACATTATAATGTAGTGAAGAGACACAAAAAACCAAAAAGACAGTAACTAAAGTAATTCAAGTTGTAGTAAGCACTATGGAAGAACTAAACAAGGGGCTGACACTAAAAGTAAGGGAGATGGGGACCTACTTTAAACTACAGTTGTGGAGGGAGTGCTGTTTAAATCTAAAGAAGCCTCAGTATATATGGAAGGGTCACCCTTGTGAGAAGTAGAGAAAGGGCATCCTAGGCAGATAGAGTAGCATGTGCATGAGCCAGGAAGGCCCTTGATGTGTTTGAAGAGCTGCACTCACTCATTCATACATTCATGCAGCAAGCATTTATTAAAGCCTACCCGTGCGCTAAGCATGATCTGGCTGCTGGAGATACAGCAGTGGTTAGAACAGACACAATGAACTTACAGATGACAGAATGTACTTCAACTGGAACTCATTGTAATTCATATGATGGGGCAGGAGAACCAAAGTGTATGATGTAGAGAGATTTATTAGTAGCTTTGACCAACATGGGCAAAGAAAGAATTTAGAACAAGCATCCTGAAGCTGAGATCTGAAGAATGAATAGGAATTAGCAAGGCAGAAAGAGGTAAGGGAAAGTAGGGGAAAGAAAGGAAAAAACACAGGCAGAAGGAGCAGCCTGAGCAAAAATCAGAGGTGAATGAGATCCTGGTTTCAGTTATTGCAGATGGTAGAAAACAAGAATGGCAGAAAGTTGGAGGAGTTTCCAGAAGAGGCATTTGGGAGACCAAGAAGAATATAAAAGTGGTGTGGTTGAAATCCTCAATGACAGGATAAATACATTAAAGAGGAAATAATAAGACAATTAGCCCAATGTGAATGAGGGATTTTATATTGGAATATAGGGGAGATAAGGATGTAAAGATACATGAAGAAAATGATGACTTTGTAATCATTGTCACTCAGGGAACAAAGGAATTATATTTGCTGATACTTCTTTTTCTTCTATATCTTTAATAAAATTGCTAATTTTATCAATGCTAGCTCTGTATGCCATTACCATCTCCATTTGGGGAATGAAGTAGATCTAGAGAAACTAAGGTTGCATGCTAGAGACAGACAGGCAACATCTGAGCCTCGGCAGACCGGCTCTGGCGTCCAAGCCTTTACCAAATCATGTCTCAGGTGAGGAGACTCCCAGCATTCACTGCAGCCTGGCCCTGGGAAGAAATGAGTATCAGCAAGGGGCTACTACATCTCGTTAAGCTCTTGTCACTTTACAGTCATAGATTTGAGTTTGAATGATATTGAGACTAGTGAGTGTAGCTCGGTGGTAGTGTGTGGGCTGAACATATATGAGATCTTGGGTTTAATCCCTAGCACATGCATAACAAAAATCTACCACTGTATTCTTATCATGTGTCAGATGCTAGGATCTGTTCTTTGCACATATGACCTGATTTAATCCTTATAATAACTCTGTTTTACAGATGAGGAAACTTACTTGGTAGAGGCCATAAAACTAATAGTAGAAGCCAGGATTCAAACTAGTCTCAAACTGAGATTTTAATAGTCCATGCTCTTCACCACTCTGCTATAGCTCGGGCCCAAAGGTCCTTGTGGCTTTGGAGGTCTTTAAAGAACACTAAATTTGTATTTGAGAAAAGTGAGACTTGAAAATGGAAGGGAAAATGGAAGGCTGTCAAGCAGGCAGTAAAGCTGTCTGATCTGATATCTAGTGGTTCTCCCCACTAAACTATCATTTTACATGCTGTGGAGGTATAATGTGGTTCCTTTCTTTCAGTATTAGACTTGGACATCCCTGATATCCCTGGACTCCCTCGGGAGTCCCTCACAGATAGCCTCAGACACCTGACTTGCCAGGAGCCCCTCAGTGAAACTATTGTTGAGAGTCTGGTTCAGTCCATCCAAGAAGTTTTTCATGGTAAGCTAAAGGTATGTATAGCAATCTTTGTAACCAACCCAATTTATTTCTCCATGCTAACAAATGTTTTGAACATATATTATTTCTTTAGCATATAAATTTTTGAGCTATAAAATTAACTCATAGTTTTATATTTATAATTTATATTTACATATTATATTTATAAAAATGATAAAGTTCATATAAAAACAAAATCATAGTAAAAATTAAAAGTTAATCTTCTCCAATTCCACTATCCTCAGATAACAACTGTTAACATTTTGGTATATATATATATATATATATATATATATATATATATATATACATATACATATGATTGGGTATATATGATTTTTTACTATATGTGGTTGTCTATACAAATAGCAAAAACTCATATACAGTGGGAGAAAACAGATGGTCTTGGTCAATAACTATAGATCTACATTGTCCTATCTAGTTGCTGCACAACATTCCATCGTTGAGGTGAAAAGTTCACTCATTCACACATCCTGTGAGGGCACATAACAGAAGAATTAATCTTGAACTGGGGGTCAAGGAAGGCACCTCTGAGGAAGTTACCCTTGAGCTCAGATCTGAACAACGAAAGGAGAAACTAGATGTTAGAGTTGGGGGTAGCATTTTGGAAGTAGGAAATGAGATATTTAACAACCTTGTGATTAAAAAAAGGAGTACAACATGCCTGAGGAGCAGAGCTTAAGGAAGCCTGGTATGTTTAAGGGGGAGAGTGGTGCAAGGTGAAGCTGAAGAGATGGGCAGGGGCAGACTGTTAGACCTTGAGAACTAGGATAAAGGACTGGAGATGTAACTCAGTTGTAAAGCACTTGCCTAGCATGTGTAAGGCCTTATGTTTGATTCCTATCACTCACTGAAAAATGAAGGAAAAAAAAAAGTAGGAACAGTACCCCATTGTTAGCCATTTAGGTTCTTTCTAGTATTTTTTTTTTATTCTTATAATTTGTTGAATCTTTTTTTAAGTGCTGGGGATAAAACCCAGGGCCATGAGCATGTAGTTAACAAATGTTCTTGTATGTGGGTTTCTGTGGAATCACCCTTTAGATGATTCCTCTAGGATATAACATTGATGAATCAAAGGATATGTACCTTTTTTAAGCTTTCAGTAAGAACTGATAAATTATCTCCTGAGAATGTAACCCCTATTTATACTCTTATCAATAAAATATATTAAGTGCCAGTAGGCTTACAATTATCCAAAATAAGCTTTTTGTTTCCTTTTGTGGTGCAGAGACTCAAACCTAGGACCTCACACATGCTAGGCAAGTAAGTGCCCTACCCCTAAGCTACGCCCTTAGTCCTACTTTTGTGTGTAATCTTTACCAGTCTAATTGGTGAGAAGGGGATCCATTTGCTTTAGCTTTATATCTTAATATCTCTCATCTGACTGTGAAGTAGTTAGCTTGCCCTGGACCTTTATGAGAAGAAATTATTATAGTAACTTCCTTATAGTTGGTTTTCCCAGTGATTTCACTTTCCATAGAGCTTTTAAATCTCATCCAGCCAGTTAACAAGGAATGGATGTGCACCTACTATTCACAGGTCATTGTACTAGACACTAGGAACAAGTTGACATGGTAAGATGGAAGTCTGTTCACCAGTCAGCAGACTGTGCACATCTACAAATGGAGTACTAACTACTACTCAGCAATAAAGGCATAAACTATTGATGTCCACAATAACCTAGATGGGTCCCAGAGGCATTATGCTGAGTTAAAGAAGCCAACCACAAGAGGCTGCCTACTACATGATTCCAGTTATGCCACACTCTCATAAAGACACAGCTACAGCGATGGAAATCAGATCAGTAGGGATGGGGGTAGATTATAAGGGGATGTATGAGGGAAAATTGGGGGTGATAGACCTGTTTTGTATTCTGATTGTGGTGATGGTAAAATGTATGCATACCTGTTAGAGTTCGTAGAACCATATGCTCCCTCCAAAAGGTCAGTTTTATGTACAATACTTAACTATACCATCACTTTGTACCCCATAAATATGTACAACCATAATTTGTCAATTTACAGTATAAAACTATAGATCCTTCATTGGGAAAGAGCAGGAGAGAGGCTTCTGGAATACTGGTAATAATCTTGTCTTACTGGTATGGGTGTTTGGTTTATGAAATTTCACCAAACTCTACATTTTCTGCATGTATGATGCTAATTAAAAAAATAAAAGCAGCAAAACACCTAAAGTTAACATGTTGGTCTTCACTTTTGACTTGGACTATTCTTTATACTTCATGTCATTAAGGTTTTATAAAAAATTTCTTTATAATTAATAAAGGATTTGGATTACTGCAGTGAATTAAAAGTCTGGGAGTGGGGACAAGAGAGGGGAATAAGGGTGAATATGAACAAAGTACATTATGTGCATGTATGAAAATGTCATAATGAAACCCATTATTTTATACAATTACTATATACTAATAAAAAATTTTTAAGTCCATTCCCTTCCTTAACAGGAATAGACAGTAATTATATCAGAGTATCCCAAATACCATGATAGCAGTGTACTCATGTATGCTTGGTATTCGTGGCCATTGGGAAACACAAGTTATCTTATTCCAATCTAAATTACTAACATTAACTCTCAGATCACACATTGTACTTAATGGCTAAGAAAAAGGTTAAAGTGGGTGACTTGAGCTGGAGGCACACAGGCCGGAGCATCCGAGCAATAGCTCTTCAAGTCTGCAATTGAAAATGGCCTCCAATAAAACTACTTTGCAAAAAATGGGAAAAAAATAGAATGGAAAAGTAAAAAAGTTGAAGAGGCAGACCTGAAGAATTTGTGGTGGAAAAAGTACTGGACCAGTGTGTAGTAAATGGGAAAGGGGAGTATTTCCTGAAGTGGAAGGGATTTACAGATGCTGACAATACTTGGGAGCCTGAAGAAAATTTAGATTGTCCAGAGTTAATTGAAGCATTTCTTAATTCTCAAAAAGCTGGTAAAGAAAAAGATGGTACAAAAAGAAAATCTTTATCTGACAGTGAATCTGATGATAGCAAGTCAAAGAAGAAAAGAGATGCTGCTGACAAACCAAGAGGCTTTGCTAGAGGTCTTGGTGCCACAGACAGCAGTGGAGAATTGATGTTTCTCATGAAATGGAAAGATTCAGATGAAGCAGACTTGGTGCTGGCAAAAGAGGCAAATATGAAGTGTCCTCAAATTGTAATTGCGTTTTATGAAGAGAGACTAACTTGGCATTCTTGTCCAGATGAAGCTCAATAATTGTCTGCATTGTTTTTTATATATATTTATACATATATATAAAATCTGACTGAGTCTTGGTTTTTGAATTACTAGTATGAAAAAGATAACCACATTCTAATGAAAATCAAGTTTGGTATGTTGGTTTTGAAAGTAGTATTGGGGGAGTTGGGTATTTTGTTTTTGTTTTTTGCATCAATAGCACTGGTTACTTTGAACAGATAAAACAAAAGCTTTCTGTATTTGCTTCCTTTATCAGAAAAGACTATTTGATACCATGGTATATTTCCTCTGCATTTGAGAATAGCTTTAATGTTAGGTAAATTTTACATTCATTAATCAGAACTTATCTTTTAACTGGTATGTCAAAGGACCATTCTGGGCTTTTTGTTTGTGTTGGCACATACATAAAATATTTACATGGTTTTGGAGGTGGTTTTAGGTGCTGGGGATTGAAGGCAGAGCCCTGAGTATGGTAGGCAAGTGCTGTACCACTTGGCTTCAACCCCAGCCTTTTCTCTTTTTGTTTGGAGATAAGATAGTCTTACTGGGCCTCAAACTTAAAATCCTCCTGTCTCCACCATCCAAGTGCTGAGATTACAGGCATAGGATTACAGGCATATATCACCACATCTGGCTTGTTTTGGTTTTCTATAGACGCATAAATACAATAGTTTATTTGCAAAATTCCTTATTACCAGTACCAAAAACTTCCCCAGCCAGATGAGGAAACTAGACAAATCCTGGTTTGTTTTAATTAGCTAAACAAGACTTAAGTACACATTTAAAGGTTCCTCTAGGGAGCAATTCCTTTACAGAAAGTTGAAATCTATCCTAAAAGGTTTAGGAATCATGAAATATCTCAGACGTCGCTCATGCAAATGTAATCCGCTGGTTAGAAATACCGGCAATTTAGGACCTGCTGGCATAAATTTGAAAATTTTATAAATTGACCTGCATGCTTTTTCTTTCCCCAGACTCATTCCTTACATTAGGCTCAATCTTTGCAGCATTTGGGTTACTGGTTCTGCAGAAGCCAGGAAAGCAACTTTGTAGTAATCAAAATGTTATCTAACTGTATATTGTTTACTTTATTGTAAATAATGGTGAACAGTGGTCAATAAATAGTTTTATATTCAAAAAAAAGAAAAGAAAAAGGTTAAAGTGGCTGCAGAGTTCAAAGGGCCTTACTTTACAGAGTTCAAAGGCAAGACTAGAGAGCTTCTACAGATGAAAATCACTGCAGGTAGTCAGATATTAACAAACCCAGGCACAGAGATGTTCAGGCACAGTGCTGGTTCTGGGCTTACTAGGACCAGACTAATGCAGCTTGGGCCATACTTCAAGCAGGGCAATTGTGTGAGCTAAAGCCCCTGAGACAAAGTTGGGAGTTTGTCACCTGTCAACAGATCACCTGTTGATCCCATTGTACGTGTACCATATGGTCTGATGGGTTGGTGGGTGCCACTGTACCCCAATGTTATATGGTATAGGTGAGGGGGTTGTATGATTTATTGATCTGGTATGTTCAATAAGCTCAGAACTGGTTTTTTGGATATGGTTTTGATACACCCATGTTTCCATGTATTCTGATTTAATTTGATAAGTTCATAATTGTTAGTATTTTATTTTCATAAAAAAGTTATTTGTCACTCTGCCTCATAGTTTGTTCTGGACAGATGGTGGTTGTTTACTTGCACAAACAAGGTGCAGAGTGATTCTGGCTCAGCCTTTGCACTCAAAATGGAGCAAACTGCTATTTTATAAAATGGAGTTACTCAGGGCTGTTGTATACAATATGGAGTAACTTAGAGAAGGGCACCAAGTCTTAAAATACATAGAGTTTTAGACAGTAGGAAGAAGAAGTGTAGAGAAATCAGAACATGCAGAAGCCCAGAAACAAGAACAAGCAGAATGAAAGTTCATTCTTCTAGAGCTCAGAATACTGAAGGGCAAGCTAAGAGATGATTTTTTTTGGCAGTACTAGGGCTTGAACTCAGGGTCTACATCTTGAGCCACTCCACCAACCCTTTTTTGTGATGGGTTTTTTCAAGATAGGATCTCACAAACTATTGCCCAGGCTGGCTTCAAACCACGATCCTCCTGATCTCTGCCTCCTGAGTAGCTAGGACTTTAGGCGTGAGTCACCGGCGCCCAGCTCCAAGAGATGATTTGAAGAGGTCTGTTGTGCCCAAATTGGAAAGGCCCTTGACCTTCATGGTGCTTTTGAAAGACTGTAGATAGGGAGTTACTTAATGACATTTTCATTTGAAAAAGAGGCATTTGGCTACAGTTGGGGAAATGAATTGGAGGAGGGCAAAATTTGGAGCAAGCAATCCATTGTTAGATGGCTGTCCTACCTGTCCATGTGAGAGATAATGAGGTGATGAAAACTGCTTCTTGCTATGTATTGCTACTTGCTCCACAGAGAACTTGTACCAGTTTACAACATCTGTATGTAGATGGAGAGAAAAACTGGAAGAAATTTTTTAAGTCCTTCTCAAGTGGAATTATATTGTCTTATATTTTCTTCTTTATACTTTATTTTTGCAAAGTTTCTATGATAAACAGATATTGTTTTTATAACCAGAAAAAAAAGAATGTCGATACAAAAAGAGATTGTATTCTTCAAATCAGAACTTGCATTTATAAGGACTAGAAATAATGAATTTTCAATGCTATTAAGAGACCTAGAAGTAACAGCATTAGAGAAGTTTCAAGAAACTTCAGGAAGTTTACTCTGACAGCACTCTACAGGGTAGGTAGGTGGGGAAGTAAAGACTAAAGGCGGGGAGAGCCGTGGAGCACTTACTAACCCAGTGCCAAGAGGGAAGCAAGGTCTCAAACCCAGGCAGGCCCAATGGAAAGGAATTTCACTGAAGTCCCTCTATAATTCATTCTGTATAATAAAAAATTGATACTGGATGGAATGAGATGCCAGATACTTAAAACATTCCAAGCAACTTTTCAAAAGCCCTCCACACTTTTCAAGTATGATGATAATGTATAATTATATTTTTATCATTTTTCCACACATTCAGGGTGAACTTGAAAAGCTGACTTTCCTAAGATCTCTGTCTTCACTCAGCCAAACTTTTCTGTATGATGAAAGCACAGAATCATTTATTCACAGCCACATAGCCAAAATTGTACATATCCTAAATGTAAGTATTGTGATCTTGTCATGAATTATTGGACCACACAAACTCAGTGACTTGGCCAATAAATTTTTAGTAGTTTCACCCATGTTATCAATTCTTAAACCTCCTGTCATATCAGTATTTTTAAATAAAGGAGAAATACTCAGAGCTACCCTACAAACGTAATCATCCCCGGAAGCCAATTCAAAGAGGAGTGAAAAGGAGAGAAATAGATTTAAATTTCTTAGTAAGACCAATGCTGTCTTCTCATTACTTAAGCAGTAGTTTGGGGAGGTGGGGAGGGAAGCAGAATTGAAAATCAAATGCCTGGGTTCAAAGGCTATGTCAGCCTCTTTATAGCTATGTGACTTTAGGAAATTACTTAACTTCTTAATGCCTTGGTTTCCTCATCTATAAAATAAGAATAGCTATGTTTGCTTCATAGAGCTATTGCGAACATTAAATTAAAAAGAAATGTAAGGCATGTCACATGGCCCTCTAACACGAGTTATATTTGAGAAATATGATTATGTTGTCATTATTTTATTTTGTCTCATTTGTACTTACTCCAACAACACTGCCACTGACTCATCCATTCAGTCCCTTAATAAGTGCCTGCTAGTTCCAGACACTGTCCCGAGAATTGAGGACACAAGCACAAAGAAGACATAATCTCTGTCCCTGCAGATAAGCAAGGTATAATCAAGAGCCACAGGCTCTGTGCCAAAAGTTTTGTTTGTTTTGGGGGTAATGGTGTTAGAGCTCAGGACTATGTGCTTGCTAAGCAAATGTTCTTCCATTTGAGCCACACCTCTAGTCCCCAAAGTTTAAATGAGTATATCAGGGGGTCACAAAGGAGTGAATGAGTGGTCAGTTCCATGTCAAAAGATTCAGAAGGAGTGATGCACTTAAGCATGCACTTAACTTATTGGTGCTTTCATTTTCGCATTATGAAATGCCCCCTTCAGTTTCTCTTAAAATTCTGAAATTTTGACTTTTTTTTTTTTGCAGTACTGGTAATTGGACTCAGGGCCTTGTACTTTCTAGGTAGGCACTCTACCAGCCCTGATATATGTTATATATTCCAGGAATACAAGCAGTTCTTTCTCAATTCAGAGATCTGTAGGGCTATTTAGACTGGTAATTATTTTTCACTTATTTATTTTTTTTGGTGGCACTGGAATTTGAACTCAGGGCCTCATGCTTGCTAGGCAGGTGCTCTTACAACTTGAGCCACTCCATCAGCCCTTTTTTTGTGATAGGGTTTTTTTTTTTTTTTTTTTTTTTTGAGATAGGATCTTGAGAACTATTTTCCCAGGTTGGCATCAAACCACAATCCTTCTGATCTCTGCCTTCTGCATAGCTAGGATTATAGGCATGAGCCACCAGTGCCTGACTGATAATTAGTTTTTAAAATTGAAGGCTGACCAGATAACAGTTTTGTCAAGCAACAGTTATCAAGAATGTTCTATATCTAGCACACTATGGTGTTTTGATAGCGTAACTAATTTCCTGGAAACTTTAATCCTTGTCCTCCAAGAGTTCAGAGTTCAACTGGAAATAGCCACACTTAGTAAGTTGAGAACTATACTATATGAAGAAGCTCAAAATGATGTAATGCAAATTTAGGAAATACTGCAGCTTTCTGCTTGGCTATAGACAGCCATAGGATCCAGAAACTTGTTTCCAAAGTTTTACTTCCACCAGAATCGGCAGCAGTGGGTTGCCACGTGGTTCAATCAGCTAGCTCCAAAAACCCACTAGTATGAATCTCAAAAAGAAAACACACACTGAATTGCCCATGCTCTGCATGTGGATCCAGTCATCCAGTAGTAGCATGCCCACGTCTAGTATCATCACAGTATGGGCTGGCAAGGGCTTCAGTTTAAGGTTCGCTAGTGTCTGTGAGAAAACTACATGGATTGTCAAGTCTACAAACTCCCTACAAGCCCAAGTGCGTGGGCTGAAAAAGCAGACTCCCAGCAATCAGAAGCACAGGTGACCAACAGAAGAAGCAGTTCTTTGAGGGACTTCCAAGGAAGGAGTAGTCAGAGTTACTACAGAGAAGGAATCCAAGGCATTTGCCCACGTTTCATGACCAGCAATGATGCATAGCTCTTCAATATCCAAATAGTAAAGCCAAGAACATGGCTTTGAATGCATGAAGGAAAGGAAACTAATCTTTCATGACAACTCATCAAAGAAGATTTATAATCAAGCCCATGAAAAAATGCTCCATCGTTGTGATTAGGAAAAAGCAAGTTAAAAATCACAATAAGACTCAAATAAATACCTACTAGAGAATAGCCAAAATAAAAAAGAACACTAATATCAGATGTTAGTGAGGATATGAAAAAGCTAAAGCTCTCATACATTGTCGATGGGAATGTGGAATAGTCAATCAATTGGAAAACAGTTTGACAGTTTCTTAAGAAGCTAAATATATACCTACTATATAACCCAGCAATTCCACTCCTAGGTAAAATGAAGCATGTTTACATATGAAGATGTGTAGGTAAATATTCATAGCCACTGTATGGAAGAGCCAAAAACTAGAAACATCCCAAATGTCCATATTAGATGAATGGGTAAACAAACTATGATATATCTATCTAAGGAATACTGACAGGAATAAAAAGAAATGAACTTTTGATACTTGCTACCACTTGGATGAATCCCAGAATAATTATGTTGAGTTAAAGAAGCCTGACCTTTCACCCTAAAAGGTAAAACTGTATGATTCCACTTATAAAACTGTAGAAAATGCTAACTAATGTGTAGATCATGATTGCCTGGAGGTGTAGGCATGGAGTGGGGAGAGCAGGATGGAAGAATTACAAAGTAGCACCAGGGCTTTTGGGAATGACCAAAATTCATTGTCTCCATTGTGGTGATGGTTTTGTGGCTGCATAAAAGTTAAAAAGTCATCTAACTATACACTTTAAGTAGGTACAGTTTATTGTCTATGGCTGCTATCTCAAAATTTAAAAAGCTATTTTAAAAAATCTGTTGAAACTGTGTGCAGTAGCTATCATCCCAGCTACTCGGGAGAATGAAGCAGAGGATCACTTGTGCACATGAATTCAGGGCCAGTCTGGGCAACACAGAGAAAACCTGTCTTCCAATTAAAAAAAAATTTTTTTATAAAAAAAATCTATCCAGAACATTAATAAAAAAGAGAAGTGAGACTACAGTGGCACCTGGGAAATAAAATGATGACAAGATTGGGCAAAATTAACCCAGGTAGACCTCTTGATCTAAGTCTTGAAGGATGTGATGGATAAGGTTGAAAGAAGAGAACTAAGGGGCCACTGGATGGGGACTTTGTATAGTAAGCTGGAGGGTACTACCTGTCTATGCCAAAGGTGGGGCCTGTATCCTGTGATGTGGTAGAAAGATTACAGGAATGATTTATTGTGATCCAAAATCAGACACAAACATCAAGACCCACTGACATTTTAATAACCATCAAGACTGGTTGGTCTTCAGTGCCTCTTTTGTCTCCTCTGATAGTCTGGGACTCCAACCTTATTCTGGGTCCTCCACAAAACCCAGCCTATCATAGACAAATCACTTAGCTTCTTTCAACCTCAGTAGCTCTACCTGTAAAATGGAGGTATTAATATTTATCTGGATTTCTTTGAGACCT
Source organism: Castor canadensis (assembly GCF_047511655.1). Lineage (NCBI taxonomy): Eukaryota > Metazoa > Chordata > Mammalia > Rodentia > Castoridae > Castor > Castor canadensis. The sequence goes on along the minus strand of NC_133390.1, from coordinate 160,620,661 downwards.
TTGAAACAAAAGTCTCATTTTTGCGGATTGATTAGATTGTTCTTGGATCAAGCAAAAACAACAACAAAATCAATGAGCTAGGCATGGTAGAACACACCTCTAATTCCAGCACTTGGGAGGCTGAGGCAGGAGGATTGAGATTTTGAGGTCACCCTGGGCTAAGTAGTGAGTTCCAGGCCAGCCAAGGTTACAAATCAAGGCCCTTTCTCAAAAGAACAACAAAAGAATGTTGAACTACCTCTGTTAGAATCTAAGGAAGGGGTTTAACCATCAAGCCTTCAGAAGAGCCAATTCCAGAAAGCTCCTAGTGTCTCAAAGACAAGGACTGCTCTGGAGGCACTGTGTCTAAAACCTCCAGCAGCTCCCAGTCTGTGTCACTCTAAAATTCCAAATTCTACAAGAAAGAATTCAATTGGCTAGGTGTGGCGGTGCATGTGAATACCAGCTCCTCAGGGGGTAGCGGCAGGAGGATCACAGTCCATGTTTGGCTCAGGCAGAAGCATGAGACTTCATCTAGGAAAAAAAAAAAAAAAAAAGATAAAGCATGAAGAACTGGAGACATGGCTCAAGTAGAGTGCCTGTCTAGCAAGTGCAAGGCTCTGAGTCCAATCCCCAGTACCACAAAAATAAATAAATAAATAAATAAATTTTAAAAATTGATTGACCCCAATGGGAATTGTTTGCCACCAGCTGTGTCTGAGGCAGAATCAAATAATAATGCTGGACTTCCCTGTCTGTGTGCTGGTGGCCTTCCCAGGGAGAAGGAATTATTGATGTGATCTGGGAAATCAGCCCAAGAAATTTCTACTGTACAAATACTTCAAAAGCAAAAAATAGCCCCACAATCTGAATCCCTGTAGTGACTAGCATAATTGTGATTGAATGAAAAGTAATCCCTAACTGATTAGAAAAAGGAAACAAAAAACTCATTCTGGCACAGGTGGGCAAATAGATTGACGTCAGAAGGGATTGTAGACTTGGGGGTTCCCTGAGAGGTATGTGACTGCAGAAGGGAAGAACTACAGAAACTGCAGAGTGAACAAAAGACAAAGGTCATAAGTTATCTTTGTTGTAAGCCCTGAGAAGGGCATCACTGACAACCATTGAAGGCTAGGAAGTTGTGTCCTTTGGAGGGGAGGATAATGTTAGTTCTGGCTGTGATGTAGTGGTAGTACCCTGGAGATTAGGAGACTGGTAAACTGTGAAGAAGACACTGGGAGAGCTGTGAAAGCTAAAGACAATCTAGTGCTTTGTCCCTTGCAGGCTATAAAGCCGTAAAGATAAATGAGCTTCTAGAGGAAAGAAGGAAGAAGGGCAACAGGTCACCAGCAAGATCTGAGTTCAAAGGTCAGAAGATAAAAACTTAAATAGGAAGCTGGGTAATATTCACTGAGTACTTCCTGCCTCCTGAGTTCTTAGTGAGGTCTCTCTGTGAGGAGAAATCCCCTACAGGCAACTGAAATACAAAAAGGGAGATTTGATCCAATACTCACTTTGTGTTTCCCAGAACTCCATGATAGGAGGAGCAGCCTGCCCCAGGAAGAGAAGGAAGGTAGATGCTAAGAGGCCTCCACTTCATATGCTTGAGGACTTTCTGTCCATCTCCTCTCTTTGCTCCTTTGGAGGCATGTCCATTTCTCTTCCCCCTTTCTAAAACCAGTTCTTTTACCTGGACCTTAAGGACTAGGGTACCCAACTGTTAAGTTTTCTGCTTTCAGAGGACTATCCAGAAAGATTGGTCCCAATTCCAGATTCCTGAGAGAGAGAATCTAACTGGCCTTGGACAGCTGAGCTATGGTCAGTAGAACAGAATGCTACAGCAGAAACGTAGCTGTGAGGTGACCATTCCTGTGGGCTTAGTTCCCAGAGAGGTGGGGTGTCCAACTTAATGAGGCTTCACTGCATTCACATGGCAGTGACATTGACAGTAGCTCCTCACACCAACTTCTGCGTAGGTCTCATTCCCTCTATGGGAAGTTCAATAATAGACCCAGGATCATGAGATGAGTGACTGGGAGAGCCAGTGCTCAGACCCAGTGTCCTCTGTCCCCAAAGCTCGTGTTGTTCCCTCTCTATAGCTCTGCAGATTTTCCCAGCATAGGAAGACAGGTCTTCCTCTGCCAATTTGTAAGCTGGAAAGTTGTTTCTTTTCCAGGATAAGCAACTCAGAATGACATTAGGCATGATACTATAGATGACTGATTTAGTAGGGAGAGAAGTTGGAATGCCTAAACTAGAAATAATCACTAGTCATAAAAATAATAACAGGGCCAGGGGTAGTAGTTCAAACCTGTAATACCAGCGGGAAGCAGAGATCAGGAGGATCATGGTTCAAGACTAGCCCCAGGCAACAGTGCTCAAAACCCTACCTGAAAAATAAACTATAGCAAAAAAGGGCTAGGGTCATGGCTCAAGTGGTAGAGCACTTGCCTAGCAAGTATGAAGGCCTAAGTTTAAACCCTAGTACTGCTGAGGAAAAAAATAAGACTGGGCATGGTGACTTACTGTAATCCCTGCTGCTCCGGCAAGGTCAAGAGGATCATGGTTTGAAGCCAGCCAGACAAAAAGTTATCGAGACCTCAAATCAATTAAACTAGACATGGTAGTAAACGCTTGTTATTACAGCTATACCAGAGGTATAAATAGAAGGTTTACTGCAAAGCCACCCAGGCAAAAACATGAGAGCCTACCTAAAAAATAACCACAGCAAAAGGACTGAAGGCATGGCTTAAGTGTTAGAGCACATACCAGCAAGCTCAAGGCCCTGGGTTCAGGCCTAGTAACACCAAAATAAGTAAATAAATGACACTAACAATTGCTAGGTATTTAAAATTAGCAAATTTAGTACTCACAACTACCCATGAAGGTAAGTAGTACTGTTATCCCATTTTCAGATGAGGAAACTAAGTTACAGAGAGACTTACTAATTTGAGTCAGCTCAAACAGCTAATAAGAGCCTGGGGTCTGGTTCCACAGAATAAGTTCCTAGCTCCTCCACCATCATGCCACCATCCTGCCACCATCCCAGAGAGCCAAAAACAGGGCTGCCTGACTAGCCTGCTGCTATTCTTGATGGCCATCTACATCTCCGACCATCTCTGGTCACATGGGGTGGTACATTCTCGACTCTAAAGTTTTTTCCCTCACTGCAGGTGCTGATGCAAGAGGAGTCCCGGCATTCTCTATCTAGCCCCGTGCGCCAGGAGATCTTTGTCACCATCACTGACCTCAGGTGACATCCACATGCACCTGACACATGCATCCTGGTTCCTCAGTCAGGGTCAATGCCAGACCCAACTGACACATCCCGTATTTTAACCTCTTAAAACTATTTAGATAGGGAAGGGGAGGCCAGTCCATGTTTCAGTGTGAGAACTTTGATTTCATATATTTTCTCATCAATATTTGAAAGACCTTGCCAGAACCTCTTTGGCATAGTTTTGTTCAAAGTATATTCAGTGGAAAGTGACTCCCACACATGCTTCGTCTCAGAAGTTCCAAGATCTGCCTGCTATTTACCTCTCCTGAAGATATGAGTTTATATTTAGTATAAACTCATGTGAAGTTTTGAAATGTCCTCTCGTTAAGGTCTTAATTACATTTACCGGTTCCCAAACTACCATTCAGCAGGGCACCCTTTGGAAATTTTTGGCTTCCCTCTGTGGCTGAGCTGGAGGAGAGCCTGGAAGAATATATCCTTCCCATAACTTCGTGGGGGGAAACTCTTCCTCTCACCTTTTGTGACTCATCCAAAAGACTGATGACCCATCTGCTGGCCCATTAACCAGTCTACCTTTCCCTTTTTAAGTACTTTGTCCCCCTCTCACCTTGTTCTTCCGAACTGTCTTTCCTTAGTTACCAAGATGTTCACCTGCTGTTTGGCTCTGAAGATCGAGATGACTTGCTTGGTCTTATCACCAAAAGTGTGATCACTCTGCCGTCTGTGAGCGCTCTTATCCAGCTGCAGGAGGCCACGCCAAACCAGTCCCACAATCCAGAGGTCACTCGCATTTTGCTTTTTTAGCGTCCCATCTACAGGGTCAGCTGATCTAAGCTTTTTGAGAGCACTTTTTTTTTAAACTAACCAAAAAATCATTTAAGTCTCGTGAATAAAATAAGTGGTTAAATTAGATAACACCTTCCTCCCCCTTTAATCTGTGTTCTTTCATTTTTCCTTTGGCTTTAGAATGAGATGGGGGTATTCCTGTGTGTGTGTGTATTTGTGGCTTTTTTGTCTTCTAGGATTTTTTTTTTTTCTTTTGATGGTACTGGGATTTGACCTCAGAGCTTTGTGCTTGCTAGGTGCTTTAAGGTTTGAGCCATGCCTCCAACCCTTTTTCCTCTGGTTATTTTTTGAGATATGGTCTTGCCTTTTGCCCAGGCTGATCTGGACCATGATCCTTTTAATTTATGCTTCCCGCTGTAATAGCAATGGCAGGTTGGATCCATTGCAATCTTTTTTGCCCAGGCTGGCCTTGAACCATGTGCTTCCTGATGTCTGTGTGCTGGTGGCCTTCCCAGTAACTAGGATTACAGGTGTGTACCACCAGTGCCTGGATTTTTTTTTAAAGACGGGGTCTTGCTGTGTGGCCCAGGCTGGCTTTGAACTTGTGATCCTTCTACCTCACCCTTCCAAGTGCTGGGATTACAGGCAGGTGCCACCATGCCCAACTTTTACAGATACTTCTTTAAGGGCCACCATGTGCTTCCTAAGCATTGAATAAGCAGTACACATTCTCATTCATGGAGCTGACAGTTTAGTGCAGAGAGACAAACCACTGAAGTATCAAGAGAAAGAAGATGCAAAATAGTGCTGTGGTTGGAAACTCAGTTGAAAACTGAGTGGTCAGTGAAAGCTTTTGAAAGGAGAGAGAGGAAAGATTCCAGGCAGAGAGAGAAGTGAGTGCAGAGGCCTCACTCTCTTCTAGGTTGCTAACCTAACTGGGAAGGCCTTTACCAAAGACTGACTGCCCTCTGTCTCAAGACATCAGAAAGAGCCACAGTCAACTTTACACGTCTCTTGATAGCCCTGTGTAGTTCCCCAGACAGAATCAGTCAGCCATGATTCCAGGAATGCTGAGCTGTCCATTTGAAAGAAGTAGTATTCTGTTTTGAAAGTATTCTATTTGAGTAGTATTCTATTTGAAAGAAGTAGTATTACAAGTATTCTGGTTCAGCTCATGCCACAAACTGTCCACAGGTACTTTTACTCTGGGTCTGACCTTTGAGGAAAGTTTCACAATGATGATAAGAGCCTTAGAAGTGCATGGTGCTTGGAGAACTTTGTGGGGAGGATAATCACCAATCCTATCCCTTTTCAGTGTCTCTACAGGCAGACGTTCCAAGCATTCTCTGAGATGCTACAGAGTTTGGTGATAAAAGACCCACATTTGGAAAATCTTGACACCATTTTTAAGGTAAACAAGATTATCAGAGGAGAAGGGAAACTATTCCTATTCACTGATGAAAGTGGAAGAAAAAAATGTAGAAGCATTAAGTTGTAGGAGGCAACACAGTAGCTGTGAGGCAGCTGTCAGCTTTGCGTCAGAGGTTTGGGCTCAAATTCTGATTGCCATTTATTGGTTATAAGTCCTTCTGCTACGTATTCTTCAAGAAATTTGTTCTCACAGAGTCTCATTTCCTCACCTTTCCATAGAGTTAATGATTTTTTTTGAGACAGGGTCTAGCTCTATAGATCTCAAACTCATTTGGGGTCTAGGCTGTACTCAAACTCTCAATTATCTTGCCTAGCTCCTGAGTACTGGGATTATAAGCATGTGTCACCATGCCCAGCTTACTGTGAGTATGAATAACTGGCTTCAATAAATGTTTCAAAAGGTTCTATAACTATTCCTTATTGACCATTCCTAGCATAGAAGGGTTTCAGCCAGGGACCAGAATCAGCCTCATAAGTTAGTAAATAGGCAGCTTCCTACCAGCTAGGACTCAAAAGTGGAAAATCATTACCTGCCCCCACGTGTAGCTGTCTAGTATATTTCAGCCACCAATGGGGATTTAGTCATTGGTGTGTATTTACTACCGTTCAAATATCTGGTCTCTTGCCCTTTTTAGATGTAAATATCCCTAAAAGGGATAACCCTTTAAGCTGTTAGTAATCATGTGCACCTGAGTGCAGATGGGCATTTATCCTTGCCATAACTGACCTTGACATTGTGTTTCTCATTCCTCTTCTATTTGTACATTAACACTCCAGCCAGGTTGCAGCTTTCCTCTTTATCCCACTGTATTTTGTATTTCCTGCCCTGGCAGCTTAATTCAAGATGTTTCTTCTGCCTAAAACCTACTTCTTTATGAGCTCCTACTTGTGGAGTGTTATCATCTCTGAGTCCTTCTCTGACCAAGTAGATGCAATTTATCCATTCCCCATCATTTTTTAATAACACATTATTAATTTTATTTTTTCCAAAGCAGATTTGAAAGGGCTAAGAGCATACAAAAGAATAGGATAATTAGTTGAAGAGTTGGGGGGTGAAGGTAAATAAGTCTAGAAATTAAGCTTCAGTAGCAACCAGATCTCCTGACCACCCAGTTCTTATGCCTCGCTTATCAACCCTAGCTCAAACTGGTTTCTTATTGCAGGTCATTCAGACATAAAAGTAGTGTGGAACTTCTCTCTCCATTTTTTTCTAACAATCAGAGTAGTGGTGTTACCTCCAATCTCCCTGATAAACCACTTAACCTACCTTTACTTTTTATAGCACATGGACCCCTGGTTACAGTCAGTCAATGACCATGAGCGGGAACGGGCCACAGCCAGCATGGCCCAAGTTCTCAAGTGCTTATCCAGAAATCTCAGTCTGAAGGTGAGCAGCCCTTTGTGGATGAGGAAAAAGGATCCAAAGCCATCCTTCCACTGCCTTTTTCCCCTTCTATTTATGATTCCCAGCCTGGGCTCTGTATCTTAAGTAGTGTCAGCACTCAGCATTATGTACATGTCTGCCCCTCTCCTAAAATGTGAGCAGTTTGAGTCTGGGTACTGTGTTTGCTAATCTTTGCATCCCCATTGCTTATGACAGTTGGAATATAATCATATAGTAAATGTTTTTGAATAAATGAATGTATAAGTATAATTTGAAAATGTCTGAGGTCCAACAGTGGCCTAGTATCTATGCAGGTTGTATCTGAAGAAATGAAGTCCAGCAGGTAAATTTAAGTAAATCAATGTAAATATCTCCCAGCATCTCAAAGAGATGCACAATGCCTCTTTTTAAATCCTCATGTTTCTCTCTTTCAGTCTCTCAATTGTTCTCAGTCCTCTCCCGTAACTTCTAAGATTTTCCCCAAACCAAAATCCCTTCTTCTATCTATTCCTTTTTCCTGCTGCAAATCCTCCTTCCCCTCCCCTGAGCAGGTCTTCTAGCCACTGGGGCTTCTCTTTCCTCTACCTGTCATTTCTCCAAACTGCATAGTAAGGCCTGGGAATCGGAAGAGAGTTTTTTGGGATAGAAATGCTGATGCCAGAATCTTCCTCAGAAAATTTCTCCTTGATATAGATGTTCTAACAGTCACATTTGAAAGCATTCCACTAGCTTTCTTATTTTTCCAAACTTCTTCCTCCTTGCTGGATTAAATTGGCCCCTCCAACTATATTACTTCCTTCCTCCAGCAACTTCTGGCCATCACTGATCACTCTACTATTCCAACAACAATGCATTTTTCTTCTTTCTATATTCTGCAAGCTCTAACTTCCACTGCAGATTAAAAGAGAAAAGAGTTTTGAATGACTCTCTTTTGTACACATAATTTCTCTCCAGGTCCTGTGACTCTTCCTCAGCATTTCTTTCCTAGAGAGAGTTGCTGGTATAAGGGTGCTCAACCTGGTGCTACTGGGGTATCCAAAAATTATATGGAGCCCCAACAGACTAGGCTCTGCCACTCATCCAATATGCTAATCAAAGAGAGGAGTAGTGGTGAATGGCAGAGAAAAGGGATTTAATCAATGTGGCCACATTGAAAAGAACAGATAAAGAGGTTCAGTGACCTCAAGTATGTCTTCAAGGGACTAATGTGAACTCTAAGATTTTATGGAAAAGGGAAACAAAGGAGAGAGTTGGATGCATAACTGAAAGAGCAGTAACCTTGGTCGAGCCATTGGTCTCATTGACCCAAGGTGTTCTGGAGAAGTCATTATTGCTATCATCATCGGAGGGAAGCAGTTTGGTTTTCCTGAGATGAACACTCCTGGTCTTGAATGCAGCCTCACTCACCACCATGGGTAATTGCCTTCATTTGGGAGTTGATCTCATTGTAAAATGATCTATCCCACAAAGTGAGTTGTCACTTGGAGTGGTTTTGGTCACTTGTCATAAAGAGGTTTATCTATCAGTCCTATCATCATTACTTGAATCTCAGTTAACTGCCAAAGAAAGCCACACAACAGGGAAAGAGTTAAAGAGGCAAAAATAGGGCCAGAGAGGGACAAAATGGAGTTAGTTAGGTCAGAGCCTATGCCCTCCTTCAGGTCGATAGTTTTTCTTACATTCAGGTATAATTTATGTACAATGAAATCCACTCAGGTTAGGTGTGCAATTCCATTAGCGTTTTTTGTTTCTTTTTGGAGACAGGGTCTTGCTGTCTTTTCCAGGCTGGCCTAGAACTTGCTGTGTAACCCAGACTGGCCTCACACTCACAATCCTTCTGCTTTTGTCTTTCCAGTACTGGAATTACAGGTATGCACCTCCATACCTGACACAGTTCAAATTGCTACAAAAACTTTTTAAAATATTTTTGATTGTAGAAAAAAGAAAACTGGGCACCTGTGGCTCACATCTGTAATCCTAGCTACTCAGGAGGCAGAGATCAGGAAGATCACATTTTGAAGCCAGTCCCAGACAAATAGTTTGGGAGACTCTATCTCCAAAAAAATCCATTACAAAAAAGGGCTGGTGGAGTGGCTCAACTGGTAAGAGTACCTGCCTAGCAGGTGAGGTACTGAGATAAACCCCAGTGCTGCCAAAAAAAAAAAATGAAGACGAAAGTAGAAAGAAAAATTATTAGCTTACTGTTATTCAGAGATAGTCACCACCAATGTTGGTTATCCCTTCCAGGTAGTGTTTTGTGCATAAGTGCAGGGATGAGGGCCTTCCCTTCAGTTCCTTCTAGTCGATTCTCTAGATGTAGCCAGAATTACCTTTAGATTCATATTTTCCTTTGCTTTTGTTTTTGTTTTCTCTCTTTGTATTTATTATTTATTTAATTTATTTTCCTTCTTCTTCCTTTTTTTCTCCTTCCCTTTTTCTTCATCCTCTTCTTTTTCCCCTTCTCTTTCTTCCAACCCATTTTTAGAATACAAGGTCTTGTGCGATAGTTCCTGCCTGCCTCCCTGATGCAAAAATGCCAACCACAGTGGCCTCCTTTAGGTTCCTCACCTCCTAAAGCTCTTGCCTTGAACTTGCTGCTTCCTCTGTTGGGAATGATCCTGTCCAACTCTCCAGTAGCCAACCCCTTTTTATTCTAAAGTGCTCAGTCCACACATATCCACCATGAAAAGGCCTTTGCTACCTGCTAATATATCTGCCCTTGCTGTCTGCCTCATCACTCTATTTTCTTTTTAGGGCTTCTTAGGTCCTTTCTTTATTAATTTATTACCTGATCCCATCTAATGGAACATAAATGCCACCAGTGATAGTGTTTGTCTTGCTCACCACAGTACCCCAGTGCCTAGCACATGGCAGATACTCACATATTTAGGGAGTCAGCTCATGTCCCTTCTCTGAGCAAAATCCTCTAATGACTTTCCATATAACCCAAAATAAAATCCCCAAATCCTTATGTAAGTTGATACACTGTTTGGCCCTTTCTCTATCCACCTCATATTTTCTTTTTTCTCACTTACTTTGCTCCAGCAACCTAGCCTACTTGTTATTCCTCACAAACACCAAACACTCCCCTCTTGGTCCTTTGCACTTGCTATTTGTTCTCTCTGCTGGAACACTCACTCTTCTTCTAAAAGTCTTCATGACTCACTTCCCTGATCATTCAAAAATAATAATTCCTATCCCTTCCCCCCTGCATTTTCTGTATCATAATATTTACCAACACTGGATACATAACAAATTTTAGTTATTTCTTTTGTGTTTTCCCAAACAGATTGTTACCTGCTTGAGCAGGGATGTCCTGTTTGTTCACTGCTTATACCTCTAGTGCCAGTCATAGTTCCAGTGAGTTAAAGATCACTTGTGCAGCTTTGTGGAGGTGTTGCTATGTTCACTGGAAACAAGTCATACTTGTTGGCATTAACAGTATTTCTGTACTGTGTTTTTAAAGAGCCATGGAAGAAATTTCTTCCTGCCTCAATCTGAGGAAATGTTGTACTTCTTCTGTGTAGCTGTTTGCATCTTGGCTTATGGACATTGGGAATCATATAATACAGAACATTGTGTGTATCTCTACATTAGCCATGAGACAGTTCAGAGTCTAGTTCTATGCCTCCTTCAAACAAAGGAAGATATGCATTCTGCATGCTAACCACATTTTTAACTTCATCTATCTTTTCTACTTAAATTTTTAAATATATCCTATTTTCTTCACTATTTTAAGTTAAATGCACTTCTCTTTCTGGTTTGGTTTTTGCTAGCTACCTTACATGTTTCTTCCATAATCAATCAATAGGTTTCTAAAATAGAATGGTATTAAGTGCTACTTAGTACTTTTTTTTTTTTTGCTTAGCAGAGTAGCACATTTTCCAGTATTATAAATTCCTTAGATACTTGATTTGTGTGTGTGTGTGTGTGTGTGTGTGTGTGTGTGTGTGTGTGTGTGTCTGGGGATTGAACCTAGAGCCTTGTGCCTGCTAGGCAAGGACTCTGTCACTGAGCTACTTGATTTCTAATTGCACATTCAGAGTTACTATATTCCTTTTGCCATTATTGAGCAATTATTTCCAAAATGTGGTCTTTAAAAACAGTGCTATGGCCAGGTGCTGTTGGCTCACACTTATGATCCTAGCTACTTTGGAGGCTGAGAGTAGAAGGATTATGGTTCAAAGCCAGTCCAGGCAATAGCTCATGAGACTCTATTTTGGAAATATCCAACACCAAAAATGGGCTGGCAGAGCGGCTCAAGTGGTAAAGCACCTGCTTTACAAGTGCAAAGCCCTCAGTTCAAACCCCAGTCTCACCAAGACAAAACAAAAATCAGAGTTACAATGAACATCTTTATACATGAAGCCTCTTCTTTTTCATGTTTACTTTGGCTGGTTTGCACTGTCTAATGCCATTGGCTAGCTATGTTGTACCTGTAGCATGTCTACATGCTAACTGCTGACCCCTCAGAGCCCTAAGGACTGAATGTGACCCTTGTACTTCTTTTGAGTTTGGGGTGCAAGTGGCATTCCTTCTCAACAGCTCCAACTTAAGGCACTAAACGAACCTGTATTCTGATGGCACTTTTCTCTTTCCTTCTCAATTAGCTTCCCTTGCAATTCCAAAGACTTGGACACCTGGTGGCTCTGATGGCGCTGCTATGTGGGGACCCACTGGAAGAGGTGGCTGAGGAGGCTGCAGAAGGCACACACTACCTGCTGCATATCACCCTCAGGCTTAAGTGTAAGGCACTGCTGAAGGCACTGAGGCCCGAATCAATTCCCAGCACAACATAAACACCAACTTTTCTTCCCCATGCTCTAGAAAGACTTTCATAAAGAAAAGATGCACAGTCCATAGTAGAGGTGAAGCAATGCTGACTTAAACATTAGAATTATAGCACTGAATCAGACCCATAAGTGCCATGTGACCCCACACACAAGCTTAAGTGATTAATTTGGTCAGAAATGAGAGAGGTTCTTAGGGCTGGTGGAATGGTTCAAGTGGTAGGGTGCTTGCCTAGCAAGCTCAAGGCTCTGAGTTCAAATCCCCAATACTGTAAAAAAAAAACTGTGGGAGAGGTTCTTGCCATCATTTTGGGCCTTTTTCATTTATTTATTCCATAAATGTTTATTTAGTACTTAACTTAGGATCCAAGAGTACGAGTACACAAGTGGCCTCAGTCCTTGCACTACAGACAGTCTAGTGGGGAATCCAGACAGAGAGTTGACAAGTGACTATTATTAGGAATAATGAGAACTGGAAGTGTAGCTCAAGTGGTAGAGCGCTGCTTTGCAGGTGCAATAACCTGAATTCAAACCCCAGTCCCACCAAAATAACACAAAAAAGAAAGAATGAAAACTGTTATGAAAGGAAATTACAGAGGCCATAGATAAAAACTGAATCTAGCTATGAGATTCAGAGAGACCTTTCTGAAGATCACCTGAAGACTAAAGAGCAATCAGTCACATCAGGCTGGGGGATCAGCATAAGCAAGAGCCTCAGCAGGTGTGAGCTAGGGGATTTTGAAAAAGGAACAAGTCATTGACTTCCCCAGCTAGAAGGTACTTTAGAAGATGTCTAACCCAGCAATCTCAGTGTTCAAATATTAGTCTGCTCCAGCATTGCCCTTCGGCTTACTCATCCCACAAATAAGGAAGCTCTGTGCTTTCCCAAAGCTTCCATTCCATCTCTAGGCAGCTCCTTGTATGAGCAGTGCTTACCAAGATTCACAGCAAGGAAATGCAATTGATTATTCATTCAACAAATATTTACGAAGCCCCTATTGTTCTAGGAATGCATTGGTAAATAAACAAGACAGAAAAGATTCCTTACCCCCAGGGAACTTAGTTTCTAGTAAGAGAGACGGTATCTTCAACCAAGAGCTCAAAGATGTCCCACGAATAAATTTCCAGCAAGATGAAATCACACTAAAATGTGAGAAAAACAAGGGATGATAAAGGAGTGTTGACCAACTCAATAATCAGTAAAACTAGACACATAGTTATCAAATTTTTGTTAGGCCTGAGCTTCATAGGGAAGCCCCCCAAAATCCCTCACCACTGAGGAAGCATGTCTTATTTGTACTCACAAATCAGTCAAAGGCTCTGATCTTACAAAAACTCTTTTCTTTTTCCTTCAGTCCTTTTTCTATGTTGCTCCACAAAAAAGGGGAAACAAATCAGCCTTTAAATTAACATATGCCCCCTTCCCCAGGCATTTTTGTTCCAGTAAGATCTTGGGATTCACTTCAAACTGGAAATCAACCAGACTTGTTAAATCATAAAGAAGACAAATGTGCCAGACTATAATAACAATTCATATTTTCTTTCTAGATGTCACTCATGACAAGATAAATCACCAGAGCTTGAAAAAAGCATTGAAAAGATGTCGTGAACTGCTAGAGCTCTACAGTATCAAACACTTCTACCGCCATCCCTTCAAAATTGCCCAGGTAATCAGGATGGCTAGAAGGAAAAAGTCAGAGGGCTTGACATGTTGGCGAAGGTGGGGAGCAACATTTCATTGGCTTGTTTGTGTAAAATGGTAAACATCTCTTTGGAAAACATTCTGATTGTTTCTTATAAACTAAACCTATAATATTGACCAGTGGATGTGTTCTGTATGGTTTGTAGACTCTTACATACTTCTTGTCTTAGACTAGTCATGTTCGTGACTCTTACACACCTTTCCTCTTAGTTCAGTGGTTTAGGTTCACGTGTCAATGAGGACAGTGTCACTTTTGGATTTCTCTTTGAATTAACTCTGCCTTCCTAAGTGCCAGCAACTTACACATGTAAAGTAAGCCTCCTTACACACAAACCATGCAAGAGAGTGTGGTTGAGCCAACAAGCCATATGCTTTAAGTAGTTACTCATTATTCAACTAGTAGTTATGCATCTGTCAGGTGACAGGCATATTAGAGATTGGGGGAAAACCCATAGATCATACTTGTGTAGGGTTCAAGGTACCAGGTAATTCAGTTGTCCTGTGCATTACTTTCCTCTGTATAAATTGGTATAACTCAGTTGTTGTAAGGGTTAAATAGAATGTTGTATAGAAAATGCTTCACTTTGCTTGTCAAATGGTAAGTGTCAGTAAAGTGTACCTATTGTAATCACTTTGTTCACTGCCAAGTGCAAAAAGAAGCAGAATGACACATTTTTTTGAGTGTTGTCTCCTGATGAGGCATTTTAGGCACACCAGGATGTTGTCACCTATCTAAAACTAGACCTTTCCTTTAGTCTCTTTCTGAGGGTCTTAGGATAAAAGTTCTCCCTAAACAAGGCCCTGCACAGACTTTACTAATGAACATTGGGTTGCTTCCAGTTTTCCACATTAGTAAACAAGACTGAAGTCAAAAGCCTTGCATATCTGTGTACACTCCTCTGTTAACTTAGAATCTAGTTGTATTCCTTCACTGTTCTTTCAACCATAGCATAGCTCTTGAAAGTTCATTATTTCCTAAACCATTCTAGGTCTTTGAAATTTTCCTGGATCCGACTGAGCTCTGCCAATTTGTAATGACTACACTGGATGGCTTGAAAAATCTGCCACATCCCTGTACCCAGCAGGCAGCAGGAGAGTTGCTGATAACGTTAGTGAAAAATGCAGAGTCCCGATTTGAGAAGGTAAAGCTCAGGGCCCATTTTCTGGTTTTGAAATATCTGTGAGGCCTGTTCACTCCTTAGCTGTGAAGGTCCTGCTGCTGCTCCTGGTCAGCTGAGAACAACCACTGATAGGGACAGGGCCAAAACCTTGTTCCATCACTCACAAATACTCCTCTATTCAATAGGCATGTGCTAGCCAGCCCCACAGGAGTGGCCGACTTAGCCTAAAATCAAGAGAATTTATCTAACTATATCTAAAATTGATACATCAAGAAAAAACAAAAAGGCTGGGGATATAGCTCAGTGGTTTAGTGTTTGCCTCGCATTTATGAGGCCCTGAGTTCAATCCTCGGTACCACAAATAAATAAATAACAAAAAAGAAAAGAAAAAGAAATAATCTAATTATATTACCTAAAATATAGAAGGATAAAGCCAGGCAAGGTAGTACACATCTATAATACCAGCACTTGGAAGGCTGAGCCAGGAAAATTGCAAGTTCCAGTATAGCCCAAGCTACATGGAGAGACCCTGTCTCACAAAAAGTAAATTTAAAAATAAAATATAGAAAGACATACGTAAAGAGTTAAAAAGGATAAAAGTAGTTGTTTCCTTCTTAGGTAATAGGAAAAGGGAGAGTCTTGAAGTACTACTGAACTTAATTAAATTGTGTGCCTATTACACTTTGACAACAATAAAAGTAAGAGTTGGGTATATCTCAATGGTAAATCATTTGTCTAGCATGCATGAAGACTTGGGTTGGATCCCCAATACCACAAAAAAATTAAAATAATGTATTGGCCAAGTGGCTCAAGCCTGTAATCTTAGCTACTCAAGAGGCAGAGATCAAGAGGATTGAAGTTTGAGGCCAGCCTGGACAAAAATTTCACAAGACCCCATCTCAGCCAATAAAAAGCTGGGTGTGGTGGTATAAGCCTGTCATCCCAGCTACACAGGAATCATAAATAGGAGAATCTTGGTCCAGGTTGGCCCAAGCATAAACATGAGACTGTATTTGAAAAATAGACCAAGTGTGAGAAGTTTAACCAAAAGACTTATTACATTATCCAGTAATTGTATATGTATTAAATATACTTACATTAATATTATTCTTAATTAATTAAAAGTACTGAATTGAAGAATATAAATATATATTCTCTCTTTTTTTTTGAGACAGGGGTCTCACTATGCTGCCCATCCTGGCTCCAAACTCAACATCCTCTGGCCTCAGCCTCCCTTCTAGTTGGCATTACAGGCATGGATCACCACACCCAGCTGACATTCTTAAATATATATAAGAAGTTCGGACAGAGAGTATTTTCCAGGATGGGTTAAGTGATTCAACAGTGGTATCTAAGACTCAGGGCTTTTCCATCTTTCTACTTTTCCTGGTTGTCACAGCAATTTCAAGCATTCTGAGTAGATAAGACTATCCAGAGGCTGGGGTAGGACTCAAGCAGTATAGTGCCTGCCTAGCAAGTGCAAAGTCCTGAGTTCAAACCCCAGTACTTAAAAAAAAAAAAAAACTATCCAAAAGGAAGGGATGTGTTGCCCTCCTTTTTTGGAGGGAAGAAAATCTTTCCCCACAGCTCCCAATAGATTCTCCCTTATGTTGCCTTGGCCAGCTACATCACCTGCCCATCCTTCAACTAGCTTCTAGCAACTGGTAGTGATAGCAACTTTATGTCAGGTTTTGAGAAGCTGACAGTGCCACATCGACTTAGAGCCAAGA
Source organism: Castor canadensis (assembly GCF_047511655.1). NCBI lineage: Eukaryota > Metazoa > Chordata > Mammalia > Rodentia > Castoridae > Castor > Castor canadensis. The sequence goes on along the minus strand of NC_133390.1, from coordinate 160,604,497 downwards.
GTCTGTGGGTGGGGAGTGTAAGTAGTCCAAGTAGAGAAATGGACCAAAGCCCTGTGGCTCCTGCTTCCATTGCCTGGCCTGATCAACATGGCTGAAGGAAGGTGGGTATGGACTCTCTGCCATAATCAGTCAGAGTGGAAAACAACCCAGCTTCCACACAACACATTTATTAGTTTGTTCTATTATAAAATCAATATGTAATCATTGAAGAAAAATTAGAAAAATAGATAAGAAAAAATCTAACATCCCATCACTCAAAGATACACTGTTAACACCTGTGTATTCAGTGCTGGGGGTGGAACCCAGGTCCTCACGCATGCTAGGTAAGTACTGTACTACTGAATCAGACCTTCAGCTCCTTAAGTATAAGACATTTTGTTTCAAAGTCACTCCTAAGACATAAGTGACCACAATATCCTCAAAAATCATAAATGTCCCACAAGATTAAGGTATTAGTGATTTCTTTTTCTTCTTCAGGTGCCAGAAATTATAGGAGTTATCTGTGCCCGGCTATCCATAATCAGCCAGCCTAAAGTTCGCCAACAAATCATAAATACTGTGAGTCTGTTTATCTCCAGGCCCAAGTACACAGATATAGTACTCAGCCACCTTCTGTGTCATCCAGTACCATATGACAGGTAACAGAACCTTGTATAGTCTCTGAATTAGATTGGGGTATGTGACATAGTTCTGAGTATTATAGAACATGGTTCTTCTCAACAATCTAATGAGACTGTCATAGAGGAGATAAGGTACAGCTAAATGCCTGTGATATAAATCAGAATACAGTGCATAAACACAAATAAGCCAACAAATCCACAATGAAGACTATTCTATAAGATAGGTGGGCTGAACTCTTCACAAAAGTTAATATCACTGGTGGTGGGGCACTGTACTAGATAAAGAGATACTAAAGTGACATAACCCAGTGTAATACATGACCTCAGCTGGATCCTAGATCAAAACAAAAGCTGTAAAGAAATTGGAGGAAATATTTAAATATGGTAACCCTACTAGGTTCTTAAATGAAGATAATTTACTTAGGTATGAACTGGCACTGTGGTTATGCAGAGGGATTTTCTTATTTTGAGAAAATAGTGAAGTTATTTAGGGGTGAAACACAACAATGTCCACATCTTACTTGAAGGATACATTAAAGAATGATTTTGTCCCAAAGTAAATAAATAAAATAGTACATAAAGAAGAAGAAAGTATAAATATATTCATAGAGAGCTGTGTGCCAGTGTCTCACACCTATAACCCTAGCTACTAGGGAGGCAGAGTTCAGGAGAATCAAGGTTCAGTGCCAGCCCAGGCAAATAGTTTGAGAGACCCTATCTCAAAAATACCCAACACAAATAGGATTATTGGAGTGGCTCAAGTGGTAGAGAACCTGCCTAGCAAGCATGAGGCCCTGAGTTCAAACCCCAGTACTGCCCCTCTCTTTATATATGTATGTAGTATATGTATGTATATATGAATATATATGAATAAAATCCTAGAGACAAGAAGGCCTTTTAGCTGGGTGTTTTTACACTGGTAGCTCCAGGAGATGCCACTTTAACCAGAGAAGCACCTGTTTTTATCTGCTTTCTATACTGTGATTCTGGGCAACTATTTTATTTGAAGAAAAGCTTTCTCTGTTTTTTGTTTTTGCAGGCATAAAACAAAATTTTAATCCACATATTAGAAGGGTATTTTATGTAAAAATCAACCTAGAGCAGTTAATAGCTTTCTCTGTTTAAACTGTCTGAAAACCACTCTTTTAAGTGCATGGTTCTCACATGTCTTGGCATAATAGTGCTGTTCTTTAAGCTGAACTTTAGAAGTTTCTTGCTTTCTTGCATTCACAGATTAGAAATACAAAAGTAGGGAATGAAATGTTGGGATAGTGTCTAATACTCTCAATTTTTAGAGTAAGTCTCATATAGATAGTAGAATGACCAACCATACTCAGTGGTTGAGTGGTTGGCCTAGCATGCATGAGGCCCTGAGTCTGATCCCCAGTACCACAAAAAACAAAGGAACACCACTGTCTATAGCACACAAAGATGCCTAGATAGATTCTGAAAATAAGAAAAGAGAATGGATTGAGCTAAAGGTATAGCTCAGTGGTAGGGAGCTTGCCTAGCATGCAAGAGGTTCCATTAGATCCCCCGAACCATGGCGCGGGGAGGGAGGAGATATTTAAAAGCCTAGCTCCAATCTTCCCTCCTCTGTTCTCCTCCACAGTGTTTATGTAACTCTCAGGCACTACATTTGAATCAATGCTAGAAAGAAAAAAAATTTTGATAGAATCTCAGTATTTTGTCAAGGCTGATCTTAGCTATAATGTCAAAATTTTGAGAAATTAATTTTTCTTTAAGAAAAGATTTAAATAGGATCTAAGTTTTGTCTTAGAACTTGACCTTAGGAAATATGGGGACCATACATTGGAATGAATAGATGTGTCTATGAATGCCTTCTGTGGACCTGGCATTATGCTACCTCCTGAGAGATCCAGACATGATCCCTTCTGCTAAAGGGAACAGACAGACACACACATAAAGAATTGACATGCAAGACTGAGGCAACTTCTATAAAGAAGAAATTTGAAACATGTTATGAGAATTCCCATGAGACATGTGGTGAAGAAACAGCAAGCTTCACAGAGATGACACTGGAGCTGGACCTTGAAGGGTGTTGATTGGCAGGATAGAGTTGGGGAAGGGACCTTCCAATTTAAGAAAATGACATAGGCAAAGATATGGGGTGTTCAAAATCCATGGTTTGTTTGGCAAAGTTGAATGGTATGGGGTGACTTAGAGTATGTGATAGTCAAGTGGTGGGACTGACAAGCTTAGGACCAGTATATGAATGGCCTTGAAGTCCATGCCTAGGCAATGGGAGCTTGATTCAATAAAACCTTTTGAGTTACTATTATGAAAATAATAGGTTGTCTATTGATACCTGTTTTTGTTTTTGGCAGTACTGGGGTTTGAACTTAGGGCCTTGTGCTTGGTAGGCAGGCACTGTATAGCTTGAGCCACTTCACCAGCCCTACTATTGATATCTTGAAAAACTGAACAGGGAGAAGATTAGATCCCAACTCTAGGAAGGTTGTGATCATCTCAGGCCTGGGATAAGCTGCTCTCCTGAAACCTTTTGGATTTGTAGGCATCTGGCTGAGTTGTGGAGAACCCTGGAAGTAGAGCTACCCAGCACAACCTGGATCCTGTGGAGGCTCCTGAGAAAGCTGCAGAAATGCCATAATGTTCCCATACAAAAGAAGATGGCCTATGTGGCTGTTGCTGTAAGCCATTGAGCTCTGTCCCTCTAATTTCAGCCCACCATGCTCCCCTCCAAGGATAACTGCCCCATCTAAAGAGTGTTGTTTTTGGTCCCTTTCAAAGTTTGCTTCTGACACTGGTAGAGCAGCTCAAGTGGCTAACAAGTGTGAGGCCCTGAGTTCAACCCTTAGTGCTACTAAATAAATAAATAAATTTAAAAAATTGTCATAGCTAGCGGTAAACTTGTGAAGAAAATCTTTAAGTAATATAGAAGTGTATAAAATAGAAAAAAGAATGGAGAGTAAATATTTTAGGCCTCTCAGGCCATACATAGTCTTTGTCACATATTCTTTGGGTTTTGTTTTGTTTTTCAATAATCCTTTAAAAAATGTAAAACCTTTATTCAGGCACAGTGCTATGTGCCTATAGTTGTAGCTACTTGGGAGGCTTGAAGTTGGAGCTTGCGGCCAACCTGGACAACATTGCAAGAACCCCATTAAAAAAATTCTTAGACCATATCTAAACTGTTTAGAAGTATTTATAAACTCATATATATATATATATATATATATGCACACATACATACATAAATAAGCTTTTTTGTGTACATATTTAATGTTTTCCCCATTTTTTTTCCTTTTAAATACACTTTTTAAAGCAGTTTCATGTTCACAGCAAAACTGAATAGAAAATACAGAAAGTTGTTAAAAAAAAAAAAAAAAGGCCAGGCACTGGTGGCTCATGTCCTAGCTACGTAGGAGGCAGAGATCAGGAGAATCAGGAGAAGCCAGCCCTGGCAAATAGTTCCGAGAGACCCTATCTTGAAAAACCCTTCACAAAAATAAGGCTGGTGGAGTGCCTCAAAGTAAAGGCCATGAATTCAAGCCCCAGTACTGCAAAAAAAAAAAAAAAAAAAAAGCCTCTACCCACGCGCAGTTCATCTACTATCAGTATATACTTTTTAAATTATTTTCTCCCCTACCAGTTTCTGGTCTACATTTTCATGAGACAGCATCAAGTCTGACCTTGAACTTGCTATGTAGCTCAAGTTGGCTTCCAACTATCTATCTTCCTATCTTAGTCTCCCAGGTGCTAGGATTATAGTGTACGCCATCATACCCATCTTGATCTGAATTATTATCATAACTTTTTTAGCTTCCAAAATTCTTTCAACATTTCTAATCTGCTATTGTCTTCTGTTCTCTGTTCTTACAAGCTTATGTGTTTTTGGTTTTGGTGGTACTGGAATTTGAACTGAGCCTCATGCTTGCTAGGTAGGTGCACTCTACCACTTGAGCCACTCTGCCAGCCTTTTTAAAAATATCTGTAATGTCACTTTACTATAGTTTTAGAATTTAGGGAAAATAAAGGCATATTTTCAATCTAGTTATAAAATTATATCTATGTACACATAATAACATCCATCTATATATAAATATTAATAAGGTTATACTGCACATACTTTTATTTAACAATATATGAACTACTGTCTTGTCTGAATATACAGGGATCTCGGCTATCCTTACCCTGGCTATATCATCTTTTTAAATTTAATTTCATTTTTTTTGAGACAGTGTCTGTATAACCCAGTCTAGCCGCTAATTCATGATCCACCTATCTCCACCTTCCCAGTGCTGGGATTATAGGCACGAACCACCGGCTTTAGCCATTTATTTTTAATTACTTTTTAAAAAAATAGATCTTACATGGTACAGAATCATTTTTTGTTTTTTTTTCTTTTTGTATTTTGAAATGGGGGGGTCTCTGTGTTGTCCAAACTGGCCTTAAACTCCTGGGCTTAAGGCTCAGCCTCCCAAGTAGCTGGACTACACATATGCAGCACCCTTGGGTAGGGGGAGGGGCCACTGGTGATGAACTCAGAGCCTCTCAAATGTGAGTCAAGCAGTCTACTACTTGAACCACACTCCAGCCCTTTTGTTTTTTTGCTAACTTTGCCTGGGGGTGGTCTTAAACTCCTCCTGCTTCACCTTCCAAGTAGCTGAAATTACAAGCATATACCACCATACCCAGTTACTCAGAATCATTTTTAATATCAAGTTTCTTGTTAAGTGAACATTTTGACATTTTTCAAACTTTTGCCATTAAAACATTGTTACAGCAAACCTAATCATAACATAGTCATATACATTCAGTATTCTCTCAGGATAAAGGCCATTGGAGGGGATTCTGGGTCAAAGAGTGAATGTATGTAAAATTTTGATTCATTGTCCTCCAGAATGTTGCTCCTCCCCTGTGTTCCCTTCAACCTCACTGCACTGAGCATTCCCATCACTGCTGCCTTGCTGTTAAGTGAAAAATGAACCTTTTAATTATATTTTTGTTTTTGGTTAGGTTGAATGTTTGTGTATGTTTTTTAATTGGCCTTTTATATTTCATCCTTTGTGATTCATCTGTTCATGTTTTGTGCACCAGTTCTTCCCAAATTTAATATGCACACAGAGCATAATCACCTGGGAGTCTCAGTAAAACATTGATGCTGATGTAGAAGACCTGGGTGGGGCTTGAGACTCCCCATCTCCAACAGCTCCCAAGTGATGCCAGTGTTGCTGGTGTGTGGCCACACTGGTCAGCAAGCCTTTACATTTTTTCATCCTGGTATGTCAGAGCACTTGATTAAGAATAACACATAGACACAGATGCTTTTCTGAGTTGTTATTTGTTGTCTACACTTGTAACTTTTGGTGTGGCTTTTTATTTGTATATAGTCAAGTATGTTAATAACTTTATGACTTCTGGATGTCAAGTCTCCTCACTCATTGGTGACATTTTTTTCCAGTTCTAAGGATTGAACACAGGGCCTTGCGCCTGTTAGGCAAGTGCTCACCTACTCCACTCGTACTCATCTCCCCTTCACGTCCATGTCCCTGTGTTTATTACTACTGCTGTCCTGCCTGTGGGATAGTAGAACCAGAAAGCGTGTTCTGGCACAAACATAAACAAAGCAAGGTGAGGCTTTGGGTCAGCAGCAATCACTCATGCTCTGTGCCTTTTCTGTCACAGGCAACGGATGCCCTTTATGAGGTGCTTGTGGGAAACAAGCTGCGAGCAGCCATGTTCCGACTCTTTCCTCAGCTTCTCGTGACGCTGCTCATCCAGATCCACCACAGCATCGGCCTCACCATGTCTGACGTCTCCATCCCAAGTGGCCTGTATGCAGAGAAGGAACTGTCAACAGAGGTCACACCTTTGTGGTACTGCACATTATCATTTCATTGACCGTAACGCTTAGTAAGCACTGGGTACTATGGTGGGCACTGGATAGTCAAGATATGGTCCCAATCGTGAGGGAGCATACAGTCCACAGCCCTCACGGGACACCAAGATGACATGCCCAGCAATCATTCTGGGCTCTCATTGGTTCCTTTAGTTTTCTTGGTACGCAGGTAAATTTGGTTGTCTGGGTCCAGATACCTTGCAAAATAATATGCGATACCATGACTGATAAAACAAGTAGACACAAAGACAAGAAAAGCAGCTCAGACCTATCCCCAAAATTGTACTGTTCCAGTGAAATGATTCCTCATTTCAACTTTATTGAACGGAGAAATGTTTTTAGTTCTCTATTAGGGTCTCAACAGAAATTTCTTAGTGTTGCCATGGTAAATGGGTTTCTTTCAGAGGAAGTGCTATAATGTGGAATATTTAAGAACACCAGACTAAGAATCAATGGACCTGAGTTCTAGTTATTCGTCCATTTAACCAGCAGCATATCCTGGCAAATCTGTTGTTCTATGCCTCAGCTTCCTTATCTATAAATGAAGACTCCAGGCCAAGTGCTCTCCCAAGAATTCTTCTAGCTTTAAGATTTTACTGAGGCTTTGTTCAGGATATCAGTTCAGTAAGTAGTTTTTTAAATCTGTGGGGATACATTTTAGGGGTGTAAATTGTGTCTCAATAAAGATTCTTAAAACGTCTTTCAAATTGTTAGAGAATTAGGAGTCTTTGGAAAATCTAGAAAAGGGAAAATTACAGTCTAGCAGCTGTCAATGTGTGGCCCTCCCCAGTGAGAATGGAATGATTAGGTACTTGCAAGTTGGTGAGACCTATTCTGTTCACCCATGCTGTTTTTGTTCTACTTAGCTTTGCCCTGCAAGCTACAAAGACTCTTCTCCTCAGAACATTGTGCTGGCAGGAATTCAACATCATGGAAAAGAATGAAGGATGGACTCTTCTGGAAGGAGACTGCCATCTTCAGGGAGTATTTCTCCTTGCTAAGTAAGTATAATACTCCTGTCATAGTATATTTATCTGCTCCAAATCAGCATGGTTTTCAATAGTTTTTCTCCCTTTTAGTTATTACAGCAACTAAAGTAAGATAACCTTCTCATAAGAGAGTACACAACCTGCGCGCCAGTGGCTCATGCCTGTAATTCTAGTTACTCAAGATCCTAGCTAACTGTGATAAGTTCAAGGCTAGCCCAGGCAAAAAGTGAGAACCTTTCTCAAAAATACCCAACACAAAAACGGCTGGTGGAGTATCTCAGGTGGTTAAGAGCACCTGCCTAGCAAGTGTCCCTAAGTTCAAATCCCATTACCACCAAAAAAAATAAATATCCATAATGCCAGGCAAATTTTCCAAATGTCCTGATCTTGCCATAGCCTCCTGTATACCTGAAGGTGGTCAGAAATTTCAAAGGGCCCCATCCTGAGGAACTGCCACTTGGGTAGGAGCATGTCTGAGAGTCCTGTTGTTTTGCAGTGCTTTGCTGGAAAGAAATCAACTCCTCGCACATAAGATCATGTACTTGCTAGTCCCGCTACTTAACCGAGGGAATGACAAACATAAACTCACGTCTGCAGGCTTTTTTGTGGAGGTAAGACTTGACCTCCAGAAGCTGGGTTCAGAAAGCCAGTGAAGCCGTAGAATCTGCCTTCCACTTAGTGTCAGACTGGGTTCCATTTCAGACATGCAATAGAAATATTGAAGTTCTTTTTCTACACTTTCATTATTCATATTCCTTGTGTACCTGCAACATAATCATCACCCTGTACTGTATGTGCTGTATCATAGAGAATTCAAAGGAAAAAATATATTTTGGAGTTGGTGAGAAGGCAGCTCTCCTCATGAAAAAAAAGGGTTTCAAGGTCATTTCTTTGGCTGACTCCTGGGTTCTTTCAGCTCCTCCAGAGTCCGGTGGCTAGGAGACTGCCCCGCACATACTCCACTGCCCGCTTGAAAGACTGGCTGCATCACGGAAACAGTCACTTCAGAATTGTTGCCCTGAGAGGACTATGCAACCTTCTTAGACACCAAAAGATGGTAAGGAGGCCCTGATCACTGATTCCTGTCACAAATAGAACACTGACAGCAGCTGAAGAGAACTGTGTAGCCTGGGGACAGGAGTAGATGGGAGAGGTCTTTTTCTTTCTACTTTTGTTTTTTCTTGGCAGTACTAGGATTTGAATTCAGGGCCTCACACTTGCTAGGTAGGCGCTCTACCATTTTAGCCACTCCACCAGCCTGAGAATGTCTTTTTCACTGTACATACTTTTGTACCATTTGAATTTTTACCTAGGAAATATGCAAGTACTGACTATTAAAATATTAAAATTTTAAAAATCCAAGTCACAAACATTTATATTTTAAACCTGTAATTTCTGTGGGAGGTACACTTATTGTCATTATAACTTGAACAACATGTAGGTATCATTTGCCTTGTACTATGTTGCTCTGTGGAGTAACCTGATGCTTCCAAGATGCTTATCATCTAAGAGGGAGCTCACTGGTATTCATGCAGGAAAACAGCTCATTTTCCACAGGTCTCACTAGGAAACTAGGCTATAATCAGAAGAGACCAGTGATCCCTGAGGCTTCAGTTTTGTCACTTGAGTTCTATTTCTTTTATTTGAAAAAAATCTGTATCTATATATCCACATACACATATATCTGAAGCCAAAGTGACAAAGTGTATGTTAATCCTGGTTGATTGGATGCATGAGTATTTGTTGCTTTATTCTACTTGCTTACATATACATAGTGTATATATGTGTGTGAACGTGTGTTGATTTTTTTTTTTTTAGACAGGGCCTCACTATACAACCCAGGCTGGTCTGTAACTCATTGTGTAGCCCAGACTGGTCTTGAACTCGTGATCCTCCTGCCTCTACCTCCCAAGTACTTATCATCTTACCCATCTTGTATGTGTTTTAAAACCCTGAGATTGAACTAGGAGTTTCAGAAGAGCTGAATCCCAATTCAAAATAGGAAAGACTTTCAAGGGTGCTCAATCAAATTCTGATGAATTCCTATCAAGGAATCTTTAAGCCTGTTTGGATACCTTCTGTATTAGGAAACTTGCTGTGACCTGACTTAGCTATTCCACTCTATTTTAGGACCCATTTCTGTCCTGTAAGGCATTCTCAGCAACTCTGTCCCCTCCTCTACATATCAGGCCTGCTAATATTGAGAGAGAGCAATCATGCCCTCTTTACCTCTCCATCCTGGACTAGCTAGAGCTATAGAAATCCAGCAAGCACCAGGTATTGAGTAAAGGTGGGAGCCCTCCCTTTGGACTTCTAGGAGAGGTAGTCATGTGCTGCTTTTGGACACACAGAGGGAAGACATCAAGAGCCTATTGCCATCAATCTTAGACAGCCTGTGTGAAACTGATGAGAGGATTGTTTTATTGGCCATCCAGATACTCCTGCAGCTTGTCAGGACAATGGACTTTACCACCCTGTCTACCATGATGAAGACCCTGTTCTCCTTATTTGGTGATGTAAGTCAATAAGAGAGCAGAAACTTCCCTAGGGAGAGGGTAATTGGCATACCATTGAGTAGAAGTTAGAATAGTAATAAGTACATCCTATTTTATATAGAACATCTTACTTTTAGAGCATTTTCAAATGTCCTGCCTCAATACCCTAAGAGGTAACCCATGATGTTAGAAACTTACTAAGGCATTACCCTGCTCTGTGGGAGATGGAAAGAGTTTGTATAGGAGAAAACATTGTCTTTGCTTTCAAGGAACAATTGACACTAGGTCAAATAAGATTTTTCAAAAATGCACAGAGCATAATGACCAGCATACTTAGAAGAGTAAAACATGCCAAGGCTGGAATTTCGAATTTCAGCAAAAGAACATGTATGAACATATAATACCAACATTAGGAACAAGCTTTGACAATGACAGGTGTGACTGTACCCATGTCTAACTTATAGAGTGAGAGAACAACAAGAGTGCCAAACAGCAGGTCTGGCTGTCTCCATATATATTTTGTTTCTTACCCTCAACTACATGCAGATAAATAGCCTCATGTTAAGATTGACATGTCAACCCACCTAGACTTCTTATAAGCTAAGCATGAACACATTCAGTGAGTTCCTTCTCTGTGGATATTCTCTTCCTAGGTGAGACCCGATGTTCATCGTTTCTCTATGACCCTCTTTGGGGCCTCCATAAAGTATGTGAAACACACAGATAAGAAGGGTGTGGAGAACCAAGTGCTGGACAGCTTGGTCCCACTACTTCTGTATTCTCAGGATGAAAATGATGCAATAGCAGAGGTAATGCCTACTTGTCAACTTCTTTCAGCCCTAAATAACTCTAAATCCAGACCCAACTCAGCAAATAATTGTTCATATCTTTGAGGGCAGGGACTTTGTAGCACCATCTTTTTTTTTTTCCCCCTTTGTCTTCTGGCACAGAATTATCTTTCAATTATTTTGCCTCAGTGAGTTGTAGAAAATCTTACTTCTAATTTCTATGTAGCAAATTATGGCCCTTTGTGGGTAAGAATCACTATTAGCCCGCTTTGTAGCCTCACCACAATTTTCAGTCTGGCACAGAGCACTAAATATAGTGTGCAATTCAACACACACCTTTTTTTTTTTTTTTTTTTTTGGCAGTACCAGGGATTGAAATCAGGCTCTTGCACTTGCTAGGCAAGTGGACTACTACTTGAGCTATTCTGCCAGCCATCAACACATTCTTTTGTTGATGACAAATATTCTATTCATTCTTCTTTCATTTCAAGGACTACTTCATGGCCTTGAAACAAATAACTTGTATTGAGTTTAAGTCAGAGAGCGTTAGCCTCTCTGACCATCTTGAGAAGATTTTACCTCCCCTAAATCTTCCAAGAGTTTTTGCCATGAGAGTTGTGGTTTTCCATTTAAGCCATCCTAGTCTTAACTGAGTGGTGGGTGGGAGGTTGGAATGTCATCATCATCTGTCACATATACCATAAGCCTGTTCCATCCAACATGCCAACTATAAACACTAGTTGCAGCATCCCAGGGATGCTGTGGTTTAGGCCACAGGAAAGGAGGTAGAGTTAGAACACAGGATTCTGGAAGAATGCTGGAGTTCTCACCTCTGTATGTTCCTCCTTACAGAAATGAAAGTCAAGGTTGCAATTTCAGAAACAGGATTGAGGATTAGGATGACCTTGACAACTTGTAGTGGGGAAAGGTTTGTGGCTCTAGAGCCATAAGTATAAAACATTTCAGACTCCAGTAAAGTAGAGAGCAGAACTTCCCAAGGTGGTAGGGAGGCATGCCCTGTGGAGCTGACAGATACTTGGAGGCATTGAGATCCCACTCCCACCCTGCAAGCCCTTGACAATCAGGCAAGGCATAGAGTAGCCAAGGCTCTCAGCTTATTTCCCTACAGACCTTGAACAACTTCTAGCTGCTTCTTCCAGACTCCTCAGAGGATAGATAGTCTAAGCAGAGAGGAGGTCTCTAACATAAACTTAGTTAGTAGTCACTGGCACAGAAAACATAATGCCTATACAGCTACCTCTTCTCTTATAAGAATTAAAATAAGAATAAATCATATCCTTATCTCCAGCTAAATTCCTCCAAGACTTGTCATACTGAATTTTGGTTTTATCATCCCTGTGGTAATATTTTTCAAGTTTTAAAACTTTATATGTTGTGTCATTCTATAAATCTCTCAGCATCTTGCTTTTTTCTTTGTTTCACATTGTATTTATGATTTTTATCCATGTTGTACAGCTCTAGATCATTTATTTTCACTGCTATATGGAATTCCATCATATAAGTAATCTACACCTTATCCCATTCTAGTCTAGAACATTTAAACTGTTTTCAGTTTTTCATTATTACACTGCTGCAATGAGCATTCTTGTACATATTTTCTTGTGCACCTGTGTAAGTTTCTTGAGGGCATAAACCTAGAGTAGAATATCTGAGTATCTTTGACTTTACTAGATATTTACAAATTACTAAACAAAGCAGATGAACTAATTTTTATTCTTCCCACTCCCCAAAAGAATTTTTATGGCCCAAATTTCTAATGGACCTGAGATAAAAATACTTGCTTAGCGACTCATCAGAGGTGTTGATTGGTACTTGGGCTGCATGCTGAGAGCAACTAACTACATAAGAGGCTACTTATTCAGTTTTCCTCTAGTATCTAAATCAGAAAGGTTTCAACCCTCTAGTGCTCCTTCAACCCAGAGATGCCCCCAGAGCTGTATGAAGTTAGGAGGTATGCTTTCCACAGTAACAGAAAAATAACATAGGAGCACTAAGTAGGGGTGGAAGCCCTGTCTCTAGATCACAGAGGAGAAGAAATCCCTACCCAAATCTCTGGTCTGGGTACCACATCTGATAGCTATCACTTTTACTTGAGACCATTGGTTTCTACATCCTCCCCAGAACCCTGCAGTTTTATGGATCCCTTTCTCAGCCTGTTTGGGGGACTTGGAGAGCAGAATTCTAGGTCCTCCCTTCCCCTCACTTCACCCAGGGTTAATTGTCAGTTTATTGGCTTTTCACGTTAAACTTTGGTATCTGTTTTATTGAAGAAAGATTACCTCAGCTAAAAAAAAAAAGTGTTTGAAAATGTTGATCTATGATAATCTTTTTCACAGGAGAGCATGCGAGTTCTAACTATTTGTGCTCAGTTCCTGAAGTGGAAGCTGCCACGAGACGTGTACTGCAAAGATCCCTTGTATGTTAAACCTATTGAAGTAGCGAAAATCTGCAACTTCTTTGTAAGTAGGAAATAATGGCTTTGTTAACTTTTCAACATGCTGACATACTCTTTCTGAGCTGATTTTTAATGTGGCAAACAGGAAACATTTCCCATCCCTTTTCACACAAGCAGTTGATATCTGTGAACTACTTTGTACCATGGATCTGTTTTTCTATAGTTCCCTCCCAGTGGAGTCACAAATTCACATTCTATTACTAGCCTTCCTCATAAAAGAGACTGCTGAACTCTTGAGAGCCTGACTAACTTGGGTCAAAGACTACAAAGTCAGGCTGATAGTATATGCTCAAAAAATTCCACAAAATCTGAATTGAAATAGAGTTATATATTGCCTTTACAACTACCTCTAATCCCTTCCTTGACATATAGTGGATTGTCTTTTTCTCCATCAGAGAATGTTTAAAGACTCCCAAGCAAAGGCTGCCATGATATATGACCATGCAACAGGATGGCAGCATGCCACTGCCTGTGCCAGGAACCAAATGGCGTCCTTTCTTTTTGCAAACCTGACAAAGTCTACTGTGGCTCATCTCAGGGGCAGGCTTGAGCCAGAGCAGCCTCAGGAGATTCACCCATGGTTTTCTAAAAACTGACTGTAGAACAAGCTGGATCCTGCTATGAAGCTCCTGGGACTGACTATTTCTAGGAATCTTCCATATGTATGCCTATTTAAGACCCAGAGTGGTCTGCTCTGATTAAACTTTCTGGGCTAGGAAGCCCACAGTGCCCCTGTGTCTGGTTTTCCACTGGGTATTATCTCTCTGACTTGCAACCAAACCTGTAGCTGATGCACTGATGATAGTATTTCTAGCAGGAAATTCAGTGCTTTCAATGGGTCAGACTATAAATTGTCCATGTTAAATCATAAGCACTATGAGTTCAAATTCCTGTTCTCCCCATCCTATCCCTGAGGTAGCTGTCTTTATAAGAGATCCACTGAAAGGTGCATTCTTACCCAATAAGCATAGCACATCCAGTGTGCAACAGACTATGGAGAGCCCTGAGGTTTAAAACTTCCAGTTGGGAGCTTTCAAGCTGGTAAGGGTAGATAAAAATTAAATAGAAACTCAAAGTAGAAAATAAGATGTGCCAAGAGAGGAGTACCTGCAAAACACTCAGAGCAGGGTTAGGTCAGGCTGGTCAGGAAAGAGCTCAAGGTGGAGATTAGAGAATAGAGAATAGAGAAGACTTATATGCAGAGAACCTTTAAAGACATTGCAGGTATAATGCATGAGTACATATGGACAAAGGGGTATTCCAAAGACTTAACTTTGTAGGGGCTGTTATCATGGCATAATATTCATTGAGTGTATTTATTGATTATTGATAATATTCACTATAGTTACTTCAAGCACTGCTGTACTGTGTATCTATATCTAATATAGTCCCTGACCTTGAAAACTATAGTGAGGCTGATCAAAATAGTGCTGTTACTTCACTGCTTTATAATCTTTTTTTTCCTCACATAGGGAAAAAAATGCAAGGGGAAAATTAACATTATAGCCCAAACACTGATGTACTCCAAGAATGCAAAACTTCCCATCAGAAGAGCAGCAGTCTTGTTTGTAGGTACAAAGAAAATCCTTTCATTTCTACAGTCACTTTTATCCTGTAATTTCCCTAATTGTGTTGAGTATCCCCCTTCTTTATGAAGATGACCTTGAAAGTACCTCTAGGAGAAAGGGCCTTTGTTACATATAGGTAATTATCAGGCACTTGGAAGTTGTTTTTGGAATCTGCCTAATTATCAAAAGGCCAATTCTGCCAACTGCTTAGATTTCTTAAAACTCAGGTTTTGTCTAGGGTGTACTCAAGCAGTAGAGCACCTGCCTAGCAAGTATGAGGCCCTGAGTTCAAACCCTACTACTGCCAAAGACAAAACAAAACAAAAAACAGAACTCAGATTTTAATTTCTAAGAGCAAAAACCAGATCACAGACTCACTGACTTTATCCTGTGTCTAGGGCTCTTATCAAAGTATATGGATCACAGTGAGCTCAGGATGAATGGTACTGACTGGATAGAGAATGGTAAGTGATAACATTTCTTGGATTTGGAATGCACCCATATTTTGGAAGGTATCTGAGGCAGTGGCTATCCGCAAGCTCTGTAGCAGAGATGCGACTCTTGCATATAAAAATTCCAACTTACAGCAATCAACTATTGATGACTTTAGCTGAAGGACAGTCTCATCCCAATCCAATTCCCATCATAAGAAAGGACATGACTCTATTTGTCTGATAACCAGCTTTTTTTTTTTTTTCAGTATGGGGGTTTGAACTCAGGGCTTTGTACTTGCAAAGCAGGCACTCATCACTTCAGCCATGCCTCCCTCCAGTTCATTTTGCTCTGGTTATTTTGGAGATGGAGTCTCACAAATATTTATCCAAGCTGGCCCAAACCATGATCTTCCTGATCTCACCTTTCCAAGTAGCTAAGATTACAGGCAAGAGCCACCTGTGCCCAGCAGGAAACTAGTTTTAATAAGTGTCTTAGGGACAGTTCCTAAAATTTGTCTATCAGGAAATAATATGTTACCTAGAAATACTGTCTTAACAAATTGATGATAACCTTTTAAGTGCTATAGAGATGACTAAGCAATATATTCTATAAGCAGTTGTCCTGTAAGGTGTACAACTTGGTAATAGAGGTGTTTCATGGTCATATAAGGCAAATGCTTTCAGAATTGTCGGTGAGTGAAAAATATCTATAATAGTACATCTTAGCAGATTGAGGACTCAAAGAAGTATTATTTTATTCCCATGTAAGAAGTTGTTCTACAATTAGAAAATATCATGAAATGCTAAGTCTCACAATCCAAAATTATTATTTTGATAACCAAATTAAAATCCTGAACAATTCACTACTTTTAAAATTTAAAAAAAAATGGTGAAACAAGTAGGGGCTAAATTTTATTTAAGAAAGATTATGCCTGGGCTACATAACTGTCTCAAAAAGTGAAGGAAAAAAAGGAAGTTATTTTTTTTAAAGCATTTAGGAACCCAATCTATTTCTATTCAAAAGTTAGCCAAAGAAGCTTTAGCATGTATACATGATAAACAATATAAAATTGTCAATTTATGGTCCAAAACAAGCCAAATGTTGCAGTCTCATTTGATTTAACCGATGAGATAATCCCATACTCTTCTTCCTCAGTAGTGGCTCATCTGTCTTAGGAACAGGGTGTTCAGAGTATGTACCTGCACTCTCAGCCACTTGGGAGGTTGAGGCAGGAGGTTCGCTTGAGCCCATGGGTTCAAGATCAGCTTGGACAATATGGCAAGATCTTATCTCAAAGAGAGAAAAAGATTGAGACTGAAAAAGACAAAGAGAGAGAAATAGAATATTATGATTTATGATATCCCTCTTTTAACCTTTTAACAAGTTTATGTAATTTGTTACTGATAATTTTAAGCTAAATTTAAAAGAGAAATAACAAAAACTGAAATACCAATTTATACTAAGTTCACAAGAAAATAAATTTCAGTTCCTTTGGATTCAACAATTTTTGTCTGCTTCTTCATGTGTTGTTTGGAACATGCAGATAGATCTCAATGCAAAAACTATAAGAAGGGGTTGGTGGAGTGGCTCAAGCTATAACAGCACCTACCTAGCAAGTGTGAGACCCTTAGTTCAAACCCCAGTGCTGTCCAAAAAATAAATAAGTAAAAGAAACTGGCTTAAAAGGGGAAACTGCAAGAAACTGGAAACTAAATATTTCATTTTGAAAACAAACAAATGCAGTGCTGTCCAAAAAATAAATAAGTAAAAGAAACTGGCTTAAAAGGGGAAACTGCAAGAAACTGGAAACTAAATATTTCATTTTGAAAACAAACAATGATTTAAAGGCTAAAATGCTACTTAAGAAATTAAAAAGTTTCAAATTATAAGAGGATGTGAACATTTTTGAAACCTTGGAGAATTAGAAATAAAAAAGAGAGCCTTTTCTAAATATGATGCCAAAGACAGATCCACAAAATAAAAGAATGCTATATTTGTCTACATAAAAATTCTTAAAGCCAACTTTGGAAAAAAAAGAAACATATAAAACTGAAAAACAAACAATAATATAAAGGAAAATAACTAACTAGGACTGAGGGTGTGGCTCAAATAGCAGGCACAAGGTTCTGAGTTCAATCCCTAACACTACAAAACCACAAAAAACAACTAAAAATTTGACCAGGCACCAGTGACTCATGTCTATAATCCTAGCTACTTAGGAGGCAGAGATCAGGAAGATTGTGGTTCAAAGCCAGTCCCAGGCAAATAGTTCTCAAGACCCTATCTCCAAAAATACCCAACACAAAAAAGGGCTGCTGGAGCGGCTTAAGTGATAAAGTGCTTGCCTGCCTAGCAAGTGAGCAGTCCTGAGTTCAAACCCCAGTACTGCCCAAAAAAACCCTAAAAATTTAAATATGTTAAAGGGAATAATGATTTAAGTGTTACATTTAGGATTGCCACAGGATTTTAGAGGTTGACATGAGATATGGCTTAGCAGGTCCAGATAAATTTGATTTTAGGTAAGACTACTTAGAATGTGATTATTGCAAAGGGGTAAAATATTTAGCAACACAGAAACCAGTAGGTTTTATAGGTCAAAATTGGAATTGATGCATCAATGTAAAGACTTTTACACAGTCTTAGAAAAACTTGGTGTTTTACCTTTGCTGCTACAGCATGTTGGCTGTTAGGTATCCAGAGCAGTGGTCATTTCCAGAGACCCCACGGGCTTTCACTTCCAACCTCCTGTTTTCTTGTCACTTAGATCTAAAAGATCTACTGAATGACCCTGAGCCCTCTCTGCGCATCATCGCCTCCCAGGCTCTGTTCCGAGTCCAGAGGGTGAGGGACCAACCAGAACCTGAGCAGACAGTTTGCTGGTTGAGGAAGCTCATGGGCTGTCTCCCTGCTTAGAAATGCAAGGCAAGCAACGTCAGGTAAAAATGAATCCTGTAAGAAATTACAGAAACAACTAATACACCACTCACCTTTCGTTTTTTCCAGTCTTAGGCAATGCCAGCATGAAGACATCTGCACCCATTTAATTACCTCCAAAATGTTTTCCAGGGAAAAACCCTTAAGTGGTTAGAGTATGTCAGGGAGGGTAGCTCTTGGTTTAAATATGCAGATATAGCGAAAAATCTAATGAGTTTTTGAGGTTGCCAGAACATCCCATAAAGTTCCAGTATTGATAAACAGGTCTAGAACCATTTCAAAAAGAGATCCAGGGCCAGGGGTATAGTAGCTCAGTGCTTAGCATGCAGGAGGCCCTGGTTTAATCCTTAGCACCAAAATAAATAAATAAATAAATAAATAAATAAATAAATAAATAAATAAATAAATAAATAAAAACAAATGTTAGTGTTGCAGTTTAGTATTATTGGCTCTTTTGTGAGGGCCACTTAATTGCCAACAATCTTAAAAGCAAAATAATAGTCTATGTTTATAGTATCATATTTAATGATTGGTTTTTTTTTTTTCAATAAAATCCATTATGGCCTTTCTCCTTCCTTTCCCTTAAAAACCTTCAAGCAATATAAAAAAACTTCTGAAGGGGTATAATGCTAAATCTATCCCAATATATACAAGGTTTCCACTCCTTCCTTCCTTCTTTCCCATTTTCCTGATTTCCTTTCCTACAACTGCTGCCACATTCTCAAATGACTCTAGGATAGAACTGTTATTTGTTCAGCACCCACTGCCTGCCTTAGCATAAGTGGAGAAAATTTTCTCACTAAGTAGAAATTTTCCAAGAAAGAGATTTGTTTGTGTCAGGTGAATACCTTAATAAACTGCATGTGGAAGGGTAGGAAATCCCTAAGAGGCATTCTGGAGTAATTAAAAATGATCAGCATTGCCCTAACTCCCAGGCTCTTATTTGGTGGAGAAACATAAGCAGAGAGCCAGAGCTGAACTCTTGCCCTAGATAGGACAAAAGGTAGTATGGGAAAGAGAAAAGAAATGGGACCACTGACAGATGACATATTCAATGGTGAATTGCATTGTTTTTGTTGTTCAGTAAACAATATGAATTCATATTCCTCCTCTCCCCTACCTTTCACTGCCACCTCTGAAAGACATTTAGGAACTAATTTTTCCATGGTTCACAGTGAGTTGGATTTGTTTTGAGGAATGTGACAGCATGCCAGGTATGGCTTCAGGAGGTTCACTGCTCAAGAGAGGTCTGGGTCCAGCAGATGTTTTGAACTAAAATGCAGGCCCTTGTTGTCTGATAGATTAAATCTTCACTCTTGAGCATAGCCACAAAGGTGGTCACAAATGCTAACCTTCAGTGTGAAGCACACATTTGAGTTGCGTGCATCCTTCACTGTATTCTCCTAGGCCTAATTAGTTGCAACCAACTTTACAATCCACATATGAACTAATAACATTTTCCAGGTTATCCAGTCAAAATGAGTAACATTTTATTGTGTGCTTACAATGAGCCAACTCTAAGTACATTATATAATTAATTCTTAATTCTTCTAACTACTTCATGTTTTATCTCCATTTTGCAGAAAGAGAAGCTACAGAACCAAACATGAAAGTGACTTGCTCAGGGTCACACAACTAGTAAATAGCAAAGCCAGGATTCAGACTTGAGTAATCTGGCTTCAAAACCCACATCCTTGACTGTTCTGCTCTGCTCTTCATTCTACTCCTTCCCTCAAATGGGAATAAAGCAGATCTGCTCCACAAGTAATCACAGTTAGTGAGCTCATGCTCCAAATTCCTATAATCAAACAAATGCTATAAAGTGATACTGAGTCTCAAATCAAATACAAAGGTTGGACACTTCTTATCTAAAAGTTAGTGGGCCTTATCTTTTAATCAGATAGAATGTACATCCTGTACTATTGAGAGTGGAGTTAAAGTATAAGTTAGTGGTTATTTCTGAACATTTTTTGAATTGTTGGTCTGATCTCATCATTTCATTTTCACTGCAGAAGCAGACCGCTAGTGACTGGAATAGACTTGTCTTTAAATTTCTGTATTTAAAAATGGGTGAATGAGTGAATTTCCTTTTTCAAATCCAAAAATGTAAAGGGCTTGTGCTTTCACAGGCTGGTTTAGGATACAGTTTAAATCTCCAGTGACATGAAAGAGGTTACATGAATCCCTTTTCTTTGCCTATATTTATGGTACAGTTCCTTTCCCTCCAGTCAGATTTAAGTAATAAAGCCAACAGGGAATAGCAAGCACAACAATGCTTATCCTATTTTATTTATGCTTATTGAGTTAAAATTCATAGAGAGAAGCATTCATTAAGAGACTGCTTTTTACTGAACTACCTCAGCAGTGGGAAGTGCTAAGAAGTACCTAATGATAATTATAGTGACAGTCTATTTAATCCAAATAGCTCTATTATTTTTATATAAGGCTTTCCTCAGAGATAGTTTATTTTTTGAATTTTAGAAAATATACAAAAAAAATTTCTGGAAATTTGTCATATGTTGAAATAAAGATTTAATACAACAGAATGTCATTTTAGTTTTATTTTCATCATACACTATTAAAATGTATTGTTCACTATTACTGATCCATCTGTGTCTTTATTATTTTATTGTGTGTGTGTGTGTGTGTGTTACTGGGATTTGAACTCAGGGCCTTGTGCTTACTAGGCAGGCACTCTACGACTTGAACCATGCTCCCAGCCCCAAGTGTCTTTATTATTTTAGATTCTCACTTCTTTGAGTTTCACTTTTTTCCCTTATACTGAGCTACCTATTTTTATAAGAAATTCATTTTCTCCCTCTTACTGAAAGATGAAGTTATCATTTAAATAAAAGATGGGAAGAGGAGAAGCACTGAGGCACCAGCCCTGGCAAGGGAAACATACCAGGTAAAACTGTAAACTAGGTTGAATCTCTGTTCCTTCTAGCTTTCCCCTCCTTCCTTTTCCCATCTCTTGCTCATGGGGAAGGATCTGGTAAGCTCACAGTTACATGGAAATGATTAATAATGCAAGGCTTAATGATGTTACACTTTCAGGATAAGGTTCTTCAGCCAAAAGCATGAAGCTCTACTAAGAAATTTTAAGTATTACTGAGCAGACTGGAGAGGGTAAGAGTGGGATGAAGATTTTCCTGTCACACTTGAATTCACATTATATATACTTTTCCTACCTCTTCCAAACCCTCCTCAGAAGCAAAGGAAAATAATGAGACAGAAGAAGAAAGGATGATAAGAATTGCCTTCTATTATTAGATACAAAAAGGAGATAATAGATTCTCTCTCCTTCAAGAAAATAATGATGGATTCTTAAGACATAGGGAAGCTTCCCTTATTTAAAGACCAGTGCCAGCTGCCACATCTCATCTCATGTCCAAGGACAACACCGGTTTAAAGTGGTTCCTATTAGTACTGGGGCTATAGCTCAGGAGTAGAGTTGCACACTTGAGGCCCTAGGTTCAGTTCCCAGTATCCCTCCAAAAAAGTATACAATGGTTTCTATAGATATCACCCCCTTTACAAAAAACAAAAACCAACAAACAAAAAAACAAATGGTGGCATGAATATAGAAAAGGAAAATTTTTAAGAGGAAGGGAAAAGGTTAAATGGAGATGATGGAATTGAGAATCCAGAAAAGATGTCCACTTGTGAATTAAAAGGTGGGAAGGTGAGACTATATAAAACATAGTCCAGCCTTATTGTGCATTAGTCCTTTAGACCCTGCTTTTCAGCAGAATCTTGCCCCAGACCACGTAAGCAAACCGTAGTACACCTGCAAGTAACTCCTCTAAGCAAGGTAAAGCAACAACATCCCCAACCACTCACAGGATCCAGAGATCCCTATTCTCCACATGCCAGCTGAAGATGCAGCTTCCAGGCCTTTTGTCTTCAAACCAGTTACCAACCAAATCAAAACAAACCTAGCAAAGCCTAATGAATTTTAACTCTGATGGTGGTGTTTTTAGGACATCACTTCTTACATGTCAAGAAGGGCAGGACACTAAAAGAGGAATTTGTAGCCAGTTCAAATTTTGTGACTTTAAATCTAAAATTTATTTTTATAAGAAAGCCCTCAAACTTTTCCCCTGTAAATGCCTTGGTGACTTCCAAGGAGATTTTGTATTGTATTACTGCCTAGATTATCATTTCAATACAGACTGCAGAATTATAAAGTCTAGCCAACCAATCTTACTGCATTTTAGTAAACTTTTATATGAAAAAAAACTTTTTTTCAAATATGTTTTAAGCCAAATATAGTTCACAACATCATAGAAATTTGTTTTAGAGCTTTAAGTAATCTTGTGAGGATATTTCTTTTAGATTTCGAAGTGAAAACATCTTTGTAAAAGTGTTTTAAATTATTAAAAAATGTATTAATTAGTACATTATTAAATTATTTGAAACAGCTTTTTAAAAATTATAAAAGGGTCTTCTGGTTGATGGTTTTTGAAGTTTTGACTTTTTTAACAATGAAATTGTGATAGCATCCTGGTTATTGAAAGAACCTTTTGAGATGTTTCAAATAGTAATATCATCACTGCCAAAAGTGAAATAAAAATGTTAAATAGCCACTACTTAAGTGGTCTCATCTTGAAACCAATCAGTCAGTGGCTGAATGTGCAAATCATCTCAAGATGCTTATCTCTGCAACTGATCCCTTGCCTGGAAGCTCTGCACCTCAACACAGCAGTACCATTGGGAAGGGGTGTAATTTTAAATACAATGGTAGCAGTAGTCTTCATGAAGGTGATATTTCATAAAAGACTTGAAGAAAGTGAGGGAGTCAGGCATAAAGAGACCTGAGGAAAGAATATCTGGGCAAAGGAAATAGTCATATCAAGATTTCTAAGGCACTAAAGTTATCTAGTATATTAAGGACACACAAGGAGGCCAGTGACTATGATGAAGTGAGAAAGGGGACAGTAGAAAATAAAGGCAGGATATAGATAGCACATTGGATCCTTAGTGCCTTATAGACCATCTCTAGACATTTGGCTTAACTCTAAAAAACATGGGGAGTCATTGGAACATTTTCAAAGTTTTGCCAACTGAATAAATTAAAAAATGGTTTTAGAGTGGTTTAAATTTGTAGGGATTTTTGTTAGCAAAATTGAGCATCTTTTCATTCTAAATATTTTCTAAGACTGTATTCAAAGTCTTTCCTCATTTATTAGTCTTTCATGCTAATTCACAGGAGCTTTTTATTTACTGAGGAAATTAGTCTTTTGTTTATTACTTTAGTTACAAATTCAGTTAACATCTGAAATGATCTAACCGTTTGGGTATTTGTTTCATTTTACAGTTTAGAACCTTAGCAATAACAGTGTGATTGTATATGAAAATTAGCTTATGATTCTCCACCTCTGTGCTGTATATTTTTTAAATATTCGGAGAAAAGAGTTTCTGAAATGACAAAATGCTTAGAAATTCTTAGTTTTTAATTAATTGAGCAGTTTTAGTTTATAATTAATTCTGCAGTTTTTAATTAATTGAGCTTATCAATAAAAACACGTAGTAAAAAAAATCTTAAGTATCATAGTATATATATATATATATATATATATATAAAGGCCTATTTATTTTATAGCATACATTGTATTAATTTTTGGAGTAAATACCAAGTTAAAAAATACAAAAAATATGCAATAAAAGACAAATTCCCTTATTCTTATCTCATAATTTTGTGAATTCCTCATCCCATAGGCAACTACTGTTCACAGTTTCTTATGTAATTCCAGAGATATTTTATGTAGTTCCATATGTATATAGGGCCTTTTGTCTCTAAGTGGATGCATTCCTAATTTCACTCAATTAAGTTAGTTCATTTAAGAATCAGTTGCACTGATTGGGATGACAAGTTTCAAGACATGGAAATAAACTAGCATTGGTTGAAAAGGAGTCAATTGGTTCTGGTGCGATAAAACAGAATAAATTCAATGTTATGATGGTTATTTGCATAGAATTTTCACATATTTTCCTATAGTAATTGCATAATTTAGATATTCCTGATATGACCACTTTACAGATAGGGAAACAGACTAAGGTTAAAGAACTTTGCAGAGATTACAACATTAATAAGCAGCAGCACTAGAATTTAGACTCAAGGCTCTTAATTTCAGTCTCTGTGCAACATGCACTGCCCCTCCATACAGAATAGTCTTAGCTGTTACATAGAAGGAAAGGAAAATATTTCTCTAAATTGAATGAAGGAATTGATTTTTTTTAATTAATTTTTTTGTGGTACTGGGAGTTAAACTCCGGGCCTACACTATGAGCCACTCCACCAGCCCTTTTTTGTGTTGGGTATTTTCAAGATAGGGTCTTGCGGACAATTTCCCTTGACTGGCTTTGAACCACGATCCTCCTGATCTCTGCCTCCTGAGTAGCTAGGATTACAGGTGTGAGCTACCAGGGCCCAGCCCTTAAGGAAGGAATTTAAATGCAGAAAAAAGCAACAGGGACAATCTCACCAATATTGTTGCTATTGCTATCTGTGGGTGTTCTATATATCCCTCTCCTAAGTATGACTCTTCACCAAGGCCTTCTGCATGAGGGCTAATATCTGAGGTGGTTCTTAAGCTAATGATGCTTAGTTTTCCAGCTTCCCTGGGATTGCAGAGTAGGATTCAGGAATTAAAAATGATCTTAAGTTTTGGTCCTAGGTGGCATGATGTCTATGTGTCAGGATAGTTTTTCAGAGGAAAACTTTAATGTTATTCTGAAATATCTTGTGACCAAATTGAATGTTGTGGGCACAGATTTTCATGGATAAAGCCCTTTATCCATAAAATATTAGCATTTTAAAGTTTACAGCTTTTCATTTCCTTATCCAAATTCTAAAGGAGGCTTAAAGATCACTACTTTTCCTTTGAGTTACAAGAATAGTAAGAATGATATCAGATTTTGCTCCTCCCCCACAACTGGTGTTTTTTTTGTTTTTTTTTTTTGGCAGTTAGATTAAATGAGTAGTTTTTCCTAAGAGGGGCATGTGCAGAGTTCCTGCCTGGGGCATAGCAAACTGAGAGAAAAAAATAAGTATCTTGGGAAACCTCATTAGAACTTTATTATACTTTCCTGCCCTTATTTTGTGGCCTGTAATTGCTTATATTTTGAATTACATTGGGGAGAGTGTATGCTATAATCTTTTCATCTTGGAGCCTTTAAAGGTCTTAATCAGGCTCTGGGCACATGTCTGAGGGAACTTGAAATGTTAAACCACAACAGGGAGTCTAATTGTGGAGGCTGTTACACAATGGGATCAAAATAGAAACAGCCTTTGTGTGTACCTGGATTAAAAATGAAGGGCAGAGTAAATCTATTTCATTATTCCTATTTCATTTTCTACTCAGAAAAGCTGCTTTGTGTTAAATTGGCATGTTTTGTGATAATAATAAGTAGAACCAATATGAGAGCATATTGATGATTTTGCACACACACACACACACACACACACACACACACACACACACACACAAATGTCAGATTGGGTCAGTCAGATGTGTCCTCAATATTATGCCACCTAAATTTGATTCAATTGGTAACAGTGAACCGCTGAAGAGTATTAAAAAGGAAAGTGACAAGATATAAATGGGATTTGAGAAAAGCTAGAATAGTAACTAAATATAAGGCAGATTGGAAGAAAAAAATATCAGTAATTCACAGATTTTGTGATTTAGGTGCAGAGGATGAAGAAGCAGGGGAGGGGGAGTCAGTGATAACAAGACAACCTGTTTTTGTTGTTGTTTGCCAAATGTGACAGTAGTGCTTATTAAAAACCAATGACAAAGTCTAGTTACAGTTGAAAAGGAGGTAGCAAAGAGTAATACTTAAATCTGCTTTATCCCATAAGGGAAATAAGGAACTCGAGTATTTTTTATTTTGGCCTCATTTCCAAGGCCTGTACTTCTAATAACTCATTTCAAGACAGTCTGAGAATTGCAACATGGCAAAAGAAAAAGCCATAGAAACAAGTGATTGGCATGGAGTTAGAGAGTGATGGATCAGGAAAATCTAAAGGCAGGACATGAGAATGGAAGGCTTTACATAGACAGAATATGACTTTCTGAAAACTAAGTTTAGAGCCCACAGTACTGAAGAAAAGAGAAAACCTGCTTTTTTAGTTTTTGTTCAGTGGATGACTTTTGAGAGCTGCTTCCTTTTGTTCTTAGATCATTTCAAGCCAAAAATGGCCCTCAGTTCAAATGTGGCTGATGTGAAAGCCATCATAGGAAGATCACTATCCTGTACATAGCTAGCATTCAATAAACACTTGTGTGATGAAGAAATGAAGAGTTTTCAGGAATTAGTAAATTAGGATGTGGAAAAAGATTAAGGAGAATCAAACCAATACAAAGAAGAAATGGGGTGAATACACAGACTACAACTCATTGAGAACCAAACTACTGAAGACATGGGAAATGGGTCTTTGGTTTTCCTTATTTGGTTGATAATTCTTGAAAGCTGTTTCTTTTTCTCTTGGTTTATTTTCAAGATCAGTATTACCCTCAACAGTTCAGATCTGGATAAAAAAGGAGACTGATTAGATACAGGAAAGGCAAAACAGTTGAGGCTTTTCAGTTCAGTTCTAAAAGCCTAGATCCCATTGTAGGCTTACTTTACTCCTGAAAAAACTCTGACCATGTTTGCATTTGCTAATCTAGTAATATTTTTCAGTTTTCCAAACCTTTACTCACCTAACTCCTTACTGCATGTTGCTCTATTTTCCATTTAGCAGAGCACCTAGCAAATCCTTCCGAATGTAGCTGTAGCTTCCAGACAGGAGCTATGAAGACGAAGGCCGGGCTCTCCATTCCTGGGCTTGGCCATTCTCCAGGGCCTGGCTACAATGATCACTTCTCTCGTTTCTCTGGGTGCTCCTTCACCTGATTACTTTATCTGCTTTTCTATCTTCAAGAATACCTCATCTATTGTCTCTGTTCCATGAAACTTTTTTGTCTCCATATTGGGGACTGAACTCGTCCTCGTGTTTGTAGGCAAGTGCTCTATCACTTAAGTTATGCCTGCAGCCCTTTTGTTTTTGAGACAGGGACTTGCTAACTGCATGGGCTGGCCTTGAATTCAAGATTCTCCTACCTCTGCCTCCTGATTAGCTGGCATCATAGGCATGTGCCACCAAGCCCAGCTTCCATCGAACTTCTTAAGGAGTTTTTACTTCCTAATTTCAACTTTCTGATCTTTCTCCATTCACCCCTCAGCCACAGTAATCTGTTTCCTACTCACAATGTTTTGACAAACTGCTCTGACAAGTCATCAAAAACATAGGAATGAGAATATATGAGATCTGTGAATTCCTTGACCTATTTGAATTCTCTGCAGTATTGGGACTCTATGGAGTACTTCTTTCCTGTCCTATGAGATACTGCTTCTGGTGTTTATACTACTCTGGTCAGTTTTTCATACTCACTTCTCAAATTCTGCCCATCCCTTACTTGTTGGTGTTCCTAAGGGCTCCACTTTGAGTTTCTTCTCATCTTAACGTACTCCCTGAGTGATATCAGACTATTCCTTTAGCTTCAGGTACCAATGGAACATTTCCAGATCCTCAGGTCCAGGCTACCTCCACTCCAGGAGCTCTGTGCTGAGCTCGGAGTACCTTAAATAAGCACTGTAGTTTAATTAGAAAACAGATGAAGCACCTCAGGAGTATCTTCTTTCATCTCACCTCCATTCTGACATTTCTTAGTTGGTAGTAAAGAAGTTAGAAGGAAGAACAATAACCTCTGTTACAGACCCCTTGGCACTAGAGATAGACCTCCTCAATGCCTATAACCAATCCGAAATAAGAATTCATGTGACAGTCTGTCCATGCAGACTCTTGTGTCAACATCCCTTCCAGAGAAAAATGAGACGGTCCTGAAATTTGGCTGCAGCAGTGCCTTCTAGGAGACGGAGTTGGAAGTGCCACATGGATGGTTCAGTTTGAGTTTGAGGCAAGAGTTTTGATTTTTGTATTTGATTCCCAGCCCGCCACTCTCTGTGTAGAGAACGTAAGATTGGGAAATTTCCAGGAGACAAGGGTTACCTTCTGGAACCCAAAGGCTTCCACTTAAGTCTTCCTGCAGGCACCCAAACTCATCAGCCTATACTTACCCCATCTCTCTACATGTATGGTCATCCTAGTTAACAAGATCTTTTACTCACTTGCTCCAGATGGAATCCTGTTATTGGGAACTCCTTCCTAATTAGTAGGGTCCCCTTCAATTCTAGGCCAAAGACCCCTCTCCAGGCTGGCTTCTTCCTATGTTTGGCCAGCCCCCTACCATCGCCAAGCCTCTTGTCTGTACCCCATCCAATCCATACAGCCAAGGCTGCAGCCAGAGGAACCTGACCAAAACACAGAGCAATCATTCATCACCAACTTGTGGTAAAACCTCTACTGCCTTTGTAATGAGGACACCTAAACATGCTCACAACTATAGTTTTAGCACAATAACTAATTCACTTTACTGACCAGCCTGTTTTCATTTACACAAGTCTTAAAAAGATATTTCCTACTTTTTCACTGTGCTGCATTCCATTCCCCATGGGAGGGAACTCAAGAATGTCTTCTTTTTTTTTTTTTTGGCAGTACTAGTGTTTGAACTCCAGGCCTCAATATTGGTAGACAGGTGCTTTATCACTTGAGCCACTCTGCCAGCCCTGTGTGTGTGTGTGTGTGTGTGTGTGTGTGTGTATTGGGTATTTTAGAGATAGGGTCTTGCTATTTGCCTGGGGTGGTTTTGAACCACGATCCTTCTGATCTCTGCCTCCTGAATAGCTAGGATTGCAGGTGTGAGCCACCAGACAGACAAGGTCATCAGGTCATTATGGGCTCCTCTCCCTATCTCACTGACCACTGAAATGAAAGCGCATCCATCACAGCAAAGGATACAAGTACAAAGACTCACACCAGCACATAGGGAAATCAGCAGACCCAAGGCCACCCATCCAGTCCAAAGTCATGCCTCAGCACATACACCCAGAAGCCCATGCTCTGGGGCTTTTCTTTCAAAACTTCACCCCTTGGGACTAGGACTGTAGTTTTAGTTTGTGACAACCAGTAATTACAGTCCTCATTTTGCATGGCAAAATTAATAAATCTTTACTTTCCCTTCTCCAAAAACCCTATTTTCATTATTTGTGAACTGTCATTGAGTCAGGGGACTGGATTTCTATTATAACTTTGAGGTGATAATGTCCAGGCTTTTAGCAGGGCATAGGAAGTACTTTGCAACCTACCTTAACCTCTCTCATTTTTCTCTCTGGTGACTCCCTCATCCAAGCAATGAGGGACACTTTGCAACTTTACAATCACACCATGTTAAATACCAAGTGCCAACCATATGTCCGGCACTCATCTAAACTTGGGAATACAGTGAGGGCAAAAGGAAGGTCCCTGTAACTCACATTTTAGTAGGAAGAGCGAGTTAACAAGCAGCCAAGCAAAGTAGTTTCAGGTAAGTGATAAGGTGCTATGGAGACTGTGAAATGGGGCATCGGGAGGGAGAGGCAGCTATAGTGCTCAAGGATGTCCCGAGAGGGTGACATTTAGACTTGAATGATGGAAAAGAACAGAAAAGCTACAGGTGAAGATCTGGCCAATAGCATTTTCAGCCAGCTTGATCAGCATATGACAGCAAGAACTAGCTTGGCAGCTTGGTATTTCCAAGATTAAAAACCAAACCAAACAAACCAAAACCGGTGAGTCTGCAATTTGTAAGCAAGGGGTCAATATACCAGATGAGGTGGGGCCCAAGCACATGGGGCCTTGTATATGGAAATGCTCATGGAAAGGAGCTGGGATACTGTTTAATGACAAGAGGAATCTACTAAAGGATTCTGGGGGAGGGAGTGGCAGGCTCTGATTTACCTTTTTTAAACTGTGACTTTAGGCTAGCTCAGGTCATCCTTACACCTGATGTGAATGTTTACTGAGTCAGTTCCCAGAGTACAGGGGGCAGAGAAAGGACCCTTCCAGCAGCCCTCTCAGCGACTAAGACCGGAAGGTGTCCCTACTATATCCTTGCCTCTCCAGTCCTTGTCCACTCAGCGAGCATTCGGGCGCCGGAGACGCCGAAGACGCCGATGAGCTGCCCCCCACCCTCCTTCAAGGGTCCCATCTCTATCTCCTTACTCCGGGCTGTCAGACAGGGTTTGACGCCTGAGTAATGACAAACCCAGGGCCCAACAGCCGGCAATGGACTGGACATCAGTAGGCCGGACGAGACTACCTCGCGTTAGGTGGCCCAGCCGCGGCCAGACCACAGGGCCACTAAGGTGAGGGCGGTGCCCACATTACAATCCCGGCGGCCCCTGCGCGCGGTGCGGATTCCTCCGCTCCCACGCCCTCCCTCAGTCACCGCAGCCCGGTCCCCTGCTGTCCGCCCAAGGCCACCCGCCAGGTTTCCTCAGGGTACGAGACCCATCTTCTCATCACGTTTCGGGAGATGCGTGACTGGGGGCTCCAGAGAAGAAAGGGGACTCTTTGAGCAGAAAAGCGGAGGCAGACTACCGAAGGGTCGGCGCTAAGTGGTCGATTTTCGCGCGCTTTGTCGCGGGGGCTTGTGGGTAGCGCGCCGGGAGGGAGAAAGGAACCGGGGGCTGGGTTGCGCCGCCCGCAGGGCCCAAGGGGATGTTCGAGGACGAGCCCCACGCTGAGGGGGCGGCGGTGGTCGCCGCGGCCGGGGAGGCGCTGCAGGCCCTGTGCCAGGAGCTGAACCTGGATGAGGGGAGCGCGGCCGAAGCCCTGGATGATTTCACCGCCATCCGGGGCAACTACAGCCTGGAGGTGAGCGGCGGCAGGTGGGCGGTGGACCCGACCCTCTCCAGGCCCCACCCCCGCTCCGCCCCTACCCCTCCTCTGGGGTGGTGGGAGTTCCCCTCCGGGAAGGGTCGCTGGCTGCCCAGCCCCGCGCCATGGAGTGCGGGCTGGAAGGGTGGATGTAGCTCGGCCACCCACCCGTCGGTGTTGAGGCAGGAAACCGAGGAGCGGCCCGCCTCGGTCCTTCCGCGTCACTCTCGGGTCCCCCAGACTCCAGGCTTCCAAACCAGACGTCTGCGCCCCGCCAAGCGGCGCAGATGTCACGGCACTGCAGTTAAATCGATAGGAACATAGAATGGTAAAATGAATTGCGTGCCAAGACTTCGCAGCTCCGCTCTTTAAATATATCATCCCGCTCTTTTTGAACACTGTCTGTGATCCCCGTTTCACCCAAGCCAGGTGCCCCCGGCGGCAGGGCTAGTGATGGAGCCAGGCCCGGATCTGAGCCTTTAATCCCTGCATCCTTTGCCTTCTAGGGGCGGGGGTGAGTTGCTCACCTAGTAGTGAGTGCTTTACAGTGAGAGCAAAACCAGTATGCACACACAGTTTATCAACCCCGCTCCTTCTTCGTGGGATTATTATTATTCTGATATTTAGCAATGTCTGGCTCTGAATAAAATAAATGGCGCCTTAGATTTCCTGAATCATTCTGGTATTTTGTCTTCACAACAGCCTTGTAACATGGCACAGCAGAGAGTATTATATCTGTTTTTTACGTGGTAATGTCAAGACTCAAAGGATTGTCTTGCTTAGTGTCGTTCTCTTGTGGAAACCCATATAAGCATAAGCAAGCCTAGTATAGAAATGGCATTGTGATGAAATGTACAGTGGGCCTCCATATGCATGTGTTCAGCAGATCAAAAATGGTGGGGAAAATTACATCAATACTGACTGTACAGAGCTATTGTCATTCCACAAAAATACAGTATGATTTTAAATAGAATTTACATTGTGTTAGGTATTATGAGTAATCTAAATTTAAAATCTATAGGAAAAGGGCTGGGGTGTAGCTCAGTGATAGAGTATCTGATATGCAGAATGCCAGGGTTCTACCCCAGCGGCCCCCTCCCCACAAACTGCAAGAAGGTGATTATATATGCCATTTTGCATCAGGGAGTTGAGCATCCTGGATTTTGGTATCCTCTGGTGTCTTGTAACTAATTCCCTAAGGAGATACCAAGACATGATTGTATTTCAGCATACTGCTTCAGTGGCCTTATGGTCAAAGGCTTTCATGAGCCAAAAGGGTTTGACACACACAGGGTGTTCCTCTGACTCAACACCCAGTAAAATAATTCCTAGGTTCAAAGGGATAGAGTTGAAATATGAAGTTGACTGTATATGTGTCTATATATGAGAGAAAAGTACCTCTTCCCAGTCCCTATCCCTCTAATCTACTGGACAAGCCCCTACTTACACTTTCTCCTTACACCCCAATTAGTTTTTACGTGATTTACCAAAAGAGACTCTAGTCTTTACCAAAGAGAGACTAGTGTGTCTCCAGGTTAAGACTGAATACACTGAATAAAGGACAGTGAACTACATCAGAGGGTGGCATAACTAGAAAACTGAGGGAAGAATAAGGACTTAAGAAAGATTATGAATTAGCGGCCTCTGGGTTGAACGTAGATTGATTTTTGACAGCCTGAGAAAGCATTCCTGACACTCTAGGGCTTCATTTGGTCTCTCATTGAATAAGTATTTATTGAGCACAAACTGTGGCCAAGGCCCTCAACTAGACACCTGTTTCAGATTCTTGACTAGGTCATGCTTGTTCCCTCCCCTTGGTGTGCTTTTCTGCATGCCACTTGCCCTGCCTGAAGCCTTCCCTCACCCATAGCTCCAGAGACTGCTGACGATCTAACTCTCTATAAGGCAGAGTTGATCGGCATACCTTACATATTTGTTTTAGAAAGCACAGGTGTGTGAATTGAGAGTTTGCAAGTGTTTATTCTTTCCAGCATTTGATTTTCCTTCTTTTTATTTTAGTTTTTGGTTGAAGGTACTTGGAGTAATGACATTTTCCTATCTATCTGCTGCTCCCTAAGAATCCTCTCCTGGACAAAGCCCCTGCTTATATTTCCCCTTCATTTGCCACTTACATTTTTGGTGATTTACCACCTAGCAATTTTAAATCTTTTGTGGAGCCTTCCATGACTTCTAGTCACAGTCAGTTACTAAACTATATTCTATCACACTTTATTTTCAGTTCTATTTACAGCCTACATCTCACCAATTATAGAGAATAGTTTCTTTTGCTATTCTTAGCTCTAGACGTGGAAATCTGTGAAGTCAGAAACCATCTTTTTGGACTGGGGATGTAGCTCAGTGATAGATGCCTTGCCTAGCATACACAAGGCCCTGCATTCAGTCTCCAACTACACACATACACACACACACACACACACACACACACACACACACAGTAAAGAGAAAAAGAAGCCATCTTTGTATTTCTAAGATCTAGTGTCTATGTGGACTCTTTTTTAGGAAAAAAAAATCAAAACATTCCAGTACGTACATTTTCTCTATCTTAGAAGTGTTTTTAAAAGGCTCTATAATACTTAGATGCTATTCCCAGATAGGAGCGTTAGGTTTTAGCTTTATTGATGGCTACCCATTTCCACCCGCCCCTTTTAGTTTAGTGCAAGAGATATTTTTATCAATCTTTTTATTCCTTCTAGAGTCTAGTCTTAAGCAGAAACTGCAGAACAGTGAATAAGAACAATATTATGTTTTGCTATGAGATTTATTTGTTATTCTTAATCCTTAAACGCCAGTTATATTTCAACAATACAGACTTCAAGTGATTTAAGCTTGGAGATATTTCAAGCCTAAAGCAGAAAATTAAGTGTTGAATTCCAAGATGCCACCTTTTTTATAACTTTGTGAACTAAGATACATACTAAGATAGAGGCCCATACTTAATATTTTAAAGATAACATGTTTTGGGGTAAATGATGCCCCAGATTTTTATCTCCTTTATATCATCCTCCTTTATATTGCATAAGATGAGTATTAATTTTTTATGTGTGACGCCCTTGCCAACTTTCTGCTCTGTTCTCAGGCAAACTGGTTTAAAAAATAAAACTAAAATGGTAGAAGGAAACTTCATCATCATTAAGACCATGATCTTTTTTTAAAATTTATTATTTATCTATCTAGGTATTTATTTGGTGGCACTGGGAGGTTGAACTTAGGGCTTCACACTTGTTAGGTAGGTGATCTTATCACTTGAGCCACTCCAGCAGCCTTTTTTTGTGTTGGGTATTTTTGAGCTAGGGTCTAACGAACTATTTGACTGGGCAGGTCTTGAACCTCAATCCTCCTACTCTCTGCCTCCCAAGTACTTTAGGACTGTAAGCACAAGCCACTGGTGCCTGGCCATGGCTGGTGTTTTAAAATCAAGAAAGCTAATACTGAGAAATTTTAACTCTCTCAGTAATACTAGATGTGGAATTTGGGGGAGAGGCCTATTTTTAGATTAGTATTGAATTAACATGTTCTAGTTGTAAAAACACAGGACTGAGATGAAGGAATTTTATTCCCATTATTGCAACTATTTTAGCTTTGTGACCTTGGGAAAATATATTCATTTCTCTGGTTCTTTATCTGTAAAAGGAAAATTAGACCAAATAATTCTAAGATTGCTTCTGGTTCTAGAATTCAAGCATTTTAACATATATATCCATTTTGCTATGTGTCTTTTGTTTGCCAGGGAGAAGTTATACACTGGTTGGCATGTTCATTGTATGTTGCATGCCGCAAAAGCATTATTCCCACAGTTGGAAAGGGCATCATGGAAGGAAACTGTGTTTCACTTACCAGAATACTACGTTCCGCTAAATTAAGGTAAAGCATTTTTGATTTTTCAAATGTTTTTGTATAAGTCCTAAATATAATTGTATAGTTTAATTTGTCTTTATTTTAAACCATTTGACTTCATTCAGTCTCAAGTTTATTATTGTATAGATATTCTTTCCCAGTCTCACATCTCTCTTCTGCCTTTCCTCTTCAACTTCTGACCTCTACCAAAGGCCTCTGTGCTAAAAACTTTTTATCTGTACTTTTTTTCATTATTTTTTTAAATTTTGGAAATAATTTCAAGCTCACAGAAAAGTTGCAAAAAAAAGATAAATACAAAAAATACCAATAGGCCCTTAACCCAGATTTTATCTGTTATCAACATTTCACCTTATTTGCTGTCATTTGCTTTCTCTTTAACTATAGACCGTTCTTTTAAATAATATTTTTTTCCTCTACTACTTCTAAGTAGCATGCTTTTACCACTAAATAGCTCAATGCTATTTCTTTTTTGTCTGTTGAGATAAGGTATTGCTATGTAGCCCAGGCTGGCCTTGAACTCTCCATCTTCCTGCCTCAGCCTCCTGAGTACTGGGATTACAAGTATACGCCACCACACCCAGTTTCAGTGGTATTTCTTAATAAGCTATGGTACAGTTATCAATTTCAAGAAAGTTAACACTAACTAATTTTATCCAGTCCACTCACTATCTCTCGTTGAGTTTTGTTAGTTGATCCACTAATATTCTTAATACTCTTTTTTTGGGAGGAAGGTAATGGAGTTTGAACTTAGGGCCTTTCATGATGATATTCTTCATAGCATTTTTATTAGTACAGTGTCCAATCTAGGATCACATACAGCATTCATTTATCATGACTACTTACTCCCCTTTAATCAGGAACATTTCCACAACCTTTCTTTTCTGCACTGACCTTTTTGTGTGTGTGGCTTGAACTCAGGGCCTGCACCTTGAGCCACTCCACCATCCCTTTTTCGTGAAGCAATTTTTCTAGATAGGGTCTCAAGGAACTATTTGCCTGGGCTGGTTTCAAACCATGATCCTCCTGATCACTGCCTCCTGAGTAGGTAGGATTAAAGCATGAGCCACCAGTGCCTGGCTTTGCTATGGTTAGTTTGAAGATAGGGTCTTGCTTTTTTCCCAGGCTGACCTGGATTACAATCCTATTTTCCACTTCTTGCCATTGCTGGGATGATAGGTATGCAATACCATGAGATGGTATCTAGTGAACTTTTTTGCCTTGGCTGGCCACAAAACACTGATCCTCCCAATCTCAGCTTCTGAAGTAGCAAGGATTACAAGTGTGTGCCATTGGCACCTGGCTGACATTGATACTTTCGAAGAATAGAATCTATAACCACCACAGTCTCCTTTTTAATAGATTATTCCTCATTTTAGATTTGTCTCATTTTTCCTATAATTAGATGCAAGTTATACATTCCCTAAACAAAAACTAAACAAGTGATTTATTTTATGTCTTCAGGATATCATGTCTGATGGCACATGATATCTATGTGCATCTAAGTATTGTTATTTATTTATTTATTTATTTATTTTACTTTTTTTTTTTTCATTTTTCTTTTATTATTCATATGTGCATACAAGGCTTGGTTCATTTCTCCCCCCTGCCCCCACCCCCAGTATTGTTAATTTTGATCATTTGGTCAATGTGTTGTCCCGTTTCTTACTATATAGTTAATTTTTTTTTCACTTAGAACTACTAAGCACTCTGTGGGTCTTAGCTATCTATATCTTTTACCTGCTCTTTTGTCAACCTTATAGAAGTATGTACATGGTTGAGAAACAAAGAAATGGGAGTGATCTATTCTTGGATTGGTGCTAATGTCTATTTCTAGGAGTTTTGCCTGATATAAACCTATTTGAGGCCGAGGCCATTGTCTTATTTGTTTTCCCTGTGTATCCAAGGTAAGAGAGAGACAAACTATAAAGCCCCATACAGGGATGGCAGATAGGTTTTCAGTTCATGCTAAATTAACAAGTTCTTAGAACAAACTTAGAATGGGAAGTTAATATATTAAGTTAAGATGATTTTAAAAACTTTAACAGATACCAATTTTTGTCATTGATGAAAATAAAATGAAGAGTAATAGAGTAACTTTAAATTGAACAAAATCTATCCATTGTAGTATAAAACAACCTGATCTTTTTGTCCATGTTTTTCACCACAGACTTTATAATTTTAAAATCTTTGTAATAATAGCTTGTTGGAGAAAATGAACACAAAAGAATTATAACTTTAAAAAATTTTAGAGCAGCACATGCTCTTAATAAGTTCAAATAATTAAATGAGTTATGAAGATGGATGGGAATGTTGATGGTCGCACAGTATGAATATGCTTTTGCAACTGAACTGTAGACTTTAACATGGTAAATTTTTTTCTTTTTTTGGCGGCACTGAGGTTTGAACTCAGAGCTTCATGCTTGCTAGGCAAGTGCTCTTATTGCTTAAGCCACTCCACCAGCCCTAAAATGGTAAATTTTATGTTACGTAACTTTACACACAAAAATGATTTTTAAAAATTTCAAATAATGGCTGGGTATGGTGATATACCTCTCTCATCCTAGCAGAAGGCTGAGCAGGAGAATTGTAAGTTCAAGGCCAGCCTGGGCTACATAGCAAGACCCTGTCTCAAAAAAAACAACAAAAAATTTTTTTTCTCAAATAATGGCTGGGGATGTAGCTCAGTGGTAGAGTTCATATTTAGCAAGCATGAGATAATACCCATCATTCCCAAAAAGAAAAGGGAAAAATTTCAAATAATACAGAAGTCAAAAATAATCATTTTATTATATTTTTGAATTAGCATAAATTGGTAATGTGAGGGGTCTGATTTTATAGGTGCATGCCCTGTATTTTGTGCAAGTTCACCCCTCCATTATATTCCCATTCAAACAGTGTTTGGTGGGTTTCATTGTGCTGTATTCGTGTGCGTATGTTACATGTATGTGTGGTGTACTACAGTCCTCTTTACCTCTCAGTGTCTTTTCCTAAAAGAGAAAGAAGTCTTTTCACAAACATCTAAATCTGGTTTTTGATGGGTATTGTTTTTTTTTTTTTAAACATTAATGAGATCATACTACATGTATTGTTCTGCAGTTTCTTTTCTCACATAGTATTTTGGAAATTTTCCTTTTTACCTCATTAATATTTTAATGACACTAGAATATTTTAGAATATAAGGATGTCTCACATATTTAACCATTCCCTTATTGATGGATATCTTGGTTATATTCATTCCTTTGTGATAACAGACAAGTGAATATTATTGTACATACATATTTCTGATAAGTTCCTGAAAGTGTAGTGGTGGGTCAAAAGATTGATATTTTTAAAATGTAGATTAATATTCTCAAATTCCACTCCAAAAAAGTTTTTTTAAAGTGTTACTCTTTTTTTGTGTGTTTTTTTGGCTGTACTGGGGCTTGAACTCAGGACCTCATGCTTGTTAGGCAGGCACTCTACCACTTGAGCCATTCCGCCAGCCCTGAAGTGTCATATTTTTAGTGCTAAAGAGCAGATGGTCAGTATCAACATTTTCATTTAGACAAATAAAAGTTGATTGCTTACAAAAAAAAAATGCAAGCGATGTTATTTTCTTTGATTATTCTAATTAATAATTAGAGCTATTTTCAAATTTTTAGTTTTTTAACCCAGTCCAGCTTTGAGCTTCTGGCCTCAGGTAATCTTCCTGCCTCAGCCTCCTGTGTAGCTGGGATTACAGGCATGTGCCACTAAGCCTGGCCAAAATTTCAAATTTCAACATAATTTTACATGTAGATTTTTATAGACAAAGGAAAATCCTGTCAAATATTAATAAAAAAATCATCCTACAAAATAACATGCAAGAATATATTATAGATACAGAATATATTATAGATATAATTTTATCAAAAACTTTTTATGCATTTTAATTGGAACGTTGGTAATATTGATGGGTTATACTTTTTTTACCTTTCGAGTGCCAGTAAAATTGAGTGTGCCACTGCAGGAACATCTACCACTATTAACTGTCCTTATGTACTACCCTTACATTGGTTGCATGCTGCTTCATGGTTTGGTTTTGTCTGTGGTAAAGTAGGCATAGCATACAGTCACATTTTAAAGCTTTTAGTTGTGCACACCAGTGCCATTACAAACACTCCCATTGTTTTTGAAAATGGTGGCCATCACCACCATTCATCCCCACAGCCTTCTCATTTCCCAGGGTTTGAGTTTCTATGGAGCTAACTGATAACCCCCACCAATACCTTTTTTAAAATTACAAATTTTCAATCTAAGACCACACCAATGTAGAGAACATGCCCATAATGGATTAAGCCAGGAAGGTGGGGTAACAATCCATTAAGTGAGTTTGCACTTGCCTGCTACTAAAAAATAAAACCTTCTTCCCTAGTATACATGAAGTTACTGATTCAGTCCCTATTAACACAAAAAAATACATTTTAAATAAACTATCATTATAAAAGTAAATATCATGATACGCATCTTTGTGTAGATGTTTTTGTATTGACTTTCTCCTTACATTAAATTCTTGTAAAAGCAATACCTGGATGAAATAATTTGCACATTTTAAAGGCTTATTAACTCAAGTTGCTAAATCACCTCTAGAAAGATGAACAATTAATACTTCTAGCATACTTTATGCAGTTGTATTTTGGGGGTTTTTTATTGTTTTTTTTGAAGGTACTGGAGTTTGAACTCAGGGCCTCAAGCTTGCTAAGCAAGCACTCTACCATTTCAACTATGTCATTGAGGCTTTTGTTCTTGCTTCCTTCCAACCTCTCCCTCCCCACCCAGTGCTGAAGATCAAACCTAGAGCCTTGCACATGCTGTGCAAATGCTTTACCACTGAGCTGCACCCCAGCCTTGTTTGTTTGTTTGTTTAACAGCTTTATTGTGATTGGTATACCATTCTGTTTACCCATTTAAAGTATATAGTTCAGTGGCTTTTAATCTATTTATAGAGTGGTGTGGCTATCACACAATCAATTTTAGAACATTTTCATTACTCAAAAAAGAAATCTTTTAGCTATAGCATTCTCTCCCTATCCCTACCCCCAACCCAGCCCCTGACAGCCACCCCCAAAAAATAAAAGACCCTTATAAAAAGAAATTTGTAAGCCAATAAAATATTTAGTAGTTCATCAATTTTTTTCGCTTCTAAGAATCTTTTAGAATTTTTAGATTTTAGTCAGCATGTCTAAGTTTGAATATCTGTGGACAATTTTCTGATGGTATCTTCCATCACCTTACCAAGTATCATTCTGTATATAGCACTAAACATTTAATGAAGTAAGCTTCAACACTACACATTTGCAGTCTATGTCCACACTATCATAGAACATATCCATAACTGAATAAGCTAAGAAAGGTGAAGTAATAATCTTATTAAGTGATGAAGCCATCACACTTGTGATACTTTTTTTTTCCCTCAAACTAATTTTGTGATCTTATCAATCTGTAAACTTTGTAGTTTAAGTGCAGAGCTTTGTCTAGGTGCTCTAGAGAATAATAGAAGTACATAGGTGCCTTCACTCCTTGCATTGTAGAAGACATTATAACCAAAATCTATATCCCCACTTTGGTTCTGGCAACCTAAGTATTTTCCATAGCACTTGGGATGGAGTTTTTTGTTGTTTATTTTTTAATGAATTTACTTTTTTAGTCAGGATTCTTAGTCATGAATAGAATATGTCCTTTTCAATCGTGTGGACTAATTTTAAAGTTGTCTTTTTTTTTCTTCCTTTTTTTTTTTTTTTTTTTTAGTTTAATACAGTTTTTTAGTAAAATGAAGAAGTGGATGGACATGTCAAACCTGCCACAAGAATTTCGTGAACGTATAGAGAGGCTAGAGAGAAATTTTGAAGTATCTACTGTAATTTTTAAAAAATTTGAACCAATCTTTTTAGATATATTTCAAAATCCATATGAGGAGCTACCAAAGTTACCACGAAGCAGGAAGCAGAGGTGAGATCTTTAATCCTTATATACTGGTGATACAAATTTATTAGGAGAGTTTGTTCTTTCAAAAGTCAGCATTTTATCGGAACTACCCATCTGCAAAGACATAAATTTTTTAAGTTTATAGACTAACTCATATCTAGGAATTCAGGGTAATATTTTCACTTAGTTTTCTACATGCTGATTTTTTTAAAGCAGATTAGAAAAGCTTTTTAAAGTCCATTTCATAAGCCATACATTGTCTGTTCTTTGTGAGTAGAACTTTACATGTAATTTGACCCTATTTATTTGTATTTGCTTTTCAATTTAACTGATACTTAGCAAGCTAGTCAGAAAAAAAAAAATACACTTTTTCCCTCTCTTTTTAGGAGGATTCCTTGCAGTGTTAAGGATCTCTTTAATTTCTGTTGGACGCTCTTTGTGTATACTAAGGGTAGGATAACACTTTCAGTGATTTTACATTTCTACTGTGGGAACTTGGTGGTATTTAGTATTTGACATGAGAGATTTCTGGGTTTTGTATCTTTTTTTCCCTTATAAAGGTAATTTTCGTATGATCGGGGATGATTTAGTAAACTCTTACCATTTACTTCTGTGCTGCTTGGATCTGATTTTTGCTAATGCCGTTATGTGCCCAAATAGACGAGACTTACTAAATCCATCATTTAAAGGTAAGTTTTTTTTTTTTTTAAACTAGTTATTAACTTTGGGAAAAAGAGTTTTAAAGATTGACTGTCTCCTTCTCTCCTGCTCCCCATTCTTCCTCATATTCTGTCAAACTAGGTTTACCATCTGATTTCCATACTGCTGACTTTAGGGCTTCTGAAGAGCCTCCCTGTATCATTGCTGTTCTATGTGAACAGCATGATGGACTTCTTGTAGAAGCAAAAGGAATAAAGGAGCACTACTTTAAGCCATATATTGCAAAACTCTTTGATAAAAAGGTACTGTATTTATAGTTAAATATGAGATGTTTAGGGGTCAACAGCAGCCTTAAAGGAAAAATGGGTCTACTGGCCTAAAAGAATGTTTAGTAATTCTCTTTATTCATGTGTCATATCAATTTGAAAATTTTTAAAAAATTTCATATTTTTGTGTGTGTTGATATGTTTAATTATATAATATCCCAAAATGACTTCTTTTCTTCCTAGATTTTGAAAGGAGAATGCCTCCTGGACCTTTCCAGTTTTACTGATAACAGGTAGGTATCTAAGTGCCCAGCACTAATGGTGAACGACATATCACAGGCTGCCCATAAAGATTTGTTGAAACTTAAGTGAAGTGTTAACATAACAAGAAAACTCCTCCACCAATTCTAAATGCCCTTCTCTGCTATAATGGTGTAAATGGGTGTTGTCACTAAGCCTTGTTGGCTTCTTTTTGTGGTACTGGGGCTTGAACTCAGGGCCTACACCTTGAGCCACTCCACTAGCCATATTTTTGTGAAGGGTTTTTTGAGATAGGGTCTCGTGAACTATTTCCCTGGACTGGCTTTGAACCACAATCCTCCTGACCTCTGCCTCCTGAGTAGCTAGGATTACAGGTGTGAGCTACCAGTGCCCAGTCTTGTTGGCTTTAAGTACATTTAAGAAACCATTGGCTTTTTAAATTTTTTATTTATTTTAATTTATTTTTGGCAGTACTGGGTTTGAAGTCAGAGCTTTGAACCTGTGAGGCAGGCAGTTCAAGTTCTACCACTTGAGCCTTGCCTCCAGCCTTTTTTGCTGGGGTTATTTTGAGGATAGGCTCTGGCTTTTTGCCTGGGCCAGCTTGGACTGTAATCCTTCTACTTATACTTCCTGAGTAGCTGGGATGACAGGTGCTGCTGCCACACCCAGTTTTTTTCTGTGACATGAGAGTCTTGAAAACTTTTTTCCCCAGGCTGACTTGGAACTTTGATGCTCCTGATCTCAGCCTCCTGCATAACTTGGGATGACAAGTATGAGCCACAGTGTCCGGCCTTCAAAATGCCCATACTTCAAAGCCACTATTGTTT
The DNA here is from genome assembly GCF_047511655.1 of Castor canadensis. Lineage (NCBI taxonomy): Eukaryota > Metazoa > Chordata > Mammalia > Rodentia > Castoridae > Castor > Castor canadensis. Next base: position 160,561,667 of record NC_133390.1, on the reverse strand, counting down.
CATCAATGATCAGATAAAATCTTCTTTTCCTAAATTAGCTTCACCTATTTTTTGGATTAAGTATTTGTTTTCACTCACTTTTCAAAGTAATTTATTGCTGTGTATGTGAATGTGAAGAATGTCCATAATCACATAGAAACATATGACATTGTAGATGGGCAAAGTTAATAACAACTAGAGATCATCCATATTCACAAGCTCTATATTTTAGGCCAAGGTAAATCCATCGTGTGAACTAAGTTTTATTCTGGCATCTTAAAAATAATTCTCTTTGCAGCAAAGCAGTAAACAAAGAATATGAAGAGTATGTTCTAACTGTTGGTGATTTTGATGAGAGGATCTTTTTGGGAGCAGATGCAGAAGAGGAAATTGGGACGCCTCAAAAGTTCCCTGGTGACACTCCATTAGGGAAACTGACAGCACAGGCTAACGTGGAATGTAACCTTCAACAACACTTTGAAAAAGTAATATAACCTAGCCCAGCCTCAGTCTTGAATGATATTTGTCTTTCTTTCTTTCTGTGATTCTACTAACAGCAGAGGCATCTTTCAAGTTCAATCTTGAGTTTCTTCTACTAATTCATATTTCCCGTCTAAGCCTTAAAAGGTAATTTTGAAAACTATGGCAGTTATTCTTGCTGTTAATCATATTTTGGATATATTTTCCCCAGCTACCTGGCTTTATCATTGTATTATGTGTCTTTTGATATAAAGAGAAATTTATGTTTTCTTACAATTCTTTCCTTGCCTCAACTTAGCCTCTGTTATGTTGCTTTCAAATTTAGTTTGCTTCCTTTTTTTTTTCTTTTTTTGTGGTACTGGAGTTTGAACTTAAGGCCCACACCTTGAGCCACTCATCAGCCCTTTTTTGGTGACGGGTTTTTGAAATAGGGTCTGGTGAACTATTTGCCTGGGCTGGCTTTGAACCACAATCCTCCTGATCTCTGCCTCCTGATTAGCTAGGATTATAGGCATAAGCCACCAGTGCCCAGCTTAGTTTACTTTCTTACCCATGACACAAGCTATGCTCTTTCTGGATTTCAACCATGTAACTACAGATTTGAGTGTTAATGTCCAAAGCTTAATTCTGTATTTATGTGTGAACTGAGTTGGAGGTTGAAGGCTAATGGAAAATTCACTCATGTAGAAGGTAGAAAACCTAAGTTTTAGTCTAGGCTCTGCCATTAACTTTGTTAGCATAAACACACCTTTTTACTTCTCTGTGCCTTGTATCATATGTAAAATTAAAGTAAGTATAGTTTATATTTCAAATCAATTTTATGTAGACAAAATGAGATTATAGATACAAAATATTTTGGAAAAGTATTATTCAAATATACAGATATTATTAGCATAGTATTGCTAAAACTCTGGTGGGTAACCCAAAAAGGAGGAAAAGTAACCCAACCTCTAAATACGAGTAGAGAAAATTGTACATGTACTGAATTAAATATATAATAATGGGGAGAATAACTTCTTAATCTCACAGGTTTTTTTCTTTTCTAACAGAAAAGATCATTTGCACCTTCTACCCCGCTGACAGGACGGCGGTATTTACGAGAAAAAGAAGCAGTCATTACTCCTGTTGCTTCAGCTACCCAGAGTGTAAGCCGCTTACAAAGTATTGTGGCTGGACTGAAAAATGCACCAAGTGAACAACTTATAAACATTTTTGAGTAAGTATAATACTGTTATTTTTCTGAGTGTCTTTTAAAATTAGATTTTTAATTCCATTCTGTTTTTAGTATGTTCAGAATTCTTGAGATCATGGATATACATTAGCAAGTTTTACTCTATCATTTTCAGTCATAAAATATGTTTACATAGAACCACATAGAAGTACCTATTAAAGTTGTATAATGTTATTTCTTAGGATGTTAGGCTTTCAAGTATATTGTTAAGTTTATTTAGCTCAGATATTCCACTCTTGTAACTGTTGCAGATTTATGCATGTTTCTTTTTAAACTGACTTTACATGGGTTCAATTTAAATGTCCATCAAAGGAGAGACTGATCACAACTATAAAATGTAATTTTTTAAATAGTATGTTTCCTGGTAAAGGTGTTAAAATGAAGCGAGGTCAGAGACCTCTTCTTTCTAATACCTCGTGAAGTAACAGAATAGTAAGACAGCAAAAATGTTTACCAGCAGCAGCCAATGAGGAGAGAAATATAATTTCACGCCATGAACTACTAGGAATGGAAATGGATGATTCTGTTATGCTCATCCTCCAGAAGTAGCACCGGGGAAAGGGTGTGGTGCTAGAATCTTGAGAGTGCTCAATTAATGCTCCAGATTAAGCACTTTCTGCCTTCTTTCTGTGCTGCTATACTGGAGCACATAAATGTCCTGGCTGATGCACTGGAGACCATCAGTAATGCTAAAAAGTGAGGTGAATGCCAGGTCCTTACTAGGCCATGCTCCACAGTCATCATCTGGTTTCTAACTGATGATGAAGCATTGGTTCCACTGGCAAATTTGAAATCAGTGGTGGTCAGAGAGCTGGGAAAATTGTGGTGAACCTCACAGGCAGGTTAAACATGTGTGGAGTGATCAGCACCAGATTTGATGTACAGCTCAAAGACCTAGAAGAATGGCAGTATAATCTGTTCCCATCCTGTCAGTTTGGTTTCATTGTATTGACATCCTCAGCTGACATCATGGACCATGAAGAAGCAAGATGAAAACACACAGGAGGGAAAATTCTCTAATCTTTTGCTAGGGATACAAACCATAAATACAAATAGAATGCTTCAATGGATGAAAGGAAGGGAAGGAGGGAAGAAGAAAGGAAGGAAAGAAGAAAGGACAGAAAGAAACATAGTCTAGATTGAGAGAGAAACAAATAGGTTAGGTAGGCAAATGTGTAAAAATTCATAGACACCTAGACAGGTTTGGTAATACAAGCTACTCTTGGAAGCTCAGGAGTTTGAGGTCAGCCCGTGCAGATTTAGCAAGACCCTATCTCAAAAATGAAATATAAACAAAATAGCTGGATACATTGTTCAAATGCTTAGAGCACCTATAATTTCAGCACTCAGGAGGCAAAGGCAGGAGAATCTTGAGTTCAAAATCAGCCTAAGCTACATGGTGAGTTCAAGGTGAGCCTGGGCTACATAGTGAGACCCTGTTTCCATAACTTGGCTATTGTGAATAGTGCCGTAATAAACATGGGTGTGCAGGTGCCTCTGGAGTAACCTGTGTCCCAGTCTTTTGGATATATCCCCAAGAGTGGTATTGCTGGATCCTATGGTAGATCAATGTTTAGCTTTTTAAGTAGCCTCCAAATTTTTTTCCAGAGTGGTTGTACTAGTTTATATTCCCACCAACAGTGTATGAGGGTTCCTTTTTCCCCCGCATCCTCGCCAACACCTGTCGTTGGTGGTGTTGCTGATGATAGCTATTCTAACAGGGGTGAGGTGGAATCTTAGTGTGGTTTTAATTTGCATTTCCTTTATTGCTAGAGATGGTGAGCATTTTTTCATGTGTTTTTTGGCCATTTGAATTTCTTCTTTTGAGAAAGTTCTGTTTAGTTCACTTGTCCATTTCTTTATTGGTTCATTAGTTTTGGGAGAATTTAGTTTTTTAAGTTCCCTATATATTCTGGTTATCAGTCCTTTGTCTGATGTATAGTTGGCAAATATTTTCTCCCACTCTGTGGGTGTTCTCTTCAGTTTAGAGACCATTTCTTTTGATGAACAGAAGCTTTTTAGCTTTATGAGGTCCCATTTATCTATGCCATCTCTTAGTTGCTGTGCTGCTGGGGTTTCGTTGAGAAAGTTCTTAAGCAATGATTTCTTGAGTATGACAACAAAAACACAGGTAACAAAAGCAAAAGTAGACAAATGGGACTACACCAAACTTTAAGTTTTACGCGGCAAAGGAAATAACAGAGTGAAAAGGCAATCTATGGAATGAGAAAAAATAATTGTAAACTGTATCTCTGATAAGGAGTTAATATCCAGAATATATTAAGAATTCCTACAACTCAATAACAAGAAAAAACAACCTGATTTTAAAATGTGTAAAGGATTCAAATAGGCCTTTCTTCAGAGGAAATAAACAAATGGCCAATAAGCATATGAAAAAATGTTCTTAACTTACCTGGGGGACATTCCATGATCACGAAGGTGGTTTTTCCAGGGCAAGGCTTATCCATTGCACTCTAGATGTGCTGACCTCTGCGATTTCCCCAGTTGTGGGAAACTCAACTACATAATTTGTGGTAGTGGGGGACTGCCTTGCACCCTGGAAAAAAATTTTTTTTAAATGCTGAACATTGCTAATGAGAGAAATGCAAATCAAATCCACAATGAAGAGTTGGGAGGCCGGCTCAAGTGATAGAGCACCTACATAGCGAGCACAGAGTCTGAGTTCAAACCTCATTACCACCAAAAACAATCCACAATGAGAAATTACCTCACATTCATTAGGATGATCTTCCCTTCCATCTTATTTAAAAAAAATAAGAAAATTACAAGTATTGGTGAAGATCCTGAGTAAATTAGAACCCTTCTGCATTGTTGGTAGGACCATAAAGTGATGCAACCATTATGTAGAAGTAAGACTATTATATGACCCTGCAGTACCACTTCTGGAAATATACCCAAAAAGATTGAAAATAGCAGGCTAGTGGAGTAGCCCAAGTGGTAGAGCACCTGCTTAGCAAGTTTGAGAGCCTGAGTTCAAACCCCAGTACCACCAAAAATAACCAAACAAAGAAAAAGATTGAAAATAGCCCTCAAAGGACTATTTTGTATGCCATGTTCCCTGCAGCATTATTCACAATAGCCAAGATGTGGAAGCATCCAAATTTTTATTCATTCATGTATGAATAAAGATAATAGTATATATACAGAATGGAATATTATTTAGCCTTAAAAAAGAAGGAAATTCTGTTATGTGCTACAATATGAATGACCTTTGAGTACACTATGCTAAGTGAAGTAATCACAAATGACAAATACTGCATGATTCTACTTATAATGAGGTATATAAAGTAGTCATCTATAAAAACAAAAAGCTTTTTTTTTTTTATGAGACTGGGGTTTGAACTTGGGGCTTTGTACTTGCAAAGCAGGAGCTCTACCACTTGAGCCACACCTCCAGTTCAACATAAAAGGTTTTACTGTGTAAAAAATATTGTATATAATGTGTGACACTTTACATATCTTTATTATTTTATATATGTAAAGCTTTGTTCATATTTGTAGGCTTATGAGAATAGAACTTTGATCACTAAAAAACATATTAACTTAAGGATTTTTGTTTGTTTGTCTTGGTGTTTTTTGAGATAGTGTCTCGCTGGTCTTAAACTTGTGGTTCCTCCTGCCTTAAGCCTCCCTAGTTCTAGGATTATTAAACTAATTTTTTTTTTGGGTGGCACTGGGATTTGAACTCAGGGCCTCCTGCTTGCTAGGCAAGCACTCTACCATTTGAGTCACTCCTCCAGTCCTTTTTTGTGTTGAGTATTTTTGAGACAGGGTCTAGAGAACTATTTGCCCAGGCTGGTTTTGAACCACAATCCTCTTGAAGTAGCTAGAATTACAGGCATGAGCCACCAGTGCCTAGCCCAAACTAATTTTCGAAAGGGGAAATGTTGGTTGTCTGGGTTTTTTCCTGGTAATTAGGTTTCTCTTGTATTTTGTAGATCTTGTATCCGGAACCCTGTGGAAAACATCATGAAAATAGTGAAAGGAATAGGAGAGACTTTCTGCCAACACTATACTCAATCAACAGATGAACAGCCAGGATCTCACATGGGTAAGAAAAAAAACTACAGTTAGTACAGCATTGAAAGTAGATAGCCAGGCACAGTGGCTCACACTCGTAATCCCAACTTCTTGGAAGGTGGAGATGGGGGTGGAGAAAAGGTTGCAGTTTGAGCCCAACCCAGTCAAAAAGTTAGCAAGATCCATTTCAACAAAAAAAAGTTGTTGGCACGTGCCTAACATCCCAGCTACATGGAAGGCATAAGTAGGAGGATCAAATTCCAGTCTGGCCTGGACAAAACATAGGAGACCCTACTTGAAAAATAACTAAAACAAAAAGGAGTGGGAGCATGGCTCAAGTGGGAGAGCCATTGCCTAGCAAACGTGAGGCCCTGAGTTTAAACCTCAGTATCCCCAAAAACAAAAAATGAGAAAAGAGAAAGAAAGTATATATATCCCCCAAAATTCATGTTTTCCTTCCCAGCTATTCTTTTTTTTTTTTAATTGTTGTACTGGGGATACATTGTCACATTACAAATGTGCTTATAATATATCTTAGTTAAATTCACCCCCTCCATCATTTTCCTTTATCCCCCTTCTCCCTCTTCAGAACAGTTTCAACAGATCACATTTTCATACATGAGTACGTAATATTTCCACCATATTCACCCTCCTACACCCTTTCCTTATATCCTCCCCCTCCCATTGGTACCAACCCTAGCACAGGACCTATTTTACCTTCCTGTCCTTCCTTTTTGAAAAAAAGACATTTGTGTTTGTTTAAGATAGCTATATAGGCAGTTTCATTATGACATTTCCATGTATGTATGTATTAGACATCCCAAACCTCCCTGCTATTCTTAATGTATGTAAGTTTTGTTCTTCAGTTCCTAACTAGATTTCAACAGCATATGCTTTTTTCCCTCTACTACCCTTTAGACTTTGCTGTCAACAGACTAAAGCTGGCAGAAATTTTATATTATAAAATATTAGAGACTGTTATGGTTCAGGAAACCCGGAGGCTTCATGGAATGGACATGTCGGTAAGTAAATCTACTCTCCCAGCTGCTGGTAAGGTCCCAGAAACCTAGAATGGAAGCAGCATTTTGAAAGGCTCCATAGGGAATTGTGGGCTCAGCAGTTTATAGAACACTTGACCAAGACATTTTAATTTGCTTTAGTTGACTTTGGCCTATCCACATGTAGGCAGAATGTAAAATTCATCTTTGGAGTTTTTTCATCAGTGTTTTTCCCTTTAGGTCTTTTTTTTTCCCCCTATACCTCTCCAAAGATTTTTGAATTATAAAATAGTCATTTTCTAAAAAAAAATTCTTATTCTTTTTCTTTGAACATTTGCCAAATCTGATCACTCTCTCTGGTAGCTATATAAAAGAATTTTTCTACAAAGTCAAACCTATCATATAACCTTTTTCAGTTTCCTCCTCTTTCTGCCCTTCCTCCTACATCTACTCTTTGTCTTCTGATCTTGTATTCCACTAGAAACAGGTTAGTGTCCTAAGGATGCAGCATAATTATTAAAGTAGAATTTCATTTTTTAAGAGATTTAATTTTTTTTAAAGTAAAATTTCTTTTTACTTTCATTTTGAAATTTTTTTCCTTTTGTGTTGGTTTTCCTTTTCCTGAATTTCTTGTCTTTCTCTTTTGTGTGGTTTACTTTTGTTTTTTGGGGGAGCAGGAGGACTGGGGTTTGAACTCAGGGCCTCATACTTGCAAAACAGGCTATCACTTGAGCCACGCCCCCAGTCCATTTTTCTCTGGCTATTTTGAAGATGGGGCCTTACAAACCCTCTCCTGAGCCTCACAGGTAGCGAGGATTGCATTCATGAGCCACCAGCACCCAGGTACTTGAACATCTTACTAGAGTATATGCCCCTGTAGTTTATTTATTTATTTTATTTTATTTTATTTATTTATTTTTATTATTCATATGTGCACACAATGCTTAGGTCATTTCTCCCCCCTGCCCCCACCCCCTCCCTTACTACCCACCCTGCCCCCTTCCTCTCCCCCCCACCCCCTCAATACCCGGCAGAAACTATTTTGCCCTTATCTCTAATTTTGTTGAAGAGAGAGTATAAGCAATAATAGGAAGGAACAAGGGTTTTTGCTAGTTAAGGATAGCTATACAGGGAGTCGACTCACATTAATTTCCTGTGCATGTGTGTTACCTTCTAGGTTAATTCTTTTTGAGCTAACCTTTTCTCTAGTTCCTTGTCCCCTTTTCCTGTTGGCCTCAGTTGCTTTTAAGGTATCTGCTTTAGTTTCTCTGTGTTGAGGGCAACAAATGCTAGCTAATTTTTTAGTTGTCTTACCTATCCTCATTTCTCTCTTGTGGGCTCTCGCTTTTATCTTGTGATCAAAGTTCAATCTCCTTGTTGTGTTTGCCCTTGATCTAATGGCCGTATATGAGGGAGAACATACGATTTTTGGTCTTTTGGGCCAGGCTAACCTCACTCAGAATGATGTTCTCCAATTCCATCCATTTACCAGCAAATGATAACATTTCGTTCTTCTTTATGGCTGCATAAAATTCCATTGTGCATAGATACCACATTTTCTTGATCCATTCGTCGGTAGTGGGCATCTTGGCTGTTTCCATAACTTGGCTTGTGAACAGTGCTGCAGTAAACATGGGTGTGCCCCTATAGTTTATTAAGAAAAGTAAAATTTTTAAATTTAGTTTGAAATAACTGTATAGTAGTTCAGAGAGATCCTATATAGTCTTTACCCAGTTTCCCCCAGTGATTACATTTTATATAGTACAATATGAAAGTCAAGAAATTGGCATTGCAGTGATACGCATATTCCTCTATGGTTGTATCATGTAGATTATGTAACCACCCAAGAATCAAAATACCTGATTGCCTTCTTTTCTGGATGTCTGAAACTGCCAATAGTTCTTGACCTATTGTACTGTACTTTTTCTCCTATACATATGTAACTATGATAAAGTTTCATTTATAAGTTAGGCACAGTAAGCGATTAACACCAATAACTAAAAATAATACAGACTACTTATAATAATGTAATAAATTAAAATAATAATAATAAAAGTTTGTATGTAGTCCATCTCAAAATATTGTACTTTTACCTTTTCACTTAAAGGAAGCACTTTATGGCTTCTCTTTGGCATATTCAAATTGCCAGCATCACTAGTCTTGCACATTGGTTAAGTATAATAAGGATTATGTGAACACAAACATTGTGATACCAGGCGAAACCACAACCAAGTGACTCATGAGCAGGTAGCATATGCAGCACAGATATGTTAGACAAAGAGCTCGTTCACATCTGGAGCAGGCTAGAGTAGATGGCATGATGTTCCCTCATAGTACTTATTAGAATAGTACATAATTTAAAACTTACAAGTCGTTATTTCTGGAATTTTTCATTTTAAGATTTTTGGGCCATTGTTGACGAAGTAGTGAAACCTCAGAAAGCAAAACGATCGATAAGGGGGGACTACCGTGTCCCGTCACTACAAAGCTCTGTCCTTCATGCTGTTCCCCTTTATAGTCATACTCCGCTCAGCCACTAATCTTTTCCATTTCTTTTTTTTTTTTTTGACAGTACTGGGGTTTGAACTCAGGCTAAGCAGGTACTCTTAGTGCTTGAGCCACTCTGCTAGCCCTCTTTTGTGATGGGGTGTCACGAACTATTTCCCCGGGGCTGACTTTGAACTGCGATCCTTCTGATATCTGCCTCCTGAGTAGCTAGGATAACAGGTGTGAGCCACTGATACCCAGCTTAATTATATTTCTTTGATGTTTTCTTCTGGTGCTTACTTTGTAGTGTTTGGATTTTTCTGTATGTTTGACTTATGTATTTCAATTAGAGGTTTTCTTCAAATGTTGGAAGATTCTTGGCTATCTGCTTGTATTTGACTAAAGCACTAAAAAGCCGATTTAAAAGTATGGAAGAGTGGAGATAAAAGTCTAATGGCTTCAGTGATTAGGTAGTATTAGGGACTTTCATGTGTTAAGTATCTGTAAGGCTTTTTTGGAATTTTGTTTTCCCCTCAGATTTTCTAATCTCTTACCTGGCTGTTTGGTTTTGTGAAGAAAAACAAGGAAGGGAAATTTGGTCTCACAATTCAGTCTGCAGACATTCACCAAAATCCCAGGTCTTCTGTTCCTGTTGTCTTTAGCTCTGAATCTCTAGAGAATTGTTCAGACTCATGTGGGGGTAGACTAGAGGATTATCATCAGACTCCTGTGGGGGTAGACTGGAGGATTATCATCGCTCCCTTAAAGTAGGAGTTGGGAGGGACCTGAGGGGCTCTAACTCTTAAAGACTTAGAAATCTCTGTCAGCCCCTGCCTCACACCTACTTTCCATTCTATCTGTGCTCTCATTTGCTTTGTTTTCCCTGGTTTCTTAGAGCAGAATTCTTTAAGTATCTCTACATTTGGCTATGCATCTATCTGCTGATCTTTTGATCTGCTTTATATATTGTGCTTTGTAGTTACAAGTGAGTCCTAGTTTTATCTAAAATGGAGTTTCTATTTCTTACTCATTTTGATATTTGAAAGAAGATGGAAAAACATGATTTCAGGGTCTCACACTTGCTAGGCAGGCGCTGTACCATTTGAGCCACTCCACCAGTCCAACACACGGGATTTTTAAAACTGAAAACATATTAGATTTTAAAGTTAATGGTGAAAGAGGTCTTTACCTGCTCTGAAATATTTTTCTCTGAAATTTTTTGTCTTAATTGTATGTCATTTTACCTTCAGTTTCGATGCTTTGATTAATAAACACTTATGCTGACAAAACAATTAACTTTCTTTAAAAAGATAAAGCTTCAATCCTAAAGCTATTCTTTTAATTTAAACATTGACTATTTTATTTATTTATTTATTCAGATTTCAAAGCAGAATGTTACGTGCACCTCATTTAAATTTAAATTCTACACTGAACAAGATTAGATATAAAGAGACTACCAATCTGAGAACCCTGTGTGTGTGTGTGTGTGTGTGTGTGTGTGTTTGTGTGTGGATTCTGGGGATTGAACCTAGGTCCTTGTACATCCTAAGCTAACGCTCTATCACTGAGCTACTCCTCAGCCCCAAAACTTTAATTTTAATCTCATAGTCTAGCATAATTTAAGTTTTTCAGGTTAGTTTATCTTTTTTAGAATTTTCTTTCTTTTTTTTTTTTTTGGTTGGGGGATAGGGTCTCCCTGAACCCATGATCCTCCTGCCTCAGCTCCCAAGTGTTAGGTTACAGTTTTTTAGAGTGACAAAGACTGAATTGCTCAGAAATACTAAACTATCTTTTTCTTCCCCAAGGTTCTTTTAGAACAGGATATATTTCATCGTTCCCTGATGGCTTGTTGTTTGGAAATTGTACTTTTTGCCTACAGCTCACCTCGTACTTTCCCCTGGATTATTGATGTTCTCAATTTACAACCATTTTATTTCTATAAGGTGAGATGATACCAAAATTCTGTTATGCTAAACCTCACATAAACATTGTATTTATCTCAGTACTGAAGAAACAAAGTTGTGATGTCTGAGGGGTTTGGATAATATGTATTTCTTTTGGATGAAATCAAGGACAGAAGGAAAGGATGAGGATGTCAGTAAATTAACACAATTTCACAGCTCCAGTTCATTTTCCATCACGAACTTTTGAATGTGACCTGGTACTAAGTATTTGACCTCAAATTTCCCTATGTATGAATAAAAAATCATAAGCCTATCAAACAGATGCATGATGAAGAGCAACACTTTCTCGCAGGAGAAAGAAGCAGTCTAAAAGCAATTGTGGTGGGATAGAGGTGTAACTCGGGTAAAGCACTACCATGTGTAAGACCCTCACTGCAAAAGAAAAAGAAATGAAACAAAATGGATTGTGGTGATGGTCTAGTTAATGAAGGTGTAGTAACAGATCATGCTTCTTCCCTAAACTTGAGCCAGTTCAGTGGAGATGAATCTTATCTTTTCTCCCCCACCCCGACTAGAACTATTTCTATTAACCTTTCTCTTACAAAATAGGTCATAACTACTGAACTCCATCATTATAGTCAATCTCAGTTAATGTATCTAGTGTTGAAATTTACATCTAACACTATTGTTGGGTTTTGGCAGAATTTAGTTAACGTTTAGTCCTTTGTGCTCTGTATCTTTTTCTTTCTTTTTATTTTTTTTTCTTCACAGTACTGGGGTTTGAATTCTCAGGGCTTCCTGTGCTCTACTACTTGAGCCCTTCTATACTACTTTCAAAGTACTGACAGAGAAATTAGTTTGAAGGTTTGTTTGATACTTGTTTTGGAGTGGGTTATTTGTTCTGTTGCATTACTGGGGTTTGAATTCAAGATCTTATACTTGCTAGACAGGTGCTCTATGACTTGAGCCACACCTCCAGCCCTTTTTGCTTCGGTTATTTTTTTCAAATAGGGTGTTGTATTCATACCTGGGCTAGCCTGAACTGCAATTTATGCTTCCCTTATAGTGTTCCCCAAAGTGCATGCAGCTATGCTTCCCTCATAGCTGGGGTGAGAGGTGTGAGCCACCACGCCCAGCTTTTCATTGGTTGAGATGGAGTCTCACAGACTTTTTCCTCAGTCAGGCCTCTAACTGTGATTCTTCCAAACTCAGCCTCCCAAGTAGCTAGGATTATAGGTATGAGCCACTGTACCCAGCTGAAGGGGTGAATTTTTATAGGTATGTATGGAAATGTCACATTGAAACCCTTTTGTACAATTAATATATGTGAGTAAAAAGAAAAAACAACAACTAGACTAGAGACCCAAGACTTGACTTCTGCCATTGTTGGTCTGGTGAGCAGTTTCTTCCTATTGTGTCAATTTTTCATAAAATCCAGAACTATAGCTGGGCATTATGTGTTCATATCTATAAACCCAGCTACTTGGGAGGATAAAGGCAAGAGGATCATAAGCTGAAGGTCAGCCCAGGCAAAATTAGCAAGACCCTATCTGAAAATACAAAACAAAGTGGCTAGAGAAGTCATTCAAGTGATAGAGCTTTGGATTCAAACCCCAGTATTGCAAAAAAACCAGAAATGTAAATGAAAATATTTTAAAGACTTAAAAACTCCTTGATAACTTAAAAGATATTAGTTAGCTACAGAATTATGTCTCAAAGATGCGGTGGTTCTGTGTCACAAAATAAGGCTGGAGCCAGTCATGCTTCTAAACCCAGACTTGAGCTAATTACTTGAAAACACATTGCCTTTTCCACTTTTTCCTCTCCAGGTTATTGAGGTGGTGATCCGCTCAGAGGAGGGGCTCTCCAGGGACATGGTAAAACATCTGAACAGCATTGAAGAACAGATTTTGGAAAGTTTAACATGGAGTCACAATTCTGCACTGTGGGAAGCTCTTCAGGCTTCTTCAAACAAAGTTCCTACTTGTGAGGAAGTGAGTCAGGGCAAAGTTAATGCTCCTATCATTCTTAAGCTTCGTCAAGATAAAATTCATATACTATGTAATTCACTCACTTAAGGTGTATAACTTAGTGGTTTTTAGTATTTAAATATGTGAGGACATCAACACGAATTTAAAGTATATTCATCCTTCAATAAAAAGCTTGCACACTTTAGCTATCATTATCTACCCTTGATCCTAAGCAACCACTAATCTACTTGCTGTCTGTATAGATTTGCATATTCTGGACTTTTCATACAAATGGTCAGACATTTCCGTGGTGACTGGCTTCTTTCACTTAACATGTTTTTAAAGTTCATCCATGTTGCAGCAAATATCAGTCTGTCATTTCCTTTTATTGCCAAATATTCCATTTATGGATATGCTATGTTTTATTCATCCATTTATCAGTAGAATTTGGTTTGTTTCTACCTTTTGGCTATTGTGAATGATGTTCACAAGGTTTTATGTGGACATTTTCATTTTTCTTGGGTGTATATCTACCAGTACTGTTGCTGGGTCACATGGTAACTGTTTTTAACCTTGTAGAGAACTGTCAGACTGTTTTCTAAAGTGGCGACACCCTTTACTGTCAGTTAAAGATTCCAGTTACTCAACATCCCTGTCTATGCTTATAATTATTTGTCTTTCTAATTATAGCTATCCTAGTAGATGTGAAGGAGTATTTCGTTGTGGTTTTGATCTGCATTTTCTTGATGGCTGATAATGTCCAACATCTTTTCATGTGTTTATTAGCCATTTGTATATGTTTTTGGAGAAATTTCTACTCAGGTCCTCACCCATTTTTTTAAAAAAAAATTATTTCATTTTATTATTTATTATCATTACTATTTTTTGGCAGTACTGGGGCTTGAACTCAGGGCCTCACACTTGCTAGGCTTGCTAGGCAAGCACTCTACCACTTAAACCACTCTACCAGCCCTGTTCTGTATTGGTTTTTTTTTGAGATAGGGTCTCATGAACTATTTGCCTTGGGCTGGCTTTGAACTGTGAATCCTCCTGATCTCTGCTTCCTGAGTAACTGCAATTACAGGCATAAGCCACTGGTGCCTGGCTCATTTTATTTTATTTTTTGAGACAGGGTCTCACTATGTTACCCTGCCTGGCTTTAAACTCATGATCAAACTGAGGATCAAACTCACAATCCTCCTAGGTGAGCCTCACAAATGCTGAGATTATAGAAGTGTAACACCACACCTGTAATGATGTAATTGATGGTGTCTTTTGGAATTGATGGTGTCTTTTGGAATTGGTGGTGTCTTTTGGAACACAAAACATTTTTAATTTTGAGGATGTGCTATTTATCTAGTTTTTTTTCCACCTCTGTTGTTTGTGCTTTTGGTATCATATCTAAGAAACCATTAATCTTACCATTTAAAAATTCCAAATATTTATAAAAAGATTTGAATACTTTTCATTTAGTGGTATTTAGAATGAAAAAATCATGTTTGTGAAAATTTTGGGCAAATCACTTATTAACAGCTCACTTTTGTCTTTTTTTGGGGGGGGGGGCAGCACTGGGGTTTGAAATTGGCCTCACTCTTTCTAGGCAGGTGCTCTTACCACTTGAGCCACTCCACCAGCAACAACTCAATTTCATGTGAGGTTTTTTCTTTGACCTTTGTGTTATTCCTGACTTTTTTTATTTTTCTTTCTTTTCTCTATCATCTTAAAGTTCATTAATCTTGATTTTTTTTTCCCTAATTCCTAACTAATGGAAGAACTGTCTAAGACCAGGAAGAATTAAAAACAAGATTTATTTATTTTAGCAGTACTGGGGTTTGAACTCAGGGCCTCATGCTTGCTAGGCAGGCACTCTTACCATTTGAGTCACTCTGCCAGCCCTTTTTTGTGTTGAGTATTTTTGAGATAAAGTCTTGATGAACTATTTGCCCAGGCTGGGTTCAAACCATAATCCTCCTGATCTCTGCCTCCTGAGTAGCTAGGATTATAGGTGTGAGCCAGTGGTGTCAGGCTAAGATTTTTTTTTAATGGTACTGGAGAGTGAACCTAGGATCTGGTACTTGCTAAGCAAGTGCTTTAGCATTTGAGCTGTGCCTCAAACCCAAGATATTTTCTTGAAATTTTTCTTCCATGCTCTTTTGTTCTTCTGCAGCATACTAATTAGTTGGTAGTCTTCAGTATTCATCTGAATATGTCCATTATAAAATCCATTGAGATTCCAAGACAACAAAAATAGAGAATTTGAAAAAGCACAAGAAGAAATAAAAGAAACCATAGAAGCACTATATAAACACCAAAGTGAAACAAAGAACATGATTAATAAAGAGATAAATGAACTCAGGACAAAAATAGACAACATTAAAGAGGAAGCGACTCAGGATATGGAAAACCTCAGAAAAAAGAACGAAACAGAAGTGCAAAACAAAATGGAAGGCCAATCCAGCAGAATAGAACAAACAGAAGACAGAATCTCATAACTCAAAGATGAAATGGTAATTAAAGGAAAACCCGAAGAACTATTAGTTAAACAACTCAAGACCTGTGAAAAGAAAATGCAAGAACTCACCGACTCCATCAAAAAATCAAACCTGAGAATCATGGGCATTGAAGAAGGAGAAGAGGTGCAAGAAAAGGGAATGCGTAATATATTCAACAAAATAATAACAGAAAGTTTCCCAAATCTAGAGAAATCTATTCCCATACACATGCAAGAGGCCTCCAGAACACCAAACAGACCAGACCAAAATAGATCTACCCCATGGCATATTATCATTAAAACAACAAATACAGAGACCTGAGAAAGAATATCGAAGTCTGTAAGAGAGAAAAAACAAATAACATACAAAGGTAAGCCCATCAAAATCACAGCAGCCTTTTCAACAGAAACATTAAAAGCAAGAAGAGCTTGGGGTGAGAACTTCCGGGCACTGAATGAAAATAATTTCAACCCCAGGATACTCTACCCAGCAAAACTATCATTCAAAATAGATGAAGCAATAAAAGTCTTCCATGATAAGCAGAAACTAAAACAATATGTGACCACAAAGCCACCACTACAAAAGATTCTTCAAGGGATTCTGCACACAGAAAGTGAAACCCAACATAACCATGAAAGGACAGGCAGCACCAAACTACAGGGAAAGAAAAAGCAAGAAAGTAGAGAGTAACCTCAACTTAGGTACACACAATCAAACCTTCAAACAACTAAGACAACTAAATGACAGGAATCACCACATACCTATCAGTACTAATGCTTAATGTTAATGGACTTAATTCACCCATCAAAAGGCACTTTTGTTTTTGTTTTGCACTTTTTAATGGCTTAAAAAGGAAGATCCAACAATTTGTTGCTTACAGGAGACCCATCTCACTGACAGAAATAAGCATAGGCTTAGGATGAAAGGCTGGAAGAAGATTTACCAAGCCAATGGCCCCCAAAAACAGGCAGGAGTAGCAATACTTATCTCTGACGAAGTAGACTTCAAACCTACATTGATCAAACGAGATAAAGAAGGACATTCCATACTAATAAAAGGGGAAATAGACCAAAAGGAAATAACAATTATCAACCTAAATGTACCCAATGTCAATGCACCCAATTTCATCAAACATACCCTGAAGAATCTAAAAGTAAAATCCGTTGAGGAAGTAAAAGAAAACTAGGAATTTAAAGGAAAAAGATTTGGATTGAAACCTTTGCTCTTATTATTTAGTAGTAGTGTGATGACAGGCAAATTTCATATTTTCAGCCTCAATTTTCCCACCCCTAATGGAGGATGAGAATGCCTACTTCAGAGGTGTACTTCTATTGATTGGTAGTTTACACTGATGAATTACAATATTAACTGAAATGGACTTTTGTTATATGTTGGCAACATTAACAGTTTAGCCCTTTAGGCAAGTTATATTTTGCAAAGAAGTAAGAAGGAAAGGAAAATAAAACAGTAAAAGGAAAAACTTTTTTTCTCACTTTTTCCAAGTTTTAATCACTGGGTTTATCCATGTAAAGTGTTTTTGTTTTTCTAGGTTATATTCCCAAACAACTTTGAAATTGGAAATGGAGGAAACATACAAGGACATCTTCCCATGATGCCAATGTCTCCTATAATGCATCCAAGAGTGAAGGAAGTTCGGACTGACTGCGGGAGTCTTCAAAGGGGTAGGTTTAGCATTGGTAAAATAACTTTTAAAATATTTTTTCCAACTAAAGCAGATACCTTAAAGCAACTGAGGCCAATAGGAAAAGGGGAACAGGTACTAGAGAAAAGGTTAGATCAAAAAGAATTAACCTAGAAGGTAATACCCACGCACAGGAAATCAATGTGAGTCAATGCCCTGTATAGCTATCCTTATCTCAACCAGCAAAAACCCTTGTTCCTTCCTATTATGGCTTATACTCTCTCTACAACAAAATTAGAAATAAGGGCAAAATAGTTTCTGCTGGGTATTGAGGGGCGGGGAGAGGGAGGGGGCGGAGTGGGTGGTAAGGGAGGGGGTGGGGGCAGTGGGGAGAAATGAACCAATCCTTGTATGCACATATGAATAATAAAAGAAAAATGAAAAAAAAAAATAATAAATAAAAACAAACCAACCAAAAAAAAAATATTTTTTCCAGAGAAAATTTCAAGTCAATAATATATTAAAACTAATTTCTTCATCAAGATTTAAGAAGGGGCTAGAATTCTAATCTGATTTTGAATATTATCCATTTTTTAAGTTGCAGTATAAATTATTGTGGAAATGTTATTTTGGACATTTTTAGTAAGCATGCTTGACCTTAAGTGTAACAAAAGTTATAGTCTTTATTTGTCTATGCATGTCTCTATAAAAAGGATAAATGTTTAAAGCAAAACAAAGAGCTTATATTCTCTTCAGGGTGCTTAAGTTCATCTAATAAGTGACTTACAAATACTTAAAATCATTCATTTTGAGGGCTGAGGGCATGGCTTAAGTGGTATAGTATACTTTACCTGCCTAGACAATCCAAGGCCCTGATTTCAAACTCTAGTACCACCAAAAAAAAAAAAAAACATAGGTAAAATTGTCCATTTTGAGCCCTACCAATGGGAAGATTTTAGTGCATTCTTTCTTATTTTCTCTTGTGACATGGCAAACTGCCATGTGCATTGCTTGTATTATGTAACTCTTGAACTTTTGTTTGGTTTTGAAACAGCATCTTGCCATGTAGTCCAGGCTGGCTTCAAACTTCTGCCTCATCCTGCTGAGTGCTGGTGTTACAGGTATGCACCACCACACCCAACACTCTTGAATTTTTAAAAATGAGTTAATAAAATCTTACTACACAGTATCCCTGAACAAACCTCAGATGACAATTACTCAGGTTACACAGTAAGGTAGCTCTACATATATTTTTGGACTCCTTGTGTCCACAATCTTTGCTTTACATTCAGTGTAGGTTCACAAAGATGATTATGAAAGCTATGAATGCAAAGCATTGTGTTTCTTTTTTTTGGCAGTACTGGGGCTTGAACTCAGTACCTCACATTTGCAAGGCAGACACTCTGCCACTTGAGCCACGCTTCCTGCCATAAGCAATATTATTGAAAATAATTACCACTGTTTTGTGACCTTTACAGTTCTTATCAGAATGTTAAAAATTCTTCTGTCAGTTCTTAATGTTTAGAGAAGTGAAGATGTAAAAAAAATATTTGCGTATACTATAGCTTAAGACATTAGAAATACTGAGAATTACTTTCTTTTTTTAAAAACTTCCCAGGCTGTGCTAGGAGTGTAGCTTAGGAATAGAGCATTTGCCTAACATACACTAGGCCCTGGGTTGGATCCTCAGCACTGCAAAACAAAACAACAACAAAATAATTTACCAAGAATAGTTTAAACAGTATTTGCTGCCTTCTTAATATGTTATTAACTAAGCATCTTTTCTGTGTATTGGCAAATGGTCATGTTTCTTTTTAAGTTCAGATCAGTTATTTAGTTGCACATCCATTAAATTTTTGAGTATCCACCATAGCTTTTCTCATACTGTGCTAAGAAAGTATCATTTCAAGAAGTTTGCAGCTGACTTCATGACTATAACTCAAGTGTCTCCTTAAAATATCACCTTTGAACGTTCCTACTCAGATTCAAGGGCTACTTTGGCTTTCTTAGATATAAAGTAAAGTATCATGGGGACTGCAATAGAAATTTCCACTTGTTTACCAAGGACCATGGAGAACAGAGCAACTTTCATAACACACAGTATTATGGAAAGATGTTTATTTATTCATGGAAAAATTTTTATTCAGCCATGACTCTCATACACAAAACTTCCAAATATTGCCAGGAGAAATTTTATACCTTTTAAGTGTGTTTTGACAATAGATTAAAGACTAATTACCTAATGAATGTAACAATAAATACATAGATGCCTCCACTGGGGATACAGCTCAGTGGCAGAGTGCTTGCTTAGCATGCACAAAGAACCTCAGTTTGAGCTCTAGCACTTAAAAAAAAAAAAAGGAAATTAAAGTACATTCTTTATATACCTGAAAAGAAATAATTGGCTGAGGAAAATTGGAGATAATTGTGGAAAAAGATGCAGGATTGAAACAAACAACCGAACCCATGTACCTACTGGGGAGAGGATGGAGATAGACCTGTAGAAGGATAGCACTGGAAGGACATAGTCCATCACCCTTTCTTTTTGATCAGCACACTGCTGCTAGCCCTGAGAGTAAGGCAGGTCGGCAGAGTCATATCACCTTTACTCATATCTTCTATTAAAGATGATTCTGTATCTGTTAAATCACAAACTCACAGCTCTGTCTTAAACTGCTTGGAGTGAGGAGGAAATAAAACTGTGACCCAAATCATTGATTTTTGCTTTTGCTTCCCTTGGGTACTATTTACTAAGTAAGACTGGGAAGGTAATTAGACGACTTCTTAAATCTAGTCACTCTACCGCTCACCTTCTACTTTATTCTTAATATGTTGTACCTTTGATGCAGGCAGAGGTTCAAGAAATCAGGAAGAGAAGCTATCATAATTTTCATATTATAATGATTTATTTAATGCCCCTCTTTCCCACTAAACTTGATATTCTGTGCAGGCAGAGGCCATGTTATTTACCGCTAGATCCCTAGTGCCTAGCATATGAGTGAGTAAACCTGATTATTATTTTGGAATACATTTCAAACTTTCACATTCACTTTTCTCTTTATTAGATATGCAACCACTGTCTCCAATTTCTGTCCACGAGCGCTATAGTTCTCCTACTGCAGGGAGTGCTAAGAGAAGACTTTTTGGAGATGATGCCCCAAAGGAAATGTTCATGGACAAAATTATGACAGAAGGAACAAAATTGAAAATTGCTCCATCTTCAAGCATTACTGCCGAAAACATATCAATTTCACCTGGGCAAACTCTTCTAACAATGGCCACAGCCACAGAAACAGGGGCATTGGGACATAAAGTTACAATTCCATTCCATGGTAACATCTTAATGCATTTATTTCATTGTTTTCTGAGTTAGATAAAAGTTTAAGAATGTTTTATTGGGTTAGATCACATGATCTTTTTTCTAACTCAGTATTTTTTCTTGAACCTAATTCTTTTTTTTTCCTCTTCTTTTTGACTTGTTATTTTAGAACAGTTTAAGGTTCACAGTAAAACTGAGAGAAAGGTACAGAAATTTTCTATACACCCCACAGTCCTTCACACCCTCTCAGCCTCCCCAACCATCAACATTTTACAACGAGTGGTGCATTTGTCACAATCAATCTGCGTACATTGACATATCAGCACCCAAAGCCCATAGTTTATAATAAGGTTCACTCAGGGTGTTATATACTCTGTAAATTTTGACAGTGTTTAATGATATGTATATTTCTACCATTTTAGTACCATACATAATAAATTCACTGCTCTAAAATTTTTTTGTGCTCTACCTTTTGTTTTGAACCTATACTGTTCTTCCAATTTTTACATTTTACAAATTTACTATCCCTTTGTTAGGACTTATTTTGCTTCTTATCCAAGCTTTCTAAATGGGTATATTGAGCAAGAATTTTGTATTTTAAGTAAAGATATCTTCAGTGCTCAAACAAGAACAAAATTGGCTTTTTTAAAGAATAAAAATACATAAGCACATACAAAATAGATTACAAAATTTGTTTCTTTAAATATAAAAACATCAAACAAATAGAATATTCTTGTTTTAGGGAGAAATAGAAAACATGAATTCATCTTAGCATATTTTGTACCTTTCTTTTCCTAACATATTCCTATGCTTATACACACAGACACATACATATATATTTGGCAAAATATGTATAATTGAGAAACTTCCTAGAACACAGCAGTGTATTTCTAAAACTGAGAACTCTTGCTTGTACATTCAGGTGTTGCAAATGATGCTGGAGAGATCACACTGATACCTATTTCTATGAATTCAAGTCAAGAGTCCAAAGTTGAGAGTCCTGTATCACTGACTGCACAGTCATTAATTGGTACTTCTCCAAAACAGACTCATTTGACTAAAGCACCAGAGGTTCATCTGACTGGAATAAGCAAACCAAAGAGAACTGGGTCCTTAGCACTGTTTTACAGAAAGGTACGTGTTTTTATAGCATCTCAAAAGAGTTCATTTAATCAACTGCAAGAAAGATTGAGTAACAGAGAGCAGCTTTGGCTTTTTTTTTTTTTTCTTAATATATGTAACATAAAATTTGCCATCATAACCTTCTTACCTGTTTTATTTTATTTTTGTGGTATGGGGAATTGAATCCAGAATCACCCATACTTGCTGGCAAGCACTCTTCCATTTGAGGCACGCTCCAGTCCTTTTGCTTTTAATTTGCTATTCATATAGTCTCCTACAAACTTTGAACCATGATCCTTCTACCTGTGCCTCCTGAGTAGCTGTGATGCCATCTTAACTATTTTTAAGTGCACAGTTTGGTATTAAATAATGCCATCCATCTCCAGAACTTTTTCATCTTCCAAAGAATAAGCCTCTATTTTTTCCTCCCCCAAGCCCCTGGCAACCAGCATTCCATTTTTCTGTCTCTATGAAGTTGACTGCCGAAGGGACCACATATGAGTGAAATCATATAATAGTTTGTCCTTTTTTTTGTGACTGGCTTATATCACTGAGCATAATACCTTCTGGGTTCATCCATGTGGTAGCATATATTAGAATTTCTTTCCTTTTTAAGGCTGAATATTCCATTGTGTGTATATACCACAAATAGCTATTATGAATAATACTGCTTTTAATTTTTGGGTATTTTACAAGAAGTGGAATAATAGTTTAATATTTAGTTTTTTTAAGCAACTTGCATACTATTTTCCACAATGGATGTGCCATTTTACATTCCTACTAGCAATGCACAAGTCCTCCTTGCCAACACTTGGTATTTAAAAACACTAGAGTTTTTAAATAATAGCCATCCAGTGGCTATAAAATAGCATCTCACTGTAGTTGGATTTTCATTCCTGTAATGGTTATTAGGTTATTAATGGTAAACATATGGGTGTGTTAGCCATTTATATATCTTCTTTGGAGAAATGTCAATTCGAGTCTTTCACTCATTTTTAATTGGATTTCTTTATATATTCTGCATATTAATCCCTTTTCAGACTTACATATATTTCCCATTCCTGGAGTGATCTTTTTATTCTGCTGTTAATGTTCTTTGATATACAAAAGTTTCTAATTTTGACGTAATCAATTTATCTACTTTGTGGCTGGGGAATTTGACTAAAATGGTAGAGTACCTGCCTAGCAAGTACAAATCCCTACATTCAAACCTAGTACTACACACACACAAAAAAAGGTTTTTTTTTTTTAGGGGGAGGGCAGGGTCTCACTATGTAGCTAAGGCTATCCTTTAACTCATAATCCTCCTTCCTGAGCTTTTTTTTTTTTTTTTTAATGTTTCTTTTATTCATATGTGCATGCAATGTTTGGGTCATTTCTCTCCCCTTCTCCCGGCCCCCTCCCTTTCTCCCCACCTCCTCTCTCTCCCCCCTACCCCCTCACTACCCGACAGAAACTATTTTGCCCTTATCTCTAATTTTGTTGAAGAGAGAGTATAAGCAATAATAGGAAGGACCAACGGATTTTGCTAGTTGAGACAGGATAGCTATACAGGGAGTTGACTCTCATTGATTTCCTGTGCATGTGTGTTACCTTCTAAGTTAATTGTTCTTGAACTAACCTTTTCTCTACTTCCTGGTTCCTTTCTCCTATTGGTCTCAGTTGCTTTAAAGAATCTGCTTTAGTTTCTCTGCGTTGAGGGCAACAAATGCTATCTAGATTTTTAGGTATCTTACCTGTCCTCATACCTCCCTTGTGTGCTCTCGCTTTATCATGTGATCAAAGTCCAATCCGCTTGTTGAGTTTGCCCTTGATCTAATGTCCACATACGATGGAGAACATATGATTTTTGCTCTTTTGGGCCAGGCTACCTCACTCAAAATGATGTTCTCCAATTCCATCCATTTACCAGCAAATGATAACATTTCGTTCTTCTTCATGGCTGCATAGAATTCCATCGTGTATAAATACATTTTCTTAATCCATTCGTCAGTAGTGGGGCATCTTAGCTGTTTCTATAACTTGGCTATTGTGAATAGTGCTCCAATAAACATGGGTGTGCAGGTGCCTCTGGAGTAACCTGTGTCACATTCTTTTGGGTATATCCCCAAGAGTGGTATTGCTGGATCCTATGGTAGATCAATGTTTAGCTTTTTAAGTAGCCTCCAAATTTTTTTCCAGAGTGGTTGTACTAGTTTACATTCCCACCAGCAGTGTGAGAGGGTTCCCTTTTCCCTGCATCCTCGCCAACACCTGTTGTTAGTGGTGTTGCTGATGATGGCTATTCTAACAGGGGTGAGGTGGAATCTTAGTGTGTTTTTAATTTGCATTTCCTTTATTGCTAGAAATGGTGAGCATTTTTTCATGTGTTTTTTGGCCATTTGAATTTCTTCTTTGGAGAAAGTTCTGTTTAGTTCACTTGCCCATTTCTTTATTGGTTCATTAGTTTTGGGAGAATTTAGTTTTTTAAGTTCCCTATATATCCTTTGTCTGATGTGTAGCTGGCAAATATTTTCTCCCACTCTGTGGGTGTTCTCTTCAGTTTAGAGACCATTTCTTTTGATGAACAGAAGCTTTTTAGTTTTATGAAGTTCCATTTATCTATGCTGTCTCTTAGTTGCTGTGCTGCTGGGGTTCTATTGAGAAAGTTCTTACCTATACCTACTAATTCCAGAGTATTTCCTACTCTTTCCTGTACCAACTTTAGAGCTTGGGGTCTGATACTGAGATCCTTGACCCATTTTGAGTTAATCTTGGTATAGGGTGATATACATGGATCTAGTTTCAGATTTTTACAGACTGCTAACCAGTTTTCCCAGCAGTTTTTGTTGAAGAGGCTGTCTTTTCTCCATCGTATATTTTTAGCGCCTTTGTCAAAGACAAGTTGGTTATAGTTGTGAGGCTTCATATCTGGGACCTTTGTTCTGTTCCATTGGTCTTCATGTCTGTTTTTGTGCCAGTACCATGCTGCTTTTATTGTTATTGCTTTGTAATAGAGTTTGAAGTCGGGTATCGTGATACCTCCAGCATTGTTCTTTTGACTGAGTATTGCCTTGGCTATTCTTGGTCTCTTATGTTTCCATATAAATTTAACGGTAGATTTTTCAATCGCTTTAATGAATGTCATTGGAATTTTTATGGGAATTGCATTAAACATGTAGATTACTTTTGGGAGTATAGACATTTTTACTATGTTGATTCTACCAATCCATGAGCATGGGAGATCTCTCCACTTTCTATAGTCTTCCTCAATTTCTTTCTTCAGAAGTGTATAGTTTTCCTTGTAGAGGTCGTTCACATCTTTTGTTAGGTTTACACCTAGGTATTTGATTTTTTTGAGGCTATTGTAAATGGAATTGTTTTCATACATGCTTTCTCAGTTTGTTCATTATTAGTGTATAGAAATGCTAATGATTTTTCTATGTTGATTTTGTATCCTGCTACCTTGCTATAGCTATTGATGATGTCTAGAAGCTTCTGAGTAGTTTTTTGGGTCTTTAAGGTATAGGATCATGTCGTCTGCAAATAGGGATATTTTGACAGTTTCTTTACCTATTTGTATTCCTTTTATTCCTTCTTCTTGCCTAATTGCTCTGGCTAGGAATTCTAGTACTATGTTGAATAGAAGTGGAGATAGTGGGCATCCTTGTCTAGTTCCTGATTTTAGAGGGAATGGTTTCAGTTTTTCTCCAGTAAGTATAATGCTGGCTATAGGTTTGTCATATATAGCTTTTATAATGTTGAGGTACTTTCCTTCTATTCCTAGTTTTCTTAGAGCTTTTATCTTGAAATGGTGTTGGATCTTATCAAAGGCCTTTTCTGCATCTATTGAGATGATCAAGTGGTTTTTGTCTTTGCTTCTGTTAATGTGGTTTATTACGTTTATTGATTTTCGTATGTTGAACCACCCCCACATTCCTGGGATGGAGCCTACTTGCTCCTGGTGAGTGATCTTTTTTGATGTGTTGTTGAATTCGGTTTGCCATTATTTTGTTGAGGATTTTTGCATCAATGTTCATTAAGGAGATTGGCCTATAGTTCTCCTTTTTGGAGGTGTCTTTGCCTGGTTTTAGGATAAGTGTAATACTGGCTTCATAAAATGTATTAGGCAGTCTTCCTTCCCTTTCTATTTCGTGGAACACTTTAAGGAGGGTTGATATCAGTTCTTCTTAAAGGTCTGATAGAATTCAGCAGAGAATCCATCAGGTCCTGGACTTTTCTTTTTGGGGAGACTCTTGATTGGTGCTTCAATTTCATTTTGTGTTATAGATCTATTCAGGTGATTAATATCCTCTTGGTTCAGTTTTGGGTGATCATATGTATCTAGAAATCTGCCCATTTCTTTAAGATTTTGAATTTATTTGAATATAGGTTCTCGATGTAGTCTCTGATGATTTCCTGGACTTCCATGGTGTTTGTTGTTATCTCCCCTTTTGCATTCCTAATTCTACTAATTTGGGTTTTTTCTCTCCTCATTTTTTTAGTCAGGTTTGCCAGGGGTCTGTCGATCTTGTTTATTTCTTCAAAGAAGCA
The DNA here is from genome assembly GCF_047511655.1 of Castor canadensis. Lineage (NCBI taxonomy): Eukaryota > Metazoa > Chordata > Mammalia > Rodentia > Castoridae > Castor > Castor canadensis. The sequence continues at coordinate 160,535,469 of NC_133390.1, read as the reverse complement.
ACTTTTTGTTTCATTAATTCTTTGTATGTTTTTTTTTTCGTTTCTATTTCATTGATTTCAGCTCTTGTTTTTATTATTTCTCTCCTATTTGTTTTGGGATTTGCTTGTTCTTGTTTTTCTGTGAATTTGAGATGTATCATTAGGTCATTGATTTGGGAATCTTTCAGTCTTTTTAATGTATGCACTCATGGCTATAAACTTTCCTCTCAGGACTGCCTTTGCTGCGTCCCATAGTTTCCAGTAGGTGTGTTTTCATTTTCATTGACTTCCAGGAACTTTTTAATTTCCTCTTTTATTTCATCAATGACCCATTGTTCATTAAGGAATGAGTTATTCAGTTTCCAGCTGTTTGTATGTTTTTTGTCTTTACTTTTGTTGTTGAGGTCTAGTTTTATTGCATTGTGATCAGATAGAATGCATGGTATAATTTCTATTTTCTTATATTTGCTGAGGCTTGCTTTGTGCCCTAGGATATGATATATTTTGGAGAAGGTTCCATGGGCTGCTGAGAAGAATGTATATTGTGTAGAAGTTGGATGAAATGTTCTGTAGACATCATCTAGGTCCATTTGATCTATTGTATAATTTAGATCTAGGATTTCTTTATTGATTTTTTGTTTGGATGACCTATCTATTGATGATAATGGGTTGTTAAAGTCTGCCACAACCACTCTGTTGGAGGTGATATATGCTTTTAGGTACTTCAGGGTATGTTTAATGAAATTGGGTGCATTGACATTGGGTGCATTTAGGTTGATAATTATTATTTCCTTTTGGTCTATTTCCCCTTTTACTAGTATGGAATGTCCTTCTTTATCTCATTTGATCAATGTAGGTTTGAAGTCTACTTCGTCAGAGATAAGTATTGCTACTCCTGCCTGTTTTTGGGGACCATTGGCTTGGTAAATCTTCTTCCAGCCTTTCATCCTAAGCCTATGGTTATTTCTGTTGGTGAGATGGGTCTCCTGTAAGCAACAAATTGTTGGATCTTCCTTTTTAAGCCATTTCGTCAAACGGTGCCTTTTGATGGGGGAATTAAATCCATTAACATTAAGTGTTAGTACTGATAGGTATATGGTGATTCCTGTTATTGAGTTGTCTTAGTTGTTTGAAGGTTTGATTGTGTGTACCTAAGTTGAGGTTACTCTCTACTTTCTTGCTTTTTCTTTTCCTGTAGTTTGGTGCTGCCTGCACTTTCACGGTTAGTTTGGGTTTTACTTTCTGTGTGCAGAATCCCTTGAAGAATCTTTTGTAGTGGTGGCTTTGTGGTCACATATTGTTTTAGTTTCTGCTTATCATGGAAGCCTTTTATTGCTCCATCTATTTTGAATGATAGTTTTGCTGGGTAGAGTAACCTGGGGTTGAAATTATTTTCATTCAGTGCCCGGAAGTTCTCACCCCAAGCTCTTCTTGCTTTTAATGTTTCTGTTGAAAAGGCTGCTGTGATTTTGATGGGTTTACCTTTGTATGTTATTTGTTTTTTCTCTCTTACAGACTTCGATATTCTTTCTCGGGTCTCTGTATTTGTTGTTTTAATGATAATATGCCATGGGGTAGATCTATTTTGGTCTGGTCTGTTTGGTGTTCTGGAGGCCTCTTGCATGTGTATAGGAACAGATTTCTCTATATTTGGGAAATTTTCTGTTATTATTTTGTTGAATATATTATGCATTCCCTTTTCTTGCACCTCTTCTCCTTCTTCAATGCCCATGATTCTCAGGTTTGATTTTTTGATGGAGTCGGTGAGTTCTTGCATTTTCTTTTCACAGGTCTTGAGTTGTTTAACTAATAGTTCTTCGGTTTTTCCTTTAATTACCATTTCATCTTCAAGTTCTGAGATTCTGTCTTCTGTTTGTTCTATTCTGCTGGATTGGCCTTCCATTTTGTTTTGCACTTCTGTTTCGTTCTTTTTTCTGAGGTTTTCCATATCCTGAGTCGCTTCCTCTTTAATGTTGTCTATTTTTGTCCTGAGTTCATTTATCTCTTTATTAATCATGTTCTTTGTTTCACTTTGGTGTTTATATAGTGCTTCTATGGTTTCTTTTATTTCTTCTTGTGCTTTTTCGAATTCTCTATTTTTGTTTTCTGGGAATTTCTTGAGTGTCTCCTGTACATTTTGGTTGACCATATCCAGTATCAGCTCTATAAAATTCTCATTGATTACCTGTAGTATTTCTTCTTTTAGATTATTCTCGTGGGCTTCATTGGGTTCTTTGGCATAGTTTAATCTTCATTTTTTTGGAGTCTGGATCTGAGTATCTGTTTTCTTCATTCCCCTCTGGTTCCTGTACTAATTTTTTGCTGTCAGGAAACTGGTTTCCCTGTTTTTTCTGTCTTCCTGTCATTGCCCTTGGTGTTGTTATTGTCCCTGTATTGTGTGCAATTAAGTATTTTCTAGCTTGTAATAATACTAATGGTGATATTTAGAATGGAAGGGTGAGAGGAGAGGAAAAACAAAGAAGTTAAAGAAAGAGAGAAAAGCAAATAAACAAAAACAAATAAACAAGTTTCAAACATATAAACAGGGAGAGAAAGTGTACTAATCAACAGTAAGCTGAACAGGCATTAGACAGAGAGAGGATTGAGAAAAAAAATTTTAAAAATAAAAGAAATAAGTAAATAAAAATAAAAAAAGATAAAAAAATTTCCAAGTTCAAATGCAATAAAGTTTCAGTCTTAATAATTTTGGTGTTAGACCCTCAGCCTCCAGTCCTGGAGATGGTGTCTCAGAAGTAGTTCTGTCTTTGTCTCATCAAAGGGGAAAAAAAACAAACCAAACAAAACAAAACAAAAAAACCACCACAAAGTGTCCCAAGTTCAAATGCAATACAGTTTCAGTAAGTTTTTCAGCATGCAGGTGTAGTTCGGTTGTTGTCTCATCAGAGGAAGAAAGAAAAAAAAGTCTGGAGACAGTTCTATGAATGGCTGTCTGAGGCTGTGGTTCACCTGCCCGATGCTGTCAGCCTGCTGTTGCTGGAGGTTTTATTTATGCCGATCTCAGGGCTGAGCTTAACACTCACCTAGCCCCTCAGGCTTTATTTACTTAGAGTTCTCCTGGGCACCATGCCACTGCTACAAGCTTTCCCCTTTCCAAGCACACTGGGGGAGGTGACACTGCACCCACTTTCTCAGGCCGGCATGTTTATTTACAGTTCACACGGGAAGTGGGCCCTCCCCCTCTCCTGTGGAGTTTTCCTCCCACCGCCACTTTTACACACTTTCCCGTTTCTGGTTGCTGGGCATGTGCCACTGCTCCTACCTTCTCCGGCCAGCGTGTTTATTTGCAGTTACATGAGGGATTGCCCCTCCCCTCTCTTCAGCACTCAGGGCACCCCACCCTCTTTGCTACATGTCTTTTTTGTTGTTATTGCTTTTTTTTTTTTCTTTTTTTTGGTGGTGCTGGGATTTGAACTCAGGGCCTTGTGCATGTCAGGCAGGCACTGTACCACTGAGCTATATCTCCAGCCCTGTTATTGCTTATTATTCAGGTTTTTTTTCTTTTTTCCCTGGGTGGGGGTCGGTCTCTCCAGGGGGCTATGCTGATCTGGCTCAGGGTTGTCTGTGGGAGTACTGAGTGCCTCTTAGCTCACCTTGTGGTCTGCTTCCCAAGTGGTTTGGGTGCTGGCGTCTGGCGGCAGCACGGGAACCCTCCTGGTTTGTCCATTCAAGGTGGAGTGGGAATGTTACATGCGGGCTGGGGGTGTGGAGGAGTCAAACTTTTGCCTCTTCTCAGTGGTTTTTCCTGTAAGGTGTATTTCCAGCGTCTCTCCAAGATTTTACTTTAGGAGGCACGCTTTCTGCTTCCTCCCTCTAGCTGTCATCTTGGAATCTCCAACAGTTCATTTCTTTGTGTTACTGAGAAGTCTTCCTCTGCCAGCTCCACTGGCCCGAACCTGCGGCTCTGCCGAGCCCCTCCTCTGGGACACTGAGGGTCGCGAGCAGTTGCAACGTCAGAAGTCCTCCCTGAGCTTTCTGAGCAACTGTGTAGCAGCACCAGTGTACCCAGAATTTTTTTTCTTTTCTTTAATCTGTGCTTTTGGTGTCATATCCAAGAAACTATTGCCAAATGTGGTATCATGAACCTTTTTTAAACGTTTTGTTCTAAGAGTTTTTTAGTTTTAGCTCTAATATTCAAGTCTGTTTTATGTCAATTTTCATATATGGTGTAAAGTGTTCAACTTTTGTTTTTTTGAGATCTGTTTCAGTATTGATTTTATATCCTACAATTTTGCTGAATTAATTTATTCTATCAGTTTTATGAACTGTAGGGTTTTTAGTTTTTTCTACACATAAGATCAAGTCATCTCTGAAGAGAGATCATTTTACTTCTTCCTTTCCAACTTTTGAGTGTCTCTTATTTCTTTTTCTGGCTACAATTTCCAGTACTATGTTAAACAGGAATAATAAATGCAAGCACCCTTGTGTTGTTCCCCGTCTTTTTTTTTTCATTTTTATTAGGATATATTCATTACACAGGGGTACAACGTCATAGGATATATGTCATTGTGACAATAGGCTTACATTGTACATTGGTTAGATTACCCCCTAGGTCCACATCTTAAAGGAAAAGCTTTCAGTCTTTTTCTCAGTATGATGTTAACTGTAGAGTTTTCATATATATCCTTTATTACATTGAAGTAGTTTTCTTCTATTCCTAGCTCGTGTGTTTTTAATCACAAAAGACATGAAATGATTGTGTGTTTCTTCCTTTGCTCTGTTAATGTATTTTACACAGACTGATTTTCTTAAGTCAGATTTTCCTTATTTTCTAGGACTAAATCCTTTTAACATACTCTTGAATTGGTTTGCTGGTACTTAGTTGAGTGTTTGTACCAATGATCGTAAGAAATACTGGTCTTTAGGTTTTCGGTTTTTGTCTTATATAATGTGTTTGTCTGGCTTTGATATCAGGTAATGGTAATGCACTTTTAGCCTTTTAAAAAGCACATTTGACCTCCCAAGAACTTTATGACCTTGGTGAGCTGTATTTGGACTCAGGTTTATTTGGTAAGATTCTATTTTCAAATCTAACTTGTTTCTGGCCAGCCTATATTTTTATATAACTGAGTAAGCAGTTAGTCATCCTCTGGAAGTTCGTTATGGGGCAGTTATATCTTGGATCTCATGGATGAGGTAAAATTACTGAAGAGAATCACTTTAAAGATTGGTAGGATACTGTGGGAAGGCTACATGGTTATCATAAGTCTAGTGTATTGCCTTTTAAATTAAGACATGGCCAACTTAAACTATAATGCCTAATTATTTCATTGTTAATGAAAAGGGACTAAAAGATTTAAATCTTTCAGTGAATTCAGTTTTTCCTATCTCTTACAAGCACATTTTGATCATCTGCTTCTGATCAAACAGACGTGTTAATCAGATATTTGTAACAAGGCGCATGACTCTTCTTTAAGACTCTTTAAGTTCAACTGGGGGATTGAACTTTGGGCTTCACAGTTGTTAGGCAGGCACTGTACTGCTTGAACCACTCCAGCAACCTTTTTGGCATTGGTTATTTTTGAGATAGTATCTTATGTTATGCTCTGGTAGGCCTGGAACATGATCCTCTTATTTGTGCTTTCCCATGTGGCTGGGATGATAGGCACATACTACATGCCCAGTCATTGGTTAAGATGGGGTTTTGTGAACTTTTTGCCCAGACTGGCCTTGAACTGCAGTCCTTCTGATCTCCATCTCCCAAAGAGGTAGGATTTTGGGTTTGAAGCACCAGGTAAAAATCCACTGCACCTGACTCCATTTTTAAGAATTACAAGAGGGAGGGGGTGGGGGCAGGGGGGAGAAATGAACCAAGCCTTGTATGCACATATGAATAATAAAAGAAAAATGAGAAAAAAAAAAAAAGAATTACAAGAAAATTAGAAGCCAAGTTTAGTTTTTTGGGTTTTGTTTTGTTCCCAGCATTAAGATTAAAGTTTAAGACTTAAAATTCTTATGTATTTAGCTTTTCAAAATCTCTCTTGATGCAAATTTCAGGGTTTTTTTTTATTCCTGACTTACAAGGATGTTTTATATACCATATTTGTTCTCTGTGCTAAATAATTCTTTAACTTATGCTACCTCAATCATGTTTGTCTTTATTCTCTTATCACTTGCTGTCATGGAAAGTATCAGCTCAGACTCTGAATTAGATAGTCCTCTATTAAGATAAAATGTGAGTATCATTTTCTGTATTTTTATATTGATTCCTACTTTTTTCAGAGCTCCTCTCAAGTATTTTCTGTTCTTGGATATAGTGACTATCTATCTGTTTCTTAGGTTTAGGTTTGGCTGTAAGAATAAAAATAACAGCTTAAACAGGTAGATATTTATTGTAAAGTCAGTATTAAGTAGTCAGGGACTGCCACTGTTGCCACTGGGTTCATTAAGAACCCAGTTCCTGTGCCAAGTTAGATTTATAGCAGCTTCAAGTTGTATTAAATAATATTTTGCTTTCTGTGATACTATTTATTCTTTAAACTTGTCACTTCTCTTTTTATAAAGTTTTTTAAGAATAAACTGGAGTGATATTTTTCACCAGATGAAAAAAAGGTAGCCCAGTTCCTTCTGAATTTTTTTGGCTATTCTCAACACAGGGTTTATTTATTTGTTTGTTCATTTGTTTTACAGCACTAGGGAAGGAACTTCGGGCATTGTACATAGTAGGCAGGCATTCTGCCACTTGAGCCATGTTCCCAGCCCTCAACACAAGGTTTCTAACTCTAACTCTCCCAAGATGAGTGCTTCTTGGTGATGAATTTAGATACCAGATCTAAATTCCAGCCAATAGGAAGGGGAAGAACAAACCCCTCAATTTCAGAGCCCTTCCTAGAAGTTAGATATGTTAGTGTTTCTTATTTCCCACTTAGTCATATAGCCACTCCTAGGATTTTCAAGGGGGCAGTTACAGCCTTTATTACAGGAGGCTGGGACTAAATGTCAAGAGTTTTGTTAGTGTAGAAAAGTACAAGACCAGCACGGGAAGACAAATCACAATTCTGACAATAACCATTCTTTGTCTTTGATTGCTTTGAACTATAACTCATTTCCTTTCATCAGATTTGTGAGTTTTAGGGCAGATGATTCTCTAGATAATTTTATTTTGCAAAGAAACCCCTTCTTTGAGTGAAGTCATTCCCAGAAGTATAAATAAAACATACGAATGCAGGGCTGCTTTGACTGATAGTAGGGCAGTTGGAGGAGAGACTTGCCTTTTTCTCTGCTTGCCACTGCCTTCCCTGCTCTGTCCCTCAGTCCCACCTGCCACTGACAGCTGTCTAAGGACTGTCGAAAAAACAGTTCTCAAATTCAGCATTTCCCTGTTTATTTTCCATTTTTAATTTTAAAAATGATAAATTATTGCCTCTGCTAATAAGTTTAAGATTGATAAAAATAAGGGTGTATTTGTAAGTTTTTAATTCTGGTTTTTATAAACTAACTTATCCTATTTCTTTCATTTAATGACAGCCTGGTAGATGAAGACTAGAAGCTAAAAAATACTTTCTCCTGAAAGGAAATTGAGGAGTTAGGTGTATAGGTCAGTGGTAGAGCTTATACTTGGCACAAGTGAGTCACCTGTGTTCAGTCTCCACTACAAAAGGGGGAGGAGGGGGGAAGAGCAAAAGAAAGAAAGGGGAATTAAAATGTCTATATCTATAATAAATTCAGAACCTTTCTTTGAGGGGCTACCCATGATGCTGATACCAGCATCAGTATGCTACTGGTATTCTACGCTTGAATAAAATTTATTGTTAATTTTTTCATTAGAATGAAAAGCCTTCCAAACAAAAGAAAAACCTTCTAGTATATATTACATATATGGTCTACGTATACATATATGTACAGTAATATGGTATTTGATCCATTCTGAAAAGTATATCTAACCCAAGTGTTATCTTATTATGTGTAAGTTTTAATTCTTCTAGCTAGGACTATGTCTACTCTTTTCTCATGGATTTAAAGTTCTAGCATCTTTCCCTCTGCTCTGACCCAAACAGTCTGTTTATCTCACGGCCAGGTAGACCAGAAACAGGAGCCAGAACACAGAAAATAAGTTTGCTACAAAATGAATCATGGATGGCTTTGAAGTTTTTTTTTTTTATCAAGTTAGCCAATTGAATAGTTCAAGGTAGTTTTTCAGCTCAATATGTAGATTTTTTCCCTCCCCAAAATAATTTTCTATAAAGGATGCCTTACTGTCTTTTTTTTTCCTTGTAGCCCCCCGCCATGAACATCCAAATTTATAGTCTTAGTTTGAACAGAATAATTCCACTTCTTAATATCACATCAGGATTAGCAATTCTCAAAATAGTAAAACAATGAACCATACAGGATCTTGAGTCACTTGCCTTAGTATCAATTTATACAAAGAGTGTATATATAAAAGTTTCAGAGCATTGAACTGAATTTACTCGAATGTACTTTAAAAAACCCTCATCTCATATCTCACTTACTTTAAATATTCCTGTTGTATGCTCATAAAAACAATGTAGCATATAGGAAAAATGTTTTATATGGTTTTGCTCTCTGACTCATTTTTGGAGTCAGAAACTTCACTTCTTTACTATCTGGCATATTTGGCTTCCGTGCAATTTTACATGAACTGAAAGAGTACACACAGCGACTTTTAAACACTTGGAAAAGCCAAGTGCCCGTGGCTCACACCTGTAATTCTAGTTATGCAGGAGGCAGAGATCAGGAGGACTGCAGTTCCAAGCCAACCTGAGCAAATAGTTCACGAGACCTTATTTCAAAAATACCCAACACCAAAAAGGGTTGGCGGAGTGGCTCATGTAATGAGTGCCTGCCTAGTAAGCGTGAGTCTCTGAGTTCAAACCCAGTGCCATTAAAAAAAAAACCTTGAAAAATTAATATTCATGATGGTCATGATGCAGATAAGCCCTGCATTATTAGTTTTTCTTACTTACATAGTTGACTGCATAGAGTAACAAGTAACATGTTTTTAAAAAACAGCTGTGAAATAGTGTTCCAAGGAGAATTTTGTTTAAATCTATAATCTCTTGCCATTGCAGTGAACTAATGCTATCAAACAGAAATATTAAGTGATTTGGTATCAACAACCTAGGTGTTTTTTAATCTTGACCTATAAGCCCATGTCCATGGTCAGATGTAAATATTTGAGAAATGGCTTACTGACTTTTTGCATCAATGTGGTATCTTATGTCTTAGGTCTATCATTTGGCAAGTGTACGCTTACGTGATTTATGTTTAAAACTGGATGTTTCAAATGAGTTACGAAGGAAGATATGGACGTGTTTTGAATTCACTTTAGTTCACTGCCCTGATTTAATGAAAGACAGGCATTTGGATCAACTCCTCCTTTGTGCCTTTTACATCATGGCAAAGGTAATGTAAAGGTTGAGGGAAGGTCTTGTTTCTCTTCTCACTGCCTTATTTTGAAGCACCTGATAAAATTCCTTAGTTTTCCTTTAGTGCTGCAAGCCAGCAGTACCCACCATTATTACATGACAGTTTTGAGCTACTATATTCTCTGGACTCTTCAGTGGTTTCATGATAATTGGCTTTCCCACTTCACATAAGAATACATTAATTATGCTGGGTGCTAGTGGCTCACATCTGTAATCTGAGCTACTCAGGAAGCAGAGATCAGGAGGCTCATGGTTTGAAGCCAGCCGGGCAAATAGTTCACAAGACCTTGTCATGAAAAAACCTTCACAAAAATAGGGCTGGTGGAGTGGCTCAAGGTGAAGGCCCTGAATTCAAGCCTCAGTATGGCCCAAAAGAAGGAAGAAAAAAAAAAAAAAAAGAATACATAAATTACGGGCTGGAGGTGTAACTCAAGTGTTAGAGAGCTTGCCTCGAAAGTATGAAGTTCTGAGTTCAAACCCCAGTACCACAAAAAAAAAAGTTGTAAAGAAGTTGGAAAACATAACACCATTTTCACACCTTCCCTGTGACATTTCAAATATACTTTAAAGTAAAATAATCACTACATTCTAGGTAAGTAACTAAGGTCCAAAACTGAAAGTAATTTGGCCAAAGATATACAATAAGTGGCAATCTACGATCTTTTCATAATGTATAGTGTATAACCACTTCTGTACCAATTTACTGTGCTGCCTCAGACATGCAATTTACTTTTAGTTGCTTCACCATGTTATAAGTCATAAAATAATATACCTTACTTGTTTTTTTTAAATTGTTATATATCTGAATAAAATGGTTTATAACTTCTGTCTTGACTATGTTGACCTGATTCTTAAACTTTTTGAGGCAAAGGACATGTTTTCAAACTCTTCTGACCCCCCCCACTCACACAATGCATCTTTGAAAATCTCTATACAAAATAAGACTTAATAAATGTTTTTAACTAATCACTTTTATTTTTCTGAAAGCTGTCAAGTAAGCTTTTCCATTACCATTATAGAGAACAGATTTAGGGCTAATGGCAGGGAAGCAAGGAAAGGAGTAATTTAAGTGAACTGTATGATAAGGAGTGTCTTTGGAGATCACTAATCTATTGCCTTTCTTTGAGCCACCACTGTGACTTCTGTCTATGCATTAGAAACCCTACAATCTGTCCTGAAATGTGGAAAAACCTAATCCTATAATAGCCACAAAGTTTTATTGTGAAATAACTACAAGACATTTTCTGTCCTTTGGCGGGTGGTTAATTTACTTTTAAATATGTACTTAAAAGTAATAAAATTGAAGACTGCAGGGGATTCAGTGGGTCTGAGTTTTCTTATATCATTCTATTTTTTTAATAAAGAAGTGCATTTTCAGTAGAGTTATGCCATAGCAATCTCAGTGCTTTTTTGATTAATGAAACTATTAACTGAATCCCCACTGGCCACAAAGACTGAACTTTAAAGGTAGTAAAAATCATAAATGTTAGTGGTTTTTAGTCATGGATTGGCCTGGGGTTAATGGTTTTCTGCAAGGCTGCTCTCAATGCCAACCTATAATTGAAGTTTTCATTCAGAGCCATTTTTCTTTCAAAAGCAGTTGATAAATGTAGTTTTTATTTTCCCTAGGTAACAAAAGAAGAAAGAACTTTTCAAGAAATAATGAAAAGTTATAGGAATCAGCCCCAAGCTAATAGTCACGTGAGTTACATTATTTTTCCATCATCCAAAAATAGATTTGTACTATAGCTCTGCTGACAAGTCATATAAAAGGTGTAAACTTCCTTTACAGTTTTATTATACTGTAGATTTTCTGGTTTAATGGATAGCATTACGCTCAAGAGATAGTTTCATTAAAAGACAGTTTCAGTAGAAGCCAGGAAATCTGGATGTTTTTGACTCATTCATATAATTGCAGATACTTCTTACAAGTTCTATTATTCCATTTCTTTATTTGTTGAAGGGAGAGAGCTAGTAAAAGAGATGAATCACGACATTGTTTAATTGTATAAAACTTGGTTTTCTGATGGTTAAATCCAGTGAAATTTAAGGATTTATTAACTACAGCTTCTTTTGTCATCTTAATCTTTGAATAGGTGTTAAGTATCTCTGATGATTTATTATAATAGCTGTGATAGGAATCTTGGAAAACCTTTCAGTCATAGAAATGTAAAAAATTAGCTTAGTATCCTAACATATAGCAAACATTTAATGAATGTTTGCTTTTTACACAGTTATTACTGGAGCTGAAAAACACAGGGAATTTACCTTAAGGCCTTGCCCACTCAAGAACCAGTTGCTCTGCTCTTAGGAAATATAATGACCTCTTGTCTGGCCCTGGAGGTATCAGAGAGAGTTAGGGCAGGTAGTCATACCTCCTAAGAGAGCCCCAAAATAGTTTCACTTTCCTTAAGCTCCAAAATACACCAGTAGTAAGCAATATAAAGTAATTAAAAAAACAAATATAGGCATTTGTTAAATCTTATGATAGAGTTCCTGGGCCACTTCAGGAAAAATCTCAAAAAAAAGTCTAGAGTAAGGTTATCCCTAGAGATCATTATGGTGAGGTCAGTATGGATCAAAAATGGGCCACACCTCTACTTTCTGAATAGCCTCTCAATACTGGTAGCTTATAGTTTGAAGGGGAATGGGTCATGCCCTTCCAGCTATCTGTAGGAAAGGGTTTAGGGGCTGAGAGGGAAAAAATTTTTCACGTAGCTATCAGAAAGAAGATGAGAATGGGCTAGGGACAGCCCAGTGAGATCAAATTATTCTTGTGTAAGGAATTAAAAGAAAGGAGGAATGAGTTTAGATCTTTAGATGTTTGGATAAAACCTGCTTAGCAGACTTTAGTTGCTACTTAATTCTTCTGTTTTATAAACTAAGATAGCACATTTTAGGTAGTAGCCTCTACCTCAGGATCCCCTTGCTTTGATATTTGGCATACTTACCAGAGTTAATACGATTTTATTGTTGATTATCATTGATCTGACACAGTTTTAGTCAGCTTGATATTTTGCTATTTTGATTTGTTTAACTTGTGCTTCTTTGTGACTTAACAATCTCTTAAACACCCCCTCCCCCTTTTTTGGCCTGTAGGTATATAGAAGTGTTCTATTGAAAAGAATTCCAAAAGAAGTTGTGGCATACAGTAATAATCTAAATGGTGACTGTGAAATGACAGATGGTGGTAAGCTATCCACCTTAACTTTCTATATGTAATATGCCTTTTATTACATCATATAATCAGACAGTGAGCATCAGGCAAAATAGGATCATGACGTAGGTGGTCTAGGCAGTGAATTTTTTTGTATGTGTGGTGTTGAGGATCAAACCTGGAGCCTTGTACATACTAGGCAGACATCCTACCACTGATCTACATCCCCAATCCTACACACGTTTTAAAAAGAAATAAGTTTGAGATAAGAATGGGGAACGTACTTTCCTCCACAGAGATAGCGCGTTGAAACTGTTTCTGGGCTGAGTAGTCTAAGAAGACACTAGTCCAGAAGACTCTGAGTCCTTGTGTTTGGGCAGATGGTGTTTCCAGAAGATCTTGGTCCTTGTGGTTCTATCATGGGAGAATCTAAGCAGAACATGTAGATGGAGTGAGATAGAAAAGTTTTTTTAAGGGAAAGGGAGTCACTGGTTCTGCCAGGTGAGGGAAGAGAAGAAAAAAGGGCTGGAGTCTTTTGGTAGGTCATTTTTTATATCACCTTGAACTTAGAGGTGGGGAGAGAATATGCCATCGCCTGGCTCCTCTGACTGTGGGCTAGAGGGAGGAGCTCTTGAGTCAGGAGGGAGAGCAGTCCCAGACTCTCCCCTAACCTAACCTGCCTCACTTGTGTCACCTGAACAGAGAACAGACAGAGACACAAATTCTAAAACAGTAGCAAAACTATGGTACAGAAAAAGAAAGGAAAAGCACTGCCTGAAAAGCAATGGGCCCCTACCTAATGGCAAGGAGGCCTTGACTAACAAAACTTTATTGAAAGAAAAGGGAAAAAAGAAGCATCTTAAGGGTGCACACAAGCATTGGTTTCTTTATTTAAGGTCAATTTATAAGTTGTAAGGCAGGAAAAATCTGGGCAGTTCTTAGAGAAGGGATAGGGTGACTGGCAGGTATGCTTAACATAGCCTTATCAAATAAGCATGAGCTTATGTTAATTTCTAATCCTTTAATTGTATGTATGAGATGTGACTAATATTCATGAGGTCCTAAATAAGAGGACTTGACCTGGGAGGTCAAATTGGGGGCAGGCCTTTTTTATTGTTTTAAGGCAGATCCAAAGATGCCCCTTCTGGACACTATCTTGCAATGGTATTTATGACCACCATGGTATTTACAACTTAGAGGGGATTTATTGCTCTAGAGATGGTTCAGGGCTGTGCTGGGGTGCCTGTTAGCTTTGTTAATGTTTAAGAGCAGAGAGTCCCTTATAAGTTACTTTCCCTGCCAGCTAACCTGTCTCAAAACCATTACAAATTGTCCTCTGTTAATTTTATTTTGGGAGATGTTTTGTAGTGGCTTATACATATTAATAAAACTCATAAAAGACATAGTAAAATTTAGAGATCTGAATGACAGGGAAAACAGGGTAGCTGTCAAGGATCCTCTTGAGATAATTAAGGAAATGTCCTGTTAGTAAGAAGTATATAGACAAAAGTGGAAAGTATGGCATATGAGAAGCATCCTTCCTTTTCAATCCATGAATGAGAAGAGGGAGATAACAAAAGAGACACTATATACTGAAGAGAGAAAGAGGAAGAGCATTGAGAATTGTGAAAGAAGTGACAAGACAGCTGAAAAGCATGGACAAACAGAAAGGCAACAAAGAAAAGTAAGAAAACAGTCCCAAGTTCAGTCCCCAGCTTCCTGAGACGAGAGGGGAAGGTGAAGATGCAATCACAAATTAAGCCAGAGGGCCTTGGTGCCAGACTAGCAATTCTAGCTCAAAAATAAGCCCACACTTCCCACAAGCCTTAAACCCAGTGCACAGATTTGGTGAGATAGTGACTGCTCCAGTGTGGAATGAGCTGTTGTGGCAGCTTTGAAACAACAAACAATCACAGCTCAGAGAGTGTTGAAACACCCTGCCACTCTGCCAGTGTCTCCATGGGAGACAGCCACCAAAGATGGTTTTAGAGAGAGTGAGGGACTCATGTAGCCCCACAGAGAAATTCAAGCAACAAGGAAGTCCAGCAGCAATGGTCACAGTGGTTAGAAGCCCCAGCCACCCAAATGAACAGTGAGTTCCATCACCTGAGGGTCATGGCAGAAACACAGCATGGACTCAGTGGCTGGTGTAGAACTCAGCTTCCAGGTACTGCTTCCTGGCTATATGTGTTGGCTGCCAGGTGAGTTTGAGAGCCAGGGGCCCAGATCTTCCAAATCATCTGATTTTCACAGCTTTTTTCCACCCTCAGAGAGGTGAATTATTGGGCAGGGTCTGAAAGCACTGAGACCTGCTGCCAGGAACCGCATCCTGGTGTTTGCTTCCTGGTGGAACTGAGAGCCCCAAATCAAAGCTTCCTCCCCCCAGATCACATGATTTCCACACCCCCTCCATCCCATCAGAGAGGTGAACTGTTGGGCAGAGTCTGAAAGCACTGAGAACAGGAGGCAGAGTGCTTCGGTCCCTCAGTTTTTCCCCCTGCCAAGGCAGAACTTAGTTTGTTCCCCCTCACTCTCCAATGCATTTGGGTGGACACTTTGGGAGAAGAGGTGCAATATAAAGGCATATTCAGTAAAGTAATTGTAGAAAATGTCTCAAATCTTGAGAAAGAGATGTTTCTGTACCTGGGTATAGGAGGCTTTCTTAGGACTGCAAACAGACAAAACCAAAAAAGAACCTCTCCAAGACTATTGTTGAAACATTATGCATAAAAAGCAAGGAAAAAATACTGAAAGCTGCATGAGAGAAGCACCAAGTCACACCTATAAAGACAGACCTGTCAGAAAAACAACAGAGGGCTGAAGGCATAGCTCAAGTGCTAGAGCATCTGCCTAGCAAGCTCAAGGTCCTGAGTTCAAACCCTAGTATCACCAATAAAACAACAACAAAAACAATAGCAGCAGCTAGAAACTTAAAACTAAAAACAAGGAGATCATGGAATGATGTATTTTAAACCCCTAAAGAAAATAACTGCCTAGCAAAGCTATCCTTCATAATTGAAGAAGAAATAAAAACCTTCCATGGTAAACGAAAACTTAAAGCAATTTATGTCCACTAAACCATCACTTCAGGAAGCTACTCAAAGGACTCTTAGACACAGAGAGGAACATAAACGCAATCATATTAACCTGGAAAAGAATAAAATTTCACTACACAAGTAGTTAAGCAAATGAGTTGGGAAAAATCAAACACTACAAAAACAAAATGGCAAGGATTACTGCATACCTCCCAGTAATAACTCTGAATGTTAATGGTCTCAGTTCTCAAATCAAAAGACACAGACTGGCAGATTGGAATGAAAAATAAGCTCTAACCATTTGGTTCGCTTAAAGTATAGCTCCTTACCTTATGTAAATATTAACAATTGGAATTGGAATGACATAGAAATATGGACGGTGGTCTCTGTCTTAAGAAATTTCTAATCCAAGGAGGACATTAAATAATTGTAATCGATCCATATGGTAAAATTAACCTATAATAGCTGTTACCAAGTATCTTAGTCCGTTTTTCTGTTGCTGTAATAGAATATCTGACACTGGGTAGTTAATGAAAACAATGAAATTTGTATCTTACAGTTCTGGAGACTTGGAAGTCCAAGGTCAGGGTCCACCTCTAATGAAGGCCTTATTGGTGGGGAGGATTCTGCAAAGTCCCGAGGCAGTGCTGGGCATCACATGGCAAGAGGGACATATACAAGAGACAGCTTTTATAATAGTCTTTCTCTTAAAATAATCCATTTGCCCATCAGTCAGTTCATTCATGAGGGCAGAGTCCTTGTGTCCTGATCACATTTTTTCTTCTTTTCTTCTTTTAGTATGGGAATTGAACCTAACGTAGAGACTACTGGGCTATACCTTCATCCTCCCTTATCACCTGGTCTTATCTCTTAAAACCTCACAGTGGGGTTTATATTTCACTATGAGTTTGGGTAGAGATATTGACACCAGCTAGTATGCTTTGAAACAGTATTCCCAGGATGGTAGTATAAGTGTTAGAAGAAAGATTATGTATAAAAAATTAGGAAACTATGGAATTAAGGTAAACATGTTTTTTTCAACTTAACATGACTAACATGCATTATGAATTTCCAATGTTATATGCAGCATTTCCTCAGTCTACTTAACCCCATAGATTCCCCACAGTCAAGATCCTTCAAAAATAACAAGAATAACTCTCCCAGCAGGCAGACTCTACCTGCACCCACCATGCTCCTTCTTGTATTTCCCTTCCCTTACTTTTAATAAACTCCCTTTACACCCACTTGTCCTGCCATGGATTCTTCCACATGGCACACAAAGAATTTGGAAGTCTTCTAATCACAGACTGAACCGGCGCCTTTAACATTTTTGACAAGCCAGCCAGGAGAAGTAAGACCCTTTGGAGAACCCATGGTGACAGCAAATGCTGCCACCATGATGAAGCCACCACATATCCAGCACCATCTTGCCACTCCCTAGTGTAAGAGACTGGTCCTTTGGAGAATGATAGGAAACTGGGGTACTCTGCTGCTTGTTGACACACAGATGTCTGGTGGAGGCCTTTTTAGGCAAGCCAGGCCTCAAGGACCTGCAACTGAGACTTCCAAGATAGAAGAGATAAGCCTTAAGGATCTTGGACTGATCTCACTCTCTCTCAAAGGGCAATCTTCCTCCTTCCCTTTCCCTCTCTCTCTCCACCAGCCAGCATAGGGAATTCTATTCAGGAGTCCTTGTGCAGGGTGAAGAGACTGACCCTTAGGAGAACAGTTCTCTCTCTTAAGGAAATAAAATCCTTTAGGACCCAAATCATGAGATTACTGGGCTATCAATCTCTCCAGACGAATGAGGTCTCCATGATTAACCCAGATCTGAGGAACCTTGACTATGCTGAACAACAATTCAAAACACCTTTTGTCCAAATGAATGCCAAGGGAAAGAAATAGGACAATTTCCCATTGTATGTAGTGTCTGCTGCACCTTGTCAGCTTGAAGCAGATACTTAGGATGGACCGCCCTCTCTTCAGCACCCCCCAAAAAAGAACTTTTTGGAATATTGTCTTAGGTGGAATTTGAGGCAGGCTAGAATTAGGGAAGTTTGGAACTCAGAAAAATATTACATTTCAGATTGACCACACTCTGGCTCAGGTACTGCCCTCACCTGGCCCAGGAACCGCCTATGCCCCTCCCCACTCATTGATTATTGGATGGGAATCGCCTGGTTCTGCCCTTTCCATGGGTTTTAAAAACCCTGGAAAGGCGAAGCATGCTGTCTTGGCCTCCAGATTCCACCTTGGGCCTGCTATGCTCCCCTTTGTATTTCCCTTCCCTAACTTTTAATAAACTCCCTTTACACACACACACACACACCCCAAAAAATAGCAAGAATAAAAAAGATATCCAGGGATGCAGTGTTACCAGGCTGAGTGGTCTAAGAAGACACTAGTCCAAAAAATTCCCAAGTTCTTGTGTTAACCTGAACAGAGAACTAGAAAGAGACACAAATCGCAAAACAGTGGCAAAACTTTACTGAAAGAAAAGAAACAGTAAGAGAAAAACACTAAGGGAAGCAGTAGGCTCTGCCAGCTGCACAGAAGCATTGATTTCTTTAAGCCCAATTTATAAATTGTAAAGCAGGAAAAATCTGTGCTGTTCTTAGGGAAGGGGCTAGGGTGGCTAGCAGGTTTACTTAACGTAGTCGGATCACATAACAAGGGGTATTCGCATATACTTATGCTGATTTTTGGCCTTTAATTGTATGAGATATGACCAATATTCATGAGGTCCTAAGTAAGAGGACTTGGCCTTTGAGGCCAAATTTGGGTTAGGTCTTTTTTACCAAGCAAGACAGACTCAAAAGGTGCCTCTTTTGAATGCTATCTTGCAAAGATATTTGATGACCCCAGGATATTTACAACTTAGAGGGGATTTATTGCGGTAGAGATGGCTCAGGGTCCGTGCTAGGGAATGCCTGCTTGTTCAAGAGAAGGGGGGTCCCATGGTGGGTTATTTTCCCTTTGCTAGCCTGCCTCAGCAGCACTTACCCAGCATACATAGGCCCTGGGTTCAATCCCTAGTACGATGGGAGGGCAGGCATTCATATTAGGACTGAGACAGATTGCTTGGGGTTTTGGCCCTTGACCCACGTTTGAGTTTTATAGTTTTCCTAAAGTAAAGGTGTGCTTCAGTACATTCTCAGTGTTTGCAAGCCAATGTGTTGTGAATGAGAACTTTTTCATATGCTGATTTTTTTTCTAATTGATAGTGGTTTTCTTAGCTCCTGTAAACGGATGATTCTTATATGTACAAGTTATAGTTTATAGTACACTTCCTCTAGACTGGGATGTAGCTCAATGGTCGAGCACTTGCCTAGCATGTGTGATGCTCTGGGTTTAATCCCAGCACCAAAAAAGAAAAGAAAAGAAAAAAAAGGCTGTAATACTCTACCTCAAATGACAGTGGAATCAGAAGCTATCCCAGAGTGATACTATGAATCAGAAAGCACCTCAGTGCAAGCTGTGATTTTACAACTGAGGGCATTAACTAAAAACTGAGCACTAGGGTGAGTCCCTAATGTACATGGGAAAATAAGGCTCTTAGAACATCTACAACTTGCCAAGTATTTACACAAAGATAAATGAAAACAATTTACCTTGCTTCTTCTTTAACCTATGAGGATATGCTTTTCCTTTTAATGTTTTCACCTTTTTCGAAGAGCAGGTAAGAATATCTGTGGGTTCTTGTGTAAGTGAGCTCAGGGCTTGCATTGCCACCACACTGTGAAGCTCAGCTCAGCTTAACAAGGGCTGGCATCTTGTCAGGGTCACAGGGGCAGTGAGCTCAAGAGCTGTGATGTGTGAGCATGCTTGCTGAAAAGTAGCTAGGGAAAAGCACGACTGTCAGTTCACATGTTTGTATTTCTCTAGATTCTAATTTGAATGCAGGTGGATTCTAATTTTTAATGCAGGTGGATTTCTGAGCTAGCTCTGAAAATACTAACTGCTTTTCATAAAGATTTGTGTTTTTTTATATTATAGAGATGCTGTAATTCAGATCACCAATTTATATATATTAAAGTACACCTAACACAATACTGAATTCTTTTTAACAGAGTTGGAAGAGGCCACAAAAATACCTGAGAGTTCCAGTAGACCAATGAAGGAGGAAAGAGGTGATCTAATCAAATTTTACAATACAATATATGTAGGAAGAGTGAAGTCATTTGCGTTGAAATATGACTTGTCAAATCAAGACCATCTGGTATGTTTTTAAGTTTTACTACTTTAATAACAGTACTCATCATTGGATTACTTTGTATTTTGCTCGATAAATATTTCAGAGTGTAAAGCCTCACTGATTCTTTATGTAGGAAATTATATACTAACAATTAATCAATGTGTGACTCGTAATTTAATCAGAGCGACTAAGGCTATATGATACAACCAAGACCAAAAGAAATTGTGGGAATTTTATCTAGACTGTGTTTTTTAAAATTCACTAGAAATTCTGTGTGCAGGTGGGCAGTGACTAGATGGGTACTTGGAAGTATTAAGACAATTAATTTGGGTATTTTTTTCTGTTGTGCTTTGTTTCCCTTGTTATATTGTGGGGTAAGTGTGTTTCTTAAGGTAAAAAAAAGCTGGGCATAGGTGGCTCATACTTGTAATTCTAGGTACTCAGGAAGTAGAGATCAAGAGGATCAAGGTTCAAAGCCAGCTTCAGGCAAATAGTGAGACCCTACCTCAATAAAGCCCATACAAAAAAGGGTTGGCAGAGTGACTTGAATGGTAAGAAAGAGCACCTGCCTAGCAAGCCTGGGTTCCTGAGTTCAAACCCCAGAGCTGCAAAAAAAGATGAGAAAAAAAGAAATAAGTAGGCCTGAACCATTAACAGAGATAATACTAAGAAATTTTTATGCAGACCTTAGTTTTGGCAGTAACAGCAGGCCTGAGACAGTGTTACCAGAGTAAGCTTAGATTGGTTCCAAGGAGATCCAATTTTACTACAAAATGAGGGCCCTAAGCTGTGTATAGTGGCTCATATCTGTAATCCCAGAATCAGTAGGATCCTAAATTAGAAGCCAGCCTGGCCTACATAGTGACACCCTGTCTCAAGGGGGAAAAAAAAAAAGCCTAATAAAAGTTGGAGCCAGCCAGCCAGAAGCCGTGTGTGTATATCTGTGTGTGTCTATGTTTCTGTGCTTGCCTCGTTTAAGGAATGTGGTCTGTAGGTAGCTCAGAGACCCCATCATCCTACCCCATTAGTTCAGCCTCCCCTGTCATATGCTATCCTATGAATATCCTTACCTTCAGTTAATCGAAACCTAGTTTTTTAACTTCAAATGAAGATGATTAATGACATATTAAAAAGCCATGTCCATTTCTTCTATATATTGTAGAGAATATTAAAGGAAAATTAAATCCCAGTTCAACTATTTCTAAATCTTTTGTATTTTTATATGAAGTCTTTCCCATTTCATTTAACAGATTTATTCCATGGTGGGTCATCCTTCTGGCTCCCAGAATTCTCTGACTTTCTTTGCTACTGTCTTGGTTACGGTGTATGTTTGTGTGTAGAGATTCTTATTGCAAGTGTTAGAACATTAATTACTCTTTGTCCCTATTTTCTTTGTTTTTGTTTTGGTGCTAGGGATTGAACCTAAGGCCTCTTGCAAGATAAAAGCTCTACAACTGAACTACACTCCCAACCCTGTCCCTACTTTCTAAGCATGAACATAAGATTCCCAATGTTCCTGGCTATCATGCCTGCTGACTTGCCCAGATGTATATTTGTGTTTATTTCTTTTTGTCTTTTTGAAACAGGGTCTCACTGTGTAGCCCAGGCTGTCCTCAAACTAGAGATCTTCTTGCCTCAGCTCCCAAGTGCCAGGATTACAGGTGTGCACTGCCATGCCTGACTTGCTTAGAATTCTTAACACTAGTTACAGAATTCCCTAAAAGAACCAAGATAATAAACTCTAGCTTATCTGTTAATAATTGTTGAAAATGGCAATAGGTTATTTCTTTGCTTTATTCAACCATAAAGAAGCACTTACAATGTAACTGCTCCTAACCAGGAGATGCTATAGGTATAAAAATATCGTGCAATTCAAAAGAGAAAGACAGCTTTTTTCTTAAGGGTCCTGTTTTTGGGTTATTTTAGATGGATGCTCCACCACTTTCTCCTTTTCCACACATTAAGCAGCAGCCAGGCTCACCACGCCGCATCTCCCAGCAGCACGCCATTTATGTTTCCCCGCACAAGAATGGATCCAGCCTCACACCAAGGAGTGCTCTGCTGTACAGGTTCAATGGCAGCCCTTCTAAGGTAAGGTACAGAGAAACTTTACTCCAAAACAACTCAGGAACATATGTGCTCAAAGTTGGATTTTGAATTGAGACTTTCAAGTAACTTTAAAAAAAAAAAATTAGATTTCAGATTACCAATTAGTAGTCATTAATCTTTTTTTTTTGTAAAATTACTATTAATAGAATATGAACTGTTAACTATGGCATGTTACCTGTGATAGACGGTAGTATATTAAGACCAAAAGTGATGACTCATACCTTTAATCCCAGCTATGTAGGAAGCAGAGATTGGGAGGATCACAGCTCAAGACCAGCCCAAAAAAAAGTTAGGCCCCATCTCATCCAGTAAGTCACACCTGTGGTCCCAGGGAAGCCATAGGTGAGAAGGTCACCATCCAGGCCAGCCCCGGACAAAAACACAAGATCCTATCTAAACACCAGAAACAAAAAGGCTAGAGGTGTGGCTTAAGTGGCAGAGCATCTGCCTATCAAGTACAAGAGTCTGAATTCAAACCTGTACCGCCAAAAAAATTTTTTTAAAGAGCAATATATTAAGTTGGGCATGGTGGCATACCTCTATAGTCCCAACACTGGGAGGCTGTGGCTGGGTTTGTTTTTTTTTTGGGAAAATCTTGCGTTTAAGGCAAGTGTGGGCTACATAGCAAGACCCCCAACTTAAAAAAATAATAAGTAGTAATATCAGTATATTCAGGGGCAGAGGATAAAGCTCAGTGGTAGAGTGCTTGCCTAGCATGCTCAAAGCCCTGGATTCAATCCCCAGACCCACAGAAAAGAAAAATAAAAAAGAGCATTGTATTCAGTTGAGATAGTTTAAGCCATTGCTGTTGATGTGATATTTGGGAGATTCTTCTTAGGAGTCCAGTGTGTCTCCCAGTTCAAGCATGATCTTGAGAAGGGACCAATAAGGCAATACCTACAAGAGGTCAGACTTGGTTAAGTTTTGTTTGTTTGAGTCAAAGTCTCACTATGTTGTCCATGCTGGCCTCCAAATCCTGGGCTTAAGTCATCCTCCTGCCTCAGTCTCCCAAGAAGCTGGGACTATTAAGTGCATACTCAGCTTTGGAATGTTAAGTTTAAAGAAAGGCCTTGGAAGTTCAAGTACAATAGATGGATGTAATGTGGATAACTGAAAAGTCTGAAAACAGAGGCCTCCTCTTAGGTACCCTCTGTGGAGACACTAGCTCCATCTTTATTCTTGTACAATAATGGAGATCCGACAAGGACATAATTTTTCAGATTTTTTTTTGACTCTCAAGCAGTAGTTAAATCTCCAGAAGCCAGAATCAACAACTGGATGAAATTGTCAGTTCAAATGTAATAGCAGCTCCTTAATTCTTTAGTTTTCTATTTAGTTTCTCAGATACCTATTGAGCTCTTACTATACTTGGCAAAAAACATTAACTAAGATAGACTTTCATTTCCTCCTCAAAGAAATTGATTACCTGTAAGGATGTTAGAAGAGATTCTTGCATCAAAGATGCAAGGAATCCCCAAACAATGTATACGCATGTAAGTAATGTAAAAATGATCAAATAAAATTTTAAAAAAGATGCAAGGGATCATATTGGACTTGCTAGCTTCTTAGGCAATGATTCTGAAACCACGAGTCAGAATCAGCTGAGGAGCTTGTTGAACACAGATATCTGTCCCACAGATCTGCTGAATCACAAAGCACAAGCACGCAGGTCTGGGACTCCAATCCTTACAAACTCGCTAGATGACTGTGATGCACAGCTTTCAGGAACCAGTTCTCCAAGCCCTGCTGTGATCCATGAGCCAGCAGCATCAGCATCACATGTGAACTTGTTAGAATCACTGGCCCTACACCAGCCCACTAAACCTGAATCTGCATCTGAACAAGATACCAGATGACTAGCAAGTGTGTTAAGGTTTGAAAAGCATTACTCTGAGGAACAGGATCTCAGACTTCAGGGGCCATTCAAATCACCAGGAGTGCCTCCTAAAAAACATGGATTGTTGGGTCCTGCCTCAGAATGTCTGAGTCAGAAAGTGGACAGAGAAGCTTGAGAATTTGTATTTCTAATATTAGCTCCTAAATGCTTCTGCTGTTTCTGGTCTAGGGACTACAAGAACAATAGCTATAAGGTATGTCCATCTTTTAGAACAACCCAAAAAGGCTAGTTTTAGCCACCCTTGATAGGCTGGTTTGTACCCCAGGTTTTAGATTTGGGTAGAAGATAGCAGAAAAAGCAGTTCTTTGCTATTCTCTTTTTTCCTATTGCTATTTCCCTTTATCCACTTTAGTCACACACATCCTCTCTTTTTGCAGAGTTTGAAAGATATCAACAACATGATACGGCAAGGTGAACAGAGAACCAAGAAGCGTGTAATAGCCATGAGTGGAGATGCAGAGTCACCTGCCAAACGCCTCTGCCAAGAAAACGATGACGTTTTACTTAAACGACTGCAGGATGTTGTCAGTGAGAGAGCAAATCACTAATGTTTTCCTGTTTCTGACAAAAGCACTTTCAAGTTCTGCAGAAAGTTGGGGTTCAGTCTTTCAAACCTTTCTGCCCTGTAGATGATGAGTATCACTGGGTTATACAAAAAATTGCACCAAAATTAAGCGCTTTTTTTTTCTACATTTATCCAAACGTAGTTGATGAAAAAATGTTTTGAGTTAGATTGGAAAGGAATTTTTAAGTGCCTTTATAAATATTAATAGTCATAGGATTTCTTTTGCTCCTTGGGTTAGTTTTTAAGATGAATTAAGGAAAAAGCTCATAATTTTTTTAGTACTCTTTTAAAAATAATAATCCTTCTGTGCTTTGTAAATTACCTCTTTTTGATAATTATGCTTTGAGATTTTTTCATTTTCAATTCACTGTTGTTGGTAGGGGTTGGTTCCCACAGTACACGGATGGAGGTGATGCAGCAGCCTGTCTCTGTCCCATTGTGGTGAGTGCACATGAAATAGAACCCACTCTGAGTCATCTGGATCCCACATCCTCTTCCTCCTTTACCTGTTGTGCATGAACAGCTTTCTAACTGAGTCTCTGGTCTGCACACATTCCTTACTTTCCACTCCTGACCCTCCTAACCTGGTATTAAACCCAATGAAAGAGGGACATTTCCTCCTTTTTTAAAATGACTGTCATTTTGTTTTTCATGACATGAACTTAATTCTACATGATTGTATTAAGTCATATAAATCTCAAAATAGGAAGCTGCTTCTCAAGCTATGAGAATAAAATTCAGATAACGTTATTAGAAGCTAACATGTTTAGTAAGGTAGCATCATGATCATGTGTGATACTGTTTTGGGGGCCATGATAAGGTTATTCATTCTTGTTGTCTAAAGATACTTGAAACCTTTTTCAAAACCACAGTAAACTCACTTCATGACTTACAATTTTAATGTATATCAGTAACAGCTGCTTATTTCTTTCCCTGCTTTGTCCCAAGTATTATTAATGTGTCATGAGTTTCCTATTGGAGTTTGACCCCTGGTTCCCTAAAGATGTTTTCCAGCACTAGGGATGCAGCTTTCCAAAGAATCCACTCAATATTCACTTTTTCTAGTGTTAACAGAATCTGGAAGGACATGGATAAGCCATTCTTAATTAATTTTGATACAATATATCAAATGTATATATTTTCAACTGCAAACCTTATTTTTAAATGTATCATGTTGGGGTTAGGGGTGTGATAGGCTGCTTATGTAACATTTGTGAGGCCCTGGGTTTGATCCACATCCAGCTGCAGAAAGAAAAACTTTTCTAATTTACCTTAGCTAATTTGAAATAGTCTGAGATTTGGCTGTCCATTAGTGATTCGTATTTTCAGTAATTTTGTGTTTAAAACATAAGAATAAAAGGCATTTTGGTCACATTTTACTTTTGTGAAAATTACATGCTCATTTTTTGTGTAGTATCTACACATGTTATAAGCCAAATAACAATGTCTGTCTTTCATCCTTGTACATATTTTTATGTAGCTATAACTATTATGTTATTTTCATTATTAGTGTGCAAAATATAAATGAGTACTTGTACATCAATTATGTAAGAAACTATGGACTTGTTTTTAGGACTTGGTATCAATGTACATAAAATGGCTAATAAAAATTCAAATTTTTAAGATTATTGAAAAAATTATTCTTGTGCTTTTTTCTATATGACTAGAAAGAAATGTGTAGCCATCTAAAATCTGTCTTTTTAAAATATCTACTTCATATCTTTAAAATTCCTTGGTACTGCTTAAAAGTTTATGTTCCTGGTGGTTTCCCAGGGTCTACGGGAATAAAGGACACAGGATTTTCTTTTGGGGTGATGGGAATATTAGAATATTTTGGGACAATAGATAGATAATTGTCAATTTATTACATGCCACTGAATTTTACACTTAAAATTGTTAATTTTATATTATGTGAAATTTCAACTTGATGTTTTTCTTTTTTCTTTCTTTTTTTTTTTTTTGTCACTACTGGAGTTTAAACTCAGTATCTTGAACTTGCTAGGCAAGTTCTATCACTTGAGCTACACCCCCAGCCCTTCACTTCAATTTTTAAAAATATACATACAAAAAACCTGATTATTTCAAAGCCTTGGAATGAATATGTGGACTAAATTATACTGAATTAAGAAAAAGGCTCATTTCTCTTTTACAAGTACTTTTAGACATGCTTCTCTTTTTTAGTTTGCTTGATTTTTGGTTTTGCTTTGGCAGTATTGGGGCTTGCCAGCTGTGTTTTCATGTGTGTGTGTTATTGGGGATCAAACCTAGGGCCTTGTACATACTAGTCAACACTCTACCACTGAGCTACATCCCTAGCCCTTGGTTTTTGTTTTTGGCTCTCCCCCTCCCCTAGTACTAGGTATTGAAGCCCAGGCCTCATGCATGCTAGTTAAATACTTAACCACTGAACTACATCCCCAGCCCCTACCCCTTGGTTTTTTGAGATAGGGTCTCACTGTGAACCCGGTCTGGCCTCAAATTCATGGTCCTCCTGCCTCAGTCTCTGATGCTGGGACTACAGGCATGTACCACTCAACCCAGTTTCTTGAATCAGATTTTTTTTTAAAGGTAATATTTGGATATAGCTCGGTGGTTGGATGTTTGCCCAGAATGTGTAAGACTCTAGGTTCAATCCTTAGCATTACAAAAAATAAAAAAGATAATGGTCCTGTTTGTTTTAGCCTTGTTCCTTTATAGTGTTTTCACTAAATAAGAATTTATTGGCTGCCTACTCTGTGCCTAACCTTCTGCATGAATATGAACCAGATGAACCTGTCCTCAAGATAATATTTATATAGGCCATTGGTATAATGTATTAAGTATGATACTATAGCTCTCTCTATACAAAGACAGGACGCATTAGCACAGAGAAGAGAATGATCCATCAGGGAAACCTCTAAAGGAGAGAGTATATGGTAATTTAGTCTTTATAAGTAACTGTTTGCCAAGGCAGTAAAAGTATTTAAGACAGACACATAGCCTATAGAAAGGCCAGAGACAGAAAATTACTATAGGTCTGGAAACTACAGGTAATCAGGTAAGGCTGGGATGTGGTGTACATATGCAAAACTGGTGGGAAATAGAGCTAGAAGTATGGTCAAGGACCTTCATAGTTGGTCCTAAAAACCAAGTGGCTCAAGTGGCAGAATGTCTGTTTAACCAGTGCAAAGCCCCGAGTTCAACCCCTAGTATCCCCAAAGGCAGGGAGGGGAAGAGCTGTAGCTGGGGTTTGATCGGTTTCAGTGGTTCTCAACATTGGCTGCAACTAAATAGCTTAAAAAAAAAACTACATGGATTGTAATCCCAGCTGTTCAGGAGGCCAAGACAGAAAGATAGGAAGATAGTGGTTCTAAGCCAGCCCCAAGGCCAAAGTGAACAAGGCATTATCTCAAAAACAACCCCTGCGCCAGATGCTGGTGGTTCACATCTGTAATCTTAGGGTGCTGGGATTAGGATGATTGCAGTTGGAAGACAGCCAGGCAAATAGTTAATGAGACCCCCATCTCTAAAATTATCAGAACAAAATGGAAGAGGTGTGGCTTAAACAGTAGAGCACCTGCTTTGCAAGCACAAAGCACTGAGTTCAAAACCCAGTCCCATTAAAAAAAAAAAAAAGCCAAGCAAAACATCCATTGAGGATTAACCCAGTGGTTAACTGAGTTAACTGAGTGGGTAACTGCCCAGTCCTTGACTGCCCACATTCATACCCAGGTTAGGGCAGTGTGCTGCCTTCTGCCTGAAACCATATGTACCCAGATGGTTAGCACATGTGAGGCTCAATTCCTAACACCACATGGAAAAGGAAACATACATAGATGCATGAATCTGTGGGGAGTGGATTATGAGAAGCCTATGAGAACTTGACATAAGCACAGCTGTGTCAAACAATCTGCAGGCTGAGCTGGGGGCAAGGGCAAAATGCTAAAATGTTTATGTTCAGAGAGTAGCAATCACAGGCTCCCCCTGTTCCCAATAACTACATTGTCACTCCTCCCCCTTACCAGAACTGTTGCTCTACCTCCTTTTTTGCCACTATATATAATAAACTCACTGGAGGTGGACAACGCTGCTTCTGCTGGCTGTTGTGCGTCTCCATCCGAGCACCCAGCACTCCTGACCCCAGCTTTCTGCATGTTTGTCTTCTGTCTTTTGTCCTTTCTTAATCTCCCACCACTCCCAGTTAGGTTAGTAGGACCAGCTCACATGGGTCGAGAGATGAATCCTTCCCCTAGAAATCAGATTTAACTGGTTTAGGAAACAGAGTTAACATCAGATTTTTTTTTTTTCCAAGTGACTAGAGATTGTCATCAACTTCATAGGAATCTTTTGTCATTAAGGATTTTTTCAGCCACTGGCACACACAGTCTGGGGCCTGAGGAGCTGCTCAAGTGCCAAGTTCAAGCAGCTCTCCAGCAATCGTGGCAACGCCAGTCCCTCACCACCAGCACTGAGTGAACACAATCCAGAGCTCCTCCAATTGCCACCTGTTGACAGTCTCTCATGCCAAGGGTACATTGCCTCACAGGGAGAACCACCCCACATGGCATCTTAATCTGGCCACTGAGATGTGATTTTTGCCTTGATGGCATAAATTCTTTGTCATGTCTCCTTTACCAACAGTTTATAGAACAAACCACCCTTTGTATTAGGATTAGACCTGGATCCTAGTATTAATGACTCAAACTATGGCTCTCATATTTTGTTCTCTGCTCCCAAAAGGAAGAAAAAATTTACCTTGAAAAGTGTCAGCTCAATAATAAACTGAATGATGGAGGGAGTGAATTCAACCATGATATATTTTAAGAACTTTTGTAAATATCACAATGTATCCCCTGTACAACAATAATATAATGAAAAAGAGAGTAACTTCATAAGAGAAAAAAATAATAACCATCTGACTTAAGACTGTCCAGCACTGCTGAAAATTACCTCCCCACTAGGGTACAGAGGTTTCTAGGAACTTCTCTTTGAGGACAGATCCCAAGAACAATAACCATAGGCCAAAGCCCAACCTCATCTTAGCTCTTTGCCTCATTGCATGGAAGGGCTGCCCAGTCCTTGACTGCCCACATTCATACCCAGGTTAGGGCAGTGTGCTGCCTTCTGCCTGAAACCATATGTATCCAAGCACTGTGTCCTTCAGGGCAGCTGAGCAGCAGGCATGGTAATTGCTGAGGCTGAGCAGCTGGGTCCAGAGGCAATGTTTGCTCTGAATTTTTAAATACTTGGTAGGTGAGCACCTAAGGTTGCAAGTCACTGCTGTAGACCATCAGGAGCCACTGAAGAGGTTTCAATTTCAAGAGCTGTTTATTTTAGAGCTGCCCTTCCCTAACTTAACCAAGGATAAAGAGTGTCTAGCTGAGCAACACATTAATGATACAGGTTCCTAGGCCCCAACCTTAATGAATGAAATTGTGATCTCCAAGGGAGGGATTCAGGAATTCTAGTAAACCCCTGTTCCACGTGATATTCACCATCAAGTTAGAAACCTTCTGGAAGTAGTGCTCAAACATGGGATTGTTAATTTTACCAAAAATGCTGATGCCTAGCTGGGCGTGGTGGGGCACACCTGTAATCTCAGCTACTTGGGAGGCAGAGATGGGAGGATCATGAGTTCAAGGCCTGCATAGGCAAAGAGGTAGCAACACCTTGTCTCAGAAACAAAACAAAAGGACTGGGGCATAGCTCAAGATGTAGAGCACTTGTCTAGCACACACAAGGCCCTGGGTTCAATCTCTAGTACTCCCAAAAAAAAAATGTTTTGGAGCTGGAGGCATCACTCAAATGGTTAGAGCACTTGTGGGAGGCCCTGAGTTCACTACCACAAAAAAAGTAAAATATACTTTTTATTGCAAACACAGCTTCAAAGACAGATCTTCCAGTCCCACCCAGGTTAGTGGTTTTAAGAAATTGAAGAAATTCTGGTTATTTTTGTTTAGTTTCTGAATTACAGTCATTAGCAAGTCTCAACCACAGGGAATGCCTTCAGACCACCTCCAGATAGGGGAGAGAAGGATCAACCCTCAAACAAATATTTAACCTTGAGAGAGGACGTCAATAAGCAATCAAAGATGTCTTAACATTTGTTGAATCAATATGTGTTCTATTAATAATGACAATAATAGACAAGGATGTGTGAGACTGTAACTAGTACTAAGAAGCTACTTTGCTGAAAAACACTGACTCCTCACTTGGGCCCATGAATTAACTAAAAGCAGGAGAAAGGCTTAGCATCTCTGTCTCCATTTTATATGTCTTTGCTCTGAGCCATTCTCTCTGTAGTCACCTTGGAAACCAGGACTGACAGGACTAATTGGTAACACATTTACAAGGAGGGACAGAGGAAACTGCCCCCAAGGAAAAGAACAGCAAGCAAAGACCACCTGCCAGGCAATGACAACTCACTCAAGTGAAGACAGTGATAACAGCTTCTCCAGAACCCCTCCCAAAATCATGACCTCAGTTCTGATTGCCCCCAAACCATGAGAAAATAGGTCATACTTGGCCCAGGACTGTTTAATAATTGTGCACACCATCACTCCCTGCTCCAAATTCTCCAAACCTAAAAGTTCATGTCTGTACCCTGAAAGATGGGCTGAAGTGCTTACTTCGCCTTTTCCTGTGGGGTGCCTGTGCTGCATAGTAAACCTACTCTCTCTGCCCTTCTCCATTACTTATCTCTTTATTTGGCATGTTAGGGCAAGTGGCCGGACCTGACATGTGGAACCCCTAGAGTTGGGCCTGGGGCCTAAAATTGGTTTCAAGACTATTTTGTATGATATCCTTAAAGATGCAGGGGCTCTTGGTAATGGCTAGCTCCATAGTCCCTCAGAAGACTGTGGATCAAATATGGAGACCACTAGATTAAAACATTAGGCCTTCATTTCAGTAGTGGACATAGCTTAATATGAATATATTAGCTTTGTGCTTTAGTCTGTAAGGACTGCCATAACAGGAACTACAAATCAGGTGGCATAAGCAGTGGAAATGCATTTTCTCACAGAGCTGGAGGCTGGGATTTCAAGATCAAAATGATGGCAAGTAAGGGTATAGTTCAGTGGTAGAGTGCTTGCCTTGTATGGGCCAAGTGCTAGGTTCAACATTTAGCACAGGAAAAAAAAAAAAATGCAGACAGGGCTGGCTCTGGTGAGGCCTCTCTTCCTGGCTTGCAATGGCTGCCTTCTCCCTGTGTCCTCACATAGCCTCAGATGGGGAGAAAGATCTTTGGTAATTCTTATAAGGATCCCAGTCTTCTGTCAGATTAGTGTCCTAATCAATGACCTCATTTAACCTTAATTCCCTTCTTAAAGGCCCTGTCTCCAAATACAATCATATTAGGGGTTGAGGCTTTAACAGGTAAGTTCTGGGGGTGTTCTTCACTCAGTAACACCATGGGTCTACTCAATGTACAATAAGACATTTCTCAGAGAAAAAGGATCGTTTTGTGTGTGTGTGGTACATGAACTCAGGGCCTTTACCTTGAGCCACTCCACCAGTCTTATTTTTGTAAAGAGTTTTTTGAGATAGAGTCTCATGAACTATTTGCCCAGGCTGGCTCAATCCTCCTAATCTCTGCCTCCTGAGTAGCTAGGATTATAGTCGTGAGCCACCAGTGCCCAGCAAAAAAGGATCTTTTGAATTTGACTGGCAGGCAGTGGCATTCACTAATAGGATATTCAATGGGGTGAGGGATTAGACTAGATTGGACTGGATACAGGTGTCACTACAAGGGAAAACTCAGTCAAGTAATCCTGGATATCTGGAGTACAGTATTGGATGTTGGAATGCTAAAGTATTTTAGGAATGCTTTCAGCTAAGAATGAAAAAAAAAAAATCCCAAAAGTCAAAACACAGGCACACAAAAGAGAAAATTCAACTCATATGGCTTAAAAACTTAAGGAAGTTGCTGGGTGCATTGGCACTCATAGCTGGGAGTCAGAGGTAGAAGGATCAAGGAAGGTTTGTTCAAGGCCAGCCTGGATAAAACAAGTGCAACACCTTATCTGAAAAACAAAACAACCCCCCAAAAAAACCTAAAAAGGATTGGAGGCATGGCTCTAGAGGTAGAGCACTTGCCTAGCAAGCATGAACTTCTGAGTCCAATCCCCAGAATTGCAAAAACAAAACAAAACCAAAAAAAAAAAAAAATCAAAACCAACCAACCAACAAACAAATAAGTAGTTGGAAATACAAAGGCAGAGGGGACTTTGGGTTGTTTGATCAAGTGACTGAGTGTTCTCATCAGAGTCCCAAGGTCTGTCTATAGTGTTGGCTTCTTTCAAAAACTCTTCTAATGGTTTTAGGCTAACTACAGCAATGGCAAATTCCCCTTCTTTTTAGGGGCTCCCAAGCAAATGCTTGTTGAAACAAGACTGGCTGAAGCTACTACCATTTGAATTTAAGAGCTGATGCTATGTTTCAAATAGGAATTGTGATAGATTCTTAGCAATGAGTTTCAAAGCCTCTATGAGTTATTTTTACCTGGGCATGCTCCAGTCCTTTAAGTCTAGTCACTCACTCCTTGATATGTCTGAGCGTCCCAACCCCCAAATATATGGATACTCCTGTCCCAGACACTGAGTCATTCAGAGGGAGTCACTCCATAGGATGAGATGTTCTCTCCCTGCAATAGCTTAAAAGCTCAGTGATAGAAAAACAATGGTTTTCAAGGCTGTTTAGGTACAAATTTCAGAACACTTGATACATGTCATTTGACCTCTCCAAGTTTCACTTCCTTTATCGTTAAGTATAATAAGCCCAACCGTATAGTACCTAGTGGAGGAGGCTGTTAAGAGGGTTAGAAAGTATGGACATAGAGTTAGCCACAAGTAGACTGTCTTATTCATAGTAGTAGATATCTCTTTTCAAGGTCTCATTTTTTTCAAAGACTTTTCAGATCTGGAGATAAGTATGTATATCTATGACCAGAAAAAGACTGATAGAGATCACCCTAGCAGGTGACCTTTGGTTTTCTGTGTGTACATACATATATACATTTTGTTTTCCAAGTTTTCTTTCTTAAACACTATTTTTATCACACAAGGAAATCAGTGTGTGTGTGTGTGTGTGTGTGTGTGTGTGTGTGTGTGTGCACGAGCATGAGCACGAGCACTGGGGTTGGAACCCAGGGCCTTCAGCATGCTAGGCAAACCCTCTACCACTGATCTACACCTCAGCCCAGTACTTTTTTCATTTAAATTTTTTAAGAATTTTGACTTGGTTTTGATATTGGCACAGATAGAGAAAAGGATGTCTTGAGGAGGGTGGTTTCAGAAGATAAAGAGGAAGTAACACATAGAGGCAGGGAGTGATGGTAGCTGGCAGAGAGAAGCAGCAGTAATGGTTGAAGAGGAAGTAGTGGAGAAATGTAAAAACCACAAGGCCAAGGCTGCCAGATAATAAAATTGCACAGTTTGGCTGGCTGGGTGACTGACAGCTGGGAGTCAGGAAAGAATTGCTGGGGATAGTCAAGATTCTTGGGAAGTGAACTTTAAAATAGTTGATCTTACTGTGTCTTGTCAGCATGGCAAGACGAACTTCAAAAAGGAAAGCTTGAGTGGCCATCTCTCTCATATGGTCAGAGCCCAGAGCCTGTGTTTGGCAGATGATGGTTCTCAGGCTGTGGAATGGCTGTGGAATAGGATCGCCAGAATGATAAGTGGAATCAGCAAAGTGGAAAGAGTCTAAGCTTTGGAGTCAGATAGCACTGTCTTTGAATCCCAACTTGTCACTTACCAGCCACGTGACACTGAGCAATAACCAACATTTTTCACAAGATCAAATGGATGATTAAGGGGACAATGATAAATAAGACATTAAATTATGCCTTTTTATTTTTATTTATTCATTTATTTTGGTGGTACTGGGTTTGAACTTAGGGCCTTGTACTTACTAGGCAGGTGCTCTACCACTTGAGCCATGCCACCAGCCTCAAATTATGCTTTTTACTAAACAAAATAAATAGAAAGTTATAATTCTCAGAAGCAATTGCTTTGAAAAAACCCAATTGATTAAACTAAAAACGTTGTTTATATCACCTTTTATTGCTTAGCAAACCTTGTTGTAGGGAAGACTTTCCCACAAGTCTTACAGAAAACAATCTTCAAATAAAATCAGCTGAAATCAGCTGTTTCTTTTGGTTTTTCTTTCTTTCCTTCTTTTTTTTCTTTTTGTGGTACTGAGGTTTGAACTCAGGGTCTTGCACTTTCAAGACAGGTGTTCTACCACTGGAGCGGTATCCTCCTAAATCAGCTGTTTCTGACTTAAAATATAAATATTTCAGACATATGCTGTTTGTTGTATCTTTTACCCTATAGTTTCAGTTTCATAAATCTTGGCAGCTGTGAGGTGTATTCACCAAATTCTGGCATGTTTTTCTGGGCCTGGCCTTTTGTGCAAATGGAACTCTTCTCTACACATTCCCCCACTGGTCTGTGGGAACAATAAGCAATTGAAAATGTTGGGCTAGGAAAAAAATCTTTTTTTTTTTTCTTTTCAGTTACTGGGGTTTGATCTCAGGGCCTACACCTTGAGCCACACCACCAGCCTTTGTGTGTGTATGTGTGTGTGTGTGTGTGTGTGTGTGTGTGTGTGTGTGTGTGTATGTGTGTGTGTGAGTGAAGGATTTTTTCAAGATAGGGTCTCCCAAACTATTTGCCCTGGCTGGCTTCGAACCAGAGATTCTCCTGATCTCTGCCTCCTGAGTAGCTAGGATTACAGATGTGAGCCACTGGTGCTGGGCTAGGAGAAAATAATCATACATCAAACACCCATTAAGTGATACAGTGCCTGCCTAGCAAGCATGAAGTCCTGAGTTCAAACCCCAGTAGCAGAAAAAAAATTAATAAGCAATGATTAGCAAGCTATTAAGAGAATGGACTTTGGAGCCAGCGTATATTTCCTGTGTTGCTGCATCATTTCCTAGTTGTGGGATCTTGGATAAATTGTGGGACCTCTCTCTCTCTCTCTCTGTTAAGTACATTCTGTACCACTAAGCTACATCTCCATCTTCATACCTCATTTTCTAACATCCTAAGGTTATTGTGGTAATTAAATGAATTCATATTTGTAAAGTTGGGCTGGAAATGTAGCTCAGTGGTATGAACAAGACCCTGGATTGGAGCCCCAGAACTGCAAGGAATAAACAAAAAAAAGCCCACCCCTCAATAAACAAAAGTCCCCCAAAGCTTTTGTCTGTAAAGCCTTTATAAAAGTGCCTGGCACACAGTAAAGCTGTTTTATCTTTTGTTTTGGTGTGGGGATTGAACCCAGGGCCTCACACTTGCACTCTACCACTGAGCTGTGCCTCCAGCCCTTGGGGATCACTATTAGACCCCTAGTTCACACTCCTTGATGCTTCATCCATCCTTTATTCCCTAGATGGATTTAGGGCTTGGTTGCTGGGAAGGTGTATTGGCTTTATTAGTATTATAGTATTCCTTTTACCAATAATGCATGGACCAAGATTATGGGGAAGTTTGGACCCTGCCCCAAACTAAAGAGGAAATGCCTGCCATTTTCACACTGTTTACTATGGCTTCGTAAAAGTCCTAGAATATAAATTTTAAGAAATGAGATTGGGCACTTCCCTTCCTGTGGGAAGAGAGCCGGGCTGGAGAATTCTTTGCAGGGAACTGTCTCTATTTGGAAAGAAGTTTTAAGTCTGCTGTTGTGTGGAATCCTAAAGACAGTCATCCCCTTGCTGCCCCGCAATTGACTTTCAAACTTGTGAAATGCAAACAGTCACTCCCAAGTTAGGTTTGAAATCATTCCAGGGTCTTCTAGTTCAGCCAAGTCCTTGCCCATTTTTCTCTTCATTGGGAAGGTGCTGGCAGCCTCATGGCCTTTTAGGTTTCCTTTAAGTTTAGGGTGTTTGAAACCAGGCAAAGAGGAGGCCTAGGGTATTCATTTGGACCAGGGTACCCTCAGCTCACCAAAAGACCCCTAACCTGGAGTGTGGCCAAGACCTTCATTGATTCCAGGTGGGCTATTTCCCGGTTCAGTCCTTACGTTCACCTCCGCTAGCACCGCTCTTAGTTATGCTTTAAGACCTGCTCCGGAGGGGCGGGGTCGAGGCGCCTGCCTTGCCATTGCGCCTGCGCGGGGGGCCCCGGGGGCTCGGGCCGCTGGGCGGTGTGCCTCCAAGGGGTAGTGTGCAGTGCGCTTGCGCAGGAGGCCCTTGCGTTGGCTTTGCTGGGCGGACTCGCCGCCAGAACCGGGCTGTCATTGCGCCTGCGCGCGGGCGGGGCGCCGCCGCGGTTCTTGACTGTGCTGCGCTCCGTGCCGGGTGTAGCCATGCGTAGAGCCGACTGCGAGCAGCCCCCTAAGCGGCCCCGATGTGATGGCAGCCCGAGAACACCACCAAATACTCCTCCCGAAGTGGCGGACGAGTCACCGGGCCCGGAACTCCACCCTGACCACCAGACTTGGGACCCGGAGCAGGTGTGCTCCTTCTTAGAGAGCAGAGGCTTCAAGGAGCCAGGACTGCTGAGGAGCTTCCGAGGTAGCGGGGCTGAGGGACGCGGGACGGACACCCCAGGAGGGGCCCGTGGGGCCTGAGGACCCGCGCCCCGAGAGAGGGGCTCCTGACAGGACTCATGGTTGAGAGGGGAGCTGCGCCGGGAGACACCCAGAGGAGTGGACCTGCGGCGGAGAACCCTGGGAGAAAGGGGCCCGAGGCGGGAAAGAGGGACATGGCGCGGGGGCTCTCAGAAAGGGTGGACCTGAGGCGGGAAGCCCTGGGGAAAGGGGCCCGAGGAGGGAAGGGGGTCTTGGCGAGGGGGATACCCAGAAGGGAGAGACCAAGAGTGGTACCGAGAAGGAGGAGGGAAAAGTCGGGGCCTCGGGGTTGGTGATCCGTAGGAAGGAACAGGGTCCGGGGATTGTGAATCCGGGTGAGGCGAGTGTAGATTGGATCTTATTCTGGTGGGTTGACACTTGACAAGCGAGGTTGGGTACACTTCTTTTTAACTACAAGACTTTCCCCTAGACCTTGAGCGGCGTCTTGCTGTCATCCAGGCTCCCAGGGCTCTGGAGACCTCTCTGTGCTAACCGCAGGTCCTTGAACACTTGCCACATGAGAGGTTCTGGCACTTTCAAGTTTCTGTTTCCCCTAAAGGGACGGGAAGTTGTTTGGTTAATCTCTGAATTCCCACCGACTACCTTGGCATCCCAGTAAGGCTCTGTGTTTGTAATTGCGAAGATCGATAATGATAAGGTTGCTCTTTGTAAGCAATTTCCCTTCCTAAATCTGAACACCGGGGTTGTTCAGTTTACCACCGAACCCCCAACATTGCACACATTCCACTTGACCACACATGGGGAAGTGTGTAGGTTGAGAGATTTAAGCGACTTTGCTGGTTCACACGTAAAATCCATCAGCTACTTGATATCTACTCAACTTTTTAAAAATTTGTTATTATTATTATTATTATTATTATCTTGGTGCTACTGGAGTTTGAACTCAGGACTTCATGCACTCTACCACTTAAGCCATCCTGCCAGCCCTCTACTCAACTTTTTTTTGTTGGTTGTGAAGCTTAACTCCTGCCCCATCCTCCGAGGTGTTCATTTAGAATGAGATTCTTCTCTAGTTGCGATTTGCAAATTCAGTCAACTTTTGTTGTTGTGGGGTGGAGTCCACTTTGCCTAAGTTGAAGAGTGGGGTGGGAGGAACCTTAATGGTTCAGGATCTAAAGAGAACTTAAATATAGAAAGTTGTACTTCTCTTTTTCTCTTTTCTCCTTTCTGCTTCTTTTTTTTGTTTTCCTCCACTACAGGGATGGAGACTTTTCTTTAAATACCAACAAATAAATCTAGTAGTTTTATCTTTTCTATCTGCAAAATTGACTATGTTGTTGGTTGTTTCATTGGTGTTCTGAAGATTAACACATCACATTCCAGAATGAACTATACTCTCTTGACCTCACAGTCTAATGCTAACAGAAGATTACTTGCTTTCAACTGATAGAAACTGACCAATTGTTCCCCCTTAGTCAGGTTTCCCTTTATTTTTTTTGTTCGCTTTTTGGCGGTACTTGGGTTTGAATTCAAGTCTTCCTGATGTTTGCCAGAGAAGTGTTCTACCACTTAACCCACACTCCCAGTCCTTTTTGCTTTATTTTTCTTTTCTCTCTTTTTTTTTGGAGGGGGCTGGGGATGGGGTGGTACTGGAGTTTGAACTCAGGGCCTCATGCTTGCTAGGCAGGCACTCTACCACTTGAGCCATTCCACCAGCCTTTTTTGTTCTGGATATTTTTAACTACTTGCCCAGGCTGGCTTCAAACTGTGATCCTCCTGATCTTCACCCCCTGAGTAGCTAGGATTACAAGCATGAACCATTACACCCTAAGTTTCCCTGTTTTTTTTTTTCAGGCCCATAGATTCTTGCTTGCCCTCAAATCTAAGCAAGCACTAAAAAAAGTAGAATATGCCCCTCCTGGGAATCTGCTGACCACAGTGAAACACCATTCTGTCTGATCCCACTAGTCATTTTCTTGCTTGTCCAGCTTTCCCTTCAAAGTTTGCTTATTTTTGCTTGCCCTTCTTTTACCTTATGAAAGAAAACCTTTTTTTTTTTGTTTGATTTTGAGCCCCTGAAAAATTTCTGACATTGGAGCTTTCTCCCTATTTGCAGTGGTCTTTCTAGTTAAAATCCCTCTCTAAGTCTGGATTTGTTTTTATTGGACAAAACCAAGCACAGGTACCAGGTCCCTTTCCTCATTATGGAATGCAGTCTCAAAAGAACCTTGAAATTGGATGCTATAATCCACACTTTTTACAGATGATGTTTATGAGGTCCAAAGATGTTAGATAACTTTCCAAAGTTCACACCACTAGAAAAAAAGCAGCCCTGGATTTTTTTTTTTTTAAGTTAAGTCTTTGGACTCCAGAACTCATTCTAGCTATTCCTTAACAAGTGTTTACATTAAAAACTATTGGAGTGCTGAGAGTGGTGGTGCACATCTGTAAACCAAGCCCTTGAAAGGCTGAGGCAGGAGGATAGAGAATTCCAGGCAAACCTGGGCTACATAGTAAGACTCTGTCTCAAAAAATAAACAAATAAAAAACACTGGAGAATATAACCAAAGATGGAAAATCAACCAAGAATGAAAAAAAAAAAAAGTTGCCCCAATAGAAAAATGAGTAAAACATAAGAACAAACCATTGACAAACTGACTAGCAAACACAGCAAAGTCTGTTCCTTCTCAATCCCGTAGTAATTTTTTAAAATCCTATTTTTGTTTTTGTTGTACTGGGACTTGAACTCAGGGCCTTGCATTTGCTAGGGCCCCCAGCCACTCCATCAGCCCTTTTTTGTGATGGGTTTTTTCAAGATGGAGTCTCTCGAACTATTGCCTGGCTGGCTTCAAATCACGATTCTCCTGATCTCTGCCTCCTGAGTAGCTAGGATTACAGGTGTGAGCCAGTAGTGTATTTTTCAAATACAGTTTGCAGTTATGCTTGGGCAGACCTGGACTAAGATCCTCCTATTTACACTTTGCATAGAGCAATGACAGGGGCACACAATCATATCCACCTTCTATTGGTTGAGTTGGAGTCTCACTAACTTCTTTTGTCTGGGCTGACCTTGAACTGTGATCCTCCTAAATAGCTAGGATTACAGGCATGAACCACTACTTTTGTGGGAAAGATGCAAAAGATTGATAATAGGTGAAATAGGTAATTCACTAAAGTTGATGAAGTATCAGTTGGCTCAACCATGGACAGTTTGGCATTACCTTTTGACTTAGAGGAACTTTAAAGGTATAATTGGACTGGTATCCAAAAAAGTATATATATGTCCTCATGCTTGCTAGGCAGGTACTCTACCACTTGAGCCATACCTCTAGCCCCAAAGAGGTCTATTCAAGATGATTCTTGGAAACCACTGGTTACAGTTACCAAAAAAAGTTGAAATGACCCAAATATCTATCCATAATAACAATAATAAATAATAGCAATGGCTGACACTTATTGAGTATTTACTTTGTGTGAAATACTGTTCTCTGTACTTTCCATGTTTTTTAATTTTTTATGTGGGTACGTGTGGTGCTAGGGATCAGATCCAGGGCCTGTACATGCTAAGCACACACTTTACCACTGACTACACTCCCCCACTCCCTACATGTTTTATCTTGTAAAATCTTTACAGTTCTGTGACATAGGTCCATTGAGGCCATGTTAGAGGTTCATTATACCCATGTCAGAGGCAAGGAGTCTTAAGGCCCAGAAAAAAGCAGCTAAATATATTATGATACATCTATACTGTGGAATACAAAATAGTCTTTAACAATGATGCATAGTTTAACAATTGACAAGAAAGAGGCTTATGAGATTGGATGGAAAAATTGGTTATAAGACAGTCTCATTTATGTAGCATTGCATATTATATAGATAAGTGGGCTATCCAAAATGTTAACAGTGGTTATTAATTAGAAAAATTTAAGTAAGTTGGTATTTTGTACTTTTAAAAAATATTGCTTGGACTTTTTTATACAGAATAACTATTTTTTAAAATAAATTTCTGCCACCAGTGGATGGTATTTTATTATGACAGCCTAACAGACTAGTACAGGATGCTTCAAGTGTTTAGTGGTAGAGACTAGAACTTGAGAAAGCCCTGTTATTTTATTTTCTTTGACAGTACTAGGGTTTGAACTTACGGCTTCACACTTTCTAGGCATGTGCTCCATCGCTTAAGCCACATCTCTAGTCGAATAACTATTTTGCATGATAGAAAAATACAAAAGATACCATTTCATTTCAATATTGTGTGTGTGTCTGTTTATACTAGGGATTGAACCCAGAGCTTCATAAGCCCTCTGCCACATGAGCCACACTTCTAGCCTTCAACTCTCTTTTTTTCTTTTAGAAAACTGCTTCCTCATTTTCTCTTGTTAACATCAGAAAGAAGGTTTTTCTTTGTGTGAAAATAGTCCAGAGTTATGATATCTGAAGTCAGAAAGAACTAGAATTAACTATATAGAAAAAGGATTAAAAAAGTATATCTATATATATATATGTATATATACTCATATAGATATATATAATTTATATACAAAACATGTATGTACATGCACAAAAATATATAACATGTTATACATACATATATATATATACAGGTATATATGTACGTGTATTAATATATATATGTTATGTATGCATATATGTACATATATACCTGTATATGTAACATTATACATATGTAAATATGTGCATACAACTTGTTCAAAACACATTGTGTGCTTTCCAAGGAGAGTTTAGAAATAAATCAACACTTTGGGTACTCCCCAGACAATTTATCCTAATAATTCTAAGAACAATAAACTTAAAGTTTCCTTCCCTACCCCTACCCAAGCCCTAGCTACTTAAAAACAGGAAGCTGCTGACCTGGCATAACCTCACGAATAACAAATCAGGTTTCACTTTACCATTTGTTATTGGCTTTTCTTGCAAATAATTTACATGAATAACTCACATTCACCTGATTTATCAAAAAATGCTTTTTGATTTAGTTATTTAATTAAGACTTTCCAAGTAGGAAGTCAAAAGTATGGTTCAGGATAGGGATGTAGCTCTGTGATAGAGTGCTTGCCTAGCATGTGTGAGGTCCTGGGTTCCATCCCCAGCGCCGCAAAAAATAAACAATAACAAAAACAAACCCCAAAACGACCATGAGCCAGTTTTTGAGCCCAGCTTGGTGGTGCATGCTTCTAATCCCAGCACTTGGCTGATGCAGGAAGATCTCAGAGTTTGAGGCCAGCCTGGGCTATGTGTGAAGACACTGTCTTTAAAAAAAAAACCAAATGAACGGTGTGGAGTTGCTGCTCTGTATTTGAGGAGAGTTGGTTCCAGACCTCTATCAGATAACCAAAATCTTCTGATGCTTAAATCCTTTTTATAAAATGCTATAGTATGGCGTCTCGGCCTTTTGTCTAAAATCAATTATAAAGTGGCATAGTATTTACTACTTATGGCAAATACCATGCTCAGCCCTATCTATAAACTTTAAATACCTCTAGATTACTTATAATACCAATATAAATGCTATATACATATTGTCATGCTTTATTTTAGGGAATAATGACAGGAAAAAGAAGTTTGTACATATTTAATGCAGGTGAAGTTTTTTCTGAGTAGTTTCCATCCACACCATAGATACAGAATCCATGACACAGAGGGCTGACTGTACCTCACCCAGTCCGTTGCCTATAGTGGGTACTTAAGAAAAAAATGATCTGGTGGGTTCAAATTGAAAAAAATTTAAAACGTATGTTATAAATAATGAATTTATTTGTTTTTGTTCCATAGAAAATAAGATCACAGGTTCATTACTGCCCTTTCTCGATGAGTCTCTTCTTGAAAATCTTGGAGTGAGGTAAGAATGTAATGAAACATTGTATTCACTTGTGAGAGATAAAGCCCAAGAAGATCTCCAATATTAGCTATCCTCAGTTAAATCTGCACAGTGTTTTAAAACAGAACCTGCTATTTGTTTGTGCTGTGCAAATCCTGTGTTTAATATTACAAATGATTCCTGTTTTAAAGAATTTTGCACATAGGCTTTCATGAAGTTCGTAGTGCCTGACGTTTTACTTTCAGATTCAAAACAATTAAATTATACACATAAGAAAATATGTGGGACACCATAGGAAGAAGAAAGTATTAGCAAGATAATGAAGGTCTTCCAAATCTGTCAGGATTAGAATCGACCCCTGCGTGTAAAATGTTGATTAACATTTAAATTAACCCTTTAAATTTATACGCACACACACTTAGACATCTGTGTGTGACGAGAGGGGCTGGGGTCTAAATTAGAGTGGGGCTACTGTAAAGATCTCATTTGAGCATCTGGTGTTTACATATTCCTTAAAATGGAGCTTTTGTTTCTGTTAAGGAATTGGCAACAGTGATGAAATATGGTCTTTTCTGCAGGAATTTCCTTTATTTAAATGTTGTTTGTGGCAACAGTAACCAAAGAATCAAAACAAAGGGTTATACTGAATTACTCATGCACTATTGCTTAGGATTTGATAATGAAAGTAGATTATGAAAAAAATACCGCTTTAGGATGATTAGAACTAGAATCTTCGGGGACCTCAAAGTCTCTCTTACTACCTATTTCTGTGGGTAGTTGTTGCTTACCACTTGAGCTAAATGGAATTTGTTCTGCTAGTCTTTTTTTTTTTTTTTCTCAATGGAACCATGTGCTTCTTTGGGGACCCAAACACTGTGGACTCATTCATCAAATATTTATAGCAGGCTCACTCTATGTTGGGCATTTTTCCAAGAACTTGGGGCACAAAATTGCAGAAAGTATACTGTATAGCACACCTCTGTGCCCTGCCTTCTGACTTGGATTGTGTAGGACTCCTTAAAGTTGTGTTATCCTGTATGGTAGCCACTAGCTACATGTTTAAATTAATTAAAATGAAATTTAAAAGTTAAATTCTTCTGTTAGACCTATATTTCATGTACTCAACTGCCACTTTATACCTGCTGGCTACTGTGTTGGACAGAGCAGATAAAGTCTTCTTCCATCATTTCAGAAATTTCTGCTGGACTCAGAGGGTGCCAGTGGAATCAGTCCAGTTGCTCACAGTGAAACCAGTGCCACAGCTTGTTGCTGTACAGCCTGAGCAGAATCGTATTTGGCAGGGATTAGCTCTCTTGTCCTGCGAGGGCACTTTTCCAGCTGAATAACAATGGTGTCTTTTAATTGTGAGTGTTTTTCTCTTGAGGGCCTTTCAGTCAGACCCTCTTCCAGGGAGATGGAAACTGGATACCATTATTTCCATTTTGAAGTTGGATAAACTCAGTAAAGAGATCTGCCTGGCCACAGAAGCTGTACTCTTACTCTTCCTAGCCTAGCAAGTGCAAGGCCCTGAGTTTAAGCCCCAGTACTGCTAACAACAAAGAAAATCTCTGTGTGTGCCTGAATGTCTTAAACATCTCTCCTGGCTAATTGTCATCTGGCTGATTTTCCCTTCTAGCCCCTGGAGAAAACAGGACTGGGGTTAGACCTTCCAGCACATAAGAAACTCTGGGTAAAAAACCAAAACCCTGCAAGTGTGCTGCTTTAATTATTTATCAGCTGTACTAATGGCTGTACACATCCCAAGAAAATCATCCGTAGATTTTGTTATCACCATGGATCTCAAACACAGAGGCCAGTTGTGGTGCTTCTGACTTCAAGTCCATGTATGTCTTTGAGCAAAAGTGTTGTTAGTTTGTTTTTTCAGCCTGATAAGTTAGTAGATCAGTAAAGGCTAAGTCCTTACCTGCTGGTTTTGTTGACACTCACCCAGGTGTTCAGCTAATACACCTTGACTAATGAACAATTGTAGATGAAGTAGGACACTGAATTACAAGATTATGAGCTGTTCATGTTTAATTCCTGT
Source organism: Castor canadensis (assembly GCF_047511655.1). Taxonomy (NCBI): domain Eukaryota; kingdom Metazoa; phylum Chordata; class Mammalia; order Rodentia; family Castoridae; genus Castor; species Castor canadensis. The sequence continues at coordinate 160,490,723 of NC_133390.1, read as the reverse complement.
TATTCCTCAAACTGGAGCATTATGAGGAATTACAAACAATGGAAGATGAGTATAAAGCCAAAACCTTCCTGTAGACACTTACTTGAGTCATGCCTGGTATTCATAAATAAGTCCAGGACTGTGAAAGTAGGTATTGACTTCAGATTGGTTAAAATCTTTTCGATTCAGGCGTTGCAGTTCATGCTTATAATTCCACCTACTCAGGAGGATAGAGAGTTCAAAGCCAGCTGGGACAAAATTAATGAGACCCTAGAAACAAATACAAACAAAAGGACTAGGGGCATGACTCAGAGTTAGAGGGTTTGCCTAGCAAGCTGGAAGCCCTGGGTTCAATCCCCAGGACTGCACACTCACACAAAATTGTTTGAAATATAAACTGAGCATCAGTAGAGAGGGAGAAGATGTTGGAGTCTGAGTTTGCCAAGAGAGAAAGGAATCAAGAGTAGAACCCTGGGGTAGATCTCCCTTGATTCAGCGGAGCTTCTCCTAGGAGCAAAGGAGCAAAGTTTCCAGGAGGAGTATGTTTGAGTTATGATTGTTCTTCTAACTTAACCTCTCCATTAGAGTGGATAATATAGAGCTGATTATGTACTACTGTATACTCCTGGGGTTATTGTTGAGGAAATAATGATAGATTTGTCTATCCCATTCCAATTTTAGCTCCTTTGGGGAGAGGAAGAAGCTGCTTTATTATATCCAACAGTTGAGTCAAACTCACATTGAGATAATGAAGGTAAGAAGAATCTGAGTTTACTGTGTTTTTTTGATATAAAGTAATATAACTCAATCATGTAAAATTCATTTTAAAAAGAATAGAAGGAAACCTCAGCAATAGGATTGTGAGTAATAGAACTTTACTTTTCTAAACTTTCTGCATTTTCTAAGATGAGCAGTGTACTTAAATCAGAAGAAAAGCTAACATGTATTTTTATTAGCATATTATAGTTGTACTGGAGATACAGCATGACATTTACAAAAGTGCTTATAATATAAAATGCATTAAGCATCCAGAAAAGCATAAATAGACCTGCTCCTAGTTTGATAAATCTCAACATTTTGTCTAGTTTGTTTCAAACCTATTATTTTTAGAATAAAATATTACAAATTACTAATGGCCTCTTTTGCACCCCTCTTATATTCTATTTCTTTTTCTCAGCAGAAATAAACTTCATTCAGAAATTTGATATTTGTCATTTTCATGAATGTTTTTTAATTTCACTACATACTTATATGTATTTACCCATAAGCAATGTTTACTTTGCTGGGGATCAAACCCAGGGCCTTGCCCATGTTTAGGCAAGTGCTCCACCACTAAGATACATCCCCAGCCCTATTATATTTTTGGTAATCACCTACGTTGATACAAATAGCCCTTGCAGCCCACAGTCATAGGATAAGTTTTTTCTTTTTGGTGATGGTACTGGGGTTTGAACTCAGAGCTTCATGCTTACAAAGCAGGAGTTCTAACCCTTGAGCCATTCCTCCAATCCATTTGCTCTCATTATTTTAAGGATGGATTTTCAAGAACTAGTTGCCTAGGCTGGCCTTGAACCACGATCCCCTCAAGTAGCTAGGATTACAGTTGTGAGCCACTGGTGCTCAGTTAGTCATAGAATAACTTTTAGAAGGCAGAGATCAGGAGGATCGAAGTCCAGGCAAATAATTCTCAAAACCCTATCTCAAAAAAAACCTATCATGAAAAAGGGCTGGTGGAGTGGCTCAAGGTATGGGCCCTGAGTTCAAACCCCAGTACCACAAAAAAAAAAAAGTTATAGTAAATTTTGTCAGTGTTGGTAAGCTTTCTCTTAACTTACTAGTCCAAAACTAGATATATTCCTAAAGTCTAATCTATCAGTAATTCTTTATTCTCTCTTAATCCTATTCAGATATCAAAAGCCCTGTTTTTCAGACTGCAGTATCCAAAAATAACTTTAACAAACATTTCAGCTACCCAGCCTAGAAATTCTGATTCTGAAATCTTAGAGAACAGTTCCTAGAATGTGCATTTTACAAGCTCTTCAGGGTGATTCCAATATCATCTGAAAACATGTTTCTTGATTGGTTGGTGGCAGGAAATGCATCTTATTGTTCATCCTTTTGACATCCCTAGGTTAAGAAAACTTATTTTCAGACCTGGAAGACGGTCTAGGTAATCTCATTCTCCTTTTGTACTTTATTTATTTATGCAGTGCTGCAGATTGAACTCAGGGCCTCACACATACTAAGGCAAGTGCTCTACCACTGAGCTTCTTCTAAGCCCTAAGCCCTAGTCTTCTGTTTTTCCATTAAAAAGAAAGTTATTTAATCTCATTTGAAAGTTATAAATTACAGTTGTTGAAAATAGAATTTAAAGTTTTGAAGCATGTTAGTGAGTCACCATCAAGTAATGAAATCAGGGCCTTAAATCACATTAACTTCTTAAGCAAAACAATTGAACAAAGAACTGACCTCATTGTCCACTCAAATACAGCTCTCAAAGATTCTTACACTAGTTTACTTATCTTTTAATTGCTTTCTTGAGATATAATCAGAATATTTTAGGACATACTCATTTAAAGTATGCAAATTGAGCTGCAGAGGTAGCTCAGTGGTAGAGTGCTTGCCTAGCATGAGGGAAGCCCTGGATTTGATCCTCAGCATTGCAAATGTAAATAAATAGATAGCAATAAAGTATACAAGTCAGTTTTTTTAGATAGTTCACAGAGATGTTCAATCATTGCTGTAATCTAATTTGACTTCTAAGGATCCTTTATATATTCTGGACACAAGTTCTTTTCAGCAATATAATAGGCAGATATTTAATATTTATTTAGGGTGAAATAAATGTGTTAAGAACAGTTATCCTGAATTCTTTTTTATAAAGTGGTTTGAATTTATTTTGCTTTTAACATATTTAGGGTGCAATAAATGCATTAAGAATAGTTATCATCTGAAAAATTGGTGAAGGCTTTTAGGCTTTAAGTAGATTTAAAATAGATTATAGAATTTTTTTTGACAGTCTTTAATAATAAATAGGTTCTTATTTATTTGTGGTGGTTACATTGATATTTTGTAAGGGGAGATCATAGACCCAGACATGATTTTCAAATATGTAAAGATTGTGGAAATTTTTATCTGAAAAGTATATTCGCAGGATTTAATCATAACATTCATGGTTCATTCTAGTCCTAAGATGCTTTGACATCATTTTGGTGAATAATTAGAGGTGACCAAACTTGATATAGTTTGTAATAATTATAAAGTGGTTCTATAGAGCAGGATGAAAAATTGATACTCCCCAAACATCAACCAAATTTCTAATAATTGTTAATGTTGTTTCACAAAGTCATAAATTCTCACCATTACTTGACTGAAGCTAGCCAAGGTGAAATGTGTTGGGCTTTTGTTTTGTTTTTTGTTTTGGAAGCACTGGAGTTTGAACTCAGGCTTCACACTTGCTAGGGAGGTGCTCTAATGCTTGAGCCATACCTCCAGCCTGAGCTGAACTATTTTTAAAGGAAATTCATTCCTATTCCCATGTTCAAATGTTGGTCCAGATAATCCTGACCCCTATAGGTTTCTTTTCAGTACTGAGCTTCTGTAATTAATATTTTATATATTTCTCTGGTATTGATGTGGTATACTTTAAATATAATGGTCCAGCATGTTAACATATATTACTTTGCAATAACAGCTCAACAGTAGTTGTTCAGACATGTTTGAGTTTCTAGTGGGTGTCAGGCAATACGGTGTGTGATGGATTCTGAGAATATAGTAGTAAACCCACAGGGTTCTTCACCTCCCCAAACTCCATATACTTTGTTGCTGCTTTGTTTGGTGCTAGGGATCAAACCCAGGGTCTTCCACATGCTGAGCATATGCTCTATTACTTAGTTATACCCCCAGCTCCTCCATACTCTTTAAAGGAACTTGTTGAAACAATTTAAAGAATTTGCAGGTCATGGGTTAGATAGCTTATCAGATTTCTTCTTTATTCTATAGTCTTCTCTTTAAAAGGCAGTTATTGAGCTGGAGTGCATCTCAGAAGTAGAAAGCCTGGGTTACGCCCTGGGGTTCAATTTCTAGTGTGTGCACACCTGTGTGCATGCACACACACACACAAACACAAAAGCAGTTATTGTGGACAGATAAGAAATTTGTGTCTTTATTTAAACATTCATAGAAAACATAGAAAAGTATTAAATCTTCACCCATACTTAAAGCACATATTTAAGGCTGGATATGGTGGCTTATGCCTGTAATCCCAGAATTTGTGAGGCTGAGATAGGAGGATCACGAGGCCAGCCTGAGCTACATAGAGAGTCCCTGTCTCATAAAACAAAAACAAGCCAGTTGCAGTTGTTCACATCTGAAATCCAAGCTACTTCAGGGGTGGAGATCAGAAGGATTGGGGTTCAAAGTCAGCTGAGCAAAAAAAGTGAGACCTCTTCCCATCTCAACAAACAAGCTGGATGTGATGGTCTATAGTCCCAGCTATGCAGGAGATCATAGATAAGAGAAGGATCACAGTCTGAGGCCAACCCTGGGACAAAAACGTGAGACACTATTCAAAAAACAAGTAAAGAAAAAAAAGGGGAGGTGGAGGTTGGGACCTGGCTCAAGTGGTAGAGTACCTGCCTAGCAAGTGCAAGTCCCTGAGTTTAAAACCCCAGTACTACCAAAATTAAAACAAAACAAAACAAAAAAACCCTGTTAAAACTTAGAGTAATGAATAATTGTGAAATTTGAAATTTGTCTTTACTAAGTGTTTCTGAGTAACCCTTAAGTGCTATAGAAATTTGTCTTCCTGTGTAATTTCTTATATAATGAGAGGTTTTTTCTCTTTATTGTTTCCCTCCTTCCCTCCCTTTCTTCCTCCCTCCCTCCCTTCCTTCCTTCCTTCCTTTTTTTCCTTCTTTCTGTGTACTTTTCTTTCCAAGGATTTTAATAGTGGGCACAGTATAGACATGTTTAGAATAAAATTTAAGACAGTGCCAGAAGTAATACGGCTTACATGCTCTGAATGAATGTGTTTTTTTTTTTTTTTTATTCATATGTGCATACAAGGCTTGGGTCATTTCTCCCCCCACCCCCTCCCTTACCACCCACTCTGCCCCCTCCCTCTCCCCCCTACCCCCTCAATATCCAGCAGAAACTATTTTGCCCTTATTTCTAATTTTGTTGTAGAGAGAGTATAAGCAATAATAGGGAGGAACAAGGGTTTTTGCTGGTTGAGATAAGGATAGCTATACAGGGAGTTGACTCACATTAATTTCCTGTGCATGTGTGTTACCTTCTAGGTTAATTCTTTTTGATCTAACCTTTTCTCTAGTTCCTGGTCCCCTTTTCCTATTGGCCTCAGTTGCTTTTAAGGTATCTGCTTTAGTTTCTCTGCGTTAAGGGCAACAAATGCTAGCTAATTTTTTAGGTGTCTTACCTATCCTCACCCCTCCCTTGTGTGCTCTCGCTTTTATCATGTGCTCAAAGTCCAATCCCATTGTTGTGTTTGCCCTTTATGCATTTTTTAATTGGTGTTTTATTTTGTTTTTGTGGTGTTAGGGAGTCATTCGACCACTGAACTACTCCCCTCAGCCCAATGAGTGTATTTAATTGAATACAAAACTGATTTATTCATGGCTAATGAAATATGTACATAATGCAAAGATCAAAATCCTTATCTTTCTGTTGTTAAAATATACCCAGATCCAATATACTTGATATATCTGATACCTAAATAAGGTAATGATATTATTATCTTGTCATTTTTCTTCATATTATTCTTACTTAATTAGATAGCTCTGACTTTGTAAAGTACTTAGGAATAGCTACACAAATATTTTAGATGGAGTTATGTATTATTGTTGAGACTAATTTAAGCATAATTTTCCAGGTAATTAATGATCCTATCCATGGCCACATTGAGCTCCACCCTCTCCTTATCCGAATCATTGATACACCTCAGTTTCAGCGACTTCGGTATATTAAACAGCTGGGAGGCGGTTATTATGTTTTTCCAGGAGCTTCACACAATCGATTTGAACATAGCCTAGGGTAAGAAGGGAAGGGACCTGGGAATTTTCAGTTTTTAATTACCTCCTCTGTCTCATCAAATAGATGTCTCATTTTATTTATTGGAGAATAAACAGTTTTACGGTAATTACTATTATAATATCCTTTATTAATAAGAAAATTGTGGCTTTTTATTTACCTTACTATATTTTGTTTATTTTGTGTATGTTTTAAACCACCTCACATCCTTCCTGAAAAGGTAATGTCTGGGCATGTAGTTCAAAAAAAAGGTAATGAAAATATCTATTGACGGGTCAGTTGGATTAAATATTTGTCTTTAAATATTATTTATAAGCTAATAAGTTTGATTACTGATGTATCTAACTAACTCTGCAAACCTTCCTTCCTTTATTTAATTTTCCTGTAGTCCCTATTTAGTCTTTTCTGCTCATTTCTCTTCTTGCTGGTACTGGAGTTTGAATTGAGGGCCTTGCACTTTCCAGGCAGGTGCTCTACCATTTGAGCCACACCCCCAGCCCTTATTTCTTTTCTTTAGAGACAGGTGTCCTTATGTATTCCATGCTGGCCTCCAACTCTGATTCATTGTTTTCCAAGTGCTAGGTTTATAGGTGTGCACCACCATGCCTGACTCCTGTGTAGTCTTATACAGATTCACTCTTCACAACTATATAATTTTCTTCTCTATCAGGGAATATGTAAGTTAGAAAAGCATTCATAAGCTTAGAGAAAGTGGAGCCTCTGTTATGACAGTGACGTTGAGGCTTTGGTCTGCTTTCCCAATTATAAAACATAGAACCAAGAAACGTGAGCAGAGAAGCACTGGACAGTTTTCCAGATTTTCATGAAGTACTCAGTGTATTTATTACTGTGTGTGTTTTTGTTTGTTATATGGCTTTTCTTTTTCCCTTTCTTAATTTCTTTCCCTCCCTTCCTCCCTCCTTTCCTCCCTTTTCTTTAGACAGAGCCTCCATATGTAACCCAGGCTGGCCTTGAACTCATGATTCTGCTTCAGCCTCCTGGATTATAGATGAGTGCCACAATGCCCAGCTGTATATAAAATTTTTAATTAGCTAAAACTCAAGTATCTATACCCACAAGTCACAGCAATTATTTGTTGAACACGTACTAGACCCTCCTTACTAGACAAGGTAGCAGTTGTCTCCACCCATCTGGAGCTCAGAGTTAGAGAGGAAAGAGTATATTCCTTCAGGAGTCACTTTCAGAGGGAAGTGTTAAAAGTACATTTGACAGTTGTTAAGCACTTTTTTTTTCAGTGCCGGGGATCAAACTCGTACATGTTAGGCAAGTGCTGTACCACTGAGTAACATCCCTGTGCCCTGTTAAGCACTTTTTCTTAAGTCTGTGTTGTAAACATTATAAAGGCAGAGGTTTTTGTTGTTTTTTTAGATTGTTGTAAACTACACAGAAAATAAAATTTCCCATTTTTAAGTGTATAGTAGGGTTGAGTACATTTATGTTGTTGTGCAGTCAGTTGCCAGAACTCTTTTCATCTTCCAAAACTGAAACTGTATACAAACTAAACAACAGCTCCCTAGTTCCCCCTTCTTCCAACCCCTAGCAACCACCATTCTTTCTGTAGGAGTTTAACTATTCTAGGTACCTCATCTTAATATTGTGTCTTTTTGTGACTACCTTACTTCACTTAGCATAATATCCTTGAAGTTTATCCATGTCATAGTTTGTGTCAGAATTTTCTTTTTTAAGGGTGAACAATATTACATTTCATTTATCCCATTCATTCTTTGTGTGTGTGTGTGTGTGTGTGTGTTTTGGTTATTTTTTTCATACAGAGTCTCGCTATGCAGCCTAGACTGTAAATGAACTTGCTATGTAGCCCAGACTCTTTAAATTTGCTCTGTAGTGCCGCTTGGCTTTGAACATACTGTAACCCAACTGGCCTTGGACTCATGATCCTCTTGCCTCCAACACCATGCCCAGTTACTCCATTCATTCTTTGATGGACACTTGGGTTGCTTCTACCTCTTAATTATTGTGAAGATAGTACTGCTGTGAACATGCTTCAGCAAACATCTCTTCAAGACCCTAGTTTTGCACAGGTGCAGTGGCTCACGTCTATAATCCCAGTTCCTTGGGAGGTAGATAGCAGGAAGATCTTGGTTCAAGGCCAGCATGGGCAAAAAGTTAGCGAAATTCCCCCATCTCAACAAATAAACTCAGGCATTGTGGTGTATACCTTGTAATTCCAGCCACAAGGGATGAATAACTAGGAGGGGTTTCAGTCCAGGACCAGCCCAAGCAAAAAACATAAGACCCTATCTGAAAAAATAACTAAAGCAAAAAGGGCTGGAGGTATGGTTCAAGTGGTAGAGTGCTTGCCTAGCAAGCACAGGACCCTGGTTTAAATCCCAGTACCACCCCCACAAACAAACAAAAAACTCTGGTTTTAATTCTTTTGGTTATATACTAGAAGTGGAATTGCTGGATCATATAATAATTCTTTTTTGTTTTGTTCTGTTTTGGTGGAAGGAATTGAACTCAGAGCCTTGTGCATGCCAAGCACACACTCTGCCACTGAGCCCTCTATTTTTCTTTTCCTTTTTTTGGTGGGACTGGAGTTTGGACTCAGGGCTTCACGCTTGCAAGGCAGATGCTCTACCACTTGACTCACACCTCCAGTCCATTTTGCTCTGTTATTTTGGAGATAGGGTCTCTCAAACTATGTGCCTGGGTTGGCAAACCTTGATCCTCCCCATCTCAGCCTCCCAAATAGCTGGGATTACAGATTTTAGCCACAGCAACCAGCTATTTTCTATTTTTTTGTGGAACCAATAGTCACTGTTTTCCATAGCATCTATCACATCATGATTCCTATTAACAATGCACAGGCATTCCCATTTCTCCATAGCCTGGCCTACACTTGTTATTTTTCTCTTTTTGTATCTTAACAGGTATAAGATAGTATCCATTCTGTGTTTTGTGCTGCAGATTAAACCCAGGGCCTCACACATGTGAGGCCAGCACTCTACCTCTGAGTTATACCATGGGCTGTTCTCCTTCGTTTTTATTTGGTTTGCATTTTCCTAGTAATTAGTGCTGTTGAGGCAGAGGTCCTGCTTGTGGGATTCTGTTTGTAACATGTTCTAAAATAGACTGCTCTGTAAGTTTGCACTAAGATAGTTTGAGAAATCTATTGATTTTATCTTCACTTTATCTTCAATATGCTGTAAGCATAACAAAGTCAACTCAAAGAACTTTAAAGTCCTTAAGTTGCAGAGGTGTCACTTATCTTTCAAACTGAAGAGTGACTTTTTGGTTTTGTGCCCTACAGGGTAGGTTATCTAGCAGGATGTCTAGTTCGTGCACTGTGTGAAAAGCAACCAGAGCTGCAGATAAGCGAGCGAGATATGCTCTGTGTTCAGATAGCGGGGCTTTGCCATGATCTCGGTAAGCTGCACAAAGAGCCACAATTGTTATGTGAAATCGTAACATATGTCACTTCACTTTGAGATTTAAAACTCAGACTAACGAAAGAAACATCTAAGTTGTGTTTTAATTTGTTAATGACATTAATATAAAATGTGACAGTGCTTCTTCCTATAATGATTCATAAACACAGAACATTGCTTTTTACTTTCTTCTAGTATTTCAGTGAATTTCTCATGTTAAACTTTGCTATAAGTTATATGAAAGGGCTTTCTTTTTTGGCAGTACTGGGGTTTGAACTAAGGGTTTGCCTTTGGTAGACAGGTGCTCTACAGCTTGAGCCATGCCTCTATCCCTGAAAGGGCTTTGATAGTGAGTTTTTCTTACTACTGTATTTAGGAGATGTGGATTTGATTTTTCTATTTGATTTTGCAGTGCTGAGGATCTAATTCAGGGCCTCACACTTCTTAGATCAGAGCTTTACCAGAGCCACACCCTTCTCATCAACCAACATTGCCATTTTTCTTTTACTTCCTTGGTCAAATCCTTTCTTCTCATACCTAGAACAGATTTAGAGAATTCTTTTTCTTCCCTGATCCACATGAAGTCTTGGGCCATTTAAATTCAAATTCAAGTAGAAGAGTCAGCTGAGGTAGCTCACAGCTACTTGGGAGGCAGAAATCAGTAGGATTATAGTTCAAGACCAACCCAGCGCCCCACTCCCCCCAAAAAATAGTGAGACCCCATGTCAACAAATAAGCTGGGTGTGGTGCTGTGCATCTGTAACCCCAGCTATGTGGAAGGTATAGGTAAGAAGATTGAGCTCCACATCTGGCCAAACCCTTTCTCAAAAAAAACCAAAACCATTTCTCAAAAAAACCCATCACAAAAAACGGCTGGGAGCATGGCTCAAGTGGTAGAGTTTCTGCTTAATAAGCACAAGATCCTGAGTTCAAGCCTCAATACTGCTCCCCCACAAAGTAAGTAAGTAAATAAATAAATAAATAAAATTCAAGGATAATAATATTGTCCTTTTCCTTTGACAAAGAGAAAGGGACTGTCTCTGACCTCTTTATTAATCACAGAAGAGTGTTTCAATAGCTAGATACTTAAAGAATAGTGCAGGCTACCTCTTTGTTCCCCAGACATTTTGGTAGGACCAATACCACTTCTTAGGTGATTATTTTTTTTATTAATTTATTTTTGTGTGTATGAGAAGGGATCAAACCCAGGGTGTCGTATATCCAAAGTGCTGGCTCTACCACTAAGCTACACCCCCAGGTCTAAATAAATAAATTTTGATTTTTATTGTGAAAAAAACCCATAGCATTCCTTTTAGTTAACACAAAACTGTCCTTTCATCAAATTTATGTAAGCTCTGGTGACTGAAGACTTCCCTAAGGAGGTTTCCTATATGATTTTGCCTCTTATTTTATTGTTTTAGAAAATAGGAAGAACAAATTAGTTCCATTTTGTGATTTATTTATAGATTATTAGTTTAAATTAAAAACATTTTAAAACAATTCAGTTTTTTAACAGTTTACAAACATTTTTCTTGTTCTAAGGCTGCTCTTGTTTTTAAGGTCATGGGCCATTTTCTCATATGTTTGATGGAAGATTTATCCCACTTGCTCGCCCAGAAGTGAAGTGGACGGTATGTATTTATACATTCCATAGTCAGTAGGAAGAAATCACCATTTAAGTAGGTGATTCAGTTAAAATATCTGTTTAGTTCCCTGCTGTGGAACTTTCTCATTACGGTTCTCAGGGTGCTTTCATTGCTGTATATGTATATGTGTATATACATATAGTTATTGTGCATGTATACATGTATATGTGTTTCACTTGTTTGACAGTAGTCTATAAAGAAGAAATTCATTATCTCTCTTTTTATAAGTAAAGGAACTTGAATCTTTCAGAAGTATATTGATGTGCCAAAACAAAGCTATTAAATGACGGAGCCAGTACTAGAAAACCAGCTTTCCTCCTTGTCAATTTAATATTCTTTCTACTCAGTCACACTACTGTAAAATAAAACAATTAATGGCCATCTCCAGTTTTTGTTCATTTGGTATGACCATGAAATAGCTGATAGCAGCCAAGTGTCATCCTGCATATTAAGTGAACCATATTATAATTAGGCATTTGCAGGTGGCTAACCTATATTTTTTTAATCAGTTTTTTAGAAGTAAAGTTAGGTTAGCCTTCCATTTCCTTTCTTTTTTTTTTTTTTTTTCCAGTACTGGGGCTTGAACTCAGGGCCTTCACCTTGAGCTACTCCACCATCCCTATTTTTGTGAAGGGTTTTTCGAGATAGGGTCTCATGAATTATCAGTCCAGGCTAGCTTCGAACCGTGATCCTCCTGATCTCTGCCTCCTGAGTAGGATTACAGGCATGAACCACTGGCACCCGGCTCACTCTTTTTTCTTTTTTTAAACTGTGCTAGGGATTGAACCCAGGGTCTTGTGCACGTTAGGTAAGTGCTATACCACTGAACCACATCCTCAGCGCTGGCCTCCCAGTTTCTACCACACGGTATATCTGGAACCTGGAGAAGAAAAGGAGAGTAATATATATTGAAAGCTTCTTACATGTCAACCTCTATTTTTTCTCTCCTCCTTCCCCTTTTTTTGAAATATAATTCAGATATAATATATTGTACAGTTCTAAAGTGAATTTTGACAAATGTACCATGACATTCAGTTAGGATATAGAACATTTTCATTTTTTTTGGAAAATTCCCTCCCACCCATTTTTGTGTGATGCTGAGATGTGCTCTGCTACTTAGCTACACCTCCACACTTTCCCTCTGCCTCTTTTTAGTCAATTCTCACTCCTCATCCACCATCACCTTCTGATTTTCATAGGCAGAGGTTAGTTTTGTCTGTTCTTAGACCTGATAGAATCAGAGAGTAGGGACTCTTTTGTATCTTACTACTCAACATGTTGGCTTTGAGATTTGTCCATGCTATCAGCATCAGAAGCTGATCTCTTTTGGTGAGGTAGCATTCCACATAATGAATAAGTCACACTTTGTCCTTTTTCCTTTTGTTGGAATTTGGTTTATTTGCCATGTTTGGCTATTATATATATAAAGTTGCTATGTGTGTTATTGTACAAGAATTTTGTGAAAATTTTTTTTTCATGTCTCTTAGGTAAAAATACCTGGGACTAGAATGCATGTCTAAGTTTATAAGAAACTACTACACAGTCTTGCCAACATTTCGTCTTATGTTTAATTTATTAATTAACTTATTTTATGTATGTATGGTGCTGGGGACCAAATCCAGGGCCTTGTGTGTTAAAGCAAGCACTCTGCCACTGAGCTCTACCCCAGCCCTGACATTTTATCTTTTAGAGTAGCCCTCTGAATGTCAGTGGTACCTCAGGGGTTCAGTTTGTATTCCATGTCCTGTAGTTTGTATTGAACTTGTTGTTGATATATCTTTTATATGTATATGTGAGGAATTCTTCTAATGTTTTACCAATTTGAAAAAATTGGTTAGGGTTCTGGGGGTGTGGCTCGCTGGTAGATTGCTTGCCTAGCAGGTGAGGCTCTAGGTTCGATCCCCAGCACCACAAAAAAAGAAAAAAAAGGAATTTTTTCTTTTGATTTTTTTTTTGCCCATTTATTATTGTAGAAATTTATAGATAGAGATATAGTAAGATATATGCATTGTGAATTTTCCCCTAGATTGGGCTTGCAAATTCATTTTTTAATGACTTTGAAAAACAAGTTTTTAATTTTGAAGAAGTAAGTATTCTGATTCTTCAGGCCAGTAAAATGGACAGTCTTTCACCTGTTTTATTGCTTTGGGGTCCGCCCTCAGGTTAAGAGCCATAAAACTGGAATATTGCATGGAGTCTTTCTCATCCAAGTGTTGACTTTCCTCTAACAGCTGTTTGCTTTTGGCTGTTGTTCATTACCTTCTATTTCTCCAGATATAATTGTTTTCTCCAAAAGGGTTGATCTAATAGAATCTACTTGGCTGTTATCAAGTCTTTTTTTCTTTTCTTTTTTGTATTGCTGGGGATTGAACGCAGGGCCTTGTGTGTGCTAGGCAACTGCTCTACCATTGAGCTACATCTCCAACCTTAAAAAAAAATTTTTCCCTTTCACATTTAAGACCTTAGCTCATGTGGAATTATTATTATTATTATTACTATTATTTTGGCATCCTGAGGTTTTTTAACTTAGGGGCTCATGATTGCTAGGAAGGTACTCTACCACTTGAGCCACTCCGCCTTTTTTGCGTTGGGCATTTTTAAGATAGGGTCTCAATTTTTGCTTGGACTGGCCTTGTTCCTTAATCCTCCTGATCTCTGCCTCCCAAGTAGCTAGGATTACAGGCATGAACCACTGGCACCCAACTGGAATTAATTAATTTTTGTGTATGTAAATAGTAGAAATCTAATTTCTCTCTTCTCCTTTTTTTAATATGGGTAATTAAATGGTTGGGTTTTTTTTTTGGTTTGGGTTTTGGTTTTTTTAGCAGTGCTGGGGATTGAACCCAGGGCCTTACACATGCTAGGCAACCATTCTACCACTGAGTTACAGCTCCAGCCCAGCAGGGATAATTTTTTATTGAATAGTTCATCCTTTCTATTGTACCACTGACCTATTGTACAACTCCAGTATTTTTTATTTTTTATTTTTTTATTATTCATATGTGCATACAATGCTTGGGTCATTTCTCCCCCCTGCCTCCACCCCCTCTCTTACCATCCACCCTGTCCCCTCCCTCTCCCCGCCACCTCCTCGATACCTGACAGAAACTATTTTGCCCTTATCTCTAATTTTGTTGAAGAAAGCAACTCCAGCATTTTTAAACTTCCCATATATGATGAATCTTTCTAGATTCTATACCATTCCACACTTTCTTAACTGTTATTATTCTGTAATAAATCTCTGTACTTAGAAGTACAACTGTTCACACCATTTCACACAATAGTGTCTTTGGCCCTTTGCTTTCCCATTATGAAATTTGCAATTTTCTCCTAGAAAGTCTTATATATATCCTTTGTTGTATTTACTCCTAAGTTTCTTATAATTTATTTTGGTTTTTCATTAACTATGCTACTTTTATGAAACTTAAATTTTTTGGTACTAAAACATTTATAAGCCATTGACTTATGTATTTGAAACTACTATTTCACTAAGCCCTTATTTATTTTAAAAACTTTGTCAATTTTTTATTTATTTATTTATTTTTGTTGTTGTTTTGTTCTTTCAGAACAGAGTCTTGCTATATAGCCTAGGCTGGCCTCAAACTCACAATCCTCTGTAGATTCTTTTCAGTTTTCACTGTAGGTCAATATCTGCATATACTAGTATTAAAGTGTTTTTCTTCTTTTCGAATACTCGTGACATGTATTTACTTATTGCTTTTCCATACTTTTTGGACTTCCAGTAAAATGTCAAGTAGAAGAGAATATTAGATAATTTTATTTTATTGTTAGTTTTAAGGATAATACTTTTTCAACTATTAATTCGGTTTTATAAGCATTCTATTTTCACATAGAAAAACTGAATTATTATCACAGAAAATAATTCTCATAAACCCAGTTTTGCCACATGTTAATGTTTTGCTGTGTTTATTTTAACATACTTTTTTTTTGACAGTACTGAGGTTTGAACTCAGGGCCTTGTGTTTGATAGGCAAGCTCTCTACCAGTTGAGCCATGCCTCTAGCCCTTCTGGCTTTAGTTATTTTTCAGATAGGGTCTTGTGCTTTTTGCATCTGAGATTTTAATCCACCTACCTATGGCCTCCCGCATAGCTGCAGTTACCACCACACCCAGCTTGTTTGTTGAGATGGGGGTCTCAGTAACTTTTTGCCCAGGATGGCCTTGAGCAGCAGTCCTCCCTATCTCTGCTTCCCCAGTAAGCTAGGATTACAGTTATGTGCCACCACACCCAGTCTTGATGTGTCCTTTTTTTTTTTTTTTTTTTTTTTTTTTGTGGTACTGGGTCTTGAACTCAAGGCCTACACATTGAGCCACTCCACCAGCCCCTTTTCTTTCTTTTTTTTTTTTTTTTTTGTGATGGGTGTTTTCAAGATAGGGTCTCACAAACTATTTGCCTGGGCTGGCTTCAAACCACAATCCTCCTGTATCTCTGCCTCCTGAGTTGCTAGGATTACAGGCATGAGCCACCAGTGCCCAGCTGATGTGTCGTCCTTCTTAATGTATTGCATCAGAGGCACATAAAATTTATTAAGCCATTACTGGTAATATTAACTTTGATCACTTGATTAAGCCAGCATCTGTCAAATTTCTGTACTGTAAAGATACCATTTTTCCTCTTTGTAATTAATATGTATTTTGATTCAGTGTCCTAGTTCTAGGATCTTTCAGGTTTTGTTTTTCTTCTTGAGTCAGTTTTGTTAAGACCTGGGACAGAGCAGGTGTCTCCAGAGGGTGTTTGACCTATACAGTGATTACAAATGAGTGAGTGATCAGAGGCCTGAGCAAACGGGCCCATTGGAAGCTTCAACCCCAATCTGGACTTCAGAGCTCTGAGGAAGGTACTTGGCTCTATTGGGAAGATTGTGGTTACCCCTGTCACCACTAGATGGCAGTGCAGGCAGAGCTTTTAACTGCATGTTCCAACACTGAAGGAAAAAAACAGAACTAGATTTTAAAGTGATATTTGTTTAAGTGGAATCTTACCTGTATGACCTAGTAATATTCTTCTGGGTACCATAAATGATTATATCCTATAAAATTTATTTTATGTATTTATTTATGAAATAATGAGCATGGTTTGTAAAAATGTGGTAGACTGGGAAAATATCAACAAAATTTGACAGGTTTTAAAAACTGTCAAACTACAGTTGGAAACTAGGTAATTAACATTCAGCAAAACCCTATCTCTGAATTACCTAGAATCAAAAATAAGTTGCATGCAGGGTCCTGATGGGCTAGAGTCTGTAACAGGCCATATTGTCCTGACTTCTCCTAGCACGAACAGGGCTCAGTCCACATGTTTGAGCATCTCGTTAATTCTAATGGACTCAAGGATGTCATGGAGCACTATGGTCTTGTCCCCGAGGAAGACATTTGCTTTATCAAGGAACAAATTACAGGACCACTTGATTCACCAACCAAAGACTCTTCGGTAAGTTTGCTTTCATTCAAATTTGAACTGACTAGTGCTTTTCATTTCATCTAGTCCTTATAGCTACACATTTGTCTATTTTGTAAGGGCTAACTGACAAAATAAAAGTTGTGTATTTCTACCTTCTAATGCAAAAAAAAATTTTTTTAAATACTTTCCCCATGTCTTAACCAGTTCTCTAGACATTACCTCCCCAAATGTTGGTGCACATCTATAAGCCCAGCACTTGGGAGGCAGAGGCAGAAGGATCCATACATAAAAGTAACCATCTTTTGTTTGGTTTTGTTTTCTGTAATTCTGGCTACTTGGGAGGCTGAGATCAGATGGATCAAGATTCAAGGCTAGCCTGGGCAAATAGTTTGTGAGACTGCATCTCCAAAATAACCAGATCAAAATGGATTGGAGGTGTGGCTCAGTCAGTAAAGTGCCGGCTTTGCCAGGGCAAAGCCCTAAGTTCAAACCCCAGTACCACCAAAAAAGAATAAAAAAGAAATTGAAAAATAATTTCCTCTGAGATTTTTAGGGTTTTTTCCCCTTAAATGCATATTAATCTGGTTGTAAGATATAAAATAAAGAGGTGGATTTTGCAGTAAATACCCTAACTGAAAAAAGAAATCAAGTTCCAAAAATGCTATGAATAGTGATGTTATTTAGACTGAATATGTAGCTACTTTTAAAGATACTAGTGATTCTTTTGTTTGTTTTTTCTTGTTTTGTTTGTTTTTGAGGCAGAGTCTTGCTCTGTACCCTGGTTGGCCAGGAACACACTATGTAGTCCACACTGGCCTCTAACTTGCCATCCTCCTGCTTCAGCCTCCCAAGTGCTGGGATTACAGGTGTACATCACTATCCCCAGTGAAAGACAGTATTATTTTATAGCATTTATTCAAGTGTTATCATTTAACAAGCATTTTTACCAGTTCATAATTAAATACTGTATTTTCAAAAGCTTTTAAGCCAAGAAACAACAAAGTTGTTGATTGTGGGAAATGTAATATTGTTAGGATTCTTTCAATGGCACTTGAAGAGTTTGCATTTTATTTATGTACTATTTATTTATTTATGTGTTATTGTGGTAATGGGGATTGAACCCAGGTCCTTGCACATACTAAGCATACACTGTACCAGCTACATCCCCAGCTGGAAGGTTTAATGTTAATAGGTTATCATATATGTTGGCATTTCTTCTTCCTTTCTACTGTATAAGAATCAAGTGGAAAAAGAAAAAGTAAAATGTTCTAATTTATTTCTTATTCCCAATTAAGTATCTGTTCATAATTTGCAGATTAATGTAAATTGTTTTGCTTGAAATGGATTTAGTGTTTATCCTCAAACTTTTGATGGGTTTTCTTGTCTTCCAGTGGCCATATAAAGGACGTCCTAAAGAGAAGAGCTTCCTTTATGAGATAGTGGCTAATAAAAGAAATGGCATTGATGTGGATAAATGGGATTATTTTGCCAGGTATGCACAGAACACCTCAGAAAACTTGGTCCAAGTCTTTGTATAAGCTTAGTGTTAGTATTCAGGTTCAGTTTCCTTGTTGAAAAATTCCATCTCTCTGCTGTGGGATTTTCTAGGGACTGCCATCATCTTGGAATCCAAAATAATTTTGACTACAAGCGTTTTATTAAGTTTGCCCGTGTCTGTGAAGTGGGAAATAGGAAACATATTTGCACTAGAGAAAAGGTAAGCTACATGAGAGGAAACTAGAGGAGTATAATTCCTGGTCTGAACTACTGCAGTTGGAAAAAGTGGTAAATTGTTGATCTCTTTTCATAATGCTTAGCATTTGTCAAGTTTCTTAAGGCTCTTTTCACTTCTACTGCATTGTTAAATAGTTACAGTAAAATTTAATTCAACATCTATTATGTCTTGTGCTGGGCACTGTTTTATGTGCTTCAATCCTTACAATCCTATGAGTTAGAAACTAATTATTCCATTTGTCTTAAGTCTGTTTTCTTTTGCTATATCAAAATACCTGAGCCTGGGTAATTTATAAAGTCAGAGGTTTATTCAGCTTACAATTCTGGAGGCCCAAGAGCTTGGCACTAGTATCTACTCAGCTTCCGGTAAGAATCACGTGCTGCTCCATGCATAGTGGAAAACCAGACAAACAATAGGTACATGCTAAAGAGAAGGAAGAGAAGTGCCAGGCTAGCTTTGTAACAACCTGTTGTCATGTTAACTTATTCATTCTTACAGGAACTACACTCATGAGGGTGTCACCCTTCATGAGGGTAGAGCCCCATAACCTGATACGTCTTAAAGGTCCCACCATCTTTCATTAATGTTACTTTGGTGATTTTATTTTAACATGAGTTTTGGTGGGGACAGACAATAGCACCATTTAACATGTGAGCAAACTGAGGCACAGAGAACAGATACAATTAACAACCGACAGCTGGAGTTTCACCCCCATTGGGTTCTTGCTAGATGAGTCATGTAACTCAAGAACAGCATAGTATTATACTGTAGAAAGTCTGTCAATAATGAAGACATAAGAATAACAATACCTACTTCGTAGAGTTATTGAGAAGTTTAAAAGATATACTTGAGATGCCTAAAACAACCTGTGAACTGGAGATAGCGCAGTGGTAGAGTATGTGCTTAGCATGTGTGAGCCCCTGGGTTCAATCCCTAGCACCCCTCCCCACACATAAACCTAAAAAAGCAAAACCTATCCCAAAGTTAGAACATGCAGTAGATTTTACTAAGAATGAAAGTTGCATGCCAATAAATAGCTTTACCCCATTTTTTTGTGGCCTCAGGGATTTTAATAAAATAACCCCTTCCTATAGCCCTCTTGTCTGCTGTCATTCTTTTTTCTGTCTTATATGCTTGTCTCCTAACAAGGTTAAGACAGTCTGACGGTGCGTTATACCTGTTTCCTTTTCCTGCAGGAGGTTGGAAACCTGTATGACATGTTCCACACTCGCAACTGTCTGCACCGCAGAGCCTATCAGCACAAGGTTGGCAACATCATCGACACGATGTAAGAAGTTCCATTGCTTCCCCGCGAGCGTTTCTGCAGTGCTGGCCAGATTATCACATTTGGCCCAAATGGAGATTTCTAGATAAATTCAAGTAAATTTTAAATGAGTAATCTACAGTGGTACCTTAAACAAACAAAAATCTAGCATCTTAGTTGGAGGAAGAGGAAGGAAATGGGTAAGGAATAGGGTAAATGAGGAAAGAGAAGCCAGATTAGGCTAGACATAAAAAGGCAAAGCTTAAGTGGCCCAGGACCTCTGCACAGGTAGTTTACTTAAGTACAAAGGTAGTGAGAGGTAGGACTTGAACCACAGACATTTTGAAATTAATAACAAAAATTGATCTTGAGAGTTAAGATTGACTGTCCTTATCCTGTCAAATATTTGTCAAAAAATAGTAGCAAATTGTAAAACCAATAGGAATGCCACTTCTTTTTCCCTACTCCAAAGTATAGTAAAAAAGTACAGCAGTCTGAGAGAGTCCATGATGAGTTTTGACTCCAATCAAAAAATGAGAGTGAAACTATGTATCATGGCTCAAGCCTGTAATTCAAACTACTTGGGAGGTAGGGATCAGTAGGATTGTAGTTTGAGGCCAACCAGGGCAAAAAGTTCATGAGAGACCCATCTCAACCAATGGCTGAGTATAGTGGTGTGTGCCTGTCATCACAGCTAGGCAAAGAAGCTCAGATTGGAGGATCACAGTCCAAGCCATTCTGGGTGTAAAGTGAAACCCTATCTCAAAATAACTAATGCAAAAAAAAAAAAAAAAAGAGTGAGGAGACTGGTTCAAGTTGTAGAGCACTGCCTAGCAAACATGAGGCCCTGAATTCAACCCCTAGCACCACCATTAAAAAAAAAAAAAAATTGAGTCAGTTAATTCAATTAAATGTCTCTAAAATGGCTTTAATTTTATTATTAACCTTTTGTGTTCAATTTTATATTTGTGTTGTGGAGGAAATTTACTTTCATCTGTTTTTTTTAATATATCCTTTATCATGAACAGATTAATTAGAATGTATCATCTTAGTATGATTGATATCTTGGTAAATTTGTTTTTAAATCAGGAGTCAAAGAGGTCTAAGTTCAAAGCCTAGCACTGCTTGCTTAAAGGAAAATTGTATTATTTCATCATTTGTAAAATTGGAGCTGCCTACAGTTACCTTATTGTTGGAAAAAATAAATAAGATAATGTATCTGAAACCATGCCATCGCACCTGGAGCTACCTAAGCATGGAAGCTACAGGTCACCATGCACTTATTCAACACAATCAAGAAGCAGGTGTCTTTCGGACGTCATACCTCAAGATTTTATTTTCCTAAAGCAGGAAGACCCTTTTACATAGGACGTAAAGCAAACATTCACAAAATAACCTTTAGGATTACAGATGCCTTCCTCAAAGCAGACCCCTACATAGAAATCCAAGGTGCTGAAGGGAAAAAGTATCGAATTTCTACAGCAATCGACGACATGGAAGCCTTCACTAAGCTCACAGGTGAGAATGAGGTCACATGGATAGTCCATTTTAGATATGGTGAAGGGTGTCCCTGGATTGCAGGTGGCTGACTTTCCAAAAAGTATTTTAGCTTTCTGAACAATCGTATAAAGGTGACCTTGGTAAAGTGAGTTAACCTCTCTGACCTTACTTTCCTCATGTTTAGAAAAGCATGTATGTAGCATATAGTTGTATTTTGATGCTTAAATGAAGTACAGTGCCTAATACAGACTTGGCATGTATTCAGTACTCACTATTATTTAATTTATAACACAACTAAACTAATACTATAAAAAAAATTAGCATCATTTTCACTGGAAGACATAGGATGCTGAGAACATCTTACATACTTCTGCAGAAACAGGGTGAGAAGGAGGAGAATGAAGGCCTGGCAGCTGGTTCTTCCAACCAGGAAAGTGTAGACTGAGAAATAAAGATCAGAAAAGCAAAGGGAAATAGGACAAAAAGGATAGACCAGTTCTTAGTTGCAAATCATGAAACTGTTTAACTAAAAATGTAATTAGAAAGCAATCACACAGTACACAGAACTTCAGTGGACAGGCTGAAGCTCTAAAAATCGGCAAAGGCAACAGAGGCCAAGTGGGTGAGATACACCAGATCATACCACACCACACCATACCACAGCAGCTTCCTGCCTCATACTGCTCAAGGTCCTACACAGCTAGCTTCTGTTTGTGGCACCCTGCTAGAAACCTGAACAGATCTTCTCAAACTGTCTTTGAAGAACCAATTTAAAAAATTTCCAGGCTAGGGGCATGGCTCAAGTGGTAGAGTGCCATTGTAGCAAGCACAAAGCCCTTAGTTCAAACCCCAATACTGCCAAAAAAAAAAAAAATTCCAACCCCATGTAGATTGTAAAATAGGACAAAATTGAACTACTAGCAAGGGATATACCTTGGTGGTAGAGCACTTGCCCTGGATCAGCTCCCCAACATCACAAAGGGGAAAAAAAGTAAAATTACTAGAGAAATGAAACTGGGGGAGGGAAGACACAAAATATAAAGCCCAAATTTTCTTATTTAACTTGTCAGACTTAACATTACACATCAATAAATATAATGAGAAGAAATAGAGAAAATTTTTAAATTACAAAAACTGTACCTATTATTCCTTTTTCCCCCTCTTTGGTGCTAAGAATTGAACCCAGGGCTTTGCCTATTCTAGACAAGTGTTCTACCTCTGAGATACATCCTTAGCCCCATGTTGTTCCTTACAAATAGCTAGCCAGCATATCAGCAGTGCTCTCTATAGATTGAATCAATCACAGATCAAAAATATTCTGTGGTTACTCGCTAAACAATACAGTATAACTATTTGTATAGCATTTTCACTTTATTAGCTATAAGTAATTTCAGGATGATTCAAAGTATACAGGAGGATATACACAGGGTATCTTATGTAAGGTATTTGAGCATCCTTAGATTTTGGCAGCAATCCCCCAGAGACACAGGAGGATAAATGTATACATAGCAGGCAGTTAACCTAGAGAAATACTTTGGTAAAAAGGCATGAATTCTGTCTGGGTACCAGTAGCTCACACCCATAATCCTAGCTACTTGTAAAGTTTTTAGCCCTTTTCCAATCATAACTAAGCCAGAAATTAGAAGTGAAATAGTGATTCTTCATAGTAAATATCTTTATGTGCACTGTATAAGGTTTATAATGTGACCCCTGAATTTGTTCCTTGCTTGTTAATTTGTCTAATCTAGGTTGGATTGATGACAAAGTAACTAGCAGTAGATAATATATATCTGAGTTGTTGCTATGTTTGTTTTAGTAACAAAGTAGATAAGCTAGTCTCATCATTATGTTAATGGAAATGGATTTTTTTGTTGTTTTTGTGGGAGTGGGGTTTGAATTTAGGACTTTGCACTTGCAAAGCAGGTGCTCTATCTCTTGAGCCATACTCCAATCCTGCTGATAGAAATGGAAAAGGAGATTTTAAATCATTTTGAGCAATCTGGGGTTATTTATTCTTAACTTTTATTTGTAATGAAGCAAATATTTTGGAAAGTCTTCTTCAATCCTTCATTACAAGCCGGTTTCAGCAATTTATTCAGTTAAGTTATATTTATATTTAAACCATCTTTGGTAAAAAGTAATGAATTCTGTCTGGATACCAGTGGCTCACACCTAGCTACTCAGGAGGCAGAGATCAGGAGGATCGCAGTTCAAAGCCAGCCCAGGCAAATAGTTCCTGAGATGCTATCTCAAAAAAACTCATCACAAAAAAGGGCTGGTAGAGTGGCTCAAGGCGTAGACCCTGGGTTCAAACCCCAGTACCATAAAAAAAAAAGAAGAAAAAAAAGACATGAATTCTGGATTATAAATGCTTGGTCGACTGACAAACTAACATACATTCTAATGTGGATACTACATGCAGAGCTCACATTGCTCTTGCTCACAGTGAAGGTTCCATACACCTAAATTATCTGTTGTCCTGTGGGGGAGACCCACTTGGACATTGTAGCAATGTTGAAGTCATCCACTTGACTACTGTAGAAGGTGAAGCTGCTGAAAGAGGTTTCAGTGCTTCCCGTCCATGAATATACTG
This sequence comes from Castor canadensis, assembly GCF_047511655.1. Classification (NCBI taxonomy): domain Eukaryota; kingdom Metazoa; phylum Chordata; class Mammalia; order Rodentia; family Castoridae; genus Castor; species Castor canadensis. The sequence continues at coordinate 160,467,126 of NC_133390.1, read as the reverse complement.
CCCTCTCAGGTTACTTAGAAGTTTTTAGACAAGCATGTCCTACATACCCCAGTTTGATACCACTTATCTAAATTCTCCTCGAATCATTTGCTGTAGGTAAAAAAATCCCAGACAAGAGATTGGGCACATATTTGTTCTCTGTTAGAGTGTGGGAGAACAAACATGGCCTTTCCCACTTTTGTCATTTGATACAGGGACAATCTTAACTTTTCTTGCATATTATTCTGAGCAGTATTATAATCCTTATTGTCCTTAACTATATGACCTTGACGGAATAGGACCAGGAGGGCCTTAATTACTTTTGCAGCTTTCCTAAAAGTCAGCTCATATTATTTCAACTTCCAGCCAGGCACAGTGGCTCACACTGTAGTCTCAGCTACACAGGAGGCAGAGGTAGAGAGGATCAAGTTCAAGGCTGGCCTAGGCAAAAAGCAAGACGCCATCTCAACCAATAAGCCAGGCATTGTTCATTGAGCTTTTGGTCCCAGCTGCAAGAGGCATCGATAGGAGGATCATAGTCTAGGCAGGCCCCAGGCAAAAACAAAAGATCCTGTCTAAAAAATCATCCAAAGCAAAACGTGCTGAAGGTGTGGCTCAAGTGATACAGCACTTGCCTAGCAAAAACAAGGCCCTGAGTTCAAACCCCAGTATCACCAAAAAAGAAAAGAAAAGAAACGCCTTAACTTCCTATTTTTTTGAAATTTTCTTTCACATTTTTAAGGAAGTACTGAAAACATACAGCAATGTTGAAAAATTTTACAATGAACACCTATGCATGCACCATCTAAACGTAGTATTTACTGAATTTGCTTTATCATGTGTCTGTCACTTAACATCCCCTATCCATCTGCTAATCCATTTTATTTTTATGCCTTTCAAAGTCAATTACAAGAACTGGGGGCATGGCTTAAGTGGTAGAGCGCCTGCCTAGCAAGCACAAGGCCCAGAGTTCAAACCCCAGTACTGCCAAAAATTTTTTTTTTGAAAAACCAAAGTAAATTGTCAATATGTTACCCTAAATTCTTCAACATTCATATGAACTAAAATCCAACAATTGTGTTTTTATTTTCTCTTGTTTTTTCTTTTGATGTAAAATTTGTGTATAATTTGTATGCATGCGTACATCTTGTGTACATTTGCTAGAGTTTTGACAAATACAAGACAGAACATGACCTTCTTGTCAGAAACTCCCTTGTGTTCTTTCCCAAGCTGAGGTAAGCAGCGTGTGCCTGTTGGAGAATTTATATCAGTGGAATCATTCAGTGTGTATTCCTCTGTGGAAGAAGACACATGACACCCCGCTTTGTGTCTTTGAGAGTCATCCAGGTTGTGCCCATTAGTAATTCCTCCTTTTCTATTGCTGATTAGTGGTCATCACATGAAGATACCATAACCTGCCTGTTCTCTGCTTCCTAAATCACTGCTTCTGTTTAATGTTTCTGGATGTAGATATGTTTTTTTGTTGGTTTTTTGTTTTGTTTTGTTTTTTTTGCAGTGCTGGAGGTTGAACCTCGGCCTGGAACATGAGAGTCAAGTGCTCTATCACTGAGCCCTAAATATATTGTCTTTCTTTTTTTTTTTTTGGTGGTACTGGGATTTAAACTCAAGCACACTACCTCTTGAGCCACCCCTACCTCCAACCTCTATAGCTATTTTAAGCATTGCAATTGTTATGACCACTAATTTAGGTTATCAGGTAATCAATCTCCCTCTGTGTGCCTACCCATCCCCCAGCTCCACAGTCATCAGTCCTGTTGCAGTTTTATTTCATCTCTCTCCTTCCCCATGTACTGGATTACCTTGAAGGAAATTCATGATGTTGACTGGACCATTTTTTAAAAGGTTTACTTCTATTAAAAAAATTCACATTGCGGGGGTGGGGAGGTGGCCCAAATAATGTAAATAAATGTAAAAATGATAAAATAAAATTGAAAAAAAATCCACATTGCTAAAATCATAATGTACCCAGATTTGTGAAACTGCTTCTCAAAACCATTTCAGGAGTATAGCAATGTATATGTCTTTAAGTCTTGTGTTTTCATTTTAATATAACTGAAATTTTGTCAAATTGGCAGATAACATTTTTCTGGAGATTTTGTATTCTACTGATCCCAAACTGAGTGTTGCACAGGAGATTTTAAGAAATATTGAATATCGTAATCTATACAAGTATGTGGGTGAGACCCAGCCAGGGAAGAAAGAAAAGATCCAAAAGGTAAGCTGAGTTACCTGGATCTTCCTGTTAATAAAATGTTACCACAGTCTGTCCTCCAAGAGATCCATTAAGGTCATCACAATACTGTTTATTCCCATCAACCTTCACAGCTCTGGAGTTAGGCCTGCTTCATAGATGAGAAACTGAGGCATAGTCAGCCAGGTCTGACTCCGAACCTCTGCTCTGTCATCCAGGAAGAGGGAGGGACCTCAAATTTTGACTAGATCCAAGTATGGGAAAATGAATAGAAGGGAAAGGGTGTTCCACATGAGGTACCTGTGTGAGCTTCAAGACTCTGAGGACCTGTTTTAACTACAGCTGGCCCTTGAACAATGTTAGGGTTAGGGGCAGTCAAAAATTGGCCTATAACATTTTTTTTTTTTGAATATGTAAGGTTTTTTGTTTTTGAGGTGCAAAATGGAAGGTTCTGGAGGAAAGCAGTCCAAGCCCAACTTACAACATTTGACTCCAAAAACATTTAACTACTAATAGCCTGCTATTGCCCAGAAGCCTTACCCGTAACATGTCAACCCACATTTATTTTGTATGTTGTATGTATTATATATAGTGAACTATACGCAAGACCAAGAGAGATCACTTTTTATTGCGATAAGTAAACTGCACACAGAGGTGGTTAGTTCACAAGTCATTTTGAGTGGGTACTTGCAACACTTGAACTCAACACAACAGCAGCAGGAGGTGGGAGGCCAGTTGTGCATTCTGTCCTGTAGTTAACCATTGGCAGTTGCTGTCTCATACTGCATCTCATGTCTGTTCACATTTCTCCCGACTTCAAACGGCATCGTATCAGGTCTATGTTTGGGTCTGTATGTTTTGACAAATTTTAACTTTATGCAGTAGATTATTATGTGTTTATAGTAGTAAATGATAAAATAGATTATTATTTACATATATTTTATACATTTATGGCATACCCAACTTTTTCTTATTTTCCACATTTCTAGTCTATGAGATTGTCTGCAAGTTTTGTCAAATTGTCACATATTAAAAAAAAACTCTCATAAATGGAACTGCACAATTCAAATCTGTGTTGGTCAAGAATTAGCTGTACTTCCTTCCTTCCCAGTCTGTCAGGTTCTCCCAGCTGCCATGTGTCTGTCTTTTCCAATCCAAATAACTGTTTTTGCCTCTGGCTTGTTGAAGATTTCTCTGTTTGCAAGAAATCCATAACACAAATAACCAACACTCTACTTCGTAATAATTTGGGGGGTACACTTTACTTCCTCCTGTTTTACTAATAGGTTAGTGCCTTTTTTCTCTCTCTCTCTCTTTTGAAATGTGAAACTGCTGTTACAAAAATCTCTCTATTGTTTTGAAGGATGGCATAGGCAGGAACAGTATTTTTCTTGGTGAAGAGGGAACCAGTTGGCACAAGTACTTAATGATGAAAAACCAGGATTCTAACATCGTGTGTCTTGTCTTTTCTAGGAAAACTATGAAGGCCTTCCAAAAGAGGTGGCCAATGCTAAACCTAAGGAAATATTACTGGAAGTTGAACTGAAGGCCGAAGATTTCATAGTGGATGTAAGTAGTCAGCCTAAGTATACACTAGGTGAAAATTTTAAGATAAAACCTACCCTCATTATCAAAGTAGTACATGTTCATTATAGAAATTTTGAAAAACATGGAAAGATGAAAGAAAGAAAGAGAGAAAGAGAATTCACCTATGGTCTCATAGGGAGAATCACCATTATTAACCACTTTTTAAACTGTCTTTGTGATGTTTTGCTAATGTTTTTAATATAATTGGTGTTAAATGATCAATAAAGCATTGTACATAGTGTTTTAAAATTTTTTCAGCTACAAAAGTAATGCCAACTAGTTTTTTTTAACTGTGTACATACATACACAATGGGAAACGCTAGGATTTTTTTGTTCTGTCTTCATAGAGGCTGCAGGGGCTTCTTATGCCCTGATGAGAAAGCCAAACAGCTTCTCGTGTTTTCTCCTGTTTTCTATAATGAATTCTTTTTAGAGTCCTACTCCTCTGAAGTCCCAAGACAGTGTTCTCCTTGTATATTTTTCCATAAGCTTCTCTTCTGTTCCCTTCTTGTTAACAAGTCCTTTTGTGAAGAGCATTCTCTCCATGGCCATTCTTTGGTAAAGGCTATAGTAAGTGGATGGCCATTGGGCCCATCTCCTGCTCCCTTGGCTGACTCTGGCGTGCCTGGGATCTACAGATCCAGCTGCAGTTTCCTGTTCAGTAGAGGAGGATCCACTGGAATAAAGGGATCTCTTATTTTGACTTTCTGAGACTCCAAAAGGCTTCTTTCCCCAGCCCCAGCATTTTCCCTGGGTTCCTTTGTGCTTGCCCTGGCCCTTGCTGCTTTACTGGAGGGACCATCTTGACCTCAGTGTAACAGTCAACCCCATTCAATCCCTTACCCTCCCAGCTGCTTTTTCTCTCACTCCAAGTGCAACCTCCAAGTGGATGTAGGATCAGAGGTACTTGAAGAGAATATAGTAGGAGAAAACATACACATGGCAAGTAGACATGAAAAGAAATTTAGCCTTACCAATAATCAAACAAACCCAAGTTGAGCAGCAATGAACATTTTTGTTTGTTTGTTTGTTTGTTTGTTTTTCTGTACTGGGGTTTGAACTCAGGGCCTACACCTTGAGCCACTCCTTCAGCCTGTCTTTTTTTTTTTTTTTTGGCGATGGGTTTTTTTTCTGAGATAGGATCTCATGAACTATTTGCCCACAGCTGGCTTCAAATTGCGATCCTCCTGAGTCACTAGGATTACAGACAGGTGTGAGCAACTGGCGCCCAGCTAGAACACTTTTTTTTTCTTAACATCAGACTTACAGGAAAAAAAGTATTACATAATTCTGTGTCGAGGCATGTGAAAATGCAAGTGTAAATTGGTACAAAAGACCAAATTAGAAGTATGTCCCAAAATTGTAATTGACCCAGCAATTTCAGTCTAGGAATTTGTCCTAAGGAGATAATCAGTTTTGCACAAATCACCTTGAAGTGCTTGAAGTTTTTGGTATGTCTCAGTTTTTCTCTCTGCTCCATTTCCTGCCATTATCCTGAGTGACTTCATAGTCCACATGGAGCCAACTCTGACATCTTTATTTTCATCCTGTTACCTTATGCACTTCACCTCAGCCAATGCTCTAGCAGGTTACACCTTAGACTTTTTTGTGTGTGTTATAGGGTCTTCCTGTGTAGCCCAGACTAGCCTGAATTTGGCAATATTCCTACCTCCGCACCCAGCTGTACCTTGGACTTTTATCAATATTTGAAACTACCTTCTCTTTAAAATCACTAATATATGCTAGACACCAGTGGCCCCACCTGTAATCCTAGCTACTCAGGAGGCAGAGATCAGGAGGATCGTGGTTTGAGGCAAATAGTTCTCAAGACCCTATCTCAAAAAAACAAAAAGGGCTGTTGGAGTGGCTCAAGTGGTAGAGTGCCTACCTAACAAGCATGAGGCCCTGAGTTCAAATTCCAGTACTATCACAAAAAAAAAATCACTGATATAGGCATCCTGTTTTCTGTCCACAAACCCCTCTTTATTTGCTTATTCTAGTTTATTGGACCTTATGCTTGCTAAGTAGGTGCTCTACCAATTAAGCCACACCCCAACCCTTTTGGCTTTAGTGATTTTTCAAGTAAGGTCTTGTGTTCATGCCCAGGCCATCCTGGACTATAATCCTCCTATTTATACTTCTTATATAGCTGGGATGACAGGTGCACACCACCACACCCAGCTTTTTATTGGTTGAAATGGGTCGCTTGAACTTTTTGCCTAGGCTAGCCTTGAACTGCAGTCCTCCCAATCTCTGCTTCCTTAGTAGGATTATCTACTTCGTCCGGCTGTCTTCTTACTTACAGCTTGTCAGTCCTATCTTTATTTTCCTCATAATCTAATTTAGATTTTGTGATTCAGTAATTCACTTATTTTCTGCACTCACCCTGAACTCCCTTCCCCTTCTTTGCATCTTCCTAGCAAAGGGCCAAATGACATAGATGAATTGAATCTAAGCTTCTTCCTGCATATACCGGGGCTCACACATGCTGCTGGAAACAGTCACTACATGGCTATAAATTCATGGTCACCCACCTCAGCTGAGCCTCTGTACTTTCTGGCAGGCTTAGTACAATTCTCTCAGTCTCCATAATGACTATTTCAAATCATCTTCACTCCTCTCTGGCCTCCATTCCTGTTCCCCAGCCCCAGCTGTATTCATCCTCAGTGAATAACCCAATCATGGCCCTGATTTCAGAGGTAAAATACAGAATTGGGGATGTAGTTCAATGATAGAGTGCTTGTCCAGCAAGTGCAAGGCTTTGGGTTAGATCCCCAGCATCACCAAAAAGAAACTGAGTTCCAGAGATAAAATACATGTAGACCGTTAGGTAAGAACTCCATCAACCTACATCACCACATAAGCCAGGTCGATTCCATCTGCAGGTGTATCCCGCCTTCCTGTTGTGTTCTAGCCACACTGCCTGGGAGAACTTCCTACACTGACAGAAATGGCCTATATCCCTGTGACTGGTGCTATTGAGCACTTAAAATGTGGTCTCTACAACTGAAAAATTGAATTTTTTTATTGCACCCATTATTAAGTAAATTTAAAAGCCTTGCTACCGGTGTGGCTTGCACTTGTACTCCCAGCCAGTAGGGAAGCCAAGGCAGGAAGATTGCTTGAGCCTCGCAACATAGTGAGATTCCCATCTCAAAAACAGACAAATAAATAAGTCACATGTGGTTAGTGCTACCACATTGGGAAGTACAGCGGTGGAGCCCATTCTGTATTGTCTCTTCTGTGAAACCCGACACTAACCGTTCTCTCCTCCTTCCATCAGACTTTCCCATCGGCAGTTACCTAGTCTTTGATCTTAAGAAAATCAGTCTCCACACTGCTCTTCATCCTCTCTTATCCTTCAGGGTCAAACTCATTGAACAGGTGTATCCCCTTACCTTCCTCAGGATCCATATCTCTCTCCAGGTACAGGTTGAGTGTTCCTTATACAAAATACTTGGGACCAGAAGTGTTTCGGATTTCAGAGTTTTTCAGATTTTGGAATATTTGCATAAACTTTATGACATTTTATTAGCACTTTTAATCCAAAATCCTGGAATTGAAAATGCTCCAAAATCCAAAAATTTGAGTATTATGTTGGCACTATAAAAGTTTCAGATTTCAGGACCAGGTGTGGTAGTAGACGCCTATAGTCCCAGCTACTCAAGAGATGTAGGAAGAGCCAGGTGCAAGGACTCATGCCTATAATCCTAGCTAGTCAGGAAGCAAAGATCAGGAGAATCAAAGCCAGTCCCCAGCAATAGTTCATGAGACACTATCTCAAAAAAACCCATCATAAAAAAGGTCTGGTAGAGTTGCTCAGTTAGTAAGAGGGCCTGCCTAGCAAATATGAGGCTCTGAGTTCAACCTGTATTTAAACCTCAGTACCACCAAAAAAAAAGAAAAAAAGAGATGAAGGTAGGAGGATCACAGTTGGTGAACAGCCCAGGCAAAGTCAGCATGAGCCCCTATCTAAAAAGCAAAGTGAAAGCAAAAAGAACTGGGGGCATGGTTCAAGTGGTAGAGTGCTCACCTAGTAAGGATGAAGCTCTGAGTTCAAATCCCAGTACTTCCAAAATAGTAAAAAGAAAAGTTTTAGGTTTGAATTTTCTGTTTAGAGATGCTCAACCTGTACTTCTTGCCTCTTCTTAACAGCCAAACATGTAAGAATTGTATTCTCTTACTTTTTATTACTTGTTTACTCCTGAACCTTCTTCTGTTGCCATTACTATGCAGAGCTACTTTCACCAAGATCACCAGTGACTTCAATGTTGCCAAATCCATCAGGCAGTTCCAAGCCCCTCTGCCTTAGAACTTTTTCTTCTGCCCAGACACCCTTCCTTCCTACCTAGTCCAGGTCAATTCCTGTTCACTTAGTAAAACCATTTTCCCAGGGAAACATTTCCAGTCATTCCTTGGCACCCCAGGCCACCTTAGGTCAATTGTTTGACAGATCAAAGCATGCTTTGCTTTTCCTTGGTAACTTTTTAAACAAATGTGGTTAGATAGGAATTTTGTAATTATTCAACTTCAGTCTGTGGTCTGTGGGCTCCAATTGTATTTACAAATCTGTATTTCTGGTGTCTACCACATTTTAGGTACTGATTCTAAGCCCCACTATGTTGAACAAACAAATTCATTTCCATTTTCCTCCCACCCCCAAGTTTCTAAACCAAAGCCCCATTGATGGCTATGCACTCGGGTTATTTTTATTCCACTATCTGGCAACTTCCTTGTGTTCTTACTTCTGAACCCCCAGAGGGCTGTACTCATTTCTTGTGATGCCCTGAATCACAGTCTGAATCCAGTTCTCATGGTTGTTTTGCATTGCTTTTATTGAGGTTATCAACATGGATTATGGAATGAAAGACAAGAATCCGATTGATCATGTCCACTTCTACTGTAAGAGCGACTCCAGAAAAGCAATCAAGATTAGCAAAGACCAGGTGACTACCTACACAAAACAAGTATATGTTAGTGGAATACATTTGGAAAGCCTTTATAGTAAATTTACATTTTACATGCTGATTAGAATGTAAAGTCAGTGTGTGTGAATTAAACAGAGACATATTTTGGCTAGAGCGTGGTTCAAGTGGTAGAACACTTGTCTAGCAAGCACAAGGCCCTGGGTTCAAACCCTAGTACTGCCAAAAAAAGGGCATATTTTGTCTGGCATGGTGGTACACATCTATAATCCCAGCACTCAGGGTGCTGAGCCTGATAGTGTTTAGTTTAGAGGCTAGGTTACAAATCTGGCGGGAACTGAGTGCTACATGATTGAAGCCCTACAAGTTAAATGGGCTTATTTGCATATCTTCTGTGTGAGAGTCTGTGGGCTGTATATAGTTATATAATATATTCCTTTCAGTCTTTTACTAATTAATACAAAATTGTGAGATATTTTGCAATGTGACAATTATCTTGATTTTTTTCTTTGGATTATGACTGAGATACGATCGGTGCTGGGAACTGAACCAGGGTTTTACCCATGCTAGGTAATGTGGTACTTTTAATACAACATAGACAATGGTGCTTAGGAGCCTGGAGGGCAGTTGGTACCTTCTGATGCATGAATTCAAGGGGATAATGTCATCTTTTCTTTTTTAAAAAGGTTTCACAGCTTCTGCCAGAGAGATTTGCAGAGCAGCTGATTCGTGTATATTGTAAGAAGACAGATGAAAAGAGTTTGTATGCTGCTAGACAGCACTTTGTTCATTGGTGCCTGATCAAAGACTTCACCAAGCCGCAGGTCGGTGTGGCCTCTTACGCACATACTGTGCACATTTTTTAATTCTTAAGGACAAAACAAAAGAGATACTTTCTGTCCCCTGAGTTCGTGTTTCTCTCTCTCTCTCTCTCTCTCTCTTTCTTCCCCCCTCCCCCCCTTTCTCTCTCACTTTGGCTTTCTCTCTTAGGGCCTTTCATTTGAACCATGCCCCCAGCACTTTTTCACTTCCCATGTTGCTAGGATGATAGGCACACACCACTTTTTATTGGTTGAGATGGGGTCTTGAAAACTTTTTGTTCGGACTGGTCTCAAACAATGATCCTCCCAATTTGTACCTCCCAAGTTGCTAGGATTATAGGCATGAGCTGCTGGAGAAGTTCTTATTTAAATTATAGCCATGAGCTTGGGGATTTAGCTCAGTGGCAGAATGTTTGCTTATCGTGCACACAGCCCTGGGTTCAATCCCCAGCAGTACAAAAAACAAATGAATGGATGAATTATAGCCATTTGGTTATGGTTTTAAAACAGTCTTTCACTTTCTTTCCTTTTAAAATCTATGTCAACCAGTGACTTCTTCCTATAGTACTTGGGAGTGAGTTCTCTATCATTATTGTACTACTGATCCAACATGATGGTGAGCATGTGACTAGTGCTTTATAATATTGTCACCAGTTGTCTTGCCCTCACAGTGTCCCTGGGAAGTGAGTCATAGTGTCCCAGTCTTTCAGTTAAGTCCCCAATCTTTTCAGTTAAGCTGAGTAGATAACTTATTTAAGGTCACATTCAACTGATAGCAAGTGTTTTGAGTTTGTTTGTTTTTGTTTTTTTTCCTTTTGGTATTGACGTTTGAACTCAGAACCTACACTTTGAGCAATGCCACCAGTCCTTTTTTGTGAAGGGTTTTTTGAGATAGGGTCTCGTGAAGTATTTGCCATGGCTGGCTTCAAACCTCGATCCTCCTGATCTCTGCCTCCTGAGTAGCTAGGATTGTAGGCATGAGCCATTGGTGCCTGGCTTGATAACGTTTTTGTTGTGTGTTTTTTTTTTTATTATTATTATTTGTTGTTTTTGTGGTGCTGGGCTGGAACCTGGTTATTTGGTATGTCAGTAAACTAAATTCTCTAGAAACAGTGTAGAGGGGCAGCGGTACCAAGCTACATTTGCCAACCCTGTAGGAAATGTTAAAATTGTCCATATTGGCTGCACAGAGAATGGCCATTTGATATGTGTTAACTGACTGACTGACTGAATGCAGTTGGCAGGCAGGTGGGCTACTGCACTTTACTTCCTGGACTTGTCCTTTCCCTTATAGCACAGTTGTCTATGCTCCCCTGTGCCTCAGATGCTAAAGGGAACAAACAAATGGTTAGGAAGTTAGCACATTACTAAGTGTCAGAGGCATGAAACAGGTGGGTTCAGGTAGCTTCCAAGGGCTGGTGAGCTGTGGGGAAAGTCTTGTGAAGAAGGAAAGAGCCGGTCAGGTCAGGCTGAGAAGAGGGAGAGGGATGGACAAGTCTGACAATGGAAGCTGAGCAAGCAAAGGCACAAGGCAAGCAATTTGAGAGCAAGAGGACCAGGAGTAGAAAATCCTAATTGTCCAATGGTGAGAGGGAAAGTGGAAGAGTGGACTAGATTATGGAGAACTTTGGCTAATCAGCAATGGAAGAGGACTTTTCTGATGTACGGAATACTTAAAACCTGCCTTTCTTGACACACGTGTGTGTGGTGTGTGTGTGTGTGTGTGGTGTGTGTGTGTGTGTGTGTGTGTGTGTGTGTGTGTGTAGTGAGACCCATGGAAATAAGGAAGTGTGTGCACCTCAGGAACTATAGCAGTGGAGGAAAACAAACCACTGAAACTCCAGCCATTAGAACTGGGGGAGGCCAGGGCAGAGTGAAGACACTACTAAAGCATGTGCATGTAGTATCAACCACCTTAAATCTAGGCACATTCACTCATTGACTGAGGTTTTGTTTTCTTTTTTTTTGTTTTGTTTTTTTGTTTTTGGGTTTTTTTAATTTATATGTGCATACAATGTTTGGGTCATTTCTCCCTCCTTCCCCCACCCCCTCCCTTACCCCCCTGTTTTTGTTTTGCAGGCCCTGTGTTAGGTACCAGGGATAGAACAGTACCTAAGATGGTCATAGTTCATTAGTCTCAAGGGTCTTACACTAGTGGGGGATAACAGTCACACATGTAAATAACAATTTCAGTAGTGTGGTAAGTGCTTTGGAGTGGGCTGGGTACAGAACCTTAGAGGAGCAAAAAGGAGAGAGATCTTGCCAGACTTCGTTGATTGGGAAAAGCACAAACCTAAAGAAGGACTTAAGCCAGATGTGGTGGCACGTGCCTATATTCTCAGCACTCTGGAGGCTGAGGCAGAAGAATCATGAATTTGATACCAGTCTGGGCACATAATGAGAACCCTGTCTCAAAAAACCAAGGAGGAGCTGGGAATATAGCTCTGTGGTAGAGCGCTTGCCTAGCATGTGCAAGGCCCAGCTTTCATTCCCCAGCACTGCAAAGAAGAAAGAGAGAAGGACTTAGAAGCTGAGAGCTGAAGGATAAGAGAAAGTATCAGCTCTGTAGAGGAAGTCAGTGGGCACAGGAGCTGAGAAGGGCAGCTCCCATAACAAGAGCAGTTCCCATGGTGCTGAGTAGAACACAGATGAAGAGGACCCCAGTGTCCTGCCATAAACATCTATTCTTTGTATAGTAAAGGTTGTCAAAGATCCTGTACCTTCATACAACCAAAGAATTTATCCTCAAGTCCCAGGATGGTTCAAGACAGTCAGGTGTAGGAAGGCCTTGCTGCTGCTGCTCTCTGCTGGCAGATTGATGTGTCACTTTGCTTTGAGGCCAGCTCAGCCCTCATTTTGGGTACAGGAACTCATTTGACTGGATCCAAAGTCAGAGCTCTGATTGCAGAGGAAAATTCAAGTTTAGCTTATGATCCATGAAGGTGTATGGAAGTGGAGATCAGAAACCTGGGCAGCAGTGCACTGTAACCAGTCATCTTTGAAAAGAGGTCTGGTGGCTTTTCCCCTGAAAACCCTTATCTGCTACCACTGTGCCACGCCCCCAGCCCAGGACTATGGTATTTCTAATTCGATCCAAGCTCAGGACATATCTAGTTTGAAGTTTCCCAAAAGTAAGTGTATCTAGAAGCAATCTTATCTGCATAACAAGAGCAGAAATAAAAATGGAAATTGACTTTTCTCCATTCCCTGTTTTTCTCTCTTCCTGATAGGATGGTGATATCGTAGCCCCTCTTATCACACCTCTGAAAAAGGAGTGGAACAACAAGGAGTCAGCCCACAGCCCAACTCGTTTACGAGAAGCCTCCAAATTCAAAACCCAGCTTAAATTTTAAGTGAAATTTGCAAGTGGTTGTTTACAAAAGCTCTCTTAACAATTAAGTTAGGGAGTACCATAGAGTTCCATAAATGTACTAACTAGTGCTTTTGATTTTGTATTGTGAATGTATACACATGCTGAAGGTAAAATGGTTTTTATTCAAAGCAATGGAAAGGTATTAGGTAAATCTTGCTGTACATGCTATGGAAGCATGACCTTGTTTTACATTAATTAAAGCCTCTCTCCCTTAATAATCTATTTTCTTAGAATAATAGCTGTTTTTATCCATTCTGAACTCCTATGACAGTTGATTGTTTTTTTTGTTTTGTTTTGTTTTTAACTTAGAAATTGAGACAAGGGTACAAATTAGAATTCAAAATTGTCACTAACAGACATGGTTGAAAATAAACAAAGTCCTAGCCACCTGAGTCTGGGATAGCACTTTTCAGGTGATCTAAATGCCAGTGAGAGACACCTGTCCTCCCCTCCTGCCTCCATAAGCTGCCAGGTTGGGCATAGAGAAGCAGGTGTGGGCTGGGACTGGGCTTCCACTCTTTGGTGAGAAGTTCTGAGGGCTTCAGGGCTCCGTTTTTTGTTCTTTTTTCCTGGTGCTGGAGATTGAACCCAGGGCCTCTCACATGTTAGGCAAATAAATGCTCTACCATTGAACTATATCCCCAGCCCTGGTGTTCTCTGAAGTGGAGCATAAACTTCCCTTTAGAAGGCCCCAAGGCAAAGGAATGCCTCAAAGTGGGCTTCTCTTTGACTCCCTTGCCCATCCAGACCAATCAGTTCTTCCTTTCCTGAGCCCTCACTGCCCCAGCCCCAGGGCCTCCACTACTGGTCCTGGAGATGAGGTTCCTCCCCTCCCCCAACTCCCCACCCTCTACCCCCCCACACCCCCTGCCTCCCACATCTGTCTGGTGAACCACTCAGAGGTCATCACAGGCACAAGCCTTGGGGCTCTTTGTACCTGGGACTTGATTTTTGCTGCTTCTGTGCATTTTTTGGGTTTCAGAGCAGCCTTTGCTGAGACTGCATCCCAAGGACCCTGTGTAACCTGATGTTCCCAGCAGTAGAGTGGGTGTCACCATGGTTGAGCAGTGCTCCTGTGCTAAGGGCACCCCCAACTCCAAAGTGTAGTTCATTGAGAGCAATATCTGGAGTTGGAGCCAAAGCAGTGGTGACCAGAGGGTGCTAGAGATGCAGGACAGTGAGCCCCTAACATCTTAGCATGATGCTTCCTTGACAGAACCTCCTTGGTGGTCTGGGAGTCAAGTGGCTACAATGGCTGTGGGCAGCCAGAGCAAGTGAGGGCAACTCACAGTGGCCTCCCCACACTGCCACTTCCTCAGGGTAGACAGGTTGTGTGCCATCCACTCAGGTGAGAGGTATATGGAGTGTCTGCCGTCCTGTATTATCACTCCTTCCCCCACGATGCATATTTGTGGAGGAGTATCACATGTGAGCTCACAGACGCACAGTGAGACTCTGGCTCCTAACTGCTCAGCCAAGGTGCCTCTACAACATTCAGGAGAGAGAACATAAGTCTCAACTTCCTGTGCCCAGATTCAAGGCAAGAATGTAATTTCTTTCCACTAAGATTGCTTTATTTCTGCCATTTTTTTTTTCAGTACTGGGGCTTGAACTCAGGGCCTACACGTTGAGCCACTCCATCCGTCCTTTTTTGTGATGGGTTTTTTTGAGATAGGGTCTCGAGAACTATTTGCCCGGGCTGGCTTTGAACCGCAATCCTCCTGATCTCTGCTTCCTGAGCAGCTAGGATTAAAGGCATGAGCCACCAGTGCCTAGCTGCCAATCTTATTTTTTAATCACTGTGGTTTACTCTGGAATTTTGTAGTCCTGACATTGTATCATTGTGCTCTCTGAAAAGCAACTTGAATCTCTTTTGTAACCATCTTCTGTTACATGAAAGACAGCTGCATTTTATGCTGTTGGAACTGTTGTCATCATGAGAACCATGTCTGCTTCTTCAGAAACATCTTGACTATAAAAATGAAGATTCTAACAGCTTTGTCTCCAGATTACTGAACACCGTCACCTTGAGACTGTAAATAGAACTGTAGGGCAAAGTGACTGGGATCAGTTGGGTGAGGGGAGCAGCTGCAATACAATAAAGCTCATGAATGTGTCTCTATCTTGAAACCAAAGGTGTGCTTCTTATCCTGTGCATGTCTGCCCTTGACCCTTCCATGCAAAGGAATGTGTGCTGTCTAGGATCCACCTAGACGCTGAGTCCGCAAGAGAGGATGGCATTGACAAGGTCTTTATTAATTCACTGGCTAAGTCCAGGTTTCTGAGGTTTGACAATTTTTTTTTATTTTTTATTTTTCTTTTATTATTCATATGTGCATACAGATAAAATTCTTAAAGTAATTCCTAAAACACACAAAGCAAGAATCTCATTCGTGTGTGTGTGTGTGTGTGTGTGTGTGTGTGTGTGTGTGTGTTTTGGGAGGAGGGGTGTCAATATGCCTCCATGGGAATTTGTTTAGAAGTATATACATGAAAATGTTACTGTTTGGGAGCTGCTAATTTTTAGACAATTAAAATTTTGGGGTGTCTTCTGGGTTTTCTACAATGAACATTTACTATTGAATTCCTGTAAAAATAGTTTTCATGAGGGACTCTGCTTCTTGGGTAAGGTGTGTCTTTCACACCTTCAAAGTCCCCTCTGTGGATTAGTGCCTGCCCAGTCCCCAAATTAAGTCCCCAGGCCACAAGGAGGCCATCTGACAGCTGTCACCATGAGGGTCCCTCGCTGTCCTGTTTCAGACAGAGTGGCTGCCCTGTGGAAGAAAAACCTGGACAGCATCTGGGAGCCCATCTGAGCACCTGTTGCTCTGGGAAGCTGACAGGGGCATCAGCTAAGAACCCAGGCCTCCAGCTCTTTGATGCAGAACTGCTCCTGCCGGGCCAGCACCTCATTGTTGAAGGTTGCACAGGGGTGGCTTCCCCCACGATACAAGTCTCCATCCAACCACAGCCCGAACTGGCCACTAAAGAAAAGAGAAAGTCTTGGGATGACTCCTACCAGTGAGTTAGGCTTTCAGGATCTACCACCATTGGCAGCCGTTGGCCACCCCGTCAGGGCAGCCCAGCTTGCTTATCTTCCCTTAAATCACCTTATCCTGAATTTGAGGAATTCCACATGTGGTGCCCTACAGGGTTTAAAGCACTTTTAAACAATTAAGTAATTTTAATAAATAGAGACAGTGGTGCAACCATCATCACAACCCTGTTTGGAAACATGTGGAACATTCTAGTCCCCACATTTGAAAATCCAGGCTGGAATCTGGCTGCAGTGAATCCCTGCACCTCAGCTATGGCCAGGCGGCTCTCAATGGAGGCTTTTCAGGCAACAAGCAAGGCAGAGAATTTGCGTGGGACTAATCAAGCCATGTTTCCATCTTCACCCTCAGGGTAAAATTTAGTGTGCCTGAACTGAAGGTCATAACCAGGGCAAAAACCAACTTTTCTTTTCCTAACTGGCTCCACCTCCTGTCCACACACACAGGCTGGATTCTGGGGCAGATGCTGGTTCCTCTAATGAGATTCATCCCAGAGGACTCCTGGGCTGACCAGTAAATCTGGGTCTTGCTCATCTCTTGCCTCTATCCTCAACTGAACTAATGGTTCACCTCCAGGCCAATGTCATTGTCTTTAAAAAGCATCACTGTCCATTCTCCCCGCCAGCCCTCTCAACCCCCCTACACCTAGAGGTGAGGAGAAAGGACACATGAAATCCCACTACCAAATGGTTTATGGCTGACAACAGCTTGGTCTGAAGTGATGTAACTTTGGGAACATCCAAATAGCCTCCCACTTCATGAGGGGTGGGCACGCCCAGAAGTTTGGAGAGGGTACAGGGACCAGGACACAGACCACCCCAGAACCCAGGAGGAACCCAGAACCACGCACCTGCCACTACCAATCATCAGTGAGTCCAAGTCCCCTTTCACAAAGAAGGAGTTACTTCCTGTCCACTTGAAGACCTGGGATGCAAGGGAAAGACAGGGTCACTTGGCCAATTCTGCCTTTGCAGTCTGACATCAAGCCACTGGGGGTCAGTGTTGTGCAGGGAGCAGCTGGAAGGACTGACTCTTGAGATTTCTTTTTAAGTCTCCTCAGAATGGAATTCCCACAGCCTAGCAAGGCCTTCACTCCAGAAATAGAATTCAAACCTCTGAGGCTTCCTGCTTCCAAAGCTGGAGAGAGAAGAAAAGTCCATGCCGGGATTCAGTGGTTAACTAACTTGCCATCACTCGCTGGAGGTCTCACCCAACCACCTGCCCCCCAGTGCTACCTCACTGCCAGCTCATCATATGTCCTGTGAGCTCTAAGAAACCCCAGAACTTCCACCACCTCTGCTCCTCATCCTTGCCCACATTCACCCCTTGCCTGAATCACAGCTTCCCAAATGGCCTTGCTCCCGCCATCTGCTCCCACGGCCCGTCTCCCCACTGCCACCTGACTGGTCCATCCCAAACTGAAATCATACTGTCACTCTTCTGCCTGAAGCCTCCTGATGGCTCCACACTGCCATGGGGATAAAGTCCATCTCCTTACCTGCCTGCCCTCACCCTTGCTGTCCTCTCTGGGCTCCCTTCCCCCTCCCCTGCATTGACTGCACCTCAGCCACACTGGCCTTTCTGCCCCTGGACACCCAAAGCTCATTCCTGCCTCAGGACCTTCATGCTTGGTGAACCCTCTGCCAAGAGCACTGTTCTCCTAGGTCTGGAAGCCCAAGTGGTATCCCAGAGAGATTCCTGGACCTCCTATTAACAAGCCCCTCCTCTCAGTCATTCGAGTTCCCTCACTTTCTGAGATGACTCCATGCCTTGCCTGTATCCACCCACTAAAATGTAAGTTTGGTGAAAACCACTGAGATTCCTGGCACTTCATACAGAAATTGGTTGAATGCATACATTATTCAAGAGTCAAATTAGGCAATAAGAGGACATTTAAAGGGCCACAAAAATGTCATATATTATTGCCTGTAATTAGTTGCCAAAAGTGCTATGAGCCACCAAAGAGTTTTTAGCAAGAAAGAAGACTAATAAAAAGAGAGAGCCCTGGACTGAGAAAGAATGAGATAATAGTAACAATCACTCACAAGAAGACTGTTCAAGGACGTGACCTTGCAACTTGAAAGAGTAAGATAAATACTGCCACAAAAGAAACCTAGGCGAAGTTCACAGTGCTGGGAATTCATGAAGAACACAAGAAGTGGCAAAAGACCAAAGACAGGCAAGAATTAACCAGTTTTTTAAAAGATGGGATTCCATAACATTAGGTTGAGAAAATTAATAGAGATTTCCTGAAAAAAAAAGATTTATTTCATTCAATAGTTTTTTTTGGTTTTTTAGCACTGTGCACCAGGCACGGTTTAGACACTGGGTAGAATAATGAACAGAATAACAAAAATCCCTGCCTCAAAGTCTAGTGAAGGAAGCAGATAAAGAAGAGAAATAGGTGTTAGATAGTGAACATGCTAGGGAGAGAAGTGAGACGGAGAAGGACAATAAAGGTTTTCAGGGAATGAAGGGTGGCCACTGAGATGGTGACATTAGGACAACCGTAAAGGAGGTGCGTGTAGATCCAGTGGAAGGGGAGTTTGGGCAGAACAGCATGTGCCAAGGTCCTGAGGCTGGAGGACGCCTGCATGGTTGAACTCCAGCCCCAGCAAGCATGACTGGTGTAGAGGGAGGGAGAGTGTAGGGAGTTGAAGATGATTGTAGAGACTATGACTTTCCCCCAGTTAAAAGGAGGCCAAGGAGCAACATGCTTCTCGGTTAGAAGAGGGTCACTCCAGCTCTGAGGACTGAAGGTAGAAGCAGGGAGACGGTTTAGGACGCCAGAGCGGCGACACACATGAGGAATGGTGGAGGGCTGAGCCAGGATGACAGCAGTAGTCCTTGTTACAAGTGGTGACTCCTGCACATAGACATCTGTCAGCCCAGATGTGAGAGAGAAAGAGGCAGAAGCATCCAAGATTTTTGGTCTCTGCAGGAGGAAAGATGGAGGTGCCAGTTCTAGTTTTGGAGAAGAGTAGAGGAGCCAGATTTTATGGGGTGTGTTAAGCTCAGAGTCCCTGGGTCCAAGGGGAGATGCTGGGTCTGGAGTCCAGGGATGAAGCCGTCAATGTGCGGATGGCACACAGAGTCACCAAGGAAGTGAATGTGGTTAGAAAAGAGACCCAAAGCCTGAGCTGTGATGTTAAATGAGGGGGACCCAGCAGAAAGGGCTGACATGGAGGGATCGGTGCAGAAGCAGGAAAACTAGAACTGTGGAATCCTAGCATGGAACACAGGAGGGCACATGCTGAAGACAGCATCCACACTGGCTGACCCGTCTCCTGAGAAGGCTGAACGTGCTGGCCGATGGCAGATGGCAGCAATGCACTAGGTGGGTGTCTCCTGCCTTCAGCAAGGCAGCCCACACCTCCTTGCCACTTCCTTGGCTTAAGGCCAGATGGTATGTGGGAGGATGTATCTGGGAGTGTCTGCAATGCGGGGGGTCTCCAATAGCAAACAAAGCACCTGCACCTAGTTCTGCATCCATTGAACTAAATGTGAACAAAGATTTCTGGATGGTGACAGATGCCAGTACAAAGCCAGAGCCCTACCTCTCACACTCTAACCCCCCTCCATCTTTTGGGGTTCCTAAAAGTGCTTCTCTTCTCCCACACCCTTCACCACCTGATGGACTTGTCAAGATCCAGCTCCAGAAACCCCTCTTCTGGGAGGCCTCCCTGGATTGCCCTGCTGATCAGCTGTACACCTCTGTGTTTCTTCTCAAGCCCTTGAGACTCTGTTGTGATCACCTCTCCTCCTCTACGGAGAGAAGGACACCAGGCATCCCAGCGTGGAGGATGGAGCTGGGGCAATTAGGACCTGGGGCTATGTCCTGCCATAGACGCCCTCCTCTCCTCCCCCCATGGAGGGCGGGAGACATCACCTTCAGCTGTGGGGAGAAGGAGAAGAGGAATGTCTCGCCAGTACCGTAGAAGCCTTTGCTGAGTCGGAGAGCCGAGGAGGAGAAGGCACCGAATATCTGGAAAGCAGAAGCCCGTGTGGTTTGCTACTGGAAGGGCAGCCCAGTCTCCAGCCTTGTAATGTGGCCTCAGCCTTGAGGGCACCAGGGCAGCTGGGGCAGTGCTGGGGACCAGGAGCCCCTGTGGCCCTCCACCTGCACCCTTTCTTCATGCTCCCCAGGAAAAGTCCTTGCCAGCCCTCTGGTTGTCAGGACCCTCCCTCTCTTCCCCAAATATACTTCCTCTATACTAGTCACCCTTCTAGAAAAATTACAGGTTATAGACAAGCAAAAAGGAAAGAAAGTAAAATAATCCCCAAACTCCTTCTTCCTCCCCAAGATGACTTCTCTTAACATCTTGGTGCCTTTCCTTCTGGTATTCTTAGTGCCAGTGTTCAGACTTTTATGCAAAAAGAGAGCCCCAGCTGCTTCCCCCTCACTTTTTGTTTTGTTTTGTTTTGTTTTTTTGAGACAGGTTCTTACTATGTAACCCAGGTTGGCCTTGAACTCTCAGTGCTCCTGCTTCAGTCTCCTGAACACTGGCGTGCAACACCACACCCTGCTCCCCTGGCTTTTCTTTACCAATTTCAAACATAAAGAAAAGTTCAAAGCACTGCACACATTCCCTCCGCAGACTCGACAGTGGTAAAGGAGTTCACTCTGTTTGCTCTCTCTCTGTATTTCTCTGACCCATTTCAAAGTAAGTGGCAAATATCGTGACCTTTCATCTCTAAATAATTTAGCTCCTTAGAATGGGGGACTTTCTCTTATATAACACAGTCCCATTATCACACCGAAGAGAACTAAGAATAAATTCCGTGTTATTGCTTAGTAGCCAGTCCATACTCCATTTCCCCCAGTCGTTCTAAGAATACTGTTTATAACCCGCTTTAAAGAGAAACACTGGGCCTGGCACTGGTGACTCACGCCTGTAATCCTAGCTACTTGGAAGAGAAGCACTTAGCACGTTTAATACCCAGGCTTCTACTTCAGGTTCTTGCCTGCCCAGTGTTTCACTGAGTGACTTCGCCATCTTCCTCCCGTGGTTAGCTGGGGTGTGGATTTTCACCAAATAGTGCTAAGTGGCAAAGGGAGGGTCACTGGGGCAGATAATCGTAGGAGAAACTTCACTGTTGGTGGAATCTGTCACAAAAAAGGCTCCATCTGAAGGGCGTGAGCTTCCCAGCCCTCTTCCATCAGCATTTTTAGACAAGTACTCCTGTTCAAGTGGGGGTTCCTCTGGGACCCCTGAGATCTCTCCAGCGCTAGCATGTTTCTTTTGCAGAGCAGTATTTGAAACCAGTTCCCACCACACTTCTGCCTGGAGAGCCTACTTGAAATTCTTGAAATTCCACCATTGGCGAGACTGTGGGCTTCAGGCATAGCTATCTCAAGGTTTCTCTTGTAAAATGTAGGAGCCATCAGTGGCTGCTTCTGACCATTTCATTATTACCTGCCCCCCAATCTGTTCTTCTCCCATCAGAAGGGGAGATGTTTTCAAAACTACACTGATCATTAAGGTGCAGATCACCTACTTAAACTCCCTCCATAAGAGTTGGGTGATTCTTATGACTCACATCTGTAATCCCAGCACTTGGGAGGCTGAGGCAGGAGGATT
Source organism: Castor canadensis (assembly GCF_047511655.1). Lineage (NCBI taxonomy): Eukaryota > Metazoa > Chordata > Mammalia > Rodentia > Castoridae > Castor > Castor canadensis. Next base: position 160,445,591 of record NC_133390.1, on the reverse strand, counting down.
TCAAGTTCAAGATTAGCCTGGGCTACATACCAAGACCTTAACTCAAAAAAAAAAAAAAATCCCTTCATAGCTCTTGTCTGTCACAGTTTTACATTTATAGTAATGATAATTTGCTTCAGGCCTGGCCCCTCCCCCCAGTAGACCCTGAGCTCCAGAAGGGCTGGGACAGGTTCTGGGTTATCCTTACTCCACATCTAACCTGGCTCACCAAAGACACGTAAGATATGTGTGCCAGGTGAACAAATGAGTGCCAGGCTCCGGGGTGGGGGGCGGCGGGAGTGTCTCAATCCCATCCTCTGGCCTGTTAGGATAACTCAGTCAGTTACCTCTGCCCTCTCATCCTGATACTGCTCTGGGTGACCCAAGGGTCCATTGGGACGACGGAGCCCCAGAGCCTGGCCCAGCTCACCTGCCCATCCTGGTCTCTGAGCAGCAGCAGCACTGGCCCGCTGTGACCCTCCATCTGCCGGTACAGGCTCCGCAGACTGAAGCCGTCTCTCGATGTGCAGAAGACCAGGCTCCAGAGGCCACTGGCGACTCTCGGGGGTAAGTGGAGGCTCAGCTGGAGGTAGGGCTGGAGGTGAGCAAGGGGGTGGGGAGATTCACCTCCCACTCCCTCCTTTCCACAGCAGCCTCCCGGCACCACTCAGGCAAGGCACTTTCCCATGCCTGGGGGTTCATGCCCATCAGCCATAGCCCTTGAAGACGGTTTTTCTTCCCATTCTATAGATGGGGAAACTGAGGTTCAGGGAGGGGGAGAGTAAGTGGCAAATCCAGGAAATTGAAACCAAGACAGATCTCAGGACTCTTCTCCTGGTCACCCTGGTCCCCAGAGGCTGGAGAACAGATGTCATGCTGAACCCTTCTTCCTGGTGCCCCCCTTCATTCTCCCACCCTCACCCAGGCTTTGCCTTCAGTTCCCAACAGCTTAATCTGCCTCTAATTGGAGTCTTTCACTCACTGTATCCTCAACCTCCCTGCCCAGTGAGGAGCATGCTAGTGGCACTGGACTGGTTCTCTAGAAAGGAAAGCCGGGAGAGATGTGATTTGCCCAAGGTGTCACAGTGAACTAGGGACAGAGCAGCTGTGGCCCCAGTGCCCTGGGTGTGGCTGCTGTAGGGAAGAGACTCAGGGCTGAAGTCCTGGTGCATGGGCTGTGCCCGAACCTGCCTGATCTCCAAGGTGCCCAGGACCTGGCTGGCTTCTGTCAGCTGTGGCTCCACAGGGTCTGCAGGCGGAGGGCCAGGGGCTGCCTCTGCTGCTTCTGCCTCCTCCACATCCTCCTCCTCATCCTCCTCCTCCCCAGAGAAGGCGTCCTCCATCTGAGTGGGCTGTGAAGACCCAAAGAAGCCGTGTAGATTGAGGAACAAAGAGGCACCAGTTGGTACCATCTCACAGGGAGTGCCCTGGCCTGCTTCCTCCTGGACCAGCAGAGGAAGGTGGCAGGCACATGTCCCCTGGCCCACGGTGCTGTTCATCTGAGGCCTGTCTGCCTGTTTCTCTGGACCAGAGTGGGTCCCAGGCTTCAAGTTCTAGGAGGGCAGGTGGCAGCCAGGCCCTGGGAGCTGCAGCTATGTGTGTTTGTATGAGACACAATGACGATACAGCAACAGTAGTCAGGACAGTGGCTGACACTGATGCAGCCCATACTCTGTGACCAGGCCTGTGGCCTGCTTGCCATGCATGATCTCAGAATTCTCCCCACAGTCCTGAGGACGGGCTGCTGACTTCTCAGTCACACAGGAAGCCCGGGGCTCACCTTCAGCCTATGAATGAGGCCTAAGTGTGGTCAGACGTGAGGCCGTGCACACAGGTCCATGAAAACGTGTTTGTTTGTGTGAATTGTGTGCTGGCTTGAAACACAGTTGTGTAGGCCAATCAGTATGAAAAGGTTCAGTGTGGATTTGAGTGCTCTGTGTTAGTGTGTTTTGACTGGGGGTGTGTAAATACTCATGCATTTATGTGTGGGCCTGCACACTAACTCATATACCTGAGCTTCCACTGTGTACCAGGGTGTGTTTGACTGTGTGTGTTCACGCGTGTGTACTTATCTATGCAGGCTTGCACACATGACTTCAGGCTCCTCATAAGTAGAGACTGCTCTAAACAGAAGAAACACACGGGATTCCCTCTCCTGCCCTCCCCCCATTCTCCAGACCCAGGAGTGTCACTATGGCACCCTCCAGAAGGGACACAGACAGTGGTCTGTCCCCCTGGAGTGTTTCAGGACCACAGGGCTGGGGGCTCAGGCCCCAGCTTCCTGAGTCAGCCTCTGCTCTAAACCCCTGGCCAGCCAGGGAGGAACCTAAGAAGGACAAAGCACCCATCACTTCCTGCTCCACCCAGGCCCCTCCCTCATCCCCTTCCCAATGTTATCCGGCCAAGCTGTGCCCCTTACCAGTCGAGTGTACTGCCAGCGGAGACCTTTCATTCTCCTGTCTCACAGGTGCCAGGTCCTCAGCCCTGTGGGAGGAAGGGCTGGGAGACGGACGAAACCAGGAGATGAGAGGGAGGGGCCTGGGCACACCCAGCTGGCTTCGTGCCCACCTGGCTGCCCTTTGCTCCCTCTCACCTGTCAACCCTAGACCAGTGGCTCTGTGCCTTGGCATTCAAGGCCTCGTTTGCAGTTAGCACCTGACATCATTAGCTATGCACAACACATCTACCTGTGCCACCACCCTGCTCCTCTGGCTGCCTGGTCCCAGGACTGTGGCTCTTTGGGAAGATGGCTAAGGTCTAGGCTGTGGGTCCAGGGCCTCTCATTCCCTGTGTGACCATGGATTTGTACCTCTGAGCCTCAGTTTCTCCACATATAACATGTAACATGTTAGACCAGCTAATCTCAGAAGCCCTCCCAGGACAGACAGCCTGTAATTCAGGTCCCTCTCAAAATGGATGAGTGCGTTATAACAGAAGCCAGAAAGGGTGTGTCCAGACTAAAAGAATAGATCATTCATACACAATATTTTGGACTGGGGCATTGCTCGGTGGTAGAGCACTTGCCTAGCATGTGCAAGACCTTGGGTTCAATCTCTAGCACCAAAAAAGGAAAAGAAAAGAAGGGAGAGAAGGAAAGTGGAAGGGAGGGGAGGAGGATGAAAAAGAGCATAGATGGGCCAGCTGGGTCGGGGGTAGCTCAGTGGTAAAATGCTATGCCCCCACCCTCACCCCCACAGTGCACACAAGGCCCTGGGCTTGATCCCTAGCACTGCATAAATAAATAAATAAATAAATAAATGTTTTTTAAAAAATTAAAAGAGGCTAGAGGCATGGCTTAGGTGGTAGAGCTGTTGCCTAGCAAGCACAAGCCCTGAGTTCAAACCTCAGTACTGTCCTCACCACAAAAAAGACCACAGGCTCTCGAGTCAGGGAATTCAAATCCTGATTTGCTACTTATTTGGCTGTGTGACCTAGAGGTTCCTTAACATCTCTATGCTTCACTTTCCTCATCTAACAGCTAACTCCTAAGACTGCTGTAAAAATAAGTGAAGATGTGGTGCTGCATCCCTGTAATCCCAGCTATTTGAGAGGCAGAGGTGGAAGGGATCAATGTTCCATCAATCCAGTGAAAGTTAGTGCAAGACCCTATCTGAAAAACTAAAAATGCAAAAGGGTGGGGACATGGCTCAAGTGGTAGAGCATTTGCCTTGTAAGCAATAAGGCCCTAAGTTCAACTCCTGTCTGAAAAAGCAAACCACAACAAGAAAAGATAAAAAAGCAAAAAAAAGAGTAAAGAAGCCTGAAGAACAAGGCTGCTAAGCCAGGCCTCTATCCTCAAGGATAACCTACCGCCCCTCGCATTTGGTACTCCTGGATAAATGACAGTGCTTATCACTGTCCTCTACACTGCCTCTCCAGGAGCTCCAAGGCCCAAATTCCTAACGACAGCACTTGGGTGCCACGAGGCAGGCCATCCCTCAGTCCCTCACAGGGTGAGGAACTCAGTGGGGAAAGGAGAGTTGGATACCGAGGAGAAAGGTACTCACCTTGCCCAGCCCCGGGCCCCTCGCCACCTCCTGCAGCTTGATGGTCTGATGGTTACCCTCACACACCTCCCTGGTCCCCCAGAGAGCAGGCTAAGCCGCCCAGAACCAACCCTACCCACCTGGCCTTCTGTTCAGCTTTGTCTCCTGCTCTTGTTCTCAGCCAGTGGCTGGCACCTCTACCCAGCCCTGGCTCCAGGTCCTCCTCCCTGGCTCTTATACCTGCCCAGAGGTGGCAGACCCTGGCCCTGTGCCAGGCCAGTTCCAGTTGGGAGGGCCTGTCAGTGATTATCGCACACCAGACACTCAAGTCTCAAAAGTACACACAAACAAGACCTTGTCACCCCTCTGGTCCCCAACTCTGTCCCCATCAGCCCAAAGAGGTGAGGGGTACTGGGCTCCTTGCTCCTACCTGGAGCTTCTTTCCAGCACGCAGGGACCCACTGGTGCCCACCATCGAGGTCCCTCCCTTAAGGTGTCTGTGATGTGAATGTCATGGGGAAAGGCAATACTGGGGTTCCCCATCAATTGTGCTGTGCTGAGGGGTGCCCAGGCCTGGGCTCTGGCCCTGCTGGCTTCCCCTTATAAATGGGGTAAGGGCTTTCCTCATAGGTCCCCGTGTGCACTTGGTGAGGCTGAGCACAGGAAGCCCAGGGTGTGGCACATAGTCGGTGCTCTGTCCTTGGGGGTTACCTCTCTGTCCCTGCTTCACAGTAGGACCTCAATGACTGCTGTATGGTTGAATAGCAAAATTCAAAGCTGTGTGGGACTTCACTGAGCCCCAAAGCAAGCAGCCCTCCACCCAGGGCAAGACCCCCTGGGAAATAAGTTGGGCAGGTGAGCTCACTTTCTCTCGGGTAGCTCACCCCATCTTCACACAGCTGAAAGAAACCCTGGCCTTGATAGAGAGGATTTGGGTCCCCAGATACCTTGCCGATGGCCAGGTGTCCTGGGGCAATGTTCTCTCCCGGAAGTGTGGAATGCCAAAAGGTCTTGTATTATGGGGAAAACAGGCAAGTGAAGGGCCCTGTTGCCACCTCAAACATGGCTGTTGCAACGTATGTTTAAGCTGTAAACTGCCAGGGGTCACACTCCTGGCACTTTCTGCCACCCCTCTCCCTGTGCCTCTCCAACTCCACTCCCCATGCTCAATAACTGAGCTTGAGTACTGAGCACGGAGCACTCAGAGAAGCCAGGGAGGTTTGTCTGGCTGTCCAATTCTTTGTCCTCAGGTCTAGGAAATCTGAGTGTGTGACCTGGCAAGGGGACACCCCTGGCCAGATAGCAGTCCTCCAGAGCTGCCAGATGGGACCATAAGCACCAGGGGCCTGACACTCCCACTGCTGTGCCTTCTCCTCTCTTCTCCACTAGACCTCTAGCTTCCTCTTTCAGAACCATAATATCATCTCCAGGAAATGCTAGGGATGGAACCAGGCCTTGCTCACAACAGGCAAGTGCTCTACCACTGAACTACATCCTCAGAGTTTGGTTTTCTGAGTCAGGGTCTTGTTATATAGCTCAGGCTGGCCTTGAGCTCTCCATCCTCCAATCTCAGCCTCCCAATGCTGGCATTACAGGTGTGCACCACTACGTCCAGCACCTCCAGGAAAGTTTAAGTGTCCAAAAAAAGGGAAAAATAAGTGACCCATGGAACATCAGCGTGTGGATTATTTCCCAGCATGAAAAGTGAGGTTTGCAAGGAGTTTAGAATCATGAAATGAGAAATGATTCCACTACTTTGTCAAGTGGAAAAAACAGAGTAAACAATTTTCTATGTGGTAGAATTTCAGCAATGAGAAAGGAACTTGAAAACATCAAAACTTTAGAATTTTTTTTTTTTTTTTTTGAGCAGGGTCTCTATCTCTTGATCCTGCTGTCTTAACCTTCTGAGTACAGGGATTACAGGTATGCACAACTACACCCAGTTCAAAAATAATCATAAGAATTTTGGGTTTTTTTCAGTGCTGGGGATGAACTCAGTGCCTTGCACATGTTAGACGAGCACTCTACCACTGAGCTACACTGCCAGCCACTTCTCTTCTCCTATAGATCCCTCCCTAAGGGATCTCACTTGCTCTCAAGGATTTGAATATTACCTACCACCAAGTACACTTTATGGCCTCAGACCTAGCTGCTACCCTGGGGTCCACAACTGCATGCTTATTGCCTATCCACTTGGATATCTCCTTAGACACCAAGTTGAACACGTCTGAAAAGAAATCTTCATTTAACTTCTGAACCGGGGCCTCTCTTCTCCTATCACCTCTAAGCTGGTCTTTCCTGCCACAGTAAATGGTGCCATCATTCATTTCATTGCTAAAGCCAGAAATTAGGGAGTTGAACTTGGCTTTGTTTCTCTGAATCCTTGCTTCCAGGCAAGGGTGAAGGACACTGCAAAGCTCCAGAACACATCCCAAAGCTGCCTTCCTCCTTCCCTCCCCACTGCTTCTAGGCCCACTGGTTCTGCAGCCCCTTCTCTGCCTTCCAGCATCTGTTCTGGCCAGCACAGAGCGATCTAGTTTAGTACATAAATTAGATGGCTTATCACCGCATCGAGATAAATCTCCTGCCCATGGCACGCCCTGTTCCTGCTCCCCACCCCTCTCTGTCTCTTTCTCCCTCCACTATGGAGGGGGTTGGAACTCAGGGCCTCATGCTTGCTAGGCAGGTGTTCTACCACTGAAGCCACTTGACCAGCCCTTTTCTGTGTTGGGCTTTTTGAGATGGGGTCTCTCAAACTCAAACTATTTGCCTGGGCTGGCTTTGAACTTCAGTCCTTCTGACCTCTGCTTCCTGAGTAGCTAGGGTTACAGATGTGAGCTGCTGGTACCAACTATTATTCAGCTTCCGGTGCATTTGTTATGTCATCTTAACACACAGATGCAATGTGTTTCAATATTTCTCACTGCCTGTCATTCTCTTTTCCTGTCCTGCCTCCTCATCGTCCCCTCAGACCCACTACTACAATCACATCCTCTCACTCTCATATATGAATTTATGTCTACGTTTCTCTTTTAGGTCTAACCTCCACCTATGAGGGAAAACATGTGACTTCTGTCTGTCCTTCTGAACCTGGCTTACTTCTCATAATATGATGATCTCCAGTCCATCCATTTACCTGCAAACAACATAATTTTTCTTTATGGCTGAGTAATACTTCAGTGTGTGTGTGTGTGTGTGTGTGTGTGTGTGTGTGTGTGTGTGTGTGTATTTTCTTAACCCACTCATCAGTTGTAGGCATCTGGCTATTGTGAATAGTACTGCTTCAGTAAAAATGGGTGTGCAAGTGGCTGTTGTGTATCGTGGCTTACATTCCTTTGGGTGTATGTCCAGGAGAGGTACCATTGAATCATATGGTAGGTCTATTTTTAGTTTTTTGGGAACTTCTATACTGCTTTCCATACTGGTTGCACTAATTTACATTCCCACCAACAGCATCCCTGCCCCCATCCTCTCCAGCATTTGTTCTTTGTGTTCTTTGATGACAGCCATTCTTTCTGGGGTGAGGTGAAATCTCTGTTGTTTTAACTTGCATTTCCTTTATGACCAAGAATGTTGAGCCTTTCTTTGTGTATTTATTGGCCATTTGTACTTCTTTTGAGAATTGTCTGTTCAATTCATTTGCCATTTATTCATTCAGTTGCTGATTCTTTGTAGGGTTAGTTTTTTGAATTCCCTATATATTCTGGTTATTAATGCCTTGTCAGATGTGTAGCTGGCAAAGATTTTCTTCCACTTTGTAGGGTGTTTCTTCAGTCTGGTGATCATTTTCTTTGCTGCACAGAAGCTTTTTAGTGTGATGCTTTCCTACTTGTGAATCCTTTCTCTCTCTCTTTTTTTTGGGGGGCACTGGGATTTGAACTCAGGCCCTCACACTTGCTAGACAGGCACTCTTAGCACTTGAACCATGCTGCCAGCCCCTGTCAATCCATTCTCTTAATCACTGAGCTATTGAGTTCCATTCGGGAAGTTAGTATCTATGTCTGTATGTTCCAGTGTATTCCCTCTTCTTTCCTGTAACAGTTTCACAGCTTCAGATCTTAAATTAAGATCCTTGACCCTCTGCTACGTAATTCTTACAGTCATTTAGTGCTTCATCCCTTCTCTGCCAGAGATTATGCAGTACACACTGGGTGTCTGAACTAGACATTTGTAGCCTGGTAGCACAGTAGTAGGACATTGGGCCCTGGAATTTGGTCACCCTGAGTTCAAAATTGACTCCAGTCTAACCATTTCCAAGCCGTATCACCTCAGGTATGTATTCATTCCAGCTGCCCATTGCTGTGTAACAAATGGCCCCAAAACTAGTTGGCTTAGAACATTTGTTTTGCAATTTGGGCTGGGTCAGTGAGATAGCTCACTTCTGCTCCACTTGTCAGCTGGGTGACTCCAGGGCTAGGGGATGAATCATCTGAAGGGTCCCTGTCACGTGCCTGTGCCTGGTGACTAGTAAGACCAGAGCTGGAGTTATTGCCTAGAATACCTTCATGTGGCCACTCCATGAGGCTTAGGCTTCCTCACCACATGGTGCCTGGATTCCAAGGGTGAGAAAAGAGAGAGAGAGAGAGAGAGAGAGAGAGAGACTGGACAGAAGCCATACCGTCTTTTTATGATCTAACTTTGCAAGTCACAGAGTATCACTTTCACCATACACTATTGGTTCAAGGGCAGAGAACATAGACCCTGTTGCTGGATTGGAGAAGTGTCAATGTCACATGGTAAGAAGAACAGCTGGACAGGAAAATGCAATCAGCCATAAGAAGTTCCTTGACCTCCCTGAGCTGCTGTGGTGGCACTAGTCTGTAGTTTCAGTTACTCAGGAGGATTGCATCAGCCCACCAGTCCAAGGTCAGCCTGGGTAACATACAGAGACCAGTCTTAAAAAAGAAGGAGGAGGAGGAGAGAAAGAAAAGAAAAGAACAAAAGAGAAAAGAAGAGAAGAAAGCACGTCATTCTGAGATTGTTTACTGAGAGGCTAAGTGTGACCTGTACACAGTGAGCTTGGTGAGCTTGCAAGGGTCGGAGAGCTGTGGAGCTTGCTGTCAGTGGAGCAGCGTTACCTACCCACATATAGCCAGCAAGCTTCACCCCCTTTGCAGTATAGCTGGTCTGATCTGAGTCCAGAGTCCCTATCTCTGCCCCACTCAGACCCTGAGCCTCTCCCAACCAGGACCTGTTTTTTTTTCAGCCATCCCTAGAGCTGCAGGATAGATTCTTGGCTCCCCAAATCCAAAGAACTTCAGGCCAGGAAGGACCCTCAACCATGAGTGTGGGGTCCAGAAAAGACAGGTGGTACAGCCAATACTCAGACCCCAGTCCAAGAAGGGAGGTGCAGGCCTCTCTGATCTCAGTGCCATTGGTGTGGCTAAGAGTGTGTTAGACCTGGCTGAGCCAGCCTGGTCTGGTATGTTCCTTACATGGACTTACAACATCCCTCCAAGCCCACTTTCTGCATAGGAGGACAAACTGAGGCACAGAGAGGGCAATAATTTCCAAGAGTTACATAGTATCCCTTGGTGCCTACCAGCACCAGCCTACAAGAGCAGGTGCATCAGAGCTTAAGGACCCTGTTGTCTGGTACACTGGACAAGGCCAGGCCGGGACTGTGAGGCCCAAAACTAGGAAGGCCTGCCCTGGTCACTAACACAAGTCTCTCACATCACTGCTCAGTACCCTTGCCCCAGTATCCTGTGACTGCCCTGCCTGTGATTTGGGGTACATTGCTCCCTATACTGTGTGCTCCCTGAGGCCAGGAACCCACCAGCCCACCATTGGGGCCCTCAGTGACTCACCTGGCTCCTGTGCTAGAGTGGACAGGGGGGAGGGAGTGTTTTGCCAGGAGGGGCTGAATTGAAGAAGTGCTTGCCTAGAGCCTGCTGGGCACCATGGCTGCTCTCCTGACTCCAGGGGGACTCAGAAGGCACCCTGGAGGACCTGGGGGTGAAGGAGCACTCACCCGCCTCAGGTGAGAGGGAAACCCCCCCACCTCCAATGTATTCCCAGCATGGGGGTGGGAAGGAGCCAAGTGAACTTAGTGCCAGTTGTGTTGTGTGTCATGTTAGGGGAAGAGATGAAAGAGGAGGAGGAGGAAGGAAAAAATGGGCAGGGGGAAGAAAAGGGGAAAGAGGAGCAAAAGGAACATATGAAAAAAGAGGGAAAGGAGGAAGAGGAGAAGTGGAAGAAGGAGGGGAGAAAAAGAAGGAGAGGAACCAGAGAAGGAAGAAGAGGCTGAAGGGGGGTAAACAGCCACGCTTTTCTGAGAGGCAAAGGGGCCACTCTGAGGATGAGCGTCTGCTATGAGGCAGCCAAAGATTTAATCTGGTTCTGCCTCGCAGTGGCTGGGGTGGAAAGAAGCAGAGAGGCGCAGTGGAGGGAGAGTGAGGAAGGTGTAATAGATTCAGAAAAATAAACCAGTGGGAGAGGAGTTGTGGAGTAGCCAGAGAGGGAAAGAAACCACGCCCACCAGAGCCCGCGCTGGAGGGTGGGGGGCTTCCAGAGCTGTTGGGTGGAGGCCTCGGATCATGGGGTGCTCAGGGCCGTTCCAGTCCGTGCCAGCACCAACTGGGGCCAAAACCTGCTAAAGCATCTCCTGGTCTGGGCTAGAGGTGTGGCTCAAGTGGTACAGCGCCTGTCTAGCAAACGCGAAGTCCTGAGTCCAATACTGCTATACATAACAAAAACAACAACAATAATAATACCATCCACTGGTCATCTCTATTTAGTCGTAGAGAGTCTGAGATTGTCGCGGAGGGGTAGGTCTGCCTGGGATCCAAGACGGTCAAAGTGCACAGAGCCGGGCAAGCACCCAGGGCAGCGGGAGGGAATTCGAGGCAGAAGCAGCCTAAGCTGAGGTGTGAGGTTTGGCTCCTATCCGAGTTCTACCATGGACCGTAAACTGATCGTTCGCCCAGCCTGACTTCAGTTTACGGGTCTGTAGGATGGGATGGTTGGTTTCGCTGTGCCAGGTTGAAGGGGGCGGAGTTCGCGCACGCTCAGCACCAGCGAGGGGCGAGGGGCTAGGTGCTGGGGTGTGCATGGATGCTGGTGCGGGCGATCTGAGGTCCCCCCGGCCTCTGCCCGGGAATCCCCCCTCCTGCCGCCCGCGCGTCCCCTCCCGGGACGCCGGACGCCGGGGCGCCCCAGCGGGGTACGATCCCCCGGCACGCAGGGGAGGGGGCGGCGGCGGAGCAGAGGAGGAGAGAGCCGGGGCCGCGGCTGCCCGGGCCCGCCTGACCCTCGAGGGGGTCGCTGTTGCCTCGCACATCCTTCCCTTGCTCCCTGCCTGCGTCCCTCCCCGCCGCTCCCGCCGCGTCCGCCTTTTGTTCGCGGAGCCGCGCGCCCCCGAGCCGAGGCGGCGGGGCGGGGAGCTGGCGGGGCTGCGCGGGGGGCGGGCAGCGCCGGGCGGAGCCGGGGCCCGGGCCGCAGCCGGACTCGGAGCCCGAGGCAGCGATCGCTGTGCAAGCAGCCGAGGCCCGGGCACGCTCCGGGGGCGCGGCGAGGCCGAGGGGGCGGGCGCCGGGCGGAGCCGGAGTCGGAGCCGGGGCGCCTGGAGGCGATCAGGCCGCTCTCTCCGACCTCAGAGCAGCGGAGAGACCGTGCGGCGGGGCTCGAGGCCGGAGCGCAGTCCCCGGGTTGAGGTGGGCAGAGAAGAACAGCAGCCCGAGCGGCCGGAGTCGCACTCGGACCCTTCCCAGGGACGCCGAGGCCGGGCGGGCCCGGGCCATGCGCGCCGCTCACTGAGGCCGAGGGAGGCCGCGATGGAGGCGCCGGCGGGGGAACTCCCGGCGCGGGGCTGCGGCCCCCCGCCCGCGCCCGCCCCAGAGAGGAAGAAGAGCCACCGCGCGCCGTCGCCAGCCCGGCCCAAGGACGTGGCCGGCTGGTCTCTGGCCAAGGGCCGCCGCGGCCCAGGCCCGGGCGCCGCTGCCGCCTGTAGCGCCGCGTCCTCAACGCGGCCGGACAAGAAGGGGCGCGCGGTGGCGCCCGGAGCGCGGGGCGCAGGGCCGCGGGTGGCTGGGGTCCGCACCGGGGTGCGCGCCAAAGGCCGTCCGCGCCCGGGTGCGGGGCCGCGACCGCCTCCACCGCCTCCCAGCCTCACGGACAGCAGCTCCGAGGTGTCCGACTGCGCGTCGGAGGAGGCGCGCCTGTTGGGCCTGGAGCTGGCGCTGAGCAGCGATGCCGAGTCGGCGGCCGGGGGCCCGGCGGGAGCCCGCACCGGGCAGCAGCCCCAGCCCGCGCCATCCGCGCAGCAGCCTCCGCGGCCGCCTGCTTCCCCGGATGAGCCGTCGGTGACCGCGTCGTCGGTGGGCAGCAGCCGCCTGCCGCTCAGTGCCTCGCTCGCCTTCTCCGACCTCACCGAGGAGATGCTGGACTGCGGGCCCGGCGGCTTCGTGCGCGAGCTGGAGGAGCTGCGCTCCGAGAACGACTATCTCAAGGTGGGGTCGCTGAGGGGAAAGGGAGGCGGCGGGGGGGCTCAGTGACTCTCACGGCCCCGCGGGCCTGAGACACTAGTCGGCCACTTTCCCACTGAACAAGCTGGGGAAAGAGACCCGAGGTCGATCTAGGGCTCCCTCACAACCCCTCTCCACTTTATTTGGGAAGCCCTCTCCTGGAGGGGGGGGACTTGCATAGCATACTGGTCAAAGTATTTGGGGCGTCGATTTGGGGAGAGGGGCCTTGGAAAACCTCTCTGGAGGATCTTAAGTGGGTGGGGGTGGGTATTTAGCAAGGGGCTGGGTCCCTGCTCCGGACCCCGCCCCCAGGCCGGCGGGCCTTACAGGCTCTCCTTTCTGGGATGGGCACCAATGTGCATGGCTGGCAGGGAAGCCTATGGCGATCCGCTGGCGAGGAGAGACGGAACACCACCCTGAGTCTTTACCCAAGGCTTCCCCCTGGTCTGGCCTGTCCCTGCCTGCCTTTCGGGGCGGGTCCAATTTGAAAGCATGACATCTGGGAACATCCCCTTGGCTGGAGTCCACTTCCGCCCAGTCTAACGGTCCCACAGCCTGGGAGGATGATTTCGTGGGAGAACCGGTTCAGAGGCAGCTTCCCCAATCCCAGCATATCACAAAAGGGCCCAATCGGCCCTCTGGCCATTGCCTCCTCCTTCCCATGTTCTACCTTAAAGTGGCAGTTCCCTCTGGGCCCATGGGGACTGAGAGCTGCCCAGAGGAGTGGGTTTGCTTTGGGTCGCTCAGTAGACATGAGCACCTCTGGGTGCAGGCCAGGCTCCGTCCGCCCCCTACCTGGCATCATGGCAGCTGTGGGCCCAGCCCAGCTCTGGTGTGTTGACCTTGGCCCAGGAGGCTGGAATCTTCCTGGGCTATACTGCTGCTGCTGCTGGGCATGGTTTGGGAAGAGGCTGCCATGTTGCTTGCACTTGTCAGTTGATGGCCTGGCACAACACCCAGTGTGCCCCTGGCGGGAGCCCCTCAGCTAACAGCACTCTGCTGACTTATGCCTGCCCACAGCTCTTAAGCTTGCCTTGTGGCTCTGCCGGCCAAAGGGGTTTCTCCCTCCTGAAAGTGTTGAGGGCTTTCTCAGTTGTGTCCCTCAGTCCCCATCTTTTCTCAGGATTTGTTCTCCACATGTGTTCAAAAAACACTTGCAGACTACAAGGACAGGGTCTGTCTGAAGCAGGATAACCTGCTGCTTCAGCCTTGACCCTTCCCCAGGACAGGCCCCAGTTTTCTTTTCTGTGACATGGGAGGATGAATCTTCCCAAAGGCCCCCTTCAGTGTTGACAATAGGGATTCAATCAGTCCTTATAGTTTTCTGAAGATGGTGGTGATGAGAGCGCAAGAGGAGGGTGAAGGAAGGAGGGAACTGACACGCTTCAAAATGGAGTCTTTGGGGCCTGTCCTGTGGATGCTCCAAGCTGCTTCCTATACTCCCTTTCTGTGCTGCTCCAAACTTGGACCTGAGCCCCTTACCCCAGCTGCTCCCAGTGACAAAACAGGAGGGTTCACAGTGCTTGCCTCAGGGTCTCCTCATGCCTTACCCCTGTGGACTCCAGGGCATCCCAGGAAGTCAACAGGCAGAGCCTTGAAGCCCATCTCAGCTGCTCATGACTGTTCTTATGGGAGAGTGGTCCCAAGAGACTAGGGGTTGAGCCTAGGGTTTCCTAGGGCCCAGCTGGGGACTTGTTGGTGCCTGGACCAGGGCTGAGCCTCAGTTTCTACCATCCATTCAGTAGTTCAGGCTCTATGCTCAAGCCTCAGGTCACTATTGGATCTTCCTCTAGCCTCCTGACTGTGTGATCTTAGGCAGGTTACTTAACATCTCTGGACCTCAAGTTTTTCATTTGTAAAAATGAGAAATCACACATCTTTCAGCCTTGAGGAGTAAATGAGATATAAGATCTGCACACGCCAATGGGAGGCTGGTGTGTAGTAAACCAATGGCAGAAGCTGAGATCACTGCTATTTTCCAGAGACAGGGGACATGTTCCATGTGCACCTGCCACATTCTCTCGTGAATTCTCTGGTATGGGGTCCCCCCCTGGTGCAGGCTGGGCTGTCTCCTGGCCTTTCACTCATTCATTTGCCCAGTATTTGTTTAGAGTGTGCTGCATACTGGTGCAGATGTGAGGATACAACTGAAGGAGGGTGTCTGTTCTCATGGACCTTTGGGCAACTGGGATTAAACAACAGTCATATGATAAAGCAGGGTGGAGAAGGGTAAGTATGCCAAAGCATGTGAAGGTGGGGCCTGGGGCTCAGGGAGGCCAAGAGCTGAAGGATGACATGAGCCGACTGAGTAAGGAGGTGCAGTAAGAACGTTCTAGGCTAGTGGAAAAGGCTTGTTAAGTTCGAGAACAACACAGAGGCCAGGGAGGGGAAGCAGATTGGTGAGGAGGTGTCCTGTGTGCACTTGGGTCAGGCCCTCTCCTCTTCTGCAGGTTCATTTACCACAGCTGCCAACCTCACAGAGCCAGGGTGGAGATGTTAATGTGGACCGTGGTGTAGGACTTAGTATAACAGGTGTTTTCTTCATTCTGCAGATGGGTAAACTGTGGCCAGAGAAGGGAAGGGTCTTGCTCCAGGTCTCAGAGCCAGAGACTCTAGGCAGCCAGGGCTTGGGGTAAGAGTGTTAAAACACCTGACCTGTTCCTGCCTCTCTGGGCCACTTTGCATCTAAGATACAGAAACTGGGGAACAAGAAGGACTCCAGAGCCCCAGCATTTTCACTGCAGGCTGTCTGATTGGATTTAAGGAAGTGCCCAGTGTCCAGAGGATGGCCACTTTCACCTGCCAGTGGTGGTGGTGGGGTACTGGGAACTGTCAACTAGGGGGCCCAAGTGAGGAAAGTGTAAGTGTGACAAGTCTCTCCCATGCATGAACAGACAAAGGAGCTCCACGGAGAAGGTAGTGAGCTCACTGTCAATTCAGTTATTCAAAGAGGCCAGGTGGCCTCATGTGCTTGGACAGAGCACAGGGTTTGTGGGAAGCACCCTGTAAATGGTCTGAAGTGTCGGTGATTGTGATTATCTAAGGACCATGGGGGTGGATTTGTGTGATGGCTCAGTTGAGCTGCCTGACCTTGGGTCCCTTCCGGCCAAGGAAATCTGAAGGTTATTCCAGGATCCCGACAGCAGGCGTGTCAACTGTGTTCCACTTTCTAAGGCTCAGTGGTCTGAGGTCACTCATGACCACTAGCAGTTGCTATGTGGTGAGGACAGGCTAGGAACCCTCTGGATTTAGATGGAAGACTCAGAGAGCTGGAGCCCAAAGACCTGACTTTGAGACCTGACTCCCCCATTTACTGTGTGGTCATGGGAAAGTCACCTGGCCTCTCTGAGCTGCTTTTTTCCTCATGTATGTAATGGAAATGACGGAGCCTACATTAATAACCTTAAGATTGTTTTCAGCAATCAGGGAGGTATGAGTAGACACAGCCAAATCCTCTATCTCCTTAGGAGTAGTTATGGTTCTTAGCCAATGAGCAGACAGGATGTCTGTGTGTTTGTTCTTGGAGGAACTGGGAGCAGCCAGGAGGGTGGGTTTCCTTAGCAGTAGAATGTTAGTAAGTCAGGGGCTGCTCCAGGGACGGCGGGAAGGTGTGGTCACATTTCCTGGCACACATGTGAGCTCTGGGGAGCCAGGCCTCCCCGCCTCCTGGGAGGTTCTAGCTTTGAGGTGCAACCAGTTCACCCTTAAAGGACCCAGAAGTGTCCAGAGGAAGCCTGCACCGACCCCCAGTTGCCACTGTGATAGACAGATGAAGGCTCCAAGTCACACAGCCAAGATTCCTGCCTGATTGGTCTAACGCAGGCTCCTATTCTTTCTGCAGTGTGGCCAGAGAGAGCAGTGGGCTTCTATGGCTACCCAAGTGTCTAGTCTGGGCCGCAGGTAGTGAGAGGGATCCTGTCAGGGGCTAGGCATCAGGCTGAGATTTGCTGGGGGCAAGTTGTGAATAGCACAGGCTGGAGGCCAGAGACTGTAGGTGGGATGGGGACTGTGCGTGCGTCCTGTGTGGGGCCAGCTTTTCTGTTAAGCTGGGGATAAGCACGCCTGCCAGGTCATGGGGACCCTTTGGTGTGAGAGTGCAGGTGGAGTGCTCAGTAAATGTTGTGCTCTGCCCCTCCCTAACCTGCCCCTGTGGCTTCCATTCATTTGTTCATTCATTCATTCAGCACATATTTTCCCAGAGCCTCCCCAGTGCCTGGCCGCACGGTAGTCACCACATGTAGCATTGCATAGCTGTAAGGGGAGGGCTCTAGTCTATCACGGGATAGGAAAGAGAGGTGATCACCACACTCAGCAAAGCCTCATGGTTGCTGGTGAGGCCAGCCTCCCAAGATAGCTGAGAGGGGGCCTCAGGGAGGACTCAGAGATCTGGGTCTCCAAGCATCCTGAGCTGTTGGTGTGCACACATGCACGCGTGTGAGTGTGTGCGCATGTGTGCATATGAGTGTGTGTGAGTGTGTGTATGTGGGGGGGCAGCTCCTGTGGGTTGGAAGATGAAGTGGAAAATGTGAGACAGCAGCTGCTGCTGCCTGGGGAAACCACAAAGCTCCCAGGACCACCAGTGTTCCCTGCTGAGGGGCCAGGCCTATGGCCGTCCCTGGGCATACTCCTGCACACACACACTGAATGTGTACACACACAGTCACAGCTCACGCTGAGACCTGAAGCCACTCAGAGTTGGATTCATATACACATCCAGTGACACGCAGATACTGTGTGCTTTCAGAAGGCTGCTGTCAGCCATGGCGGAGAGGACCCACACGGAGAGCAGTACATAGATCCTTGTGGACACACCATCTCTGTCTCGTCACACCACACATTACAGACAGACACAACACATGCTCACACCATCAAGAGATCCTAGGCTCAGAAGCACACCCTCAAACACACATCTCACACCCTTAGACACACTTGGACAAGTTGCAGAGATGGACACACAACCTGGAGACACCCTAAGACCTGTCAGAAGTCTGCCTATACTTGCAGATGTGCACACAAAGCCAGGCAGATGTTATCCACCCATGGAAATCCTCAGGTTCACCCTTGCCAAGTGGCACAGATACCTGCTTACTGCCTGAGGTACCCTCCCCATTTCCACAGAGAGCAGCAGACTTGCACACTCACCAGGGCGCAACAGAAACCCACCAAGGAGATACCCACAGACACATTTGCACAGACATGGCATGCAATCACATATTCATAAGCAGGGACACAAGCACAAGCCATGCAAATGTCAGGTATGTGGTGTTTGCCAAATAGCACACACACATGCACACTTGCGCACACGCTGTGACATTTCACCCCGTCCATAAACACAGGAGGTCCTGGTTGCCATCTCCCTGGAGCGAATGTGTGCATACCCCTGCTGCCCTTGGCAAGGCTCCCTTCACCAGACTGCTGGGAGCAGTGAGAAGGGTGGCCTGGGACTTGATTTTGTAACTTTCTGGGTCTGGGGATCCAAGAGCTTACTGGCGGTAGATAGGGGGCTGGCAGGTCTCCAAGTCCAGAGGAGCTGCACCAAAGGCCCCCACCCCAGGCCCCTGAGGCCAAGAGCTTGGGCCAGGCCCAGCAGGGCTGAGGGAAAGAGGCAGTTGTCAGGCCTGCTCACAGAGGAACATTGCCCTGGGGCAACTCCTTTCTCATCTGGAATTTCCCACCTGCCCTAGCTCCCCTTCTCTTCCTACATTCCTTTGTAGAGGGCCATAAAGAGCCATGCCACCCCCATCTGAAAAGGGTGCCCACTTCTGGCCTGGAAATGAGGGAGCTCCGAGGAGGTATGGGCACTTGGCGGGGCCAGGCGGGCTTCCTGAAGGGGGAGGCATCAGAACTGGGGGCTTACATGAGTGGCTGCCTCTATGCTCAGCTCCTGGAACAGGGCCTGCTGCTTTGGAGGGGCTCAGTAAATAGGTGGGTGTGACTGAGTGAAAGGCAGGGGTTCCCATCTGGAGGCCAGCTGTAGGTTTAAAAAGGAGAGCTATAGGGAACAGTGTGGAGTTGTGGGGGGATGTCGCAGGAATGGGTGGCCCTGCTTGGGCAGGGCACTGAGGCACTGTGAACACTTGGCTGGGAGGGGTCCCTGTTGATTTGTAGCAATAGCAGGGATGAGGGCTGTTTCCTTTCTGTGTGTCTATAGCACAAGGCCTGGCCTGTCCCAGAGGCTCAATGAGGGAGGGAAGGAAGGCTGTGGGGTCTCAGACAAACTCTGTCTTTGAGATTAGGTCTTAAGCCAAGCCTCATCCTGTCACCTCCTCCCCATGTGTGATTCCCCTGTGCAAGTCCCCTCATCCAGCCTCAGTCTTCCTGTCCGTAATTTGGGAATGTAATCTATTTTTTGCAGGCACTTGAGAAGATTAGAGTTAGAAGTTCAGGCATACAGCAACCCAGCACAGTCCTGGGTACAGCAGAAGGAACAGAGCCCCACACCCTTGTTTAGTCTCTGGGGCAGAGGGAGAGCAGCAGTCACATTTCTTACTGTGATGCTTCCCTCATCCTTTACACACATGACCTCATCCATAGTCATATCACTGCCCTGTGGGGCCGGAAGAAGGCCCTCACTGGAGGGAAGGGGCCAGGACCTCTGTGTTAGTTGGTTAGCTGGCTACCCTGAGGCATTGCAGGGAGTCAGCCCTCCCTTCCTCCAGCCCAAGGGGACTAAGAACCCTATGGTCTTGAATCCTGGCTCTACCTTTTTTCCTGAGCTTTTTCTTTGGGAGCCTCAGTCTCCTCATCTGTAAAATGGGATCTGATAGCACTGACCCCGCAGGGTTGCTGTAAGGACTAAACAGGAGGAAGCAGGTACGGAAGGGGATTGGCCCTCCCTCCCTGTTCATCTCTTACTCAGGCTCTCAGCCCTCACCCCTTATTATCATGAGGCTCTGGTGACCCCCTGAGAGTTGTGGGACTGTGCCTGACTCCTGGTGTGCCTCTGTGGACCGGGCTGGGGTGGCGCTCTGGGAGTTGAAATGATGCATTGTGGGTACCCCAGACCTATTTCTCCCTGCATGCCCTCCTTTTCCCTTCCATTCTGAGTCTACTGTCCCTGTATTGCCAAAGTCAGTGCCTCAGACTTATGACCTGGTAGTGTTTCTTTGCAAGTTGGAGGTCCACTTTTGGGGTCCCTCCTTTTAAGGTAGAGGTGAACTGTCTGCTTGTGCCTAGGCCACACATAGACGCTTTCTCAGGGGGAGATTTTGGGGTCCCCCAGCTAAGCCAGATCAGTTTTGCCCTGCTTGGCTCTTTTAGGCCTGTTCAGTTGCACTGGCCTCTGCCCTGTCCACCCTGCCCTGTGGCAAGTGGCCTGTGTGGTCCTGCCTCCCTAGCCTCCCCAGCCTGCCCAGCCTCCTCATTCTCTCCATCCTGGCTCCACCCAGGCTCCCAGACTGTTCTTGTTCTGTATCCCCAGGCGTCTGTCTTCACAGTTCGCGGTTCTTTACCTTGGTTTCTCAGCCCCACCCCCACTGCATTCAGCTCAGCAGGCCAGGCTCCAGGCTGCAGCACCTGGAGCTTCCTGGTGTCTCCTTTGAGACATTGCCCAACAATGACTAGATTATTAATCAGGTAATTACAGTTTCATGTAAGCCCCCTTTCTGCGTGAGAGCAAGGACCTCCCAGAGTAGTTAGTCTCATCCTTCTACATATGTGCAAACAGAAGCCCAGAGAGGTTAAGATCTTGTCAGTGGTCACACAGCTTGAAAGTGACAAGAGGCAGAAGGGAGGGATGCTCTTGTGATGCTCTTTCCAGGATGCCAGTTTGGGGTGTCCCAGAGGGCAGACTGGATGACCCTGAGCCACTGTCTTGACTCATTCTTGCTTTACATCCTCAAAGATCTCAGCTCCCTGTCTTCTCCCTTTAGAGATTTAACTACAGTCCAGAGGCCGTTTGGGGCATGTTTTCAACATATCCAGATCCAAAGCTGCCTTCCTTCCTGTTCACACAGAAAGGACGGGAGGGACACTGTCTGGTGATTTCCTCTGTAAGTGTCCCCAGAGGCACAGGGCCTGCTCTGCCCTGTGAGGCCTTGAATGGGGCAGTGGCTGTGGGGCCTGCCTCTTCTCCAGCCCTGTTTGTGCCTCTGTAAAGTGGAGAGAAGACAACCAGTGCCTGCCTGGAAATGCTCACCACTGAGCAAGGGTTAACAGCTGACTAGTCAGTCTCTGCCTGGTATCTGGCACATGCCACACCCCTGTAAATGTCGGCCGGTATAATTTTCATTGTTCCATTATGGAGACCGCTTAGTCTAGTTTACAAGAGCTCCAACTAGACTTTCTTCCTGTCTGTGTCACTTTGCATGTGACCTTGGGCAGTGTACTTGACTTCTGTGATCTCAGGTTCCTTATCCATTGAGGCTGCTGGGGATGCAAGGAGAGAGCACGTACTGCCCACCATGTGCCTGGCGTGGGGTGTGTGTGGGGAGGAGCTGTGCTCAGGGTGAGTCTGCCTGTTATCTACTGCATTAGAGAGACAGGTTAGGGACCCTCGTCTTCCCTCAGATTCACAATCAGAGAAGCAGGACCAGGTGGATCTCTAGGATCAGGCAGCCTCCTTGTGGGCTGGAGCATCTTGTAACACCCCTCCATGGGTGTGGCTCTCCTCTAGGGACCTTTGACCTAGACTCCCCCAACAGTGGAGTCCAGCTTCCACCCAAGGAGGCTAAGCTGGATTGAACTCTGGGCTGGAAGACAGGGACCCAGAGTCCATCCCTGGACCCTCTGGGGAACCATAGAAAACTCAAACCCCACCCCCAACCCTCCCAACCCCCCTGCAAGGGATGGAGTCTTTGGGTTCCCCTCCCCCTTGCTGTTGTCCCTGGAGTGTTTGCATTTGAGCTAGAGGGAGCCTTTTCCTGGTCCCCTCTGTGAGGTCCAAGTGCAATGATCTCATCTGGAGCCTTGACAGATCCCTGGGGACTGGCAGAAGGGACAGCAGATGGCTCCCTTGGCCTCTTGGGTGGGGCTGGCATCCGCCCCTGTGGCCACTGCTGGCCACCCTGCTGGTCAGCCCTTCCTGGGTTGGAGTGAATGGCCAGAGCAGGAGACAGATAAGTGGCCCAGAGCCAGGGTGGCAGATGGGCAGGCAGCCTGGGCCATGGCCCAAGGGAGGGACCATGGTGGCCAGGTGGTATGGGTGGAGGCAGGCCAGGCAGGGGCTCCTGATCCTCCATGGTTGCCGTAGCACAGAGTGAAGGTTCTGGTCCCCTGGCTCAGCTCTTTGCTCTTCCCGGGTCTGCCTGCCCTTGGCCAGTGGGTCCCTTGGAGCTGGGGAGGAGGCGTTTCATTTGGATAAGGTTTGGAATCTGGCAGAGCTACGGCCTGGGTATTGATGAGTTGGAGTCTGAGCCTCAATGGACATTAGCCTCAAAGAGTCAAAGATTTAGATCCACACCTGCACCCCCTGGAAGTGGTTGCTACACAGAGTACGGTGGGAGGGTGACCTTCGTCTTAGGCTGGGTTATTCACTTCCACAGTGATTTATTAAGCAAGTTCTGTGTATCATGCACCATGCTAGGCTGCCCTCCTGAAGATGTCCTAGTGGTAGAGACTAGCCTTCCACAAGCAGTCACATAAATAAAACGAGTGTCCTGAATAAGCCTGTGATGTGTACCATGAAAGAAACAAAGGGATACGATGGAGATGAGAAGTCTTGATGGAGATGAGAAGTCTGGTAGGTGTGGAAGTCTCCTTAAGGAGAGGCATTGTAGACTACCTCAGGCAGGAGGCAGAGCAGCAGATGCAGGGGTGGCAGGGAGCCCAGCAGAGGAAATGACAGGGCCAAAGCTTAGAGTGGGAAAGGAGCTGCTGTGGCTTCTGGGGAAGGCTCTGGTGGCTGTAGTATAGCCAAGGAGAGGAGGAATTGAGGGAGGAGAAGGTGAGAGTTGAGGTGAGCAGGGGTCAGGCCAGATGGGGCCTGTGCCCTGGGACAGATTGGGGTTTCACTGAGTGTGGAGAAAAGTCCATCAACATGGAGGTTTTGTTTTGCTTTCTCCTCTCTACCTCAGGTCAGGTGTACTGAAGCATAATTCCTTCCTTCTTTTTATTTATTTATTTTTATTTTTTTGTGGTGCTGGGGATGGAACCCAGAACTTTGGGCTAGATGAGTACTCTTAACACTGAGCTACATCCCCAGCCTCATGTTATAATTTGCCTACAGTAAAATGAGACAAAGACACCAGTTCTGTAACCATCACACCAATCTATATCTTGTTCTACACTTTGATCAGAATGATAGCCTACAAAACAGGATGCCTTTGTCAAAACACACTTTGCTGTATGCAAGTTTTCCTCAGGGTTGGAGATGTCACTCTGTGGCAGAGTATGTACTTAGTATGAGTCTCTGGGTTCAATCCCAACGCACACACACGATACAGAAGAGTCTATCACACCGCAGAATTTCTTCTTTGAGGTCAATCCCTTCCTCTGCCTCAGGCCCTAAGAACCACTGACCTGTTCTCTATCCTGGTAGCCTTGCTTTCCAAAATGTCCTGTACACAGGTCACACAGCAAGCAGTCTCCTAAGTCTTGAAGGATTTCACCAAATCACTCCACTGAGCACCCAGACCTTGCTGCATGTTTTCATGGAGGTGCCACAGTTTAGCCATTCTCCAGGAGGGACATTTGGGTTTTCCAGGTTTTGGTGATCATTGGACAGTTTTAAGCAGGAGAGTCTTAGACAGTTTTAGGCACATTTTAGCCTTTTTTTTTCTTTAAGTAACTCCTTGGATCTGAGGGTGTGGCTTGGTGGTAGAGCACTTACCTAACATGTGCAAGGCTCTGGGTTCCATCCCTAGCACTACAATAAACAAAGAAGAAAATTAATAAGTAAGTAGAATTACTTCTTGGACTGAGTGGGGAGCAGGGTGTGAGTATTAAATCCAGAAATCTGGCCCTGAGTCTGTGCCCTGGGGCAGCCAGGGAGATTTTGGTAGAGATGGCCTTTGAGGTGGAGAGGCCAGAGTGGGAGACAGAGACAGGAGGAAGGAGGCCTAGGCAGTGCAGAGTCCCTTGGGAGCTGGGTGGGCCGAGACACCAGCTCCCAGCTCCTGACCCAGCCAGGGTCCACAGGGCGCATTTCTGAGCCCTGTGGCAGCACTGGGAGCTGACTCTTGTGGGGAGGTTGCTGGGCGACCCCTGCTGTAGCTCAGACTCTGCCTTGCTGGTTGGAAAGAGGCAACCTGCATCTGCCTTCAGGAACCTCAAGGCCCCTTGGTTACTTCCCTGTCCCTTTGGGACCAGCTGGAGCTATTGCTGGGTTCTGACCACCCATTTCTGCAGAGGGGCCACAGTTATTTTCATCCCCTTATAGACCAATTCCATCAGGCCTGAGCAGTCTGCAGTCATGTGAAGGGCTCCAGAGCACTGCAAATCTAGACTTCTCTGTCCTTGCTGTACAAAGGTTTGCCATTGTATATCGTGTAGGTGTCTCACAGAAAGGAATACTGCTTAAAACATTTAATTACTGTAGATTTTTTCTTCTTGGCTGCTGGAGTTTGAACTCAAGGTCTTGTGGTTGAGCCATGCTGCCAACCCAGAGCATTTAAAATGTGATTTGAGTCTGGGTGTATTGGTACATACCTTTCATCCCAGCGCTTGGGAGGTTGAGGCAGGAGGATCTCGAGTTCAAGGCCAGCCTGGGCTACATATAGAGACCCTGTCTCAAAAAGCAAAACAAAACAGACAAAAAAATGTGGTTTGAAAGTGTAACTCTGGTCAGGCACCGGTGTCTCACACCTGTAATCCTAGCTACTTGGGAGGCTGAGATTGGGAGTATCCAGGTTTGAGGCCAGCCCAGACAAATAGCTTGGGAGACTCCTACCAAACAATAACCAGAGCAAAATGATCTGGAGGTGTGGCTCAAGTGGTAATGTTCCTGCTTTGCAAGTGTGAAGTTCTGAGTTCAAACCCAGTCCTACCAAAGAGAGAGAGAGAGTGCAGAGCTCTGCTTCTCCCCTTTATGCCCGGGGAGTTGGGGTCTGAGGCAGTGACCCAGACCTCACAGATGCAGCCTCTGGAGAGAACAGGGGCTCCATCGTATTTTATGCTGTGGACCCTTAAGCCCTCTGTTGAGAATAATTCTAGGTTAATATTTACAGTGTTTAGTTTATTTTTAAATACAATGAAACCAAATATACTGAAGCACATTATTAAGATATGTTCTACAATTAAGATATAGTAATATGTGTGTTTATTAACTCATGAGTTCTGGTGACAGGTCTGTTAACCACTATAATTTCAAAGTTCTGATGAATGTAAAGATATTTTGACATCTCTGCAACAACTGTTATGAGATATGAAATATCTGCGATTTCTTTTGGGGGCCAAGTCACAGGTGCTGCTAACACAACCCTGGTTTGTTCCATGACTCCAGAATAGAAGGAAAGGCTAATTTTTAGTTAGAGATTGGTAAAAATAAAGATATGATTTTCCAAGTTCATGGTCTTCCTGAGTAGTGATGTAGAGAAGGGATCCTGAGGGCAGCAGCTGTCCTGCCTGGAGGTCTCTTATCTTGTCTGGGTGGGCTTGGGCACAACTCTCCCTCTCTGTGGCTCTTTGACTGCCCTATGGGGCTTCCTGGCTTGCCTGATGCGGCATTTTTCTGTGAGGACCCATGGGATGATTCACTGGAATGTCTTTGTAAACTGTGGAGCCCTGTGCCACTCAGCAAGCCTCCTATTATTAGCAGCAGTGTGAGCTCATGTGGGGCCATCCAGCCCAGCCTGGGCCACTCTTCCTGGCCAATTCTGGAGGATGGCTGAGAACTGACCATCACGGGAGCAGCCTCACCTCTTAGGCTGCTTACTGCAGGCTGCCCTTGTGGATCACAGGGTCGACAAAGAGGCACCTGTGGTCAGAGAGTAGGTGGGGAGCAGAAGGCAGTCCACCTTCCTGGGGTGGCATCAGGGGCTGAGACCAGCCAGGGCTACATAGGCTCCCCTTACTCCTTAGCAGCTTGGCTGCAGAGAGAGACTGAGCAAGGCAGCAGCCATATTCATCCTCTCATTCATTCATCTGTTCATGGACCATAAAGAGTGCCTGCTCTATACCATGTCCTGTCCTTGGTGATGCTGGGGACCAGACATGGGTCAGACTCAGCCCTACTCTTCCTCCAAGACAGACTTGAAAACAAGCGATACAACCTCAAGTTGTTAGTACTAGGGAACATGAAGTTCAGAGTGTGGGGGTCTGAATTAGAACAGGGAAGGAGAGAATGTTCTAGAAGAATGAGATAGTTGGGAGTTAGCTTGGTGAAGGCCATTCTAGTCAAGGAAACTGCCCTATCGAATTTGGAAGAAGACACAGTTCATGCTATGGTCCAGGGCCACCTGCCTTGTTTGGAATCCGGTTCCACTCCTCCCTTGCTTGAGCAGCTGTGGGAACATTTTCAGCACCTACCTCACAGGGTTGGTAAAAGGATTAAACCAGCAGCCAGGCCTGCACACACCTGGGCTGGGCCTATGTTCGTAAGTCTCCTGGTAGGCAGGTGATGGCCATTTTTTTTTCAGTCATGGCATATCTAGGAGCTGGGATCAGGGACAAGACAGAGTAGGGAGGAGACGAGGTGATGGCAGGTGATGGCTAGGGGGTCCAGGTTGGAGGGCTTAGACAGAAGCAGAAGCTGGTGGAGACAAATGGATGAGACAGCCAGCCACCTGCTTTTTTCAGATTTCCTCCAATAAACAGATATTGCCTGCTAGTCAGAGCAAAGGGAACCTGTTGAGAAAAGGAAGTGCTGACTGTCTCAGAGGCAGTGTGAGTGCCTGTCACCAGCCCTATAAGCTACAAGGACCTCACAGGAAAGAGACTACAGCTTGAAAACTGTGATTTGCACTTTTCCCAGGCTTTGGACTTCAGGCCTTCTACATACACCTTTCACATAGCTGGCATTACAGGTTTGCACCACTAGCCCAACCAGTGTTACCTTTGGCATCTGTGGTAGAAGATGAGATTTGGGTTCCCCTTATGTTGGGAGGGAGAGACTCAAACACCCTTTGTTCTGTAGCCACGAGACCTCCTGGGTTGGTGGAATTTGACCCCTTCCTCACTACTTCTAGTGTGACTACTAGACTACTAGACTTCTAGACTACTTCTAGTCTAGAAGGTGGGGGGGTCCCTGGGCTGTCTGTGAAAAGCTCCCCCCTTTCTGTAGAATCTGTCACCTGAGAGCTTTCCTAGGGTGCAGCCACATCTGCAGGACTGAGGAACCCAGAAGATTTCTGGGCTCAATGTGCACTCTGAGCCTCTGTGATCCAACAGAGTCCTGTACTCCTGGGGCCCCTCCCCATGCACAAGCAGCCCCTTCCCTGCCCCCAGCTCAAGCCCAGAAGCCCAGAGCCCCAGCCTAAGTCCTTCAGTCTCCTGCTCTGCTGCCCACGTCCCAGCCGTGCAGACCACAAGCCCGCCTTTGTCAACTCACCCACCACATGGGGCCGTGCCAGGAGGGGCTGGCCGGCATTCTGCCTGCACCTGGGATGAGCCCCCAGAGGCCTGAGAGGCCTGGACCCCTGCCCCCCACAGACAGACAGAGCTGGCATGAACACAACAGCCTGTGCCATCAGAAATGGATTGTAATGAAGGCAGGCCCCAGGGAGACAGCTGCTCATGTCAGAGATCCTTCATCCATTCACTTCTCCAGTAGGCCCAGGGTTGGGGACGTGTGCTGCAAGATGGGACTCTTGCCCTTTTAGGGATACTAGAGGGGAAGGAAATGCCCAGCATCAGAATCACTTGGGGAGCCACCCCGAGAGTTTCTGATTCGGTAGGTCTGGCTTGGGATGTGAGAATTTCTAACAAGCTCCCCGATGACGCCAATTCTGCAGTGAGGACCACACTCGGGTTTTTATTTGTTTGTTGAATGCTAGGCAAGTGCTTTACCACTGAGCTGCATCCCCAACCCCAGAAACCATACTGTTAGAGCTGCTGTAATTCAGGTGAAGGAATTATGCATGATTTATGTTTTCTGTATTTTCAAAACTGGCCAGACGTGGTGACACACAGGTGTAATCTCAGCCCTCCAAAGTCTGAGGCAGGAGGATCGAAAGTTCAAGGGCAGACTGGACTACATATTAAGACTGTGTCAGGGGGATGGGGGAAAAAGGGAGGGGGCGGGGGGAAAGGGGGAGTAATGACCCAATCACTGTATGCACATATGAATAAAGGAAATTAAAAAAAAAGAGACTGTGTCAAACAAAACAAAACAAAACAAAAACTTTGTGTGACCATGTCTTACTTTCATACATAGAAAAAAAATCAGTTATTTTAAAAGCTAAATGTGTGGCCCCCAAAAATGACACCCAGTGCTCTGGATGTGGTCCTATGTGGAAGGAGGTCACCTTCCATGATCTAAATATCATACATCTGTTAATGTAGCCCGGCGTCATGAACTTGTGTGTCCCTGCATTTCCCCTTGGCTCATGTTGAGCTTGAGGTTCTCTCAGACCCTCATATCCTTCCCATCACCAGGTCCTGCCAGTACAACTGCAAGGGGAGTAAGTGAGGTGCACGGTTGGATTTGAATGCAGGCCCATGTGGCCTAGGCTAGCTTGGATTGAGCCGCCTGCCTGCAGTTCCTGAATGCTCTTACTTCAGGCTGGCGCAGGGACTCCTCACTTCCTCATTCCTCCCCAACCAGTGTGACCATTGACTGCCCCACTTCTTCCTTTCCCACTTCTGGTCTGTCTGCTTGGCATGGTGTGGTGGTGGCTCTTGTGTATTTTGGGATGTGGTGGGGGGAGCGCCTTTAGGAGGTGACTGTCCCCCTGCAGCTGCCAGCATGATCATCCAATTTGGGGTACTGCTGAATGCATCCCCAGGAGAGGCTGCTGTGGCAAGTGGGGTTAAGCCCCTCTGTTGGGGTGGAGTGAGACAGTACTTGGTGGGGTTGGGAGAAGCCATCCGTCACCTCTGTCTTCCTCTCCTGGTCTCAGAACCTTCTGAGAGGTGGTCCCAGGAGCCAGTGCATGAGTGTGAAGACCCCAGTCAGCTTCTAGGCCGCTGAGAACCCACCTGGAGGGCACCGGCTTCCAGACAGGCCTGTGAATCAGACTCAAAGCCGTACCCCTTGCCACAGGGAACCACAGCTCTTCCATTTGGAGCCACAGTCTGCTCTGGCCTTGCAGGCAAGCAGGTGTGAAGTGAGGGCCCCCCTGTGGGTTCCTTCCCAGGGGTGGGAAAAGGTAGAGGAGAAGGCAGGAGTACACCCCTGAGGGAAGTAGAAGGCATATTCCTCCTCACTGGTGTAGCATGAGGAGCAGAGATCCAAGACCTCACCTTCCAGGCCCTCCATCCCCCATTTTCTTGGGAAAAATTGGGGTTCTGAAGGTTGGGTACTCCAGATCTTGTCTCGCCTCCAGAGCCGCCTTTCTGCTCCTGAAACCCGCCTCCTTGCTTTCATCAGCCCCAGCCATGGTGTCTGCCTCCTCAGGGACGCCTTTGGCAAGTCCTCATCCCTTGTGACTCAGTTTCTCAATTTTATATGAACTGAGAAGGTGTTATTCCTACTGTGACTCAGTTTCCACATTTGTTATGAGACATAGTAGTTAGGCCTTTCTTCTGTGGGGTCCCCACTCTCCCCTACACATAGTGTCTAATGACCACTTCATGTCCGTGCGTCCCTCTCCTTGTTCCTTACCTAAGTGGACCTGCATGTGTTTGTTCATTCAGTTAATATCTGGGCATCTGCAGGAGGATTGGGGGCAGGGCAGGCAGGTGGCCCTTCAGACTCTCACAGTCTCTGCAAATAATTAAAGAGGTGCTAATGACTACAAAGAAGTGAGAGGCCACTGGGAGCTGGTGGCAGAGGTAGCAGGAGCTGCCCTGAGGAAGTGAGGTCACTTCTGACCCCCCTCCACTTAAATCCCAAACCCATACCTTCAAGGTCCCATATGGCTGGCTGACCACTGTTTCCCTAGCCTCAGATGACCCTATAGCTGCTCTGACTTCCTTGCTGTATTTTGATCCACTGAGTTCTTTCCTGCCTCTAAGCCTTTGCACACACTGTTCCCTCTGCCTGCAACAGTCTCTTCTTGGCTCTTTCTTCAGCCATGTAGAAAGAGTCTCAGCTTGCCTCAGCTTAAATGTCCCTTAACACAGAACCTTCCCCTGTCACTCTCTCTCTCTTTTTTTTTTTTTTTTTGGTGGGTCTGGCTTGGAACTCAGGGCTTTGTGCTTACAAAGCAGGTACTGTACCACTTGAGCCATGCCTCCAGTTCACTCCCATCATTCTTATCACATTACCCACATTGCTGTGTTTTTTATTTTGTTTTTGCCTTCATAGCACTTAACAGGATCTGAATTTTTAAAACTTCTTTTTGTTTACTTTGTGTTTGCCCAATGAGGCTTGGGGTGGAAGATAGAGAAGGGGCTAGTCACCACTGTCCCTCCCTGGCCATGTGCTGTGCATGGGATCTAGTACATAGTCAGCACTCATAAATGTTTGTTGAATGCTTCCTCAGTGTATTAGTTTCCAATTGCTGCTGTAACAAGTCACCACAAATTTAGTGGCTGTGTCAGCTTTCCATCCCTGTGACAAAGTGCCTGAGGTAATCAACTTAAAAGGAGGAAAGACTTATTTTGGCTCACAGTTTCAGAGGTTTCACTTGACTCCACAGCTTTGTGCCTGTGACGAGACAGAACATAATGGTGGGGAGCACGTGGTAGAGGAGGATGCTTACCTAGTATAGCCAGTAAGTGACAAGAGAGGGGGACACCAGGGTTCCAATATCTTCTTCAAGGACCTAGGGTCCTCCAACAACCTAAGGGCCTCACCTCCTAAAAATTCCACCACCTTCCACTAGTACCACAAACTGGCAACTAAGCTTGGGGACATTTAAGATCCAACACATAACAATGGCTTAGTTCCAGATTATCTCCCAATTATTTATTTATTTTGGCAGGGCTGGGACTTGATCTCAGAGCTTTGCACTTGGAAAGCAAGTCCTCTACTGCTTGAGGCACACCTCCAGTCCATTTTGCTGTGGTTGTTTTGGAGATGGGGTCTCTCAAACTATTTGTCCCAGCCAGTCTTGAATTACAGTCCTCCTGATCTCAGCCTCCCAAGTAGCTAGGATTACAGGTATGAGCCACCGGTGCCCTGCTGTTATCTTCCAATTTTGAAGTTCAGAAATCTGCAAAGCAAGATGCTAGTAGGACTGTATTCCTCCTGAAGGTTCTGGGGGAGAATCCTTTCCCTGGATTTCTCCAGTTTCTGGAAGCTACCCACATTCCGTGGTTCATGGTCCCTTCTCCAACCTACAGAGCACATCACTCACCCTGTGTATCCCTCTTATGCTGCTTGCTCCCAGTTGCCTCCCTCTTATGAGGACTCTGAAGATGACATTGGGCTCACCCAGATAATCTCCTTCCCTCCAGATCCTTATCACATCCCCAAAGTCCCCCCCCTGCCATGTAAGGCATGTATTTTCAGATCCTGGGAGTTCAGATGTGAGCATCTCTGGGGGTCTGCTACATAGCCTACCACTCCCAGACCCCAGTGCTGGTTCAGCATTGGCTGTGGCCAGGGACCTAAGCACTCCTTCCCTCCTTTTGCAGGATGAGATCGAGGAGCTACGGGCAGAGATGCTGGAGATGCGGGATGTGTACATGGAGGAGGATGTATACCAGCTGCAGGAGTTACGGCAGCAGCTGGACCAGGCCAGCAAGACTTGCCGCATCCTGCAGTACCGACTGCGCAAAGCCGAGCGCCGCAGCCTCCGTGCTGCCCAGACTGGCCAGGTGGACGGCGAGCTCATCCGAGGTCTGGAGCAGGATGTCAAGGTCAGCCTGGGCCCCTCTGTCAAGCCTCACAGGTGCACTGGCTACGGGATGTAGGTGAGCCTTAGTTGGGGGTCCAGATCAGCTCTGTGGCTTCATCCTACATGTCCTCAGGCAAGTTACACTGCCATACATGGACCTCAGTTTTCCAGTACGCAAAGCAGGGGTCCCTGGTGAACTAACAGGCCTTCTGTCAGGGACACCCAAAGGCGATATCATACTATGAAACCTCCAAACAGCAGCTTCTGCTTGTTTAGTTTCAGCCCCATACCTGGTGTCAGGTTCCAGTTGTCCCTGTGTATGTCCATGGAGATTTCTCATTATGCTGATGACAGCAGGGAAGGCCTGGAGTTGAACAGAGCTGGCTCTGATCTTGGCTTCAATATGCCCAGATTTTGTGATTTTTGAGCACGAACCTATAACTTATATTTCAGTGTAAAGTGGGTGTAAGCACAGCCCCTACCTCTCAGGGTTCTGTGAGAATTGAGTGAGATAATACAGATAGAAGGCCACCATGAACACTCAGCCCAGTGTGATCAGGGGTTATAGGAGCTGGGGCTGGAGGCACCCGATATAGTGTGGGGGTCCTAAGGAGTCTTTCTGCTGAGATGCCTTATGAGTTGAGGTCTGAGGAAGCGATGGTCCAGAGCCAGGAAGGGGGAGGCCTAAGGGCTCAGGGGAGCAGGCAGGATAAGGAACCCCTTTCCCACTCACCCTCCACCAGAAGGTGCTGGCAAATTCAAGCCCTACAAGTGTAGTGTAAAAGACCCTGAGATTTGCTGTCAGGGGTCTGCAGGGCCAGGGTAGTCAATAGTGAGTGCCAGCTCCACGTAGGCCTTTGCATCTGCTGTTATCTTGACTGTCCCCAGTGGGATCACGGGGAGGGCACTGGGTACAGAATGGGCCACCTCTGCCTGAGGGGGCAGATCAAGTGATAAATGGCTGCACAAATGTTCAGTCCTGGAATGGGAGTGGGAAAGGGAGAGGGTAGGAGAGAGGTGGAGAAACTCAGACGAACCTGCAAATTTGTGTTTGGGTCCAGGTTGTTGAGGATTTCTGGGAGAGACACAAGAAAATCTGACTGAAGACAGACAAGGAAGGGGACCTTCAGGGGCAGAGACAGCAGCTGGGCTGCCTGCACAGCCTGCAGGGTGGGAGGGCCCAGAACATTGGAGAGGAGGGGAGTTTGGGAGGGACTTTCAGGAGTCGGGATGGAGGGAGGGCCCCTTCTGTTGGGATTTGAACTAGCCAATCAGCATCAACCCCTTCTTTCCTCCCTCCCCTGCCCACCCCTGCAGCTGCAGCGCTGAGCTCATCTGCTGGCCCAGCCTGCACTGCTGGCCACCTCTGGCCACCACCCTTCATCCCAATGTGTTGGTGCCTTTTCGGAGGTCTGCAGAATACTGTGTGCCCTAGCATCATGAGGTTTACTCAATGGGCTCAGGCGGGGAGGGAGCTGCCTGGGAGAATAGCTCTGGGGACCGTCTTCCTCTGCCAGCTCCTTGGCCCATGCATGCCCTGATTGGCCCCTCTGCTTGGGGACTCAGTTTCCCCTTATGTTAATGAGGGACGTAAATTGACTGAATCGTCAGGGCTTTTGTGCAACAGTGGTTTTATTGAGCAGCTCAGTTATTGGTTAGGGTGTTGTGAATGAAACTTCAGCAGGGACACTGCATAGGATGAGAAACCCAGGGGCCAGTGGGCAGAGACATGTCCTGCCACTTGCTTGCTGTGTGGTCTTGGGTAAGCTTCTTCACATCTCTGAGCCTGTTTCTGCCTGTGGTAAATGGAGCTAATACTAGGTCTTCCCTGTAGAGATTATGAATAGAAAATAAAGTAGTTCAAGTGAAGACAGTGCTGAGCCTTGGGTGTGGCTACAAGTGAGTGCTCACCTAGGAACTGAGCACATGGCGGGAGGGTGTCATGTCCTAGCACTCTGGGGTCTACATTCTCATCTGAAATGACCCCTATATAGGAGGCCCTGGGACCATCAGAAACACATTCCTCTCCTCAGATGCAAATGTTCCTGGAGAAAATGTTCTGGCCTTGGCTTTAGTTCCTGGGTGACCTGTGCAGTCTTGCTTCTCTCTCTTCCTTGAGTTTCAGTTTCTCATCCATAAAACAGGAGTGACATTCCCATCTTCCTGGGTGTTTTGTTTTATTTTTGGTGGCACTGGGGTTTGAACTCAGGGCCTTGTTGCTGGCTAGGCAGGTGCTCTACCACTTCAGCCAAACCACTAGCCCTTTTTGCTTTGGTTATTTTGGTAGTAGGGCCTCGCTTTTTGCTTGGGCAGGCCTGGACCTTGGTCCTCTATTTACACTTCCCCACAGTAGCTGGGATGACAGGCATGAGTCACTGTGCCCAGCTTTTATTGCTTAAGATGGGGGTCTCTCAAACTTTTTGCTTTTGCCTCTGCTGGCTTTGAACCTAGATTTTACTGATCTCAGCCTCCCAGTAGTTAGGATTACAGGCTGGTCCTAGGGCTCTTGGGAGGATTCATCTGCACACTGTCCAGAATGCCACCTGGCCAAGGGGTGCTTCTTAGCAAGAGTTCCCATCTCTGTCCCTGAGGATCAGTGTGACAGGGCCCTGGAGCCCAGAGGTGAGTGTGCCAGGGAGCTGGAGCTGGAGGCTGTTGATAGGGGTTGGCAGGAGCCAGCCGACACTGTAAACAGTGATCTCATGGCTGAGCGCATTTGTTTGTGCTTTGGGGATTTGCCCTGGTTTCCGGCAGCCGCAGCTGCCTGGCCTCTCTTGGTGTCTCTGTCCCCTACTTTGGGGGTAGCTGAAAGGATCAAATGAGACAGGCACGCAGAGCCCTTCAAGTGCCTGGCATACTGAGTCCACTGTTGGGGATTATTATAAAGACATGTATTGTTGGTAGTAATATAATATGTCTTTAAGCTTCCCCCTACGGCAGCAAGGTCAGGCTGAAAGAAGGAGTTGACTCTCCTGCTTTCAAATCTTGGTTTGGTAGCTTTCTAGCAGTATGACCTTAGGCAAGTGAACTTTCCCTCCTGAGCCTCGCAATGGGGATAATAATCAAAGTGCTCCTCCAGGGGCTGGAAAGCATGGGTCAGTGCTTAAGAAACTGCTAGGCTCAGGGGCCCCAGGACCTCCAGGATTGGGGAGAGAAAGAGCCAAGCCAGGCCACCCGCTCCAGCCACCCTGTTAGCACAGGTGCTTTGCTCCCATTGACCTCCATCAGGGCCACCAGGTGCTGTAGAGATCTGAGCTTTGGGCTCCTTGTACACATTGGAGATCTACAAGCTAGCTGGGGTGGGCTTTCTTGACATAGCAGTCCCAGGGGTGGGGAGCACTTGGGGAAAGAGTCCACGAGAAAGGAGGAGAAGGGACTAGGACTCAGGAATCACATGGGTCATCACTTCTTGGCAGGGACTGAGTGGCCTCTCCAGGTAGAGTCCATGGTGGAGATGGAGTATCCCCTCAAGTGGAAGAGAACTGGCCCAGATGGGAGCAGGCTTTGGAGTGGAGCCTTGGCCCCAGAAACCTTTCCTTGACATTGGTTGGTGGGCAGTGGAGAGGCATGTCCCTCACCCTGTCAGAGCCTACGTAGCTACCTATACATAGCTTTTCACTGATTCACCTCCTCCCTTTTCCCTTGTTGGAGTCTATTTGCTTGTTCATCCAACAAGCATTTATTATTCACTTAGTGCATCGCAGGCCCTATTGGAACACAGAGATGTGAATGAACCCAGGCGTGATCTGGGTCTGGTATCTCTGTACCCCCTCACTCTTGCCCCTAGTTCCAAAGCAAGATGAATGAATGAGTGGACTATTGATCAGAACAGGGGCTTCCTGGGTGACTTAATATCCCCAAACTGGGGATCATAGCCAGAAGCTTGGAGGCTGAACATGTCCAGCAAAAAACCTTAGGGTTGAGCCAACATGGATAAGATCACTGTACAGAGGCAAAGCAGTAATCTCGATACCACATTAGAAATCCTTGTAGTAATGATACTTTGAATTAGTGGCCTTTGAGCAGCTCTGCAAAGCTCTTAAGTATTTCACAAAATCAAAACTAGGTCAGCCAAGCTCATGAAATGACCACACTTTTATAATTCACTAAATAGGGTTAATTGTTAAAAAGAATAGAAAATAAAAATCCTTGTGTTTTTTGAGCACCCTGTATGTTCCAGCCCCGACTCAAGCATTATGTCATTTATTCCTTGCAGCAACCCTTGTGAGTAGACTGTCAACCATTGCTGACCAAACTCTGTTAAACAACTTGTCCTGAGTCACATAGCCAGTAATGCTGGAACCAGGCTCACATCTGCCTTTCCCCTCTTCAAGCCCTTGCCTGATACAGAGAGACTGCTTACCCCACTTTGTGAATGAGGGAAGTTGGGCAGCCCAGCGTGGGCAAGGGTGGGCCAGTGTCTGGCTGTGCTTGAACTTCGGGCCAGAGGGGCAGTGGACAGTGGAAGCAGGGGAGAGAGTATTCAGTTTCCTCTCTGGCTGTTGTTTTTCCTGGCCTGCCCTGTACACTGCCAAGGGGTCTATGCTGAGTTGGGCTTGGGCTCAGGCAGAGGGCAGAGCCAGGGAGGGCCCTGTTCCCTTCCGGAGGATGTAGCACCATGGTCACTTCCCATGCTGGCAGGCAAGGGCACTGGGCTGTCTACCCCACACATAGGTCCTGCTGCCAAAGCCTTCAGACCCCCGGGGGAGCCCTGACTATACTGGCTCCTCCAAACTTCTGGGGCTCCCAGCCCAGCTCAGCCACAGCCATAGCCACAGAGGGTGACCCGGAATAGGTCACTTCCCTGGAGCTTTAGTTTCCTTGTCAGTAACATGAGGACAGAACTAGGATAGAGATGAATGAGTCTGGTGCCCAGTGGGTATTCAGCAGGCAGTGACCAGCCTGCCCAAGGATGGAGTCTAGTTGCAGTTTACCAGGTTAGAATGACTGTTCTCATCTCCCCAAATCCCCATCTCCTGGCTTCCCATCCTCAGCTAGCAAGAGATAGGACAGAGGGTGTCTTCCAGGAAATGGGGTGCTGTTGCTGCAGCATCCTGGAGCTGGTATTGGAGACTACAGCTCTGTCAGTTCCTTTTTGTAGGGATGACTTGGACGTCTGCCCAGCCTTTGTCATTTCAGGCAAGTTCTATATCCCAGACAATTGGAAATAGGCCTCAGGGTGACTGTGACCTCCAGCAAGTCATGCTCTCTGGCCATAAGCTCTTGGAAGCGGCAGCCACTGCTCACCACTCACTGTGATGGCACTGAGCAAGGGCTTGTGTATGAGAGCTGATTTGATCCTCTCTCGGCAGTGAGGTTGGTCCTGATATCACTGTGTCCATTTTATAGCTGAGGAGACTAAGGCACATAGCTGGAAAATGACTTGCCCAGGATCATGTCTCCTATCTTGCTCTGGGCTTTCACTCCAGACCGCACCCTCTACCAAGGTTCTTATGAGGACAGGACCAGAAGGTGCTAGATGAGTTTTGGGGGAGCATTAAAAGCCCCAGGTAAGGGTTGGGTGTAATGACTCATGCCTGTTATCCCACTCAGGAGGCAGAGATCAAGAGGATCATGGTTTGAGACCACCCTGGGCAAAAAGTTAGCAAGACTCCATCTTAATTAACAAGCTGGGTGTGATGGTGCTCACCTGTGATCCCAGCTATGGGGAGGCATAAGTAAGAGGATCCAGGTATGAGGCCAGCCCTGGGCAAAACCTCATGACTCTGTCAGAAAAATAACTAAGCAAAAATGGACTAGGGGCGTGGCTCAAGTAGCAGAGTGCCTGCCTAGCAAGTGTAAGACCCTGAGTTTAAACCCCAGTAGGAAAAAACCCAAGTAAATGAAAGATATTCCTTAAAACAGACAGGACGGGTACAGCTTTTGGGTTAGCTCACTGGGAGCCTGGGGTGTTTGGCTTTGGGCTTTGAGTCTCTGCCTCGTGGATGCAGAGATTCAGGTCCTTTGTGCCTCAGTTTCCTCATCTGCAAAATGAGGTAAGAATGGGCCTGTCTCCTGTTGCTCTGCAGCTGAGGTGGGACAGTCAGTGGGACTGGCAGTGTCTGCATTGCTCCCTTCCTGCAGCCTGCTCATGCCCTTCTCACCCCTCGCCCGGTCCAGGTCTCTAAGGACATCTCCATGAGGCTGCACAAGGAGCTTGAGGTGGTGGAGAAGAAGAGGGCACGGCTGGAGGAGGAGAATGAGGAGCTTCGGCAGCGGCTCATCGAGACGGAGCTGGCCAAGCAGGTGCTGCAGACCGAGCTGGAGCGGCCGAGAGAGGTGAGGGTCGCCCGCCCCCGCATGGTGGCCTAGCGCAGGTGGTGGGGCAGCCCCACCTATTGTGGGCCTTGCTGCTTGTAGGAAATGGGCACAGTTACACCTCCCTGGCAGGGATGTTTATTCACTCATCCCTCTAGCATGTATTTCCTGAGCAGCACCTACTGTACTGTGTTACACTGTGCCAGACATGCTAACTGAATGTGACCCCATCTTTGCTCCTGCACACCCTCTCCTCCTCCGCCTGTATGTTTAGCAACCAGTGTGTTAGGCACCACACTAGACAAGAATTTTCATAAAGGCCCAACAAGATAGAGACCCATTTTCTGGATGAGCAAACAGCCCCCAGGAGAAGGAGGGATGTCCTCAAGGTCATGCAGGGCCCACAGGGCTCTGCAGAATGAGGAAGAGAACCCATCAGCCTGGGTGACCTTTAAAGGCTGGAACTTTCTGGATTCCAGAGGTCTGCATTCCAGACAGCCAGGTGGCCTCAGGTGGTTGGCTGCCCACGAGGCATCTCAGGCTCACTGGTACATTCTTCTGAGGCGCCCGCCTACTTCTTAGGGGGCTGGCAAGCCAGCAGTCCGGGACCAAGATGCCACAATCCCCAGGACAGAACAGATCTTTAGTTACCCACCCTGCTGGGCATGCCAGCACCTTCTCCACGATATCTAGGGTGGAGAGAGGAGGATTTGCTGGTCAGCCCTGCCTTGCTTCAGGGCTGGGCAGGAGGCTCCCTCCCTTCCTGTGGCCTCCTGCCCTCCATGGCTATCATTTTCACTCTGTCTCATGCTGTTACCCAATGATGAAAAGGGGAGACACTTTCAGAAAGCATTTTAGAGCTCAGCTTGTTCCTGTTGTACAGGTGGGGAAACTGAGGCCCAAAGAGGAACAGCTTAGCTGGATGCCGGTGGCTCACACCTGTAATCCTAGCTTCTCAGGCAGAGATCAGGAGGATCGCAGTTCAAAGCCAGCCCAGGGAAATAGTTCCCAAGACCCTATCTTGAAAAACACCATCACAAAAAAAGACTGGTGGAGTGGCTCAAGGTGTAGGCCCTGAGTTCAAACCCCAGTACTGCAAGAAAACCAAAAAAGAAAACAAAGAGGAACAGCTTGCTAGTTCACCCAGCCTTTCCTTAGCAGAGACATGGCTGCAACCCTGAAGCCACTTCCCCTCTCCAAGTCTCAGTTTCTTCTCTGTGACATCAGGCTGAAAACAGCACCCAGCTTAAAAGACTGTTTCAGATCATTAATAAGATTGAGTAATCAGAGAGGTTGGGGGTAGAGCACGTGCTTGGCACCTGTGAGGCCCTGGGTTTGGATCCTTAGCACCAAAAAGAACCTCAAAAACAATAGGGCTGGAGGCATGGCTCAAGTGGTAAAGCACTTTTCTAGCAAGTATGAAGCCCTGGGTTCAAACCCCAGTACTGTAAAACAACAACAAAAAGCAAGCAATAATTGAGTAACCATAGAATACTACACAGAAGTTAAAAACAATAAGGTGATATAGTAGTTCTTCAAAAATGAAACACAGAATTACTATATGATCCACCAATTCTGGGTATAGACCCCAAAGAATTGAAAGCAGGGACCCTAAAGGAGGGACCCATGTTTGTAGTAGCATAATTTACAGTAACCAAAAGGTAGGCGCAACATACCATGGACGGATG
Organism: Castor canadensis; assembly: GCF_047511655.1. Taxonomy (NCBI): domain Eukaryota; kingdom Metazoa; phylum Chordata; class Mammalia; order Rodentia; family Castoridae; genus Castor; species Castor canadensis. Next base: position 160,406,454 of record NC_133390.1, on the reverse strand, counting down.
AATGGACAAATGTACGTAGAGTGGAATATTCAACAGGAAGAAGGAGTGAATCACCGACACAGGCTGCAACACGGATGAGCCCTGAAAACCATATGCCAGGCTAGACACAAACCGCAAGACTCCGCTTGGATGACACACCTTGAGCAGCGAGATTCAGAGACAGAAAGCAGAACAGAGGTTACCAGCTATGTGGGGTGGGAGTGAGGAGTCACTGTTTAGTGGGTACAGAGATTCAGTTTGGGAAAATGAAGGGTTTAAGAGACAGACAGTGGTTATGGTTGCACACTGAATGTGCTAGTGCCCTTGAGCTGTGTACTTAAAAATGGTTAAGGCTGGATGTAGCTCAGTGTAGACTATGTGCTTACTGTACTCGAGGCTCTGGGTTCTTTCTCCAGCACCCAAAACAAAACAAAACCAAAGCTTAAAAATAGTGCATTTCTTGCCATGTCTATTTTGCAACAATAAAGGAGAAAAATGGTTAAAATGATAAATTTTATAATTTGTATCCTATACCACACATATATCAGTATATAACATATATATCTGTAGATATGTATATATATGTCAATATATATATTGTATATATACATTTACTCATATGCTCACATTTATGTGTATATGTACCCATTAATTGTGTAGTTAAGTTCTTTTTGTTTGTTTCTTTGGTTTGGTTTTGGTTTTGTGGATGGAATGCACGGCCTTGCTCATGATAAGCAAGCACTCTACATTGAGCTTCACCCCCAGCCCATGTTAAGGTTTTTGTTTTGCAAAGCAGGCACTTTGCAAATTAAGCCACACCTCCAGTCCATTTTGCTCTGCTTATTTTTGGAGATGGGGGTCTCATGAACTGTTTATCCAGGCTGACTTTGAACTATGATCCTTGGGTTCTCAGCCTCTCAAGTAGCTAGGATTATAGGTATATGTCACCACCCTGGCTATGTAAGTGTTTTTTAAATAATAAGAATGTAGGTTGGGCGAGGTGGCATACATCTGTAGTCCCAGCTTTTGACAAGGCTGAGGCAGGAGGATTGTTTGAGCCCAGGAGTTCAAGACCAGTCTGGGCAATATTGTGAGACCCTGTCTAAAAATGAATGAATGTACGTAGGTATTATTTGTGAAATTTCAAATTTAAATTTTTAAGTATGAAGAGCCCTATGTGGAACCATGCACAGAGTAGGAACTAAAGAAACACCGTTTCATTCCCCTCTGAGGCGTTTGTAGGAGAGGCTGGTGGAGCCCTCCTGATGTGCCCGTGGTGTCTCAGGAGCCTGTGTTTACTTGCAGTTTGTCTTCTGCCTCCTCGCTCTCCTTCCTGACATGGTTTCTATGGAGACGAGGGTCCCTCAGCAATTCTTCTGCCAGAGCTGCAGCCCCATCATTGGGATCCGCCTTTGCCATCCTGACAGGTTGCTGAGGCGATAGTCACCCGACTGGGAACCCGAGCCTCTGGCCTGAGCTGATGTGGTTGCCATGGAGATAGCTCTTGGCGACAGAAGAGAGGATGGCACGCCCTCACTGCGTTCCTTGTTGGCACTATGGCCCAGCTGGGATGCTGCTCAAGAATCTTAACGCCACCCCCACCTCTCACTCAGCCGTCGATGTTCGTCCTCCCCCCTTGCATTTCAGGCAGAAAGCCAGTAAGAACATTGCAGTGATTTCTTAGAACATAGCTGCTGAGTTTGAGTGTTCACGCTGTGCCCGCCCCCTCCCAGCATTGCGCATGCGTCGTCAAGGGTGTAACGTTCCAGGGCCTCTCGGCGCCCATCATCTGACTGACCCCATTTCGTGGGTGCTAGACTGCTCTTGGCAATTTTTAAATTGTGATTTAATTCACAGACCATGCAGTTCATCATTTTAAAGTACATGATTCCGTGATTTTTTTCCCCTTGTATCAAACTGTCACCACGATCTAATTCCAGAACACTCCATTGCCCTCAAAAGAAACCCCGTACCTTTTAGCAGTCGCTCCCCACCCTCTCTTTCCTCTGGCCTTTGGCAACTGCTAAGCCACTTTCTGCCTCTGGATTTTTCCCATTCTGGACATGGCATTCCAATGGAATCATGCAGCGTGTGATCGATCTTTGGTGACGGCTTCTTTTACTTCACGTAAGGCTTAGGCGATCGACATTGAAGATTAGCCACTCATACTGAAGCCTGAATCAGGACCTTCTTCCTTTTTATGGGTGGATAATAATCCATTTATGGATAGACCATATTGTGTTTGTTCATCCAGCAGTTGTTGGGCATTTGGGTTGTTCCCACTTTTCAGCTTAGTAGGACTAATGATGCTGTGAACATTCACATCCAAGTTTCTGTGGTTATGTGTTTTCACTTCTCCTGGGTACATAGCTAGGAACAGAACTGCTATCTGTGGATGGGCCTGAAAGATAGGATTTAAACCCTGGACTCTGGGTCTTCCAAACCCACACTGACTCCTACGGGGATGCCCCTGTCCTTGTCCTGTCCTGCAGGAGCTGTCCAAGCACCCTCTTGTGTTTCCAGAACTTTAAGAGTCTGTTGACTCCAATGAGCACCTCCCTGGCACAGATTTCTCATCAGAATTTTCCACCTGATGGGGTAGAAAGGACACCAACCATGGCGTTGGACCACTTGAGGTCAAATCCCACTTGTACCATGGTCGTTCAGTGCAGATTAGCCTTGGTCTGTGTGTTGTGGGGCAAACTCGGACTGGGAGCCACACATCTGGATTTTAATCCTGGCTTTGCCATTTATTCACAAGTGAGTGCAACCTTGGGCAAATTTCACAACTGCCCTAGTGCTGTTTGCTCATTTATAAAATGGGAATAGTTCACAATAACCAAGTTATGGAAACAGCCAAGATGCCCCACCACTGAGGAATGGATTAAGAAAATGTGGTATCTACACACAATGGAATTCTATGCAGCCATGAAGAAGAACAAAATGTTATCATTTGCTGGTAAATGGGTGGAATTGGAGAACATCATTCTGAGTGAGGTTAGCCTGGCCCAAAAGACCAAAAATCGTATGTTCTCCCTCATATGTGGACATTAGATCAAGGGTAAACACAACAAGGGGATTGGACTATGAGCACACAAGGGAGGGGTGAGGATAGGTAAGACACCTAAAAAAAACTAGCTAGCATTTGTTGCCCTCAATGCAGAGAAACTAAAGCAGATACCTTAAAAGCAACTGAGGCCAATAGGAAAAGGGGAACAGGTACTAGAGAAAAGGTTAGTTCAAGAAGAATTAACCTAGAAGGTAACACCCACGCACAGGAAATCAATGTGAGTCAATGCCCTGTATAGCTATCCTTATCTCAACCAGCAAAAACCCTTGTTCCTTCCTATTATTGCTTATACTCTCTCTACAACAAAATTAGAAATAAGGGCAAAATAGTTTCTGCTGGGTATTGAGGTGGGGGAGAGGGAGGGGGGTGTAGTGGGTGGTTAAGGGAGGGGGTGGGGGCAGGGGGGAGAAATGAACCAAGCCTTGTATGCACATATGAATAATAAAAGAAAAAGGAAAAAAATAAAATAAAATGGGAATAGTAATCCCTACTTGTCGGGGTGTTTGTGAGCATTAAATGGGATGAGCAGGTAGATGCTCAGCATAGAATAACATTACTAAATGGAGTACTTAGTATTATCATACCACAGCTAGCCTTTCACGGGAGAAGCCTGCACTTCCTCTGAGTAGGCCTGTTTCTTCAGCCTCTTGCAAAGGGCCCCCTCATCAGCTGCTGGTGCCCATGAAGCAGTTACATTGCAAACCATCACCTGCCGTTCACACTATCCCAATGGCATTTGATTTGGGGTACTTGTCTAAACTTCTCTGCTTTCTCCTCCTCCCAGTTGTCTCCTCATATGTAACCAGGAGCCAGATGGCCTGTGTGCCTGGTTGTTTTGGCTATTCTGGAGGGGGCAGGCCTCAGTCTTGGAGATGCACCCCCTACACACACACCGGAGGTCCCTGCATTTTCAGTGAGACCTCTCTGAACATCCTTCGTATGTGGTGAAGATCTGTTCAGCTATTTTGACAGGGAGTTCACTTAGTCCCAGGAAGGTTGGCCTTTGTGTATTGGCAGAGTGGAAGCACAGAAGGAGTTGGGAGTCAGAGGGCTCCTCTAGAGCTGTGCTCAAGTAGCTCTGTGTTGGGCTGCAGAGGAGTTCTGGGGAGGACAGAGCTCTGCCATCCACTAGGAACAGTTGGACCAGGGATGCTCAGAGGCCTTGTGATTGGCTGTGGGTGAGGAAGGCTCTGCTGCCTGCCAGGCCTGAGAGTGTGCCCTTGGGTTGGGTCCCTCTGGTGTTCTGGGCCACCCACCAGGAGCCCAGGGTCAGAATTTCTGTCTCTTGGGCCAGGACTGGCTCCAGCCCCGGGGCTCCACAAAAGGCCTCTGACAGGCTGCGGTTCCCTTGAGGGGCATGGCAGCCCCCAAGCTGCCTGGCCAGCTGCTGCCCTGCAGAGGAGAGGGAAGTTCTTATGCTCTCTGGGTCTGCCTTGTTTTCCCTCCTGAGGTGAAGGGCAGTGCAGGAGAGTCCAGTCCAAGCTTGAATGGCTGGAACCACGCTAGTCTTGAGAGAGGTCCTCCTTTGTGTGAGGTTCAAGCTACTCAGCCCTGTCGCTCCTGCTCTATGCCTGCTGGAAAGGCATTCAGTGACTTCTTAGGGACAGACCATTTGAAAAACATGCAGACTTTCCCTTCCCCCAGCAGGTAGTGGTGCACTCTTAGCAGGGAAAGATTAAAAACACAATAAGCCATAAGGAAAAGGAGCTCACCTGTCATCCAGTATCAGAGGGAATTTTTACATGGGTGGGGAGCATATACTTGCAGTAAGGTTTTCTATGTGTACATACACACGATTTAAAGTATACGTGGCTGGGCGCTGGGTGGCTCCACCTATAAGCCTAGCTACTCCAGAGGCAGAGATCAGGAGACTCCTTAGTTTGAAGCCAGCCCCAGCAAATAGTTCATGAGAGCCTATCTCGAAAACATCCTTCACAAAAAAGGGCTGGTGGAGTGGCTTAAGGTGTAGGCCCTGAATTCAAACCCTAGCACTACAAAAAAAAAAAAAAAGTATATGTGTGTGTGTGGGTTTCTTTTTAATCTAAGAAAGTAATATAAACTTAATGAGGCAAAAATCCCATTGCAAAAGCACATAAACGCATGCCTAGCATACCTCTGAGGGAAGCGAGAGCAGGCTCTGGTTTCACTGCACCTGGGGCAGGAGAACTGGGGACTGTTCCCCCTCTTCCTCCTTTTTTTTTCCTCTTAGCATTTTGAACCATGTGAATGTGGCATCTATTCAAAAAAAGATAGAGCTAATATTAAAAAACCCCAAGCCACCTCCCTCCATTCTCTCCTTGGCCTCACCTAGGATCATTATCAGCCATGTGCTTTGTATCTTTCCAGATCTTTCTGTATGCTCAACAATGAGCATTTCTTTGTATTAAAAACAACACATGGGATTATATTATATACTTTGTTCTAAAATGTACAAGATGGATGTAGACTTTTTAAAATGCTGGATGTTTTGGAGTTTTCTTTTGCCTCAGGTGCTTATTATAAAAATCAAAGATCACAGAATCAAATAAACAAAGGAAGGGAAAGTCCCAAACAGCACCATCTATTTCAGTCTTTTAAACACAGAGCCAAAAGTCTAAAAAGAGCCCCAGAAGAGTGAGGGCTGGGGCCCTCAGAGAGGGGAGGAGGAAGGGGGAGCCACAAAATGGGGGAGGGGGCTTTGGCTTTATCTGCTTGTCATACATGTTCTATAATGAAAATGCATTTTTGTATACTAATTAATTTTTTTAACAATATTCAATATTTTTAAAGATTTTTTTGGAGGTACAGGGGTTTGAACTCGGGTCCTCATGCATGCTGTACCTCTTGAACCATACTCCCAGCCCTTTTTGCATTAGTTATTTTTCAGATTGGGTCTTGCATTTTTTTGCCTGGGCCAGCCTGATCCTCCTTCTGACGCCTCTCATGTAGTTGGTATTACAGTGGTGTATTAGCATGTTGGGTTTTTGTTGTTATTGTTGAGATAGAGTCTTACTAACTTTTTGCCTGGGTTAGATTTGAACTCTGATCCTCTAATCTCAGTCTCCCCAGTAGGGGATTACAGGCTTTCAATACCATGCCCACCTTAAAAAATTTTTGGGGGGGGTTAGTATTAGGTTTTGAATTTAGGGCCTTGTGCTTGCTAGGCAGGTATTTTGCCACTTGAACCACACCACCAGCTCCCAGCTAAGAAATTTTAAAAAGGAAAAAAATTGAAAGACTATGTTCCCTATCTTTTCTCTTAAAAAAAAAAATAGAAAGATGAGGGGAAAAGTGGTAGGTTTAAGCCTTGTATTCTCACTGACAGATCTTCTCTCAGTGCACATTCTGTAACCACATACAAACACATACATATTTTTGTTACAGTGGAAATATGCTGTCTATTTTGGGTTGGTTTTTTTTTTTTTTGGCAGTACTGGAAATTGATGGTTTGGGGTTTTCAGTAAGAGTTTTATTGAGATATAATTTACATATTATGAAGTTTGCTTTTTTGGGGCAGGGCAGTGCTAAGATTGAACTCAGGGCCTTGCACATGCTAGGCAAGTGCTGTACTACTGGCCCACACCCCCAGCCCAGGTTTATCTTTCTGCACAGTTCAGTGGCTTTTAGCATATTCACAGGATCACGCAGCCATCACCATTGTCTAATTCCAGGACATTTTTGTTACCCCACAAGAAACCTCACACCATTAACATTGCACACCCCCCACCCCACTTCCTCCTTCCCCGGCTCTTGACTGTCATTGATGTACTTTCTGTCTTTGTGGATTGACCTGGGCTGGACACTTCATGTAAATGGAACTGTGCTGTGTGTGGCCTTCTGCGTCTGGCTTCACTGCTTGGTGTGATGTCCTCAAAGTGCGTCCATGCTATACCGTGTGTCAGGCTTTCATTCCTTTCCTGGCTGGATAGCTTTCCATTGCATGAACAGGCCACGTTTTGCTCCTCTGTTCCTTAGTTGGTGGCCATGTTTGGGTTATAGATTTTGTTTTGCAGACACTTGTTCTTATGAACTGGGTATCTCAGGGACTTTACATGTCATTGACTCTCATGATCCCTCAGTCCTTTCTGATGGCTTTACGTTACCTCACTATGCATGTAGGATGCTTGGGGTGTCTCAGTGCCTCTTGAGACCCATGGTTTGCCTCCCTGTGACTTTACTTACTTCCTCCAGAGAGCCAAATGGCAGAAGGGAGTTGTAGTCATCTAACCCCTGGCCCAGTTTTATAGATGAGACAATGGAATTGCGTGAAGAGGAAGGGGTTTCCCCAGTGAGTGAGAGCCCAAGAACCTCTCCCACCTGAGACAGCAGCCTTCCCACGCTGCTGGTGATGGTAGGTTCAGATCTGTAAGGCTGATGGTCTGACCAGACCCCACCTCGCTGCACCATGGAGAGTCTGCCTTTGAGCAGCCCACTGCAGGGCCCATATCCTGGTACCCAGACTCTTGTGAAGGCTCATTTTGGGGCTCCCATCCCCATTCCCCCTTTTCTTCTCCATTTTGAAAGATCCCAGTCTCCCCGCTCTTAGTACACCAGCCATATCAGTCTCCACTTCCTGCCTCATAAGCATCCCAAAAGGTCTCTAGGATCTGATTGACCTTTAATTTTATTTATTTATTTATTTATTTTGGCAGAACTGAGGTTTGAACTCGGCTTCACACTTGCAAAGCAGATGCTCTACCACTTGAACCACACCTCTAGTCCATTTTGTGTTGGTTATTTTGGAGATGGCGGGGCGGGGGGGAGGTGTCTTGCCAATTATTTGCTTGGGCTGGCCTAGAACTGTAGCTCCCAAGCAGCTAGGATTATAAGCATGAGCCACTAGCACCTGGCTTGATTGGGCTTTAAGATAGATTTAAATGCCTCTCCTGCCCCAATCTCTGGCTTTAGAATCACCTGGGAAGTTCTGTTATATCCTGATGCCTGACACCTATGTACCCCAGACTAATTATATCAGAATCTTTGGTCTGGGGCATCAGTATTTTTTTTAATCCTCCCAGGTAATCCTGATGTGTGCCCAGGTTGAGAACCACCGGGCTAGCTCCATGCTGTCCCTCATTATAGGCACATTTTCTCCTACTGAGTCTTTGGGACTTGATCAAGAATTATGTCAAGAATCGGTCCTAGAGCTGTGTGCCTGTGGCTTGTACCTGTAATCCTAGCTACCTGGGAGGCTGAGATCAGGAGGGTCATGGTTTGAGGCCAGCCCAGGCAAATAGTTCCAGAGACTCCATCTCTAAAATAACCAGAGTAAAATTGGTTGGAAGTGTGCCTCAAGCAGTAGAGTGCCTGCTTTGCAAGCATGAAGCCCTAAGTTCAAACCCCAGTCCCACCAAAAATTTTTAAAAAGTTAATAAATATTTAAAAAAAATCAGTCCTTCAGACCTAGGTTGGCGATGGATTTGCTGTGGGTCCTTGGACAAGTCCCTGCCCCTCTCCTTTTTGGTTTCAGGAAAATGGGCCTTGGACCCAGTCACTGGCTCTCACCTTCAAGGATGGAGTGTGAGAAGTGAGGGTTGAGCTGAGCATGTATCCATCACCTGGGGGTATTTCCAGAAATATAGCATCCCTGCCCTGCTTGCAAAGTCCAAGCAACTTCAGTGTGGTTTCATACACCGCCAGCACGAGTCACTCCTCTTCTGGGAGGAAGTGCTCTGTAGAATCTTGTGTCTCAGTGAATGACTTTTTTAAACAGCAACAAAATCCAGTACTGATACTGCAGCATTTCCTCTGATTCCCCGACACAGGGCTTGTGCCATTTGTAATCTTGCCAGCAGTACATGGGCGTTCTTGTTTCTCCACAGTGTCACCAATAGTATATACTGTCAAATGGTTTGGGTTTTTGCCAATCTCAGAGAAGTGGCTTAGTGTAGTTTTTATTGGAATTTCTCCACTGTGAGTGGGTTGAGCACCTTATAGTGCTAAGATCCATTTTTCTGTGATTTCCTGGGAACTCTTTCTATTTCTGTAGCCCTTCTTCCTATAGGTTTGTTGACCTTTAAATTCTGTGTTTATGGAGCTCTTTATATATTTAGAACACCAAGCCTTTCTCAGTGTTATGAACTACAAATCTCTTTCCCAATTTTTTATTTATGTTTTTATTTTCTTAAGGGTGTTTTCCCCCCATGCTTATGTAATCAAATCATTGATTTTTTTTTTTCCTCTAGAGATTGTGGAGTTTTCAATCCTTGTCATCATTCCCTTGTGATCGTTTCTGAGACCCCTGTGTAATTTTTTGATTTTTTGTATCCACATTCACTCCATCTATTAGTATTCATTTTGAATTCAAGTTCCCATGAAATGACAGTCCCTGTGAGGTGAAAATTTGCATGCAGACATTTAGGGAAGCATCCCCTTGGCTTTAACACCACCAGGGGTGAGGCAGAGGTAAAGTTGAATCATACCGACAGCCTCAGGGATCCCATGAGGAGCTCTGGAGGTCAAGTGGCCCTTTGGAGTTGAGGCAGGAGACATGGACTAGGCTTTAAATGAGGGCTCTGTCCGGGGAGAGCACAGGCCCTTAGAGAAGATGGCTTCCATCAGTTAATAGTCATCACTGGAAAGCTCATGAGCTTGGAGGTCTTTTATTTATTTATTTGTTTTTGAGAATGGAGTTTGAACTCATGACCTTTTTTTTTTTCAGCAGTACTGGGGTTTGAACTCAGGCCTACACATTTTGTGCAAAGGGTATTTTCGAGATAGGGTCTCTCGAACCTGATCTCTGCCTCCTGAGTAGCTAGGATTACAAGTGTGAGTCACTGGTGCCAAGCTGAACTCATGGCCTTATGCTTGCTAGGCAAGTGCTCTAACACTTGATTCATGCCCCAGCTCTTAAGGTCTTATCTGGGGAGTGAGGATCTCAGTCCTGAAGGGGGTTCTGGGCCAGGCACCATAGCAATCTCCCTGGCACCCTATCTGTCTCATTCACTGCTGTGTTCTCTACACCTGGCTGTGCCTGACAGGTGCTCAGGAAATGTCTGACAAATGAATGAAAGACAAATAAGAACAGAAACCCAGATTTCCAGCTCTTGGTCCAGGCCAACAGCTCACGATGTGGGTGGCACAGAGTGGGAGGAACCCTGGGTATGGGGGTTCAGAGTCATCTCCTAAAGTGCTCTGGCCTGCCCCCACTTTGCAGCTTGCTTGATGGTATTGAGGGCCATCTGGCTTGGCAGTGGGTGAGGGTCAAGGCCTGGACTTGGCTGGGTTGGGCTGGGGCCCTTATTGTGACTTCAGGCCTTGTGACTACTGTTGGGAGGTGCATCAGCTTTCAGTTCTGACTTTCTTCTCTCCCTGCAGCATTCCTTGAAGAAAAGAGGAACCCGCTCCCTGGGGAAGACAGATAAGAAGCCTTCTGCACAGGTACTGCCAAGCAGTCCCACAGCAGGTTGTGGTTTGAAGGCTGGAGCCTAACTCCATGTGGTGGGGGATCCCCAGAGGTGTCCAGCCCTCCCCAGCATCTACCCTGTCCTCCTCTGTTCAACTGCTCGTTTCACTGCTGACTTCCCAAAACCACCCTCCGAAGCGTGATTTTTACATACACAGACTCCCCCAAGACCAGCAATGGCTGACTTGCCAAACAGACACCTTGAACTTTGGGTCTGCCTCTTGATTGCCATATGATTGGGGCAAATCACTTCCAACTTTCTGCCCTCAGTTTCCCCATCTATCACTATCTTGTGGGTTTAAGAATTAGATAAAGTGCTCTGTGTTGCATGAGCCTGGCACCAAATACAGTGGTATTTTGATGCTAGTGGTCCCAGAATGCCGGGGTCTCATGCTCTTTTTATATATCATTTTCCAGGCGGGAAAAGTGTAGTAGGAATGGTGGTAGTAGCAGCAGCCACAGTCGTCCATCAGATTATCTCTTATAATTCCAGATTCCTAGGCTGTGGGTGGTGCTATGTCCTGGCTGCAATATCTATTTCCCTGCCTACTTTCTCTGGATCCCCAGCTCCTCATTGAGGGTTGGGCTGTGCCTGGTTCACACCTATGTCCCCAACACATAGTTAGTGCTCCCCCAAAATGCTGTCGTTGGTACCAAGCTGACACTAACCTTCCTGCGTCCCATCGGTCACCATGCCCATCTGGCTCTAGGAGGACAGTGCGGACCTGAAATGCCAGCTGCACTTTGCAAAGGAGGAGTCGGCCCTCATGTGCAAGAAGCTCACCAAGCTAGCCAAGGAGAACGACAGCATGAAGGAGGAGCTGCTCAAGTACCGCTCGCTCTATGGTGACCTGGACGCTGCCCTGTCCGCGGAGGAACTGGCGGACGCCCCTCACTCCAGGGAGACCGAGCTCAAGGTACACCTGAAGCTGGTGGAGGAAGAGGCCAACCTGCTTAGCCGCCGCATTGTGGAGCTGGAAGTGGAGAACCGGGGCCTGCGCGCCGAGATGGATGACATGAAGGATCACGGTGGCAGCTGCGGAGGGCCGGAGGCCCGGCTGGCCTTCTCTGTGCTGGGCAGCAGTGGTGGCGGCGAGTGTGGGGAGAGCCTGGCGGAGCTGCGGCGACACCTGCAGTTCGTGGAAGAGGAGGCCGAGCTGCTACGCCGCTCCTCCGCCGAGCTGGAGGACCAGAACAAGTTGTTGCTGAGCGAGCTGGCCAAGTACCGCTCCGAGCACGAGCTGGACGTGACGCTGTCGGAGGACAGCTGCTCGGTGCTGAGCGAGCCGTCGCAGGAGGAGCTGGCTGCGGCCAAGCTGCAGATCGGCGAGCTCAGCGGCAAAGTCAAGAAGCTGCAGTACGAGAACCGCGTGCTCCTCTCCAACCTGCAGCGCTGCGACCTCGCCTCCTGCCAGAGCACACGCCCCATGCTGGAGACGGACGCCGAGGCTGGGGACTCTGCCCAGTGTGTGCCCGCGCCGCTGAGCGAGGCCCACGAGCCCCACGCCGCCCGGCTCTGCAGGACCCGCGACACTGAGGCGCTGCCCGGGCTGCGGGAGCAGGCCATCCTGGTCAGTAAAGCCATTGATGTCCTGGTGGCTGATGCCAATGGCTTCTCGGCTGGCCTACGGCTGTGCCTGGACAACGAGTGTGCTGACTTTCGGCTGCATGAGGCCCCTGACAACAGTGAGGGGCCCAGGGACACTAAGCTTATCCATGCCATCCTGGTGCGGCTGAGCATGCTCCAGCAGGAGCTCAACACCTTCGCACGAAAGGCAGATGTGGTCCTGGGGGGCTCTGGCAAGGAGCAGCCAGAGCCCTTCTCCACGCTGCCCTCCTTGGGCTCCCAGGGACCCTCTAAAGAGATCATCCTAGCCAAGGACCTTGGCTCAGACTTCCAGGTAAGATGCCCAGTTTCTCATAGAAACTTTGTACTGAGCTGTCCAGGTGAGGGAAGGGCACAAAACACACATGCATAGCCTCACAAACTTTCCCACGGTGAATACACTTGTGTAATCATCACCCAGATGGTGACCAGCACCCTGGAGCCCCTGCTCATGCACCTGCTCTCACTATCCCCCTTCCCAAGGTCATCCCCTGTCTGAGGTTAGGTCAATTGAATCATACAGGACAGGCTGTCTCTGCCTGATTGCTTTCACTCAGCAGTCTGAGCCCAAGTTCTCTCCTCACTAGACAGGGGCCCATTGCTTGAGTGAATCACAGGTCACTTCTCATTTTCTATGGATAGATGCTGATGCTGAGGCCCTGTCTTTTTGCCAGGTTGCCCTTTCATCTTTTTCTTTTTTTTTATCCTTCCTTGCTGGGGATGGAACCCAGGGCCTTGCACATGGTAGACAAGTAAGTGCTCTATACCCTCCACTCCTTGTTTCTTTTCTTATCACTTTTGTAATTTTGTATTTTAAAATAAGTATTGTTTTTTAAAAGTCTTTGATCAGTTTCTCTGCAAAGGCAAGGCTCTCAGCTTTCTAAAGATAATGAACTTCCTTCCAGCCTTGATGTCTGTAAAATACTACTCAGAAAAATTAAAACGGCAAAAGCACTTGTCCAAAACACACACACACAAAAGGAAGGAAACAGAGAAAAAACAACTCTGCAAAAGAGTTTCAGAAGGGTTAGAGGTAAAAAACTGAAAAACTCCTTTTCTCCCACTTCTCATTGGTACCACTGTTGACAGTCTGCAGTAGCAGTGTTCAACACAGCAACACTGCCACACACGAGTGGGAGTGGAGCCCAGTGGGAGAGTGCTTGCCTAGTATGCACAAGGCCCTGGGTTCCATCCCCAGCACTGAAAAAACAAAGAGAAACAAAGAAAGAAGAAGGAGAAGGAGGGCAGGGAGGGGGGAAAAGAAGAAATTAAATAAAAATTAATAGGATCGAAAATTCAGTTTCTCATTTGCAATAGCCACATCTTAAGTGCCCAGTTGTCGCATATGTCATCTTGCATAGATCTAAACTATTTCATCTTTGCAATATGGCCTTCTAAATCTTTCCACATATACCCTCATGTTTTCTTCACCCAGATTGTTTCTGGTTGTACCCATGGTTACTATACAATATATTTTTCTCACTCACTCTATCCTTGGGCTGTGATGCTCTGTTTACTGTTCACACCCTTTTTGTGCTTAGTGCTGGAATGGTGGTTTTAAGCAAATCTTCAGTTAGGATTCCTGCTCCCAGGGCCCTTACTGTCCAGTGGGGAAGAAATCATTGAAATGTCAAGCCAGTAAATGTGAAATTAAAAACCCAGAGGAGAACTCTGAAGAAAAGGCACATGGTCTTAGGAACAAAGAATTTGGCCTATACACTGGGGACAGTTTAGAGGTGGAAGGAATACGGTGGAATGTGGCATGTCCAAAGGACTGAGCAAAGAGGCATGAGGCTAGACTGCAGACAGTGTCAGAAGGTTTCACCCTCATCCTGAAAGTAGAGCAGGCATCTTTCCATGTCTGTAGACAAATTTACTCTTTCTTTTTAACCATGACACAGTGATACTGTGCAGTAATTTCTTTAACTCATGTCCTATAGCTCTTGCTTGATCTGACTTTTTCTTTGTTATTGTTTGATGGGACTGGAGTTTGAACTCAGGGCTTCCCACTTGCAAAGCAGGCTCTCTACCACTTGAGCCACATCTCCAGTCCATTTTGCTCTGGTTATTTTGGAGATTGGTCTTGTGAACTCTTTGTTCAGGCTGGCCTCCAACTGTGATCCTCCTGATCCCAACTTCCTAAGTAACTAGGATTACAGGCATGATCCACCAACACTTGGCTTGATCTGGCTTAATTTTTTTTTTTTTAATTTTTTATGGTGCTTGCATGCATGGAACCCAGGGCCTTGCTCATGTTGGGCAAGTGCCCTACCACTGACCAACACCCCTAACCCTTTGATCTGGCTTCTTTTTTTAAACCAGCAGACAGCCCCATGTTGGGTCTCCTTCTTAGTTCTTCTTGAGGTGAGACCACACAGGTGGTAGGGCTGTCTCAGCAGGCTGTACACAGGACAGACATGCACAAATGAGTGTTTTCACACACTTACTTATCATTCATCTTTTCAATAAATGTTTATTGAGTGGTACTCCCAATCAAGTCTGAGTCTAGGCTGCAGAGGTGAATCCACCTGGGTAACGCCCCCATGTAGGTGGTCAAAGCCTCTTTTGGAGCCCAGAGGCTGCTTCTGGCATCCCGTGGGCATCTCCCCATAGTTTTGTTTATTCTCTTCTGCCTGTGCGTCTCGGTATAGCCGTCTGACTTTAGGGACCTGCCGGAATGGGAGCCCAGGATCCGAGAGGCCTTTCGCACTGGTGACTTGGACTCCAAGCCTGATCCCGGTAGGAGCTTCAGGTCTTACCGAGCTGAAGACAATGATTCCTATGCCTCTGAGGTAGGTCTAGCACTCAGGAGGTGGGGTAGGAGGAGAGTAGCTGTATCCCCCCGAAAAGCAACGTGATCCACGGAGGGTGATGATATGTTTTGTTCTGTTTTGTTTTAATGGTCCTGGGGCTTGAACTCAGGGCCTTCACCTTGAGCCACTCCATCAGCCCTATTTTTGTGAAGGGTTTTCAAGATAGGGTCTCAGGAACTATTTGCCTGGGCTGGCTTTGAACCACAATCCTCCTGATCTCTGCCTCCTGAGTTGCTAGGATTACAGGCGTGAGCCACCGGCATCTGGCAATGATACGGTTTTTGAGCATTCTATTTGATTCCAAGTTTCCTGGTAGCCAGGGCAAAAAGGAAAATAAGGAAGTTTGGCTTAATCAAAGGAAGTTGATTTCTTTTATCTGTACTAAATTCCATAGGGAATTCAATAATTTATGTCATTTCACGGAATACTAATTTATGTAGCAAGGGGGCTCCATGGTCAGGCTGTCTGGGTTCAATTGTAGACTCACTTTGTAATACTGGCTGTGAGATCTTGAATGAGTCACTTCACCTCCTTGAGTCTCAGCTTTCTCACCTATAAAATGAAGGCCCTGGCCTGGTGTGATGGCGCACTCCTGTAATCCTAACACTTGAGAGGCTGAGACAGGAGGATGGAGAGTTCCAGTCCCCTCACAGGGCTGGTGAAAGTCTTAGCTTCAGTTTGGTCCATTAGTGAGAATGAGGATGAAGACATATCACTTAGATTTAAGAAACCCCAGTACAAGGATCTTTTCTGCCAGTGTGGCTCCCAGTGTGGCTGTGTGACCATAGTGGCATTCCCACTGCTGGGCCCAGTTTTCCCTCTATATAAGATAGTAGGGTTAGACTTGCTAGGATTCTCTGATCCTTTAGGAATTCCTGTTGGAGCCCCTTCCAAGACTACTCATAAGCTCTTCAGCACTTGATCGTGAACCTGAAGCGGGAAAAGGCTCATGTGGATGGGGCCAGGTATCACTGAGACACCTCGTGTGGGAACTCTAGTGTGTGCCCAGCCTGTGTTCTGGCTTGTGAGTGTTCCTGAGAACAACTTTTTCAGAAGCCCCCTTCAAACAGAAGGATCAGACTCTCTAAGTGAGGTGGTTTGAGCTTCCTATTAGCCAGGGTATAAAAGGGGGGAAAAAGGGAGCTGGGATGTAGCTCAGTGGTAGAGAGTGTGTTTAACATGTGTAAGCCTTGAATTCAGTCTCCAGCACCCCAGAAAAAAGAAAGGTTGGAGATGGAGTTCAGTGGTAGACCACTTGCCTAGCATGCACAAGGCTCTAGGTTTGATTCTTTGCACTGAAAAGGAAAAAAAAGGGGAAAAAATGAGACACTTAGTAATGATTTTCTAAGAAAAGGGACAAAGCCTGTTTCTTTTACTTATAGAGAAGATTACTTCCTGGATGCAGTTCATTGTTTCCTTTGGCTACTCTTTATTGAGCAGTTATAACTGAAGCATTGGGTGGAACACTGAGTTCAAGGATAGGAGAGAGAGCAAAGCTTCTGATACAAAACAAGTGTATAAGACCTACCTTAAATCAGTGAGCCTCCCACAAAGTATCACTTTAGCTGGGCACCAGGCTCACGCCTGTAATCCTAGCTACTTAGGAGGCAGAGATCAGGAGAATTGCCGTTTGAAGCCAGCCTGGGGAAATAGTTCCTGAGACCTTATCATGAAAAACCCTTCACAAAAAAGGGCTGGTAGAGTGGCTCAAGGTGAAGGCCCTGAGTTCAAGCCCCAGTACTGCAAAAAAAAAAAAAAAAAAGTGTCACTTTATTGGTCACATAATGACTGATTTCTTTCAAGAGGGATATCTGCTATGCCTGGGACTGGCATTTCCTTTTGGTTGTTTTTGCTTTTCTGCTTAATACAGCAGCATAAATATAAACTTTGTGTGTGGGTGGCACTGGGGTTTGAACTCAGGGCCTTGCACTTGCTCGGCAGGTGCTTCACCACTTGAGCCCCTCCACCAGCCTTAATCTGTTTTTTGAGTGGGGTCTCACTGTATTGCCCAAGCTAGTCTTGAACTTGAGTGCTCAAGTGATCCTCCCAGTATGCCCAGCTGTCTTTCTTTTTTTGGGGGAGGGGGTTTGGGTACTGGAGATTGAACCCAGGGCTTTGAGCTTGCTAGGCAAGTGCTCTACCACTTGAGCCACATCCCCCAGCACTTTTTGTTTGTTTGTTTTATTTTTTTGTTTGAGATAAGGGCTCACTAACTTTGCCAGGGTTGGCCTTGAACTTTTGATCCTTTGTCTTCTGCTGTCCCACCCGCATATTGGCTGGCTAAAGTTATTTTACTGATGTATACCACACAAACAGACAAGGTCATGGGCCTGGGATGTGGCTCAGTGATAGAGTACTTTCCTAGCATGCATGAGACCCTGGGTTCAAGTCCCAGCTCTGCAAAAACAGAAGAAAAAAGTGTTTATGGCTTTTTACCAACTGGCCACTCCTGTGATGTAATTAAGCACCTCCAATAAACAGAGAGCATGATACCCCTAGAGTCCCCTGTGTTCCCTTCTAGTCACCATCTGGACTTTCAAAAAAACAGATTAATTTTGCTTATTTAGCTATAAATACTTTTAAACACCATTTCCCCAGAAAATGTAGAATTTTATTATTATTATTATTATTATTATTATTTTTGCAGTAGTGGGGATTGATCTTAGGACCTACTCTGCCACTTGAGCCACACTTCCAGGCCTTTGTGGGGAGGGCATTTTGGTGTTGATGTTGGGTCTCAATAACTTTGCCTGGCCTGCCCACCTCCTGCCAAGTAGCTTGAATTATAGGCATGTACCACCACCCCAGGCTATCTTTTTCTTTTGATCTGATTACATAGTCATTGTAAGCAACAAATAACTACAACAAAATCTCTAATCAACATTGCATAAAGATATAAAGAAGAAAGTCAAGATCCCAAGATGATCACATAGTTAACCACTGTTTACACTTAGTTTATTACATAATGATATACATATGACAAAGGACAGTACCCTTAATTATACAGTTGGGTGGACTTTTACATATATGGGCCCATTAAACACATGTTTTAACCCCATTATTTATCATTTAAATTGTTTCTAAATTTTTGCAATTATAAACAAGGAGACAGCTGGGTGTGGTGGCATGCACCTGTATTTCCACCTGCATGGGAGGGAGGCTGAAGCAAGAGGATCGCTTGAGCCCAGGATTTCAAGGCTTAGACCACAAAGAGAAACCCTTCTTAAAAATTAATTAAACAGCCGGGTGCCAGTGGCTCACACCTGTGATCCTAGCTCCTCAGGAGACAGAGATCAGGAGGATCATGATTCGAAGCCAGCGTGGGCAAATACTTCCTGAGACTCTGTCTGAAAATACCCAACACAAAAAAGGGCTGGTAGAGTTGTTCAAGTGGTAGAGCACCTGCTTTCAAGCCTGAGGCCCTGAGTTCAAACTCAGTCCCACTAAAAAAAAAAGCAAATAAAAAATAAGCAATGAGACTATGAACATATTTGTGAATCAAACATAATTTTCTGCCTCTTGGTACTTACCACAGGCTGTGTTTTTGTATTGACTATATAGAAAGAGGAGGCAAAGTAAACCTACCCTATATACACCTCAGCCTAGGCCCTATGCCTGGTCTGAATTGTGAGTGATGAGACATGGAATGGGGTTTAAAAAAATACTTAATTTTCATAATAACTTTTTTCATATGAATTTCAGAGAGAAATTATGTTGAAATCAAAACAGTAGTTAGATTTGATTTATACTGTTTTATTTAATCCACACAACAGCTCACTGAGGCAGGGCCAGCCATTCTGGCTGATTTTGTACTTGAGGGACATTTGGGTCCAGCTTACTGTTGATCCTCTATCATGTCCACCCTTGGATCCCCCTCTCCTTGTCTGTCCCCTGTGCCCACCACAGATCAAGGAGCTGCAATTGGTGCTGGCCGAGGCCCATGACAGCCTCCGGGGCCTGCAAGAGCAGCTGTCACAGGAGCGGCAGCTGCGCAAGGAGGAGGCCGACAACTTCAACCAGAAAATGGTCCAGGTGAGTGATGCTGAGGCGTCCTGCACCTACTCCAACTTCTCCCAGAACTGAAGACAGAGGGTTAGGGGTGTATCTCAGAGGTAGAGTTCTTGCCCAGCATGTGAGAGGCCCTCGATTCCATCCCAGCCCCACAAAAACAAGCAAACCAAACACCTGAAAGCAGGATCCCTAGTTCCTAGAAGGTGAGTGTCTGAGGAAACCCAAGTCTTCTAGCCCTTCTACCCTGTACCACTCATCAGCTTTACTGGGCTGGAGTCCTGGACTTTGCCATTGGCCACTTGCTTGGCCTTGGATCCATTCTGTTTCCTCCTAGGGCCTCAGTTTCCCATCTCTGACATGGTGCCCCCATCAGGCCTGTCTGGCATCCATCTGATAGTTCTGTGATAGCATTTATTAAACCTTACTGTATACCAGGCCTGTGTAACACACTTTCCACACTTTCCTTAAGGCTATCTTCATTTTACAGATGGGGAATTCGAGGCCCAAAGAGCTGGAGTTCTGGACTCAGGGCTGCACAGTGCAGGTCTCTGGCTCTCTTAGCCATGATCCAAGCTGCTTCCTAGGATATTGGGTATTCACCAGAGCCTTCCATGAGCCCAGCCTGCTTTTGCTCTCCCTGTGGGTCAAACACCTCCCCCCCAACCACCACCATCACTCATCCTCACAGGTCCCTCATTCAGCATGAGTTCATGGAAAGTATCTAGTGCTCAGTATGTAGTGTTTTTAGTCAGACAGAGCTGAGTTCAAATCCCACACAGAGCTGGGTTCAAATCCTATCTCCTTCACTGATTCATGACTGTGGCACCTGCTGCTTTTGTGAGTTCCTCTTCCCTGATAGAATGGGCTGCTAGTGGTGGAGTCCTGGAAGTAATCACCAGCAGGCACTTCCCAGTTTTCCCCCCTGCCCTGGGGAAATGGAATTATCTTGGCCTGGAATGAGTGAAGAGAAGGGAATACTGAGCTGGCCTGGCTCAAACTGGCATCCCCACAGCTGAAGGAGGACCAGCAGAGGGCACTGCTGAGGCGGGAGTTCGAGCTGCAGAGTCTGAGCCTGCAGAGAAGGCTGGAGCAGAAGTTCTGGAGCCAGGAGAAGAACACGCTGGTGCAGGAGTCCCAGCAGTTCAAGCATAACTTCCTGCTGCTCTTCATGAAGCTCAGGTGGTTCCTGAAGCGCTGGCGGCAGGGCAAAGTCTTGCCCAGTGAGGGGGATGACTTCCTGGAGGTAAGCTTGGGTCTGGGTTCAGGACTGGGGGGCTGAGAGGGACACAACACTTCATGCTACTATTGGCATGTTTGTAGGGTAGTTCTGGTGTGAGCTTGGGATGTTCCTTCAGACCCTGCTGGGGCTATTTGATGTCCTCATTGTGTGTACCATGTTCTTTCTAAGTCCTGAATCACAAACATGTCTGGGGCAGGGGATGGCCTAGTGGTAGATGGGTGCCTAGCATGTGCTGGGGCTATCACTAGCATCAAAAAGCAAACAAACAAATGCTAGGGCCCAAGGATTTCAGAGGAGGAATTGCATACCTGTCTATGTACAGATCAAGAGACTTCGTAAGGGTCATTGTGACCAGTGTTGGGATTAGGGTGTTGATTCCTGCAGACCCGCTCACCACATGCTTCCTTTCCTGGATGTGTGACATCTGGACCTCTTCTCCCTTTGGTTTCTAGGACACCATGCTCTTGGTTTTCCTTCCACCTCCCTGTTCCTTATCTCCCTGACCTCACCTGGTTTTCCTTTGGCAGTGCCTGATCTCCTTGCCCACACCCTCGCCTTCCCACAAGGCATCTTGTATTCAGAAGGGCACCAGGGGCAGTATGTAGCTCCTGTTCTGTGTGGACACGCCCTGCAGTTATTCAGTATGGGCTGGACTGCCACCCCCTAGTGTGTCTCCACACAGCAGCCCAAGTGAGCTGTTGAAACTGAAAGTCAGCTTGGTGTCACTCCTTGGCTCACAGTTCTCCCATGTTTCTCATTTTCCCCAGCATCAAAGCCAAGTCCCTAATTACTCATACCTCTCTCACTTCCTCCCTGACTTTCTTGCTATTCCTCAGACAGCCATTCTGCCCCTTCAGGGCCTTTGCATGTGCTGTTTCCTCTCCCAGGAGTTCTCTTCCAGGTGTTCCCATGACTCACTTACTTATCTCCTTCAGGACTTTGCCCAAGTGTCACCTTCTCTGTCCACCTCTGTTGATCGCTCACATGTAACACATCCTCACTTCTTTCCTGTCTCCTTTCCTCCTGCCACTATGTGACATTCTATCTATCTAACAACACTTCATACCTTTCACTTATTTGTCTGTTTTCCTTCTACTGGAATATACAAGGTCTGGGGCCAGGGTTTTTGTCTGTCCTGCTCACTGATGTGTCTCCAGCTCCTAGCACAGGGTAGGTGATAGGTGTTCAAGGAATCATTGTTGAGTGGACAAATGAGTGAGTGAGTGATGAATGAACAAATGATGGATCAGCACTGCAGTCAGGTGGCTTCTGTCTTCTTCACTCCCATCCTCATCTCTTGGGAGGGGCTGGACTCCAGCCCAGAATCCATCAGCAACATATCCTCCCTCCCAGGAAGGGTCACTTCCAACCACCAAACCTCCAGTCACCATTCCCCACCACCACAGTGGGTTCTTTGGCCTCTTTGTTCCAACCACAGTGCTAACCTGGCCCAGGCTGTCACCATGGTTACTTGTGGGTGACTCTCAGGAATACCTCCTGGTCCTTGGGGGCAGAAAAGGGACTTCCAGTTGTGCTTCTCAGCCCAGACAGTGCCCAGGAGTTGAAGTTAAGATCTGGGAAGTCGTGCTGGCTATGAACTCCTCCCCTCTTCCTTCGTCCATAGCTGTTCAGGGCTACTAGCCAGTGTCCCCTCTTCCTGACAGCTGAGCCCCATGTGTGACATCTTCCACCCCCTGTTGAGTGTGGTTTTTAAACACAGGTAAACAGCATGAAGGAACTGTATCTGCTTATGGAGGAAGAGGAGATAAATGCCCAGCATCCAGATAACAAGGCCTGCACGGGGGACAGCTGGACCCAGAACACGGTGCGACCCCACCCTTCCCTGGTCCTGCCTTACCCATTCCCTCCATCAATCTGTGATCACTTCCTGTTGCCTTCTAATGCCAGATCTGCACTGGGCACTGGGCCTGCAGAAGATTACTGCCTGGTCACTGGCCCCCAGTTGCTCAGTGCTATGAGGTACATAAGTTATTTCAGGACATGGACAAAATGCCAGAAGTGACAGATGAACTGTGAGGTCATAGGCAGGAGAGCAGTTAATTCTATTTGAAGCTGGGCATGGTGGCTCATACCTATAAATCCAGGAACTTGGGAGGCAGAGATTGTGAGGATTAAGGTTTGAGGTCAGGTCAGGCAAAAGTTAATGAGACCCCCATCTCCAATAAGCTGGATAGTGGTGCTCACCTGCAATCCCAGCTACAAGGGAGGCATAGCAAAAGGATAACAGTCCAAGGTTGAGCCTAGGTAAAAACATGATACTTTATCTG
Organism: Castor canadensis; assembly: GCF_047511655.1. Taxonomy (NCBI): domain Eukaryota; kingdom Metazoa; phylum Chordata; class Mammalia; order Rodentia; family Castoridae; genus Castor; species Castor canadensis. The sequence goes on along the minus strand of NC_133390.1, from coordinate 160,384,063 downwards.
AAAAATAAAGGGCTTGGGGGTGTGGCTCAAGTAGTAAAGCATCTGCCTAGCAAGTGCAAGGGCCTGAGTTCAGTACCTTGAAATAAACAAAACAACAACAAAAAGAGGCTGGGGATGTAGCTCAGTGATAGAATGCTTGCCTGGACTGTATGTTCAAGATCCTGGGTTCCATCCCCAGCACTGAAAAATAATTCTATTTAGAGGATAGGGGTCAGTATCATAGAGGTTTTGAAGGATGAATAGGAGCTCGATAATAGAGTATAGAAAATAGACCTAGAGGACTGTGTGTGCAGAAGTGCAAGGGGGCTGGCAGAGTGACTCAAGTGGTAGCGTGCCTGTCTAGCAAGTGTGTGGCCCTGAGTTAAACCCCAGTACCATCACAAAAAAAAAAAACAAAAAACAAAAAACAAAATGTGGCAAGGCATTCTGGGACTGCCTGTGGATTGGGATGTGCATAGGGGCGTAATTCCATCAAGCTAGGGTCATAGGAAGAGGGGCCTCTATGGTCTGGATTAAGAACTCAAATCAGGGTGAATGGAGGAATACAATGAATATATTTTAATTTAAAAAAAAGTAAAAAAAAAAGAACTCAAGTCGTGCCAGAGGTCAGTGGGGTCAAGAGACAGGAGCTGGAATGGAGCAGTTAGTGCGGCTCCATGGAGGCCTGGCTGGGGCAGAGGCAGGTCCTGAGCAAGGAGGGAGACCTGTGGCCTGTATTATTCAGCTGGATCCTGGGAGAACAGATATTGCTGCAATGGTAGGAGTCCTGGTTTAATGTGAGGCTGGCACTTGGGCCAGCCTAAGAGGCAGCCAGGACAGGGCAGGGTCCCAGCTGTTCTCCCTGGTGAAGCCCCTGACCCAGGCCTTGCCCCATCTACAGCCCAGTGAGGACATCAAGACGCTGGCTGACATGAAGGTGACGCTGAAGGAGCTGTGCTGGCTGCTCCGGGACGAGCGCCGAGGTCTGACCGAGCTTCAGCAGCAGTTTGCCAAGGCCAAGGCCACCTGGGAGACTGAGCGGGCTGAGCTCAAGAGCCATGCTGCCCAGGTGAGTCCCTATCTGGCAGAGACATTGTCCTCCTTGTTCTCCCAAGCCCTTAGCAGTAGCTCTGAGTGCAGGGTGCCCAAGCCTTGCTCCTGGAGGCTTAGGAACCATGTCACTTCACCTGTGGCCCAGAGAAGGGAAGAGACTTGTCTAGAATAACATAGCAAGATCTTCAGAGACAGTGGGGAGCAGGAGACAGTGGACATTGCAAGAAGTGGAGGCTGGGCAGGTACTTCTCCTGCACTGTGGGCTCATAGGTGAGGCTGGAATGCTTCCAGGCCTGCTCATGCACCTGTCCCATATGTCTGAACTCCCATGATTTGCTGTCCCCATTTGTTCCTTCCTGTCCTCATAGGAGCCCCCCAGCTCCTGCTGCCTGGCTCTGTTCTTCTCCCCTACTCAAATCCATCTGACTGAAGAGACCTTAACCAGGATCTCTGGGAGCTTGGTGTGTGCTGTGTACCTGGGAGCAGTTGCTGCCCCACTCTGGTCTGAAAAATGAGAAAGTCGTCACCTAGTTCAGGAAGGCTCTGAATCCATGGCTCTTCTGGCCCTCCTTTGCCTCAGGTTGCCTTCTGGGCATCACTGGCCCTGGGTAGTTGTACTCAGTGATCTCCACTGGACAGATGACAAAGCAAGCACAGAGCAGTTCAATCTTTCTCCAGTGTCACCAGTCCATAAGCGGCAGACCTGGCATTGAATGTCTCCTCCCTGCCACTCCAAGGCCTGGCTCAGGAAAACCATTATGCTGTAGTGATTCTGTGCCCATGTGTGATGTGACTGCAGGTGCACCTGTGTGTGTGTTATCCTGCTGGTGCCCAGCTGGTTCTGTGCAGCGCAGAGTGCTGGGGCTGCCCAGGGCGCTTCTTTTTGCAGATAGAGCTGAAGGCTGGGAAGGGTGCCCTGCAGAGGGAGCGGGAGGAGCAGCAGCACCTCCTGGCTGAGTCCTACAGTGCAGTCATGGAGCTGACGCGCCAGCTGCAGGTCAGCGAGCGCAACTGGAGCCAGGAGAAGCTGCAGCTTCTGGAGCGGCTTCAGGGTGAGAAGCAGCGAGTGGAGCAGCAGGTGAAGGATCTCCAGAACCGCCTCAGCCAGGTGAGCCCGGCTCCAGCCTGTGCTTGTTTAACTACAGGGAAAATGTCTAGAAGTAGTGTCTCCTGCAGGTATAGCTGGATCCGGGAGCTCAGAGATTGCAGTCAGAACGAGGTCTTTCTGTCTCAATCTCTCCAGCCCATTTTTTTCTGTATTAGCTTTAATCTTTAAGCAACTGATCTCCAAAATATGGCCATGGTTAGTTTCATGCTCATATTTTATAGTTTGGCAATTACAAGGGGAAGAGTACCATTTCCACAAGGTTCTGATTGGCCAAGTATGAGTCATGTGCTCAATCCTTGGGCCTACTAAAACTCAGGAGCCAAGAGTGATTCCCATGGGAGTCCTCTGACTAAGTGTGTGTGTGTGTGTGTGTGGGCAGGGGGTGGGGTGGGAATGAAAAGCTGTCATTAACCATTGCCCCCTCTACAGTTCCCATCATGCACCCACCCTTCTTTTATTTCTATGTTCATGCCAGCAGTCAGGGCTTCATCTTATATAAGACTCAAGTATTACAAAAGCATATTCTAGCCAGCTCCCTCCCTTTCTCCCACCATGTTTTGTTTGGTTGGTTTTTATCATTGATTAAATCATAATGTATGTGTTATTTATACTTTGCCTCTTTTGTGGGAGCCTCATTCAGTTCAGCTGATGCTGCCCTTCCTAGTATGGGGTCTCCACAGTTATGATTCCATGTTGACAAAATCTGAATTGTTTCCACTTTTCCCTTTCTAACATAGTGCCCTAGGCTGAGCATGGTGGTACATGTTTGTGGTCCCGGATAGTCAAGTCTGAGGCCAGCCTGGTCGAAAGCGAAAGTCTTTTCTCCATTTCCTACATCAGGAACAGGAAATGTTTCTCCCATTTACCTCCCACTTCTCCCTACTTTTATGTTCTTATACTAAAATAAGTCTTTGCTAAAACTTCAAAGAACAAAAAGTGAAAGACCCTACCTAAAAAACAAACTAAAAGGAAAAAAAAAAAAAAAAAAGGCTGGTGTGTGTGCCATAGTGGTAGAGTTTCTGCCTAGCGAGCTTGAGGTCCTGAGTTCAAACTCCAGAAACTACAAAAAACAAAAAAACAAAAACACCTAATACATATGTAGCAGTGGGTTTCCTCACATGCCACCTGGAGGTAATAGAGCTCCAGGAGGGGCAGGAAACAGAGGGCACCTCAGGGCTCAACAGGAAGGAATCTTGATAATTGGGGTCCCTAGGTTTCAGGTTTGCTGCCATGAGGTGATATAGCTGCTGCCTGGTTGGTCTAGCTGTGTGTGACTTGTTACTGTGTCAGATGCAATGACATTCCTAGGATGTCTGCAAATAGTTGCTTGTATTATCATTTTCCAAGTCCACCTTGTGGGTGGCTCAAAGCTGCTACCTGCTAAGAAGCCTGGTCCATGATGAGGGTCCTCCAGACTGCAGAGTGGAGCCTGCGAGAGGCCCTGCTCAGAGCTGTCCTCGCCCACCAGCTGTGTCCATCACTGATGCACTGTCTTTCCCTCACTCAGCTTCAGAAGGCTGCTGAGCCCTGGGTCCTGAAACACGCAGACCTGGAGAAGCAGGACAACAGCTGGAAAGAGGTGAGAATGTCACTGCCACCATGTTCTCTTGACTCCTGGGTAGGCTGAAAGTTCCCTACTGCGGGGACATGACAGGGTCCCACAGGCACACTCCTGCACCCTAGGCTTCTCTGGGGGCACTACCCCATGGCTCCTACCCATGGTTTGAGATTCGGGAAGGGGCTTCTGCTAGGGCCATCCTTTCATGCCAGGAAGAAACCCCAGGCCTCTCTTGGATATCAGGGCCTCTACAAAGCTGTGTGACTACGGATGAGTCACTCCCTTTCTTTGGGCGCCATTTGCCTCATTGGTGAACGAGAATCAACATTCTGCCCAGGCAGAGCCTTGGGTGTAAGTTTGCATGCACGGTTCACACTGTCTTTACAGCAACTTGCTGGATAACTGTGTCGTGCCCAGGCCCTTCACGCCCAGTGTTTCATCACCATGGCAGCCTGGGAAAGCGGTGTGTCATTCAGGAGACCAAGTTGCAAACAGCAAACACCAATCCTGGGGAACTGAGGCTGGAGGATTTTATTGGGTGCTCACAGGGCTGGTGATGCAGTTCTGATAGCTATGGACATCCTGGGGGCTGGGCCTCTAGAACCAAGGTGGGACAAGCCCAGAGCAGGAGCTGCATGGTCACTGCTGTCACCACAACTGAGCAGCTGGCCATGGGGTGCTTCGTTACTGCCACCACACGTGGAGTAAGTTCTAAATGGACTGTCTTTTCCTTGGAGTCACTGTAGCCGCTCCAGTTGGCCCAGCCTGTATCACTTTCCTATTGTGCTCGGGTGTTAGAAGCAGTGGGTCCAGAAACTGACCAGTGGGCGTTCTAGCTGTTGCTGACGTCATCCTGCTCTCCAATGGAGGAGACTCAGGATTGGGGGGCCGGGCTCCCCCACCACACTGCCCTGATGTCACTTTCCTTTGGTGCCCTGATGGCCAGAACTGACCCTTCCTGTCTCCTCTTCCACAGACGCGCAGCGAGAAGATCCACGACAAGGAGGCTGGGTCTGAAGCCGAACTTGGGGGAACTGGCTTAAAGAGGTGCCCCGCCCACAGCCCCGCCCATGACCCGGCCCCGCCCCTTTGCCTGTCTTGTCTCCCTGCCCCTCATCAGAGTTGGGAGAGCACCCAGATGTGGTTTCTGTGAGTCTCTCAGGAGCTGGAAAGCCTGGGGCAATAGGGATCCCACCCTTCAACTTAACGTTTCTTGATTTGACGCTGGACATGGAAACTTGGGCCCCCAGATTAGCCTCGTATCCTCACTGGCAAGGAAACTGGTAGCCTCTTTTGGTACTTTTTTCTCCTGTCTCTAGAGTCAGGATCGTCGTCATGGACACCCATTCCTGGAGTTATTGAGCAACACCCATTGAGCCCAGCCCTGTGCATGTCGCCTTCAGGAAACCTAGAAAAGGAGGGAGGGAAACCGAATCCCATGGGAGTAACCCAGAAGCAAGGGGGACTGCGGTGGGAGTCGACACTGAAGCTAAGGGGCCCTGTTCCAATTCCACCTGTGCCATTTCTAGAGCTATGACCTTGGGCTCCCCCCTCTCTAGCTGGATAATAGAAGCTGCCCTCTAGAGCTGTTGGAGTGACTGGCATGTGCAAACTCCCACCTACCTGCCTTAACTCCTTCAGACGATATGCACCCCGTCTGTGCTGGATTATTTATGTATTTATTTATTTATTGGCAGGGTCTCACTCTATAGCCCAGGCTGGCCTTGAACTGGCAGTTTTCCTGCCTCAGACTCCTGAGTGCTGGAATTACATACATGGACCACCATGCCTGGCTCTGTGCTAGATTTCATGACATTTAAGTTTGGGTTCCCCCAGAAACAAGCCCTGAGACAAGGACTTATGGGTCAATGGTTTATTTGGGAGAGGATTACAGGAAATATCTGAAAGTGAGACACAGAAGGCAAAGCAGATAGTCAAGGGAGTTACAATCAGGTGACTTTGTGGGCAACTGCAGCTCAGGCTTATTGAGGAATTCTGGGATGCAGGAGAAAATGTGCCACTCAGAGTCACCCTATCAGAGGGACAAGGAGGCTGGGGTGTTTGCCAAATCCTGCCATTGATTGTTGGAGGTTTTGTTTAGGAGCTACTCCCTGTGCTGTTTGTAGTCTCTGTCTAGAGGTCAAGTACAACCTCATAGCTGTCAGGTAGTGAACAGCAGGTGTTGGGAGCCTGCAGTTTAGTGTGTAGGTGGGAGTGTGGAGAGGGGGTGGGGAAGGCACCAAAATGTTATCTACTAGAAGTGAACAAGGCCGGCCTGGTCCAAGCAAATAGGCTCCAGAAGTAGACCAGAGTGTGTGCTTGGTGTATGCAGTCTTCCATGAATCTTTCTTTTCCTCCTCTGCTCTTCTCAGGACCAAGTCTGTTTCCTCCATGTCTGAGTTCGAAAGCTTGCTGGACTGTTCCCCTTACCTTGCTGGTGGAGATGCCCGGGGCAAGAAGCTGCCCAACAGCCCTGCCTTTACTTTCGTTGGTAGCGAGCCGGTGGAGCCAGAAAAAGACACCAAGGAAAAGCCTGGGCTCCTACCACGGGGCTGCAGCCGCCTGGGCTCCCTGGCCTGCCAGGACCCTGCAGGGAAGCAGATGCAACGCAGCTATACAGCTCCGGACAAGACAGGCATCCGCGTCTACTACAGCCCCCCAGTGGCCCGACGCCTGGGTGTCCCTGTGGTCCATGACAAGGAGGGCAAGGTCCTCATTGAACCTGGCTTTCTCTTCACCACAGCCAAACCCAAAGAGTCAACTGAGGCCGATGGGCTGGCTGACAGCGCCTATGGCCGGTGGCTCTGCAATTTCTCCCGGCAGCGCCTGGATGGAGGCTCTGGGGGCAGCCCATCTGCGGCTGGGCCTGCCTTTCCAGCGGCCCTGCATGACTTTGAGATGTCAGGCAACATGAGCGATGACATGAAGGAGATCACCAATTGTGTGCGACAGGCCATGCGCTCGGGCTCGCTGGAGAGGAAAGTGAAGAGTACATCCAGCCAGACGGTGGGCCTGGCCAGCGTGGGGACGCAGACCATCCGCACGGTCAGTGTGGGCCTGCAGACTGACCCACCACGCAGCAGCCTCCACGGCAAGAGCTGGTCACCCCGCAGCTCCTCGCTTGTGTCGGTGCGCAGCAAGCAGATCTCCTCCTCCCTGGACAAGGTCCACTCGCGCATCGAACGGCCCTGCTGCTCCCCGAAGTACGGCTCACCAAAGCTGCAGAGGCGATCCGTGTCTAAGCTGGATAACACCAAGGACCGCAGCCTGTGGAACCTGCACCAGGGCAAGCAGAATGGCTCAGCGTGGGCCCGTTCTACCACCACACGGGACAGCCCCGTGCTGAGGAACATCAACGATGGGCTGTCCAGCCTCTTCAGTGTGGTGGAGCATTCAGGGAGCACTGAGTCTGTCTGGAAACTGGGCATGTCTGAGGCCCGGGTCAAGCCCGAGCCTCCTAAGTACGGCCTCGTGCAGGAGTTCTTCCGTAATGTGTGTGGCCGGGCACCAAGCCCTACCTCGGTGGTGGGAGAGGAGAGCTCTAAGAAGCCAGAGCCCCTCTCACCTGCCAGCTACCATCAGCCAGAGGGCGTGATCAGGATCCTGAACAAGAAGGCAGCCAAGTCAGGCTGCAGCGAGGAGGCCAGACCCACCATCGCTCTCCAGGTGGGGAAGGATGGTGTCCTTCGGGATGGAGACGGAGCCTCTGTCCTTCCCAATGAGGTAGTGGGTGGACTTTGCCCTTTTCCTTGTGAGGGGGATTGGCTTAAAAAGATTCAGCTCTTTTCTTTCTTCCTTTTTTTTTCGTGGTATTAGGGTTTGAACTCAAGGCTTTGCACTTCCTAGGCAGGTGCTTTGCCACCTGAGCCATGCATGCCACCAGATCTTTTTTGCTTGAATTATTTTTCAGATAGGATCTCACGTTTTTGCCTGGGATGGCCTCAGCTGGGATTATAGGCACGAGCCACCATGCCTGGATTTAGGTTCAAACTCTTGGTGGTTAAACTTGAGGAATACAGCCATGTGTCTCCAAAGTTTTTAATGGAGGTCTGGTATGGGGCTGGAAGTCCCAGACCTGGAACAACATACACTTGGTGGTTAGATAGTATGAGTGCCATAGAACAGTGAGTGTGGCTTAATTGGCTGCTTTCTCAGAACACTGCATGATCACCAGCACCTGCTTCAGGGGAGGGGCATGCCTGCTGCTCTCTTGCCCTCGTTGGTAACAAGCTGAGCATCTCACTGGGCCGTGAGAGCCAGTCATATACATTCTGTATTTAGTAATATCGCCTTGGTACATTCAGGAGGCTTGACACCAGAAAAATTAGCAAAACTACAATCAGGGCTCCTCCCCCTCACTGCTAGAAAGCTGGAAATTAAACATAAACCAGCCTGCCACGTCCCCCACCCCAGCAAGGCTTCTCACCCATGTGCTCACATTGTTTCAGTGACTGTTTGCTGCAAACCCCACTCCTGGTAGCAATTCTGATGAGGTAGAAATTATTTGAATGTTATTAAAGAAATGCATGTAAGTTAGCATTGCAGAAGGGGAAAAAAGGTCTCAAGGTTGATGGAGCAGTTTATGGAACCCAAGAGCAGAGTCCAGGCTTTGGCAGATTCTCCCTGTCTCCTTTCTCTTGAGTTTTATTTTTTCTTGTGTCCTCGTCCTCCTTCTCAGTCTTTCTGTTGCATTTCCATAAAGCCCAGGTGGGCTGTTCCAGCTCTGGTTTTCTTCCTTTCTTCCTTCTCTCCCTCTCTTCCTCCCTCCCTCCCTTCGCTCCTTCCTTCCTTCCTCTCTTTCTTTCATTTGGTGGTACTGGGGTTGACCTCAGGGCCTCCTACTTGCTAGGCAGGTGCTCTACCACTTGAGCCTTTTTTTTTTTTTTTTTGTGGGGAAATTGAGGTTTGAACTCAGGGCTTTATACTTGCAAAGCAGGTGCTATACCACTTGAACCATACCTCTAGTCCCTTTTGCTCTGGTTATTTTTGGAGATGAGGTCTCATGAACTATTTGCCCGGGCTGGCTTCAAACCTTGATCCTCCTGATCTCAGCCTCCTTAAGTAGCTAGGATTACGGACATGAGCCACTGACCCCTGATGCTCCCAGCCCTTTTTGCATTGGTTGTTTTTGAGATAGGATCTCACTTTATGACTGGGCAGGCCTGGACCACAATCCTAGTCCTTGAGCTTCTCCGTGTAGCTGGAGTGACCGTGCCCCACCATTGCTTGAAATGAATCTCTCAAACATTTTCACCAAGATGACCTCAAATCATGATCCTCCTAATCTCTACCTCCTGAGAAGCTGGGATTAACAGGTTCTACTGTGCGTGGGCTCCAGCTCTGGTTCTATAACCTCTTCAGTTCAAGAACTTAAGAAACACTGACTCAAATCCCTGTCTTGATCCCATATTTTTGGGAGAGAGAAAGAAATTCTGATTGGTTCAGCTTAGGTGAATTGTACCCCCTTAGTCTAGTCAGCTGTGGCCAGGGGGAGTCCCTGTGGTCTGCTGTGGACTCAGCAAGGGCTGTAGGTTGGGGGCACAGGGAAGTGAGGAGGGCTGTGTGAGGGATGGACTGAGATTGACTCCAAAGGTCTGCTTCCCTATTACTTTATGTTTACATAGGCAGTTTCTCATTTCTATGGTTAATAGTGCTGTGGCGAGCAGCTTGATGCAAAAACATTTCTGTACATTTCAGATTATTTCATTAAGTTTGAGTTGACTATAATTTTTTTTTTGTGGGACTGGGGTTAATGGTTTAGTCCAGTCTAAAAACTGGCAGCCTGTGACACAGAAAGTACCCATGTTTCAATTTAAGTGTACAGGCAGGAAAAAATCCAGTATCCCACTCTAAAGGCATGAAGATTTCACTTTTTGTTCTACTTAACCCTTCATCTGATTGGATGAAGCCTTAGTCTACCAATTTAAATGTTAGTCTTATCCAAAACACCCTCACAGAAATTGCCCAGAATAATATTCAACCTGATGTCTGGGCTCCCTGTGGCTATAGACACATTGACACATAAATGAACCATCACCTCCATGAGACCAGCAGCACATCAGGAAACAACAGTACAAAGCTGAGAATCTAGTAATGGGGCTAGAGTGCTTGCTGGCAGGTGGGAGGCCATGGGTTCTATTCCCAACACTGTAGAAAAAAAAAAAAAAAACCCAGGCACTGATGGGCCTGTAATCCTAGCTACTCAGGAGGCAAAGGATCAGCAGAAATGCAGTTTGAAGCCAGCCGGGGCAAATAGTTCATGAGACCCTATCTCGAAAAAATCACAAAAAAGGGCTGATGGAGTGGCTCAAGGTGTAGGCCCTGAGTTCAAACCCCAGTACTGCAAAAAATGAAAAAGGAAGAGGCCATTTTGGTGAATGTATGTATTTGCATGATGCTGAGAATTTATCTTTGATGTGTGGGACTTTGGACAAGGTCCACTTTTTTTCTGTGTCTTCCAAACCACTGCAGAATGAACATCCATTACTACCCTAATGGGAGAAAAGTGATAAAAAGGAAAATTGGTCCTGAGAGGGGCTGTGGCCCATGGAAACTGGTGGTGGGTGGGTATGGCTGAGTCTCAGATCCTTACCTGGCTGGCCAGCCAGGTGGTGGCAGTCAATGCCTTGGGGCTCCTCTTGACTTCCTCCCTCCCTCCTTCTAGGACGCTGTTTGTGACTGCAGTGCTCAGTCTCTCGCCTCCTGCTTTGCCCGGCCATCCCGCTCTGCCATCCGCCATTCACCTTCCAAGTGCAGGCTGCACCCTTCCGAGTCTGGTTGGGGTGTGGAGGAGAGGGCAGTCCCCCCCAGCGAGTGACAGAGCAGCATGCTTTCCACATCAAGCAGCCCAGTCCCTGGAGATGCTGTGAAGAGTCATGCCTTCAGCCTTGCTGCGCCCTGGAGGGTCAGCAGCTATGCCACTGCCAGAAAAGAGCTTTCACACCAAGGTAAAGCAGGGTCTCCAGTGACCGGTGTCCTCTGACTTCTGGGGGATGGCAGTGAGCCGGAGAAAGACCAAGCCTGGGTGACCAAGAGTGGGCCTTAGAAACTTCCCTGGAGAGCTCCGTCAAGGGCTGATCCTTGGGTCCCGAAGGAGACCGTTCCCTGGCTCCACCCACACCCACTTCTTGGAAGAGCCCAAGAAGGGAGGCACTCCTGGCCATTCCTCGGGACAGGAGCCCACAGTGATGTCTCTGCCGACCACACACCCCTTCGCTGGGGAGGAGACACCATTGAGAAGAACAGGTCCAGCTTGGGGTTCCTGGCAGCGTTGTGCCGGGCATATCACCGTCGCCCTGTTCCCTCCACTACCTGCTCCTCCCAGCCCTGCTGCTTGGGTTGCTGGGACTCTTGGGGGTATGATAGGGCAGTAGCCAGGGCCAAGTAGGCTTGGAATCCTGGAGCCCTGGATCTCCCTGTCCTTTTCCTGATACAGCAAGAACTGGGAGGCAAGTGGAACATGCAGGGCTTAAGGTTGGGAAGCCATTAAGAACTGCCTTCCTTGCCAAGGTGAGTTGGGAAGCCCAACCTTCCCAGGAGGCTCCGTGAAGACAGAAGTGGGTAAGGTCCATCTCAAGACCTAGTCCCCAGATAAATGCCTCCATGCTATGCCTTGATCTCTGGAACCTCTCTCTTATACCCGGGAGGGGCCCTATATCTCCACTGTGTTCACATCCTGCAGCTGGTGGAGGGCAAAGACACTCCCACTGAGAGACTCCTAGGTAGTCAGTCAGGCCAGGGAGAACTCCAGGAGGCCAATGTCCCAGGACACAGCCCAGGACTAGGGCTAGAAACATATTTCTTGCCTAGATTGTTTATTTGAATTTTTTGTACTTTTAAGTATTTAAGGTGGTTTACTTTATTTTAATAATTTAATTTTCCCCAAAGCCCGTAAGGTAATTTATTGGAGGTTGAGACATGTATTCTTTCCACTAGGACAATGTGGGGCTCCTAACCCCACGGATAGGCATGTGGTCTCCTGTGTGAATGAGGCAGCTCAGTTCCAGCTCTGGATTCCTGGTTACTTTGAGAGGTTCCCTAACACCACCAACCTCAGACCACCACTTTTATTTAGCACCTGGTACTTTCCTGGCCCCTGGAGGTCAGTCTGTAAATGCTCCAGACAGGGTGGTGAGGTGGACTGACCTCACCACTCCCCAAATGTCCTCCCTTTCCCTTCTGATATCCCCCATCCTCTGACACCTTCTTTAGTGAGTCAAACATGGATGACTATAGCTCTTATCAAGAGCACAGAGACCCCTTCAAGCTCCCCCAAGTGAGAACTTGCAGGAAAACAGGATGGACTTCGAGAATGTTGTTTATTGCAGCTTTGCACATGGATCTGAGAGTGTCTACCAGCCTGCCAGCCTTTTCACCAGCCTGTCTCCTTAGCCTTATGGCCGTTCATGGCTCTGCTCTGACCCCAGCTCTACTGCCTACCCTTCCCATGCTCATGGGAGCCTCTGGGCCCATCCAGTGGACTGCAGCATGGTTCACTTCAGTACAGTGAGGACGGCCTCACTTGGTGCCAATGAACCCATTTTGGTTGAATACCCCACACACATATGCCAGATGTGCAGCCCTCCTGTCATTGGCTGGGGTCCTAGAGTCACGTCCCAGGATGGATGGGCAGAACTCCCCATCAGAAAGGCTGAGAGCCAACAACATTGCTGGTTTGCCCCCAGACTCAGGAGACACTCTGCATTCCCACCTGTCACTTCCCAGTCCATCTTTTCAGGGTCGTCTGGACCAGTTACTCAAAGCCCTTCATCCCCATTCCCTCTGGGCACCACATCAGTGTCCTGTCAGTCCTACCAGCTGCTGCCTCATGCCCTAGTGACTTGTATGGGCAGAGCCACAGGCCGAAGGAACTGTGGGCCTTCCCTGTGGGATGCCACTGCTCCTACCCAAGAGGTCATGGGCCCCTCAAAGGTTATCTCCAAGTGAGGGGATTCACACCAGGCCACAGCCAACAGAGGCCTTCTGCCACTTCCCAGAGCTGTAGAAGGCCAGGGAGGCTGTGTTCTCAGCCTTGGGGAGAAATCCTCATAAGACCCAACCCTTGGGGCCCACGGGCCACTCAGCCTTACCATCGTTAATTGAGATTTTCATGTGTCCTTGTTGTCTCAGCACCTGGCCTGTGGCCCCAGTGGGTGTCGGAGACCCCTGTTTCTACTTCTTGCATCCACTGTGCAAGGCTACTCATCACTGTTCCAACAGAAGCCTCTAGATGTGGGGCTTGATGGGGTTGAAAATGTTATGTGTAAATATTGGTTTGGTTTTTAGCATTACTTGGTAACTGGTTGTTTTCTTTTTTGGGGGTGGGAGGGTTGGTTTGTAAAAACTCTCTACTCTTTTGGAATGTAATTTCTAAGTTTGTTTCTTCAAATGCCTTTTATGTCTTGGTAACATTCCCAAAGCAGAAAACTGCCTGTCCTACAGTGGGGACTCCCTGGAGGACTTGGCTCCCAGGAAGAACACTGCCCTTGTCCCTTTCTTCCCCTTCCTACTTCCTTCCACTTGTTGCTCCCCTAGCCATCTTCCTCCTTTTCTCCTCCTCTCTTTCTTCAACCAAAGTCCCAAGGTACCCTGGTATTCCACACTGCCTGGCTTGGACCCATGGGGTTGGCATCAGTTGTTTTTGGGGGAAAGGGAGGCAGTTCCATGGTTGAACCTAAACTGGGTCACTTCACATTTCTTATGTCTGATCTCTTCCAAGAGCCAAATTTAACTCTTCTGGGGGCAATGGTGACTGGCTTTGGAAATGAAAATTAAACCACTTTGGTGCCACCAAGGCTTGAATATACAAGGCATCAGCATCCAGTTTCCTGGCCCCTGGCAGACTTCATCTCCATCCTTTCCCCACCAAAGGCTGACCTCTAAGAAGTCCTACTTCAAATGGGCTCCACCCTGTGGCCTCCCAGAGATGCCGTTCTACCAGCTGTCATCCAGGTGTCAGTGCTGGGTATCAAACCCTAGCATAGCCCTGTGCAGCCAACATCCAGCTAAGCTATGCCCTGATGCCCTTATGGCTCCACCATGCCACTTCTGTGTATTGTTTGTGGATTTGCTTCCAGCCTCTTTTCCTCCTGCCTCCCTTTCCTTACCCATACAGAATGCCCCCCCTTCCAACCTGTCAGCCCCAAGCTCCCACTACCTCCTCACTAATGATAATAGGCCCTTCCTGGGCACTTCACTAATTAGAGGTCACTCCCCTGCCCCATCTCCTTCAGATCTTTCAAGGACAGCTCTGGGAGGCAGCCTTGGCAGGACAGGGTTGGTGCATCCATTCTGCAGGTGAGGAAACTGAGGCACAGGTTTTATCTCAGAGCCCCCAACTGGATGGTCATCAAGTTTGGATGAGCACTTGGATCTTGGGTCCCCCAACTCTACTTTGTTCTGCTTCCTGTGCAAACCCACTGTCCCCTTGGGGCACTGGCTAGGTACAGGACAATCAGAATATGCCATTACCAACCCAGATGGGAAACAAGCCACTCAAACCGCTGGACCGGTGTGTTCCACAAGGTAGGTCAGGGACCTCCTGCATCAGACTTCCCTGAGGGTCTGGTCAAAATGCAGATCCCTGAGTCCAGCCACAGCCTTCTGGACTGAGACTCTGCATCTTTAACCAACTCCCTGGGGCATCCTAAGCACCCTTGATCACAGCATTTATGTTTCCAGCCCTGACCATTAGGCAAGAGTTCTTTTAAACAATAACCCCAGTGCTGTATTTAAAAATAAAAAAAAATTTAAAAAAAGCTCTGAGCACTGTGCTGGGATCTAGGAAACCTGGCCCTCAACCAAGCTCTGTTTGGGTTTAGTTACTCTGAGGGTTTACAAAAAGCATCAGAGGCAATTTACAATCTTAGTCATATGTATTTAATAAGATAACAAAAAGAGAAAGTCAAAAAGAAAGGTGACTTATTTCCCAAATCTATGTGAGGTAATTCAATAATAATGCAATTAAATTTCACTCTCGAGTTTCCTAGTAGTCATGGTAAAAGGACAAACACACCAGGATTTTATAACTTTCATCATTCAATACAGGGAAGTAAGTGTGTCTGCCATGGGAAACAATCTCTTCTGCTACTAACTTAGAGCATGGCTCCTTTCTCCAAAGGCCATGGAGCCTGTTTTAACAGGTTGACCTTAGATGCAAGAATGTTTTTCAATTGACTGTTTACAAAAATAAATTAATAAATAAACTGTCACCAGCTTGAATGAACTTGGCCAAATTATGTGACTAATCTATGCCTCAGTTTCCTCAGCCAAAAAGTGGGAATGATGTCCGACCTTGCGTAGCTCTAGTGAGGATGCTTGTAGTCTACTTGGAAAAGTGGGAGGTTCTGTGCACACGGAGGTGATCTGAACACATTCAGTGTCCCCATTCAGCCCCTCAGTGCCTTGGCTCAGGATGACACCCATCTGACTCCCTTATTAGTCTTAAAAAATAGAAAGTGGGCTAGTGGAGTGGCTCAAGCAGTATGAGCACCTGCTCAGCAAGCATGAAGCTCTGAGTTCAAACCCCATGTTGCCAAAAAAAAAAAAAAGTTCTGAAAAAATAGAAAGTGGGCCATCAGATAGTCTAGAACAACCTTGTCCCTTTTTTAATTGTGGCAAAATATAACATGAAATTTTCTATTGCAACCATTTTAAATAGCTTTTTTTTTTTTTTTGTCAGTGCTGGGCGTCAAACCTTAGCCTAGCCCTGTGCATGCTAGGCAAGTATTGTACCACTGAGGTACATCCCTAGTCCTCAAATGGGGAGCAGCTCATCCAAGGTCTCACAGCAAACCAGAGGCAGAGCCAACAGCAGATCCTAGGACTCCTAGCTCCCTGCAGGTCTGCAGTCCAGTGACAGAAGACCAGATCCTGCCTTTCTGTGGTCTTGACTGAGCCCCTGCTTCTCTGGGCTCAGTCTGCTTTCTTACACATTCTTTCTTTTATCATCTTCTTCCAAAGCTTCCCCTCCCCCTACCTCCTCTTCTCCTTAGCTGGTTCCTACCAGCAGATGGAGTGGCCCTGGCCCATGGCCAGATTTTACTGTGGCACCAGCCTTTAGCCCTGCTACAACTCCCTCCCTAGCACTGCTCTTTCCTATGGATTTTCCTATAATCTCAGCTCTCCTTCATGTCCTGCAAATCACATTCTCATCCCATTAGGGAATTGCGTGTGTCTGTTGTCCCAACTCTAAGGTTTTCTTTCTCTCAGATCTGGTAATATCCTGGCTTCTGTGTTTATTTATTGGGGGTTTCTCACACTCAAGGGGTGCCTTTTCCCAGATGCATCAGGCAAAATCAGCCCTACCAAGCCCTTCTCATTGGCTCATCCCACCACAGCAATCCCCGAGTCCAGAAAGATATCCCTCAATCCCACTCTTGAGCCATGCTGTCTTCTCTCTCCACAGCTTTCTAGCAGCAGTCCCAGCACCTTCTACTGGGTGGGTTTGTCTAGACATGGACTTGGCTTTTGGCTTTGGGCCTCATGTGCCCTGGTATAAAGCAAGTACAGCCTGCCTTAGGTCCTTTCCCCCCCCTCTCTAGTCTTCTGTCCACCTATCCCTTTTGTGTTCCCCTGGGCCTCACCACCTCCAGAACATCTACTCCTGGCAGAACCTATAGCTCACCCACCCAACCCAATGCCATTTGAAGTTTGCAGAGCCAAGATCCAAAAGGCACTGAGAATGTGATGCTGAGCTGGAGCTCCTGCTTGGGGCTCCTCCACCTCCTGTCCTGCCCACTCCTCCCTCAGCCTCCTGGAACCATATTCTTCCCCCTTCTGCATCCCTCAGTCCTGCTCCTATCTTTCCTGCCCTTCACCAGCAATCTGGGAACCCCAAGGAAAGGAGTGTTGGTTTCCTCTGAACATCCTGAAAGGGCTAAAGCAGTCAGGGCCTGGCTACCTCCATTCTGAAGCCACTCCAACCTATTCCCATTAAGAGGGACCTCAGCCAGCAACTGAAAACCTGACAAGTCTGAACCAATCTATTAACTTCTCTGACCCCATTTTTGTGGTCCTTTGATGAGCACCAGGATGAACCTTCAGGCTTCCAGCACCTTGCATGTTTTGGGGTCCTGCAGCCCATCCTTTCTCCACTAGGCCCTGGTGTTCTGATTCTTCTCTCAGCTCTGCCACTGATCTCTGTGCCTTAGTTACTTCTTCGCACAGGGTGCTCAGCCACCATAAGACCATTCTCAGAAACATTCCAGATCCTTTGGTGCCTGGCAGTCTGGGCCCTACCTAGAGGCATCAGGTTACCCAGGTGCATGAGGGCACTATTCCAAATTAGGGGTTCTCAAACTGTGTTCCATCAATAGGAGGACTTGACAGAAGTACAGATTATGGGCCCCACCCAAGAAGACACATTGGATTAGAAGTGCAAGATGGGGTTTGAAAAAGCCTCCAGGTTGTTCTGATTTACACAAGTTTGCCATTACACAACTAATGACCCAGGCTAGTGGCCAGTGCAGCCTGGAGAGTGACTGGGGCTGGCTCAGCCAACAGCACCCATGTCATCTAGACTCCTGAGATTGGACACTCCTCCCCTCCAAACTGAACCTACTCTGTGGTGTCTCCTCTTCCTGGAAGCTGCAGGGCCTGGAAAAGACATGCGTTCCTTTCCCGGCCCCTGGCTCCCTTCCAGCCCTGCTCACCTCTCCCACTTGTCTGGGTTTTACAAAAGGCTGTGGAGGTGGTGGCACAGGGAAGAGTGGGAGTCCTGTGAGACAGGAGGCAAAGGACCCTTTTATCTCCTGGGACTCATCATAGCCAAATGGCTTCTCCCTACATGGAAAGAAACCTAATTCCACAAGAAAAGAATCCAAGCCCCTAGCCCTTCCTCCTCTCCCTTGTCCTCCCAACACTAGGGAGACTTTGTAGACAGTGCCAAAAATAGCTCCAACTCCAGAACCTGGTGAAGAGAGCCAGAAGCTGTCCTTCCTCATCATCCTGGCCCCCTCCTCAACCCTGCCAATACTGTGAAGCCCCTTTCCCAGCTCAGCTTGTTTTCCTGGTGGAGGTCCTTCAGTCCTGCAGTCATGGGCCCTGAGGGACCTCTTAGGAGGGAAGGGACCAAGAGCATCCTTGGGCCAACTGTTTGCCTCTCCCTTCCACTGTTCTTTCCTCACTTCTGTCTTCAAAAGTCTCCTTCCTAGGATGCAGTGTGCGCAAGGAGGACTGCAGTCCAATCCACCAGCTCTCCCAGCCCTGTGTCTTAAATTCAGACATGAGAATAACTGTACAGTGTAAACTTACAAAGTGTTTTTAATGGTTATAGATTGGAAATAAAGTATGTCATATGAACAGCTGCCATCGACTTGGCCTCTTCTCTGATTTCTCTAATGGGATGTGTGGGACCCCAGGAGATATGATTCCTGATTCCACCTCACCTGCAAGTGCCTGGGAACAGGGGGAAAGCGATGGTCAGCTGGCTGGTTTGGTGGAGTGACTTGGGAGAGACCACCAGGTGTTCTGGCTGCTACTTCTGGCAACTCAGTCTCCCACAAAGTGTATCCTGGCCACTAAGAAACAAATGCAGAGCATTCAGGAGAAGAAAAATAGAGCTGGGTGTGGCAGTACACACCTGTAATTTCAGCAATCAAGAGGCTGAGACAGGAGGATCACAAGTTCAAGGTCAGCCTGGGCTCCATAGTGAAATTCTGTCTCAAAAAGCAGAGTGAAGGGAAGGTGAAGAAAAATAGAATTACATTTTTCTACAAAAGAATCTATTATGGAAAAAAAGACTTTAGAAATTGCAGTAATTATCCCCAAACATTTATTATAGCCCATAGATGTCGTGGATCAGGAATTCAGGAACTGAGTAGTTCTGATTCAGGGTCTCAGGTTGCAGTCAGATGTCAATTAGGCTGAAGTTGTCTTCACATTTTGTTTTTTCGGTACTGGGAAATCAAATCCAGGGCCTCACATATGCTAGGCAAATCCTCTACCACTGAGCTATACTCCCAGCTTGTGCTGCTGTTGTGGGATGTTGCTAGCTGAGATACAGGACACTGAGGCAGTTTAGCAGGAAGCAACATTTTATTGTGCCGGCATGGACCCAGCGGACTTGTGTTCAAAGGCTGAGCCCCGAGAACAAAGGTGTCTCACCTTATATACCCTTGCAGGCATGTTACAGAGGCAATAAAATTTAAAAAACAAGGTTTAACCCATATATGGTTCCATGCAGTTCTATAGATTACTTTACCATAGTGCTAAGTGCCCTTCTACCCCTAGTGCTATGTGACCTTCTTTGCCTTTGAATTCTTTAGGTTTTATCTCTCTGCTATGCCCTCCCTTCCCCACTGCTACCTTATCGGAACTCGGGCCTAGTTCGTTTTCTGATCCTCCTCCCTACTACATTATTCCCCCCTTTGATGCTCGGACCCAACTAGGGTCAAAGAGCATCATCGTGATCTAGGGGTTTGTGTTTCCATAGCATCATTACATGTGAGGCCGTCTTCCTTTCTATAATGGCCTCCATAATAGTCCTGGTAGACCACCGTACCTGGGGGACCAGGCAGGGCAGTATTAACCATGCTCCTAGGATTAGGCCCATTGCCTCTATCAAAGTTTTGAATCCACCTAAGACAGAAACCACCCTCCAAATGGGTCATTGGGATCCCATCCTCTCCAAGTCTGGATGGGGACGTGGGCAAGCTTTCTCATTCTGTCTGTGATCTCTTCTATGACCTTTCCTTCATCATCAATCTGTAAGCAGCAGTTGCTCAGGTTGAATTTTCCACAAGCTCCTCCTTGAAAAGCAAGCAGATAGGCTAAAGCCAAGCAGTTTTGATAGATGGCATTTTGCAATTTAGTGCTTCGTTTTGCCAGCAAGTTGAGGGCTCTTGCAGTTTCATTAGTTATAATTTCAACAACAGCCTGCAGCATGATGATGCAGTTGAGCACATACATAGGAGTGCAATAGCCCCAGGACCCATCTTCTGCCCAGGTGGCAGGACCATAGCACTGGATGATTCGCTCAGGAAGCCATTCGCCCTCTTTCCAATTACCAATTTGTAAGGCACCCCGTTTTTGTCTACTTAATCTTTCTTCATATGTGGGGACTCCCAGTTTCTCAACTTGTCTGAGGGGAAGCAATAAGAAGGATGGTCTGATTGAGCCTAGTACACAAGACCCAAACCAGCTTTTAGGTAGCACTGTATAAGCTTGCTTTCCACAGATCCAATATAGCCCCCTGGGTGCCCGCCGATCTATGTTTGCAGTAAGATCATCCCACACTTTCTGGAGATTAGAAAAGTTGGCCAGTGGGTGGAGCTGGGGTTCTGTATGGTTAGGAGCTCCCCACCACTGGGTCTCTTGGACAGTGTCATTGTAAAACTTCTGTCCTAAACAAGTTAAATCCCCCACAGGGGTGGAGAATTGGCCTCCAGGGTGGGAGATAAAGTCATTTCCAATGATGGAAGTTTTTAAGAGCCAGACATCTTTTCTGTGTTTTGGGATAGCAGTCTCATTAAAAGGCTCCTGTGGGTCCAGTTCCATTGCTTCCCAAAGCCAGTGGTCTTCCATGTTGGTCCCCCCACAAAGTGACATTCAGTGTCTGGGCTATAGACTCAGCCAGTGAGAGGAACAAGTTTTTAGCTTTTGCAGGGATGGAAAATCTATTCATTTCCTCATAAAAGGAGTGGAAAACTTGGTATGAGGAAATTTCATGGGTAATAGTTACTACTTTGAGGTGCATCAGAGTCCCAGGGTCAAGGCCCTTTCCATCCATCCTTATGCCAATTACATGTCCCCGTGTGCAATCAGATGGCTTAAGTATAGTGAAATTTTACAGGATTACAGGTACCAGGAGTGCACTTTGGGGCAGCTGTCCCCTTGCGTGTTTTGTCCTTTCCCATGTGGCCCATGAAACACAACTCCAGTAAGGGCAATAATAAGAACCCACATCATCACGTGGCCAAGAGCTGTCTCTCGTGCACATATACTTAGTATAGGCTCTCTCCCAAGTTAGGCCCCCACAGCCACAGCCACAGCTACACCCCCACATCCACCTGGTCTATGGCCGCACATGCATCAAAGAGCATTGACACTGGTCTATCAGGGCTAAACACCTGGGAGAAACTGACGAGCTTCCCATGGTTGCGGATGCTCTGGATCTCTAACCATTGCTCCTGGGGGCGGTAAGTGGGGTTGAAGCAGATATGCTGATTACCGTGGGAGCACACTAGATAGGTGGTATGGTTGTGAGTGCATGACCCAATGACAGAGCCTGAACAAGAATAGTAAATATGGAAAAGCAAAGTCCTAGTGACAACATTTCCTGCCCAGGTAGTATGTATAATAGGTCATAGGAGGAGGGCTCTGGGACACAAGGGAGATCATGTCATTAACAAACACCCTGCCCAAAAGAGATAGAAGAGAGCTAATAAATCCAATCCGCAGGAGCAGTTTCTGGCAAACCTATGGCAAAGACTAGGGTGAGAACTACAGCAGCAGATGCAGACAAGGGGTGAAAATACATTACAGTGCAATAACTGTGTGGAAAACAGTCCGTTTGTCCCGTTGGAGAGTTGACTCTTCAAGCTTCTGCTGTTCGTAGACTAGTCAGCTTCTGGGGCTGACTAGAGCAGGGCAGTTGATACGCTGTTCTTGATCCCGCTGTTTCCTGGGAAGTGGAGTTCTACCCAGGGAGGGCGCTCAGGTTCTGGAGGGTGATGCACTCCCACTCAAGAGAAACTGGCTTGACTTGACTGTGGTGGATCCAAGGAGCAATCTCTGCTACTTTAACTGTAGTGGGGATAGACAAGACAACAACAAAAGGGCCCCTCTAATGTGGTTTTAATGGCTGGACATTTTATTCTTTTACCCAGTCAGTATTTTTTTTTACTAAGTAGAATTACCTTGGCAACAATATACTGTCAGTATATATGTCCAAGAAAACTCGTTTAAAAAGTTAAAACCACCATCTTTAAGTATAAAAGGACATGTTTAGAGTCTGTAAAAATAGTAATTTTGTCTCTAAGTAGAAGACCCTGTCTAAAAATATGAGTTTGTGTTTGGAAGGGCTTTAAAGGCAGATAGCCACACATGCATAAGAACCATTTCTTTAATCCTCTTGGCCTTGGTTATTTTTGAGAGGTCTGGCACCAGTGACTCCATTTGAACTTTGATGGCATTCTCCCCTTGTCTCCAAACTGCTTGTCTCTGAGCAGTCTCTTTTGAAGATCTGTCTTCCATCCAAGTGCTAACGAGGCCCGGCTCTGGTTAGCTTTTGAGACCAGACAAGATCGGGTACATTCAGGGTGGTATGGCTGTAGACTGAAGATCTTTTTTGATTGGTCATTTTCTTTTTTCATCCTGAGGATTTGTTCTTTCCTGGATTTTGTTTGGTTGGTTGGTCTTGGTCCCACATTGGAGGGGAAATAATGAGCAGATCAGGAGGGAGTCAGTGCCAACTAGACCCTTTTGGCCAAATTGAAGCAACAAAGAGGCTTAGAAGGAGTGGCCGTTAGGCAATGGATTTTTAGACAAGGACAATATAAAACAAAATCCAACAAAAGCAGATGTCAAAAAAGCTAACCTGGTTGACACATAAGTACTTACTAGAGTTATTTTTCATGGACTTGATTGTAAATGCCCCAGAAGGATCAGAACTGCAATGACAAAAACTTAAAAGTCTCATGGTTGAAATTCTGATGGACAATTTAGCAACTAACAGAACAGTATATTAGTACCACTAACTTTTGTTACCGTATTCATCTAAATTTTGTATTTTAGAAGGTTTGATATACTTGAAAAACATAAATACATTTAGTATAAGGAACCAGCAACAGCATCATAGCTCTATAAAGGTTATACATACATTTTAGTTTAGTTGTTGCTCTTGAAGTAAAACCTTAGATTTTTCTCATCAGTTGTTGTTGATGGGGAGCAGACACATACAGGATACCATCTGCATTACAACCACCCAAGACTACAGTAGTTTAACCATGAGGTCATATTGCTGGTGGAGTGGCTCAAGTGGTAGAGTGCCTGCCTAGCAAGCATGAGGCTCTGAGTTCAAAACCCAGTACTACCAAAAAAAAATTAAAAAACCATGAGATCATCTAGAAAATTTTACATAAACCAACTCTTAAAATGAACATGACTCAGTTACCCTATTAGACAAAATCCTAACAAAAATCACCAGAGAACACAGGTAAATATTTATGGGGACTAAGTGTGGAGTCAGGAAACAGTGGCCAAGAATCATGGGTCAGTTGATAAGGGATTGCATCCCAGATTGTTGATATTAATACATGGCTCATGACAAACAGCAGGATCCCACTAACCTGTAGTTAATGGAGCCCCCCCTAAAATAACAGGCCCATTCTGGCCATCCCAGGCCAAAATTCCCTCTGCCTGTCATGTGGAAGGAGCAGGACTAACATCTCCACTCTGTTGAGTCCAATAAAATAAATACTAGAGGTCTTGACTTCCAGTATAGTGCTCCTTTTTGAGGTTTTTTTTTTTTTTTTCTTTTCTTTTCTTTATCCTATCTGGAGGGTGCACTTCGGCTTTTTTGTTGTTGTTTTGTTTTTTTGGTTTTTTTTTTTTTACTTTACTTTACATAAGTAAATCTGTCTCAACCCTCATATCAGTGCAGCAGCACTCCCTGTGCTCAGCTGCCTCTTGTCTCTCTGTGTTTTAATAGACTCTTGTCTTGATGAATTTGTGGATTAACCTGTAGCACCAAAAATTCCTGACAGTTATCTTGACAAAACAAAAACCATTTTTAAGACAATTTTTTTTGTAAATGTTATCAAGAACAATACAATATTTTAAGATAGCCTTATTAGAAAATTAAGATTTAGTTTAACATCAGTACATTAAATTTTGACCTTACTAAACCTTTAATGTAACTGGGATTTTAGTTAACCTAATCAGCAACTTTTTTTTTTCATTTTTCTTTTATTATTCATATGTGCATACAAGGCTTGGTTCATTTCTCCCCCCTGCCCCTACCCCCTCCCTTACCACCCACTCCGCCCCCTCCCTCTCCCCCCCCAATACCCAGCAGAAACTATTTTGCCCTTATTTCTAATTTTGTTGTAGAGAGAGTATAAGCAATAATAGGAAGGAACAAGGGTTTTTGCTGGTTGAGATAAGGATAGCTAGCTATACAGGGCATTGACTCACATTAATTTCCTGTGCATGGGTGTTACCTTCTAGGTTAATTCTTTTTGATCTAACCTTTTCTTAGTACCTGTTCCCCTTTTCCTATTGGCCTCAGTTGCTTTAAGGTATCTGCTTTAGTTTCTCTGCATTAAGGGCAACAAATGCTATCTAGTTTTTTAGGTGTCTTACCTATCCTCACCCCTTCCTTGTGTGCTCTCGCTTTTATCATGTGCTCATAGTCCAATCCCCTTGTTGTGTTTGCCCTTGATCTAATGTCCACATATGAGGGAGAACATAGGATTTTTGGTCTTTTGGGCCAGGCTAACCTCACTCAGAATGATGTTCTCCAATTCCATCCATTTACCAGCGAATGATAACATTTCGTTCTTCTTCATGGCTGCATAAAATTCCATTGTGTATAGATACCACATTTTCTTAATCCATTCGTCAGTGCTGGGGCATCTTGGCTGTTTCCATAACTTGGCTATTGTGAATAGTGCCGCAATAAACATGGATGTGCAGGTGCCTCTGGAGTAACAGTCTTTTGGGTATATCCCCAAGAGTGGTATTGCTGGATCAAATGGTAGATCGATGTCCAGCTTTTTAAGTAGCCTCCAAATTTTTTTTGAAGAGTGGTTGTACTAGTCTACATTCCCACCAACAGTGTAAGAGGGTTCCTTTTTCCCCTCATCCTTGCCAACACCTGTTGTTGGTGGTGTTGCAGATGATGGCTATTCTAACAGGGGTGAGGTGGAATCTTAGCGTGGTTTTAATTTGCATTTCCTTTATTGCTAGAGATGGTGAGCATTTTTTCATGTGTTTTCTGGCCATTTGAATTTCTTCTTTTGAGAAAGTTCTATTTAGTTCATGTGCCCATTTCTTTATTGGTTCATTAGTTTTGGGAGAATTTAGGTTTTTAAGTTCCCTGTATATTCTGATTATCAGTCCTTTGTCTGATGTATAGTTGGCAAATATTTTCTCCCACTCTGTGGGTGTTCTCTTCAGTTTAGAGACCATTTCTTTTGATGAACAGAAGCTTTTTAGTTTCACGAGGTCCCATTTATCTATGCTATCTCTTAGTTGCTGTGCTGCTGGGGTTTCATTGAGAAAGTTCTTACCTATACCTACTAACTCCAGAGTATTTCCTACTCTTTCTTGTATTAACTTAAGAGTTTGGGGTTAATCAGCAACTTTTTATGACAACTTACTCTGTATCTTTGTGACAACTTATTTTGTATCTTCTGGAAGAGCTTGTCTTCATTTTTCATTTAAAAGCATTTTTTATCTTTTTATTTTAAAAACGATATCTTTAATATCATATATATATATATACACACACATACATACATACATGTTACTTGTTGAAGTTAAAACCCTTTAACTTAGAACCTTATATTTGTATGGAAAAAAAACAGAAAGAAAGCAACCTTAAAATTATTTTTGTATAAAAACAATTTATAGAAAGCCCATTTGTTAATAGACCTATGTATTATAAGAGAGAATTAAATCCCGGAATTTATTTATGACAAAATGAAACAGGCTAAGGTCATTTTTAACTACCTTTTTTTGTTTGTTTGTTTTTGCGGGGGGGGGGGGGGGGCGCCTAACCCAGAGTGTTAATCCCTGAATTCTTGCATCCTAGTAAGACCTGATTGAAATAAGTTTGAAAACCTGTTTTTTTTAAAGTAGCAGTAGAACAGAATAATAATTTTTACATTTATATTATAATAAGAATCATCCTCAAGATGTTTACATATTTAAACATAAAAAGACTAAGCAGTTTATAACAGAGATCTTCAAACACAAATACCCTGTTTTTTGATGTTGTTGTTACGTTGAGTATCATATTAACCTTATAGCAGCAGTTTAAGAACCATTTTGAAGATGCTTACGCATACACACACAAAAAGTTATATAAATTAATCATGCCAGAAAAAATGTCAACTTAAGTGTACATAAGATGAGCTGGAATTCTAGGAGCAAATAAATTTTGTCCAGTGCTTTAAACAAATTCACACACACACACACACACACACACAATTAGCATGCACTCTCAAAAAAAGAAAAAAACTTTTAAATTATACCCAGAGGGCTATCTGGTGGAATGGCGGATGATGCATTTGTTCTCTTGGGAGTCTCCCCCTTTGGATCTGAATTTTTTATTATTCATCCCTTAACCTCAGTTGTAACTATTTCCCAGGAAAAGCTCAACTCCCCGTTAACTCTTGGAGGTGTCTTACACACTTTTGCTTAGCACAGTACCTCTGCCCTACTCCCCGAACCTGAGAGACACGCCTTCATCCCAAAAGGCTGTTACTAGCAGTCTCTGGGAGGTGATCAATCTCCCCTTCTGCCTCCTGAGGCAGGCCTGAATTCGAATCCGGTTTCTTACCAGTCTGATGAGCGTTGCTCCCCTCCCCTCACTGGATCCTGCACCTCACTGGGTTCATTGTGCATCTGAGGCCCTCCCCCCAACTCCCCTTGAAGATGAATCCCCCTCTGGATCAAGGTGTCCGTTGGCGCCTGGTGGGATTCTCCTCCTGGTGGAAGGGTGGGGAGGAGACACACACCCCCGTGACAAGGGAGGTGATAACTCACCGTATCTCCACAATCCTGGACAATGAGCCCCCAAGAAATGTTGCAGGAGGTTGCTAGCTGAGATATGGGACACTGAGGCAGTTTAGCAGGAATCAATGTTTATTGTGTCAGCACAGACCCACAGAACTTGTGTCCAAAGGCTGAGCTCCCAGAACAAAGGGGTCCCACCTTATATGCCATTCCAAGCAGGTTACAGAGGCAATAGAATGAAAAAACAAGGTTTAACCCATATATGGTTCCATGCAATTCTATAGGCTACTTCACCCTAGTGCTAAGTGACCTTCTTCACCTTTGAATTCCTTAGGTTTTATCTCCTGCTATGCCATCCCTTCCACCCTGCTACCTTATCAGAACTCAGGCCTAATTTGTTTTCTTCTGATCTTCCTCCCTGCTACACTGTGGTTATTTGAATGCATGACTTGGACTAGCAGACCCATTTGCAAGGTGGCCAGTCACATACTGGGCAAGTTAGTGCTGGCTGTTGGCAAGAGGCCTCAGTTCCTCCAAATGTGGACCTCCCCAGAAAGCTGTCTGTGTGTTCTTATGACATGGTGGTTAGCTTCCCACAGAGCAAGTGCTTGTGAGAAAGCAGGGTGGAAATCACAACATCTTTTATGGCTAAGCCATAAAAGTCACACACTGTCATTTCTACAATGTCTTATTGGTTTTACTAACACTCCTTTCCAATGTAGGAGAGAATTACAAAGGCATAAGAACACTCAAAAACAGGGATGTTGGGGGCTATCTTGGAAGATATTTTTTTCTAAATGGAGCTAACAGTATCCAGGCCTTTACAGGCATTTAGGATACAATAGATGGCCCAAAAAATGGAATATCAAATGGCAGGAGGAAGTCTCAGGAATGAGGAAAGTCTTCACAGAGGAAGGGACATCTGAACTGACACCTAAGGTTGAGATGTTGACCAAATGAAGGGGATGGTAGTGGATTATAGGCAGGAGACAGAGGAGATGATGCAGGAGGACGAATATGTGGAAGCCTGGGGCAAAGAGAGCAGAGCAGAGCTAGAGAAATGAAAGAAATCTGATGTCAGTAGAATGGGGAATGATGAAAGAGCACTGCATGAGAGCACACTGCCTTACAGGGAAGGGGTTTTTTATACCTCCTGTGGACAGGAAGAAGCCATGGAAGAACTCAAAGCATGAACAGGACATGGTTAGAGGTTTATTGGGTCTGGATTCCATGAAGCAATGTTCTCAGTGTTCCTTAGCATGGCCAGCTCTGGTTTGGGCGTTCTGTTCTTAGGATATTCACAAATGAATTGTTGAACTGGGTACTCAGCCCCAGAGCAAATCTTTGTTTTGCTGGAATGGCCGTGTGGAAATTTCAGGAAAGCAGATTTCTGCCTTTCACCAGAAAACTTTTCCAAGGACTACAACTGTGATGGAAGTGAAGCAGACTAAATTAGGGACATTAAGGCATGGGAACCAAGAGCCAGGAGCTAAAAATAAATACTGTTAATAAGTAACTTGAAGGAAGTCTCTCACTCCCCATTAGGCAATAGCAGCTGGCCATGCTCTTAACCTTGCACTAATGATTTGCCCAGAGTTCTGGGTAAGCATGCTCTGAGTGAATATCTCAAGAAAACATCTAGTAAAACTCATTCTTGGACTAAAAGGAGACCATGTTAAAGGAAAATAAATATCTCTTAATGATGGGCTTTCTGCCCTAAATAAATTATCTTCTAAAAGAAAGATTCTCAAACATGTATCATCTATGTCAATTTAAGGAGACTTTGTCAATGGGAATCCCAAAATTTATCAGTTCCAAAACATCAGATGCAATTAGAAGAGAACTGAAACAGAAAATGGTTAACATGCCAGATGGTCAAAATGAGGAAGCCTACACAGAGATAAGGACCTATAGTTCCCTAGGCTGACTTGAGCGTTATAAAAATGCCTACACAAAGGACTTGGTGCTTCTCCTGTGCCCACATCTCTAGCCTATTGAGATGGGCTGTTTCCTGCTTTTCTGTTTTGTGAAATAAAGCTTTTTATAAACTCATCTAACTAGACTGTCCTTTAATTCTTTGCTGTGACAATGTCAAGAACTCAGTTTACTTCAGGGACAAAAATACAACACCATGTGTCACAAGCTCAGCATGTGATACTGAGGTTCATGCTCTCTGGAAAGCTCCCTGGGTTTTGAGTGATGCTGGTTCCCTCAACAGAAGGATGACCCCAGTCATGCTCCAGCTGCCTTTCTCCAGTTCCTCTTTTGGACTTTGTGGACTGCTCAACATTTGCAGGTTTCAGATCTGAAAGAACTGCACTCATGCAAGGGGACATTTTGATGGCACTAGACTGGGTTTTGAGGAAGAAGCCTGCTTTGTAGGTTCTCCTAGGTCGGCAAGGGAGAGTGGAGGAGGCTGATTGGGCTCCTGGGCTGGAAGCACAAAAGGAACATCTAGCTCCAGGATGGGGCCACAGACAGGATTCTCAGAGAGGTGGTTCTTTAGATGAGGCTAAAAATTGGGGAAATTTGCTAGGACGAGCAGGGAAAGTCTTCCCAGGCAAAGGGCACAGCTTGAATAAAGAAGAGTTTGAGCAGAAGCAAGAGAAAGCACTGGATGGGCAGAGGAGCAGCAAGTGGTTGGGGTGTGTTGCCTATGTTGGGGCTGGAAGAGATTTCTTGAACTTTGCTATAAACTGAAGGGCCTGCGGAAGGAGCCCTAGAGCAGGAAAGGATGGGCTGGGGCAAACCGAGCTCAGAGCTCCAGCTCAGCCTTGGAGAGTCAGGTCCACACTTTTGGAGTTAAGGAGTTAAAGAGAGGACGGAAAAGGCCAGGGCATCAGACACCTTCAAGTATTTCTCTGGGCCTCTGTTTTCACATCATAGGTAAACTTTTGGGCTCATTTAGCGCAAAAGAACACCAAAGATTGGCGCCTCCAGCAGGGGACATTTCGGGTCGAGCGTGCCTGGGCAGATGGCTGTCAGGAGCTGGAAGCATAGACTAGGATTTAGGGGGCGGAGCCGGCAAGAACGTTGAACACTGGTGTGCGCATGCGCCTCGCCTGTGGCATGTAGAGTGTGCGCGCCCCCGAGAGGTCGACGGCCGCGCATGCGCTGTTGGTTGGCGGGAATTTCGGAAGTGGCTGCGGTGACGTAGATCGCAGACGGCGCACCTTACTTAGACGCTAGAGGAGCCGTGGCTGTGGCGCAGGGGATGCAGAGGTGATCTAGGGCCGCGGACAGAGTGACCTGTGGTCTTGTGTTTCAGGAACGGAGGCTCCGGAGATGGACGGGAGTCGCTCTGAGGTCCGGAAGTCGCAGATCTCTTCCCGGATGTGTCCCGCTCACCCCTTGATCAGTTTCTGGGTCCGGCCCAACTCAGCGCTCCTGCGTCGGACGGCGGGCACTGGGGTCTCCGGGGCGCAGCGACCCTCTGGGTGGGAGGAAACTTGGCGGGCCGCGTCCCCCTGCTGGGAGAGCTGGCGGCCTAGACCCCCTGAAAGTGGCTGGGGACGGGGAGGAGGGCCGGGGTCACAGCCTGCCACCAAAAGAGCTTGGGTCAGGTGTTTCGCCCTCTGGGATAGAGTGTGTGATAGGGCCTAGCGTCGTGGAAAGGATTGAAAGTGAAGAGGATGTAAGTAAAGTGCTTACCTGGCACAGGGCACTTAAACGACAGTTTGTGCTGTTACTAGCCAAACTTGAGTGTATTTAGTACATCATAAAGACTGGGGGGGTTTAGGTCCTTGTATGGCCCTTCTTTGCCCTGTCACCTTTTCCATATGGACTGCCAGCATCTATTCGTTTCCTTATACTGAGCACCTCCACCTGCAGATGTCTGCTGGAAGGGAGAGGCAGCATGGAAGATGAAAAGATCTCAAGTCAGTTAGTGGCTGTGTTAGACATTGGGAATTTAAGTGTAGTCTGGCTGGGGAGACAGACTTGTAAACGGGTAGTAAAGCCAGTACTAGAGACCAAGGGGTGTGGCCACTAGATCTGACAGAGAAGTGGCTTCATGTTTACACTACCTTGGGAAGGATGGATGTTTTATGGATAGAAGGACAAACGCTTGCAAAGATTCAAAAGTAGTACAGGGAATGGAGTGGCAGGAGAGGGCCTAAATGGTTAGGCTGGGACTAGCTTATGGGGAAATTTGGGAAATACTTTGGGGAAATTTCTGCAGCTGAGTAAAGACTAGATTGTGCTGGAGCAGTGTTGGATGTAGAAAAACCAGTGGAGAGGCTGATAGGCAGTGGAGCCGGGAGAGGATAGAAATGATGACACATGAACTAAACTAGTGACATGGGAATGAATGAAGGACTTGGAGAGACTTGGTAGGACAGAGAGTACTTTGGATCTGGAGAGCTAAGAAGTGTAGAGGATGAGGTGGTTTTTCTAGTTTAGAAGACCAAGTAGTCCTAATGCCATTGGCTGAACTAGAAAACTAGAGACAAGTTAGACACAAAGTAACTGGGAAATAAGTTAGGGCATGTGTTAAGGGAGATGTGACTGTTTCTAGCAATAAGTTCTGTAGAAATTCAGAAAAGGGGGCAATGGTCCTGTTGGTAATTCTCTGTGGAGTAGGTGGGTGAATGTGGCTCAGGGAGGCTGGAAAGCAAAGGCCTATTCCAGGGCAGGAAAACCTCAGTGAGACTGGAGCTGAAATAGGAATTGCAGATCACCTCATTTTCCTGTTTTCAGTTCTCCACCCACAATGACTTCTGTGAGCAGATCAGAGATCTCAGAAGGTAAGCATTAAAGTGAGATTTTGTACCTTTGCCTTGGGTTCAGGCTTCTGAGCTATAGCAAAAATTTTTCCTGGCTCCTAGTTGATTTGGAATCCTATATTCGTGTATTTGAAGAAATGATTCCTTGGTGTGTCTATGATCTGGGGACATACATTTTCTTCCTTCTTTCCTTTCTTTTGGTCTTGGACTCAGACTGGTCCCAAACTCCTGGGCTCAATTAGTCCTGTTGCTTCGGGCTCCTGAGTAGCTGGGA
The DNA here is from genome assembly GCF_047511655.1 of Castor canadensis. Taxonomy (NCBI): domain Eukaryota; kingdom Metazoa; phylum Chordata; class Mammalia; order Rodentia; family Castoridae; genus Castor; species Castor canadensis. The sequence continues at coordinate 160,352,684 of NC_133390.1, read as the reverse complement.
CTACAGGTATATGTCACCTCGTGGGGGCATACATTTTCTTTTCCACCTTTTTGCTCAGATAATTAGCTGTGGTAGTTTGATTTTGTATTTTGACTTTTCCATAACAAATACTAGAAGAGGAAGCAGTGACGGCCAAGACTCGTGATCATCAATTGCAATCAAGTCTCAGTTGTGTGGAAGTGTTTGCTAAATCACCTACCTCTCTGGCAATGACTCAAAGCATTTCAAAGGAAAGAAGTCACCTTGACTCTAGCCCGGAAAAGGGAGAAAGTTGTGGTGTCAGCCACCAGGAAGGACTTCAGTTGAGGTCCTTTCATTTGTCCCCTCAAGAACAATTTGTCCGTCATCAAGACAGGAGGCAGTCATGGCGGCGAGCAAGTATGAAAGAAATAAACCGACGGAAGTCACTGCCTCCCTTTCATCAGGGCATCACAGGTGGGATGCTGTGTGCATAAGACAGAGAGATTACAGCTCAAATGAGAGGCAGAGAGGAAGGACCCAAATTATAGTGCAATAGATGTGACTTGCTACTTTTTAGGTGTGTTACTTTGAACAAATCACCTCTCTGAGCCTCAGTTTCCTCTTCTATAAATTGGAGGTAATTCTACCTACCATGTGGGCATGTTCTGCATCTGTAAGTACTGATGTCACACACTTAGTAAGTGTTCAGTATTACTGCTATTTACATTATATCAGACATTCTGATTGCTAATTGTTCAACACTCAACCCTAGCTAGAATGATAGATATTTAAAGAATCCTCCCTGTGGATTTCTACCTCAGATCCTAAAATGGAACAGAGGTAGATGGGTTGATGTTTGAGTTTAGATTTTTCTAACTAGAAATGACTCAGAGAGTAGATGCACATAAAAATATCTAAAGTGGGTCTAGGGTATAGCTGAGTGCACATTTACCATGAGTGAGGCTCTAGGTCCAATCCTTGACACCATAAAGAAAAAAAAAATTAGAATGATGTCATAGTTTTTAAGGATGCCATATCTGAATGTGATTTGTGTAATTTTTTCTCTGCAAATTTACAATGGTTAACTTTCTCTCAGCATCAAAGTGCAGGATGTGAGGTGGAAAATCTAGTGCAATCTTAAGTTTAAACTCCTTTGCCTTAAGGTTCTCAGTAAACTGAGGGGTGAAGTAATGCCTATCTCTCAGGTTGTGGGAGGACCAAATGAATCAATAGATAATGTAATAAGTAAGCCCTTAAATGTTAATTGTTGTGGTTACTTTCAAGGGCTCATTGCACTTCCAGGTGGTCTAATGTGCAGAAGGAAATCTGAGTAAAAGCAGTCATTAGCACATCAGAAAATTGCTGCCACAGTGCTTATGTGCTTGACTTCCTAGATGTGCCACGAAAGCATTAGTAACCTCCCTGAGATTAGCCCTACCTTCCTCTCTATTCCAGAGCATTTAGACTTAACAGGAAATCACCAGTGTAGTAAAATTGCTTGTTTTCTAGTTATTCTGGTCTCCTGCCAGGTTTCCTTGGTTATAGGCAGGAAGAGTCCTGTTTTTCTTGACTAACAGCAGTAAGAATTAAGAGACAAGAGTACTTTAAAAACACAGTAGCCAGCTGAAGTGAAGCTGGAGGGCAAAAAGACGTGTAGCTCTCATACTTTTCAAAACAAACTTCCTTTGCTATGTAATAGTTGCTTGTAGAGGGACATAATTGAAAAAATAATATCTCCATCTTATAGCCACTTGAGGATTCAGTGGGAAAAGTATATAAAATGCCCACTCAATTCATTCTCATTATTCACCGTGTGACCTTGAGCAAGTTACGTTACCCAGCCTTCTGCCTTTTGGTTGTCAAAATAGAACTGATAAGATTCTTGCCTCAAAATTTTATGAGGTGTGTATAGCATTGAAGAAAATGCCTTTTATGCAACAAGTGTTCAACAGGCTTTACCTATTAATATGCATTAGGTCATTACAGAGAGGCAGCATGTTACTAGTGAGAAAAATAGTTCTGGGTGACAAACTTGGGCTGACATCATGGTGCCTTTAGTCTCTGGCCTCAAATAATTTCCCCTCTTAGCTTTAGATTCCCTATCTGTAAAATGGAGCTCATAGAATTTGTAAGAAGACTCTTCAGACAGTGTATTTAAAGCACATTGCAGTGTCTGCTCAAATGTTCTCATCCCCTTTCTTCAAATGATGAATACAAATCACAGAAAGCTAAATTATTTTTTGTCTACCTTGTTTAAACAAGATTTTAATGCAATGCATAAAAGGATTCTAATAACATTTTTAAAAGTTTGGATGCACAAAAAGGTTAACTTCATTCCCCAGTGATCCAGAAAAATTCAGATTCTCTTTTTAATCAGAGAATGCTGCTTCTTGCTTAAGCTGGATTGAGTACATCAAGGGGGAGGAAGTTTTTCAGTTTTGTTGCTTGGTTAACTGTGTAAGTTTGCAGTTTCTTAAATGTGATGTTTTATGTCAGAGCTCAGCAAGTCCATCGGTGTCAATTTAGCAGAAAGCAAACGGCTTGGTGCTCTCCTGTTTTCCAGTTTCCAGGTGAGGTTGTTGGGACTGGGAAATGCTTTCCTTGTTGTTGCTTACTGTTACTTTGACAACTTCAAAGAGATACTAATGCTATGTGATGAACTGATTAAAAGATGAGGGGTTTTTTTTGGGGGGTGGTGATACTGGGGTTGAACTCAGGACCTCAAGTTTGCTAGGCAGTTGCTCTACCGCTTGAGCCACACCTCCAGCACATGATTCATTTAAAAGTCATATTTAATCCCAGCAGCTGAGTTCTCTTTGGACTAGGCTTTCTACTAATCTCAGAGTGACTGCTGTTGCTAACTGAACAGCTAACAGATTTCCCCAGTAGAGCATCTTCTGCGCATGGACAGCAAGTGATGGTAAACCATCATATGCTAAACCAATATATGATATATGTATGTTACATAGTTTTTTTTAAGTCAGACTGTTTCACGGCTCATGGTGCTTATAGCAGTTTAGATAAGTAATTTATGTGAATTAAATGACCATTTTTTTTTCCTGAGTTAAAAATCAAAATGGATAGAGTAACCAAGAGTTTTTCCTCATCTATTTATTTGTTTAGGTGAAAAGTCTTAGGTGAAAAAATTAAATCATGTTTAGTTTTACGTTCAGTAAACAGCATAAGTTAGGTGAACTGGGACTGACCTGGAAAATTTTGGTTGGTGTACTGAAAATGTTTCTTTATTTAGTTCTCTGTTCAGAAACTTGAACCTTTCCTAAAGGACACCAAGGGCTTCAATCTTGAAAGTTTTAGAGAGAAAGGTAAGTTACTAAGAATAGACAAGTGTACTTTGACCCTGGCTTGTACCCCTCTTGTGGTCAGCCAAAGCCTCATTTGCAGGATCCCCATTTATAGGAGCTGCTGCATCATAAAACCAGACTTTTTTTTTTTTAATTGGATAATAATAACAATGTGAGGGTGATTTAAAAAAAAGTATATATGATTGTGAAGTTCAGGAGAAAGTGAAAAGTAATCCTTCTACCCCAACCCTTCATCTCAGCAACTATGGCCACCAGTCCCTTGTGCATCCTTGCAGAGATACTGCTTTTCCAAATGCTCATTAGAATTATGAGGAGATACTCTGTGTTCTTCTATACTCTGGCTTTTCTGGGTGCTGGGGATCAAGCCCAGGGGCTTAATGCACACCAAGTAAGCATTTTACCTACCACTGAGCTATTACCCCCCCCAGGTTAAACTTGGCTTTTTTTTTTTATCTACTAATTTTCAATTGTTTGTTTATTCATTCATTGGTGGTATTGGGGTTTGAGCTCAGGGCCTCATGCTTGCTGGGTAGGTACTCTACCACTTTAGCCCCAACCCCAGCCCTGTTTTGCTTTTGGTTACTTTTGAGATAGGGTCTTGCATTTATGCCCAGGCCTGTCTGGACCACGATCCTCCTTATTTATACTTTTCTTATAGCTGGGATGACAGACATGTGGGGTCTCGTACCTTTTGCCTGGGCTGTCCTGAAACCATGATCCTCTCCATCTCTATCTCTCTTGTAGCTCTGATTATAGGTGTGAGCCACTGTGCTGGACTTAACCTAATAATTTATCACATATATGGAGCTGCCTTGACATTTTTGTAGCCATATAATATTCCCTTATATAAATAAACTATATTTGATTTAACTGGTTCTTTTACTGATGGGCTGTTAGGGTTTTTTGTTTTTTTTTTTTTTAGTTTTTGCTATTATGATGAATAGTGTAGTGAGCACTTTTTTTTTTACACAAGACTTTTAGTTTTAATTTGCAAATAAAATTAAGATAAATTCCAAAATCAGAACTAACTAGGTCAAATAAAATGATAGAAATTACCAGATTGCCTTCAGAGATTGTATCAGTTTATTATCTCACCAGCAATATGTGCAACTACCTGTTTTTTCATTCTTACCAACAGTTTTTATCTAACTTTAACATTTTCTTAGTATTTGATAGGTGATAGAAGATATTTTATAGTTTTAATCTGTGTTTCTTTTATTTTTGAGGAAGGTAAGCTGTTTTAGAGTCATTTATACTTTATTTTCTGTGTAGTGTCTTCTTTCTTTTTTATTTATTTTTTTGAAACAGGGTCTCACTCTGTAGCCCAGGCTGGTTGGAACTCACTATGTAGCCTAGCCTGGCCTTAAAAACTGGGATATTTGCTCTTTTGTATAAATTTATAGGAACTCTTTATATAATAAAGAATTAGCATTTCACTGTGATAAAAGTTATAAATATTCTCGCCTAGGAACCAGTTTTTTTTTTTAATTTTTATTTTATTCATATGTGCATACAATGTTTGGGTCATTTCTCCCCCCTTCCCCCTGCTGCTACCCGGCAGAAACTATTTTGCCCTTATTTCTAATTTTGTTGAAGAGAGAGAGCAATAATAGGAAGGAATAAGGGTTTTTGCTAGTTGAGATAAGGATAGCTATACAGGGAGTTGACTCACATTGATTTCCTGTGCGTGTGTGTTACCTTCTAAGTTAATTCTTCTTGAACTAACCTTTCCTCTAGTTCCTGGTCCCCTTCTCCTATTGGCCTCAGTTGCTTTAAAGTATCTGCTTTAGTTTCTCTGCGTTGAGGGCAACAAATGCTATCTAGTTTTTTAGGTATCTTACCTATCCCCATACCTCCCTTGTGTGCTCTCGCTTTATCATGTGATCAAAGTCCAATCCCCTTGTGTTTGCCCTTGATCTAATGTCCGCCTATGAGGGAGAACATACGATTTTTGGTCTTTTGGGCCAGGCTAACCTCGCTCAGAATGATGTTCTCCAATTCCATCCATTTACCTGCGAATGATAACATTTCATTCTCTTCATGGCTGCATAAAATTCCATTGTGTATAAATACCACATTTTCTTCATCCATTCATCAGTAGTGGGGCATCTTGGCTGTTTCCATAACTAGGAACCAGTTTTTCAACTTTCTAGGAAATAGCTGTTCTAATAGTGTTAACTACACAGTTATCTATAGTAATACTCAAAATCATCCATGTCAGATAACCTAGAAAAACTATGAACTCAGGCTTTCTTGCCAGCTGAAATTGTTTATGTTAGAAGTGCACATCATTGTAGAGTAGGTATGCATGGGTTATTTTGATAGCTAATTAACGTAATGTTCCCACCTACATTCTTCACCTGAATATAATAGCGGACTTTTTCAATCCTGTTGGAGAATGTTTTCACCTGATCCCCACATACATTTATTTGTTTTTTTTGCAGTACTGGAGTTTGAATTCAGGACCTAATGCTTGCTAAGCAGACATTCTACCATTTCAGCCAAGCCCCCAGCCTCAGTCCCATAATTTTTCATTTGCTTTCAGTATTTGTTACATTCTTGCCTATTGCCTGGCTTCTGTAATGTTTTCCCTTACAGTGCCAACAGTTCACATCTCTTAAAAAAATGGTGTAGATATACCTTTTTAACTAAAAAAATGGTGTAGATATACCTTTTTAACTGCCTTTTTCACTAGTCAAGTATAAAACCAATTATAAGTTCTTTACTAGAGAAAGAAGATAAATCTTTCTGCACACCTACACCACTCTTTTGGGTGAATGGGATTCCAGAATGTCATGGGGAAACCAGCTGTTCATTGTGAAAATTTGTATTTTTAATTTTACAACATAAATTTGTTCTCCTTAGCATCTTCTCTTTCTGAAGAATTGAAGCGTTTTACAGACAGACTGGAAAGTGATGGAACTCTACAAAAATGTTTTGAAGAATCAAAAGAGTAAGAACAATTCCTCTTCTATTCTAAATTATGACTGAATTAAGACTTCATTATAATTAAATAGTTGTTTATCTGATTGATAAACATATTTCCAACATCTTACGTACAAAGCTGTTTTTAGGTACTAATAATAAATTAGTCAATGTCCCTCTTGTTATACATTGTACTAGAGGAAACAGTCAAATACAGAAATTATAGTTTCAGATAGTGATAATCTAGGAATTCAGCAAATATGACAGTGACTGGGGGGGGGTTTGAGAAATTTGAGGTAGATTGTTCAGAGAAGATCCTTAATGATTTGGCCTTTGGACTGAGACTTGGTAAGAAGGAACAGCCATGGAAAGATGAGGGGAAAGCATTATTTAGATCTTTGCTAGTCCTATTAGGTGAGAGAAGTTCATGTTCTTTGGCCTTTGGTAGGCAAGAATATTAGCGGAAATTTTAAACTTCGACCCCTTAAATTGGTAGTTCTTCAGGAGGAGGGCTGTCATCCTCAACCCCCTATCTCTGTCCTGCAACAAATCATACATTTGGTCTTACACCATGAGCTTTGTTTGCACTTCATGAAGGTCTGCTTTTCCATAGGTCCTTAGGATTGACTTTTCTAATCAGGAAATATTTATTAGCACAACATTGCATCTCTTTAATGGACTGTATTTAAATACCGGCTGCTACATCTCAGCCAGAGATGGTATAGGCTGTGTCATAGGCCTTGGTGAAAAACAGGAATTGTGGCATTACTAATTTGTTTTTGCCAGGTAGAGCCCCAAGTACATGTGAGATATTTTGGTATTTTCAGTGCCTCCTTTTCTACTAAAATTAATCATCCAGCTGAGTTGGGCTGTTGCTTCACTGTAGGAGTCCAAGTTGGTGAGCTGGGTGGAGCCAGAACATAGGCAGCCCTAAGTGCCATGTTAAGGAGTTTTGGCTTTTTATCTGTATGCAAGGAAAAAAAAGTTAAAGGACATTTTTTGGAAGACAAATCTGGCCATGGTGTGACTTGGAATTGATAAAAGAAATGGAACATAAAGAGATCACTTAGAAAGCCTTTATTTAGTAGAAAAGTGCAATAGAGTCCAAGAATAAATACTTGTTGAAAGCTAAAGTTATAAACATGTTTTATTGCCACTGAAATTAAGTAAGACATATTAAATGCAAGTATATCTTGAAAGACTCATATTCATTTCATCTATATTCAGAAAAGCATCAGATTTTCCTCTGGAAACATCAGTGGCTGAGATGAAGGAGTATATAACCAAGTAAGTGAAAATGAGTGAACCTTTGTTGGGAAATTTAAGTTTTCTCTCTGGGAAAAATGTCTTGTAAACATATGCTCAGCATTAGTATATCAGCACTAGGAGTTAATAGGCTGTGAACAGAGTGTACTGATGGCCAGTTTCATAGGATGGAATCTAGAGAATAGAATGCTAATTTCATTTTAAGACTTGTATTTTGTTGGATTAAATTAGTATTTTTTGAGTCATTCCCACCTTCTAATCCTTTAATGACCTTTTTATTCACATTTTGTAACCAGATCATATGGCTAATGTTCTTATTTTTGCCTCAAGTGATTCAGAATAGATGATCAAAAGCTAACTGGATTTTACCCTCCAATTCTGTAGGTTTTCTTTAGAAAGTCAGACTTGGGATCAGCTTTTGCTGCATTACCAGAAGGAGGCACTACCAGAAGAGATGTCCAGGTTAGTTCTTGAACTGGAAAGAAGTTACCTTTTTACCTTGTGGAATTTAATTTGAGTTTATTTCAGGTCTGTTAGTACAAATTGAATGATGAATCCTTTCTCACAGTTCAGTCAACTCCTTAAGACTATAAAGCGTATCTTAATACTTGGACCATAAATGGAGAGTGAGTTTGAAAGAAGAGAGAGTTGGCATCACTATTTTCAGTCCAAGAACAGAGCTACCTCTGTCTGCTGTGTCCTTGGCTGCCATTTCACATCCTCACAGAGGCAGGCTTATTGTGCCTTGCACCTGGCCTTTGAGCTGCAGGTATAGAGAGACCCCTGGAGATAGAAGAGAATAGAATGGTGGAGGAGTGTATAAGGCAAGAGAAGATCTTTACCTGGATTGTGAAGGCAGAGGAAAGTGGGAAAGTACTGGATAGTTTGGTTTAGTTGAGCATCTGAGCCATTTTTTGTTGTTGTTTTTTAAGTCAGGGTCTCACTAGGCATCTCAAGCTGGCCTTGAACTCATGATCTTCCTGCCTCAGGCTCTTGAGTGCTAGGATTATAGGCATACACCATGACGCCCAACTCTAAGCTGGTATTTTGCTTTATTTTTTTGTTTCTTTTTATTTATTTATTTTTTGGGGGCAGTCCTACTCTACCATTTGACCCATTCCCCCAGCCCTTCATTTTGTTTTTTTGAGGCAGAGTCTCACTACGTAAGCTGGCTTAGAACTTGGTGTAGCAGAGCCTGGCCTTGAACTTGTGATGCTTTGCCTCAGTCTCTCAAGTACTAGGATTACATTTGTGCACTACCACACCTGGCTCAGCCAGTATTTTTAAGCTTTTTTCCCAACCGAATCTTAGCTAGAAAACCAACTATAAAATGTTAGCTAACCCCTAATTACAGAAGCTTTCTGTCAGTAGCAAAGTTTTGAGAAACACGATATGAAAAACTCTAATCCAGTGATGGTTTTCCGTTACTTTATTTGCCACATACATACTCTATATGAAGGTCAAAGCTTATAGCATAAGGAACCGGGCACTGGTGCCTCACAAGCTACTTGGGAGGCTGAGATTGGGAGGAGGATATAGGTTCAAGACCAGCCAAAGCAAATAGTTTGCAAGAACCCTTCTCCAAAATAACCAGACCAAAATGGACTGGAGACATGGCTCAAGTAAGTGCAAAGCCCTAGGGTAAATAGAAGAATTTTGATTCAGCCATGTAAGAGTTTCTTTCCAGAGCTAATCTTTTACATCTTGTCCAGAAAAAAATTATAAAATTCCTTGAAAGCTCTTGTTTTGTTTTGTTTTTAGAGGACCAACTGAAACTAAAATCTCAGAAGTCAAAGTGGATCATCCAACATATCTTGGGTCTTCCCAGAGCAAAGTTCTTAACACAAAGCCTGACTACCAGAAAATATTGCAGAACCAGAACAAAGTCTTTGATTGTATGGAGTTGGTGGTATGTTGCTACAGGTTTATTTGGTTGAGCTGTGTAGCTTTGCTATCTTGTCATCTTTGTTAGTCAGCTTTCCGTTGCTGTGACAGAGTTCTAACATAATCAACTGATGAGGAAAGCTTTATTTTGGCTCACATTTTCTTTTTTTGATGATCCTGGGGCTTGAACTCAGGGCCTCACTCTTGCTAGGCAGGAACTCTGCCACTTCAGCCACTCCGCCAGCCTTTTTTTATGTTGAGTATTTTTTGAGATAGGGTTTCTTGAACTATTTGCCCATGCTGGTTTCAAACTCTCCTGCTCTCTGCTTCCCAAGTAGCTAGGATTATAGGCGTGAGCCATTGGCACCTGGGTTGGCTCATATTTTCACAAGTTTCAGTTCATGGTTGTTTGGTCATGTTGTTTTGGGCCTGAGGCCACTCACAGTATGTCATGGTGGAACATGATGGTGGCTACCCTCATGAGGCTGAGAAGCAAAAAGAAAGAAAAGGAGGTCAGGGTCCTAAAATCCCCTTTAGGGGCACACACCCAGTGACTTACTTCCTAAATGTTCTACCTCCTCCCAATAGTGCCACTAGTGGTTGACCAAGCCTTTCGCATATGAGCTTGTGGAGGACGTTCAAGTTTCACACTACAGCTTTATCTTTGGAAATTAAAATATCTGGAGAGTGTATGTAAGAAGAATATTTAATTCCACTTTGGGAAAAACATGGAAAGGCAGTGTAAGGGGTATAGAGAATACAGAGAGGGCCACAGGTTGCTATTTTATGTATAGCAATTTGTTTTTTTTTTAATATTTTCTTTTATTGTTTTTACATTTACTTTCATGTGTATACATTGTTTGGGCCACCTCTCCCTTCCTCCTGCCCCTACTCCCCATAGAGCAGTTCTTGAAGGTCCTGCCAGGTGCCAACTTTACAGCATCTTGAAGGAATGAGGAGGTAAGCCATGAGGACATCAGTCCAGGTATCAATAGGAAACAGACGACATTGGAAATAAGATAATTCAGGAATTTTCAAAGCTTTATTTTCAGGGGCTGTGTGTAAAGGTGACAAGAACTACAGGGACTAGTGATGTAACTATGGGTTTGCTCAGCGCTCTTATTATCCCATGGCCTGGAGGAAGGAGCCATTACTGTGACATCTGGGGCAAGAGTCACATAGTTGCTGTTCTGAGAGAACACTTGAGGGATGCAGCTAGCTGAACATGACCTTTCTGGGAACAAGTCTGGGTAATAAATACCTTGGCCTCAGTAAGCTTCCTCCCCCTTTCTTCCTAGGGCTCTTGTCAGACCTCACCCAACCAGGGCATTCTGTTAATAGAGGTCATGGAGTCAGCCTCCTGGGGCATAGAGCAGGCTGGAAAAAAGTGGAGTGTGGTTCAGGAAGCGCCAACAGAGAATGTTTGGCATAAGCATTCTAGGCTGAAAGAGCAATAGGCTCAAAGCTCCTGGACAGCCTACCTGCCTAGCAGGTTTGAGGAACATCAAAGAGGCCCTGGAGCCCTGCAGCTCATGGCTGTCTTCTGTCTGCAGATGGATGAGCTGCAAGGATCAGTGAAGCAGCTACAAGCCTTTATGGATGAAAGTACCCAGTGCCTCCAGAAGGTGTCAGTACAGCTTGGTAAGTGTGCTTGAGGAGACACACTTCTACATCTGATAATCTTTGGGATGCAAACTGTCCTTCCAAGCACATGGTCCTGAGGGTGATACTTCTGTTACACGATTTGTTCCCCCCATACAATAAGTATGTTGATGGGGGAGTTTCTGGATATGTAAATTCCACAGAAACCTCTCATGAACTGTGTTGTGGTAAATCCAAGACAAAAAATACCCACTGCTTTTAACCTCTTTGCTTTTCAAGAATCCACAAAGTAACACTGACATTACTCCTTGATAGCTTTTCCTGACCTCCTCTGGTCCTAAATTATTTGCTATACACACCTCCATTTTCTTATGGTAATGTGGATATAGTGTACCTGGCTTTTCTACAGCTAGCTCCCTGAGGATAGAGACCCTATATTTGTCACTGTATTGCCCTTCACTATCTGGCTCAGTTTCCATACATTAAGTTTCCAATAAATTTTATGTGAATTTAACTGAAATGTATTTTTTGGCTTCTTTGCAGAGAAGAGAAGCATGCAACAATCAGATTCTTCACCTGCTAGAAAACTGCTCAGACTTCACCTACAGAGCCCCCCTTCCACACAGTGCTCTGGATCTTGTCAGTGATCTTACCCAGCCTTTCTGCCATGAGGTGATCAGAGGAGAACACTGAGAAGAATGCCCCAGCATGTGGTGACCGTGTAGAGTCTGAGCTGGGAAGTTCTGTCTCATTGCCCATGTGCATAGCTGACTGACTGCAGAGCACTTTGATGTTTACTGAGTGATGGAATTTATGAATCCAAAAGATACTGTAGAGATACTTTTTCCAGAAATGTATAAAATGCTTGAAACTTTCTTTTTGAAATGATCTTCAGAACCAGTGGCCCATTGTTTTAAATATCCTTCATGATCAGAAATCTTCATCTTGTGAAGATGTTTTCCAGGTTTTGAAACAAACCAAAGTCATCTAGGACCAAGTTTAATGAAACATTTTAGGGATCACATTAGGTTCTGGCCATAAAAGCATGAGACTGGTTTTCTAGGTGATTTTAGGTCCAGGAGCATTGAGCATTGTTTACTCATTGGAAATCATTGGGATACATCAAAATCAGGTCTCATTTTTATGACTTGGCTGGCCTTGACCATGATCCTGCTACTTATGTTTCCTGCCTGAGAGGACAGGTGTGTACCACCACACCAGCTTGATTGATTGAGATGGGGTCTCACTAATGTTTTGCCCTGGCTGGCCTTGAACCTTGATCTTCCTATCTCTGTCTTTTGAGTAACTGGGATTATAGACATACACCACTACACTTGGCCCCTTAGATTGCTTTTATTTTTTTATAGTACTGGAAATCAAACCCAGGGCCTTGCACATGCTAGGTGAGTGTTCTGCCGCTGAGATGCACTGCAGTCCCAGAACTTTATTTTTCAAAAGTCACTCTAGTTGCTTTGTGGGTAGTAAAAGCAAGCAAGGTGTGGATCTGCAAGAACAGTTAATCTCCCTCTGTAGTTGAGGTAAGAAATGACACAACTTGTCTAGGTTAATGTTAAGTGGATGGGGAAGGGGCACGGCCTACATTGTTCTTAATGTCTGGATCATAGTAAGCCTGAAAACTATGTATTAAAAACCCACCCTACCATTTCTGGGACTGAGAAAAAGTTATTTAACTTCTTGTATCTGTAAGGTTAGAAGAATGATGGAATTTATATTGCAAGGATGCTATAAGGCTTAGAATGGTGGTATCAGTTTGCTGCTGAGGCTGATGGCTTAAACAAGTGGGTGGAAGTGAGATGGGAACGCTGACCGTTCAATCAGACATAACAGGTAGACAATTCAGCCGGTCTCATACACACAGGTGGAGAACTGGGCAGTAAAGTCTTGGATTAGAGAGAAAATTTGAGAGTTATGTGTAATTATTGAAGATGAGAATGGATGAAATTCAACAGAATAGAGCAAATAGGGACATTTCAATCAATCTCAAGGAATCCCAGCATTTGTCAGGAATGGTGTTAAGTGCCTACTGTTTCAGAGGCAGAGAGAAAACAGTGTAAAGCATGGAGGGAGTCTTACTGAGTTTCCTCACCTGTAAAGTGGGGATAGAATCACCTCTTCAGGGGGATTATACCTTCCCTCAGTTTATTACATCATATTGCATATTTTGTTTATTAAATAAATATTTGTTCAAACTTGAGAATAGAGGTGTGTTTGGTGTCTTAACAGCTAAATACGATAGAACATAGAAAAATAATACCGAGGTCCAAGCATCATTTAGTTCTTATTTATCTCTATGGATGAGGCACTCAGGTGCGGAGAGACCTAATTAACCAAGGACATATAGATGGTAGTGGAGGGTGAGCTAAAAACCAACCTGGCACTCAGTAAATGTTAACGAAGAAACATAAATTGTATAATAAAGGGCTGTGCTTAATTGTTTTCCTCTACCCAAATTTCGTTCAGGAATTGTGTCTGATGAATTACAGTATTATCACCGTCCTTTAAGATGTTTGGCTGTTTGTTACATTTACCCTGAGAATAATCATTGATACTTAGTGATCAATTAATACTTAGATTAATAAATAAGCTCCGTAGGGGAAGATACTATGTTATGTAAATTTGGTGTTGAATTTTTGAGTCGTTATGCTTAATATGTGCAATCACTGTGGGAAGGGATGAGTGTGAATCAGGAGCCCTGAGTTGTAATTCTAGTTCTGAAGTTATTGTGTTCATTTCTGAAAATTTCACTGAGCTCCTCGCAGGTGCCATGCGCTGGTGCATGTGATCTCGAATGTGGCTTTCAGCGTCTTGATAGGAGGCTGCCCTATTAAGACCCTTGGGGCTTCCTAAAGACGAAACTCAGAGGAAGGGGAGGAGGCTGTGCAGAGTGAGCACTCACTACGCCCCCTTCCTGGCAGCTCTAGGGCCGAGATTATCCTCCCAGAATACTCCGCGGCAAGAAAGACTACATCCAAGATGGCGCCGTCAACCCCTCCCAGCCCGACCACCACCACGGTAGTTTCCGAGGCGCTCGGGTGCGGTGCGCATGCGCGGTCTCGTGTCCCCAGTGCGCCTGCGCTCTCGCAGCGCCTCTCCCGCCCCTCGCCTCTACTGCTGCCGCCGCCGCCACTGTTGCTGTTGTGCTGACTGCTGGCGCCTCAGGTGAGTGAGCGCCTCAGCCCAGCCTGCTGGGGGCGGGCGGCGCGGCTTGCGGGGGCGTCGCTCCTCCCTGAGTTCTCGACCTGGTCCCCGAGCCCCGGGTCCGAGCTGCCAGGCGCCTCCGGAGCCCTGGCGCCCTGTGCCCCGCCAGCTGGACCTGGGTCTGCCCGTCCTCCCTCGGTCGCTCCCCGCGCCTGCCCTCCAGGCCACAGAGTGCAGGCGGCGGGGTCGAACCATCCCCCGGCGCGGACCCCCTCGGTCCCAGGGACCGCCTGCAGGCCTCACCCCGCTTTCCTGCTCGCTCTCTTCAGGCGGCGGAGCTCGGCGATCCTCGGGCCGGGCATCCGTCCGCCTCGACCGCCCCGCAGCCCCGGGGACTTACAAGAGGGGGCCTGAACGTGCCGTGCCGCTCCGGAACCCCAGAAGGCACCCTCTGTTGGGGAAGGGGCTGCTTAGCCCCCACTTCTCAGCCGAGGAAACTGAGGCACGGAGCGGTGGAATGGCGTGTCCAAGGTCACGGGCTGACAAGTGGCATGGCCAGTACTGGAACTCCGGGGCTTGGGCTCTCACGGCTAGTGCTGTTCGAATTTGAGCTCCTGCCTCTAAAAATTCTTTTAAATACACTTGTCATCTCCAGAGTTGCCCTTAATCGTCATGAAAATGGGCTGCCAATGGAGTGTCTTCTTGTCAGAGCACAATTGAGGAGTTACGATATTAATAATAGCGATATTAATAAGAGCTGGCGTTCATCCAGCGCTTGCGTGTCAGGGATCTTGCAAAGCGTTTTATTGCGATCATCTCACCTAGTACCTCAGCGTCCCCCAGTCCAGTGCTTCCCCCTCCCTTCTTTCTCATGGAGGATATTTTCTGCAGCGCTCGCCTCCCTGTCATACATAGACTAGCAGTCTCATGGCTCAGGAGGCAGGGAAGCTCTCCCTGGTGGCTTACTGGCAGAAAGTAAGCTTCACCTGCCTACTTCCACATTTCCTCCCCAGCCTGACCCCCGGAGGGTATAATTATTATATCTTCTTTTCCTAGCTGCCAGGAGACCATTTCTGGGCTGGATGGGCTGGTTAGACTTGGAGGTGACAGAGCAGATTTAGCCAGCACTCACCTCATTTTGGGACTTTCTGGCTCTGCTCCAACACTGGTCTTGAATATTTCGATGTTTAAGAGAAAAGGTCATTGACACAGTGGTGCTGAATCTAAGAAGCTTGCTTTGATTTGAAGTCTCAAATAACAGCTATAAAAATATGTTAATGTTTTTATAATAACTAGCTCATACTGCTTTTTTCTCCCTAGGCAAGTCCTCCTCCACACTTCAAAGGCTCCACTAAATTACCCCCTTCTCTATGAAGCCTTCCCTCCTTGATTTTTTCCAATTGGAATTAAACACACACACAGCAGGGTAGAGGCCTTGTCTTATCCCTTAGAGGTCGGGGACCATCTTTGCAGCCCCAAATGCCTGGCTCATAGTAGACCCTTAGAAAAAAACTCAGCGAATTTCCACTGCTCATTTTCGTTACTCAAAGGGTGATGTTCTTTTGCTGCCCTTCTGGTCATCCTCTTGCCCTTCAATTTCTCTTTCCCTCCTCCCTTTTTTATTTTTCCTTTTCCTGTGTCTCCTCATTCACAATACAGAACAGGCACAGGGCCTGGGCTGAGGCATATATGGGGTAAGTTTACTTTTCCTCCTCTTTTTACACACTCAGTGTAAGAACACAGCCTGTGGTAAGCACCAGGAGGCCTGTCCCTCCCTTTAGATTCAGCTTTTAATCATCACCCACCACTCACAGGCCTCTCAGTCCACTCTGTTTTTTCTGAAAATTTGCACATAAAATGTCTTGCATCAAGAAGCCTGTTTATTCCAAACAGTGGATGCTGCTTAAGCCTACAGGGAAGTTTTTATGTGCATGTTGCAGTAGTGTGGCCAGAGGCTTATGGTTGTTTAGTCTATCCTTAAGTGCATGTGAGATCCATTTTTACATTCTTTGCCTTATGTGGCTGACTGCCGCAGATGGTAACAGAGTGATCACAGTTTTACTGTGTACCAATACAGGATATTTATAATAGTGACTATTGAAAAGGGCCTTTGGGAGGCAGCAGATTATGTACACAGTTTCTCCACATAAATGAAGCTTCTTAAAGAATAGGATTTAGGGAGTTGGAAACTTCACTTTTTACTTTATACCTTTCTATGTTATTTTTTGAATTATGCACATACTTGTTTTGTATTTTATTAATTTATTTTGGCTGCACTGAAGTTTGAACTTAGGGCCTCTTGCTTGCTAGGCAGGTGCTCTACCACTTGAGCCACTCCACCAGCCCCTGGTTTTATATTTTAAAAAGGAAAGAAAAAGGGTTTGTGGAGTGGATCAAGTGGTGGTGCGCCTGCCTAGCAAGCATGAGGCCCTGAGTTCAAGCCCCGTGCTGTTCTCTTCCCCCCAAAAAAGGAAAGAAAAGTCTTTTTAAAGACTTGTTAATAGGCTAAAATATTAATATTAATGGATTAAAAATATTTTTAGTGTCTGCTCTATGCCAGATGCTAATAGCTTTTGGAAATACAAAGCCTCTGCTAAAGCTTGCTGTCTGATGACAGAGAGGGCCTAGCTCTCTGCTTGGCTGATAATAGACACTTGAGCAAATTCAGGCAAGAAGGAAAGAGGGAAAGAAAAAGCCAAATGAATGATTCTGAGGGAAACTTTTCTGACAAGCCTAGATATGCAAAAAGAAAGGAAGGGGTACATCAATAAAGAAAGGAGGACTCTGAAGTCTGAAGGTTAATATTTTGGGCTTAATGCAGAAAAAGATGTCATCTATTCTGAAAGCTACAACTTCTCTACTTTTCTGTTTGAAAATAGCACACAAAAACTTACCTGTATTTGCCAACTTTCAGGACTTTCTTTGGGTAAATGAAAAATTACTGTCTTTAACCACAGTGCTAATTCTATTATACTTAAACCATTTACCTATAATTTTGCCTTTGGTTCTCATATTTTTTATGTGATATTAACTGATATATGGAGGATGGTTAAGTGTTGTAAAAAAATGGGTGGTCTTGAGCTGGGGCTATAGGTGGTACAGCATGTGCTCAGCATACCCAAGGCCCTGGGTTTGATCCCAAACAACACACACACAAAGTGGTATTATATCTTTTGACCTTATTTCTTCAGTGAGAGGGATGGTACAGTTGACTGAAAATTCTGTGAAGTTTCCTGTAGTGCCTGACAGAGTTTAACATATCAATCGTAAGTAAATATTTGTTGTTAATGGCTGAAGAGGGTTCCATGTAAACACTAATTACAGTACCAAACAGACTGTGCTATTCAGCTTGATATGGAGCCTGAGATCTCCCTGCATATAAGGAGAATGTATGATAAGAGTAGTGTTCTCCCCAACTTTTCCTATGGAGGTGCTACTTTGCATCTTTTCCAGCCTTACTATAGTAAATGAAGATTAATTTCCAAAGTAGAGGGGGTGCTTCCCTCAGGCTTTGGCCATGTTAATTTGATGAATTCCCTTCACCTAAAAATGCCCATAACCTACAGTCTGTTTTTTTCAATTGATTAAAAATAGATTCCTGATAAAACCATTCTTCATATTTGATTTTGTTACTTATTAAGATCTTTTGTTACATATTTTGCAGTATCTTTTTAAAGAAGATACTGTTGCTGTTTCAAGTTTTTGGGTAATAGTTATCATTTGGGGGGAGCTATTAGTGTAATGACCTATCAGTTCATAAATCCAATGAATCAGAGTAAGGAAAATTGTATGTAGCTCATAAATTGCTTCCCATTTCTAATGATAATTTAAGATTGGAAATCATGTCAGTTTTTCCTTTAACTAATAATTGCTGTAATCTTTCCAGAATTATCATCTGCTTTTTAAGCACTTCATTAGAGATGACACTTGTATCCTTATAGTGCTTTTAGATGCTTAAGACTAAAATTTCAACTCATGGTTAAAAGTTGAATGGGGTTGGTAGTATAGCCCAGTGGTAAGAGTGTATTTCTAGCATACGTGCGACCTTGAGAAAAAAAAATTGAATGTTTGTTTAAAATTGTGAGATCTTAGCTCCACAGCCATTGTACATTAAACTTAGCTAAGAGAAGAGAGGATCCGATTATTGTTTCTTTATCCCTGCAGTCAGAAAGCTCAGAACAGGGCCTCTCCTGCTACTCTTCAACTCTGGAAAATACTGTTTCTTTTAAGTCATTGTATTGGGATGGTTTTAACCAGTGTGTTGACTAAAACGTAACTTTGGGTGATTAGACAGCCCACAGGTAGATTGCTTTTTCAAACCCTTAGGTAGGTACTGGTCTGCCCTATTAAAGTAATAGTATTAACACCTAAACTTTGGTGCTTTTCGGTTTTCAAAATTCTTTGATCATTAAATTCCTGGTAAACTTCAGACACCAACAGCTGAGAAAATAAGTAGAAGAGGGCTGTGGGTGTGGCTTAAATGGTAGAGCACCTGCCATTTGAACTAGAGTTCAAAGCCTAGTATTGCCAAAAAAAAAAAGAAAAAGAAATAGAAGAATTAATGATCAGATGACATCAAGTGGGAAAAGTTGCTAATAGAGGCTTCTGCAAGCTCTGAATGCAGACTACTTAGATTCAAACCCTTGCTCTGCTGCTTTCTAGCCTTTGGCAAATTACAAAACCTCTCTGAGTCTCAGTTTCTTTATTTGTAAAATGGGGAGGATTACAATACCTAGCTTATAAATGTGTTGGGAAGATGAAACAATGAATGGTTAAAATGCTTATCATGATACCTGGCATAGTATGCAATAAATTTGGCTAATATGTGTATTAAATACTGCATTTTAGTGCTCTTGTTTGTCCTTTACCTCATTCAAACTGTACTAAGGAACAAATTGTTTTCCAGGATTGTGCCTTACAGCTGGTGGGAACCCAGAGCTCATCTAAGAGCTCATACCAAGACCAGGGCCTTGCCAGCAGTAGCTTTCCTATTATCCTGAGCTGCATCCTTCTAGAGTGTAAGGCAGACAGTTGTGCTTCTGCTGCTAGAGTTACTTTAGTATGACCTCCATGTCAGACAGCTTCATTTACTGTTGGGTGTCTGGAATTAACAGGAAGGCCCCTTGATAGGAATTGCTTTGTTCTAGCAGTTATTTGTACCAGGACCCTGGAGTGAAAAAAATGAGTATATAGGGTAGACTCAGATTTCCAGTTTGTCAGTATCTGCAAGTCTGTCATTTATCACCAGCTCTACAACCCAGCAGTGACACAATAGGAAGGTGGGCCTATTTTATGGGATGTTCCTGTTAGAATGGGAGTCTGTGAGCATGCCTCAGCAGCTGCCTTGCACTCTACCTGCCATTTATTTGCCTATATGTGTAGGGGGATACCATCTCTGAGAGTATCCAGATTTTTCTTTATGCAGTGAAAAAATCTGAGTGAGCTGTATTTTAAGTCTTCGTTTTTTCTATGAAGCTGGGTGGTTTTGTTTGTTTACCTGGCTTCCTGGGGAGTCTCCTGAGATCCATTGCTTTCCTAAGGGCCCCAGGAGACAGCAACGAAACCAACATCCATTGCCCTAGACACTTAAGGGGATACTTAAGTCAATAGTATTGGATTAGATTAATTCAGGCTTTAACCCTAACAAAATTTAAAGAGCCAATTCATCAGATAATTGTGCTTCTCATAGATGGAAGTATGGAATTTAGCTCAGTGCTCTGGAATATCTTTCAGAACCTGGGCTGGGAGTCCAGCTGCTAATCTTCACCCACCCCCATCTTGCTGTGTCAATTTAGGCAAATCACTTAAATTTTCTGTCTCTTTCCTCACCAGAGGATGAGGGCATTACTGTAGACCAGTGGTTCTTAGACCTAGCTGCATTTAAGAATTACCTGTTGGAGGTTTAAAAACAAAACAATAACTGATCTCTTCTTGGCAAGATGGGGTGCACAGAAATATAGCTGCTGTGATTTTTATACTTTTTTTTTTCAGTGCTGGGGAGTGAATCCAGGGCCTTATGCTTAATAGGCAAACTACCACTTGAGCTATACCCCTAGTGTTTTTGTTCTTATTTTGTTTTTGACATAGGGTCTTACTAACTGCCCAGGCTGTCCTTCAACTCCCAGTCTTCCTGCTTCCACCTCCTAAGTAACTGGTATTACAGGTGTTAACCACCACTCCCTGCTGTGATTTGTGTTCTATTAAACATTTGTGTTACATTTTGTGGTGTTGTCTACATCATTACAAATAAGTTAGTTGATAGATAGCCATCCATGACCAGTCTCTAGCTGTCATTTTTAGCCTTATCTCTTTTTTTAATTTTTTTTTTATTTTATTCATATGTACATACAATGTTTGGGTCATTTCTCTCCCCTTCCCCCTCCCCCACCCCATCCTTATCCCCCTGCTCCCTCCCTTATCCCCACAACCCCTCGCTACCAGGCAGAAACTATTTTGCCCTTATCTCTAATTTTGTTGAAGAGAGAGTATAAGCAATAATAGGAAGGAACAAGGGTTTTTGCTAGTTGAGATAAGGATAGCTATTCAGGGAGTTGACTCGCATTGCTTTCCTGTACATGTGTGTTACCTTCTAAATTAATTCTTCTTGAACTAACCTTTTCTCTAGTTCCTGGTCCCCTTCTCCTATTGGCCTCAGTCGCTTTAAAGTATCTGCATTAATTTCTCTACATTAAGGACAACAAATGCTATCTAGTTTTTTGGGTGTCATACCTATCCTCATACCTCCCTTGTGTGCTCTCGCCTTATCATGTGATCAAAGTCCAATCCCCTTGTTGTGTTTGCCCTTGATCTAATGTCCGCATATGAAGGAGAACATATGATTTTTGGTCTTTTGGGCCGGTTAGCCTTATCTCTTATTTCGAACAGGAATCCTCTGCTCTTGCCAAAGTGGAACATTTTCCAGCAGACCTTGTGCTTTCTTTTCTCCTTATCTTTAAGTTATCTTCTCTTCCTGGAATTATTATTTTTATTCTTTCATCCTCACCTATAGGAATTTTATCTACCCTTCAAATATTACTTTTGTCTGAGCACCCACAGCCTGCATTGACTGACCTTTGCCCTAAGCCACTGTAAACCTTTGAGCAGTTGCTCAATTGTCTTCCCCACAGAGGACATTTGGCATTATCTGGAGGCATTTTTGGTTGTTACAACTGTTGGAGAGAGGGTACTTCTGCCATCTAGTTTGGAGGCCAAGGATGTTACTAAACAATTCTATAATGCACTGAACAGCCCTGTCCCTACAACCTGACCTAAAATGACTGGTGCTTACGCTGAGAGACTGCCTTTGAGTTTGTCCAATTCACAGGCTTATGTGTATGCAGCCCTGAGCTGTAGTGATATGTTTACAGACTTTGTCTCCCTTATTCAGTTGAATAATGGGTGACCAAGTCCCTGCTTTCTTGTTATTACCTATGTATCAGGATTTAATCCTAGAGCATGTGGCCTTATGGTAACTGCTCAGTGTAATTTAGAACCAGAGTTAACGAGGTCCTCTTGGAATGGAGGTGACGAGATAGTTTGCTAAATTTCCCTGTTTTTTTTGTTTTTTTTTTTTTTCCTTGAGCCACTCGCCTGGGCTGACTTTGAACCGTGATCCTCCTGATCTCTGCCTTCTGAGTAGCTAAGATTATAGACGTGAGCCACTGGGACCCTGCTTGAATTTCTCTTCTTTTCACTCCCAGATCTCTTTATCTATGATGGCTGGAGAGGTAGTATGATACGGGGCATAGAGTGAGCATTTGGGATCAGAAGGCTTGGGTTTCAGTTCTAGCCATATCATTTATTAGTTGTGATATTTTTGTCAGTCAATTTCACTTCTTAAGCCTCAGTTTTTTCATCTCTGTAATATCAGTGATGCCTCTGCCCCAGTATTTTTACAGTCTCATTATGAGAATCCAGCTGTTAGATGTGAAGGTGTTTTGTAAATTGTGAAGTGCTGTAATGAGTGCTCATTTAGCCAATGTTTATAGGTAAAAAGAGAGGACATGGGTCTGCTTGCTGTAGGTGCTCTGCTTCTTGGCTAGTCCCCTGGCTACTTCTGCAGCTTTTAGCCATAACTGTTTCAGTGCTAGCTGCATCTGACCCCTTCCAGCTTGTTCTTCCTGGATGTGCCTTCTTTGTTTGCTGACTTCATTCTGTTTTTGTTGTCTTCAGTGTTGCCCAAACCAACAGTGATTGACTCTACCCCTACACAGAGTAGTAGCCTGATGTCAATAGATTCTGGCATAGCCAAAGATAACATATAACCCTGGTCATCAGGGAAAGCTACAAAATAAGACAGCTTGTAGTTTGGAAAGGTAATACTTTCTTACTGTTCTTTGTCTTTTTTTAAAAAACAACAACAAAGCAGTGTTTTGAAGCACTGGAAATCGCTGTGAGCTTTTTGTGGCTAAATGGACACAGTGCAGGGTGAAATAAAAGCCTGAGGCTCCCATGTCCACAGGGTCAGACCAGCTGCACTCTCCTGTTGACTTGCTGAGTAACCTCCATAAGTCCTTGAACCCAGTGACCCCTTAGGATTGCAATGAGGGCTGTGTGAGGTGGCAAGGTGTAGCACTCACCTTGCAAAAAACGTGAAGCACTACATTTATGGAGAGCTTTGGGATTATACAAAATGTCAGCCCTATCAGGGACCCAAAAAGGTCATTCTGCCTAAATTCTTCCCTTTACAGATAGAGAAATAGAGGCCCAGAAAGGGAAAAGGCTTTACCCAAGGCTTTTCCCAGTGCCATTCAGCTAGGTATAGGCCTTCCTAGGTCTACAGTCCACTTTTTTTTTTTTTGGCAGTATTTTGAGATTGAACTCAGGACTTGAGTCCACTTTTGATAGCTCATTCCATGGTTGTAAGAATCCGTGTATCTCCTCCAGGTATTCATTTTCTGAGCGAACAAAGGCTTGTACTCTATATCATTAGACTTTATTTTATTTATTTGTTTACTTTTTGTGGTGCTGGGGATTTAACCCAAGGCCTTGTAAATACTAGGCAAGTGGTCTACTACTGAGCTGTGCCCCTGTCCTTGTATAAGTAGTCTTTAAATTGTGTTCTGCAGAGACTTGGTGGCCTCACTACCACTTCAGTCGATTCTCTATACGTTTTTCTGTTTTCTATTTCAGAGGTTTGATGCAAAACTTAAAAGTCAGTGGTTTAAGCCAGATTCAAGTAGCTAGTAATTCTAGCTACTTGAGAGGCAGAGGTCAGGAAGATCAAGGTTTGAAGCCAGCCAAGCAACTAGTTCATGAGACCCTATCTTGAAAATACCCAACACAAAAAAGGACTGGAGGAGTTGCTCAAGTGGAAGAGCAACTGCCTAGCAAGTGTGAGGCCCTGAGTTCAAACCCTAGTACTACCATAAAAAAAAAAAGTCACTTGTCTTGATCTTTCAAGGCCTTCCTGGGGCTGGCCCTGTGTGTCAAAGAGTACTGGTGTTTATCTTGGCCTCCTAGTAACATTTTTTTCTTTCATTTCCATTCAGAAATGTCAAATTCTGTATTTCTAAAAGGTGATCTACATTGTCACAGGCTTTTCAGTTTGGGGAATGGAATCTTGTTTTTCCTATTTTTTGATACCGTTGACTTTTACTATCAAAAGTTAATGGCCCTTTTTTGGTCCTTGTCCTCTTTGTTTTCCCTTTCAGCATTTGACAGTTTTCCTCCCCTTCTATATAAATCTCTTTTTCCTTGACTTTCACATGTGTGTCTGCTTTTCCTCCAGTATCTGTGGACATTTTTTTTCCTTGTCTCCTATTGTTTCTGGTTCTGCTTTTCTGTCCATCACTGACTTGTCCTTCAGAAGAGGCCATGGACTGCAGCAGCTCCTCATCTCTGGTTTGGTGATGGCCTACAGATTTACCTCACTCATTCTCACTCCCATCTGCTTGGGTTTCTCTCCAATTCCTGAGTCAAATTGGTTTTATTTATTTGTTTATCTATTTATTTTAGCAGTGCTGGGGATTAGTATCCATCACTGAACTACAACCTCCAGCCTTTCCCTTTTTCTTTGTGTTTGTAATTCCAGCTGTCTGACAGATCCTTGTTGCCTTTTAGCTAGGTTTCTGCAAACTGTTCTGTCTCTCCAAAATTCCCCTTCTATTTGATCTGGCCTGTTTAGTCTTTTTTAAATCCACTAATTTATTGAAATTCTTTTGTAAATCATTTATTTATTTATTCTTTGTTTTTGTGGTACTGGGATTTGAACTCAGCAGGATTTGTACTTGCTAGACAGGTGCTCTCGCACTTGAACTATGCCCCCAGCTATTTTTTGCTTTAATTGTTTTTTGGATAACGGTCTTATGTTTTTGCCTGGGAGCAGCCTCAGACCATAATCCCCTTACCTATGACTTCCTGTGTAGCTGGATTAAAAGCATGCACTAACATGTCTAGTTTACTGGTTGAGATAGGGAAGTTGATAACTTTTTTCCCATGCTGACTTTGAACTGCAGTCCTGATCTCATCCTCCTAAGTAGTACTGAAATTCGTTTGGAAGAAAGCAGGATGAGAATTAGTAGTCTTCCCCTGTACAACTATCATAAACTAATGAAAATGTTAAAAAAAAAAAAAAAAACTCAGTAGTCTTTCTGTACTCCATTCTCGCTATCTCTATTAACGATGGTTGCTAATAAGACATTCAGTTTACCTCCTCATCTCCAATGCTTCTCCTCCTCCACAGTGACAAGGTCACATGTTAGACTATCATCACTCGAAACTACTAAGAGCCCTAGCAGATTTTCTGTATATTTAACTTTGTTCTAACAACAAGCAAGAACTAAATCTTGCTTCTGAAACTGGTTATCAACAAATTGCTGGATTTAATTTGTCTTTTCTATACTTATTTCATGTTCTCCTTGCTCTTAGCTAACTACTGAAAGAGTGAAGATTCTTATCCTTGAGTGATGACTCAAACTTCCATTTCTAAGGGCTCTGAGTCATTGTTGATATGTATAGGATTGTTTTAGGCTTCCATTGCCTTTACCACAGGGGATGCACAGTGTGGGTGGAGAGGAAGGAATTTGCCCAGGTTCACTTAACCAGCAGGTGGAGCAGGATTAGATATTAGGGCACAGTGGGAAAGACAAGGTTTTTAAATCCTTGCCCTGTTCCTTATAGGATTTTGGGCAGTTTAACTTCTTTGAGCCTAAGTTTGTCATTTATAAAGTAAGAAATGAAGATATCTTCCTGAGAGGATTGTTCTGAGGACTAAACATAGGTGCTTAGGAAATTCCTGGCTCAGAAGTTGGTGTCCACCTTTTTCTTTTTCCCTTTCCCTCAGTTTAAGGATGACTGGGCTTTATTTGTCAATACTCCCTCTTCTTCCTAACACTAGGAAAAAGGGTAAGCATTTTATTGTCTATTGTAGTTTATAAAATCCCTACTAGATTTTTTAAAATATCAATAGCCCTGTGTGCCAGGTTGAGACCTGGCAGGGGCACTATTTGTGCAGATGCTGGAACTATAGACTGCAGATCCTTAGGAGGGAACCAGTCTGTAGCTGAGGGATCTGGAGATGGAGTTTTCCACCATGTGATCTTAGTTTTCTTATAGACATTATAAAACTGCTCATTGGCAAGGGCTCAAGACAGTCAGGACTAGAAAAAAAAAAAATGTGTCTCCAGAAGAATGTACCAAGTCCCTTCATGTGAAAGGTGAATATCTACTGTCTTGTTGCCAATTCCTAAGCCACCCTGGAACGGAACAACTTACTGTCCTACTCAGAATTCCTGCCTTAGTTTGCATTGAGCCCAGCTGATAAGGACAACCTTTTCATTTAATTTGTGTCTTTGTTTAAGTGTTTTCCAGCACAAATGTCTCATTTTTCTTCATCTTTAAAAGCAGGGGAGCACTAAGTGGATGCCTTGTCATTTTAGACCTCAGGGTACTTAGGCTTTCCTCCAGCCCTGAGGCTCCTTGAAAGGCCCACATATACTGAAGTTTGTCCTGCTTTCCTGTGAGTACATCGAAGCAGGGAGTAAAGCAGGAGGGTTGAAAAAACCTTTTCAGGAGATCACCATAGGAAAAAAAGAACAAATGGAAATAGAGTAATGTGGTTGTCTTTTGTTTATTTGTTTTGTGATGGAGTCTCACTATGTAGCCTAGGTTGGCCTCAAATTTGTGATTCTCCTCCTATGTCTCCTAAGTGCTGGTGAAATGGCTGTCTTTAGATAGAAGAACTATAAGTAAAATATCTTTCGTTACTGTGAGATTTTTATAGTTTTCTTTTCTTTATTTATTTTTTGGCAGTTGTAAGGTTTGAACTCAGGGCATTGTGTTTGCTAGACTTGAGCCACACCCCTAGCCCCCCCACCCCTTGGACTTTATTTATTTATTTACTTATTTATTTTGGTGGCACTGGGGTTTGAACTCAGGGCCTTACACTTGCTAGGCAGGTGCTCTTACCACTTGATCCACTTGCCAGCCCTTTTTTGTGATTTTTTTTTTTTTTTTTTTTTTGAGATAGTGTGTTGAAACTATTTGCTTGGGGCTGGCTTCAAACCAAGATCTTCCTGATCTCTGCCTTCTAAGTAGCTGGGGTTACAGGCGTGAGCCACCAGTGCCCAGATGGCTTTACTTATTTTTTATATAGGGTCTCATGTTTCTGCCCAGGGCCAGCCTCAGACAGCAATCCTCCTACTTATGGCCTCCCACTAACTGGGATTCATACTCAAGCTTATTGGTTGACATGGATCTCAATAACTTTTTGCCTAACTGGCTTCCTGATTTCTGCTTCCTGAGTAGCTGGGATTGCTGGCGGTTTTTACATTTTCTAAAGTGAGAATATATGGCTTTTGTAACATGGATAATATCTTTAAAATTGCTACTTTAAATAACCAATAAATAATAAAGTCCAAATGAAAAATAGGCAGTTTGTTGTGTGATTAGTAATCATAAAATGACTAAATTTCCAGTTAGGCCAATTTTTTCTTTTTTGGTTTTTTTTTTTTTTTTTTTTTCCAGTTCTGGGAAATGAACCCAGGACCTCATGTATGCTAGGCAAGTGAACTACTACTGAGCTATAACCACAGAGTTTTGAATTTTGATCTTTTTGTAGGCTAGCAATATGTAGTGATACTCTCTTGCCATGCTGGTCAGAGGTAACGAGCTGCAGCTATTAGACAACTGTGTCATCAGTGAGAGTCAGTAACTGATACTCTGCAGTGTACTGCATTGCTAAGTTATGACAATTGCTAGATATATTAAATGCATTTTCCTTTTTTTTTTTTGTTTTGTTTTCTTTTTTGGCAGCACTGGAGATTGAACTCAGGGCTTCACACTTGCTAGGCAGGCACTTTTACCACTTGAGCCATTCCACCAGCCCCTTAAATGCACTTTCAACTTACAGTATTTTCAGTTTAACCATGGGTTTATCGCGACAAAACTCCATCATAAGTTGAGTATCTGTAGTACGCTAATATCTTTTGAGGGCTTTCTTAATTCCTACCAATTAGAAATGATTTTTTTTTGTTTTGGTTGAACTGGTGTTTGAACTCAGGGCTTTGTACTTGCAAAGCAGGCACTCTACTACTTGAGCCACACCTCCAGTTCCCTACCAATTAGAAGTACTTGCTTTTCCTTTGAACTCGTATGGCTCTTGTTTTTATTATTTTATGGATCACTGTCATCTCTATTCTTTAGTAAGTTCCAGGAAGACAGGAACTTCTTTGGGTCTTTCATAGTGCTTTGCACAGTAGGTCCCCAGTAAATGGTTGTTCAATGACTAAATTCCTGACTCATTTAATTAGCATTTTTCTTGGTTCAGTGCTAAGGCAAAGGGATGAATCCTGGAGCATTAAAGCCTGGGGAATCACTTACAATACAGGCTTCCTGCACTGTGGGATGGACTCTGCTTCTCTCCCTCCAACTTTCTTCTTCTTGCTGAACTACCCAGTTTAAGCCTCTCTGTACTGGTTTTCTATTGCTTTGTAACAAATCACTTCAAAACAGAGTTATTTGTTATCTTTCATAGTTTTTGTGGCTCAGGAATTCTGAAGCAGGCTTGGTAGGGTGGTTTGGTTTCATGTGGTTGCTGTTAGATATCTCTGAAGCTGCAGCCATTTGAACTCTTGTTTGGGGCTAGATGATTCATTTCTAAGGTGGATCACTCACATGGCTAGCAGGTTGGTACTGGTATGTTTATTCCTTTCCAATGGACCACTAGAGGGCTGTTGAGTGTCTTAACAATATGCTGGTTATCTTCCCCCAAGAAACAGTAGTTCAAGACGATAGTGCCTTAAAGCAGAAACTGTAGTACTTTTGTAATGTAGCTTTGGAATTCACATATTGTTGCTCCTACCATATTCTTTTGGTCACACAGCCTATCTCTGATTTATTTGGTGTGAGATATATATGAGTATCAAGTAGTCGAGGATCATTGGAGTCATAGGAGGCTATCTGGAGGCCAGCTACCATACTCTTCATCCACTATTGTGATTCCCCAATGAAAGTTAGTGAGCTTGGTTCATTTCCTTTTTCATTGCCATTGCCATTTCTAATTTGGGGCATTCTCCTACAACATTTTACTTCAAATTTTGGGCCTCCTTAATCCAACCTCCAAATTGTTGCTTCCAAAAGCTTAGTTCTAAGTAACTTAGTTCATCAGTAGCTAAAATATATGAGTGCAAAGATATTGCTTCATAAAAATATCACCACAAACAATGAACTAAAATAACATACATTTTGTTTTATTTATTTTGGTAGTACTAGGATTTGAATTTAAGGCCTCACACTTGCTAGGCAGGTGCTCTACCACTTGAACCACACCTCTAGCCCTTTGTTACTTCAGTTATTTTTCAGGCAGGGTCTCATGTTTTTGCCCAGGGCTCAGATCTCAGTCCTCCTACCTATGCCTCCCCCTCTAATTGGGATGGCAGTTGTGCTCCACCATGCCTAGCTTGTTGGTAGACATGGGGTCTTGCTGACTTTTTGCCCAGGCTGGCTTTGAACCATGATCCTCTTGATCTCTCCCTCCTATGTGGCTGCTGGCATCTCAGGTGTACACAACCATGCCTGGCTCAACAACACACACTTATTATTTCCTAGTTTCTATGAGGCAGGAGCCTGCCCCAGGTTGGTTGGGTCATCTGCGAGGCAAATCAAGGTGACAGTCAGAACTTGCCTTGCATCTGAAACTTCACTGGGAAAGCATCTGCGTTTAGGCTTATAGTTGTTGGCAATATTTAATTCCTTGCAGATTGTTGGACTGAGGGTGTCAGTTATAAGGTCTCACCCATACTCAGTGGTCAGGATTGTGCAAAGGTATAAAACTAGAAGGGAAGAATGATAGATACTGCTTTACTACCTGCCTTTACTATATGTCTTTGTGGGGGGGGTGGCGGGGGGGCGGTACTGGGAACTGAGCTGAGGGCCTCTTGGTTGCCTAGCACTACCACTTGAATCATGCCCCTAGTCCTTTTTCCACTGTGTGCCGTTAGCACCCTGAGTAGTGCATGATACACAGAGAGTAAGCTCTGGTATTTGAATGAATAAATGCAGAGTAACTGTTATGTTTCCAACTCCTAATTTATGCCTTTTTCTTCTGTTTGAGAAGACTGCTTTACTCTCATTTGTCCTCATGGATGAACTTCAGGATGTTCAACTCACAGAGATCAAACCACTTCTAAATGATAAGGTAAAGACTATTCTGCTTTCACTAATATATAGTGTTTTCTTCTGCTATTAATTCATTTTATATATCATCAGAATAGAAACTAACTCAAAGCATTTAGCTTGAGTTTTGATGCAAGGAACACTTTTTAAAATACATTTCTTAACCCATTCTTTGTCTTCCCTCCCTTTTCTTTCTTTCATTTCCATAATCCAAATTCAGTCATCTTTGAGATTTTCCTATTTTATGGGTAGAAATCTTAAGGGAAAATATAATATGGCCAAGTTAAATAGAAAATTATGTGGATGGTATTTGATTTAGAATACAAGTTCCTTTTCTATCAGGAAAATTTAAGATCCATGGCCTATGTTATACACAGATTGCAGTGCTCCCCCTAAAGTTTGTCAAGTCTGTGATGTGAACTTTCTGCCAACATCACAGTTTTCACCAGAGATACCTGGATGTTGGTAGTGTACCTCATTTTTATGTCAGTGTTACAGACTGTTTTTGAGGTAGTACTTGGGTTTGAACTCAGGACTTCGAGCTTGTGAGGCAGGTGCTTTACCACTTAAGCCACACCTCCAGCCCAGTGTTAGAGAACTTCATGATAAGCAATATAGTTCATAGCAAGGACTCAGCAAGTAGAGTGGGGTGATATGAGATACCAAAAAGCTAAGATAATAGTCTTATGGCATGGTGGGTTATGCTGTAATCCCAGGTACAGGGGAGTCAGAGGTTGGAAGGATCGTGGTTCCAGTCTAGCCCAGCAAAAAGTTTAGTGAGACCCCATTTCAACAAATAAGCTGGGTTTGGTGGTGTACAGGAAGCACAGTAGGAGGACTGTGGTCCTATCCAAAAAATAACTAAGCAAAAAAGCACTGGAAGTGTGGCTCAAGTGGTAGAGCATTTCCTAGCTAGTGTGATTCTCTGAGTTCAAACCTTAGTACCATTGTTCAAACCCTAGTACCACCAAAAACAAAACAAAACAAAACAAAACTTAAGACCAGCTGATCTTTCTGTCCCTCTCTGTTCAGTAAATGTGTCAGAAATTCCTTCTTTTGCACCCTATTCTTTCAACTTGCTGTCTTTATCCTCTACTATAGTTCTCTTATAGCTTGGCATGAGTCCACTGTTAACCTTTGAGGGAAGAATTGATAGAGTAAGGGGATGATGGATGAGGAGATGAGGGCACCAGAAGATATTGTTGCTCATAATCTTTTTCTCCCCACAGCAAGACCCTTCACAGCAGCCAAGGCTGTTGACTTACATGTTTGTTCATTTGCTATTGGATCCTGCCAGTTCCATTTTCATCCCTGTGATATCTTCTCTATGCTCCTACTTTGGTTACTTCTTCCTTTATATTTCCCTAGACTTCTTGCTCTCTCTTTCAGCAAGCTGAACACTTTTTTTTTTTAATACCCACTTGACTTCTCTTACTGATTCCCCTCATTTTTCAAGGAAACTCTCCTTTAACTACATTTTTTTTGTGTAAATGAGGGGCTTTCCCCAAAATGATGTACCATGAAGAGGAGAAAGGAAATAAAATCTGGAGCTGTAAAGCTCATGTCTGACCACAGAAATGAATATCCACAAGACAGATGAGGACAGGCACGTTAGCTTCAGGAATGGAATAGTAACCTGTCCTGAGCCTGGTTAATTTTCAGAGTCATTTGAGGGATTGTTTAAAAAATACAGATTCCTCCATACCATCTAAATTGGAATTTTAGGGAGGAGGGTCAGGACACACTCTCTGTGGTCTGTGATTCTTATCTTTTTGGCTTCTCATTTAAATTACCTGGGGAGATGTAAAAATTTTTAATGCCTAGGTAAGTGCCTTGCCACTGAGCCATACCCTCAGTCCTTTGTCTTCCCTTTCCCTTCCTCTTCCTTTTCCTTTCCCCTTGCCTTCCCTTTCCCCTTTCCTTCCTTTTCCTTTCCCCTTCCCCTTCCCCTTTCCTGTCCATGTATTTATTTTTATTTTTGAGACAGAATCGATACGTAGCTCAAGCTGGCCTTGAATTCTTGATTTCCTTCCTCAGCCTCCTGAGTACTGGGTTTACAGGTGTAAGCTATTGTACCCAGACAGTTGAGCCTTTTTAAAAGCTCCCACAATTGAGAATTGGACCTAAATTTATTTAAATTTGCCAATGTTGGAAACTCATAACCTGATGGAGCTCAGATATTTGAGAACTGGGACACAAATAAGATGACAATCCTTCTCTGATTCTGGAAGTCCACAAGATGCTCAAGGAGGCTTCTAACAGAAAGAGTTGCAGGAGTTAATTGCCTGAATATCTCACAAAAAAAGGCAGCTGGAAAAGGAAAGGGTTAGTGGATGTGTCCATAGAAAAGAACTGAATTTAATGCTTGTGCCTTAATCTGAGGCCACAGAAATGCTTTGGGCATGTCTGATGTATGCCTTAATGCTATGAACTGAATTATATTCCCGCCCCTGCCACACACAAATTTATATACTGAATCTCAGTTCCCCATGTGGCTATATTGGAGATAGGGCCATTATGGAAATAATTAAAGTTAAATAAGGTTATAAAGGTGGAGCCTAATCTGGTAGGATTGGTGGCCTTCTCCCTGTTGCTGTATGATGACACACTGAGAAGGCAGTGTCAATAAACCAGGAAGAGAAACCAAACCTTGCTGGAACTTGATCTTAGACTTTCTAGCTTCTAAAACCGTGAGGAAATAAGTCTATTGTTTTAAGCCTTCCAATCTATGGTATTTTGTTATAGCAGGCCAAATAGACACCAAGATGTCACTTCCTTACATCTGTCAGCTCCTCTCTGATATACCTGTGTTGTCCCCACCCACTTCCCACACTCCATCTTGCTCATCTCTCTCCCTGGGATATGGTCCTGTCCCATTCATGAGAGCTCCTATGCTCCAGCTAAGTGGGCAAATAGGCAAGAGGCCCCTTTGGATTTTGGCCTTCCCAAAGAATTCCACTCCCATTATCCTCCCACCTTCCCCAGTATGTAAATCCTGCTGTCTTTGCCCAGAAAGTATGTGCTTTTGCTTATGTTTTAAAAGGTATGATGAGGAAAATGCCTCTCATTTGATCATTTGATCCTCTCAACAGTTTGATGAGGTAGGGAGCACAGATAAAGTTGTAGCCATATTGCTAATGAGTAAACTAAAGCTAAGAAGGGAAAGTAACTTTCTCAGATTGAGTACCAAAGAGTGCTTGCTATATGGCAGGATTTCTTGATTTTGGCACTGTTGATGTTTTAGACCCGATAACTATTTTTTTTGTGGGGGATGAGGGCAGTCCTGGGGTTTGAACTTAGGTCCTTGTTATTGCGAAGCAGGTGCTCTACCACTGAAGCCATGCCCCCAGCTGGGCTGGATAATTATTTGAGACATTGTTCAATGCATTGTAGGATGATTTAGCAGCATTTTTGGCCTTTTTACCCTCTAAATGCTAGTAGCACCCCCTGGTGGTGACAACCAAAAAATATCTCCAGATGTTTCTAAATGTCCTCTAGTCACCATGCTTGAAAACCATTGATTCTCAAGGAGAAAAGCCTCCAGATTTGAATAAGAGTAGATACCTGGGGAGTTTTTGTTGTTGTTTTCTTTCTTTCTTCCTTTCCTGCTACCACACATTTATTAAGTAACTTTTATGTGCCAGATGCTTACATACATTCTTTCATTTAAGATTATCTTTTTGAAGTAGGTAATATTGCCTGGTCAATAAGCGGGACTGAAAGTATTTCTTCTCTAAAACCCAAGCCCTTTCCATTATGCTCACCCTGTAGATGTTTTGTCATCACCTCTGTGAAGATGTTTATTATTTCATCCCATCTTTCTATACATTCTTTCATAAATATTCTCTTAGCCAAAGACATTGCTATGCCCTTCAAGGCTTCAGGGAACTAAAGGAAATCAAGACCCAACCTGTTAAAGAGAAATTTGTCCTGAGATGACCATAAGGAAGCATTCTCAATATAGCTTTAAGTGAAGCTTAAGTTAACTCTTGTCATTTGTTGGTATTTTTCCCATTTTATTTTAGTATGCCTGTAACTTTGTCTGTAGCTCAGAATTGTCAAGAAGTAGGTGATTTTGCCATGCTTGTTTTGTCTTCAGTGATGAAAAGAAGCAACCACCAGTATTTACTTTGTTTGGGAGGCAGAAATTGCATTGAAGTATGAAATGATTTTTATTTTTTTTTTTTATTTTTGAGATAGGTCTTATGATGTAGCTAAGTCTGACTGATAGGAACTTGCTATGTAGCTTTAGCTGGTCTCAAACTCTCAGTCCTCCTACCCTAGCTTCCTGGGTGCTAGGATTACTACACTTAGCCCTTACTATTATTATTATAATTATTATTATTTTTTTTTTGCTTAATTTTTAAAATAGCATTTGCCAGGTGTGGTGGCACAGACCTGTAATCACTCAGGAGATTGAGGCAGGAGGATGGCAAGTTCAAGGCCAGCCTGGCTACATAGCAAGACCCTGTCCAAAAAAAAAAGCATATACTGGATATGGTTGCTCATACCTGTAATCCTGGCTACTCAAGAGACAGAGATCAGGAGGATCACAGGATGATGCCAGCCTAGGGGGTGGGGAGAGGGAGTTAGCAAGGCCCCATCTCAACCAATAAAAAATGCTGGTGGCACCCAAAAGGATCCTAGCCTGGTTTGACTGAGACATAAACATAAGACCCAGTCTCAAAAATAACCAAAGCAAAAGGGACTGGAAGCATAGTTCAGGTGGCTAGCTGAGTACCTACCTAGCAAATGCAAGGCACTGAGTTCAAAACCCCAATACTGAGGGGGGAAAAAAAAACCCAAACATTTCAGAGCATTTTCACAAGTATTAATATCCCAACTTTATCCCAACCTCTTATAAAGCAGGTATTCAAGGCATTTCTAACTCCATTTTACAGATGAGCCTCTTAGAGGTCATATGACTTTTCCAAAAGGGCTTGTCTATTAAAATGGTGAAGTCAGAACTAGAACATCTTTTGACTTTGATGTCCATCTGGAGGTCTGAAGCTCTTCCCACCATCTATTGCCTCTTGCTCAGCCTCCTCCAATTTAGTAACAAGCAGGAAAATTGACCATGCTTCATTTTTCCCTGTATTGCTCTACCTACTGTTGGTTTAAATAGTAGGTGTCTGGTAAAAACCAAAAGTCAGACATGAAAAAAGAATCAGGAGGTCACCGTTAGCTTCTGAAGAATTGAGGATATATCAGAAAGGGGAATAAATACCTAGTGGGATGAATGGAAAGAAGTCATTTACTTTGTGTTGGTTGTTACAGTAGAAACTTCACTTTAAAGTTTTCCTTTCTAGTAATGACTAGACATGCATGCAGGGGGAGAGAGGGAGATGTTAGAATTGAAAGAGGGAGAATCCTGAGATCAGCATTTTTGTAATCTCTAGGACAACTGAGACAGAAGGATTTGTGTCAAGGTCACCTTAAAAATGGGGGGGAGCTGGGGCTGGCAGAGTGGCTCAAGTGGTATAGTGCCTGTGAGCCCTGAGTTCAAACCACAGTACCACCAAAAAAAAAAAGAGGGGGAGCTGAAGGTATGACCCAAGTGATAGAACATCTGCCTAGCAAGCTTGAGGCCCTTAGTTCAAACTTCAGTACTGCCAAAGAAGAGAATGAGGAGGACATAGAGCAAGGTTCAAGGTAACTGAAGTGGAAGGAGATGGTTGAAGTCACGGTGTAATGAGTATAGGAGGAGCGCAGGATGCATCAGGATCCTCCATGCAGCTCTGTGTGAGCCTGCAGTATTTTCCTTATATGTCAGGTCTCATTGTCGGCCTAGAGTCTGAGAGAATTATGAAAACATGGCAGGCAAAGTGACACTGGGGACCTGGCATGGGGAAATTAGGGATAAGGGACAGTGGGTGAAGCTAGTCTGGAGGAATGTTTAGAGAGGTAGGTCCCTTTCACTCTGTAAGGTCTGCCCAGTAGTGGTATAACCACTGCACAGTCTTTGAGTGTGTTCTGAGAATAGACTGAGGCTGAAGGAAAGAAAAAGAAAATGAAGGGGCTTGGGCTATAGCTCAGTAGTAGAATACATGCCTAGCATGCATGAGACCTTGGGTTCCATCCCTAATGCCACACACACAAAAAAATCTGCAGTTAAAATCACATTTATTTGTTGACATGTTCATCAGAGAATATTTGTGAAGTATTACATCTGATGTGTACTAACGGGTTGCTAAGAGGCAACTGTCACATCTGTTATCAGAAATGATCAAGATGAACTAGAGCAAGAAGTGAGTTCCCAAGTGAGTCACTCTGATGGACAAAAAGACTCTCAACCACAAGAGGCAGGAGATGGTGAGACGAGCCTAAATCTTAGCACAACTTATCAGGATGCCCAAGGTATTTTTAAGGCAGGTGTCAGTGACCTATAACATTAGCCTAATAGTATGTTAGTGTAAATAGTTATGTTAAAGTTGAAATTGTACTTTAGGTAATAGGTGATTATCTGATTGTAGATTTATCCAAGTATCTTACCGCTTTATAAATTTGTTTAGGAAGAGTTTTTCTTAATTATTTTTTGAAGGTAATGATTGATGTAAAAATTTTATTTTATTTTTATTTATTTTTTTTTTTGAGAGAAAAGGAAAAACTTTAGTTAAAATCTTTACAATAAAATAATTATGATTATAAATTTCTTTAGTTAAATATGTATACATTACACATGTATTTTAAAAAGAATGGAAATGGTTAAAGATTTTCAGGCAAATCTAATGCACAAATACACCATCTTATAGAATACAATGTGTGTCAGTTTAACATTCTTTAACAGCTGTGTTAAATAATGGCTCTGCTTTGTGCAAAACATGATAAAGCAAAATTAAGAAAAATTCTGCAAAATTATTAAGTTCCTAAAGGAAATTATTTTAAAAAGGAAACAGGGAAATAAAAAGAGGCTGTAACTCAAGCTTGATTGTATACAGAGGCTAGAATGACCAGCACTGATGTAACTCCCAGATCTGCTTAACAAGTCTGTGGGCAGCTTCAGTCGGATGTAAAAAGTTGAAGTCCTAGGAATTGTGCTTTTATGCAGCCACATGTGATGTAAAAATTTTAAATACACACACACATAAAGTTTTCACCTGTCTCTAAATTATCAACTTGAACAGATTTCTCCTTATAAATGGCTTACTGATGGTTATAAAATGATTAATTTATATCAGTTAATTTATATTTAATGGTTATATTCATCTTTATTATTAAACACAAGCTGGGTATTTTCTGGGCTTTTTTTTAAACTCTTTTGGTTGTGTAATCTTCCATCCTTCATTCCACTTTCTGTTGGAAAGGATTATTATCTTGTTAAAATAGAAATCCCATATTTTATTTTCTTTGGAAAGTGTATATTTTTTTCCAGTACTGGGGATTGAACCCAGGACTGTGCATGCTAGGCAAGTGCTCTGCCACTGAGGTACATCTTCAGCTCATTTTTTTCAATTTTGTTTTGAGACATGGGAGACCCAAAGTTGCCTAGGCTAGTGCAGAACTTTTGATCCTCATGCCTTAACCTCTCAAGTAGCTGGAATTAAAGTGTGTGTGTCTCCACATCTGCTGGCAAGTTTTTCTTGTTCTTGTTTTTTTTAGATCAGTTATTTATAAAGCCTTTACCGTTATAACAGTTCCCTTCTTCTTTAGTATCCATTTCTTACTTAAACCACATCTGTTGAGATGCTCATAACCTCTGCAAAATGATGTTTTGAACAGTGAGTGGTGAATGAGACATAGAGCCTGGCTGCACGTTTACAGAACAGATAAATTCTACAAATCTCTTCAATGGGTAGCTCGTTTTAATATGTTATGTATCTTGTCTTTCTTTGCATCATGTCTGTTGTCATTTGTCTTTCAAACTATATATGCCTCTTGACTTGATCTAGTGTAAGGAACTATATCTCATCTCTCTGGCAATTAGTGTTTTTAATTTACCTTCCTCCTCCTCTCTTCTCCCCTCCCCTCCCCTCTCCTCTCTTGCTGCTGGGGATGGAATTCAGGGACTTGTGCATGTTAGGCAAACACTTTACTACTGATCCACACCCCCAGCCCTTATTTTACCTTTTTGAGTTGTTTCATTTACCTTCTACATTTGGCACTAAGGCTATACCAAAAAATACCACCCTTAACTGGCTTCTACCTTGAGTGCAACTTACAGTAATAATTGATTTTTTTTTTGTGGTACTGGGGTTTGAACTCAAGGCCTACCCCTTGAGCTACTCTACCAGCCTTTTTTTTTTTTTTGAACTTTCATTGCTTTTATTTTTTTATTCGTTTATTAATATGTGCATACATTGTTTGGGCCATTTCTTCCCCCTATCCCGCGCCCCCTCACTCTCCCCTCCACCCGCCCTCGCTTCCAGGCAGAATTTGTTCTGCCCTTATCTCTAATTTTGTTGAAAAGAAAGTATAAGCAATAATAAGAAAGACAGTGTTTTTGCTAGTTGAGTTAAGGTTGGCTATACAGAGAGATTCCTAGCATTGCTTCCATGTGCAAATGTGTTACATTTCAAGTTGATTCATCTCTAACTGACTTTTTCACTAGTTCCTGATCCCCTTCTCATATTGACCCCTGTCACTTTAAGGTTTCTGTATTAGTTCCTCTGCAGTGGGGATATCAAATACTATCATGTTTTGGGTTTCTTACCTATCCCCTTTACCAGCCTTTTTTTGAGATAGGGTCTCGTGAACTATTTGCCTGGACTGGCTTCAAACTGCGGTCCTCTTGATCTCTGCCTCCTGAGTAGCTAGGATTACAAGTGTGAGCCACTGGCTCCGGGCAATAATTGCTCTTTTTCCTTGATGTACATTTTTTGCTCTTTCTCCAAGTTTTTCTGTTACAGTTTTTCTATCAATTCTTTTGTGTTAAGTCTGCCAAGTGCAAGAACTTATCTGAATATGGAATTAATGGCTTCTTCAAAAATCACAAAAAAGAAAGGAAGTACCCACAGCCTGGAATTTCTAGTTGTGTTAGAGGGTAACTATATACCTGGAACACTGGCAACAAACAAGCCTCCAGGGAAGGGCCCCAGGAAGTCCTCGGCCTCCCAGAATGCACCCAGTGAGTAGTAAGTAGTGCACTTTTAATTAATGCAGAGAATGGGGCCTTGGTTTATCATAGTTGAGTCAGAGCCAGCTAATCATCTCCATTCAGAACTCTGATCCCAAACACTGTCAAACAGACCCAACTGTATCCTTTTCCCCAGGATGACCATTTATGAAACTCAAAGTCATTCTTAAAGAAGGTCTGGCATCTCTTAAAAAAAATGGTGGGAAAAAGCAAGCATTAGTCTGTCATGTCGCTCCTCCCCCAACCCCCAATTATTAGTACTTTTTTTTTCTGGGAGTCTGGCTGTGTACATTGGATTAAGATCATGTAGTTGCTTTTTGCTATGTGCTCAACAAGCAAGATAGCTTTCATTTGTGGAAGGAATTGCCATTTTCCCTTTGTGCTCATCTGAGGTTCATGCCCCATAAAATGCCTCATGGCTATGATCACATGATTATGAAGAAGAAGAATTCATGCATGTAGCAGTGACAGCTGCTTCCTGAAGAGCTCATCAGAATTTGTGACTCTATATCCCATGACCAAGATTTTTAGTTCAAACTAGAGTGATTTTATTTACTCTTTCTAAATCTCTAAAGGAAACTCTAGGAACCCCATAAGACTGAAGCCCTTACATGATATGTTTTTATATCATTATAAATCATTCATCAAAAGATTAAATGAATCTTTAAATCTCATGACAAAATGCTAACTTGAATACACTTTTTTTACCATATAAATTTTTTTTTTGTTTTGTAGTTCTAGAAGGCAAAGTACATGCCATCATAGAAAAGTATAAAGAAAGTTATAACCACTCATATTTTCTATGCAGAAGTAACTGGTGGTGTTAATGTTTCGGTTTCTCTTACATCCCTTCCCCCCCACCCCCCCCCAGTACTGGGGCTTGAACTCAAGTCCTACACGTCGAGTCACATCCCTTTTTGTGATGGGTTTTTCGATATAGGGTCTCAAGAACTATTTGCCTGGGCTAGCTTCGAATCTCAGTCCTCCTGATCTCTGCTTCCTGAGTAGCTAGGATTACAGGTGTGAGCCACTGGTGCCCAGCACTTAAAGAGTCTTTTTATTGCATATTTTAAAGTAGTTGAAGTCAAACTCTAAAGATCATTTTTTTAATTTGATAACTATCATATCTTAAACTGGAATGAAATAGAGTCCCTTTTTTTGTCACTGTTTATTTGGCCCAAAGTCTTAATAAAAATCTCAGCATTTTTTTTAATTGGCTTGTTCATTTTATAGATATATCGAGCACCTGATTGACACCAGGCCCTATGCTATATTTGGAAGAAGGTACAAGTTTGAGTCAGGAATTGGAAATTCACCTGCTGCTCATTTATAGCCTACAGAAACCATCTACCTTAGTCTCTTTAGGGTCCTTCCTTCAGTTTCTTATAGTCTGACTGGAAATTAAACACAGTGACTTCTCTGAAGAAATTGTCAGACATTTCATAGGATTAAATGGGAGCCATAGAACACTATGACTTTATAGCATTATTCCTTGGAATGTGCTATCCTGTCTTATCAGCAGTGTCTTAGTTGTCTTTTTGTTCTGTGACTACATCAGACTTTATTAGTTTATCTATTTATTTATTTAGTGGTACTGGTATTAAACTCAGGGTCTTGTTCTTGCTAGGCAAGCACTCTACCACTTGAGCCACTCGTTTTGCTTTTTGTTTTTCAGATAAGGCCTCATGCTAATTTTACCTGGGCTAGTCTTGGACCTCAGTCCTCCTACCTCTTGAGCAGGTAGGATTATAGATGAATGCTACATACGAGCTCAAGACTTTATTTTTTAAAAAACACAATTTTGTGTCAGAATTAATGCTTAGACTAGTGGTCTCTATCACTGTCTTGCTTGTTCTCAGTGTCATCTATAGTCTCTATATGAATCTTGACCTGTTATGACTTTACTGCCTGCCACCTTTAGACAAACCAGGGCTACTTACCTATAATCTTATTCATTCAGAAGCTTTTGGTTACTAGATCAGTGCTGTCTGGTAGAAGTTGCTGCAGTAATGGAAGTGTTCTGT
Source organism: Castor canadensis (assembly GCF_047511655.1). Taxonomy (NCBI): domain Eukaryota; kingdom Metazoa; phylum Chordata; class Mammalia; order Rodentia; family Castoridae; genus Castor; species Castor canadensis. Next base: position 160,311,852 of record NC_133390.1, on the reverse strand, counting down.
ATGTGCACTGCCCAATAGCATGAGCACTCCAAATGTGGCTAATGCCATTGAGGAACTGAATTTCTTATTTTAAACTTAATGGCTGGGCTTGGTAGGGTGTGTCTGTAATCCCAGCAGTTGGAAAATTAGAACAGGAAAATCTCAAGTTCAAGGACAGCCTGGGTTACCTAGTGAGACTGTCTCAAAAAAACAGCAGAAAGCATGGCTCACCTGGGAGAGCACCTGCCTAGCAAGCAAGAAGCCCTGAGTTCAAACCCCAGTATCATCAAAAAAACTCAAAAAATCTTCCAAAAAAACCCTCCAACCCCAAAACTACAATAAAAACTTAAACTGTACATGTGGCTGATGACTACTACACCAAATAGAGTAGCTCCAGATCATCCCAGCTTGTTCTACTAGTTCTTCTAAGAAGAACTTGCCAGCAGTGTAGGTGGTAGAATCAGGAAGAACTGTTTCCTTTTTCCTTTTTTTGTGGTCCTCAGGATCACATCTAGGACTTGGAGTATGTTAGTCAAATGCTTTACCATTGAGCTAGCCCAAAGAAGAACTGTTTCCAAGAAGAGCTTCTCAAAGTGGGATGGGGTGCTTAGTATTCATTCTCTTGTGATCAGGTATCTAGAGTTTCTATGGAGGGGCAACTTTTGAGGTGTTTATCAGCAACTCCTCACCTTTGAGAAGCTGTTGGGGAGAAAAAACATTTTCTAAATAATGAGATGACTTTTCAGGGAGCAACTTAATACTTTATGAAAAATCAAGTCAAAACTGGCTTTTTGTTGTTGTTGTTTTGTTTTTTTCTTTTCCTCTGATGTCATACTCTTGCATCTTTGGCATCTGAAATGCTGCAAAAATGCCTCTGAGTCATCACCACTAACTTTTCTTTTTCCTCAAACGTTACTATCTTACAATCCCTTGTTAAAAGTTTGGTGAATTTCCTTTGTATCTTTTGACTATGTTCTGATTTTTAAATGATTTGGTGATTTGTCATTTTTTCTTAGCAGTTTCATAGGACATTAACAGGTATGCCATTATATTCAGAGCTCTGTTCTATTTTTCTCTCCTTCAGTGGCACTGCTTTTCTTAAAATCAGACAAAGGTTAGATTTCAGGTCTTACATTACTCATCCATCCATGGCATGTCCTTTTCATAATCCTTTAATTCCTAGCTCTGGACACCCTGGCTCCTGATCTGTTTTACCTCTCTTAGGGCTGACCTCTGATGGCTTTCCTTCCAATCCCTTCCCATGTGTGTTGAGGATGTACTCTGATGTTTCACTCTCTTTCCACAAATTCTCACTGTTCTCCTTCTGAAGGGAAGCATGAAATTACAAGATTTTCTGGGACACTAGGCTTTATCTTCACAGTAAGCGCACCAGTAATCTTACCTTTGATAATGTAGCCTGTACTAATACATGTCAATAAACCACCCTGTCTCTGAAGCCTTTTGATGAGAACCATTTTAGTTTTATGGCAGCCAAGAGGGTGCACATGCACTGTTTTCACTGTGAATTGAATTTGCACATTTTAGAAAACCACATGAGGAAACTGACTGTGTTTTCTGCCTTCTGTTGACAGAATGGTACACGAAACTTCCAGGACTTTGACTGTCAGGTAAGGACTGTATAAGCACCAAGGAGGATCTGTACAGGATCTCTACAGTGCCTTCCTTCCTGTGGTGGTGGTCTTGCAGAAGTGGATCTCTTATCATGGCTAGTCATGACTTCTTAAGGCTCTTTTGGTTATTGGCTCGTTTATTTAAAATTATGTTGTTATGTTCAAAAAGTGCCTGTGAGGTACCTGTATTATGATGATAGGTTTTGGGGTTGAACTTTCTCTTTGTAATTAAAACCTCCTTTCCTCAAAAGGCAGCATGGCTGAAGTGGAAGAGCACCTGTGTAGCAAGCACAAAGTTCTGAGTTCAAACCCCAGTACTGCAAAAGAAATTAAATTGAAAATAAAACAAATAGGAAACCTAATTTGTCACAGGTGGCAAATAGAGGGTTGTCACTTGACTTCAGATATTGACAGTTTAAAGAGAGACATCTCAATAACAAAATCCTTTCCTAAAAGAAAGCCAAATTGTTATTAATACGAACTGAAGATTTCTCTTGGCTTTATGATTAGAAATACAAAATTCAAGCTGACTCATTAGTATTTTCCTAAATGATACTGTTCTTTCTAGTCTGCTTTTGCCTGTAGCTCTATTACCAACAATAAAATAAACCAGGAGTTTTCCATTTACCTACTTTGTTAACTGGCCCTGAAAGAAATGGGAAGAAGTAATGAGTACATGGATATGGAAACCTTGTAAGCCCATGCAACCTGACTTTCCTACTTTGGAACAGATAACCATAGCAGTGACATGAAGTAGACTCAAATGGTTTTGGCAGGAAAAGAGAGTGCTGGGAACAAAATTCCTGCTTTTGGTATTCAGCTATCCTATATACCTATAGGCAAGTAGTTGTTTTCATATGTGTACTTTATGTTAAGTAGAATCACTGTAGGATTGGCATCAAAAGGAAGAACTAATATCTATGACATGGACAAACCAGTTATATCCTAAAAATTTATTGCCTACCTACTATAGAATATTTACTAGACATATATTATCTCCAAATGTATGTTTTAAGAGAAACATAGCATTATTATTATAAGATGGAATGTTATTTTACTTTTTTGGAGGTACTGGGGTTTGAGCTCAGAACCTCGTGCTTGCTAGGCAGGCACTCTGCCACTTAAGCAAGGACCCTGACCCTTTTTTGCTTTTAATTATTTTTCAGATAGGGTCTCCTGTTTTTGTTCAGGATCAGCCTCAGACCATGATCCTCCTCCCTGGATCACAGGCATATACCACCATGCCTGGCTTATTTTGTTGAGATAGGGTCTCACAGCTTTTTGCCTGTCTGGCCTTGAACCATGATCCTCCTGATCTCCTAATCCCAAGTAGGTGGGATTATAGCCATGAGCCACTGTATCCAGTCTAAGATGGTTTTTATTATCCCTGTTTTCCAGGTGAATGAATTAATCAGTTTTATAACTTGCCATGGGAGTTGAAAAAAATGCATTTTCTCTGAATCCATTGCCTATTTTTTCTTACCTGAACAGGTCCAGAGATAATATGTTGTAAGGAGTTGAGTTATCCTAAAAGCTGAGGTTTTTGAGAGCTCAGATGAGGCTTGCTGCAGAAGGGGTAGGCTCATGGTATTATTTCTGAATTCCAATTCCAAATACCTTGTAGTGTAACTAATTGATTATATATATGACACAATCAGCCAGACTATTAGGGAGTCATTTCTTTTACTCAAAAACAAAAAGTCAAACCAGGCCTGGTGGTTCATGCCAGTAATTTCAGCACTGGGGTGACAGAAGCAGAGGATTGAGTTCAAGGCCAGCCTAGGTTACACAGCAAGTTCTAGGCTAGTGAGATCCTATCTCAAAAAAGAAAAAAAAAATCAGTTTTGATAAATTGGGGCAGTGGAGTTTATAGTAGTTTTTAATTTGATCTGACTTCAGTTATGGTTTGGATCCTATGTGGAATCACTTGAGGTTGATTACCATTGATATAATTTGCCTAAAAGGAGATCATTTGAGATAAGGTGACAATAAGATTCAAGGTGAGGCACCCCAGAAAAAGTATATGTATCCTCCTGTCTGAAGGTGGAAGCACTTGTTTTCATCAAGTTGAACACCTTGCTCCTCCAAAAAACATGGAATATAAAAAAATCAAATGTTCATAGCAAAATAAATAATACAGAAAGTAAGTAATAAAAATCACCTGTTATTTTACCAGTGTTAATATTTTGTTTATATTCTTTGAAATTTTTTTCCTTTGGTTCTGGAGTTCAAACCCAGGGTCTTGCGCATGAGTGGCAAGTGATCTACCACTGAACTAAATCCCCCTTTCCGCTGAGATTTTTTTTCCCCACATAAATATAATTATAGATTTAACTGCAATTGAGTTTAAAATTAAGGCTTAAAAATAGTTTGGCAAAGATTCTTGGTACTTTGAGGGAAACTTTAATATAATGTCTTCTGGCCTTGTGAAATGCAACTTTTAATTCCGTTCTGATATAAATAGAATGATGGCAAGTGTTTGTTATTGTTACATATTTGTCACTACTTTTAAATGCACAGATTCTTTGAGTCTTAAATAAGAAAAACCAAGCCAGCCCAAACATTGTATGCACTTATGAATAAAAGAAAAAAAAAAAAAAAACGAGCCAGGCTCTGTGTCTCAACGCTTGTAATCCTAGCTATTTGAGAGACTTGAGATCGGGAGGATTGTGATTTGAGGCTGGCCCAGGAAAATAGTTCGTGAAACCCTATCTTCCTCCGAAATAACCAGAGCGAAATGGACTGGGGATGTGGTTCAAGCCATAGAGTGCCTGCTTTGCAAGTGCAAAGCCCTGAGTCACACCAAAAAAAAAAAAAAGAAAAAGAAAAAGAAAGAAAAACCAGCTAGGGATGTAGCTCATTGTAGCTCTTTGGTAGAGTGCTTCCTAGCATGCATAAGACTCTGGGTTTGAGTCTCAACATGACGAAAAAAAAAAGAAGAAGAAGAAAAACTATAGGCTCTTCTTTTTCATTCTGGTCTGTCTTTGGGGATGTGGCTCAGATGATAGAGCACCTGCACAGCCAGTGCAAACACTAGTACCACTATAAAAAAAAAAAAAAAAAAAGGCTTCTGAGATGTTGTGAAGACAAGGGGCAGTTGGGTCAGAGTCTAGCAATAGGCTGATAGGAGACCTAGGAGGCAGAACTGTCATCTAAGAAGTTGAGAATGATCCAGTTTGCCCAAAGGCTTCTCAGACATCCTTGGGCATTATTAGGAGAAAGAGTAAATATAAAACCAGTCTTTACTAAATGGAATGCCATACCCTATCACTTAAATATAATGCCATACCCTTGGTATTGGTGTTATCGACTAGAACAGCTGTGTCATGAGGGTGAACTGAAACCTTCTAATCAGGGCTTCCTTTGGGTCTGTATAGCCTCAGAAAAATATTTAAGGAATATTTGATAATACTGACAGGAAATTATCTCAGTATCATCAACCAAGCTCACAATTTAAATCTAAACTGCCTTTTTCCCCCTCTATTTTCTTTACTAATCAACTACATGATTTTTTCAGGAATGAAAATGTAATTAAATCTATGTCGTTTCTCTTCATTCTTTGATCATCCTAAGTGACATCATTGCTTTATAGTTCCTCTGAAGCAAATAGCAATTATAAAATGGAAGAGGAAGGAGAAAAATATTCAAGGTGACATGCTTAGAATTGACAAAAAAGGAGAGAGGCGCCTACTGCAGAATGAAACAGTGAATCAGGAGGCATTCTTACTGTCTGTTTATCTACTTCAGTGGAGTTTGATTGTTCTCTTCTGTGAGACTGCTTCAAAATTGGAACTAGTACTAAGAAAAATGGTGTAGCTTGTTTGTACATATGATACATTGCTGTAAGAAAAACAATACTTATTTTGTGAATAATCACAACCATTTAGAAGCCAGGTACCAGTGGCTCACGCCTGTAATCCTAGCTACTTGCTCAGGAGACAGATCAGGAGGATCACAGGTTGAGGCCAGCCCAGGCAACAAAAGTGAGACCCTTTCTCAAAAACACCCAACACAAAAAAGGGCTGGCAGAGTGGCTCAAGTGGTAGAGTGCCTGCCTGGTAAGCATGAGGCTGAGTTCAAATCCCAGTGCCACCAAAAACAAAACAAAAAATTTTTACAAACGTAAGAAAAACATAAAAATGAAGGTTGCTCATAACCCTACTTCTTAGATATAACCACATATTATTATATTTCTAAATTTTTATACAAATGCATTGTTTTCCTTATATGACTTATCATATTGGATGTACGTTTTTGTATTCTCTTTTCTTTTAGGGGCTGAGGTTTCAGCTCAATGGTAGAATGCTTGCCTGGCATGCTGAAGGCTCTGCCTTCAATCTGTAGCTCTGCAAAAAAAAAATAATAATAATGGCTGCTTATTATTTTTCATCATATGGTCATGTCATGACTTAATTATTCCATTATTTTTGGAAGTTTGATTTCTTGTGTTCAGTTCGTGGAACTTGTGCATAAATTTTATCCACCCTTTGCATTATTTTCTTAGATGTATCCTTGTAATAAGCATATTAAGGCCCTTGACATATTTTGTCAAATTGCCTTCCACTTCCACAAAGGGGGTACTCAGTAAGTATTAATGGAGAGTGAAAAGCTGCTGTCTGACAGGATATGTCATTCGCATAGAGGAGAATAATAATGAATACTTCTCTTGTTTGTTATCTAGGGATGGCCAAAGGCTGACTAATTTCATGCTGGCTGTTTAATTGCAGTTGCTGTTAAAGAACTGATTTATAGAACCCAACTGTCAGGACAGGTTTTTAGTACTATAATTCAAGTGGATGTATGTAACTGTCTCTTCAAGGGGGTTTGCAGATAACTTGGTGAATGGGCATTATTACAAAGTAAGAATCAAGTGAAATAAATATCCTGCCAGTTCCACCAACAGGGAAAAGGTGTTCAGGGAAAGCTGTTCTGACCTCCTCCTGCGATCTGTGTTAAAGACCGTGCTCCTGTCATCTGGTTTCCCTTCACATGCCCCTGGAATTATTGTTTACTTACAGGTTGCTTCCACCTTGAGCTTTTTTTTCCTTCTCAATTCATGGCTTTTGTCCACCATCCCTCCCCTTGAGGTCGCCCCCCAACTTTGCCCCCGATTTTTCTTTTTGTTATTATTTTTTTGGTGTATATGTATGGAGAGGAATAATAGGTTCCGAGGATAAGGTGACCTTACTCTCTTTTGGGGATAAAAAAAAAAATTACAGAAAAGCTAAAGCCCTTTTTATCACTGCCCCTAGCCCCAGTTCCCTTTTCACCTGTAAATAGGGCTTATTTCTCCAAAAGGTCTTGACACATCACATGCGTAAGAGCTGCCCAGTGCCCAAAATCAGTGTTTAACAGCCGCACTAAAACAAGAGGTTTAACTTAACTTTATGGGAAACCTCAGGAGAAGACTCTCATTTGCATAGTAAAATCACATCTGTGCTTCTGAGTCACATCTGTGCTTCTGTAGCCAGAAAGTGTTCTGAGCTGTTCTGTGTGATTAAATAGTCACTCACTCTTTCCTCATTGTCAACTAAAGCTACACGTAGAAGGTATTGTGGCTGGCTTCGAAGTAGGAAAAGACAGATTTTAGGTTGACGTATTGCAAAAGAAGTTTTCAAATGGAGTGTGTATTTGTGAGAAGGCTGACAGATGTTGTGGCTTAAAAGTAAAACTAGTGTCTGATAGTATTGATTGGACCAACTGACAAATGTGAGAGGTAAGAAAGGAAGTTAAGGCCAGAGTCCGAGAAAATGTATTAGGGATTAAAATAGTAAGGTATTATATCCAAAATTCCTGCATGTTGTTCTAGGGGTATAGTTCAAGGATGGATGGAGACCTTGCCTAGCATGCACAGGGCTCTGGGTTTGATACTCAGCAACACACACACACACACACACACACACACACACACACACACACACACTCCTATATAATAATGGAAACTACTCCCAAGGCTCATGCTGTAACCTGATTATTGGAAACAGTAAATCTTCTTACTAACAAAAATGTTCACATATTCTAGAGCATGTTATCCTACAAATTTATGTAAACTATTTCACACTGACCAAAGAGGGGAAGGAGTGACTGACATAAGTGATCATAACTGAACCAAGATTACAGATAAATAAGTCAGACCGCATCATGCTCATCAAGTACACAGTTTTGCAGATGGTCACCCGAGCATGGGAAGGGCTACCTTAGATTATACCATTTGAGCACAGGCTCTCATTGTGGGGTCATACTCTAGAATGCTGGGGTGGAGGTCACTAGAGAAAGAACCAGTAAATGGAGAGTCAATAACAGCAACAAAGTAGCAGCAATTCATACCCTGCAGTGGACTGACCACTGAATCAGCGTCTCTGCAACTCATCCCCACATGGACTCTTGTTCAAGCTGCCCAAGCACTAGTTTACAAAGGATGTATATATCAATCCCCATGGAGGTGAGTGCCTTCTTTCCTTCATTCTGTATTCCTCTCAGAACATTCACACCCACATGCTTTGAAAATGAGGAACTTCATGAGATACCCACAACCCCGGGCCGTAAGCAGGCCCACATTGAGCAGCAAATAGAACCTAAGACTCATGGTCCTTTGATGCTTTTTGGCTGTTACGTGATTTGAAGGCATATTATGGGGAAGTGGGGGCTGAGATCTCCATAAAAGGATGAGATTTTGTAAGGAGCAAAATTTGACTCTGAATTTCATCCAGATTATGAATCATGACAAAGCAATTTACTTTTGTGCTTTTTCCTCATCTACTTTTAAAATGTTTTCTTTTACTCCATCTGTGATAGCTCCTTTTTCTTCGTGCATTTCCTGACTTCCCTGATAGCTCCCTTTACACTCCTGGCACACACTGTTGCCAACTACCTGACCATGGGGAGGTCCTCTGCATAAACCTTGTCATCTGGTGTTTCCCTCCATTCTTAGAAGTTCAACTGGCATCATCTTGCTCTTACTTTGTGTCTTCAAGATTTTTCTCTCTTGTTAGTGCTTATACTGTGTGTTCAGTTGCTTTTTAAATGTTTTCTTCTTTTGTATAGGATCTCACTCTGTAGCCACACATGTCCTCAAACTCGAGGTCCTCCTGCCTCCACCTCCCACGTGCTAAGATTTTAGAAGTGTACCTCCACATTCAGTTTTAATTCAGTCTTTTTTATTTGTATTTCATTAGTGAATAGGGTGTAATTATCAATTTCCCTATGAATGAGTACATGGGCTATTTCTAATTTTGTGATATAAGCAAGACTTAGTGTACATCTCTTTGCATGTCTTTGTGTGTGTATCACCATGATTGGGAATTTCATTAGATTATAACTGAGGGTAAAATTATTGTAGGGTTGGCACCTCTAACTTCACTAATAATTACCAAATTGTTCCCCTGGACAGTTGTTCTAATGCACAGGTACCAATGTTATGTGTGGATTCTTATGTCTCTACATTCTGGTGTGCAAAAAGTAGAATCTCAAGGAATTTAATTTACAGATCCTGATTGCTAGTGAAGATAATGCTTTTTAAATTTTCTATCACAGTACCTGTTTTGTCTTTCTCATAGCACTTATCACAAGCCGTTGTGGGTTGGTTGGTTTGTGTGTTCACACTCCCTATCTAGAATGTAATTTCTGTAAAAGCAGGAATGACATCTTTGTGGTTTGCTATTTTTCCTCAGAGCTCAGTACAGGGTCTGGCGTGTAGTAAGGGTGCAGTAAATAGACGTTTGAGGAAATACTTGCTGTTGTGTTCCTCACAAGTCTGGCATTATTATAAGAGAAATGCTCATACAGTAACAGGGATTTATTTCTTCCCAAACCCTATGCTTTATTTCATGGCCAGTTCACAGTACCTGGTTCTATCTTTCATTCAAGCCTTTCAGTAGGCTTGAATAGGACAAATCAGTAACAGAGACTAACAGAAATACTGAGTCACACATGCTTATTTGATAGAAACATCTGTCTGCTCCGGTCTGGGGCCTAGGATTTGACAGGCAAGCTCTTCAGTGTGTTTAGGGTGGTATGGCCATAGAAGAGTCTGATTTAAATATCATAATGTCCAATTAGCCAGAAATTATCTTCTGACTCTCACATGGGAGAAAAAACCAAAGCTGTGATGAGCCTCATCATCAGATAGAAAATTAAATAGGAAGCATTTGCCTTGTTTGGGATTTTATTGACAAAGTTAACCTTGAATTATCTAATTTGAGACCTTTTGAGAAAGATCAGATGTCATCAACATCTAGACCAGTTTTAGTAGTTTTTGGTTTACAAAAATATGAAGGCTGGTGACAACTAGAATAAATCTCAGCTAGTATTCTACAGTCCTGTCCATTCTTGTCCATTTGCTCTGCAATACTGCAGTCAATCCTAGTAGCACCACTTGAATCCTTTCCAGATTTACTCAGTTCCTGAGCTGCTTATGGGGTTGGAACAAACCCATACAATCTTGTTTAAATCAGATGCAATCTAGGGATATCTCTGAGAGACCCAGAGCTTAAAGTGGTAGAAAAGCCTGCTTATAACTCCCTACTTTACTTCTTTCAAGAAAAGCACCAAGCTGAGGCTGGACTCTCTTACTCCAAATACAGATTCCTAGGAAATAACTCTGATCCAACATGCCTTAATATCCAAGGAAGCCATTACCACAATGGTTCTACAAACACTATAGCCAAGACCCACTCCTATAGAGGTAGATGACACTGGAGGACACTCCAAAAAAAAGAGAGAGATTCTAGGCAGACACACCCATAAGTGTCTCCTGAATTTAATATGTGGGTGAACTTGTTTAAGTTCAGATGTTTAAAAGCCTCTGACTTTTACCCAGCAGTGGCTTCTCCATCCTTCACTTTTCTATCCCTAAGGGGTACCTGACTCTTTATCAAATTTGTTGATTACTAATAGGAAATGTATTAACAGATTTCCCGTTTCCTAAACTCCTAAGTGAACTTTGAGGATGACAAAATGTATTTTTCTATGTATTTATTTGTTTCTTAATAATCCATATGGAAGGATGAGAAAGTAGGAATACTATGCACAGTACAGCATCTCTGTGATGGGCTCATAATTCATCGTGTCCTGCCCTAACTACTAGGAAATGGTGGTAAAGTAAGTATGCTGAAACCATGGCAACATAGAAAGTTCATTCTGCCTCTCCTAAAACCTTAAATTCTCTTCTTATAGGAACATGACATAGAAACAACCCACGGTGTGGTCCACGTCACAATAAGAGGCTTACCGAAGGGAAACCGACCAGTTATCCTGACATATCATGACATTGGACTCAATCGTATGTATTTGATTTTGCATCCTCCCTTTTACCATAGTGCATAATCTTTTTATATTAAAGAAGGAAAATAATACTATGCTAATGGTACAGAATTATTGCCCTTTTTGTCTTACATGACCTTCCCTCCATATTGCTACATTCATTAATGCCAGGCTTAAACTTATTAGAAGTAGTGTGTACAGGGCAGTTTGTTTTTGAGGATACTGGATTTACATATGGTGTTTGTGCCATATCTGCTAAAGGACTGAAAATTAAACAAAGATATAATTATGAAACTAGAACTGAAGTCTGTTTTCTTCAAGTATATACTTTGATTTTTTTATGTTTTAGGTTTCAAAACAATAATTTAAACTTAAGTTTGTTGTGAGGCCTTCAATGAATTAGAAAAGTGTTTGTTCTACAGTTTGTCATCAATAACCTTATGTAGAATTTTCTACATGGTACAGGGTTAGAATCCCTAATCAAAGAACTCAAAATCCTTCAGCAAAGTCTGAAGCTGTTTGAGCACTGACATGATACCACAAGTGGAAAATTCCACACCAGTCTCCTATAATAGGTCACAGTCAACACACAGGTGCACCAAACTATTGTATTAGATTACCTTCAGAATATTTGTATTGGGTTTTTGTGAGGCATAAATGAATTTCATGTTACACTTGGGTGCCATGTCCAAGATAACTCATATTGTTTATGGGAATATTCTAGACTCCAAAACAGTTCCAAGCATTTCAGGAAATTGATGCTCCATTAGTAGTATAAGATTTGGATGTAGTCACAGGCGCATGAGGTCGGAATCCTTGTATTTTTTTCAGGCTTCTGTGACTGTCCAAGGTGGCCTGGGTTTGGATTTACTGTCCAGGGCTAGAAATTTGTAGTGTCATAGCATGAGAAGTCATTTAAGCCCTTAAACTAAGAGGGTAGAAATTGAAACTGCAGCCCCTCCCTGCACCATAGCGGTTTTGGCAAGAGGCAAAGCATGTAAGCAGCTATAAAGATTACCCCTAGTTACTTTCCTGGGTTAGAGGACAAGTGCATGAAAAGCAACAGCACTACAGATTTAAAATTATTTTGTGCACCACCAGGAAAGCAACAAACATCCGTAAAGAAGTCTCTGCTCTGCCCATATCATGTAGAGTTAAGCATTAGTTGTTTTCAGGTCATTGAGAAGAATGATATGGCATTGACTGAGCAGAGGAAAAGTGCAGATAAATGTAGAGCTTGTCACTTATGGGTATTTTTATCTTATAGATAAATCCTGTTTCAACACATTCTTCAACTTTGAGGATATGCAAGAGATCACCCAGCACTTTGCTGTGTGTCATGTGGATGCCCCAGGGCAGCAGGAAGGGGCACCCTCCTTCCCAACAGGGTAAGGCTGTGGGTGAGGTCTCTGGGAGGCATGTGATCAGAAGAGCCAATGACTGAGCCCTAGGGGGAGCAATAGTGGGCCCTTCCTCCACTTGATGGTATCAGCCTTCAGGTGAGGCTCCTCAACCCACTGTACTCGTGTTTTCTCTCCTTGGTCTGAGAGGGCTGTTGTATAAGTCTGTTGGGGGAAGCTGCATATTTTCCCAGAGCCAGGAATAGCTCTCCACAGCAGGGATTTTCTTCCCTGTAACGATGAAGCATAATGGTCACTGTCTTTGATCTCTCCTCTTCCATATCTGTTTTAAAGCCGTCCTTTTTTATTGTTGTTGTTCCTTTCTAAACTGCCAACTACCTAGGCCCAAACTCAGGTCTCTCTGAGCTTCCACAGAGCTCCTCCCATTGTTGGCTCCCATCTAGGGTGGGAATTTGAATATCTGGGTAACTGACAGCTGCCCTGACATGTGGGGCTGCCATCTGAGTGGCCTTGGCAATCTCTGTGTCATCCATAAACTTGCTTTGCCTGGCAGTCAGAAGCCCCCCGAGTGTTCCTTCAATGGTGTGCCTGCGGAGAGGGTGTTGGGAGAAGGAACAGGAGCACAAGCTGAGCTAAGGAGTGCTCACCCTTCACCTGTCCTTCTACGCATGTCCAGAGCTGCCCTTGGCCAGTGCTTGCTGCGGAATAGATGTTGCAGCCAAGTGACAGCCAGTGCCTAACAGAACCCAACAGTGTTCCACACACTGCTTAGAATGCTTTCCATTTACCAACTCACTAGATCCTCACAACCCTCCAGGACACATTGACTCATATTCCCAGTCTACATCTGGAGAAACTGAGGCCCAGAAAATTAGAAACCTGGCTGAGAGTATATAACAAGGAGCAGAGGTAGTATTTCAACCCAGGCATTCTGGCTCCAGAAAATGTGTTGACTGTATCCAAGTTGTTCTGCCCTTCATGGGCAACTTGGCCCGTGTTCGGTCGATACCAAATAAGATTGGATTCTGTTCATATTTTTCTGCTTTGTGCACAAATGGTTTGAGAACATTCCATGCCTTAGAGTGTTCCACAGAGGCAGGCTGACTTCCCTGTTGGTTGTAGAGCAGATCCTGCCTCATATAACGCCAGCCATCTTAACATCCTGCCCATTACTTTTCGTGCTCTGGGTCTGTTCCTGGGCTTGCCTGACCATTTTAGAATCCAAGGGTTCATGTCACAAATGGGAAATTGATAAAATAACCATATATGGCCAACTGAAATACAAAAGCGTTGACTGTAAGTGTCAGCATCTGTAACTGTCCTTACATCTAAGAAAGCTTTGTTTTCTGTTGCAATATGAGCAGCCGAGTAAGAGCTACTCGTTGCTGGAAGTTTACTGAGCCTGGATCCCAATGAAGAGATTGTTATGGGTTTGGAAATAGCATCAGAGAGAGCCATCTGACCAGTTCTTTGCATGTGGCTTCCTCTGGTCCCAGAGGCCTCTTTTATTTTCTTCTTAGCTTGACGGTCATAGAGAATTACACAACATGGCACAAGTGTTTCATGGTACCCCATCAGCTCCTTTGAGCCTTTGGTACAAGAAAATGTGTTTCTGTAAGACTCCTGAGCTATTCCAGGTTGGAAACTGTGTTCTGCTCAGAGTGTTTTCTAACTCAGAAGGTGTCCTTGTGGATTTCAGGTACCAGTACCCCACGATGGATGAGCTTGCCGAAATGCTGCCTCCAGTCTTGGCCCACTTAAGGTGGGACTATTCTACAGTCTTTCACTTCATTGTTTGTTTGTTTTCCCCATCGTTTGGCCTCTTTTGTTTTGTCTTTGTTTTTGACTTTCTTCTCTATATCTGTGCCAGAGGATAAGATGGTGAGCAAAACAGAATATTAAGTGTCCTCATTGAGCTAGTAGGGTTGGGGAGACTAAGTCAATAAGTAACCGAATGAATAATACCAATAAAGTACCATAAGAGAAGTGGGGCAGTGACCTGTGGTTCAGTGATGGAGCACATGCTTCTGTGCACTGTCCCCTGAGGTTGAACCCGAACACCAAGACCACAGCAACAAAGAAAGGTCAGTGGAAATGTGAAAGGGAAGGGCAGGATCCTCATGTGTAAGGCTAGCTAGGGAATACCTCTCTAGAAAAGTGCAATGTAAGCTGAGACCTGGAAGATAAAAGGAACTACGTAGACAGAGAGCCAGGGCAAGTGCATTCTAGACAGAAAGAGTAATAGTAAGAGCAATGGGAGAAAGACAATGGGGTGAACCCGGAGAAAAAGACAAGGACTAGATTACATGGGTTCATGAGATCAGGTAAGAATGTGCAATTTTATCCTTAAGTTAGGCGAAGGACTCTGAGGTCTTTTAAGCAGAAAACTGATATACAGTAAGCTTTTGGTTTTGTTAACCTTTTTATTTTTTATGACCATGTAATAGTTGTGTGAGGGATAAATTTTTTTCTTTTTTAATACTGGGACTGGAACTCAGAGCCTACCATGAGAGCCATTTCACCAGCCCTTTTTTATGTGTGTGTTTGTGTGTGATGGGTTTTTTCAAGATAAGGTCTGTTGAGCTGTTTGCCTGGGCTAGATTTGAACCACGATCCTCATGATCTGTGCCTTCTGAGTAGCTAGGATTCGGGGATGAATTTTGACATTTACATATGGTTTACAACATCTCTTAGTTGGAATCATCCCCTTCATCATTCTCCCTCATCTTCCTCCTTCCCTTCTTAGAACAGTTTCAACAGGTTTCATTATTCTGTTTTCATCTATGAATACAAAATACATCTACCATATTCACCCTCATTCACACTTTCCTTATATCCTCCCCAGTTTTTTTTTTTAAATAATTGCTCTAGGTATGGAACTTGTACATCAATTAAACTCTTTAGTTTTTTTTAAATGTTATTGCTCTTGCTATAATCGTTCATGGAGAAGTAAGAGAGCAAAATACGGGGAGACCAGTTAAACAGTTAAAGTAGTGTAGCCAGGAGATAATGAGAGCTTGTTGCTGGCCACTGTTGGGAGATGGATGAAGGGTACTGTAATAGAAGAAAATCTGGAGTGGATTCCACAGCATGTCTGATGGGTGGGATGTTGAGGGAGTAATAGAGTGAGGATGAATCTCAGGTTTCAGGCATATTTTATTTAACCATGAAAGTGAACCTGAAAATAAGTGGTAGTATCCTTATATACAAGTAGGAAACTGGGGTTTGGAAAGCTAAAAAAGACTTGTCCAATACTTTGTGTGTGCAAACGCCTCTACTCCCAGGGGCAGCAAGGACAAGGGTCATGGTTCAAGGCCAGCCCAGGCAAAAGTTAGCAAGACCTTTTTGTCAAAAACAAGCCAGGCATGGTGGCACACTGCTGTGGTAACAGCTGCTCTGGAAGGGAATATAGGCGGTTAGAGGCTATCCCTGATTTCATCTGAATGGAAAAGTACTGGGAGCATATCTCAGTGATAGACTATAAGCTTGAGACCTGTGTTCAATCCTGAGTGTTGCAAAAAAAGAAGAAGAAATCTGATACAAATACTCACAGGCAGTGAATGTCTGGATATGCACCCAGTTTGTATTCATTTCATTATACATTGCCACTTGTAAAGAAAGCTGACTTTGTAATTGTCGGTGTCCCGTTCACAGTATGAAAAGCATCATTGGGATTGGAGTTGGAGCTGGTGCATACGTCCTCAGCAGATTTGCAGTAAGTTTATGCAGGATTAGTCCCAATACCCTCGAAGCACTTCCCAGGTCACAGCTCTGACTACTGAGTTAAATGACCAGGCACTGCTCTGGGTCTTACGTTAGTTCTTCTGGAAATTGTATTAGTGCAAAACAGCCCTCCTAAGCATGAGCAGCCCCTCATGCCACGTATTTCTAGGGGCACCTGTCCAGCCGGAAAGACCCACTGTGAATTGAACAACTGCAGTGTGCTCTCCTCTCTGAGGCAGTGAAAATCTTGTCTTCCCTATATATCCAAGCAAGGCAAGATCAATTGGTAGCAATTTGAAACTGGTTTCAGATTTCAAGAGTTGTTTTGCACATGTTCCCCTAGCATCTTTGTGGTCTTCTTTCAAACATGAGTCATTAAGTCATGGCGTTATTAACTCACCCTATGCCGCTGTTTTGGAAGAACTGTGGGTGTGGACATTTCATACTGTGGTCTTTGTCTCTTTTCAGCTCAGTCATCCAGAACTTGTGGAAGGCCTTGTGCTCATTAACATTGACCCGTGCGCTAAAGGCTGGATTGACTGGGCAGCTTCCAAAGTAAGTACCAACCAAAGGTGTCCACTGATTCACCTTTTGGTCCCTTCTGAAAAGTTGAACTTTTCAAATTTTTCATTGACCTGTACACACAGTTTAAGGGTAAAGCTTTTTGAGAGCACAACTTGATGAATGTTTACATATGGAAGTTCCCCGTACCTTTTCTTAACTGACAGCTCCTCTCCTTTCCAGAATTCACCTTGTTCTGTCTTCTGTCACCATAGATTGGTCTGTGTGTTTGAAACTTCATATAATTGGGGTCATAGCATATGTACTCTTGTGCTCATCATGTCTCTGAGACTCATCCTTGATATGGGTAGCAGTAGCTGTTTTTAATTACTGTGCATCAGTCCATATAGGAAATATGTCCCGTGAAGACACAAGGTGGATTTCTGTCTTTCAGTAGAGATACACATTCCTTTCTGTAGGTTTAATGCACCCAAGTAGTTAGGATTTCCTTTGTGAATTGTTGATGTCTGTCTTAATACTGGTTTTAATTTGCATTTCCCTAAGGAGCAGTGATGGTAGTACTTTTTTTAGATATCCTGTTGCAGAGAGCCTTTTCAAGTCTTTCACCACACTTCTTCTATTAAACAGAGAAAAGTATTTTGGCCAGTGGTTAATGCCTGTAATCCTAGCTACTTAAGAGGCAGAGATCAGGAGGATCACTGTTCAAGCCAGCCCAGGCAAACAGTTTCAAGACCCTATCTTTTTTTTTCTTATGATCATGTTTGTTTTTATTTTTTTTTTATTGTTTTATTATTCATATGTGCATACAAGGCTTAGGTCATTTCTCCCCCCCTGCCCCCACCCCCTCGCTTACCACCCACTCCACCCCCTCCCTCTCCCCCCTACCCCCTCAATACCCAGCAGAAACTATTTTGCCCTTATTTCTAATTTTGTTGTAGAGAGAGTATAAGCAATAATAGGAAGGAACAAGGGTTTTTGCTGGTTGAGATAAGGATAGCTATACAGGGCATTGACTCACATTAATTTCCTGTGCGTGGGTGTTACCTTCTAGGTTAATTCTTTTTGATCTCACCTTTTCTCTAGTTCCTGGTGCCCTTCTCCTATTGGCCTTAGTTGCTTTTAAGGTATCTGCTTTAGATTCTCTGTGTTAAGGGCAACAAATGCTAGCTAATTTTTTAGGTGTCTTACCTATCCTCACCCCTCCCTTGTGTGCTAAAGCTTTTATCATGTGCTCAAAGTCCAATCCCCTTGTTGTGTTTGCCCTTGATCTAATGTCCACATATGAGGGAGAACATACAATTTTTGGTCTTTGGGCCAGGCTAACCTCACTCAGAATGATGTTCTCCAATTCCATCCATTTACCAGCAAATGATAACATTTTGTTCTTCTTCATGGCTGCATAAAATTCCATTGTGTATAGATACCAGATTTTCTTAATCCATTCGTCGGTGGTGGGGCATCTTGGCTGTTTCCATAACTTGGCTATTGTGAATAGTGCCGCAATAAACATGGGTGTGCAGGTGCCTCTGGAGTAACCTGTGTCAAGACCCTATCTTGAAAATACTTAACACACATAAAAAGATCTGGCAGAGTGGCTCGAGTAGTAGAATGCCTGAGTAGCAAGCCTGAAGCCCTGAGATCAAACCCCATACCACAAAAAGAAAGAAAAATATTCTGCATATAAGTCCTTCTCAAATGTGTCTCAAATGTCTGTCCTAGCCTATAGTTTTCTTTTTACTCTTAATGAATAAAATTAAAAATAAATCAAACAGCTTATTTATCCTACTTTTTCCAAAGATAGGTGAATTTTTTTATTTGCTATCTGAAAAATGAGTTTGACTTCAAGACTATGTCAGGAAATAGGAAACTAAAGACATATGCTAATGGCTACATATATAAACAATCGTGATACTAAACCAGAGTAAAAGAGAGATGTGGGAAAAAATATATATTCTGTTCCCATTTGCATTGAACTCAGCTATGCTAAAAATAATTACCTTTTTTAGGTTGGAAAGGAAGCAGTTTTGAAACATTTTCTTGCTGAAGTACACATGTTATTTGTATGTTATTTTAATTTAGATGGACATTTAGATTAAATCAGTGATGTTTTCTGAGAGAAAAATAAACTAAGTCTTTGTTGCCTGCTATAAAATGTCTAGTTTATTAATCTCATTTAAAATAAATGCCTAATTGGACTTTGAGCACATGATAAAAGCGAGAGCACACAAGGGAGGGGTGAGGATAGGTAAGACACCTGAAAAACTAGCTAGCATTTGTTGCCCTTAACGCAGAGAAACTAAAGCAGATACTTTAAAAGCAACTGAGGCCGATAGGAAAAGGGGACCAGGAACTAGAGAAAAGGTTAGTTCAAAAAGAATTAACCTAGAAGGTAACACACACGCACAGGAAATCAATGTGAGTCAATGCCCTGTATAGCTATCCTTATCTCAACCAGCAAAACCCCTTGTTCCTTCCTATTATTGCTTATACTCTCTCTACAACAAAATTAGAGATAAGGGCAAAATAGTTTCTGCTGGGTATTGAGGGTGGGGGAGAGGGAGGGGGCAGAGTGGGTGGTAAGGGAGGGGGTGGGGGCAGGGGGGAGAAATGAACCAAGCCTTGTATGCACATATGAATAATAAAATTAAAAAAATATAAATAAATAAATAAATAAATAAAATAAAATAAATGCCTACTCCTAAATGCTTTCAAGTCACTATAAGTGATCATTTAACGTACCTTTGAAAAATATACATATCTTTGATAGTCAAAGCCATGAGATTCAACGATTTGGTATGGGAGAACTTAATTGAAGGATAGTTAGTGATAAAGATTTAAATAGAGGGTAATTACTTCTTTTAGAAACTAACACATACTGCTTACTGTGTACCAGACATTTTTACATATATTTAAAGTTATCATTCTTAGTACAACCCAGTAAAGTGGTACATTATCCTTCCTGAGAGAAATAAGTCATTTCTTAAGGTCACATGAACTAGAAAGTTATAGCCCCAGCTATAAATTGCAACATTGTTTGCAAGTCAAAAGGATAGAAACAGTGTAAGTGCCAATTACAAGGTAACAAAATCTTGATCAATCATAAATAGAAAAATACACAATCAAAAAATTTTATGATTAAGACCCAATGTGGTGACAAGTATAATTTCAGTACATGGCAAGTGAGACAAGAGGATAGATTGTTTAGGCCACCCTGGGCTAAATAATGAGACCCTGTCTCAAAAAAAAGAAAAAAAAAGTTTGGTTATTTAAGGAAATGTATAAATTCACATGGTAAGTGATAAACAGACATAAAATTGTATAACATACCGGTTTTTTATTCTTATTTTTTATTGTTTTTTTAGCAGTCCTGGGGTTTGAACTAATGGACCTCAAGCTTGCTGAGGTCCCTCCCACTTGAGCCACTTTTCCAGCCTGTTTTTATCTTATTTTCATGATAGAGTCTTGTAGACTAACTGCCTATGCTGGCCTTGAACTGTGATCCTCCTGATGTCTGCCTCCAGAGTAGCTAGGATTACAGGCATGAGCCACAGGCACCTAGCAAAACTTTACTGTAGTCACATAGTTTGTATTTGTGGGAATGAGTGGGGCTTGAACACAGGGCTTTGCCATTGCAATAGCAGGCACTGTACCACTTGAGCCATAAATGCAATACAATCCTAATTTTGTTCAATACACACACACACACACATATGTGTGTGTGTATATATATATATATATATATATAGAGAGAGAGAGAGAGAGAGAGAGAGAGAGAGAGTATAATGTTATTAGTGGTTCTACCTTTTGCTGCTAATATTACAAATGATGGTTTTTTTCATATTCTCTATTTTCCTACTTTTTTATAATAGTCATATATTACTTTTCTAATTATTTATAAATATTCTACCTACCAGAAGACCAGATTTTCAACAGTATGTCCATCTCACCCCCACATTTAAGTTTTGGATAAATGATGACCTAGCTTTGAATGAAGTATATTAGCAATGGTATTGCAGATGCTGTGGAAATTCTTTCTCACAGCCTGACTTACATAAAATTTATTCTCATTGCTGTCTACTAGGTGGGTATATTAATACTTACCTGCACATTTTAATAATGAGGAAAACCTGATACAATTCATATAACACTTCAGAGTTATGAGCATTTTGAATACATACATATGAGTGTCACATACATGAAGTGAGATTGGTTATTCTAATCATCCTTAACTTATAAACTGTGGATCCTTGACAACCCATAGGACGATTTCAGGACATCTTTCTTCAGTATACGATCCCATTTCACCCATGTCCTTATCTGTCTCTGTCACCTGCTTTTCTCCGTACCAACCCCCAAGTCTGCAGTAGGAATTCTAACACAAAACCAAGAAAGAAGGCTTAAAGAAAATCAGCAACACAATTTGAGTTGGAAATGTTTCTGAAAATAGATTGACAGTCTGCACATTTACAGATTGCTGCATTTATTAGACCATGAGATGCAGCACTTTGAAATGGGAAGAATGAGGAGAAAAAATGTTCAAAATGTAAGAACATTCTGTACATAGAGCCATGTCCTCCCAGTCCCTGAAACAAAAATAGCAAAAACTGAAAGAAAGGAAAAAAATTGTTTTTGTCTCTGAGATGGCTTTGTTGTAAGTTGATCTTTATCTGCCATCAGTCCACTGTAAATACAGCAATGCAGGCAGAAACGACGTAGCAAGTAGCCATGTGTGCCAGGTCTCCAGTTTTCAAAGAAGGAACAGCCAGTGTTGCTTCCGGCCCTTATTTCAAAGCAAGCCCTGTTACTGCCCCAGAAGGGAGACTTAGTTGTTTCTCTGACTTGTTTTTCTCTACCATGTGTCTTTGAAAACCACCACCTCATGGAAATGTGTGACACTGAACTGTGGCTTTTGTTTGTTTTTTAAGAGATAACATATATACAATAAAGTACACTACCTTTAAGTGGACAGCTTGGTAAATATGTACATATGCTTACTCTGTTGATGAAGTTTTTATATTTTTAGCTCTCAGGCTTGACAACCAATGTTGTGGACATTATATTGGCTCATCACTTTGGGCAGGTAAGTGCCTGTGCAACCAGGAGAGCTGGGTACATTGTCCCTCAGGAAGGAAGGGGTACCTTAGAGTTTACCTGATTCTCGCAGAGAACACTTCCAGTACAGTCAGAGATGCACATGGCCCTGCAAAGGCCACTCCAATGGGAGGCACTGTCTCAGGCCACCTGGAGCTTGGTGTTTGGAGAACGAGAGAAAACAGCATCTCTCCCCACCTGTCCCCTGTAAGTAGCATGCCATCTGTTAACGCTTGACAACAACCTTATGCCTCACCAAACATCTTTAGAGCCAGCGGGAGGTCTTGGGAATGGCTTTACCGAAATGGAAATTTCACAAGAAAAAAAGAAACCAACTATGAAGTATTATTGCTGAAAGAACCTTAGAGATCATCTTACTCAGTGTCCATGAACTGGTGAGAAACTGAAGTCTACAGAGGAAGTGACAGTTGTCTTGTGGATAATTGTTGGGTGGCAGTCCTTTTTTGAAAAGTGAGATAGCTAACATATGAAGTAGTGGTGGTATAAGTGTGCAGTGCGGTCAGAGACTGTGAGGTACCTGGGTTGGGAGAGGAGAACAGTGTAAATAGGGGCAATGAATGCTCAGTTGGAGTCTGCATAGTTTAAATTCTAAATGTAGCTGAGGCAAAATGGTAGATGAGGAGAAAAACAAGCATTTATTGAGTATTGATCATTTCCATGCGAGGCACTTAGATGTTTTAGACCCACAGACTATTTTTCTGGTTTGTTAGCCGAATTTTAAGATAGGGAACAAGTCCCATGACACACAGGCCCACCCTTTTTTCCTCCTGCTCTCAGGACCACCCAGGAGTACTTAGGTATCACTGCCTCTCTTGGTCATGTGTTTTTCCTTGATCAGTTCCAAATCCCTCAAACCCTTCACATTTCCACAGGACACAGCATGCCAACAGTGAAGAAACTTGCCAGTCCCAGAACTGCTCTTCATGTGGGGAGACAGTTGCCTAAAAGGAGGCCTGTGCTGCTGTGGAAGCTGCACTGGCCAAGACACAGCTAGAGCTGGTCTCTGAGGGTTCCTGACACATTGAACCACTGGCACCTGTGCTCATTTTTTAAACAGAACTGGCAAAGGGAAAAATATAAGAGGATGGATTTATGGATTTGAGGCTCAGAAATCACAAATTGGTAACTGACTCAGGTTCTTTCCCCAAATGACCAGTGCTCCTGATTGGCTGCCTCTCTTTCATGAGCTACATCACTGAAGACCAATATGGGCCAGGTGAGGCTCACCACTGTGGCCATTCAGACTGGGCCATGTCCTTGGGGAAGCCGTTATGTTGAACCTTTGTATATTTTCTCTAGAACTGGTCAGTTTGTTTCCCCAGATCAGCTGTGAGGTTACATATCAGATGCTATAGTTAGTATTGTTGGGAGTCAAGTGAAGAACAAGCATGAGGCCTTAAACTTTCTCGTCACTGCCATGGTTTGTGTGTGTATGTGTTTGCATGCATGTATGTGTTGTTATTGGGAGTTTTGTTATTGTATTGATTTTTTTATGTTGGGAATCAATCCTAGGCTTAATCCATGCCAGACAAGTGCTCTACTGCTGACCTACATCCTTGCTCCTGATGTCCCTTTTATCAGTATGGTATATATCTGCCACCTTTGCTTGTGGTCTACAGTCTGAAGGCTTTTACTGTTTCTTAGAATAAATTGTTAGTATTCTTCTGAGATGGGAAAAAAGAAGTATCACGGAATGCATTAGCATTATCTGGGTTCTGGCTCCTTTTTAATTTTTTCCCCCATTGGACTACAAATATGGCTAATTAAAATAATAGTTGTCTCTGGTTCATTGTGCACCACTATGGTTAGTTTGTGCATAGCCAACTTCTTTTTGGTTAATTATCTAATTTTTAATAATGTAATAAACACTCAAGAAATTCCTACCCAATGTAAAAGCTTGGGTTTGAGTACATGGTACTCTGAGTTAACACATTTCCCCTGCAAGCCTCACTCTAAGGAAACTATTATCCTTGGTTTATCTGCCTTTCTTTTCTTGTAGTCTCACTGAATTTATGTTTTCTTTCATATTATATATCTGTATATTTTATATAGCTATATATATTTCTAGTAATAAAAGTATGGTAATATGTAGCTTAGGTATCTTTTCTTTATAAAATTTTTTATTAGGATATATTCATTGTACACAGGGGATTCATAGTGACAATTCCAAATAGGCTTATATTGTAATTGGTTAGATCTACACCCCCATCCAGGGACTTTTTTCAAGTCAAATTGCTAGGATCCATGTTTACATGTTGTGGTTCATTTATTTTCACTATTGATGACTGTGAACAGTTTTGAATGTGCCTTCTCTTATACCTGTGCAAGAATCTCTCTTGGCTATATACTAAGGAGTGGAATGACAGGATTTTAACTTTTTTAAAAATCAGCATTAATGGCATATAATTCACATTGTAATTTTTGCTTTCTTAATGTATGCAATTCAGTGGTTTTAGTCTATTTATGAATTTTGCAATCATCACCATTATCCAATTCCAGAATATTCCAGAATATTCCAAAAAAGAAATCCCAAATCCATTAGGAGTCATTCTCCCATTCTCACCTTTCTTCTACCCCTGCTAACCACTAATCTGTTTCTTTCTCTGGGATTTGCCTAATCTAGACATTACATATAAATGTAATCATTCAGTATACTGCTTTGTGTCTTCTTTACTTGCATGTTTTGAGGAATCAGTACTTGATTCCTTTTTATGGCTGAATAATATTTTATTATATAGATATTACACATTTTGTGCATTTCTTCATCATGTGATAGTTGTTTGTGTGTTTTCCACTTCTTAGCTCTGATGTATAGTCAGCATTCATATATAGTTGGATCTGTATTTTCAGTCACTTGAGTATATACCTTGTGAAATTTCTTGTGAAATGTGTTTAACATTTTGAGGAACTGTGAGACCTTTTTTCAAAAATGGTTGTACCATTTACATTCTCACCAATGTATGAGAGTTCCAGTTTCTTCACAAACTCATCAATACATTGTGTTGTCTGTCTTTGTTTATAGCTATCCTTAGAGGGTGGAAAGTACATTTCCCTAATGACTGATGTGTTGAGGATCAGCCATTTGTGCATCTTTTCTGGCAAAATCAGCCATTTGTGAGTCTTTGGAGAAATATCTTAAAAATCTTTTGTTGTCAGGCGTGGTGGTTCATGTCAGTAATCCCAGCTGTTGGGAGGCTGAGACAGAGAGGTTTCAAGTTCAAGGCCAGCCTGGGTTATATAACAAGTTCCAGGTCTGCTTGAGCTACATTGTAAGACCTTGTCTCCAAAAAAAAAAAAATAATAATTAATTAATTTAAAAATCTTTTGGGTTTTTTGTAATTGGCTATTTGTGTTTTATTATTAAGCTATAGAAGTTCTTTTTACATTTGGATAACTGTTCTTGTCAGATATATGATATGCAGATATTTTCTCTTGATTCTTTGGGTTGTCCTTTCAGTTTTTTTGTTTTATAGTGCTCTATAAACAAATGCTCTACCACTGAGCTACATCCCATCCCTTATCTTTCTTAATCTTTTCCTGTAAAGCATAAAACTTTTTAATTTTGATGAAGTCTAGTTTGTTTGTTTGTTTCTGTTGTGATACTGAGGATTGAACTCAGGGCTTCTTGCTTGCTAGACAAGTGCTCTAACACGTGACCTATGTCCCCAGCCTTTCTGTTTTTGAGATAGGATCTCACTAGTTTTGCCCAGACTAACCTCAGCTCTCTTCTCCTGCCTCTACCTCCCACGTAGTTGGGATCACAATCATGCACCACCATGCCCAGATTATTTTAATTGTTTCATTTTAACTTTCATTTAGGACTATGAGTCACTTTAAGTTATTTTTGTGTATGGTGTAAGATGGGAGTCCAATTTCATTGGTTGTCATGTGGAAATCCAGCCTGCTCCAACACTGTTCATTGAAAAGCTACTTGGGAGACAGTGGTGGGAAAGTCACTTAACCCAGGACTTAAGGGACTAGCTGGGGCATAGCAAGACCGTCCCCCCACCCCCCCCAAAAAATGTTCCTCTTCTCCTTAAAACTGCTTACTGGCCTGTGTGTGTGCATGTGCACTCATACTTACATGGACACATACGCACAGAGAATCTGGCAACTAGTTCTCAGTGATTCACGCTTGGAAAAGCAATGTTGAATTACATTGGCTTCCTTTTTGAAAACCAGATGATGTGTTAGTCAACTTCCCATCACTAAAACAAATACCTGAGACAGTCAACTCATAAAGAGAAAATAAAAACGTTATTTTGTTTCACAGTTTTAGGGTTCTCATTCAGTCTGTGATCCATTAGCCCCATTGCTTTTGGGACAAAGGTAAGATAGCATATCATAGGAGAGGCAGATAGGGAATCAAACCCACTAACCTCATGCCAGGAGCAAAAGAGAGTAAGAAGTGGCTGGAATCCCACTAAGCCCCACCTCCTAATGGTTCTATTACATCCCAATAATGACAAACTAGGAGCCAAGTCTTTAAAACATGTGAGGTCATAGACAGTGGATTGTCACACAGCCATAGAGTTCATTTAAAATTTAAGCAAGGAGGCCTGGGGGGCATGGTAAACAAGTGCAAGGCCCAGAGTTGAAAACCCAGTATTACCAAAAAAAATAAAATGAAATAAATTTATGCAAGGAAATACTTGTGTTGCTTTGAATGGAAACAAATTTTATTTTGTTTTATTTTTTGGTGTTCTGAGGTTTGAACTCAGGGCCTCACACTTGCTAGGCAGGGTCTCTGCCACTTGAACCACTCAGCCAGCACTGTTTGGTGCTGGACATTTTCTAGATAGGGTCTCGCAAACTGTTTGCCCTGGCTGGCTTTGAACTGCAATTATCCTGATCTCTGCCTCCTGGCCTAAGATTACAGGTGTGAGTCACCAGTACCTGGCTACAATTATGTTTTTTTAAACTTAAGTAATATTTCATCTTCACTAATAAGGAAAAATACCATCCTATCCTTACCATGTTTTTCTTTTCCTGCAATACTGCAGATTGAACCCAGGGCCTTGTGCACACTAGGCAAGTTTTCTACCCTTAAGCTATACCCCCAGCCCTTGTTTTTTTGAGACAAATTCTTGGTGTAGCTCAGAGTAGCATTGAACTTGCTAGGATGATGGTCATGCACCATCATACCAGCCTTCCCACTTTTTTATCTACCATGTTAGCAAAAATGAAAAGCAGTGATTTTACTGGCAAAGATGTAGGAAACAGATGATGTTAAAAAAAAAAAAAACCCTCCATATGTCCTGATAAAGAATAATCTCTATCATACATAAGTGGAAAAGCAAGTATATAATAATGTATCTGGAAAGATACAATTTGTAGGGTTTTTGTTGTTGTTTTGGCAATACTGGGATTTGAACTTGGGGCTTGCTAGGCAGGTGCTGTACTACTTGAATCATGCCTCCAGCCTTTTTTGCTGTGGTTATTTTTGAGAAAGGGTTTCACTTTTTACCTGCGCTGGCCAGGACCGTGATCTTCCTATTTATGCTTGTCATGGTGTTTGGGATGACAGGCAGGCACCACCACACCCAGCTTTTTCTGTTGAGTTGGTCTCTTGAATGTTTTGCTAGGGCTGGCCTGGAAGCACAGTCCTCTTGATCTTAGCTCTTGCATAGCTAAGATGACCATGTGCCACTGCATCCAGCTTATTGGTTGGGATGAGGGTCTTGTGAACTTTTTGCCTGGCTTGGCCTTGAACTGTGAGCCTACCAATCTCTGTCTCCTGAGTAGCTAGGATTATAGGCATGAGCCACCAGCACCAGCTTATAATTTGTGTTTTTAAAAAAAGGTATGTGTGTATGGGGGACATATGTAATTCAGCTTTGCCTAAAATGTTCCATTAGCACTTAGGCCCAGATTTGCCCCTTAAGTATCAATATCACTTCTTTCCTTTTTATCTTATACTTTACTGCTCAGGCTCCTCTCCAGACCTGCAAGGGGAGAGCCTTTCATCTCTTAATTATTGTTATTTGTATTGTTATTTGTCATGTTAGTTTTTTTTGTTTGTTTGTTTTTGCAGCATTGGGGTTTGAACTCAGGGCCTTATGCTTGCTAGGCAGGTGCTCTTACTGCTTAAGCCACCCCACCAGCCCCTTATTTTTCTTATTATAATAGTTTAGAATGAGACTGGGACCCTGGCCAAGTTTCTTCAGAGTGATTTTGGTGCTTTCAGTTCCAGACAGACTCCAGTCAGTTTTGACCTATATTCTTAAGTCACTTTACTCATATGGTGATGAAAATGAAAAAAGCTTTTTCCTTATCTCTAGTTCTCTGCAAAGCTTGGTAATCCTATATACTCCTCTGAATGTATTAACTTTTGTATTATCTCAGGTACACTTTTTTTCATCCAAGGTAAAAATTTTCCCTCCTGAGCTGTGTGTAGTGGTGTACCGGCTTGTTGTCTTAATTACTCGGGAGAAAGGGGTCGAACGATCATTTAACCCGGGAGTTAAGAGACCCTGCAAAAAAAATTTTCCCCTTCTCCTTAAAACTGCTTACTGATCTGTGTATGTGCGCATGTGTGTTCATATTAACATGGACACATATGCACAGAAGAATCTGGCAACTAATTCTGATGGCTTCTGAAAAGGCCAAAAACAGAATAACTTGGCCAGTAAGTGATGTGGAGAATTACTTACTTTTCTGTGGAGACCATGTTGTTTACTGTTTTTGTTTTTGTTTTTTTTTTCCTTTCAATTCTTGTCCTGGGGATGGAACCCAGGGACTTCCTCATGCTAAGAAATACTATATGACTGAGCTACATCCCTTGCCCCCCACTTAATATACTTTACCAGGTATAGATAATGAGGTTAAAACAAATGTTAAATTCATTAGATCAATAAAATGTTATGTGGCAAGTAATATATAATTCTATAATGTATAATATGAAGTGTTAGTATTTGAATTGGTAATACACAGATTATATCAGTGAAAATGTAGATAATTGTACATATTTGTGGCTTTTTTTTTGGTGGGACTGGGGTTTGAACTGAGGACTTCCTGCTTGCAAAATCCGGCACTCTAATGCTTGAGCCATGCCTTCAGTACATTATTCCTGTGGTTATTTTGGAGATGGTGGTCTCACTTGGGCTTATCTCAAACTGCAGTCCTCCCAATTTTAGCCTTCCAAGTAGCTAGGATTACAGGCATGAGCCACCCACACAACTGGACCTTTTTTATCTTTTTTTGCAGTGCCAGGGAAACACTGTACCACTAAGGTGCACCCCAACCCTGACTTACATTAAGAGTAATGTTAACTAGGTGCTGGTGTGGCTTTTGCCTGTAATCCTAGCTACTTGGAAGGCTGAGATTGGAAGGATCACAGTTACAGGCCAACCTAGGCAAATAGTTCATGAGACTCCATCTCCAAAATAACCAGAGTATGGGGGTGGGGCGGGGGGAGGTGGCACAAACAATGTATACACTTGTAAGTAAATGTAAAAACTATAAAATAAAAGGAAGGAAAAAAAATAACCGGAATAAAATGGACTGGAAGTGTGGCTCAAGCAGTAGAGGTGCCTTGCAAGCTCAAAGTCCTGAGTTTGAAAACCCATCCCTCCAAAAAAAAAACAGAAGGGTAAATGTTGCCTTCCATTTATTTGACACTGAGTGTTCTT
The DNA here is from genome assembly GCF_047511655.1 of Castor canadensis. Lineage (NCBI taxonomy): Eukaryota > Metazoa > Chordata > Mammalia > Rodentia > Castoridae > Castor > Castor canadensis. Next base: position 160,282,632 of record NC_133390.1, on the reverse strand, counting down.
ATACCTATTCTTATTTAATCTTTAAAATAGCCCTGTCAGGTAGCCAGTTATTATCTCCATTTTACAGTCGGTGGCAGAACACCAACACATACACATACACACCCAAATTAAGGAAACTAGGGTTCAGAATGGTTAAATAATCTATAATTCCCAGCTAGTATTTGAATCCATAGTAGGTTCTTCAGAGCCCTCATTTGACCCAGAATATGGCATCAAACCAGACCGAGGCAAATAAAAAATATTTTAGCTGTGCAGCCTACCAATAGATTAGTACCTCCCAGCCTTGACTCCAAAAACCATTGTGGACAATGAGAGTTGGCTTTTGGCATTGAAAATGGAGATAAGATGGACTTGTTCTGCAGCTCAGAAATTTACTTGTGTCTTCTTTCCCTTGTTCTAGGAAGAATTACAAGCCAACCTGGACCTTATTCAAACATACAGACTGCATATTGCCCAAGATATTAACCAAGAAAACCTACAGCTTTTCCTGGGTTCTTATAATGGGTACAGTTATTTCCCATTCCATCACTTAATTGTAGAGCAGGTCTTAAAAAAAAAGATTGACATCCACAAATGAGGGGAAGGGCATATAAACTCCTTTTACCATTGTTGTGTGATGGGATTGCTAAGCTGTTTGACCACACTAGTAGTGGAAGGCCTTTAACAAATACAAAAAGCTTTCAAGAAGATCCAGTGAACTGAAAGCCACTCTCTGTATGTTCAGATACCAGCTATACTTTTAAGATATTTTGAGACAAAAGGAATCTAAGTTACATACACTCACAAAACTATACAAGTAACTTGAGGGAGCACAGGCACGCACATATAGGGAGACAAAGGAGAGAAGACCTGGCTCTTGATCTAGTTGCTATTCGCTGATAACTGCTCATAAAGCAGCAGTAACTCACAGACACTAGTCACTTCTCTTGTATGTATATTCTAGAATTCACTGTCACATCTCTCCCCATCAGAGGGTAGTTTGAGGGGAGAGCACTGATTCCTCTCTTAGAGACAGCTTTTCCAAGGTGGAAATGTTAGTCCCTTATAGCTTTTTGGAAACATGCAAAAGGGTCAGCTGTAACTTTCCCAGAGCTGTGCAGCCAGTAAGGAGCAAAGCCAGATTTTGAATTGTATCTCTAGAGCTTCCCTGTTTTTAGATGAAATCGGAAAGTTAAAAGTCCTGTGCTAAACTGTTACAAGGAAAATGCCCCTGCTTCAAGTCATTCATTTCCCTTAAGGAGTTTATTCCTGTAAACTAATTGGAAAATTAAACACTTAGGACTTGAGGATTTCAACAGTGTTGCTTATGGGGTTTAAAGTTGTCTTTAGCATCCCACAGATTCCCTCATTTCTGCTCTGTGCCACTCAGGATGCCATTGAAACACTGACTCAAGAGCACAGTTCGGGACCCTTGCTGACTCTAGGGATGAAGGAAAGACAGTGGTCACAGGCCTTGATACATGGCCTGGTTTCACAACCAGGAAATAACCTGAGGTACCATGCTTTTACCTGAAAAATGCATAGATTGTCCTCTCTGTTTTTCTAGACGCAGAGATCTGGAGATTGAAAGACCCATACTGGGCCAAAATGACAACAGATTAAAAACATTGAAGTAAGTCCCTCAATTTCCACATTGAATTGCTCGATATCTTTGCCTGTCATAATTGAGTCAGTGTTCAGTGAAGAACATGTGTTTATTTCCGAGTGACACCTCTTTTCCTGCCTGTACCTAGGTGTTCCACTTTATTGGTGGTAGGGGACAGTTCACCGGCTGTGGAGGCTGTGGTAAGTATGTCTTGATGTTGTGAGGAGGATGAGATTAAAATGTAGTCAAATGTATAGGGCACACTATAGACATACTAGAAACCATGGGTAAATACTAGCTTTTATTGTATCAGATTGTATATATCAGGGTTTGCTTTTACACATTTTAGAAAAGTAACTGCCCATCGGTCACTAGCTTTCATCAGATGGGATCAGTATTGCCTTGATTGCTTTGTGTGGGGCAGTTCACTTTGTGGCAAGTAGTGCAATAAAACACCATTTATTTATTGTCAGATTTCTGGCAGCCTCAGCCTTCAATCTGGAATAGATTACCACCATAAATCCAGCAGGCCAAAAGGCTGCCAAGAGCTTGGGTGCCTTTCTCTACCTCTGTCTCAAATACTGAGCACAGTGATAAAGGTGATGGGTTCTTTCTAGAAAACATTAAAAAATAGAAGGATGGGGAAATCATTATCTCATCACTCAGACAGACTTACATTTTTCTTCACTATAGACATGATTATATTAAATATATCAGATTGAGGAGACAGATTACTTAACACTATGGAAAGCATTTTCCATATTACAAAGTTTTTTTTTGACCGTCCTGGGGTTTGAACACAGGGCCTCATACTTGCTAGTCAGGCACTCTACCATTTGAGTAATTACACCAAGCCTAAAATCATTTCTGAACAACATTCACTTTTGTAGATTTAACATTATTTATTTAAACTTATTGTCCTGAAGGTTAATTCTGACTTTGCCCCACTACTCCCTATTGTTCATTTTATAGCATACCTACTATATTCTGAGCACTGTGCCTGGCAGTTAGGAATCGAGTTTATAAATTCTGCCTTTTGAGTTAATACGTATTCTATACTGATCTGAACGGGTGCAATTGTATGCTACTGTCTATATTGTCACTTGTATAGAGCAAATCGACATTCTGACTCTGTGATCCTGACTTTTAATCATCTCCTGATTTTTTTTATTTGCTTTTGATATACTGTGGTTATTTTAGTCCAGTCTTTATTTATTTATTTTTTATTATTATTGTTTTATTATTCATATGTGCATACAACACTTGGGTCATTTCTCCTCCCTGCCCCCACCCCCTCCCTTACCACCCACTCTGCCCCCTCCCTCTCCCTCCCACCCCCTCGATACCCGGCAGAAATTATTTTGCCCTTATCTCTAATTTTGTTGAAGAGAGAGTATAAGCAATAATAGGAAGGAACAAGGGCTTTTGCTAGTTGAGATAAGGATAGCTATACAGGGAGTTGACTCACATTAATTTCCTGTGCGTGGGTGTTACCTCCTAGGTTAATTCTTTTTGATCTAACCTTTTCTCTAGTTCCTGGTCCCCTTTTCCTATTGGTCTCAGTTGCTTTTAAGGTATCTGCTTTAGTTTCTCTGAGTTAAGGGCAACAAATGCTAGCTAATTTCTTAGGTGTCTTACCTATCCTCACCCCTCCCTTGTGTGCTAAAGCTTTTATCATGTGTTCAAAGTCCAATCCCCTTGTTGTGTTTGCCCTTGATCTAATGTCCACATATGAGAGAGAACATACGATTTTTGGACTTTTGGGCCAGGGTAACCTCACTCAGAATGATGTTCTCCAATTCCATCCATTTACCAGCGAATGATAACATTTTGTTCTTCTTCATGGCTGCATAAAATTCCATTGTGTATGGATACCACATTTTCTTAATCCATTCGTCAGTGGTGGGGCATCTTGGCTGTTTCCATAACTTGGCTATTGTGAATAGTGCCGCAATAAACATGGATGTGCAGGTGCCTCTGGAGTAACAGTCTTTTGGGTATATCCCCAAGAGTGGTATTGCTGGATCAAATGGTAGATCAATGTTTAGCTTTTTAAGTAGCCTCCAAATTTTTTTCCAGAGTGGTTGTACTAGTTTACATTCCCAACAATGTAAGAGGGTTCCTTTTTCCCCGCATCCTCGCCAACACCTGTTGTTGGTGGTGTTGCTGATGATGGCTATTCTAACAGGGGTGAGGTGGAATCTTAGTGTGGTTTTAATTTGCATTTCCTTTATTGCTAGAGATGGTGAGGATTTTTTCATGTGTTTTTTGGCCATTTGAATTTCTTCTTTTGAGAAAGTTCTGTTTAGTTCACTTGCCCATTTCTTTATTGGTTCATTAGTTTTGGGAGAATTTAGGTTTTTAAGTTCCCTATATATTCTGGTTATCAGACCTTTGTCTGATGTGTAGCTGGCAAATATTTTCTCCCACTCTGTGGGTATTCTCTTCAGTTTAGAGACCATTTCTTTTGATGAACAGAAGCTTTTTAGTTTTATGAGGTCCCATTTATCTATGCTATGCTGCTGGGGTTTCGTTGAGAAAGTTCTTACCTATACCTACTAACTCCAGAGTATTTCCTACTCTTTCCTGTATCAACTTTAGAGTTTGTGGCCTGATATTAAGATCCTTGATCCATTTTGAGTTAATACTGGTATAGGGTGATATACATGGATCTAGTTTCAGTTTTTTGCAGGCTGCTAACCAGTTTTCCCAGCAGTTTTTTTTGAAGAGGCTGCTATTTCTTCATCGTATATTTTTACCTCCTTTGTCAAAGACAAGTTGGTTATAGTTGTGTGGCTTCATATCTTGGTCCTCTATTCTGTTCCACTGGTCTTCATATCTGTTTTTGTGCCAGTACCATACTGTTTTTATCGTTATTGCTTTGTAATATAGTTTGAAGTCAGGTATCGTGATACCTCCAGCGTTGTTCTTTTGACTGAGTATTGCCTTGGCTATTTGTGGCCTCTTGTATTTCCATATATCATCTCCTGATTTTAAAAGAGCTTTGTATACCTGCCCATTAGCAATCCCAGATCCAAAGTTCAGCTGGATTGCTGGTTCTCCCTAGGAACCTTGATCACTCCCTGTGTGGCTTACTGCTCCCCTAAAACAGCTCCAAACCAGTCACTTCAGAAGCCTGTGGCTTCTTCCCTCCACAGTCAGCTCCAGTCTGCTCTCAGCCTCACTACATGTATCCTCACTTCACACTCACTGCTGTCACCACACACATGCAAGCATGGAAGCCTTCAAACACCCACCTCTTCTCCTGATCTATCTCTGAAAATCCCACTCATCCTTCTGGGCTCACTCGGCTCAACTGTGACATTTTCAAAGTGATTTCCTTTTGCTTTGTGTTACATATTTTCACCCCACTGGATTCTAAGTTCTCAGTACAGGTTTTATATGTGTGTTCCTGGAAACGTGACGGGGAAAGCCAGTTCATCAAATTAACTATAAAAATATTCCCGAACCTGTTGGGCTGGAGGTGTGCAGTTCAATGCTGAAGTGTGTGCTGAGTCCACACAAGGCCCTGGGTTTGAAGGAAGGAAGGACACAAAAACCATTGCCGAACCCAGAGATGATCTGTCCAAAATGTTTCCTTTGAGGTCTCTGCCTTCATATGGATATAAATGTAGAAGATAGTAAAGGTGTCAGTGTATTGGGCTGTCATCCTCAATTATGATGACTACTGTGAGACAACAGTTCTCCAGGAGTTCAGTGTTACGCTGCAAAGCCAAAGATCTTGAGTCAGAATTCTGAGTCAGGGTATAAGAACTGCAAAGGCTGCACTCCAGGGCCCAAGGGAGGAGTGAGAAAGAAGGCTCGGAAGGTGCTCAGGACTCAGTTGTTCGGACCAGTAGTGCTGGGAAGGCATTTGAGAAATCCCAGCAGGACAGGGTCAAGGTTCAGTTCACCTCTCAGAGAAGTCAAGGTGCCTTGTCCATGTGTTATGTAGCCAGGATGCAGAATCTTTAGATTCAGCACAACCTGCTTTAAGGCCTACTTGTAACAGATTCAGAAAATGAAATTAGCCAGAGTTTTAGATGTTTTGTCAACTGTCAGCTATAACACGCACCCTATATAATTCCACTGTGTGGTTTGGAGATCTTTGGCTGGTCCAGCCATTGGCAAACTGAGCTGTGGATCTCGTAAGACCATTGTCATGCCAAACTATTTCTTATTTTTCTAACAACTTATAAAATTTGTTTCGTCTGTTTTTCAGGTTGAATGCAACTCTCGCCTCAACCCAATTAATACAACTTTGCTGAAGGTAAGATGTCTTCCCTCACTGCCAGCCACCTGTGAGTAAATTAGACAGGCTTCAAATTAGTGTTCTCTAGAATAGCTACACAGAAAGAAGCAAAGCTTCTCTGAATGATTCTAGGGTTCTCTGTCCATCTCTCTCTTAAATTTGTTTTCTGAATATACTCTGATTGGAAAATAAAGAAAAACATAAAGAATAAAAATCTTAAGAATTCCTCATAATGCAGACCCCCAAAGGTAACCTGTAGTAAATTATTGGTGATTTGTTTGTTTGTTTTTGTTGTTGTTTTGGAGTTTTTTGGCAGCACTGGGGTTTGAACTCAGGGCCTCGTACTTGCAGGTAGGCACTCTTACTACTTGAGCCACTCCACCAGCTGTTTTTTTGTGATGGATTTTTTTTTTTTTTGGGGTAGGATCTTATGAACTATTTGCCATGGCTGGCTTAGAACCATGATCTCTGCCTCCTGAGTAGCTAGAATTATAGGCCCTGCCACTTGTGCCTGGCTTTTGCCTTTTACTTTTTTTTAAATGTTGATGTCTTTTTTTCCTATACTTTCCGTTTTATTTTTGGTCTTGAGGACAGAGTCTCATAGTGTATGGTTCCCTAGAACTGTCTGTGCAGCCCAAACTGTCCTCTAGCTCACCATCCTCCTGCCTCTAACTCTCCAGTGTTGAGATTATCAATTTACCACACCCAAGTTCCTGGTCATTCAGATCAAAAGAATTCATAGCCCCATATCTGTTTTCCCTCACATTTTTGTTGTATTTTCCCATAGCAGTAACAGTTTTATAGCCATTATTCAATGTTGTTATGAGAATTAAGATAATTGCATGGAAATTCTTGTTAAGCTAAATTCTGCTGTACTGGTCATGAAGCTTCCAAGAACATTCTGGTAATCAAGGTGGATACGTTTTCTTTCTTTGAGGTCAAGTAGATAGCAACTCTTGTACTAAAGTTCTAGGGCTAGTATCACGATTGTTCCACTTTCACATGTACCGTGAGCAGTTAGTATTGTCTCAACCTAGCATTTCCCAGAGCCTCTGCTAGTTTAGGAGAGAAACATTTTGTATACTTGGGGTGCTAGGGATGGACCCAGGGCCTTCTGCATGCCAGGCAAGCACTGTATTACGGAGCTCCAGCCCAAGTCCAGCATGTTTAGGAAGCTGAGAGCCTACCTCCTGCCTAAGCTATTAGAGATTCAAATGCTGATCTTCTGTTGCTTACTGCTTAGATTTAGTCTGCAAAACCTCTCTCTGCCTTCTTCCCTTGCTCAATGAAGTGTTCTTGAAAGAGAAGCTCTGAGCTGGACACCCGTGGCCTGCAATCCTTGCTTCTCAGGAGGCAGAGATCAGGAAGATTGCAGTTCAAAGCCAGCCCAGGCAAATAGTTCACAAAACACTATCTCGAAAAAACCCATCACACAAAAAAGGGCTGACATAGTGGCTCAAGGTGTAGGCCCCGAGTCTAATCCCCAGTAACTCAAAAAAAAAAAAAAAAAAAAAAGAAAAAGAAAGGGAAGCTCTGTACCAGAAGCAACCCATAGTTGGAGAATTGTATCATAGGCTTAGATTTCTGAGGTAGCCAAACACAAGTGTTGCAGACTCCAGATGATTGCTGGATAAAGTATGAATAAAAAGTTGGTCATTTCAAATTAATTTTTCACTGCAAGTTTCAATCACTGTTTAAAAGCGAACAAACTATTAGGCATAGTGGTGAATGCCTGTAATGCAAGCAACACAGGAGGCAGAGATGGGAGGGTCACAGTTTGACCCCATCCTTAGCAAAAAATTTAGGCCTGGGTATAGAGTTCCATGTCTATAATATGAGCTCTGCAAGAGCAAAGGTAGGAGGATCATGGCCAGCCCCAGACAAAAGTGAGACCCTACATAAAGAATGAACTAAAGCGAAAAGGGCTAGAAATGGGGCTCAAGTGGTAGTGAACTTACCTAGCAAGTACAAGGTCCTGCCTCAAAAAAAAATTTTTTTTAATGCACAAAAACCTATGGCTCTACAACAGCCATAGGTGAGGAACTTTCTGGGTAATACACATCCATCCCCAACAGCGTGGAGCAGAGGGAGAGCTCTTTGTGGCAGATTGCACAGATTCTCAACTATTTGATGAGTACCAATGTATGAAATAGTTTCTCCTGGGCTGGGAGTATATATCAGTCATAGAGTGCTTACCTAACACATGTAAGACCTTGGGTTTAATACCCAGGAATACAAAAAAAAGAAAAAATTTAGGTCCTCCTAGTATCATAAATTTGCATATGGGAACTATTTTATGGTTCGGATCAGGTTTTAGCAACTGTACTTCATGAAAATACAGCCTGTTCTAGTTGGTTCTGTTTTTATACTGGTCAGATTAAATGTATGGTTCTCATCTTATGCCCAGAATTTCAGATGAACTACTATGCCTTCTGTGGCCTTCTTCTGTTATGAATAACAGTCCCCCTTCAAAGATAGTTTTAATGCCGGTGAATTGAAGCCAAGAGATTCATGTTCCTTTTTTTAAAATGCCAGTCAGCTAAATAGGATCTTCTGAGGTGAGAGTCAGCACCTGGAAGAGGCTGGGTCTTTGGCCCCATGCGCTGGGAGCTGGACTTTCTGTAGACAGCAGAATCTCCGTCTTACCCAGACCTATTCACTCAGAGTCCCTGGGGCAAGAACCCAAGAATCTGTGAGTTTAACCTGGTAGTTGCAGTGCACACTGGAAAGGCCTTAGGAATAACCAATGTAAAACCTTCAGAAGTGAAATCAACTCCACTAGATGGAACTAGAGAGGTCAGTGTCTGTCCAGGCAGATTGGTGGGATTTACCCTGACTCCTGGTTGGATGACTCCATTTATCATACAGGGAGGACAATATAGAGTTTAAAGGAGACTTAGAAAGCAAGGCATGGGGTGTGGGGGTGGTGCATGCCCATATTCCCAGCTACCTGGGAGGCTGTAGCTGGAAGATCACAAGTTCAAGCCCATCATGGGAGCATTACAAACCCCTTTCCTTGCCCCACTCCCCAAAGATGAAAGGAGTCCTAGAAACATGAAACACTAAGTAGTTAGGCTCTGAAAGTAACTTGCTTCACAGGAAAGCAAAACCAGGTTTGAAAGAAATGACTGAGGGGCTGGGGATGTAGCTCAGTGGTAGAGCTTGCTTACCTGGCATGTGCAAGGCCCTGAGTTCCATCCCAGCATTGGAAAAAAAAAAAAAGGCCAATGTCAGTGGTTAATGCCTCTAATCCTATCTACTCCACAAAGCAGGAATCAGGAGGATCATGGCTCGAAGCTAGCCCAGGAAAATAGTTTGCAAGACCCTATCTTGAAAATACCCAACACAGAAAAGAGGTAGAGCGCCTGCCTAGTAGCGTAAGGCCCTGAGTTCAAAACCCAGTACCAAAAAAAAGAAAGAAAGATAGAAAGCAGGAAGTGGCTGAACTCACTGTTTCCACAGTGGAACACCCTGGGTGGGCCTGAAAGCTAGACCTGGCATCTTGTGGGTGAGTAAATACAATATTCTTCCAGATTTCTATCCAAGGATTTTAGTATCTGAGTCTTTGTATAGAATGCTTTGAGGAGAGGTGAGCTTGCATGCAGTTGAACATTAAGGGACCAAAAATTCAACCGTGTCCTTTGGAAGGTCTTGGGATGTTCAGAGCATTTCCCTTAGTGAAATACCTGCTGACCTAGATGTTTTTGCTCTTGTAGATGGCAGATTGCGGGGGGTTGCCCCAAGTAGTTCAGGTAAGGAGTTTTTAATGATAATAATTTAAAGGGTGTCACTGCACTGCTCCCTCTCTTATGCAAAAACTAATACTTCTCATTTTGTCCCCCTAGCCCGGGAAGCTCACCGAAGCCTTCAAGTACTTTTTGCAGGGAATGGGTTACAGTGAGTAGTATACAACTTTCTACCTAGCAAAGATTTCTAGATAATGGGGTCAGTTTGACATCTAGGAAGACACAAATCTCAGGGCATAACATCTGTGCTAGTCAGCCTTAAAGAAAAAAATCACAATGTTTGTGGCACATGTTTTGTGCATATGTCTAGGAAAAGATAACATTGATTAAGTACTTACCTGTGTCATGCAGCATATCTTCTTGACTGAAGAGGTAACTGTGTTGTTAGACCAATTTTGTTGGAGAGAAAACTGAAGCTTAAAGAGGGAAGCACATTTCCCAGGGCAACAATTGGACTGCACAGCCATCATTGAAACCTTGGACTCCAGAGCCCACATTTTTAGCCACTGAGGTTATGATTTGCATTTGAACTCAGCTGTTTCATAACTCCTGGTCTAAGAAACACAGCAGAGACTCTAGAAGAAAAGGGTAGTGTCCTCAGTGAAATCATTGTACCACAGGTGATGAGCTGGCCGTGTATTTCAGGGCACGTCTAAGCATGTGTCAGTATCATGTGCTGCTGTCCTGGTCTCATATCTGAGACCCCTGAGCTTTCTCATTTGTCACAGAAAACTCCACTGGCTCCTTTCCTGGAGTTTTAAGAAAACCCTTTCAGCCAGGTACAGAGCTCTTTTCCCAACAGGGTGATTTCCCACCTTTGGCACCACCTGAGTGACAGGCATTGGTGAGCTGCCTTTGCAGCTCTGGGTGCAGCTCTGTACCTGCCAGGCAGACCATGTTTGTCTTGTCTAAAGTGACTGTGTTGTCCCTGTCTGTGAGCTTCTACCAACTGAGCCCACACCCATGGCCCTCGGGCTCATTGGGAGCAGCATATGTCCCCTCCTAGCGTGTTCTCATCCCTTCCCAGGAAGCATCTGATCTACAGCCTGTTTCTGATCCCGAGCAGGACAGCCATATAGAGTGGAGGCAGCAGAACAGCTGCCTTGTCTAGAGAGAAGGGATATCCAAGATGATAATTAACCATCATTCATCCTCACCTTCCTCTCTGGGACCTCTAAGGAAACTGTCATCCCTGACATAGAATATTCTGTCAGCGTCTACTAGGTGGCAGACATGGCCAGTTGGCCCTTTTGGGTCACTAACTTGCCTTTTCCTGTGTCCATCCTGCTTCCAGTCCCGTATGTGCAACTCAGTCACCTCAGCACCGAGTCAGGTACCTTCCTCTGTGCTGGTCCTTCCTGTCTCCCAGCCATGCTCTCCCTGCTGCACTGGCTGCCTGCAGCATGTCCGCGGTTTTCCTGTGCAGTGAGAGCCCGATAGAACAGGGCTCCTTGTGTTCCAAAAGCTTAGCCAACAGGTTCAGCCTGCTCCCCCAGAAGGGGGAAAGGATCAGGTTGGAATGCCCAGGCCTTCTCCTCTCATCCTAAATCTAGAATCATAGCAGCAGCTAAAACCTGGTGGGCAGGGATTCCCTTCCACCTGCAACCACTGATCCTAGAGGTGAGGCTGGGACACAGAGATTGAAGCATAGTCTTGACTCTTAAGTAGAAATGTTAGGGCCCAGAGAAATACAAAGGTGATGGCATCTTTTTGACTCCATTGTTCAAAATGACAACTAGGGGAGTGGCCAGTGCCTCAGTACAGTAGGCAGAAAGTTAAATCAGGTCTTGGCCTGACCAGGCCAGGCTGGAAGTATCTTAGGGTCAAAGTAGTGGAAGGCAGCTGAGTTCATCAGCTGCGGAGGTTCCCCACCTAGCCACCTGTGCCTCATTGAAGTATGGAGATCAGCTCCAGGCCACCTGCCCTCCCTTCTACCTACACTGTACTCATATCTCCTCCCAGAATGGCAAGGATAGCCTGTGGACATGGATGGTAGTCTCGTTGTATCGGGCTTGCACTGTTTGTGAAGCACCTTCATTCTTGTGTGGTTTTTCTTTGTTTTTTCAGATTAGTCTTGCATGCACTGTAGGTTTTGGTGACTGGTTCCCAAAGCCTCCTTCCTAATCACTGTATGAATGGCATGGGCATAGCTAAGAGGCTGCAGCCTGGACTTAGGGCTTCCTCCCATTCTACTGTGGACTAGAATCAGCTAAGACCAGCCAGACACAGAGAATCAAAGCAGCCTTGCATATAGACTCTTACCTAGAGCAAACACTGCAGAGTGGGGTGGCTCTATCTTGTCCTAGGTGTCATCTTAGGAAGGCTGGAAAAGCTAAACAGAAAGCCTGCAGTGAAAGTTGTAGATTCACTGAGATTTACCAGGCTCCTTGTTCTAGTCCTCTTGGTTCTTTGTTACAGTACCTTCTGCCAGCATGACCCGGCTCGCCCGATCACGAACCCACTCGACCTCAAGTAGCATCGGCTCTGGAGAAAGTCCCTTCAGCAGGTCTGTCACCAGCAATCAGTCAGATGGAACTCAAGAATCCTGTGAGTCCCCTGATGCCCTGGACAGACACCAGACCATGGAGGTGTCCTGCTGAGCAGATGCTCCTCTCCTGGACCATGCAAGTCCCCCCTTCTTCAGATGACCACTCCATAATAGAACATTTCATACCGTCAACTGGCCTCCACCGTCCTTCACTCATGCATGGTCACTGACCCTCTCTCAAGTAGCCTGGATTTATCATTCTCTGCCTACACACCCCTTTTTGTATGTACCAAGAACCACTTCCATGCCATTATGGTAACATTCCAACATCTTTAACTGAGCTGAGCTCCATCTCTTCTCTTGCCAGCTCTTTCCTGTGCTCGCCCAACGATGTATCTGATAAGATTCTTTGATTCCAATTGTGTGTGTGTGCGCGAGCACGTGTGTCTGTTTGTGTGAGCTTAGTTCTGTGATTTTAGACATGCTTTCTGTAGTGCTTCTGCAAAAACAAAAAAGGGACATTTCTTTTTTTTTTTGCATTCTCAATGGTGTTTTTAAGGGAAACATGCAGAACAGATGTCTGGCTGGGGCTAGCCACTAGATTGCCTTTTGGTTCCAGTTGGTAAACAGGAAGTGCAGAGTGATTTCAGAAGAGAGCAGCTCTGAGGAATATGGGAAACCATAATTACTCTCTGGACCGCTGATTGACTGTGACCAGTAATGAAGAGTGGTGGCCTGTTACAGAGAGAGGTAGACAGGGTGGCAGCCACCTCCTCTGTCCATGTGGATTCATACATGCTGTTCTATAAATAAAAGGGAGGGCTATATTCTACTAGAAGTCCATGAACCATGAGGCTCTGATACAAGGACTTTTCTTTCTTCAAAGGAGAAGCCAAATTGGTACACACTCTTAGCCCAGGAAGGTGGGAAACAACATGTCTGGCTGTGCTCTGCAGAGCAAAACTGCTGCTGCTCTAACATGGGATGCCACTTAGCAGATGTCTACACTTTACATACAGGAAGTGCCTCCCAGGTCTGTGACAGAGAATGGCTCTCAAAAAAGGGAGTCCCAGGACAGAGAGAGGTATGACCTAAAAATCACATCTACTGTGAGGATATGAGTGGGGGCAGAGGAAGAGCCATTACACAATCTCATCTTGAACAGTCTAGCCTTGATTTCAGCCAACTTAGTGGAAGCTACATTAAATTGATATGGAACCTATTTCTGAGAAAGTTTGAATCCTGAGAAGTCCCTTTGTAAGAGGGAAGGGGCCAATGTGCAAGGCAGCCCCATCCAGGCAAAATGGTTTTCAGCCCCATCTGCTGTAGGTGAGAGAGTCCCAGCAGGCAGGGGGAATGGCTGGGAGGAGGGTAAAAGGACCTGGAGGCCAGCTGCCACACAGCAAGGACCCAGCTCTTGGGAGCATGGAGATGTTGAGCTCAGAGTTTCACAGTTCTGAATCTTGGAAAGACTTTTCAGACACATTGTTTGCTTTCTGCTCAGATGAGGAATGCACTCTGTCAGAGTGACTTTTTACGAATTACTAAATAAAGCTGTATATGTCTCATTGTTACCTGATTGCTAGTGTTATTTCTCTCAAGCACTTCCTTGGGCTATGGGAGGAACTGAGTTTCTGTGGCTGGTCTGGGCTATGCATTTTCATGTCTGTGATCACTTATCACCCCAGTGACACTGCCATTTATAGGGAACAAATGAAGCCCCAGGATAAAATACTTGCCCAAGGTCACAGTACCTCTAAGCCCAGGCCAAACTGAATCCCTGTCCATATGACATAGCCATGTTTCCCTCAAATCAAAAATTATAAGAAACCCAACAGTGCTGTGGTCATGAAGAAGAAGCTGAAGTCTGGGAAGACTTTTCTACATCTCAGCTCAACGTCTGTGTGGAACTGCTGCATCCCATATATCCTGTAATAATCTGCAACCACTTACTGAGACGAGTCTGTACATCACCAGTGAGCCTTTATTGTACCCATCTAGAATAATTTGACCCTCCTTTTCTTGGCGGGGACTGGGTGTGTGGTCCCACTTCCCATTATGCATGGAGACAGAAGGAATGGGCTCCGTCCCTCTTGGTGCCATGTCTTCGGTGCCAGGGGCTTCCTGTTCTCTGGGTCTATCCTCAAACGCCATGACACAGGTGGAAAAAAAAAAGAATTTCAGTTTTGAATGATCCATAGACTACTGCTACCATAAGTACATTCAGGTTTATACATCCCTGGACTGTATTCAGGCAATGACAAGTCCCAGGCCAATCTGGTAGAGAGAAAACACATGCACATGAACAAGTAGGATCACATGCTGAGTTCCCGGTGATACACAGTGTCGAAGCTAAGTGGATATAATGGCAATGGTGGGTTCTCTGTCTTCTTGGTCACACCCATGTGGATGGTTGTCTGCTTTCCCACCATAGCCTTGTGCCGGCCACTCCTGACTCTACCCAAGCCCTCCTAACCCAACTCATTCCTTACTTTTACTCTATTCCCATTCACTCCAAAAAAAAAAAATGAAAAATCGAGTGCCTGCTTTGTGAGAGACAGGGAGGTAGCCAGATAGATTGTATACAAGATGATTGTATAAAATTATTCTGTATACTTTGTCCTGGGCTAAGGATCTAACTCTAACATGCAAGTGGCCCAGAGTTCAATCCCCACCATGGCAAAGAAAAAAAGTAGTACAAGTACAAAGAAATGGGGGTTGTGAGAACCACAGAGTCTTCACACAAGAGCTGGAGGTCAGAGGACCTGCACTTATGCCTCTAAATACAGCTCAGAACCCTGACCTGGTTATATTAGAAAAGACTGACTGGGCTGGGGTCCCTGAGAAGCAGAGCTCCTGGCCCATCCCAGTGTCCACACTGCTGAACTAGAGGCTGAGCTACCCAACTCAAAACCAGGAGCCTCTGAAGATCCTCCCAAGCCGAGAGTTCTGGTTATCCTAAGAACAAGGCTGTTGACTGGCATGCAGAAGGACTTCCAGACCCTACCCTTTTGGGCCAAAGCATGCAAACTAGCTGGGCTCACTCCCCAGTCCTCTGATGGTAAGAAACCAGTGAGTATACTTGCTCTGTTTTCTGCCAATTTGGGACGGGGAGGAAGAATGGTTCCCTTGGAGACTGGGAGTGGCCTTTTTTAGTGAGGAACCAGGGATCCAGGAGAGCAGTGGTCATACTGACAGAGGTGGCCTCTGAGGTCCCAGAGAACCCAGCCACCTCTCCCCCCTACCTGCCTCCTAGAGAGAGAGCTGCAGTCTTCCCCCACATAGCTGGGGACCAGTAGGTCTGAGTTAATCACCCACGCTACCCAAGGTGGGTAGAAACACCAGCACTTAGCCATAGGCCTGTACACAAAGGACAAGACAAGGCCAGGTGCAGTGTGGCTAGGTACCAGCTGAACTGCTGGTGCTCTGGCAATGAGGTACAAACCCTCAGGCGGTGGCATTGCCACCTCACACACCAAAGCTGCAGGATCCCACAAGTCTCATCTGGAAATGGCTGTCAGGGCCATTTGCCAGGGATGGGCCCATTTGGTGTGGCGGAGCTCTGTGACTGTGAACACTGAGCTCCCCATGCAGGGCAGCCTCAGACAGGTGCTGGGATCCCATCGAGGATGTGGGGCTGAGAATACCGAGGACGGGGGTCTGGCCCAGAAAAGAGTCTTCTGTTCTGCAGAGCCAGATCTTCACTGCCCAGGAGTCCATAGAAGTCTTCCCATGGGAATGATAGACATTGTCCTCATCTGGGTATTGTGCGGCTCAAGGCAAGGGAGGAGCCACCATGGGTGCCATCCTATGAGCGCCACATCCCAACCCCCAGCCCTTGGCAGGTGTCTGGCCCTGAGCAGGACAGGTGTAATTATACCTTGTCTCTGATGAAAAGAATGGGACCATCTGGAAAGAAAGGGAGAATTCAGCCCCCTTGCTCCCCAACACTTTCATGTAGTGTTGGAAAAATCAGCCTTCCTCTAAAACCTGGGAACTCTTGTTCTAAGGACAAGACCTAAAACATGCACAGACCTAAAACATCTCCTTTGCTCACCCTACTAATTATCAAAATCTTTGTTCACCCTAGTAATGTGCTCACAACCTTCTGTGGGGTCTCAGTAAATGCTGAGAGAGGGGCTGGGATCCACAGGATAATGACAGATTAAACAAATGCTGGAGCTTTAGTGGTGACCAGGACCTTCCACAATCCCAGCTACTCAGGAAGCTTAGGAAAGAGGATCACTTGAGCCTAGGAGCTCGAGGCCCACCTGGGCAACATAATAAGACTCCATCTAAACAAAACAAAACAAACAGCTTAATAAATGAATGTATAATTAAAATGGTTCGAGTGAGAAAGAGGCCTCCAGGAAGAGCCTGAGAAGTAAGGTCAGGACAAGAAGAAGGAAACGACCCTGGCAGGCTTTTCAGGGCATTATCTCTCAGACCAATTGCTGGGAGTCTTTACCCCCATTTTTCAGACCGGGAACAGTGCAGTGAGGGGGGAAGTGCACCACAGTCCCCCAGAGCCTTGCAAGTCACTCCATGTCATGTAGGCAGACTCCTACATGATTTCTCAATCTGCCCTGGGACACCAAGAACAGTGTGTCAGTGTCACCTCTGCTTACTGTGACTCCAGTTCAAGCCCCTCCTCTGTCCCTGAACTTGGCTCCTGGCATGGCTGGAGTGAACTTACCATCCTGCCATTTTCCCCTGCCCCCCAGTGGCAGAATGTGAGCCTAGGTGAGAAAAACAATTGCAAGTGGGTAGTAGGAGTTCGAGTGAAGATCAGTAAAGGCAGAAGATTCCATAGAAGCTTCCTGAGAAATGTGGGATCCAGACAGGCCAAGGGGGAGGAATGGAGGGAACCCAGACCCAGACACAGAGAATGGGCAAGGCCGTGGCAGAGGGTGATGGGCTGGGCAGGGAACAGCATTCAGTGTTTGGGAGTCGCAGCTTGGAGGAAGGGCTGGGGCTTGGTCCTGACTGGAGAGGGTCATTCCCGTGTCTGTGAACAGATCATCAGGGCCCAGCTGGGGAGGGCTGGGGGTCTGCGGCCAGGCTAGGAGCCATGGGTTCTGTTCCCATGGCAGCCTCTCTTTCAGATTTCTCCCAGTGGTGTACTTTGAGAGTCTGCTGAGGGACGATGGGAAGTCTGCCCAGCAGAGAGAAAACCCTGCCAAGCCCCACCTTGAGTCTCTCTGTCAGACACCAGGGACCTCTGGCCACACAAGCAGGTAGGCTATGGGGCCTGTGGGAGGGCAAATGAAGGGAGCCAGGCCCTTCCCAAGCTCCAGGAGGTTGCACGGGCCCTGACTTTACCACCTCTGAGGCTACTGACCAGCAAAGCCCAATTCATCAATGAATGTCTACCGAATACCAGGCCCTTTCCAGTGAGCCAGAAAGGCAGCCTCCCTGCTCCCATGGAGCTTAAGTAGCAGCAAAAAAATTAAACCAAAAGGAAAATATGAGAATACAAGGGGCTGGGATATATAATCAGCGATAGAGTCTAGTTTTAGGATGGAGAAGTTCTGGATTTGATCCAACACCAAAAAAATAAATAAATAAAATGACAAATACTATGCAAAATTATATGTGGAGGGTTTTATAGTGCCTGACATCTACCAAGGCTTCCTTCCCCCTCACCTAGCTTATCTAGAGACTGAGTTTGCCAGTCCTGCTTCCCTGATTCTCCAAAGCTACACTCCATAACAGGAGCTGAGAGCCATATGCAGGTATTTAAATTTGTTTCTTTTTCTTTTATTATTAGTATTATAGGTGGTGGGCCAAGCAAGTGCTCTATCATTTGAGCCACACCTTTAGCCCTTTTTGTTTTAAGTATTTTTCAAATAGGATTTGCCATTTATACCCAGGCAGGCCTGTATTGTGATCCTCCTATTTATGCTTCCTGCATAGCTAGAATGACAGGCACATACCACTATGCCTAGCTTTTATTGATTGAAATGGGGTCTCATGAACTTTTTCATGAGGCTAGCCTGCAATAATGATCCTCCTGACCTCCACCTCCCAAGTAGCCAGGATACAGGTATGAACCACCATACTCAACTTAAGTTTTGAAATGTTCAGTTCTGGGCCACTGGGCATGGATCAGCCAATAGCCTGGCTTACACCCCTAACACCAGAAAAAAATTCAGTTCCTCAGTGACACAAGCCTCATGTCAGGTGCTCAATAAACACATGTAACTAGTAACTGCCTTATCATACAGCACAGAGTTATTTCTATCATTGTAGAAAGCTTGAGTCCTGTGAAATACAGGACTCTCTCTCTCTCTCTCTCTCTCTCTCTCTCTCTCTCTCTCTCTCTCTCTCTCCCTCTCTCTCTCTCTCTCTCACACACACATGCACATCATGGACAGGGGTATAGTACTTAAAATGTTAAATAGAAGCCCTGTCCATCTCCCAGGTTGCTGTCTGAATGTTCTTACTCACATTTATTCCCCCCCCCCACCGCAGCCACCACAGTGCACAAGACCACAGGAAGTTTCCACTAAGCTATGCTTCCCTCAGGACTCTATTAATGGTCAAAAAATAGCACAGAAATGCTTATGCTGAGCCTAAGTTTCCATGATGATTTGACTAAAAATCCTAGTGGTTAGGACAATTGGACAATCAAAATATCCTAAAAATTCTTGGGGTATTTTTTTATGTCAAAACTAGGGGCCAGGTCTACTTATTCCTCAAAACAGCCCACAAATCCTTTCTCAAATCACACCCTGATTTGGAGTTTAGAGAAGGTAGTAGGGTTCCTCAGAGACACAGAGCCTATAGTGTGTGTATGTGCGTGTATGTGTGTGTGTAGAAGAATTTATTATAGGAAATTTGCTCATGTGAGTGTAGGGCTGGCAGGTCTGAACTGTCTGGCAACATGCAGACCCTGAGGAGAGTCAGTGCACCTGGTCTTTGGTCTGTGGCAATCTGGAGCTTAGCATAGGTCACATGTGTTTCTGGGTCATATGCACATCCCTGAAACACTTGTGCTCAGAGAGTGTACTAAGCTGTTAGGTTGGTTAAATTGTCAATTACTCTCTCCTTATTGTCAACTAAGGCTATATGAAGAAGGTATGGGGCTTACTTTGAAGGAGGAAGGACAGATTTTAGGTTGACACATTGCAAAAGTTTTCAAATGAAGTGTGTATTTGTAAGAAGGCTGAGAGTTGTGATGGCTGAAAAGTTAAAGTAATGTCAAATAGTATTGATTGGACTAGACTGACAAACGTGAGCAGTAAGAGAGTTAAGAGGGGGGAGAATTAAGACCAGAGTAGGGAAAAAGTATCACGGAACTTTAAAAAGGAACATGTGATCTATTGATAAGCAAGAGGCTGAGTAATTGCCCAATTGTTTCGCTATGGTATTAGAGATTGTGCCCGTGAACTGTATACCTCTACGCAGGAGAGTGATAACCTGGTATTATATCTAAAATTCCTGCACATTGTTCTGGGGTGTAGTTCAGTGATGAAGACCTTGCCTGGCATACACAAGACTCTGGGGTCCATACTCAGCAACACACACACACACACACACACACACTCCTATAATGGAAACTACACCAAAGGCTCATACTGAAATCTGCTTATTTGAAACAGGTTTTTTTTTCTTTTTTTAACTTTTATTTTATTCATATGTGCATACAATGTTTGGGTCATTTCTCCTCCCTTCCCCCACCCCCTCCCTTACCCCCGCCCCCTCCTTCTCTCCCCCTACCCCCTCACTACCTAGCAGAAACTATTTTGCCCTTATCTCTAATTTTGTTGAAGAGAGAGCATAAGCAATAATAGAAAGGACCAAGGGTTTTTGCTAGTTGAGATAGGACAGCTATACAGGGAGTTGACTAGCATTGATTTCCTGTGCATGTGTGCTACCTTCTAAACTAATTCTTCTTGAACTAATCTTTTCTCTACTCCTGGTCCCCTTCTCCTATTGGCCTCAGTTGCTTTAAAGTATCTGCTTTAGTTTCTCTGCGTTGAAGGCAACAAATGCTATCTAGTTTTTTAGTTGTCTTACCTATCCTCTTACCTCCCTTGGAAACACATTTTCTAACTAACAAAAATGTTAACATGTCCTAGTGCATGTTATCCTACAAGTTTACCTGAATTATTTCAGACTGGTCAGGGAGGGGAAGGAGGAATAACTGACATGAAGGGATCATAACTGAACCAAGATTAGAGATAAATAACAGGTCAGACTTTATCATGCTAGTGACAGCACATTTAGCTTACGGGAGTAGACTCCAGAAACAGATAAAAGTTGTTTATTATCAGATAATGGTAATATCTAACTCTTAAATTCTTAAAAAGACTCTGAGTAAGACTACAGCTTTCACTGAGAGGGAGAGGGAGCCAGGGATACAGAGTGCCTGGACCTGTGTGATTTCAGCCAGGAGAACAAAGGGATCATGCTCCCCAAGTACACAGTTTTGGAGAAGGTCACCGAAGCATGCCAGGGGGGCTAACTTAGGCTCCGCCCTTTGAGCACAGGCTCTCATTGTGGGGTCATAGTCTAGAATACTGGGGTGGAAGTCACCAGAGAAAGAGTCAGTAAGACAACAGAAGCAAGGCACCAGCAGTTCATACCCTGCAGTGGACTGACCACTGAAGCAGCTGCATAGCAAGCGTCTCTGCAACTCATCCCCACATGGACTCTTGTTCAAGCTGCCCAAGCACTAGTTTACAAAGGATGTATATATCAATCCCCATGGAGGTGAGTGCCTTCTTTCCTTCATTCTGTATTCCTCTCAGAACATTCACACCCACATGCTTTGAAAATGAGGAACTTCATGAGATACCCACAACCCCGGGCCGTAAGCAGGCCCACATTGAGCAGCAAATAGAACCTAAGACTCATGGTCCTTTGATGCTTTTTGGCTGTTACGTGATTTGAAGGCATATTATGGGGAAGTGGGGGCTGAGATCTCCATAAAAGGATGAGATTTTGTAAGGAGCAAAATTTGACTCTGAATTTCATCCAGATTATGAATCATGACAAAGCAATTTACTTTTGTGCTTTTTCCTCATCTACTTTTAAAATGTTTTCTTTTACTCCATCTGTGATAGCTCCTTTTTCTTCATGCATTTCCTGACTTCCCTGATAGCTCCCTTTACACTCCTGGCACACACTGTTGCCAACTACCTGACCATGGGGAGGTCCTCTGCATAAACCTTGTCATCTGGTGTTTCCCTCCATTCTTAGAAGTTCAACTGGCGTCATCTTGCTCTTACTTTGTGTCCTCAAGATTTTTCTCTCTTGTTAGTGCTTATACTGTGTGTTCAGTTGCTTTTTAAATGTTTTCTTCTTTTGTATAGGATCTCACTCTGTAGCCACACATGTCCTCAAACTCGAGGTCCTCCTGCCTCCACCTCCCACGTGCTAAGATTTTAGAAGTGTACCTCCACATTCAGTTTTAATTCAGTCTTTTTTATTTGTATTTCATTAGTGAATAGGGTGTAATTATCAATTTCCCTATGAATGAGTACATGGGCTATTTCTAATTTTGTGATATAAGCAAGACTTAGTGTACATCTCTTTGCATGTCTTTGTGTGTGTATCACCATGATTGGGAATTTCATTAGATTATAACTGAGGGTAAAATTATTGTAGGGTTGGCACCTCTAACTTCACTAATAATTACCAAATTGTTCCCCTGGACAGTTGTTCTAGTGCACAGGTACCAATGTTATGTGTGGATTCTTATGTCTCTACATTCTGGTGTGCAAAAAGTAGAATCTCAAGGAATTTAATTTACAGATCCTGATTGCTAGTGAAGATAATGCTTTTTAAATTTTCTATCACAGTACCTGTTTTGTCTTTCTCATAGCACTTATCACAAGCCGTTGTGGGTTGGTTGGTTTGTGTGTTCACACTCCCTATCTAGAATTTCTGTAAAAGCAGGAATGACATCTTTGTGGTTTGCTATTTTTCCTCAGAGCTCAGTACAGGGTCTGGCGTGTAGTAAGGGTGCAGTAAATAGACGTTTGAGGAAATACTTGCTGTTGTGTTCCTCACAAGTCTGGCATTATTATAAGAGAAATGCTCATACAGTAACAGGGATTTATTTCTTCCCAAACCCTATGCTTCATTTCATGGCCAGTTCACAGTACCTGGTTCTATCCTTCATTTCTTAGTTCCTTTATTCAAGCCTTTCAATAGGCTTGAATAGGACAAATCAGTAACAGAGACTAACAGAAATACTGAGTCACACATGCTTATTTGATAGAAACATCTGTCTGCTCCGGTCTGGGGCCTAGGATTTGACAGGCAAGCTCTCCAGTGTGTTTAGGGTGGTATGGCCATAGAAGAGTCTGATTTAAATATCATAATGTCCAATTAGCCAGAAATTATCTTCTGACTCTCACATGGGAGAAGAAACCAAAGCTGTGATGAGCCTCATCATCAGATAGGAAATTAAATAGGAAGCATTTGCCTTGTTTGGGATTTTATTGACAGAGTTAATCTTGGCTTATCTGAAAAATATCAAATGTCATCAATGGCTAGGCCAGGTGTAGTAGTTTTTGGTTCACAGAAATATGAAGGCCGGTGACAACTAGAATAAACCTCAGCTAGTATTTTACAGCCCTGTCCATTGTTGTCTAATCACACTTCAGTGCTGTAGCTAATCCCAGCAGCACCACTTGAATCCTTTTCCACCTTACTCGGTATCTGAGCTGAAATCCCTTCTTACTATGTCTCAACTTTACTTTTGCCTTGGATGGAGTCTTAATAAAGGTACATGGAACAAACCCATACAATCTACCTTAAACCAGATGCAAACTAGTGATATCTCTGGGAGACCCAGGGGTTAAAGTAGAAATGCCTGCTTAAAGCTCCCTAGTTTACTTCTCCTCTCAAGAAAAGCACCAAACTGAGGATGGACTCTTTTACTTCAAATACAAATTCCTAGGAAATAACTCTGACCCAATATGGCCAGATGCCTTATTAACCCAAGGAAGCCATGACCACAAGGTTGGTTCTACAAACACTGCAGCCAAGACCCACTCCTGCAGAGGTAGATGACACTGAAGGACACTCCAAAGAAAGGAGAGAGATTCTAGGCAGGCATATCCATAGGTGTCTCCTGAACTTAATATGTGGGTGAACTTGTGTAAGCTCAGATATTTGGAACCCTCAGACTTTTTACCAAACAAGGGCTTCATGTTTTCTCTGTCATTCACTTTTCTTTCCCTAAGGGGTACCTGACTCTTTATCAAATTTGCTGATCACCCACACACAGCCAATAGGAAATATATTAACAGATTCCCCATTTCCTGGACTCCTAAGTCAGCTTTGAGGGTAAAAGATGTATTTTTCTATGTATTTATTTATTTATCTATTACCTATCTATATGGAAAAATGAGAAAGTAGGAATACTATGCACAGTACAGCTCTCTGTGATGGGCTTATAATTCATCAATGTATCCTGCCCTAACTACTAGGAAATGGTGGTAAAGTAGGTATGATGAAACCATGGCAACATAGAAAGTTCATTCTGCCTTTCCTAAAACCTTAAATTCCCTTGTTAAAGGAACATGACATAGAAACAACCCATGGTGTGATCCACGTCACAACAAGAGGCATACCAAAGGGAAATCGACCAGTTATCCTGACATATCATGACATTGGGCTCAATCGTATGTATTTGATCTTGCACCTTCCCTTTTACCATAGTGCATAATCTTTTATATTAAAGAAACAATAGTATGCTAATGGTACAGAGTTGTTCCCCTTTTTGTCTTACATGACCTTCTCTCCTTATTGCTACATTCATTAATGGCATTAATGGCAAGCTTACAGATCCTGGAAATAGTGTACAGGGCAATGTGTTTTAGAGGAATCTGGAATTATATCTTGCATATGTGTACATCTGCTAAAGGACTGAAGATTTGAGGAACTAATTAAGAAAGTATAATTGAAGTCAGTTCTTTCAAGTCTGAACTTTATGTGCTTCAGATTTCAAAACAAGAATTTAGACTTAACTTTGTTGTGAGCCCATCAAAGAAGAGATAAAAGTATCCTTTCTACAGTTTCTCATCAGTAACTTCACATAGATTTTTTTCTACATGGTGCAGGTGAGCATCACTAATCCAAACTCGAAATCCTTAATGTTCAAAATCTGAAGCTGTTTGAGCACTGACATGATACCACAAGTGGAAAATTCCACACCAGTCTCCTATGATAGGTCACAGTCAACACACAGGTGCACCAAACTATTGTATTAGATTACCTTCAGAATATTTGTATTGGGTTTTTGTGAGGCATAAATGAATTTCATGTTACACTTGGGTGCCATGTCCAAGATAACTCATATTGTTTATGGGAATATTCTAGACTCCAAAACAGTTCCAAGCATTTCAGGAAATTGATGCTCCATTAGTAGTATAAGATTTGGATGTAGTCACAGGCGCATGAGGTCGGAATCCTTGTATTTTTTTCAGGCTTCTATGACTGTCCAAGGTGGCCTGGGTTTGGATTTACTATCCAGGGCTAGAAATTTGTAGTGTCATAGCATGAGAAGTCATTTAAGCCCTTAAACTAAGAGGGTAGAAATTGAAACTGCAGCCCCTCCCTGCACCATAGCGGTTTTGGCAAGAGACAAAGCATGTAAGCAGCTATAAAGATTACCCCTAGTTACTTTCCTGGGTTAGAGGACAAGTGCATGAAAAGCAACAGCACTACAGATTTAAAATTATTTTGTGCACCACCAGGAAAGCAACAAACATCCGTAAAGAAGTTTCTGCTCTACCCATATCATGTAGAGTTAAGCATTAGTTGTTTTCAGGTCATTGAGAAGAATGATATGGCATTGACTGAGCAGAGGAAAAGTGCAGATAAATGTAGAGCTTGTCACTTATGGGTATTTTTATCTTATAGATAAATCCTGTTTCAACACATTCTTCAACTTTGAGGATATGCAAGAGATCACCCAGCACTTTGCTGTGTGTCATGTGGATGCCCCAGGGCAGCAGGAAGGGGCACCCTCCTTCCCAACAGGGTAAGGCTGTGGGTGAGGTCTCTGGGAGGCATGTGATCAGAAGAGCCAATGACTGAGCCCTAGGGGGAGCAATAGTGGGCCCTTCCTCCACTTGATGGTATCAGCCTTCAGGTAAGGCTCCTCAACCCACTGTACTCGTGTTTTCTCTCCTTGGTCTGAGAGGGCTGTTGTATAAGTCTGTTGGGGGAAGCTGCATATTTTCCCAGAGCCAGGAATAGCTCTCCACAGCAGGGATTTTCTTCCCTGTAACGATGAAGCATAATGGTCACTGTCTTTGATCTCTCCCCTTCCATATCTGTTTTAAAGCCGTCCTTTTTTATTGTTGTTCCTTTCTAAACTGCCAACTACCTAGGCCCAAACTCAGGTCTCTCTGAGCTTCCACAGAGCTCCTCCCATTGTTGGCTCCCATCTAGGGTGGGAATTTGAATATCTGGGTAACTGACAGCTGCCCTGACATGTGGGGCTGCCATCTGAGTGGCCTTGGCAATCTCTGTGTCATCCTAAACTTGCTTTGCCTGGCAGTCAGAAGCCCCCCCGAGTGTTCCTTCAATGGTGTGCCTGCGGAGAGGGTGTTGGGAGAAGGAACAGGAGCACAAGCTGAGCTAAGGAGTGCTCACCCTTCACCTGTCCTTCTACGCATGTCCAGAGCTGCCCTTGGCCAGTGCTTGCTGCGGAATAGATGTTGCAGCCAAGTGACAGCCAGTGCCTAACAGAACCCAACAGTGTTCCACACACTGCTTAGAATGCTTTCCATTTACCAACTCACTAGATCCTCACAACCCTCCAGGACACATTGACTCATATTCCCAGTCTACATCTGGAGAAACTGAGGCCCAGAAAATTAGAAACCTGGCTGAGAGTATATAACAAGGAGCAGAGGTAGTATTTCAACCCAGGCATTCTGGCTCCAGAAAATGTGTTGACTGTATCCAAGTTGTTCTGCCCTTCATGGGCAACTTGGCCCGTGTTCGGTTGATACCAAATAAGATTGGATTCTGTTCATATTTTTCTGCTTTGTGCACAAATGGTTTGAGAACATTCCATGCCTTAGAGTGTTCCACAGAGGCAGGCTGACTTCCCTGTTGGTTGTAGAGCAGATCCTGCCTCATATAACGCCAGCCATCTTAACATCCTGCCCATTACTTTTCGTGCTCTGGGTCTGTTCCTGGGCTTGCCTGACCATTTTAGAATCCAAGGGTTCATGTCACAAATGGGAAATTGATAAAATAACCATATATGGCCAACTGAAATACAAAAGCGTTGACTGTAAGTGTCAGCATCTGTAACTGTCCTTACATCTAAGAAAGCTTTGTTTTCTGTTGCAATATGAGCAGCCGAGTAAGAGCTACTCGTTGCTGGAAGTTTACTGAGCCTGGATCCCAATGAAGAGATTGTTATGGGTTTGGAAATAGCATCAGAGAGAGCCATCTGACCAGTTCTTTGCATGTGGCTTCCTCTGGTCCCAGAGGCCTCTTTTATTTTCTTCTTAGCTTGACGGTCATAGAGAGTTACACAACATGGCACAAGTGTTTCATGGTACCCCATCAGCTCCTTTGAGCCTTTGGTACAAGAAAATGTGTTTCTGTAAGACTCCTGAGCTATTCCAGGTTGGAAACTGTGTTCTGCTCAGAGTGTTTTCTAACTCAGAAGGTGTCCTTGTGGATTTCAGGTACCAGTACCCCACGATGGATGAGCTTGCCGAAATGCTGCCTCCAGTCTTGGCCCACTTAAGGTGGGACTATTCTACAGTCTTTCACTTCATTGTTTGTTTGTTTTCCCCATCGTTTGGCCTCTTTTGTTTTGTCTTTGTTTTTGACTTTCTTCTCTATATCTGTGCCAGAGGATAAGATGGTGAGCAAAACAGAATATTAAGTGTCCTCATTGAGCTAGTAGGGTTGGGGAGACTAAGTCAATAAGTAACCGAATGAATAATACCAATAAAGTACCATAAGAGAAGTGGGGCAGTGACCTGTGGTTCAGTGATGGAGCACATGCTTCTGTGCACTGTCCCCTGAGGCTGAACCCGAACACCAAGACCACAGCAACAAAGAAAGGTCAGTGGAAATGTGAAAGGGAAGGGCAGGATCCTCATGTGTAAGGCTAGCTAGGGAATACCTCTCTAGAAAAGTGCAATGTAAGCTGAGACCTGGAAGATAAAAGGAACTACGTAGACAGAGAGCCAGGGCAAGTGCATTCTAGACAGAAAGAGTAATAGTAAGAGCAATGGGAGAAAGACAATGGGGTGAACCCGGAGAAAAAGACAAGGACTAGATTACATGGGTTCATGAGATCAGGTAAGAATGTGCAATTTTATCCTTAAGTTAGGCGAAGGACTCTGAGGTCTTTTAAGCAGAAAACTGATATACAGTAAGCTTTTGGTTTTGTTAACCTTTTTATTTTTTATGACCATGTAATAGTTGTGTGAGGGATAAATTTTTTTCTTTTTTAATACTGGGACTGGAACTCAGAGCCTACCATGAGAGCCATTTCACCAGCCCTTTTTTATGTGTGTGTTTGTGTGTGATGGGTTTTTTCAAGATAAGGTCTGTTGAGCTGTTTGCCTGGGCTAGATTTGAACCACGATCCTCATGATCTGTGCCTTCTGAGTAGCTAGGATTCAGGGATGAATTTTGACATTTACATATGGTTTACAACATCTCTTAGTTGGAATCATCCCCTTCATCATTCTCCCTCATCTTCCTCCTTCCCTTCTTAGAACAGTTTCAACAGGTTTCATTATTCTGTTTTCATCTATGAATACAAAATACATCTACCATATTCACCCTCATTCACACTTTCCTTATATCCTCCCCAGTTTTTTTTTTTAAATAATTGCTCTAGGTATGGAACTTGTACATCAATTAAACTCTTTAGTTTTTTTTAAATGTTATTGCTCTTGCTATAATCGTTCATGGAGAAGTAAGAGAGCAAAATACGGGGAGACCAGTTAAACAGTTAAAGTAGTGTAGCCAGGAGATAATGAGAGCTTGTTGCTGGCCACTGTTGGGAGATGGATGAAGGGTACTGTAATAGAAGAAAATCTGGAGTGGATTCCACAGCATGTCTGATGGGTGGGATGTTGAGGGAGTAATAGAGTGAGGATGAATCTCAGGTTTCAGGCATATTTTATTTAACCATGAAAGTGAACCTGAAAATAAGTGGTAGTATCCTTATATACAAGTAGGAAACTGGGGTTTGGAAAGCTAAAAAAGACTTGTCCAATACTTTGTGTGTGCAAACGCCTCTACTCCCAGGGGCAGCAAGGACAAGGGTCATGGTTCAAGGCCAGCCCAGGCAAAAGTTAGCAAGACCTTTTTGTCAAAAACAAGCCAGGCATGGTGGCACACTGCTGTGGTAACAGCTGCTCTGGAAGGGAATATAGGCGGTTAGAGGCTATCCCTGATTTCATCTGAATGGAAAAGTACTGGGAGCATATCTCAGTGATAGACTATAAGCTTGAGACCTGTGTTCAATCCTGAGTGTTGCAAAAAAAGAAGAAGAAATCTGATACAAATACTCACAGGCAGTGAATGTCTGGATATGCACCCAGTTTGTATTCATTTCATTATACATTGCCACTTGTAAAGAAAGCTGACTTTGTAATTGTCGGTGTCCCGTTCACAGTATGAAAAGCATCATTGGGATTGGAGTTGGAGCTGGTGCATACGTCCTCAGCAGATTTGCAGTAAGTTTATGCAGGATTAGTCCCAATACCCTCGAAGCACTTCCCAGGTCACAGCTCTGACTACTGAGTTAAATGACCAGGCACTGCTCTGGGTCTTACGTTAGTTCTTCTGGAAATTGTATTAGTGCAAAACAGCCCTCCTAAGCATGAGCAGCCCCTCATGCCACGTATTTCTAGGGGCACCTGTCCAGCCGGAAAGACCCACTGTGAATTGAACAACTGCAGTGTGCTCTCCTCTCTGAGGCAGTGAAAATCTTGTCTTCCCTATATATCCAAGCAAGGCAAGATCAATTGGTAGCAATTTGAAACTGGTTTCAGATTTCAAGAGTTGTTTTGCACATGTTCCCCTAGCATCTTTGTGGTCTTCTTTCAAACATGAGTCATTAAGTCATGGCGTTATTAACTCACCCTATGCCGCTGTTTTGGAAGAACTGTGGGTGTGGACATTTCATACTGTGGTCTTTGTCTCTTTTCAGCTCAGTCATCCAGAACTTGTGGAAGGCCTTGTGCTCATTAACATTGACCCGTGCGCTAAAGGCTGGATTGACTGGGCAGCTTCCAAAGTAAGTACCAACCAAAGGTGTCCACTGATTCACCTTTTGGTCCCTTCTGAAAAGTTGAACTTTTCAAATTTTTCATTGACCTGTACACACAGTTTAAGGGTAAAGCTTTTTGAGAGCACAACTTGATGAATGTTTACATATGGAAGTCCCCCGTACCTTTTCTTAACTGACAGCTCCTCTCCTTTCCAGAATTCACCTTGTTCTGTCTTCTGTCACCATAGATTGGTCTGTGTGTTTGAAACTTCATATAATTGGGGTCATAGCATATGTACTCTTGTGCTCATCATGTCTCTGAGACTCATCCTTGATATGGGTAGCAGTAGCTGTTTTTAATTACTGTGCATCAGTCCATATAGGAAATATGTCCCGTGAAGACACAAGGTGGATTTCTGTCTTTCAGTAGAGATACACATTCCTTTCTGTAGGTTTAATGCACCCAAGTAGTTAGGATTTCCTTTGTGAATTGTTGATGTCTGTCTTAATACTGGTTTTAATTTGCATTTCCCTAAGGAGCAGTGATGGTAGTACTTTTTTTAGATATCCTGTTGCAGAGAGCCTTTTCAAGTCTTTCACCACACTTCTTCTATTAAACAGAGAAAAGTATTTTGGCCAGTGGTTAATGCCTGTAATCCTAGCTACTTAAGAGGCAGAGATCAGGAGGATCACTGTTCAAGCCAGCCCAGGCAAACAGTTTCAAGACCCTATCTTTTTTTTTCTTATGATCATGTTTGCTTTTATTTTTTTTTATTGTTTTATTATTCATATGTGCATACAAGGCTTAGGTCATTTCTCCCCCCCTGCCCCCACCCCCTCGCTTACCACCCACTCCACCCTCTCCCTCTCCCCCCTACCCCCTCAATACCCAGCAGAAACTATTTTGCCCTTATTTCTAATTTTGTTGTAGAGAGAGTATAAGCAATAATAGGAAGGAACAAGGGTTTTTGCTGGTTGAGATAAGGATAGCTATACAGGGCATTGACTCACATTAATTTCCTGTGCGTGGGTGTTACCTTCTAGGTTAATTCTTTTTGATCTCACCTTTTCTCTAGTTCCTGATGCCCTTCTCCTATTGGCCTCAGTTGCTTTTAAGGTATCTGCTTTAGATTCTCTGTGTTAAGGGCAACAAATGCTAGCTAATTTTTTAGGTGTCTTACCTATCCTCACCCCTCCCTTGTGTGCTAAAGCTTTTATCATGTGCTCAAAGTCCAATCCCCTTGTTGTGTTTGCCCTTGATCTAATGTCCACATATGAGGGAGAACATACAATTTTTGGTCTTTGGGCCAGGCTAACCTCACTCAGAATGATGTTCTCCAATTCCATCCATTTACCAGCGAATGATAACATTTCGTTCTTCTTCATGGCTGCATAAAATTCCATTGTGTATAGATACCACATTTTCTTAATCCATTCGTCAGTGCTGGGACATCTTGGCCGTTTCCATAACTTGGCTATTGTGAATAGTGCCGCAATAAACATGGGTGTGCAGGTGCCTCTGGAGTAACCTGTGTCAAGACCCTATCTTGAAAATACTCAACACACATAAAAAGATCTGGCAGAGTGGCTCGAGTAGTAGAATGCCTGAGTAGCAAGCCTGAAGCCCTGAGATCAAACCCCATACCACAAAAAGAAAGAAAAATATTCTGCATATAAGTCCTTCTCAAATGTGTCTCAAATGTCTGTCCTAGCCTATAGTTTTCTTTTTACTCTTAATGAATAAAATTAAAAATAAATCAAACAGCTTATTTATCCTACTTTTTCCAAAGATAGGTGAATTTTTTTATTTGCTATCTGAAAAATGAGTTTGACTTCAAGACTATGTCAGGAAATAGGAAACTAAAGACATATGCTAATGGCTACATATATAAACAATCGTGATACTAAACCAGAGTAAAAGAGAGATGTGGGAAAAAATATATATTCTGTTCCCATTTGCATTGAACTCAGCTATGCTAAAAATAATTTACCTTTTTTAGGTTGGAAAGGAAGCAGTTTTGAAACATTTTCTTGCTGAAGTACACATGTTATTTGTATGTTATTTTAATTTAGATGGACATTTAGATTAAATCAGTGATGTTTTCTGAGAGAAAAATAACCTAAGTCTTTGTTGCCTGCTATAAAATGTCTAGTTTATTATTAATCTCATTTAAAATAAATGCCTAATTGGACTTTGAGCACATGATAAAAGCGAGAGCACACAAGGGAGGGGTGAGGATAGGTAAGACACCTAAAAAATTAGCTAGCATTTGTTGCTCTTAACGCAGAGAAACTAAAGCAGATACCTTAAAAGCAACTGAGGCCAATAGGAAAAGGGGACCAGGAACTAGAGAAAAGGTTAGTTCAAAAAGAATTAACCTAGAAGGTAACACACACACACAGGAAATCAATGTGAGTCAATGCCCTGTATAGCTATCCTTATCTCAACCAGCAAAAACCCTTGTTCCTTCCTATTATTGCTTATACTCTCTCTACAACAAAATTAGAGATAAGGGCAAAATAGTTTCTGCTGGGTATTGAGGGGGGGGGAGAGGGAGGGGGCAGAGTGGGTGGTAAGGGAGGGGGTGGGGGCAGGGGGGAGAAATGAACCAAGCCTTGTATGCACATATGAATAATAAAATTTAAAAAATATAAATAAATAAATAAATAAATAAAATAAAATAAATGCCTACTCCTAAATGCTTTCAAGTCACTATAAGTGATCATTTAACGTACCTTTGAAAAATATACATATCTTTGATAGTCAAAGCCATGAGATTCAACGATTTGGTATGGGAGAACTTAATTGAAGGATAGTTAGTGATAAAGATTTAAATAGAGGGTAATTACTTCTTTTAGAAACTAACACATACTGCTTACTGTGTACCAGACATTTTTACATATATTTAAAGTTATCATTCTTAGTACAACCCAGTAAAGTGGTACATTATCCTTCCTGAGAGAAATAAGTCATTTCTTAAGGTCACATGAACTAGAAAGTTATAGCCCCAGCTATAAATTGCAACATTGTTTGCAAGTCAAAAGGATAGAAACAGTGTAAGTGCCAATTACAAGGTAACAAAATCTTGATCAATCATAAATAGAAAAATACACAATCAAAAAATTTTATGATTAAGACCCAATGTGGTGACAAGTATAATTTCAGTACATGGCAAGTGAGACAAGAGGATAGATTGTTTAGGCCACCCTGGGCTAAATAATGAGACCCTGTCTCAAAAAAAAGAAAAAAAAAGTTGTTTGGTTATTTAAGGAAATGTATAAATTCACATGGTAAGTGATAAACAGACATAAAATTGTATAACATACCGGTTTTTTATTCTTATTTTTTGTTGGTTTTTTAGCGGTCCTGGGGTTTGAACTAATGGACCTCAAGCTTGCTGAGGTCCCTCCCACTTGAGCCACTTTTCCAGCCTGTTTTTATCTTATTTTCATGATAGTCTCGTAGACTAACTGCCTACGCTGGCCTTGAACTGTGATCCTCCTGATGTCTGCCTCCAGAGTAGCTAGGATTACAGGCATGAGCCACAGGCACCTAGCAAAACTTTACTGTAGTCACATAGTTTGTATTTGTGGGAATGAGTGGGGCTTGAACACAGGGCTTTGCCATTGCAATAGCAGGCACTGTACCACTTGAGCCATAAATGCAATACAATCCTAATTTTGTTCAATACACACACACACATATGTGTGTGTGTGTATATATATATATATATATATAGAGAGAGAGAGAGAGAGAGTATAATGTTATTAGTGGTTCTACCTTTTGCTGCTAATATTACAAATGATGGTTTTTTTCATATTCTCTATTTTCCTACTTTTTTATAATAGTCATATATTACTTTTCTAATTATTTATAAATATTCTACCTACCAGAAGACCAGATTTTCAACAGTATGTCCATCTCACCCCCACATTTAAGTTTTGGAGAAATGATGACCTAGCTTTGAATGAAGTATATTAGCAATGGTATTGCAGATGCTGTGGAAATTCTTTCTCACAGCCTGACTTACATAAAATTTATTCTCATTGCTGTCTACTAGGTGGGTATATTAATACTTACCTGCACATTTTAATAATGAGGAAAACCTGATACAATTCATATAACACTTCAGAGTTATGAGCATTTTGAATACATACATATGAGTGTCACATACATGAAGTGAGATTGGTTATTCTAATCATCCTTAACTTACAAACTGTGGATCCTTGACAACCCATAGGACGATTTCAGGACATCTTTCTTCAGTATACGATCCCATTTCACCCATGTCCTTATCTGTCTCTGTCACCTGCTTTTCTCCGTACCATCCCCCAAGTCTGCAGTAGGAATCCTAACACAAAACCAAGAAAGAAGGCTTAAAGAAAATCAGCAACACAATTTGAGTTGGAAATGTTTCTGAAAATAGATTGACAGTCTGCACATTTGCAGATTGCTGCATTTATTAGACCATGAGATGCAGCACTTTGAAATGGGAAGAATGAGGAGAAAAAATGTTCAAAATGTAAGAACATTCTGTACATAGAGCCATGTCCTCCCAGTCCCTGAAACAAAAATAGCAAAAACTGAAAGAAAGGAAAAAAATTGTTTTTGTCTCTGAGATGGCTTTGTTGTAAGTTGATCTTTATCTGCCATCAGTCCACTGTAAATACAGCAATGCAGGCAGAAACGACGTAGCAAGTAGCCATGTGTGCCAGGTCTCCAGTTTTCAAAGAAGGAACAGCCAGTGTTGCTTCCGGCCCTTATTTCAAAGCAAGCCCTGTTACTGCCCCAGAAGGGAGACTTAGTTGTTTCTCTGACTTGTTTTTCTCTACCATGTGTCTTTGAAAACCACCACCTCATGGAAATGTGTGACACTGAACTGTGGCTTTTGTTTGTTTTTTAAGAGATAACATATATACAATAAAGTACACTACCTTTAAGTGGACAGCTTGGTAAATATGTACAT
Source organism: Castor canadensis (assembly GCF_047511655.1). Lineage (NCBI taxonomy): Eukaryota > Metazoa > Chordata > Mammalia > Rodentia > Castoridae > Castor > Castor canadensis. The sequence goes on along the minus strand of NC_133390.1, from coordinate 160,248,370 downwards.
ATGCTTACTCTGTTGATGAAGTTTTTATATTTTTAGCTCTCAGGCTTGACAACCAATGTTGTGGACATTATATTGGCTCATCACTTTGGGCAGGTAAGTGCCTGTGCAACCAGGAGAGCTGGGTACATTGTCCCTCAGGAAGGAAGGGGTACCTTAGAGTTTACCTGATTCTCGCAGAGAACACTTCCAGTACAGTCAGAGATGCACATGGCCCTGCAAAGGCCACTCCAGTGGGAGGCACTGTCTCAGGCCACCTGGAGCTTGGTGTTTGGAGAACGAGAGAAAACAGCATCTCTCCCCACCTGTCCCCTGTAAGTAGCATGCCATCTGTTAACGCTTGACAACAACCTTATGCCTCACCAAACATCTTTAGAGCCAGCGGGAGGTCTTGGGAATGGCTTTACCGAAATGGAAATTTCACAAGAAAAAAAGAAACCAACTATGAAGTATTATTGCTGAAAGAACCTTAGAGATCATCTTACTCAGTGTCCATGAACTGGTGAGAAACTGAAGTCTACAGAGGAAGTGACAGTTGTCTTGTGGATAATTGTTGGGTGGGAGTCCTTTTTTGAAAAGTGAGATAGCTAACATATGAAGTAGTGGTGGTATAAGTGTGCAGTGCGGTCAGAGACTGTGAGGTACCTGGGTTGGGAGAGGAGAACAGTGTAAATAGGGGCAATGAATGCTCAGTTGGAGTCTGCATAGTTTAAATTCTAAATGTAGCTGAGGCAAAATGGTAGATGAGGAGAAAAACAAGCATTTATTGAGTATTGATCATTTCCATGCGAGGCACTTAGATGTTTTAGACCCACAGACTATTTTTCTGGTTTGTTAGCCGAATTTTAAGATAGGGAACAAGTCCCATGACACACAGGCCCACCCGTTTTTCCTCCTGCTCTCAGGACCACCCAGGAGTACTTAGGTATCACTGCCTCTCTTGGTCATGTGTTTTTCCTTGATCAGTTCCAAATCCCTCAAACCCTTCACATTTCCACAGGACACAGCATGCCAACAGTGAAGAAACTTGCCAGTCCCAGAACTGCTCTTCATGTGGGGAGACAGTTGCCTAAAAGGAGGCCTGTGCTGCTGTGGAAGCTGCACTGGCCAAGACACAGCTAGAGCTGGTCTCTGAGGGTTCCTGACACATTGAACCACTGGCACCTGTGCTCATTTTTTAAACAGAACTGGCAAAGGGAAAAATATAAGAGGATGGATTTATGGATTTGAGGCTCAGAAATCACAAATTGGTAACTGACTCAGGTTCTTTCCCCAAATGACCAGTGCTCCTGATTGGCTGCCTCTCTTTCATGAGCTACATCACTGAAGACCAATATGGGCCAGGTGAGGCTCACCACTGTGGCCATTCAGACTGGGCCATGTCCTTGGGGAAGCCGTTATGTTGAACCTTTGTATATTTTCTCTAGAACTGGTCAGTTTGTTTCCCCAGATCAGCTGTGAGGTTACATATCAGATGCTATAGTTAGTATTGTTGGAGTCAAGTGAAGAACAAGCATGAGGCCTTACACTTTCGAGTCACACCCTGGTGTGTGTGTGTGTGATTGGTTTTCTTGTTGTATCATTTCTGTTTTGTTTGGCATCAAGCCTGGGCCTTATGCTTACCTGGCAAGGGCTCTCCTACCTCACCATCTTCTTTTTAATATGGTGTATCTTCACCACCTGGGCTTGTGGGCTCCCTTTTTGAAGACCATATAGTGTTTTCTGAGGAAAAAAATCTTTAGTCTTCTCCTGAGATGGGAAGAAGGAAGTCCCTCAGAATGTAGGGGTAGATCTGAGGCTCTGGCTAATTTTTTTTCCATTGAACCACCAATGTGGATAATTAGAGTAATCCTAGTTTCTGGTTCATGAGATATCACCATCATGGACTAGTACACAGCCTACTTTTATTTAATTAGCTAGTTATTTTTAATAATGTAATAAACACCCAAGAAATTACTACCCAGTGAAAAACTAGGGTTTGAGAGTAAGAGTAACCTCCTTCTCTTATCTTTTCTAATAGTCTCGCTGAATTTATGTTTTCTTCTCTTTATTTCAATTTTTGTGGCACTGGGAATCAAACTCAGGATCTCACACTTGCTAAGCAAGTGCTCTACCATATGAGCCATGTCCCCTAATCCTCTTTGTTGCTATTGGTGGTGGGATGGAGTTTGAACTCAGGGCTTCACGCTTGCAAAGCAGACACTCTACCATTTGAACCACACCTCTAGTCCATTTTGCTCTGGAATCATGATCGTCCCAATCTCAGCCTCCCAAGTAGCTAGGATTTACAAACGTGAGCCACAGGTACCCAACATCTGCAATCCTTTTGCTTTAGTTTGTTTTTCAGATAGATTTCATGCTAACTTTGCTCAGGCTGTGATCATCCTACCTCTGCCCCCCAAGTAGTTGAGATTACAGGTACATGCCACATGCCTAGCTTGTTGTTGTTTTGGTGGCAGTACTGGGGTTTGCCAGTACAAGGCCTCATGCATGCTAGGCAGGTGTTCTAACACTTGAGCCACTTTGCCAGCCCACCCGGCTTATTTTGAGATAGGGTCTCACTAACTTTTTGCTGGGGCTTGCCTCAAACCTCAGTCATGCTATATCTGCCTCCCAAGTAGCTGAGATTATAACAGGTGTGTGCCACCATGCCCAGCCTCTATGTTCTTTTATTGTGTGTGTGTGTGTGTGTGTATGTGTGTGTGTGTTTCTAATCAGAAATGTTAAGCTGATGTAGCTTGGAGGGCCTTTTCAAGTCAAATTGCTAGGATCCATGTTTACATGTTGTGGTTCATTTATTTTCACTATTGATGACTGTGAACAGTTTTGAATGTGCCTTCTCTTGTACCTGTACAAGAATCTGTCTTGGCTATATACTTAGGAGTGGAATGACAGGATTTTAACTGTTTTTTAAAAATCAGCTTTAATGGCATATAATTCACATACCAAAACATTTACCTTCTTTTTTGGGGGGGTGGGGGGAGGTTTACTGGCATTTGAACTCTGGGTCTTGCACTTGCCTAGCACACATTTGAGCCACACCTCCAGCCCTATAAAAATCACCTTCCTAAAGTATATGATTCAGTTGTTTTAGTATATTTAAAGAGTTGTGCAATCATCACCACTATCCAATTCTAGACTATTTTCTTTCTCCTTTTTTGTGGTGTGGGGGTCTCAGACCTGCTAGACAGGCACTCTACTACTTGAGCCACCCCACCAACCCTAATTCTAGAATATTTTCATCACCCCCAAAAAGAAATTCTATATCCATTAGGAGTCACTTTCCCATTCTCCCCTTTCTCCTGCTCCTGGCAACCACTAATCTACTTTTTCTCTATGGATTTGCCTATTGTGGACATTGCATATAAATGTAATCATATGATATGTGAACATTTGTGCCTGACTTCTTTCACTCAGCATAGTATTATGAGGTTCATGCATGTAGCATGTATCAATATGTGGCTGAGTAATATTCTATTATATAAATACAGCACATTTTGTTTATTTGTTCATCACTCGAGTTATTTGAGTGGTTTCCAGCTTTTGCCTACTATGAATAATGCTGGCTGTTAGCATTCATGCACAGGTGTTTTTGTGAACATATGTTTTCAATCCTCTTGAGTGTATACCCATGTGTGGAATTGCTGGGTCAAATGATAAGTCTGTATTTAACATTTTAAGGAACTGCCAAACCATTTTCCAAAATGACCTCACCATTTACAACTCCACCAATGTGGGAGTTCCAGTTTCTCCATATCCTCACCACCATACAATGTTGTCTGCCTTGAACTGTACCCATTCTAGTGGGTATAAAGTAGTATCTCATTGTGGTCTTAATTTACATTTCCCTGGTGACTGATGGTGTTGAACCATTTGTGTAGCTTCTTTGGAGAAGTGCTATTAAGATCTTGGGTTCATTTCTTGCTTGGTAGGTCTTAAGGAAAAATTTTGTGGGTTCTTTTTTTTTTGGCAGTATAGAGATTTGAACTCATGGATTTGTGCTTGCTAGGCAGGTGCTGTATGGCTTGAGTCATGTCTCCAGCCCTTAGGTTCATTTCAAACTTGTACTTATCTTTGTATTATTGAGTTATAAGAATTCTTTCTGTATTGTCCTTGTCAGATATACAATATGCAAATTTTTTCTATTTGTGTCTTGTCTTTTCACTTTCTTAATTTTGTCCTTTGAAGTGTAAAATTTTTTAGTTTTTATTTAATTTTTTGAGGAAGGTTTTCACTATGTAGACCAGACTGGGCTCAAACTCATGATCCTTCTTGCTCAACCTCCTGAATGCTAGGAGTACAGGTATCTTTTTGGGGGGTTAAAGGGCAGTACTGGGTTTGAATTCAGGGCCTTGTACTTGCTAGGCAAGCACTTTGGCACTTGAACCATACCTCTAGCCCTTTTTGGTTTAGTTTCAGATAGGGTCTCATGTTTTTTGCCTGGGCCTGGCCATGGACTGTGAACCTCCTACCTCTGCTTCCCACCTTATGGGGATTACAAGCATGTGTTACCACATCCAGTGGTTTTTTAAATAAAAGAGTCTCCCTAACTTTTTTGCCTGGGCTGACCTTAAATCACAATCTTCCTATCTCTGCCTCCCATGTAGCTGGTCCTTAAAAGGTTTTAAATTTAATAAAGGCTGATTTACTTTGTTTCTTTGCTTACTTATCCTTTTGATGTCATATCTAATAAACAATTGCCTAATCAAGTTCAAAAAGATGTATTCCAAAGTCAGCCAGGCAAATAGTTCACAAGACCCTATCTTGAAAAAAACCTATCACAAAAAAGGGCTGTTGGAATGGCTCAAGGTGTAGGCCCCAAGTTCAAGCTTCAGTACTGAAAAAAAAAAAGAAAAGAAAAAATATAGTCCAATAATTTTTCAAAATTATTTTTTAGGGCTGGTGGAGTGGCTCAAGTGGTAAGAGCACCTGCTTAGCAAGCATGAGGCCCTGAGTTCAAACCCCAGTGCCACCAAAAAAAAAAAGACAAAATTATTTTTTAAACTTACTCTTTCATTTCAGCCTGTGAGCCATTTTGAGTTAATTTTCCTATGTGGTTTGAGGTAGGACTCCAACTTCATTCTTTCTCACGTGGAAGTCCAGTTGTCTCCTGCACCATTTGTTGCCTTCCTTTTTGTAAATCAATTAATGTGTTAGTCAGTTTTCTGTTACTATAACAAATACCTGAGATAATCAACTTATAAAGAAGAAGGATTTATTTTAGAGGTTTCATTCAGTCCATGACCAATTAGCCTCCTTGGTTTCGGGCCTGTGGTAAGGCAGCATATCATGGCAGGAGTAAGTGGCAGAGCAAACCACCACTCGCCTCATGGCTGAGAGAAAAAGAGAGGAAGAGGAAGGGACTGGGGATCTTATTACTCACTTCAAGAGCACCCCCACCAAGACCACTCTCACTAGTCCCCACTTCTTAAAAGTTCTACCACCTCCCACAAGTACCAAGCTGGGAACCAAGCCTTTAACACATGAGCCTTTGAGAGATATTCAGGATCCAAACTATAGAAGTTGACCAATGTAAAGATCTGTCTTGGAACTCTCATTTTTATCCTATTGTTTTTGTCTAGCCTTATGCCAGTACCACAGTAGGAGCTATACTGCTATAGCTTCGTGATAAGTTTTCATTTCCACATTGCAATCTACACATTATATGTGTACTTTAAACAAGCAATAAGGGGTGCCTGCCTAGCAAGTGTGAAGACCTGAATTCAAACCCTAGTACCACCAAAAAAAAAAAACAGGAAAAATGTGAGGTAATAAACAATGCATTGTCACAAGACACAAGAGTTCATTTATAAGCAAGCAAATTTATAAGCAAGCAAATTCTTCTGTTGCTTTTAATGGAAGCACATAATGATTTTTAAACATTAATGCTGGGGGTGGGGTAGGTAAGGGAGGGGGTGGGAAGAAGAGGGGAGAAATGACCCAAACATTGTATGCACATATGAATAAAAGAAAAAAAAAACATTAATGCTCATACTCATTAATAAGAGAGAAAAACACAGTGATCCTCTCCCACTTTTTAATCTAGCAAATAAGCAAAAATCAAAAACAATGATACTAGCAGGGGTGTGGGAAACAGAAAATGTAAAAAACACAAGAGAGCTCCTTATGTCCTAATAAGGAATCTCTACCAAACTTAAGTGGAACATTAAGTCCATAATAGTATGTCTACAAGTCTGTTTTTAAAAAGGTTCTTATGTGTTGGTGGGGAGTGGGAGATTTCTATAATTCAACTTTGCCTAACGTGTTCTATTAGCACTTAGGTTCCAGTTTGCCTCTTATATCTCAATGATACTGAAAGCAGGATCTTCCACTTTTAGCTGGAAATGAGACCAAGCCATACATTATGAACAAGACTGCAAGGCATTATTAGAACTTTGCCCAGCTGGCCAACATCAGCTAGAGCCAAAAGTAAACATTAGTGATCAAGAGGCGGATCAGGCTGTAGTTCACTGAGCAAGGGAGCAGCAAGCTTGTATTGATTTTCTGGTGTAGGCTACAGGTTTAATAACTTTCCACTGGTTATGGCACAGTCTCAAAAGATGTTTCTGTTTTGTTCAGAAACATCCTGTCCTTGAAGCTTGCAGGCTAACCTAGGAACTTATTCTCTCCTATTGTTGGCATCATCATCTTACATAAAAGTCCTGGCATTGTAGTTGGCATGGCCTTATGATAAAGTCAGTTGACCTGAGCTGCTATATCTCTGAAAGAACCCAAGCATGGGGTAGAAGAAACACACACCAGCTACAATGGGCAACTGGTCAAGTTAACCATGTATTATACTATTGAACAACTGATCAACATGTCTACTGGCAGGCTGAGCAGAAACTGACCTAAGGGTGAAGACAGCAAAGGGGACAGACACAATATGAAGACAGAGATGCCAAGCCTATTACCCACAATAGTCACTTATCACAGGGTGCCACTTATCACACCTGTAATCCTAGCTACTCAGGAGGCAGAGATCAGGAGGATCGTGGTTTGAAACCAGCCCAGGCAAATAGTTCATGAGACCCTTTCTTGGGGGAAAAAAAAAAAGCCACAAAAAAGGATTAGAGGAGTGGCTCAAGGTGTAGGCCCTGAGTTCGAACCCCAGTACCACAAAAAAATAAATAAAAAGTCATCCATCAGATATCTGAAGGGTCAAGTGAAAAGTTAATGTTTTCAACAAAAGTGGCCTTCAAGTTGCTGCAAAGTAATCGAGGCAACTGTTATCCTAACCACATGGAGGAGGTCCTATCTACAGCATAGCTAGTGGGAAGCTAATAACTTATTGCCCAGCTGTGTGACCTCCAAAATAGATGATTTTTAAGTCAACGAAGAGCTAGTTAAGCCAGAGGATTTATTTGTTTTCCCTCAGTACAATTCTCCCTTGTCTTTGTCATTTGTGTGGTCATCTGGAACCCTACCAATTTTAGCTTGGTCAGTGAATAAGTTGCTTTTTGGTCTTGTGGCCACATCTGGTGTTTTATGACAAAGCTATTGAAAGCATGTTGTGAACAGGTAATAGCAAGGGCTCAGAGTCTATTTCCCTTTTGTCTCCTGTAGTAGTCTTATTTCTTCCCTTTCTTATCTCAAACTTTGCTGCTTAAGCTTCTCTCCCACACCTTGAAGGGAGAGCCTTCATTTCTTCTCTAGTTAGTTTGTACCGCTGCTTATCAATGTTTATTATATTTCTTATTGTAATATGTTTAGAATGAGATTGGAGCCCTGGCCAGGTTTCCTGGGAATGATTTCAGTATCTTTGAGTTTCAGGTAGACTATAGTCTGTTTCCAACTGTATTCTTGTCTCACTTCACCCAAGTGGTGGTAAAAATCAACCATTTTTCCTTACCTCTATCTGTGAGGTTTGGTGGTAACTTTACATGCTGTTCTAGATTAACTCTCCAACTATCACTGGCTCATGTTTTTCCTCCAGCATAAAAATACTCCCTTCTGCTTAAAACTGCTTACTGGTAGCTAGGCGTGATGGCTCACACATATAATCCCAGCTACTTGGGAAGCTGAGTTTGGGAGGATCATGGAGCCCAGCCTGGGAAAAATGTTCATAAGTTCCCTATCTCCAAAATGACCAGAGCAAAATGAACTGGAGGTGTGGCTCAAGCGTTAGAATGTCTGCTTTGCAAACGTGAAAGCCCTGAGTTCAAACCCCAGTCCCACAAAAAACAAACAAACAAAAACCCTGCTTATTGGTATGTGTGTATTTGGAAGCTTACACATCTTCTTTCACTTGTTCTAGGAAGAGTTGCGGACCAACTTAGACCTCATTCAAAGGTATAGACTTTGTATTGCCCGAGATATCAACCAGGAAAACCTTCAGCTCTTTCTGCGTTCCTACAACAGGTACAGTTGTTTCCTACTCCTTCACTTAACTATAGACTAAGTTTAAAAAGATGTTTCACATCTAAGGGAAAGGGGAAGAGCACATAAATTCCTTTTACCATTGTTGTTTAATGGGATGGTCTGTGCTGTTTGACCACACTAGGTATGGAAGGCCTTTAAGACAGATACAAAAAGAGCTTTCAAGAAGATCGTGTGAACTGAAAGCCACTCTGTGTTCAGATACCAGCTGTACTTCTAAGATGTTTTGAGACAAAAGGAATCTAAGTTATGTACACTCACAAAACTACATAAGTAACTTGAGGGAGCACAGGCACGCACATGTAGGGAGGCAAAGGAGAGAAGACCTGGCTCTTGATCTAGTTGCTATTCGCTGATAACTGCTCATAAAGCAGCAGTAACTCACAGACACTAGTCACTTCTCTTGTATGTATATTCTAGAATTCACTGTCATATCGCTCCCCATCAAAGGGTAGTTTGAGGGGAGAGCACTGATTCCTCTCTTAAAGACAGCTTTTTCAAGGTGGAAATGTTAGTCCCTTATAGCTTTTTGGAAACATGCAAAAGGGTCAGCTGTAACTTTCCCAGAGTTGTGCAGCCATTAAAGAGCAAAGCCAGATTTTGAATTGGGTCTCTAGAGCCTCCTAGAGATTTCGGAAAGTTAAAAGTCCTGTGCTAAACTGTTACAAGGAAAATGCCCCTGCAAAAAAAAAAAAAATTTAAGTCATTCACTTCTCTTAAGAAGTTTATACCTAAACTAATTGGAAAATTAAAAACTTTGGACTTGAGGATTTCAACAGTGTTGCTTATGGGGTTTAAAGTTGTCTTTAGCATCCCACAGATTCCCTCATTTCTGCTCTGTGCCACTCAGGATGCCATTGAAACACTGACTCAAGAACACAGTTCAGGGACCCTTGCTGACCCTAGGGATGAAGGAAAGACAGTGGTCACAGGCCTTGATACATGGCCTGGTTTCACAACCAGGAAATAACCTGAGGTACCATGCTTTTACCTGAAAAATGCATAGATTGTCCTCTCTGTTTTTCTAGACGCAGAGATCTGAAAATTAAAAGACCCAAACCGGGCCAAAATAACAACAGATTAAAAACATTAAAGTAAGTCCCTCAATTTCCACATTGAATTGCTCGATATCTTTGCCTGTCATAAATGAGTCAATGTTCAGTGAAGAACATTTCCGAGTGACACCTCTTTTCCTGCCTGTACCTAGGTGTTCCACTTTACTGGTGGTAGGGGACAGCTCACCGGCTGTAGAGGCTGTGGTAAGTATGTCCTGATGTTGTGAGGAGGATGAGATTAAAATGTAGTCAAATGTATAGGGCACACTACAGACATACTAGAAACCATGGGTAAATACTAGCTTTTGTTGTATCAGACTGTATATATCAGGGTTTGCTTTTACACATTTTAGAAAAGTAACTGCTCATCGGTCACTAGATTTCATCAGATGGGATCAGTATTGCCTTGATTGCTTTGTGTGGGGCAGTTCACTTTGTGGCAAGTAGTGCAATAAAACACCATTTATTTATTGTCAGATTTCTGGCAGCCTCAGCCTTCAATCTGGAATAGATTACCACCATAAATCCAGCAGGCCAAAAGGCTGCCAAGAGCTTGGGTGCCTTTCTCTACCTCTGTCTCAAATACTGAGCACAGTGATAAAGGTGATGGGTTCTTTCTAAAAAACATTAAAAAATAGAAGGATGGGGAAATCATTATCTCATCACTCAGACAGACTTACATTTTTCTTCACTATAGACATGATTATATTAAATATATCAGATTGAGGAGACAGATTACTTAACACTATGGAAAGCATTTTCCATATTATAAAGTCTTTTTTTTTTTTTTTGACCGTCCTGGGGTTTGAACACAGGGCCTCATACTTGCTAGTCAGGCACTCTACCACTTGAGCAATTACACCAAGCCTAAAATCATTATTTCTGAACAACATTCACTTTTGTAGATTTAACATTATTTATTTAAACTTATTGTCCTGAAGGTTAATTCTGACTTTGCCCCACTACTCCCTATTGTTCATTTTATAGCATACCTACTATATTCTGAGCACTGTGCCTGGCAGTTAGGAATCGAGTTTATAAATTCTGCCTTTTGAGTTAATACGTATTCTATACTGATCTGAACGGGTGCAATTGTATGCTACTGTCTATATTGTCACTTGTATAGAGCAAATCGACATTCTGACTCTGTGATCCTGACTTTTAATCATCTCCTGATTTTAGAAGAGCTTTGTATACCTGCCCATCAGCAATCAAATCCAAAGTTCAGCTGGATTGCTGGTTCTCCCTAGGAACCTTGATCACTCCCTGTGTGGCTTACTGCTCCCCTAAAACAGCTCCAAACCAGTCACTTCAGAAGCCTGTGGCTTCTTCCCTCCACAGTCAGCTCCAGTCTGCTCTCAGCCTCACTTCACACTCGCTGCTGTCACCACACACATGCAAGCATGGAAGCCTTCAAACACCCACCTCTTCTCCTGATCTATCTCTGAAAATCCCACTCATCCTTCTGGGCTCACTCAGCTCAACTGTGACATTTTCAAAGTGATTTCCTTTTGCTTTGTGTTACATATTTTCACCCCACTGGATTCTAAGTTCTCAGTACAGGTTTTATATGTGTGTTCCTGGAAACATGTGACGGGGAAAGCCAGTTCATCAAATTAACTATAAAAATATTCCCGAACCTGTTGGGCTGGAGGTGTGCAGTTCAATACTGAAGTGTGTGCTGAGTCCACACAAGGCCCTGGGTTTGAAGGAAGGAAGGACACAAAAACCATTGCCGAACCCAGAGATGATCTGTCCAAAATGTTTCCTTTGAGGTCTCTGCCTTCATATGGATATAAATGTAGAAGATAGTAAAGGTGTCAGTGCATTGGGCTGTCATCCTCAATTATGATGACTACTGTGAGACAACAGTTCTCCAGGAGTTCAGTGTTACGCTGCAAAGCCAAAGATCTTGAGTCAGAAGAGTCAGGGTATAAGAACTGCAAAGGCTGCACTCCAGGGCCCAAGGGAGGAGTGAGAAAGAAGGCTCTCGGAAGGTGCTCAGGACTCAGTTGTTCGGACCAGTAGTGCTGGGAAGGCATTTGAGAAATCCCAGCAGGACAGGGTCAAGGTTCAGTTCACCTCTCAGAGAAGTCAAGGTGCCTTGTCCATGTGTTATGTAGCCAGGATGCAGAATCTTTAGATTCAGCACAACCTGCTTTAAGGCCTACTTGTAACAGATTCAGAAAATGAAATTAGCCAGAGTTTTAGATGTGTTGTCAACCGTCAGCTATAACACGCACCCTATATAATTCCACTGTGTGGTTTGGAGATCTTTGGCTGGTCCAGCCATTGGCAAACTGAGCTGTGGATCTCGTAAGACCATTGTCTTGCCAAACTATTTCTTATTTTTCTAACAATTTATAAAATTTGTTTCGTCTGTTTTTCAGGTTGAATGCAACTCTCGCCTCAACCCAATTAATACAACTTTGCTGAAGGTAAGATGTCTTCCCTCACTGCCAGCCACCTGTGAGTAAATTAGACAGGCTTCAAATTAGTGTTCTCTAGAATAACTACACAGAAAGAAGCAAAGCGTCTTTGTATTAGTTCACCAGTCTTTTCTTAACATACTTTATTTCTGAAAATATAAAAGATCTTAAAATGGAGAAAAACATAAGGAATAAAAGTTTTAAAATTAGGTCATAATCTTATCTCTCAAAGGTAACCTATGGTGAAATACTGGTGTGTTTTTTCTGCATATTTTTTTTTGTTTGTTTGTTTGGTCTGGGGTTGACTCTTTATGCTTGAAAAGCAGATGCTCTACTGGAGCTCCACCTCCAGTCCTCTTTGCTTTGTTATTCTGGTATGTGGTCTCTTGAACTGTCTGCTCTGGCTACCCTCAAATCTCTCTCCTCCTGATCTTAGCCTCCCAAGTAGCTAGGATTACAGGTGTGAGCCACTGCTGCCAGGTTTATACATTTTTATATCACTAAGATCAGAGGGTATGTACAACCCTAGATCTGTTTATTCACATTTTATGATGTAAACATTCTCCCATGTCATCAAAAACTTGTAGGCCAGGTGTAGTGGTACATGCCTGAAATCCCAGACAAAATCACTGAGAGTTCCAGGCCAGCCTGGGTTACATACTAAGAATATGCTTCAAAAACAGTACAAGCTGTGTACCAGTGGATCACGTCTGCAATCCCAGTCACTCAGAGGCAAGGTCAGGATCATGGTTCCAGGTCAGAGTGGGGAAAAAATTAGTGAGACCCTCATCTCAACCATTCACTGGGCACTTCTATAGTCCAGGTCACAGGAAGTGTAAATAGGAGGGTCACAGTCCCTATCTCAAATAACTAAAGCAAAAAGGGCAGTGGAGCTGGCACCATGACTCAAGTAGTGAGAGTGCCTGCCTAGAAAATGTGAAGCCAGAGTTCAACCGCCAGTACCACTAAAAAATAAGACAAAAAGCTAGAAAGAAAAAAAAAAATCAAACACAAATAATAAGAAAGAAAACTTCATAGAAATATCCATTGTTATTGAAAGAATGAGATAACAATTGGAAATTTTTAACAAGCGCAATCCTGCTGTACTGGTAATGAGGCTATAAAGAATATTCTAGTAATCGTGGAAGACACATCTTTCTTTGAAGTCAAGCAGTCAGTAACTCTTGTACTAAATTACTAGGACTAGTATCAAGATTGTCCCGTTTCATGTGGGGGACAACACATGAAAGTATTGTCTCCTAGTATTTGTCCCGTCCTGTAGGACACATCAGCGTGGGTAGCGAACCTAGAAGGGGAAGAATGAAGGGACAAGAGACACGAAGGAGACAGCAAGACAGGAGTTCTGATCAAGCTGCAAAATTTCATTGTTCACACAGGGGTATTTATGTGCTGAGGGAGTGAGGGGTACGACGAGGTGCAGGCTGGTTGGCTGGTTCTGCTATAGGACTTCTGATAGGGTGCCCGTTCGCGCCGGCGGCAAGGTAAACTCCCGGAAGAGAAGCGGGGACGGCGCCATCTTGTGCTGGAGATGGAGAAGTTGGGACAAACAACCGCAAAATGTTCCAGGGCAAGGTCAAGACAGAATGGCTCACAAAGGGAGCCTTGTCTCCGACAAGTATTCAACCTAGTATTGTCTCAGCTAGCATTTCCCAGAGCCTTTGCTGGCATGTTTAAGGAAGAAACACTTCCTTCTCTTGTGGTGCTAGTGATGGAACCTGGGGGCCTTATAACAGGCAACACTCTTATCTGAGTGATAAGAGTGAGCTCCAGCCGAAGTCCAGCTGGCATGTTTAGGAAGCGGAGAGCTCACCTCCTGCCTGGACGATTAGAGATTCAAATGGTGATCTTCTGTTGCTTACTGCTCTAGGATTCAGTTTACAAGCTCTTTCTCTGCTTTCTTCCCTTTCTCAATGAAGTGCGCTCGGAAGGGAAGCTCCGTACCAGAAGCAACCCATAGTTGGAGAATTATATCATAGGCTTAGATTTCTGCAGTAGTCAAACACAAAGTTTTGTAGACTCCAGATGATTGCTGGACTTATCTAAAGCATGAATAAAAGGTTTGTGATTTCAAATTAATTTTTCCTCACAGGTTTGAGTCAGATTGTTCCAATGCACAAACTGAACTCAAGAACAGCCATAGGCAAGGAACTTTCTGGGTACACATGCCCACCTACAACTTGTAGCAGAGGGAAAGCTCCTTATGGCAGATTGCACGGTTTCTCAAATGGGTATCAGTGTATGAAATAGTTTCTCCTTGGGTGGGAGTATAGATTAGTCATAGATTGCTTGCCTAGTACAAATAAGGCCTTGAGTTCAATCCCTAGCAATGCAGTATTCTCTATTTGCATATGGGAACCATGTTACGGTTCTGATCAGCTTTTAACATCTATGCTTCATGAAAATGCAGCTTGTGCAGTTGGGTCTACTTTATGTTGGTTAGATTAAATACATGTTGTTTCTTGTCTTATACTAGAAATTCAGAGCACTGTTGCTTGTCAGCCTCAAACTCTGGTACTAAGGTGGGCATGGTGACTCATGCATGTAATCCTAGCTATTCGGGAGGCAGAGATCAGGAGGATCCCTGTTTGAAACCAGCCTGGGCAAATACTTCACCAGACCCTATTTCAAAAATACCCATTACAGAAAAGGGCTGGTGGAGTGGCTCAAGTGCTAGAGCGCCTGCCTAGCAAAACCTGGTATCTAAGGGGAAAAAAAAAAAAGTCTGTGGTCTTCTTCCATTTTAAATAAAGTTCCCCTTCAAAGATCGTTTTAATGCCGGTGAATTGAAGCCACGGGATTCATGTGCCTTTTTTTAAAATGCCAGGCAGCTAAATAGGATCTTCTGAGGTGAGAGTCAGCACCTGGAAGAGGCTGGGTCTTTGGCCCCTTGTGCTGGGAGCTGGACTTTCTGTAGACAGCAGAATCTCCGTCTTACCCAGACCTATTCACTCAGAGTCCCTGGGGCAAGAACCCAAGAATCTGAGTTTAACCTGGTAGTTCCAGTGCACACTGGAAAGGCCTTAGGAATAACCAATGTAAAACCTTCAGAAGTGAAATCAGCTCCACCAGATGGAGCTAGAGAGGTCAGTGTCTGTCCAGGCAGATTGGTGGGATTTACCCTGACTCCTGGTTGGATGACTCCATTTATCATACAGGGAGGACAATATAGAGTTTAAAGGAGACTTAGAAAGCAAGGCATGGGGTGTGGGGGTGGTGCATGCCCATATTCCCAGCTACCTGGGAGGCTGTAGCTGGAAGATCACAAGTTCAAGCCCATCATGGGAGCATTACAAACCCCTTTCCTTGCCCCACTCCCCAAAGATGAAAGGAGTCCTAGAAACATGAAACACTAAGTAGTTAGGCTCTAAAAGTAACTGCTTCACAGGAAAGCAAAACCAGGTTTGAAAGAACTGGCTAAGCTCACCATCTCCACAGGGCAACCTGCATGGGCCTAAAAGCCAGACCAGGCATCTTGTGGGTGAGTAAATACAATATTCTTCCAGATTTCTATCCAAGGATTTTAGTATCTGAGTCTTTGTATAGAATGCTTTGAGGAGAGGTGAGCTTGCATGCAGTTGAACATTAAGGGACCAAAAATTCAACCGTGTCCTTTGGAAGGTCTTGGGATGTTCAAAGCATTTCCCTTAGTGAAATACCTGCTGACCTAGATGTTTTTGCTCTTGTAGATGGCAGATTGCGGGGGGTTGCCCCAAGTAGTTCAGGTAAGGAGTTTTTAATGATAATAATTTAAAGGGTGTCACTGCACTTCTCCCTCTCTTATGCAAAAACTAATACTTCTCATTTTGTCCCCCTAGCCCGGGAAGCTCACCGAAGCCTTCAAGTACTTTTTGCAGGGAATGGGTTACAGTGAGTAGTATACAACTTTCTACCTAGCAAAGATTTCTAGATAATGGGGTCAGTTTGACATCTAGGAAGACACGAATCTCAGGGCATAACATCTGTGCTAGTCAGCCTTAAAGAAAAAAATCACAATGTTTGTGGCACATGTTTTGTACATATGTCTAGGAAAAGATAACATTAAGTACTTACCTGTGTCATGCAGCATATCTTCTTGACTGAAGAGGTAACTGTGTTGTTAGACCAATTTTGTTGGAGAGAAAACTGAAGCTTAAAGAGGGAAGCACATTTCCCAGGGCAACAATTGGACTGCACAGCCATCATTGAAACCTTGGACTCCAGAGCCCACATTTTTAGCCACTGAGGTTATGATTTGCATTTGAACTCAGCTGTTTCATAACTCCTGGTCTAAGAAACACAGCAGAGACTCTAGAAGAAAAGGGTAGTGTCCTCAGTGCATATAATGTACTATTATCAAATTCACAGCCCCTCTATTACCTTTCCTAATTCTCCCCATTTTAAACAATTTTTGTGGCTATCTTTGTTCTGTTTTCATACATGTATATGAAGTACTTTGTTCATACTCATCCCCCTTTCATCCCCCTTTCATGCTCTCCCCCCTTCTACGCTTTACCACCCCCTAAATAGTGTCTGCTTTTTTTACACTCTTGTAAAGAACATGCAATATTTGTCTTTTTTAGTATGGCTTATTTCACTTAACATGAAAGAAAACATCCATTTTCTTACAAATGGCATGATTTCATTCTTTTGTTGAGTCGTACTCCATTGTGAATATATACTACATTTTCTTTATCGATTCGTCAGTTGATGAACAACTAGACTAATTCCATCATTTGGCTATTGTGATTAGTGCTGCTATAAACATGAGCCTATAGGTATCTCTCTTGTACCCAGACTTACATTCCTTGGATATATGCCAGGAGTGCTATGGCAAAATCATATAGTAGTTCTAGTTGAGTTTTTTGAGGAGCCTCCATACTGCTTTACAACGTGGCTGCACTAACTTACATTCCCACTAACAGTTGTGAGGGTTCCTCCTCCCCTCTGCATCCTCGCCAGCATTTGTTGTTGTTTTCTTGATGACAGCCATTCTGACTGGGGTGAGATTTGCATTCCCTTTATGACTAAGGATGTTCTATTCATATATATATATGCCATTTTTACTTCTTCTTGTGAGAACTATCTGTTCAATTAATACCTTAATTTTAATTAGATTATTTATTCTTTTGGTGTTTAATTTTTGGCATTTTATATATTCAGGATATTAATCTTTTATCTGTTGAATAGCTGGCAAAGATTTTCTTCTATTGTGTGAGTTATCTCTTGGTTCTGGTAATTTTTTCTTTTGCTGTGAAAAAGTTTTAAAATTTGATACAATCCCATTTGTCAATGTTCTTATTTCCTGAGCATATAGAGTTCTATAAAAAAAAAAAAGGCATTACCTATGCCTATATATTTATGAGTTTCCCCTATGCTTCAATCTTGACTCATTTTGAAATAATTTTTGTACAGTGTGGAAGATAAAGGTCCAATTTCAGTCTTCTACTTATGCAGATCCAGTTTTCCCAACACCATTTGTTAAAGGGACTATCATTTTTCCAGTGTATGTTTTTGGCACATTTGTTGAAAATCAGATGACTGTAGATATGTAGGCTTATTTCTGGATCTTCTATTTGACTCCATTGGTCTATGTGTCTGTTTTTGTGACAGCACTATGTTATTTTTGTTATGGCTCTGTAGTATAACTGGAAGTCAAGTACTGTGAAACCTGCAGCATTGCTCTTTTTACTCAGGATTGCTTTGGCTATCTGGGGTCATTTGTGCTTCCATATGAATTTTAGGACTGATTTTTCTATTCCTGTGAAAAATGACTTTGGAATTTTTATGGGGATTGCATTGAATCTGTAGTTTGTTTTTATTCATAGAGCCATTTTCACAATATTAATTCTGCTTATTCATGAACATAGATATTTTCTAGTGTCTTCTTCAATTTCTTCAGGGTTTTATAGATTTCATTATAGAGGTTTTTCACCTCCTTTGTTAGGCTTATTCCTAGGTATTTAATTTTTTGAGACTGTTGTGAATAAAATTATAGTGACTCTCAAGCTGTTCATTATTGGTAGGTTTTTGTATGTTGATTTTATATCCTGCTACTTTGCCTAAGTGTTTATCAGATCTGAGAGTTTTTTGCAGGCATCTTTGGGGTCTTTAAGTATAGTATCATATCGTCTATGAATAGAGATAATTTTACTTCTTCCTTTCCGATTTGCATTCCTATTATTTGTCTTGCCTATAATAAAAGCGGAGAGAGTAAACAGTATTGACTTGTTCTTGACTTTAGAGGGAATGGATTCAGTTTTTCCCTATTTAGTACAATATTGGCTATAGTTTTATTGTATATAGCCTTTATTACGTTAAGGTGCATTCCTTCTATTCCTAGCTTCTCCAGGACTTTTATCATGAAGAGGTGCTGATTTTTGTCGAAGGCTTTTTCTGCATCTGTTGAGATGATTATGAGATTTTTGTCCTTGATTCTACTTATGCTTTGTATTACATCTATTGGTTTGCATATGTTAAACTGTCCTTGCCTCTCTGGAATAAAACTAAGTTGATCATGGTATATGATCTTTTTAATGTGTTGTTAAATTCCATTTGCAAGTATTTTATTGAGAATATTTGCATCTATGTTTATCAAGGAAATTGGTTTATAATTTTCTACTTTTTTGTCTAGTTTTGGTATCAAGATAATACTGGCTTCACAGAATGACTTGGTACATTCCTTCCTTTCTCTCTTTGTGAATAGTTTGAGGAGTATTGGCGTTAGTTTTTCTTTAAAGGTCTGATAGAATTCAGCAATGACTATATCCTGTATTGGGCTTTTCTTTGTTGGGAGATTCTTTATTACTGCTTCAATTTCTATACTTGTTATAGATTTCTTTATATGGTTTATAGCCTCTTGGTTAAATTTTGGTAGGTAGGCATAAGCATCTAGAAACTTATCATTTCTTCTAGATTTTTCAGTTTATTGGAATATAAGTTTTCAAAGTATTCCCTAATGATCCTCTGAATTTCATTGGTATTTGTGATGTCTCCTCTCTCCTCTTTAACTTTATTAATTTGGATCTTTTCCCCTTTCTTTTGGTTAGTTTGGCTAAAGGTTTATCAATCATGTTTATCTTTTCAAAGAACCACCTTTTTGTTTCATTGATTCTTTGTATTGTTCTTTTAGTCTCCAGTTAATTTATTTATACCCTGATCTCAATTATCTTTTTCTTTCTGCTACTTTGGGTTTGGCTTGTTCTTATTTTTCTAACAGTGTGAGGTGCATCATTATGTTATTTATTTTGGATCTCTCTGATTTTTATTTATTTATTTTTTTAGCAGTACTGGGGCTTGAACTCAGGGCCTTCACCTTGAGCCACTCTGCCGGGCCTTTATTTATTTATTTATTTTTTTGTGAAGGGTTTTTTCGAGATAGGGTTTCACAGAACTATGTGCCTAAATTGGCTTTGAACTGCGATCCTCCTGATCTCTGCCTCCTGAGTAGCTAGGATTGCAGGCATGAGCCACTGGTACCTCAGCTTCTCTGATTTTTTAATGAAGGCACTCAGACCAATAGGTTTTCCTCTTTTACCTTGCCTTTGCTATATCCCAAAGATTCTGCTAACTTATATTTTTGTTTCTGTTTGATTCTAAGAACTTTTTTATTGCTCCTCATTTTTTAAAGACCCACTGATCATTCAAGAGTGAATTTTTGCTGGGCAATTGTGATTCATGCCTGTAATCTCACCTATAATGTACTTGGGAGACTGACATCAGGAGGATCATGGTTCAAGGCCAGTCAGAGCAAATAGTTCACAAGAGCCCATCTTCAAAATAAACAGAGGAAAATGAATCAGAGGTGTGATTCAAGCACTAGAACTCTTGAGTTCATGTTCCAATCACAAAATAAAATAAATAAATAGAGAGTGAATTATTTAGTCTCCATGTGTTTGGATTGTTTGGATATTTTCTGTAGTTTCTCTTGTTATTGATTTCTAGTTTTATTCTGTTGTGGACTGATAAAATACAGGAAATTGTTTCAATTTTCTTATATTTGTTAAGACTTGATTTATGTTCTATAATGTGATCTATTTTGGAGAAAGTACTGTGGGCTGCTAAGAGTGTTTATTCTGTAGCTGCTGGGTGGAATATTCTGTAGATGTAGTTAAGTCCATTTGATTTATAGTGGTGTTTAGTTCTGAAATTTCCTTATTGATTTTTTTGGTCTGGATGACCTATCTATTTGTGATAGTGTGGTATTGAAGCTACCTACTTTTATTGTGCCAGGGTCTATCTGTGTTTTTATGTGCAGTAGTGTTTTCTTTTTGAATTTGACTGTGCCTGTGTTTGTGCATTTATGTTTATATTTGATATCTTCTCATAGATTGGTTTCTTTATCATAATGAAGTGACCTTCAAGTCCCTTCTGAGTGATTTCAGTTTAAAATCTTTTTTCAGATATTACTATAAATATTCCTGCTTGCTTTCAGTTTCCATCCTTTCACTCAAAGTCTATTTTTGTCTTTGTCACTTAGGTGCATCTGGTATAGTCAACAATTGGTCAGATCTTGGCTTTTAATTCAAACTGCCAATCTATATCTTTTGTTTGTGTTTGTTTTTGGCTTTTTTTTTTTTTTTGGCGATGGTACTGGGTTTGAACTCAGGACTTTGTGATGGATAGTCAGGTACTTTGCCATTTGAGCCATATCCCTCTACCCCTGTCAAGCTTTTAGCTTTGGTTATTTTTGAGATGGCATCTTGTATTTTTTTCCCAGACCAGCCTGAACTGCATTTCTCCTATTTATGCTTCCCACATCACTGAGCTTCACCAGACTTCTCATTCTAGTCTCTTGGTTCTTTGTTACAGTACCGTCTGCCAGCGTGACCCGACTCACCCGATCACAAGCCTACTCAACCTCGAGTAGCATGGGCTCTAGAGAAAGTCCCTTCAGCAGGTCTGTCACCAGCAATCAGTCAGATGGAACTCAAGAATCCTGTGAGTCCCCTGATGCCCTGGACAGACACCAGACCATGGAGGTGTCCTGCTGAGCAGATGCTCCTTCCCTGGACCATGCAAGTCCCCCCTTCTTCAGATGACCACTCCATAATAGAACATTTCATACTGTCAGCTGGCCTCCACCGTCCTTCACTCATGCATGGTCACTGACCCTCTCTCAAGTAGCCTGGATTTATCATTCTCTGCCTGCACACCCCTTTTTGTATGTATCAAGAACCACTTCCATGTCATTATGGTAACATTCCAACATCTTTAACTGAGCTGAGCTCCATCTCTTCTCTTGACAGTTCTTTCCTGTGCTCGCCCAACGATGTATCTGATAAGATTCTTTTATCCCAACTCTGTGTGTGTGCAAGCATGTGTGTCTGTTTGTGTGTGCTTAGTTCTGTGATTTTAGATGTGCTTGCTGTAGTGCTTCTTTTTTCTTTTCTTTTCTTTTTTTTTTTTTTTTGCATTCTCAATGGTTTTTTTAAGGGAAACATGCAGAACAGATGTCTAGCTGGGGCCAGCCACTAGATTGCCTTTTGGCTCCAGTTGGTAAACAGGAAGTGCAGAGTGATTTCAGAAGAGAGCAGCTCTGAGGAATATGGGAAACCATAATTACTCTCTGGACCACTGATTGACTGTGACCAGTAATGAAGAGTGGTGGCCTGTTACAGAGAGAGGTAGACAGGGTGGCAGCCACCTCCTCTGTCCATGTGGATTCATACATGCTGTTCTATAAATAAAAGGGAGGGCTATATTCTACTAGAAGTCCATGAACCATGAGGCTCTGATACAAGGACTTTTCTTTCTTCAAAGGAGAAGCCAAATTGGTACACACTCTTAGCCCAGGAAGGTGGGAAACAACATGTCTGGCTGTGCTCTGCAGAGCAAAACTGCTGCTGCTCTAACATGGGATGCCACTTAGCAGATGTCTACACTTTACATACAGGAAGTGCCTCCCAGGTCTGTGACAGAGAATGGCTCTCAAAAAAGGGAGTCCCAGGACAGAGAGAGGTATGACCTAAAAATCACATCTACTGTGAGGATATGAGTGGGGGCAGAGGAAGAGCCATTACACAATCTCATCTTGAACAGTCTAGCCTTGATTTCAGCCAACTTAGTGGAAGCTACATTAAATTGATATGGAACCTATTTCTGAGAAAGTTTGAATCCTGAGAAGTCCCTTTGTAAGAGGGAAGGGGCCAATGTGCAAGGCAGCCCCATCCAGGCAAAATGGTTTTCAGCCCCATCTGCTGTAGGTGAGAGAGTCCCAGCAGGCAGGGGGAGTGGCTGGGAGGAGGGTAAAAGGACCTGGAGGCCAGCTGCCACACAGCAAGGACCCAGCTCTTGGGAGCACGGAGATGTTGAGCTCAGAGTTTCACAGTTCTGAATCTTGGAAAGACTTTTCAGACACATTGTTTGCTTTCTGCTCAGATGAGGAATGCACTCTGTCAGAGTGACTTTTTACAAATTACTAAATAAAGCTGTATATGTCTCATTGTTACCTGATTGCTAGTGTTATTTCTCTCAAGCACTTCCTTGGGCTATGGGAGGAACTGAGTTTCTGTAGCTGGTCTGGGCTATGCATTTTCATGTCTGTGATCACTTATCACCCCAGTGACACTGCCATTTATAGGGAACAAATGAAGCCCCATAATAAAATACTTGTCCAAGGTCACAGAACCTGTAAGCTCAGACAGAAATAAATCTTCCTTTCCTGAGAATGGTGATGGTGCTGAAAGCTCCAAGCTCATAATCATGGTTTGGTCTTTCTGGTAGCCACTCATGGGCTCTCAATGGGTGGAACCTTATCAACAGGATTGCTACTTCAAGGCCAGCCTATGCTACATGGCAAGACCTTGTCTCAAAAAAAAAAAGAAAAAAGGCCGGGTGCTGGTGGCTAACACCTGTAATCCTAGTTATTTGGGAGGCTGAGATTAGGGAGGATTAAGGTTCAAGGCCAGCCTGGGCAAGTACTTTGAGAGACTTCAGTCTCCAAAATAACCATAGTAAAATGAAGTAGAGGTATGATTCAAGTGGTAGAGCCCCTGCTTTGCAAGCCCAGAGCCCTGAGTTCAAATTTCCCACAAAAAAAGAGTTGCCCCATTACAACAACAAAAGACACTCCTATCATCCAGGAAATTCCAAAGGATTAGGAGGACTGTGTGAGGAACCATGTAAAAACCAAATATTAGAACAAAATATGCCCCTAACACTCCTGTTGGTTAGAAAATTACAAGGGTTTTAGGAGGTCCAGCCAGAAGCCAGGGAGGAAAACCAAATGCATATTTCTTAAATCGTTGTGGCAGATGGAGGATTTTAAGCTTTCTAGGTCTTAGGTGCCTCTCCAGCTACAACTAGATTCTTTCTCTTTCCCTTCCTTCATTTCTCTCTCGCTGGGGATTGAACCCAAGAACTCAAGCATACTAAACACATGCTGTGCCACTTAGCTACAGTCCCAGCCCCTATGGTGGGATCTTTTAAGAGGAGAACAAAGATGGTTATGATCAATTCCTACTTCGTTCATTGGCCTCGCTTGAAGACCAGCCTTGAAAGTCTGCCACTCACATGAGAAGATGGAAATGAGGTGGTCTTAGAACCTTAGGCCCATGCTCAACCTGATTTAAAATATATATATATTTTTTGTCAATACTGGGGTTTTTGCTAGACAGGTGCTCTACCACTTGAACCACTCCACCAGACCTGTTCTGTGTTGGGTATTTTCAAGATCAGGTTTGGCAACTTATTTGCCCAGGCTGGCCTAGAACTGTGATTCTCCTGATCTCTGAGTAGCCTCCTGAGTAACTAGGATTATAAACATGAGCCACCCTCACCCGGCTTAAAAATTTTTTTTAAAACTTCCTTACAGAGGATATGTCTCCACTGTCACTCCTTCAGCTCTGCCAAGGGCCTGCAGAGTTACATATCAAACCAGCCTTTCCCAGAGCAAAGGAGGATCAGGAGACCAGTACTGCATGGAGAGCCTGAGCAGGAGCAAGTGCCAGCTGGCAAGGAACAAGAACAGCTGTGAGCCTGAGCTGGATTTGGGAGTGTCAGCACAATGGGCCATTTTGAGTTCAAGGCCAGCTGTCTCCAGGAATACCAAATACCCAAGGAGGAGGCAGCAGGTGGGCATGTTAGGTTTTAGTGCACTATAGTCAAGACAGCTCTGTCAGATTCTGTGTCCTGCACCAGGGATTCTCTAGCTTGGCCATATGTCAATCACACAGCGTGTGTGTGAGAACAGGTGCCAGCCTTTCCCCAGTGTTTCTGATTCAGAGGATGTGAGATGGGACCTGAGGATTTGCATGTCTAACTAATTTCCAGGTTATGCTGAGGCTGCAGGTCTAGGGCCCTCACTTGAAGAACCACTGTCCAGAATTGTTTGGTGCTTGGGATCGAACCTGGAGCCTTAAGCATGTTAGGCACACACTGTACCACTGAACTGTACCCTAGCCCCCAAAATTGGATATTCAAAATGAAGTTCCCAAACCAGAAACATGGACATTGCCTTGGAGCTTGCTAGAAGAGCAGTCTTGAACCCTGTGCCAGACCTGAGTCACAATCTGTAGTTGAACAAAATCCCCAAGTGATCCCCATAAAATTAAAGAGGGAAAAGGCGGAGTTTCCCAGCTTTGGCAAAGGAGTCTCTCAGAGGGCATAAGGTTTAGATTCCTATGCGTCCCTGCTGAATCCCTGGATTCAGAAGGTGTGAGAGGATCTCAGAAATCGCTAAAATTAAGTTCGGTCCTATGTTAAGGCCTCTCTCCCGTGGACACACCAAGTCACAAGGCCAGGTAGAAGCTCCTGCTCTAGGAGCAGGTTGAGGAGAAGCTGCTCCCCCAGAAACAGGAACTCTGACAAGGTGCTCCTCCATGGTGCACGATGCCGTCAGAGGAAATGGGGGTTGTGAGAACCACAGAGTCTTCACATAAGAGCTGGAGGTCAGAGGATCTGCACTTTTGCCTCTAAATACAGCTCAGAACCCTGACCCGGTTATATTAGAAAAGACTGACTGGGCTGGGGTCCCTGAGAAGCAGAGCTCCTGGCCCATCCCAGTGTCCACACTGCTGAACTAGAGGCTGAGCTACCCAGCTCAAAACCAGGAGCCTCTGAAGATCCTCCCAAGCCGAGAGTTCTGGTTATCCTAAGAACAAGGCTGTTGACTGGCATGCAGAAGGACTTCCAGACCCTACCCTTTTGGGCCAAAGCATGCAAACTAGCTGGGCTCACTCCCCAGTCCTCTGATGGTAAGAAACCAGTGAGTATACTTGCTCTGTTTTCTGCCAATTTGGGACGGGGAGGAAGAATGGTTCCCTTGGAGACTGGGAGTGGCCTTTTTTAGTGAGGAACCAGGGATCCAGGAGAGCAGTGGTCATACTGACAGAGGTGGCCTCTGAGGTCCCAGAGAACCCAGCCACCTCTCCCCTCTACCTGCCTCCTAGAGAGAGAGCTGCAGTCTTCCCCCACATAGCTGGGGACCAGTAGGTCTGAGTTAATCACCCACGCTACCCAAGGTGGGTAGAAACACCAGCACTTAGCCATAGGCCTGTACACAAAGGACAAGACAAGGCCAGGTGCAGTGTGACTAGGTACCAGCTGAACTGCTGGTGCTCTGGCAATGAGGTACAAACCCTCAGGCGGTGGCATTGCCACCTCACACACCAAAGCTGCAGGATCCCACAAGTCTCATCTGGAAATGGCTGTCAGGGCCATTTGCCAGGGATGGGCCCATTTGGTGTGGCGGAGCTCTGTGACTGTGAACACTGAGCTCCCCATGCAGGGCAGCCTCAGACAGGTGCTGGGATCCCATCGAGGATGTGGGGCTGAGAATACCGAGGACGGGGGTCTGGCCCAGAAAAGAGTCTTCTGTTCTGCAGAGCCAGATCTTCACTGCCCAGGAGTCCATAGAAGTCTTCCCATGGGAATGATAGACATTGTCCTCATCTGGGTATTGTGCGGCTCAAGGCAAGGGAGGAGCCACCATGGGTGCCATCCTATGAGCGCCACATCCCAACCCCCAGCCCTTGGCAGGTGTCTGGCCCTGAGCAGGACAGGTGTAATTATACCTTGTCTCTGATGAAAAGAATGGGACCATCTGGAAAGAAAGGGAGAATTCAGCCCCCTTGCTCCCCAACACTTTCATGTAGTGTTGGAAAAATCAGCCTTCCTCTAAAACCTGGGAACTCTTGTTCTAAGGACAAGACCTAAAACATGCACAGACCTAAAACATCTCCTTTGCTCACCCTACTAATTATCAAAATCTTTGTTCACCCTAGTAATGTGCTCACAACCTTCTGTGGGGTCTCAGTAAATGCTGAGAGAGGGGCTGGGATCCACAGGATAATGACAGATTAAACAAATGCTGGAGCTTTAGTGGTGACCAGGACCTTCCACAATCCCAGCTACTCAGGAAGCTTAGGAAAGAGGATCACTTGAGCCTAGGAGCTCGAGGCCCACCTGGGCAACATAATAAGACTCCATCTAAACAAAACAAAACAAAACAAACAGCTTAATAAATGAATGTATAATTAAAATGGTTCGAGTGAGAAAGAGGCCTCCAGGAAGAGCCTGAGAAGTAAGGTCAGGACAAGAAGAAGGAAACGGCCCTGGCAGGCTTTTCAGGGCATTATCTCTCAGACCAATTGCTGGGAGTCTTTACCCCCATTTTTCAGACCGGGAACAGTGCAGTGAGGGGGGAAGTGCACCACAGTCCCCCAGAGCCTTGCAAGTCACTCCATGTCATGTAGGCAGACTCCTACATGATTTCTCAATCTGCCCTGGGACACCAAGAACAGTGTGTCAGTGTCACCTCTGCTTACTGTGACTCCAGTTCAAGCCCCTCCTCTGTCCCTGAACTTGGCTCCTGGCATGGCTGGAGTGAACTTACCATCCTGCCATTTTCCCCTGCCCCCCAGTGGCAGAATGTGAGCCTAGGTGAGAAAAACAATTGCAAGTGGGTAGTAGGAGTTCGAGTGAAGATCAGTAAAGGCAGAAGATTCCATAGAAGCTTCCTGAGAAATGTGGGATCCAGACAGGCCAAGGGGGAGGAATGGAGGGAACCCAGACCCAGACACAGAGAATGGGCAAGGCCGTGGCAGAGGGTGATGGGCTGGGCAGGGAACAGCATTCAGTGTTTGGGAGTCGCAGCTTGGAGGAAGGGCTGGGGCTTGGTCCTGACTGGAGAGGGTCATTCCCGTGTCTGTGAACAGATCATCAGGGCCCAGCTGGGGAGGGCTGGGGGTCTGCGGCCAGGCTAGGAGCCATGGGTTCTGTTCCCATGGCAGCCTCTCTTTCAGATTTCTCCCAGTGGTGTACTTTGAGAGTCTGCTGAGGGACGATGGGAAGTCTGCCCAGCAGAGAGAAAACCCTGCCAAGCCCCACCTTGAGTCTCTCTGTCAGACACCAGGGACCTCTGGCCACACAAGCAGGTAGGCTATGGGGCCTGTGGGAGGGCAAATGAAGGGAGCCAGGCCCTTCCCAAGCTCCAGGAGGTTGCACGGGCCCTGACTTTACCACCTCTGAGGCTACTGACCAGCAAAGCCCAATTCATCAATGAATGTCTACCGAATACCAGGCCCTTTCCAGTGAGCCAGAAAGGCAGCCTCCCTGCTCCCATGGAGCTTAAGTAGCAGCAAAAAAATTAAACCAAAAGGAAAATATGAGAATATGAAGGTTGGGGTGTTTGTCAGTGGTTAAGCACCAGCTTATTATGCCCAGGTCCTTTGCTTCATTTCTAGCACCATGAATGAATGAGTGAATGAATGCCTGCATGTCAGGATGGTGGTGTACACCTGTAATCCCAGGACTCAAGAGACTGATGCATGACAGGTTGACAGGTGCCGGTGGCTCACACCTATAATCCTAGCTACTTGGGAGGCAGAGATCAGGAGAATCTTAGTTTGAGGCCAGCTAGGGTAAATAGTTTGTGAGACCCTACTCAAAAAACCCATCACAAAAAAGGGCAGGTGGAATGGCTAAAGGTGTAGGCCCTAAATTCAACCTCAATACCAAAAAAAAAAAAAAAAAAAAAAAAGGAGGCTGAGGCAGGAAATCTGGAGTTGGATGCCATCCTGGCCAATATAGATATTTCCAGGCCAACTTAGACTACATAAAGACTACTCATTTTAAAAAAATGTTATTAATCTCATCTAAAAAATTTCATTTTCACAGCAACATCTAGACTGTGACTGTTTTTTGTTGTCATTTTAAGATAGGGTCTAACCTTGTAGCCCAGGCTGGCCTCCTTCTTCCCCTGCCTCCTGATTGCTGAGATTACAGGTGTGTGCCAACAGATCTGGTGTTCGACCAAATGTTTTCTGGGTACTCTGGCTGAATCAAATAATTCAGAGGATTAACTGTCACAGACAACATCACTCCAAACCCAGCAGCACTTTTAGGAGGAAGACAAACACAACTAAATGACACTAGAGACAGAGTATGTTGTCTGAATGTGTGTGTTTTGACAGGAATTGTCCCTCAAAACTCCCTCTTCTCCACCCTAGACCCTATCTCCCTAATACCAGCCACCATAGGCCCCACCGGCCTTTACACTCTGGGCCCCTCAGAACAGATCTGGAAACCACACAAGCCTCTACCTAGTTTCCTGCGAATCTAGCCACAGACTGTCTCTAGGCTGTTGTGAGTCATGCCTAGGGTGGCTGAGGATAGTGACTTCTCCTGGCAGGTATACAGAGGCCAAAAGGGGCTTTTCTCCCCCTTCCCCCTGGTCTCCAGGAAAGAGAGGCATCTTGATGACTCTGCCCTGTCTTAGCAGGAGTGTGCAATTTGGACTCCTTTCAGGAGCTGTCAGTCCATCAGCCTTGCTGCCATCTGAAGCCTGGGGATACTCTGCCATGTGTCAGGCCACGTGACAGGACCTGGGGACACAGCAATGGGCAATACAGGCTCAGTCCCTGCCTTTGAGGACAGAGATAGGAGCTAATCCAATAATGAGTGCTTGTTGTGTTAGGTTTGGTGACAGTGTGATAAAGGGACTGAGAGAATGCAGAGGGGAGAGTCAGGGCATCTTTCTGAGGAGGTAAAGGTGAGTGAGATGCCAGACTGAGTGGGTACCATTCAGAGGGTCTCGCCCCTAGGGGTGCAAGGCCAAGGCTTCCAGGAGGGGACTGGGCTCTTTCAGGCCTCTTTGTCCCATATTCCTTAGAGAGTGAGCGCCACAAGTTTGCTTGGTTACTGAACCATCCGGCACTTCTCTCCACCATTTTTGGGCCAGCCCTTGTGTGCAAAGAGGGTGTCAAGGAGAGAACCTGGGCTTTGAGCATGTCTGAGGA
The DNA here is from genome assembly GCF_047511655.1 of Castor canadensis. Taxonomy (NCBI): domain Eukaryota; kingdom Metazoa; phylum Chordata; class Mammalia; order Rodentia; family Castoridae; genus Castor; species Castor canadensis. The sequence goes on along the minus strand of NC_133390.1, from coordinate 160,219,273 downwards.
TGTGTGGGAACGAGTTCATTACCAGAATCAACCTCACTCTGCCCATGTCCACCACAGCAGAGATCCTCAGCCCCACCCAGCCTCTGGGTTCTTGCCTGCCCTGTCTGCTTTCCCCTCCCCCACTCCTGGAGTCTCAGCTCCATCTAGAGGTGTCAGGGAGTCCTCTAGGCTCCTTCAGAAGCTCCTAAGAGACAGATGGACCTTTCTTGTTGATCTTGACTGCTTCTCAGCTTATGCATCCATGTCCTTGCAAGTCTCTCTGAGAAAGGACAAGGGAGAACGGAAAGGAGGCTGGGGACATGATGTGGCGTTCAGCAGTCATTGCAGGCTGGCTTTGCAGGTCCCTAAAGCACGGCAGGCAGAGGGAGGACTTTGTTAGAGTGGGCAGGCTGAGCCCTGGTGGGAGCAGGGTGTGAGTCCTGTGCTGAGAGAGCTGCTAGGCGCCTGATGCCCAGCCTCAAAACTGGCCACCATGTCCTCAGGACTATTCCTTTTTTTTTTTTTTTTTTTTTCATTTTTCTTTTATTATTCATATGTGCATACAAGGCTTGGTTCATTTCTCCCCCCTGCCCCCACCCCCTCCCTTACCACCCACTCCACCCCCTCCCGCTCCCCCCCCTCAATACCCAGCAGAAACTATTTTGCCCTTATCTCTAATTTTGTTGTAGAGAGAGTATAAGCCATAATAGGAAGGAACAAGGGGTTTTGCTGGTTGAGATAAGGATAGCTATACAGGGCATTGACTCACATTGATTTCCTATGCGTGGGTGTTACCTTCTAGGTTAATTCTTTTTGATCTAACCTTTTCTCGAGTACCTGGTCCCCTTTTCCTATTGGCCTCAGTTGCTTTAAGGTATCTGCTTTAGTTTCTCTGCATTAAGGGCAACAAATGCTAGCTAGTTTTTTAGGCGTCTTACCTATCCTCAGCCCTCCCTTGTGTACTCTCGCTTTTATCATGTGCTCAAAGTCCAATCCCCTTGTTGTGTTTGCCCTTGACCTAATCTCAGGACTATTCCTGGTGTGGCTGGGGCCTTAGTCTCTCTCTGGCTCTGTGACCCAGGCTAGTCCTTCCCCCATCTGACTCAGTCTCCCAGAGTCGGAGCACTTCCAGAGAGGGGCTGCTGCTGCTCAGCCCTGGCCCTCCATCCTGAGCCTATAAGACAGGGTGGTATGGAGTGGAATTTGTCACTCACTTCCTGTGACAGCCTCGCTCATCAGAGTCTTGAGACTCACTACACAGTGTAGATGCCCAGGGAAGACCACCTTGGGGCAGCAGTAAGGGCTGAGTAAGATGAGGCATGGAGACCCAGCAGGGTCTGACACACAGGTGCCATGGCAAGGTGGAAGCCTGGACCTTGACTGTGCCACACACATCACTGGGGCATCCACTCTGGGCCAGAAACAGGGCCTGGGGTGGCACCTCTTCTTGGCTGCCTTGGACAGAAGCTGCAGGAAAGCCACTTTCCACCTCTAGAGTTACAAAGCCATTCATGTCCTTGATCTCACAGCCCCTCCAGCAGGCTGGACTTGGCTCCACTAGAAGCCAGGCCAGGAATGAGGGGTGTGACAGGAAAGGAACATCACCCTCAGCCTCTGGAGCCTGCTATCCTGTCTTTCAACAGTGCATGCTCAGCGCTGGTACTTGTCCACGTCTACCCTAGTGCCACTCATCACTGTGGACCCAGGCCCACAGCAAACCTTTCCTGAGTTCCTTCCCCAGCCCAAGAGCCTATGAGCCCACTCGTCATCCACCAGTACCTCACAGAAGCTGAGAGGGCCACAAACATACCAGCTTAGAGCTAGCTGTAGGTTTGTTTTTGTTTGTTTGCTTTGTGGTACTGTGGTTTGAACCCAAGGTCTTGCAACACTAGGCAAGTGCTCCACCACTGGAGCCCCAGGGCTGTTGGGTTTGTTTCTGAGCACAGAATCTTCTCATGGAAATCCCTGTAAAGAACTGTACATAAGAGGGGATCATAGCCAGGAGCCCCATTCCTCTTGCCACATGAGCTTCAGCCCTCCTTGGGGATCCCGAGAGCTGTCTGGCTCCCCTGGGACCTACAGAGCCTGCTAGACAGACTTCAGGTTCCAGGGTAGCCTGTCTGCAGTGCATCTGTGGAAGGGCAAATCTGGGCCAGGCCCAGGCCAGACTGCTTTGGACCTCACATCTGAAGGGAAGAGTGCCCAAGAGAGTGACTATCTCTGTCCCTCCATCCAGAGAGGAGCAAGGTCACAGCCGTGGCACTGGGCAGTTTCCCATCAGGCGGGCAGGCTGAGCTGTCTCTGAGACTGGGGGAGCCACTGACCATCGTGTCTGAGTAAGTCCATGGGCACTGGGCTCCTGAAGATGCACAAATGGGAGAAGGGGTCCTTTCCCTACCAGCAGGAAATGACAGGCCTTTTTTGAAGCACTCACACATGACCCTGACCCTGACCCTATGGTGAGTTTCATATAGCTTGACACACCTACAGAGAGAGGCAAGGGGCCAAGGGCCTGGTAAAAGGGAGCCTTGGATCATGCCATCTGTCATGTGCATGGCCCTGGCCTGAATAGGTCCTAGATTGGCTGGCACAAGGAAACCCGGGAAATATGTGAACAGGAAACTGCAGGATCCAGTAGTTCCCAGGGCCTTGGCACTTCTGAAGGGTGGGGCCCTTGGCCTTCTCTCCCCAGGGATGGAGACTGGTGGATGGTGCTGTCAGAAGTCTCAGGCAGAGAGTATAACATCCCAAGTGGGAACGTGGCCAAAGTCTCCCATGGGTGAGTACATGCCCCAGGCCCACGTTCAGGGACCCTCCTGCTGTCTCTCCCAGGAGAGTTTTTGTTTTGTTTGTGTCCCATACTAAGCAAAGCTGGGGAATAAGGAAAGGAAGGCTCAGGTCCTGCTGTCCTGAGGAGCAGACAACAGCCAATTCTAGCATGGTTAGCTGTGAGATGGGTGCCCAGGGGGAGCTGGAGAAGGTCTAAAGAGGAGGTGTCATCGTCGGGCATTAGATGGTGGCCAGGATCTAGAGGTGGCAAATGCTGAAGGGGACATGTAGGAGATGGGCACAGTCTGTGTAAACATCTTGAGGTAAGAAAATGGGGTGGGGCAGTTCTTGGAGAGGTAAAGGCTTCAGAAGGTGAGTGGATTCATAGAAGTGCTAGGGGACTGGACCACTTCAAGCAACCCTCCCAGACCACCCAGGAATAAGTTCTCCAAGCAAAAAAAAAAAAAAAAAAAAAAGCTGAGGCTGTCCCCTAAAGCCCCTGAAGCCAGGGTCAGGAGAACAAAGCAGGATGGGACCTCTGAGCCTGAGGCCTACTCTTCATGGTACAGAGAGAACTTTGAGGCCCAGAAAGCAAGGAAGGACAGGTCTTATCAAGGTCAGGAAGAGGGGTGGAGGGATTCAAGTAAAGTCTTGGCCCACCCCACCCCCAGGCTAATCTCAGGCTAACCCCAGGCTGACCCCTGTCCCTCTCCCTTCCTTTTCCAGGTGGCTGTATGAGGGCCTGAGCCGGGAGAAAGCTGAGGAACTGCTGTTGTTGCCTGGCAACTCCGGAGGGGCATTTCTCGTCCGGGAGAGCCAGACCAGAAGAGGTGGGTAAACTCAGACCCCATGCCCAGAGAGGGCAGCCTCAGGAGAGACGCCTGAGGAGGACAGGATTAGCCAACACTTTGGCAACTGGGACTTACTCTGATCAGCAGTGTTCATTTCATTATTGACCTCAGGGGCCAATACTGTGGGAATTGCAAGTGATAGCCTAGGGAGGAGGTACCCAGGAGTGAGGGCAGACCTCCTGTGCCCTTAGTTCTCTAGCTCAGTCTCCCCCTGAGACTGAAAGACCCCACCCTGGCCCCTCCTGCAATTTCCAGTTAGCATTGGCACCCTCACCCTACAGGCTGACTGGAGTGGGGGAACAGGTCCCAGTGCAGTAGCTACAAACAGGAAACCACAGCCCTGGTGCTGACTGGGACAGGGGCCCTGTAGAAGACCTGGTGAGCTGGAAGAAGCCACAGGAAGTGCTTGGTGCTCAGCTGCCTCATCAGCCCAAGAGTCTAGCGACCAGCCCTAGACTCTGCTACCCCTTTCCCAAGCAAGCACAGATACAAGGGAAACTGGCTGGAGATAATGAAGAAAGCCAGTAGGGATACGTAAACATCTTTCAGGGCCATAAGGAAGGATCCACATATTGCTGGGATTAAGGTCCCCATAACCAACACCAAAAGGGGATGGGTCTGTATACAGCTGTCATCACAAAGGGAAGACTGCACCACTGTGATCTCTCCCCAGGGTCCTTTTGGGACTAGCTTGTTATGCTGCAGGTTATACCCAAGAGTAGGTCAAGAGATCAGTTTAGTTCAGCAGTCCTCGACCTGTTGGTCTCAATGTGGGGGTGCGGTAGAATCACCTGTATGACTGCTGAGCACAGAATGCTCCCCTACCTCCCCTGTCCTCTAGCAGTAGAATGGGCGGGGCCTGTGAACTTGCCCTTCCACTGCTGCCTGGGCGCCTGCCTCACTTTGAGAAGTGCTGCTTGAGACCTTGGCTGCCTGTTACAGTCACCTGGGGGAGCTTTAGATCTTCTGGATGCCTGCACCCCACCTGCAGAGTTTCTGATGGAATCGTCAGGAATGTGTCCTGGGCTCTGGAATCTGAGACAACTCCCCCAGGTGACTCTGCTGTGCAACCAGGGTGGAGACCCACTGACAGTAGTTTGTATAGTGAGTTGAGCAGAAACACTGCACACCTGGGGTCAGGCAAACGCTCATGCAAGAAACTCTTCAGATATTTATAACTAAGCGTGTCCTGGGTCACAGCGTAAAGTTTTGTTCTGTGGTTTGTGGTCAAAAAATGTTTAACACCAAAGTTCTATCGTCCCTGATGACATCACAGAATGTTGGGGCCCAGATCTGAGTGCACAAGTATCACTGGGCTGCTTGGACCTTGCAACGGTGCTAGCTCTTGGGCCCCACCACAGACCTTACTGATCAGGTGAGAGAGGCCAAAGGACAGAAATCTGCTTCCTTTACAAGCTCTCTAGGTGGATCTTCTGTTCTTTTAAATTTGAAAATACAGTTTTAATCTAGGGAACCTAGAATAAAGTAGTAAGGAGACAATGTCAGGCTGGAGTGTGGCTCAATGCTAGAGCACCTGCATAGCATGTGGGAGGCCGTGGGTTCAGTCCCCAGCACAGAGAGAGGGAGAGGCTTACATTATGCACGACATTAACCGTTGACTGACTGATAACTAGTCCACTTTCTTGGGCCTGGTAGTCTGGCAGCAGCTCTGGAAATGATATCCTGCAGGGGTGTTGAGCCTGTGTGGACCAAGGAGTAAGGCCTGGGCCCTGAGCTCCCAAGAAGCAGGCTTGGGTGGGAAGAGGGCCCCATCTTTCCAGAGTCCCTCTGGTTTACCTGGTCGTGTTCTAGGACTGGGGAGAACCATGGTCAAGCAGCTGGGTCCATGTGTACTACAGCACTCTGCCTTCCAGAGGTTCCAGGAAAGCCTTCTGTACCCAGGGCCAGCAGGGCTAGCAAATCGTGTTTGCTTCAAATGATGCAGTGATTAACAAGTCTTCAAGAATCTGTCCTGGGCAACTCTCTCTTGGGACCCCTCCCAGCTATGGGGGCTCTACTCTTTGCTATTTTTCTATCCAACACCATCTGTGGCCACAGACAGCAATAAGAATGCAAATGATGGTGAGGGCTTTTTTTTTTTTTCTCTTTGTAAGTAAATGGGGAAGTAAGTTTATTTCGTTTTGGGAATAGGCAGGCTTCCTCCAGGCTCAGAACTTCTGGAATTGCTTCTTGGTGCCAGTGACCTTGGTGACCTTGAGCGTGTTGACGCACACTGTCTTGCTCAGGGGCCAGCACTTGCCCACAGCGCTGCCGATCTGGATGTCCCCGAAGCAGGGGACAAGTGCACCAACATGTTCTTGTGGCACTTTTCAAAGCAATTGTACTTGTGGATATAGTGCAGATATCCCAGCGGGTGACAGTGGTCCTCTGCATCTTCATCTTGGTCACCACATTAGACAGGATCCACCCTCAGAGGGAGATGGTACCAGTGAAGGGGCATTTCTTGTCAACGTAGGTGCCTTTGACAGCCTCTTTGGGCATCTCAAAGCCCAGACTGATGTTCTTGTCTTATCTAGCAATAAAACTGGCATCCCCTTGCCAGTTTTTCCCAGAAAGACCCTCTTCTTGTTTTGAAAGATGGTCAGCTGTTTTTGGTAGGCTTGCTCCGTCTGAATGTCTACCATCTTTCAGCTGCCTGAAAAAAGGCTTTGCTTTTGGTGGTACTGGAGTCTGAACTCAGGGCTTCACATTTGAGCCACGCTATCAGCCCTTTTTTTGTAATGCGGTTTTCAATGCCATCCTCCTGATCTCAGCCTCCCAAGTAGTTAGGATTACAGGTGTGAGCCACCAGTGCCCGGCTTGATGAGCATTTCTTAAAACTGCTTAGAGTTATGTCTGTTTGAGGGTTTATCAGAGAATGAATTCATTTATTAGAAGAGCACCAGGCACCCCTCTAAGTCCCAGGGACTCGGTAGGAAAGGTGAGCTCCCTGCCGCAGTTCCGTTGTCAAGGTGGGCAGTAAATAAAGGGTCCACAGTGGCAGGAGCCAGGAGGAGACCACAGAGCAGGATGGGGCGGGGAGGACTGTGAGTGAACATGCATGGGAAGCAGCATCTCAGGCCTGGCCAGGGTGCCGGGGGCAGATCTAAGGGGGGCCCTGCAGAGCCCTTCAATGGTGAGCACTTTGGATTGCTTTTAAATGTAACAGTGAGGGTTCTAAAGAGGGGTGACATGGTCTCACCCCTCCACTGTTGCAGAGAGGATTGCAGGTGGGAAGGTGGAAGCATGAAGTCACGTGGGAAGTTGTCACTGGCTCCATGTGGGTGAGACGTGGTCAGACTCTGGATGCACTCTGATGTAGCCAAGAGGGCTTTCTGGCAGGTTGGATGTGAGGTATATGCATTATACCTCACATCTGTCACTGTGACGAAATATCTGAGAGAAATCAACTTAAAGGGGATGATTTCAGTCCATGGTCCCTTGGCACAGCTGCTTTTAGGCCTGTGACACAGTGGCATAGCATGGTGAAAGTACATGGTGGAGTGGAGGAAAGCAGCTCACCTCATGGCAGGCAGAAAGCAGTGTGGGGGGGTGACTTTTATAACAAAGACCCTCTCCCAAAGCCTATTAAGCTCTGAATCCATAAATGGATTAATCCATTGCTCAGCTCAGAGCCTTCATGATCCAGTTACCTCCCAAAGTCCTCACCTCTGAACACTGCTGCATTGGGGACCAAGCCTTAATTACATGAGCTTTGGGAGGACAAAGAGAGGAAGCAATCAGGGAGGACTTCAGGGTTTGGGGCTTAGTGATGGATGGATGGATGGATGGATGGCAGGTGGCACTGTCTACAGAGATGGGCAGATGGCAGGAGGTAGATCAGTGCCATCCCTAGGACTCATGATTGGGTTTGGGGGTAGGTGAGAGACAAACAAGAGCAAAGTGGGTCACTGATGTCTGGCAAGCCCAGCACTGAGGTTTCTCCCAGGCAGGGAAGATTGTTCTAGAAGGAGTTGTCCTTAGAAGGAAGGTGTGCGATTTGCCGATGGAAGAATACTACCATGAAACAAATGGCACGAGCGAAGGACCAGAGGCCTGGTAATGGCTACATGCCAGCCTTGCCAACGCTCCACCTGCTCACCACCTAAATCCTCATAGCGATCAGGACAATTGTCACCTACCTTACAGATGAGGAAATGGACACATGAGGTCAGATGGTGTGCCCAGCAACACTGCTAGTGAGCATAGACAGCAGGGCACAGTAGAAAGTGGCTCTGTGTGGGACTGGGACCCAGGCAGTCTGAGTTGTAAAGCAGATGTCCTGCAACTGGGAGAGGTCAGTAGCTCTTTGGGACTGGCTAGAGCATGCAGCAGGAACTTCAGTACACCAGGCAGCTGGGTCAGATCAGGGTCAGTTGCAGGAGGCCTTGGCAGGTAAGCTGTCCTTACAGTGGGGTTGGCAGAGCTGGCCTCTTCTGAGCCCCTGGCTAGATCCTTAGTGTAGCTCCCTTTCTGCCTCTAATAACTGCAGTGACAGTGGCCAGAGCCAGGTGGCTGAAGAACCACGGAAAAGATATGTGGTCTTGATCACTAGTTAGCTGGTTGGTTAGCCTCCAGAGCCTATTTTCAGATATTCAGCCTTTTCTCAACCACAGAACATTTTCACGGTCACAAACCACCTCAAGAAAAGACTTTTTTTTTTTTGGTGGGACTGAAGTTTGAACTCAGAGTTTCATGCTTGCAAAACAGGCACTCTACCTCTTGAACCACTCTGCCAGCCCAAGAAGGGAGTCTTCTTAAAGGTACAGAGTTCAAGGGGCTCTCAGAATCAGACAAAGAGAACAAGTGAAAAAACAGACTTCATACTCAAAATATATTGACTTTGGGTCACCTTGTTAAATTCTCTCTTCAGTTCTAGTGATGTTTGTGAAGATTCATCTTCTCTGCAAATACAGATTTACATTTGTTTTCTAATCATCCATACCTTTCACTCTCCTGCTGAACTTTCTAGGACCTCTAGCACAACACGGAGTAGAGGTGTTATTGCTTTGTTCCCCCCCCAAAAAAGGAAAAAATTCAATCTTTCCCTTTAGGCATGGCGTAGGTTTTTCACAGATGCTCTGTATCAGGTTGAAAGGAGGTACCCTTCTATTGTAGGCAGAAAAATGGCCACACCAAAACGTCCAAGTCCTAACCCCTCAGAACCTGTGACTATGTTCCCTTATATTACAAAAGAGAGTACACATAAGATTAAGCATTTGTAGCACTAGACATGGTGGTACCCACCTGTAATCCTAGCACAGGCTGAGGCGGAAGGATCAAAAGTTTGAGGCTAGCCTGGGCTACATAGCAAGACCCTGTCTCAAAAAAATATTTTTTTAATGACTCAACCCAGGACTTTGCATGTGCTAGGCAAGCACTCTACCACTGAGCCATACCCCCAGCCCCAAGTGAAGGATTTTGAGGTGGGGACATTACCTTGAGTTATCCAGATCTACCCAATATTATAATCACAGGGACCCTTGCTTGAGAGGAGAGTGTGGAAGAGGTGGTTACTTTGTGTCGGTTTCGGTCATCTGTGTCTGCTGAGGAATTTGACCACTTCATCCACCTGTGGGATTTACAGGTGTAGAGTTGCTCATATTTCACCCATATTGCCCTTTTAATGTATGTGGGTTCTGCAGTGATATCCCTCTTCACTCATTTTCTTTTTTTTTTTAGACAGGGTCTTGCTATGCAGCTCAGGCTGACCTCAAATTTGAGATCCTCCTGCCTCAGCCTCCTGAGCACTAAGATTACAGGTGTGCACCACCATATCCAACCCTCTTCATTCTTGATAGAGTAATATGTGTTCTTCTTTTTCCCTTGATCAGTCTTTTTGGAGGATTATCAATTTTATTAATCGCAGATTTATAGTTTTCATTCAGCCCATTATCGATTGGCTCCACTGCTTTGGGGGCCAGTTATAGTGAAAGTGGCTGGGGGAGCAGAAGAGAGGAAGAAGTGGTTCAGAGCATGCCCCAGTGACTGAAAGAGCTCCCGCTAAGCCTCTCCTCCTAAAGGTTCTATTACATCCCAATAATGACAAACTGGGAACCAAATCTTTAAAACATGTGAGGTCATAGACAGTGGGGTATCACACAACCAAAGAATTCATTGGAAGTTTAAGCAAGGAAATGTTTGTGCTGCTTTGATGGAAACCAATATGGTTTTTAAACATGAGCAGGACCATCTCCAGTAATAATTAATAACACCGCCATACCTGCTTTTCTCCAGTGCTGAGGCTCTTCTCAAAGTATCAACATTTGGTTTCATTAGTTCCTTTCTATTTCTTGTATCATTTATTTCATTTCCTTCCTTCTACATAAATTTCTTCTCTTTCTAGCTTAAAGTGGAAACTTAAATAGTTTTTTCTTCTGATGTAAGCATCTAAAGCTACATGTGCGCCTTTAAGCACTGATCTAAAAGTGTGGTAGATTTTGGTTTGTTTCCGTGGTGCTGGGAACCAAACCCAGGGCCTGTCACACTAGGCAAGTGCTCTACCAGTGGCTACATCTCCAGCCACATGCTTATTATTTTAGTTAGAAATAGTTTCCAGGGCTGAAGGTGTGACTAAAGCAGTAAAGCACCTTCCTATCAAGCATGATGTCCTAAGTTCAAACCCCACTACTGCAAAAAAAAAAAAAAAAAAAAACCCACAAGAAATATACTCTAATTTTGCTAGTAGTTTCTTTTTGATATCTGTGCTATTTCCAAGTCTGTCTGTCTGTCTGTCTCTCTCCCTCTTTCAGTGCTTGGAGCTGAACCCAGGGCTTCATTCAGGCTAAGCATGTACTCCCCCAGCAGTCCAAGTACATATATATATTTTTTGTCATACTGTGGATTAAACTCAGGGTCTGGTGCTCTACCACTTGAGCCACACTCTCAGCCTTTTTTGTTTTTGTTTTTTGCTTTAGTTTGTTTTTCAAATAAGGTCTTGTGTTTTTGCCCAGGCTAAACAACCTGGGACTACAAATTCTCCTACCTATGCGTCCTGAATAGCTTGACCACAGAGGAGCATCACCACATCCAGCTTATTTGTTGAGTCTAACTTTTTGCCCTCTTGAACTAAGACCCTTCCATCTCTGCCTCCCACACAGCTGGGATTACAGATTGTAACACCATGCCTGGACCACCAAGTATCTTTTAAAAATTATTTTTGAGTTAGCATGCATTAATAATACAAAGGGATTCATTGTGATAATCCCATACATGTGTACAGCATACTTTGAACATGCTTACCCCCAAGTATATATATATATTTTTATTCATATGTGCATACAATGTTTGGGTCATTTCTCCCCCCTCCCCCCACCCCCAAGTATATTTTTGATATTAATTTTCAAATTTATTTCTGTTGAGGACAGAGAATATACTTTCAATGATTTCAGTCCTTTTATATTTTTGTTTTTAAAACTATAAAAAAAAGACTACAGTTTATCTTGAACATTTCATGTTTGCTTAGAAGAGAATGTATTGTTGGGTGCAGGGTGCTATGTCAATGAAGTCAAATTCGTCGCTTCCATTGTTCAAGTCTTCTAAATCCTGATTGGTTTTCTGGTCTATCAATTCCTGTGAGAGGAGTGTTGAAATTCCCCATTAGAATTAGGGATGTCTAATTTCTCTGGCCAGTTCTTCAGTTTCACTTCATTTATTTTGAGTGTCTGTAATGAGTATATGTGGATTTAACATTTTCCTGTCTTTTTGATGTGTCCCTCTTTATCTCTGGTAATATTCTTGATCATGAAATATATTTTGTCAGATATTAATATAGCTATTCTAATTGTGATTGTTTGCATGGAATATCTTTTTGTTTTAGGCTGTTTTAATATTTCAAGTGTGTATATCACATCATTAGGTTTTGCTTTATAAAACCAGTTTGAAATTTTTGGTGTTTTGGACACTCTGGGAAAGGAACCCAGAGCATGGCACGTGCTAGGTGAGCACTCTACCACTGAGCTTCTCCCCATGCCTCCAATTCCTGCCTTTTAGTTGAAGTGTTTAGACCTCTGCCCTAAAGCCAATACTTCCTGAAGCCAAGCAGTGCCTTTGGTTTGGGAAACTTTCTTGCCTTTGTTGGTATTCCATGGGGAGATTAAGTAACAGGGTCACTGCCTCTTCCTTAGGCCTTCTGTGCTGCAGTTTTCTCATCTGTAGAGGGGATAACTGTTACCATCTCACAGAGCATGGACACTGGAATGGAAAAGCTAGATAGCCAAGGGCGTGAGATGGCAGTGATGGTGGGTTTCCATTACTCCACTCAGCACCTTCTTCCCATTTGCTTAAGAAACTAATGATTGTGGACATAGCTCAGTGATGGAGCATGTGCCGAGCCCTGGTTCAATCCCTGGCACATTTTTCTTTTTAAAAAAAGGGCAAGCATGAGGCCGAGTTCAAACTCCAATACTGTCGGTGGGGAGGGGGGTGACAAAAAAAGCTAGTATTAAGCTAACATCCATGTACTCTGGCCAGCTTGACACTGTTCCATAGCCATTCCTCCGAAGCCCCTTGCACACTTGACTGTTCCTCTCTCTCCATTGCTTTTCTCCACAGCTTTGCTGTACAACACCCCTGTGCAGCACACTGCAGTCTTGGCGGGCTCTGAAATTTAATCATGCTGAACACATGCTGTGTAACTTGCTTCTGCCTGTTACTTTAATTTATGCTTATGTGTAGAGCGGTTATCGTTTGCTGCTACAGTGTTCCATTCTATAATCTACCTGCTGCTGGGGATAGAACCCAGGGCCTCATGCATGCTAGGTGTGCACTCCACCATTGTGCTCCACCCCAGCTCCTTATTCTACCACTGAGCACCCATGGGCCATTTGCAAACAATGGTGCTGTGAATATTCTTACTCACTTATGTCAAGGCATGCTGGGTTTTAAGGTATGTACCATCCCTCACTGGGTTATATGAGCTAAACTTTCCCAAAGTACCTGGTACAGTTTCTCCTCCCACCAGCAGGGTAGGAGCTCCTGTTTGTCTATCTCTGTTGACATCTACTTGGCACATTTTCATTCTAACGCTTCTGCCACCTTCTTTATACTAAGAGCCAACATTTAAAGCTCGTTTGCCCTGTGCCTACCTGACCTGAGGCTGCGTGATGATCTCTCGCCCTAACAAGACCTTATCTATTCAGAGTCTGCCGTTTATGACCACAAAAGCATCTTTGTCTCCCTGAAGCCTGGGCTGTGGCCATTGCTTATTTCTTCCTTCCTCCAACCAGGGTGGGGCTGAGTCCCAGCAGAGCCTCAGAACCACCTTTGGACTGCTCTCTCCTCAGGCTGTTACTCACTGTCAGTCCGACTCAGCCGCCCCACATCATGGGATCGGATCAGACACTACAGGATCCACCGCCTTGACAATGGCTGGCTGTACATCTCACCGTGCCTCACCTTCCCCTCACTCCAGGCCCTGGTGGACCATTACTCAGGTATGACCTCTTTGTGCCTGCATAATAGACTGGACGAGGGATCAGGAGTGTAAACAGTTGTGCTTAGACACTTGACCTGGAGAATATCCAGACAGAAAAGGAGCCTCTCCTCTATCCTTCTTCCTGCAGTCCTTGTGTCCTGTCCTTGTCCCATGCTGACAGAAGCTATAGACCACCTGTGAACTCAGCCAGCACTTCACCCAGCACCATAGTTCTGAAGCAAAGCCCCCAGCAGCTGGCAGAGTTCTCTGCACAGGGATTTGGCTGAGCTGGCACCTGTCCCGTAGTCAAGGCACGAGGTCAGGGACAGAAGGGAAATGTGACCAGGGGTTTCTGCAGGGCTGTTCCATGCAGTAGACTCTTGACAGGGCTCCAGGTAGAGACTGAATGTTCCAGTTTCCTCTTCTCCCCAGAATACTTTCCTAGTCAGAAACCAGAACTCAAAGAAGTCTATCACCTTCCCCAAAGTCATACCATGAGCTAAGTCTCCCCAAATGACCTTTACTGCCTCTCAGCCTATGTGAGACCTACAGCTTGGGACTCATGTCCTACTACCCTTTGATGACCATACATCTACCTGCCAAGTGTTGAAAGCTGCCAGGGTGGAGAGGCTGGGAAGAAGCAGGGCAGGTGTCAGCAATGATAAGGTTCTGTGTATCTTCCTCAGAGTTGGCAGATGGTATCTGTTGCCTCCTCAAGGAGCCTTGTGCCCTACAGAGGGCTGGCCCACTCCCTGGCAAGGATATACCCCCACCTGTGACTGTGCAGATGACAGCGCTCAATTGGAATCAACTGGACAGGTGAGGGGACTGAAAGGAGTTGAAGGACCTGCCTGAAAACCTGTGACCCAGAATGGGCCTGTCGTGCTCAGGGACACCTGGGAACCAAAAGCTCTGACAGTCCCTGGAGCTCGGCCCAGGCTCTGTGGCAATGTTGAGTGCAGGGGATTTGTCAGGCACGGACTCCAACGCAGCCAGGGTGAGAGGAAGGTTGAGGTGTGGGGCACAGAATCCTGAGTAGAGAGGTCAAGATGGGGTTTAATCTGACAGGGAATGGGGAGCCTGAGTTTATCAGCAGGAGTGCAGTGCACAAGGAGCACAGGGAGGAGGGGCTCCCTCACCAAGCATCTCCTGTCCACAGCTCCGTGTTTCTGGAAGAACCTGCCACAGGAGAGGCATCTCTTCTCAGCGAGGGGCTCCGGGAGTCCCTCAGCTCCTACATCAGTCTGACTGAGGACGTCTCCTTAAACGATGCCAAGGCCAAAGGCAGAGGACGAAAGGGGAACCAAGGCTGTGACACCTTGAACCCCAACTCAGCTCCACCTGACTGAGCACCCAGAGGCAAAGCTGTACTCCCAGGGAGGGAGGGCCGAGATACAGATGCGTTCAGGGTTCTACTTGGAACCTCTACAAATTCCTTTTTTGGCGCTAAGAAGTCACTTACCTCCTCCCTGCCTACAACCTCTAGTCCAAGTGAGGGCAACTAAAAGTAAGATCAGGGATCCCAAGTGAATAAACTATATCTGGGGTCTGACCCTGTTCATTCCTGAGTTAGACTTCCAGCACTAGCTTCAGGCTCGGCCTGCTGAGCTCAGCATGCATCCCAGCTGCTCATCACCCTACTACAGGGTAGAAACCACTACTAGCATCAAGGAGGAAAAAAATCATCGTCAGAAAATTCATAAGTATCACTCAGAACACCAGTGCAATTCAGAGGGTGAAGACAGAGTGGCTGACGGCGTACCACAGCACTTGAACCCCAGAGCAAGGAGGGCCGCTGGCAGTCTAGGTCCTCAAATGTCCCCAAGTCCCTTCTCTTGACAGCCTTGGCTCCCAGATCTGCCTCATTTGGTGGCTTACCATTCATTTAGACCTGACCAAGCTCTCCCAACCACCCTGTTTTTGCCACCTTGTGGCCAAATACAAAATGACGCCCTTTGAGCCTAATACACTGTAGGCTAGTCACTTGTCTCCATGCTGGACAGGGGTATTGGAAAGGTAGTAAGCCCTTCCCCCACAATGCTAAGGCCAAGGCCAAAGTCTATACCAACTCGAGCCCCATTTCCCTGCTGCCCATAAGAAGAAAGGCCTGGCTAAAGCCACTAAGGAAACAGGGAGTAGAAAGAGAAAGGGTGGGGGTAGAAGGCACCCCCCCTGGCACTTCTACTGGGTTCTGAGGCAACAGGGGATGGAAATTCGGCTTTGCCAGGTATCATCAACAGGTTCTCAGTTAAAGACTTGTTTATTCAAGTATCTGAAAACATTCTACAATGAAAACTGTTATTAGATGCTGCTTGTACTGTGCTATGGACCACGCACACACTGCCATACTGCTTTCAGAAAACTTGAAATACCACCAATAGTTTAAAAGCTGTACACCTGATGGAGAACTGAGGAAGAAAATTTGTTTCATCCGGATCCAGAGGTGCATCAAATTAATTAGAGTGCCACTCAGCAAACGGCTGTTACATGATGGTCTCCGTGAAGAAATGGTTGGTGATGGACAAATCCAGAAATGTTTCCCCCAAAGGCAGATGGTTCTTTAAAAAGTTTCGGGTCACAACCCTTGCAGAAAACACTGACGCCCAACACATTGATTCTTGGTCCAAGAAACACAGGTCTTCCAGGTTCCATGTGGCAGGGATGCCTCAACAATCATGTTTCTGTGCTCTAAGAAGGTCCTTTAGACTGGACAGGAAGCAGGTGGGAGCCGTACACCATTAGTCATAGTGGATGGCAGTGTAGAAGATGATCCAAATGACCTAGAGGGAGATAAGCAACGTTCATAGGTCACCTGGATCAACAAAGGCCTTCCACTGCACAAACATGACATAATACATACACAGAGTACTCCCCAGGGGCTATCCAGTGCATAGTCTGCTGGGAGGCCTACTTTGTCTCAATGAAATCAAGCTGTCTCTAACAGAGGCCAGGATTGCCACCTCATGCTTGCCAAGTGACCCCTGCCCACACCCTCCCCTTAGCAAACAGCAGCCCAAACCCCAGGGAGGGGAGGTATAGACATAGAATCAATAGAAATGAAGCTGTATTGCTGTTAGGAGTTAGGTTGTGAAAAGAAAGCACCAGCATGCCTAGCCAGCTCCCTTCCAAGCAGAGGTTCTCAAACCTCCTGCAATCTCCTAGGATTGTGTTTTTTTTTTTTTTTTTTAAAAAAAACAAAAAACAAAAAACAAAGATGCCCTTGTGCCACATTGCTGAGATTTGATTGGCTTGGGCTAGGGTCTGGACACATAGGTGTATGTGTATAATTTTTAATAACTAACTTTGAGGCTGGGTACTATGTCTCACACCTGTAATCCTAGCTATTTAGGAGGTGGAAATCAGGAGGATAGCAGTTAGAAAGCAGCCTCGGAAAATAGTTTGTGAGACCCAATCTCAAAAAATCACAAAAAAGGGCTGGTGGAGATGCATAAGATCACCTCCTTAGCAAGTGTGAGGCCTGAGTTCAAACTCCAGTTCCACCAAAACAAAACAAACAAAACCCCCAAATTTTGAAATGTAATTTCACATTGTTAAAGTTTACATTTTTTTAAAGTATACAATTTAGGGCTTTTAATATGTTCACAAAAATTGTGCAAACATCGCCACTAACTGGTCTCAAAATATCACTTCAAAAAGCCTATTTTGGATTATTTCATGTAAATAGATTTATGTGGTCTTTTGTGTCTGGATTATTCTACTTAGCATAATGTTTTCAAGATTCATCCATGTTGCATTATGCATCAGAACTTGTATCTTTTTTTTTTGGTGGTAGTATTGGGGTTTGAACTCAGGGCCTCACGCCTGCTAGGCAGGCTCTCTACCACTTAAGCTACTCCATAACCCTTTTTTGTGTGAAGTATTTTTGAGATAAGATCTGACAAAGTATTTACTCTGGCTGGCTTTGAATGGCAATCCTCCTGGCCTATGCCTCTGGAATAGTTAGGATGGCAGGTGTGAGCCACCAGCACATCTTCTTATGGCTAAATAACAATGTACTGTGTGGGTATGCTTCACACTTTATCCACACACCAGGTGACGGCCATTTGGATGGTCTGTACATTTTAGCCACTATGAATAATGTTCCCTACTTTCTAATAGCCACGTTGAGAATCAGACGTAGAAGACATCTGATTTGCCTATCACCCCTGGATTTGCATATCGCAGGGAGACTGTATAGTATCTCAGGGCACATCTTTTGGGCACCTGGATTCAACCACAGGAGCCTCTTGAAAAATGGCACTCCAACCACATCGTGTAAGTCAATTAGTGGGCTCCCAGAGAGATGAGATGACATAAAATGAACAGAACCTGCTATAAAACTCCCAGCTACACATACCATGAACAAGGCAAAAGATGTCATAAACCCTTCTTTGGTGAGCTCCCATGTGCCGCCATATTCCTCCTCATCGATCTGTAGGTAGTTGCTGAAGTAGAGGTACAGGACTCCTGCATTGATCAGGCAGAATCTGGAGTGAGGGAGGACAAGCACCAAACACAAACCGTAAGCTTCAGGGACTCAAGCTACCACCAACACTGTTCAGTTGTTAGAGCACTCACTGTGTATGAGGTCTCCCCCACCAGGCAGTGTATATGACCTGGAGAGAAAGCAGCTCCAGGCTCAGGAAGACAGGCTCAGTGTGACTTTTACTTGTTTGTTACAAGACCCTGTGCAAGTCTCAATATAGGTCTCACTTCATCTGTAAAACGGGGAAGCTAAAGAGTATTATGGTGGGAGAGGCAAATGAGATGATACGATACACAAAAATGTCGAGGCCCTTGACAGAGCTACCCACCCAAATTTAACAAGGGAACAACTATTTTCAGTCAACCAGCAAAAGCAAAATTAAAAAAAACTGTAAAGTAGGGGCTGGGGAGTAGCTCAGCAGCAGAGTGCTTACCTAGCATGCACAAGGCTCTGGGTTCCATCCCCAACACCACACCCATACAAAAAAAAATACAGTTCTCCAAGTCATCTTGAAGTAAGAGAGAATGGCTGCTGAGCCATCCCAAATAGGACCTATACTGGCCACAGAGCTCCACATACGCCAGCTGAGGGATGGTTATGACACAAACATTCTCTACCTCCTCATGGCCTGGATGAGGGAGCAACAGCCGATGCCCCTGTACAACTGCCCAGGGGAGACCACTTCTGAACGTCTACCACCTGCTACTGTGCTCAATGCACAGGTGAACATGACATCCATGCCCTTGGGGACAGCACCAAGAGTGGAGTTTGAAACCAGTGGTTTGTAAGCCCCCCAGGAAAAGTCTCAGACCCCCACAATGTGTTTATTTAGCTGCTGCAGGAATTAGAATGCAGTGAGCAGAAACATATCATCCTGCTCTCACCTTTCCTTTTTATAAAGTTATCAAGACTTTCTTGTGATTTTTCCAGTTACTGCATCTCATCTAGTAAGGAACCATGTGTCTTACACCACATTCCTTCTAAAGGCAGAGTTGGGAAAGTGCAGATTGGATAGCTTGATGGTAGAGCACATGGTTCCTTCCAATGGCTGAAGTGTGGGCTGGTGGCAGGCAGTGCAGGGTGCCTGTTGGGAGTGTATGCCAGCATCTGAGAGGTAGGCAATGGGTAGGTATGCAGGTATCGGGAGTCTAGTCTGTGAGTGGTGAGAGTATGGGCTTTCTCATGAGTGAAAGGAGCAGGGGTGGGGAAGACTGGTTTACACCTGCACTCATGTTTTAGCACATGACAACAAATATAGCTTGAAAAGAGGGATGGGCAAGTGGCTAAGTGAGGAGGTGAGAAGCACCAAAGGCTTTCAGCTAAGGACCTGAGAGTTCAATGGGTCCAGTAACCAGCAGGGAGTCAGGAAGCACAGAAGGTTTTTCTTGGCTTTCACACATTGTGGCCACATCCTATCTCCTGCCAGCCACACCCGGCTGCCTCTCTTGACAGGAGTTTCATTCTGGACAGGCTGACTGAGTGGCTCTAGATGGAGATGAGTGATGTGATGGGAGCTGAAAATGACCCTCTTAAAGCCTAGATAAGGAGCTGAGCAGAAAGACTATGGAATCAAAGAGCAGGATGACAGAGAGAAAAGGGCCAACATGGGCTGTGCCCTCCAGAAGTTACATAGCAAGCAGAAAGAAGTCACAGAAATGAAGGCATTTAATCCAATGTTAGGTGGTCTAGGGGGCAGGGTCAGGAAAAGCTCACACTGAGCTTCAAGGATGGGCATAATCTATTTTATAAAAGTGAGGGAGACAACTGGGCGATGGTGATTCACACCTATAACCCTAGCTACTTGGAAGGCTGAGACTGGGAGATTCGTGGTTTGAGGCCAGCCTGGGCAAAAAGTTTAAGAGATTCCATCTCAACCAGCAGCTGGGCAAAGTGGCACATGCCTGTCATCCCAAGCTACATGGGAGGCTGAGATCAGGATCTCAGTTCCAGACCAGCCTGGGAAAAAAGGTTTTGAGTTGGACAAAAAGTGAGACCCTATCTCCAAAATAACTAGAGCAAAAAGGATTGGAGGCATGCCTCAAATGGTAAAGTACCTGCCAAGCAAGTATGAAGCCCTGAGTTCAAACCACACCCCCCCCACCGCCACGCACAGAGAAAAAAAAAAGGGAGACAGTCCCACAGCAAATGTGTAGACAAAGAAAGTAGTGTGCTGTACTGAGGCATGGTGGTACATGCCCGTATATAGCACTTGGGAGGTACAGGCAGAATGGAGAGTTTGAAACCAGCACAGGCTACAAAAGCAAGACTCTGTCTCAAAAAAAAATAAATAAATAAAATAAATAAAAAATCAACGACAGTGCTTGTCTACCATATGCAAGGGCCTGGGTTTGATCCCCAGAACACTCCCTACCTCAAAAAAAAAAAAAAAAAAAAAAAAAGAAAGAAAGGAAAATCATACCCTAAAACTGTGGTCAGAATTTTTACTTTTGAGAGACTAGGGTTTGAACTCAGGGCTTCACATTGGCAAAGCAGGTGCTCTACACTTGAGCCATGCCTCCAGTCCATTTTGCTGTGGGTGTTTTGGAAATGGGGTCTTGGGAACTATTTGCCCAAGTTGATCTTGTACCTTGATCCTCCCAATCTCAGCCTCCAAAGTAGCTAGGATTACAGGTGTGAGCCACTGGTACCCAGCTGCAGTCAGAAATTTAACAGATAATGAATCCTTAACAAATAACCCGCTTTCAGAGTTAGAAGGCAGCATGCCAACTATAACGTAAGACTTTGTTTCAAGAGTCAATGAGAACAAAAAAGCAAAAAAAAAAAAGGTCAATGACATTCATTCAAAAAATTTTTTTAGTCTTGCACAGTGGCTTGTGCCTGTAATCTCAGCTACTTGGGAGGCTAAAATGGGGATTGTGAGTCTGAAGCCAGCCCAGGAACCACAGCAAGACACTGTCTCAGAACAAAAAAACACCAGTTAAAACTAAGTACCTGCTAATTGTGTGCTCATCTCTGAGAGAACCCAGAGGCAGGAGGGGACAGACACCAGCTAATGCAAACCCTCAGCAGACAGAGCAGAACTGTCAATTCTCAGGCAAACTATAAATAAGGAGGCTTGAGGAAGTGTCTTTACCTTAGCCAACCCTAACTGGTAGCCACAACAAAATGAAACAAAGAGAAGCCAGGTGGGAGGTCAGTCTGGACAGAGGACAACTACCAAGAAGTAGAGAAAGTCACCAGAAAAAGAGTACCTGGGCAGTTCTGCCTGAAGATCAGACAGCTGAGTCAAACAGATGGAGACAAGTTATGTGCAAAGCCATCAATGTCCTTGGTCCTTTCCAAGAGCAAGGAAAAAGGTGCCAACCAAAAGGAGGGAAGGGATTTGTTTGGAGTAGGAGAAACTGGCTCTGGCAGACAGTGTGGGACCAAATCCCAGAAAACAGGCAGGCAGTCCTGGAAAAGTGCACCACACATCACAGGAGAGCCACTCCACAGTGCGTATACTCCCACGTATCCTGTTCCCTACTCACTCAGTCATATTCCACCACTCCTTATAAAGCTAACCATGTAAGGACAGCAGTGAACCACTTATGGAATGCCTGTGATGTACTATACACTACAGTTAGTAATTTACTTGTCATCTCATCTAATTCACTTAGCAGTCACTCTACTGATGAGGAAACTGTTTCAAGAGGTAAGCCCAGCATCATGTACCTTGAAAGTGGCATAGGTAGAACCTGAATCCAGAACTTTCTCGTTTATAAAAAAAAAAAAAAAAAAAAAGCAAAAAAGCTTTGTTTGGACACTAGGAAAAATACCGAATTAACAGTGATACTCACTAGATTTTTCCCCAGTGTGGGTGACTTCAGAGAAATCCATTAAGAATCTTGCAAGTGTGGATAGCTGCAGAGGCCTTTCAACTAGCATGGTTCCTCTCCTAGACTAGTGGCCTTGGGAAGACGAAAAATACCCTCGTGCCTTTAAGTCAGCCTCCTCTTCCTCTAGCTTTCTTTCCACCTTTTCTCTCACAGACAGCCCAAATGGGGCAACCAACACTAAAAATGTATCTATAGCATTTCCCACCTTGAGACTCCTAAGAACCTCAGGTCCTGACTATCATCACCTTAACCACTCTTCAAGTGCCTAGTCTGTCAAGATCGGGGAGAGCATAAATGCCCACTGCTTCCTTGCACAAATATCTTACTCAGTATCATAAACTAAGAGTCCTTTTTGCTTAGGAAAAGTTCCCCCTTTTCCATAATTTTGCTTTCCGTTGTTTCAGTTACCCATGGTCAACCACAGATAAATGGGAAATACCAGAAATAATTTATTAGTTTAAAACAGCATGTTGATCCCGGTTGCGTGTAATATCTCCTGCTGTCCCAATCCACCTACCCAGGATGGGTCTCATCCCTTTGTTGCCACACACTACGTGTCCATTAGCCACTTAGTAGTTGTCTCGCTTATCAAAGTGACTGACACTATTACAGTGCTTGTGTTCAAGTAACCCTATTTATCTAGTAATGGCCTCAAAATGCAAAAATAGTGATGCTGGCAATTTAGATATGCCCAAAGGGAGAGTATAAAACAGTAAGATATTTTGAGACACAGAGACCACATTCAGGTAACTTTTATTACAGTATATTGCTAAACTTACTTTAGTATTATTGTTTTTAATCTCATATGCCTAATTTATAAGTTAAACTATCATAGATACGTAAGTATAGGAAAAAACAGTATATACAAAGCCTGACACTTTCCGTGGTTTCAGGCATTCATTGAAGATCTTGGAATATGTCCTCTACCCCGCCATGGATAGGGTGATATACTGTATATATCTTTTGGGTTATCTTCTGAGAAAACAGGCAACTCGGTGTTTGATATGTGTTTACCCCTTACACCCACAAGAAAGGAACGAGAGGTGATCACCCCTAAAACAACCAGTGTGGTTTTCCACAGGGGGAAGTGTGACACTTGTACTCCCCAGGTGAAAAGACGAAAGGCAAGGCTCTCTGTTTCCACAACAGCTTGCTCACTATTCCTATATTAAGAGAATTCCAACCCATCTTTCTAATTCAATCCAATGGAAACAGACTCACTTTCAGTAGGTTGTTAACACACTGACCTGTGATCAGAGGCTGGTGTGAAATGTGCTGCACTGACCAGAGGAACCAAGGAGAACATGTAAGGCCCAACTTCCTACTTTGGCTGCTTTTAGAATGTAAGGACCTGAAATAACTTCTGCCACAACCAAGATTCAGAACATCCAGCATTATGCCAGACACAAGGGAGACAGTCATCACACATAAATTTAGAAGTTCCTCTATGTCACAGGCTTCCATAAGGCTGAAGTTACACCAGAATTAAGAGTATGTGTTGGCAACAAGTAATATGGTAACTTCTTGTAGGAGGTCACTTTAGACTCATGAATGAACAGAACAGGCCAAGCCACCAGGAAGGCAGCCTGCCTGAATGAGATGCTCCTGGGCCTGATGAACTGAGCAGCACTGCACCAGACCCAGGGGTACCATCATTGAGACCACTTCTTTGCACAGCCCCAAAGTAGCAATGGCCCTTTCCAATCAAGGAAAACAAAACCTCAATTTAAAGAGTCTCATGCTCTACCGACTGAGCTAGCCGGGCACTCCAAAACCTCAATTTAAAAAGAAATGAGTCAGGTGTGGTGGCACATACCTGTAATAGAATGTGGGAAACAAAGACAGGAGGGCTGTGTGAGGTCAGCCTGGGCTACATAGACTTCCCAGAAAGGGGAAGAAAGGGAAGGAAAAGAGGGGAAGGAGGATGAAAGGAAAGGAGAGGAAGGAAGGGAAGGATGGAAGGAGGGAGGGAGGGAGGAAAGGAGAAAGGAAGAAAGGAGAAAACCATAAAAATGGTTTTCCATTGGATATTTTTTCCAAATATCCAAGACTTACCCTGCTATTCCCAAGAAACCTCTCAATGGCAAAACTCCCCAAATGACACCCAGGACCACAGCAATGATCTGTCGGAACCAGTAGATCACATCTAAAAATTCATCCTGTAGAAAAGACATATAATACATGCATTATCTGGAGTGGGTGCCACAGGACAGCCATGGGGATGGGGGGTAAACAGAGTTTAGCTTTTACTGAACACATCTTCCAGGGATTTCTCCCCAAAAAGCAATGGTATATAGTTCTTGCATTGCCTCTGATGCTAACACATGGTAGGAAACAACATATTTAAACATCCTAAGTGATTACTTCCAGAGCCTGTGCTCTAATCCAAATTTTAGAGGAATGAGGAGTCTCTGCTCTCATTTCCTGTGTGGGAAGCAGGAAGTGTTTGTTTTTCTCCCCTCACCTTGTCTATACTTTATCCTGTTATACTAAAACAAATCCTTGCTAAAATTTTCAAAAAATATTTTAGAAAATCATTACTATTTTGAAGCTGCACAAGCAAAGCAGTTTGCAATGATATGGCTATAATAACTGTGCTTACTAGCCACAGATAACTCTTAACTGACCAGGGGAGACCTAGATAGTCCCAGGCAGAAGAGCTAATAACTTACTCAGTACCACCTTCCTGTCACTGAATTTTTGAGTAAGTCACAGAGGAAAGAAAGAATTAGAAACAAAAGTGCTTGATCAGGTGCCACCAATCTAAATTTCATAGGACATAGGTGGCTTAGGTTTCTGGATCCCAGAAACCAGTCCTTATACTAGGAAAGAAATGACACAGCAGATCACAGATACTGCAGGTTTTGCAAGAGCTGGGCCGGGCTGGGGGCAGGACAAGGGCACCTTCAGGAAGTGCTTCCCATCCCCCCCTTACCGGAACTGGAGGAAGGAAAACACAACTTCAGGAGTCCAAGAAATAAAGCAAGGATTGCAAATGTAACATTTTTCTCAAGCCACCTAGAACCAAGCTGCCCATCCATATCATGGAGCAGAGGTGGGAAGCGTCTACACTCAGATCCTCGGAATGTGACCGACAAGTACATCCTGAAGCCCCAACCATTTCTGACACGTGTCTGCTGACTCCTCTTCCTCTGCCTCACCCCCTACCCCAAAAAAGCGGTCTCAGACTTCCCCTCTTTTCTTTCACACTTGCTAAGGCAGGTGGACTTTCTCATTCAAGCCATGGCAGCTGAGCATTAGCGACCCTCGCCCTGTGCTAAAGCACTTTTACCGCACCGCACTACAGGGTCAGGTTGCGGGTTCAGGGGGATCGTGCATGAAAAGCCAGCACCTGGCACACAGGCAGCGATCGGTGAAACCTGGCACCGTTACCGATTTGCTAACTTCCTCCAGATCGTGCCAGGAAGAACAGGCGGCGACCGAATCGAATTCAGCTCGCTCACGCCGTGCAGGCACACGTCCAGCCCGCCCATGTCAACTCTTCGGCCCCTACCTCGCCGCTTCCACGTGAGACCAGGCGGCTATCCCCTTAGAATTGCAGGCCTGTGCCCGTCAAGTTCGCCCCGGTACTCCTGGGCCACCCGCCCCACCGCCCCACTCTACCGCGGGCAGGCCCAGGCCCGTCCCGGCGTCTCCCGACTTCCAGCGGCTCCTCGAACCTGCGCCCTCGTCAGGTCCCCCGCACCTTGTCCTCCCAGGCCGCGTCGCTCCGCAGCACCTTGCTCCAGACAGAGACTTTGAGGGCCCCGTTAGCCAGCTGCGGCTGAGGAGGCTCCTCCTTCCGCCGCCCGCCGCTCATCCTCCCGTCGCGCCGCCCGGGCCGGGCCTGGGGCGCGCGGGCCGAGCCAAGGGGAGTCGGAGTCTGAGGTGTCAGGTTACAGCGCGCGGCGGCAGCCACAGGCTCAGCGGTCCGGTTCTGAGACGTACCGCAGGTCCTCTTTCCCTGAGAAGCCGCCCGGCTCTGCTCGCTCCACCGAGCAGGCGCCGTGGAGGGCGGGGCAGCGCAATGAGCCCATCTCCGGCCGACGTGCCCGCGCAGCCAATCGACGGACACGCAGCCGTCAGAACGGAAGCGCGGCGGCACCTCGTGACGGAAGTGACGTTAACTTCCGCCAGGTGCGCGGTAGGGTAAGAGGGAAGGGACAAGATTGGCAGAGTGGCGACTCCAGCGCCAGGAGGCGTAACTGAGTCGAAAGCAGGAGTTGGAAGCGAGCGTCGCCCAGTGAGCCACAGCGCGCCCCCGCGTGTTGGGAGGCGGCCTTGCGACCCGGAAACCCTAAACTGCGCCAGGGAAGCTAGCCCCTGCTCGTTCTTCCCTAAACCTGCAAGTTCTGTAGGACCTTGTTCAAAATGTGGGTTATGCAATCCCACACTTTGGGATCGCGGCACTCAGGAGGCTGAGGCCAGCCTGACCTATATACCGAGACCATGTGTTTTTGTTTTGTTTTGTTTAAAAAAAGCCCTCCAGTAGGTGCAGTGCACATTGTGCTATGTAGTAAGTTGAGAGACCAACTGTGCGGTGAGCTTATAGAGGCAAAGAAACTTGCCTGGAATCGTTGGACTAGCACCTGGGTCTATCTGACTCTGAAATCTCTGCTGTCCCCTCCCGTCCCCCTCTGCACAGGCTTTCTTTCTCCCCCCATCTCGCCGTTCTCCTGCATCCCTCCCCTTCCTCCCTGCAGCTCTCCTTCTATCGCTCTTCTCTTAACGCTTAAATTTTAAGTCTTAAAGAACGTCTACATCCCTTTCAGCATCCACTAAAGTGAAGTTAGTCCTTCACTTTAGGCGAGCAATAGATTCTCCTTTGTCCAGGATACCACTCCTAGCGTTTTCCACTCCAGTCCCCCTCCTAAGATCTTTATTTTTTTCAGACAGTATCTCTCCCTATATTTCCCAGGCTGGCCTCCAACTCCCAATTCCCCTGCAACCACCTCCCTGTGCTGGGATTACAGGTACGCAACACTATGCTTGTTTTTAATTTTTGGAGGAACCTCCATACCATTTTTCAGAGCTGCTGCACCATTTCACATTCCCACCAGCAGAACATCAGGGTTCTGTTTGTGCGTGTTGTTTTGGTAACAGCCAGTTCTGCTGGTGTGCAGTAGTACTCATGGTGGTTTTGATGAGCGGTTCTCTACTTCAGCATCTTCCATGTGGATATTGACCGTTTGCATATCTTTGAAGAAATGTCTATTCAAGATCGTTGCCCACCTTTGAGACTGATTGTTTGGTTATTGTCTAATTTTTAAGAGTTTCCCATTCTAAATACTAATGCCTATATGTGATTTGCAATTTGTCCCCATTCTGTGGTTGCTTCTTTATCTGTTGATAGTGTACTAGTGTACTTCGCTTTTTTTTTTTTTTTTTTTTTTGGTGGTACTGGGGTTTTGAACTCAGGCCTTCATACTTGCAAGACAGGTAGTTACTCTACTGCTTGAGCCACACCTCCAGTCCGATAGTGTACTTTGATGAATAAAAATTTTTATTTAATTTTTTTTTGAGACAAAGAGGGATGTCTTGGTATGTTGTCCCTAACTTCTGGACCCAAACAGTCTTCCTGCCTCACCCTCCCAAGTAGCTGGGACTCTGCTGCCACTGTGTCCCCTCCTCCTACTGGAGGGTTTGAACTCAGGGCCTAGCAGTTGCTTAGGCAGGTGCTCACCACTTGAGCCACACCCCCAGTTCTAAAAGGTGTTTTTTTTTTTTTTTTTTCTTTTCAGTACTGGGGTTTGAACCAGGGCTTCTACCACTTGAGCCACTCCTCCAACCCTATTTTTTTTTTTTGGTGGTACTCTAGTTTGAACTCAGGGTCTCACACTTTCGAGGCAGGTGCTCTACTGGTTGAGCCACATCCCCAGCTCTTTAGCTTTTTTTTGTTCTGTTTTGGAGCTGGAGATTGAACCCAGATCCTGGCGTACACTACGTTAATGCTGTACTTCTGAGCTGCGTTCTCAGCAATGCATTTTGAGGTTTTTTTTTTTTGGCAGTACCGGAGTTTGAACTTTAGGGCCTACACCTTGAGCCACTCCACCAGCACTATTTATGTTAGGGACTTTTTCAAAATAGGGTCTCGTGCACTATTTGCCTGGGCTGGCTTCGAACCTCGATCCTCCTAATCTCTGCCTCCTGAGTAGCTAGGCTTACTGGCATGAGCCACCAGTGGTAGGCTTGAGTTAGTTTTTGTATGTGATCCAGTTTCATTCTCTTGAATGTGGATATTCAGTTTTTCCAGAGCCATTAGTGAGAAGACTGTCTAAATCCTAGCACCAAAAGAAACTGGGAGGCAAGGGAGAGAGGGAGGGAGGGAAAGAGGGAGGGAAAAAGAAGAAAAGGATTGGTTTTTTCTCCACTGAATGGTTGTGGCACCTCTGTTGAAAATCATTTGAGCATATCAATCCATGTATTTATTTGGGGCTCTGTATGCTATTCTGTTGGTCTGTACATCTGTTTTTATGCCAACACCACATTGTTTTGATTCTTGTAGCTTTGTAGAGTTTTGAGATCAGGAAGTGTGAGTCCTCCCAAGTTTGTTCTTTTTGGGGACTGGAACCAGGTTTGGTACACAGAGCCATACCACCAGCCCGTTTATTCTTTTTCAAGATTGTTTTGGCTATTCAGAGTTTCTTAAGATTCTATATAAATTTTGTTTAGGAAAGGGGTCTCAATATATCCTACAGGCTGGCCTTGAACTCTTGGGCTCAAGCAATCCTCCTGCCTCAGTCATTGCTACCATTCCTGGCTTCCATATAAATTCTAGGTAAATTCTTCTGTTTCTGCCAAAAATCTTAATGGATTAGGATCTTAATGAGTCTGTAGATAACTTCCTGTGGTATTAATGTTTAAACACTGTTAAGTCTTAACAATAAGTGTATATGGGATTTCTTTCCTTTTATTTGTGTTGTCTTTAATATCTTTCTGTGAGTTGTTTTGTTTTAAATTTTTTGGGGTGAGATTGGGATTTGAACTCAGGGCTTCACACTTGCAAAGCAGGCACTCTACGGCTTAAGCCACATCTCCAGTACTTTTTGTTCTGGTTGTTTTGCAGATGGGGATCTCACAAACTATTTGCCCAGTCTGCCTTCATGCTTCCATCTTCCCAATCAATATCAGCCTCCCAAGTAGCTAGGATTACAGGCCTGAGCCAATGGCACATAGCTGGTTTTTATTTTAGCTTACATTTTCCAATTTTACCTGCTTGGTTAGTTCCTAAGTATCTTATTCTTTCTGATGCTATTATAAATAAAATTGTTTTAACTTTTCAGGTAGTTCATTGTTATAGAAACTGATTTTATGTATATATATATATATATAGAGAGAGAGAGAGAGAGAGAGAGAGAGAGAGTTTTTTTTTTTTGGTGGTACTGGGGTTTGAACTCGGCCTTACGTTTGTTAGGAAGGCACTCTACCACTTGAGCCACCCTGCCAGCCCTTTTGTGATGGGTTTTTTTGAGATAGGGTCTCATGAACTATTTGCCTGGGCTGGCTTTGAACCTCGATGATCCTCCTGATCTCTGCCTCCTGAGAAGCTAGATTACAGGCGCAAGCCCCAGCACTTGGCATCTGTAGGGTTTTCTGCATATATGATCACATTTGAATTCAGGTAACTTCTACAGGGGAAAAAAAAAACACTACTTGTTTGTATGTTGTATTTGTATTATATTGTGAAGTCTGACCTTAACTCAGAAGCTCTTAAATTTGTGTTCACATAGGAGTGGGGAAAGTCAGCATTTTTCTTAGAAGTGTCCTCAGATCCTGCAGTGCAATCCAAGGTCACATCAGGTGAGGTTAAATAGGCACCTGAAACCTGACCTGAATCTCTCTCCTCTTGGCTTTCTAGAAGCAGAGGAAGCCCTGCTGGGTGTAAGCTTTTGTCTAGAAGGTATTTATGAGGCTTACACTGGTTCCCTTTCTGCCAAGCCTTTCCCTATGTTGGGCTGTGGGAGTCTCACTGGATCCCGGTGCATTCAGTGGGTTAGACTACACATCTTGGGTGTTCTAAGGGGGAAGAGTTAGATTTGGAAGTGCAAGACAGATTTGGAAGTAGAACCAATTTCTTTGTGAGTCGTGAGGTTTTCTAGCACCAGTTGAACACATGGTATGGTACTTCAAGCTGAATGCTCTGTGTCACTGCCAGCTGCTTATGGTGGGGCGTGGAGAGGAAGCTGTTATGAGGGGTAGAAGTTAGTCAGTTCCATGATGCAGTTGGTGGATCACAGAAATCTCCGAAGAGCGCCTGCCATGAAGTAGAGGTCTTTGTATCCTGGTCATTTCTATTTTTGCCTACAAGTAATGTTTTACTAGTACTGAGTGAGCCCTAACTAGGTGCCAGTGTCTTTGCTAAGTATTTTCTATTCATTCGTTTCCCTCCAGATGTCTGCTGCGCTCTTCTCCATTACACCTAACGCCCCTTCTGTTACCTTTATTTTTAATTATTGTACAGTGAATGTGCATTTTTGTTTTTTGTTTTTTAAGATAGGGTGTCACTACGTAGTCCAGGCTGGCCTCAAATTCAGATCTTCCTGCCTCAGCCTCCAGAGTGCTGGGATTACAGACGTACCCCACCACACCAGGCTTGTACAGTGAATGTCAGTTAAAGTTGTCTCTTGGTATGTGTGGGCGACTGATTCCCGGGCCCCTGTGGATACCAAAATCTGAAGCTACTCAAGGCTCATAGCAAACAGCGCAGTACTTGCATGCAACCTATGCGTGTCCTCCTGCGTATTTTGAATCTCTAAAATGCTTGTAATTCCTAAAACAATACTGTGTTGTTTAGAGAATGACAAGAAAGAAGTCTGTATATGTTTGGTACAGATACAGTTTTGGTTGAGTCTGATATGGGACCCATGGATAAGGAGGTTGGGGTGATTAATTGAAAATCTGAGGGAGGATACCTATGACCTTTAGGTCACCAGATTGCTGGGAACAAAGAAGTTAAATGGTTCAGGGAGGACCCTCTTTCTTGTCTTTGTAACCTTGAAAGATTGGGGGCTGGGGATGCTGCTTGGCGGTAGTGTGCTTGCCTTGTACATGCGAGGGCCTGAGTTTGATCCCCAGTACCACAAAAAGGAAAACCCAAAAAAGTCTAGGGGTGGGACTGCACTATAAAAGGTCTTTCTTGGGCAGGAATGGTGGCACGTGCCAGTACTCCTACACTTGGGAAGCCAAAGCAGAGGGTCACAAGTTCGAGGCCAGAGTGGGCTACATATTGAGACCCTGACTCAAAAAACAAAAGTCTTTCCTGGCCAGGCATGGTAGCATGTTTGTAATTCTAGCCACCCAGAAGGCCAGCCCAGGAAAAGTTAGTGAAACCCCATTCTCAACCAACAAGCCAGGCATAGTTGTGTGTACCTGTGATCCCAGCTATGTGGGAGACATAGGTAGGAGCATCTGGTCTGAGGCCTGCCCTGGACAAAAATTCAAAGCCCTAGCTCAAAAATAACTAAAGCAATAAATGAAAAGGGCTGTGGTGTGGCTCAACTGGTAGAGCACCTGGCTAGCAAGCTTGAGGCTCAAACTCCAATACCACCAAAAAAAAAAAAAAAAAAAAAAAAAAAGTCTTTCCTACGTGGGGCTGTTAGGACGCTTCCTAGTCTCAGAGGAGTGCTAGTCACACTGTTCTGAGTTGCTCCAGGGCACATCAGTTTGAAATTTGATGCAAGAATTTTGCTTCTAGTTCTTTGAAAAGTATTTGTAGACGCCTTTTCTCCTTAGGCATCCTCTGTACCATCCGAAGCACTTCTCTGTTTTGGGGTGCACGAGTCAAATTTCTATTGCTGTAACAAATTCCTGAGCGAAACCATTTAAAAGAGTGAATAAAGCTTGTATTTTGGCTCAGTCTTAGCGTACGGTGGAGCAAAGCTGCTTCCCGGGGCATGGGGGAGACACATAGGAAGTTGCCAGGAACAAGCCCCTCCTCCCCTGCCCTTCTACTAGGTCCCAGCTCCTAATAATGCCCCCAAACTGTGAATTCATCAATGGACTCAGCCACTGATGAAGTCAGAGTCCCCACCACCCAGTCACTTCCCAAAGCCCACCAGCTGGCCTTCAGATTCAAACCATTACCAAGAGAACGTTAATACTCATTTTCAGATGCCAACAAAAGAGCCCTTCCAGCGTTTCTCTATTCTTCACGAGCCCCAGGGCTGTGTCCAGTTTGGGGGCTACTGACAGAGAAGCCCAGAAGCTGGAAGATTGGGACTTAGGATGAGTGGATAAAGGAGTGAAGGCTTTGAAATCTCAGGGACTTCTCTCTCCAAATTCCTAACGGAGGAGCCTGTGGGAAAGGTCACAATAAAGCCAACTTGTGCTAGTCCATACCATTGGACGGCAATAGGTGGCACTGCTCATAATTAATACAACTAGGTTTTGGGGAGACTTCAGAGTGACGTTGAAGACTTGAATTCAAACCCTTGCTCTACACTTAACGGCTGAGCTTAGGTAACTAACCTCCACTTGGTTACTTTACCTACAAGGTAACACATCTTTCTTCTGCATGTGTATGTACGGAATGTGAGTGAATACTTCCCACAGTGGGCACACAGCACAGCCATTCACTCCTTTGGTTTTGTACTTGGGGCTGTAATTACTGTATTGACTTTTTTGTGTGGCAGAAATGCATCCACAGCTAGGTTAAGTAAAGGGACTTTGTTGGCCAACACAGCAGGGAAGTAGAGGGGTCCTGGTTTCAGATGTAGCTGGAGCATCAGTCTCACATCTGCTGCTCTGGGCTGACTTCCGACGCAGTGGGCTCTCCCTCACTGAGGACAGGGAGGAAGTTGCCAGTTCCAAATCCACACCCTGGTCACTTAGCAACACCAAAGCTTAACTCCTGGTCCCAGGAAGCCTAGACTATGCCAAATGGGCTATGGAAAGGGATTGGGTAGTGGATACAAAACTCACAGACAGCTACCAAGAGAGTGAAAGAGGCAAGGCAGTTGAAACCCCAAACAGCTGTCCCCAGAGCCACGGTGGATCAACCAAGAACTCAGTTCTACTTTAAAAATAAACAAAAACAAAACAACTTTATTTGACAAAAGACAAAAACAAAAGTTATTTACAGTAGTTTTTTGCTCAAATAATTCAATGGGTAACTGTGCTCCTCCACATTTATCTTACAACAAAAACCTAAGCAGAGGCAGCCCCACTTCACACCGGGGGGCAATGCCAAACAGAATTCAGCAGCATGGCTTCCAGAACCCTGACCACCTTTCCTGCTCAGTGCACTGTGGGGAGGGAAAATCTCACCCCTGCCCGATATACTCCAAGTCACCTACTGCAGGATCCCGTGGTAACAGTCACACAGGACTCAGACACTGCGGGGGGTTGGAGGTGGGGATAAACAGTAGCCTCAGCTAACTTGAAGCTGCAGTGTTTATCCTTCCCCAGCTGGACCTCAGGAGGAGGAGGCCAGGAGGAGGCAGAATGTAGGAAACATGCCTGCCTATTATAGAGTATAGCTATTCCCACTCCCACAGCAAGGGATGGGCCAAGCTTCTCAGGAGAGGTGGGGAGCCCCTCACGGGTGGCAGGGGTTCTAGAAAAGACAGCAGTGTTCTGCCTTTTTCCTGGCTAGGCTCACCCAAGTCAGTCAACACCCAGGAAGCCCTTCCCTTGCCCAACCTGGTAACTTCAGGGAAACATATTTTTTGGCCCAGGAACATTGTTACTGAGAAGAAAAATATTTTGGCTAATAACAACCTAGGATTAGTGTTTCTTAGGATATATAAAGATGGGGCAGATATACTGCTGTTGAACATTATCAGCAACAAAACAGCAAAATAAAAAGCAGGGAGAGGGAGGGGATGATGACCACCTGTGGTTATGTTTCACTGGAAAAATTTAGGAATGGCCCTTGCAACTCCAATTTAAAGGAAGATGAAACAAAGACACTCCGAGCTCCCTAGCTTTTACCCCATTTGCAGCTCAGCTCCCTGTGAAGGCAGCTGCTGAGGCAGCCACAGGCACTGGGCCTCCAAGAAGGGCTCCTTCCAGGATGGAGGGAAAAGCACCCCCTGCTGGAGTAGTAGAAGGCTTCCTGGCCAGCAGATGGCTCTCTTCCCTCCAAGCAGGACATTCCAGCCCCAGTTCCTAAAGGAATCCAAAACTCAGGCTGCGGGTAAAGCCTTCAAGAACAAAGAAGGGGAAACAATAAAAAGAAGGAAAGAAAGAAAAAAAAAATCCACTGCTTAACTAGCAGTCTAGCTTTAACTCCCCCCCACTTCCCCCCAATACAGTAAAAGCAAAAACAAAAACAAAAACAAACACCTCTCTGGTTTTTATCATCTTTCTCTGCTGTACATCTAGAAGCTGTCGTCAGAGTGTCAGGCTCACCTGTGGCTGTGGCTTTACCCCCCCTTCTGTGCCTGGTGCAAAGAAAGCCAATGCCCATACTTTTTTTAAACACTCCCCCCATTTATTTGGTAAACCAAACCAACAATAAAACAACCATTTGGAACTTCTCACTACTGCAGAGATTTAGCTGGTCCCCCAAATAAAAATCCTCCTTCCTTGTACAACAATTGGCAGTCGCGTGGTGGGCCATCTCCATTTTATTAGACTCCACCATGTGACGTGGTCTCCTGCCCCACACCTAGGCTAACTACTGCCATCAATGCAAACCACAGCAAAAAGGGAAAAATAACAGTTTAGCAAAATCGAAACATTCAACTGGAGTCGGTTCTGGGACATCTGTTGGGTTCTTTTCTTTTGTCCCTGCTTATGAACTTGGAATGTGCACACCTGGCTTGACAAAGGCACAGCTCAAGGGCAGTTGGGACCCACTGAGGTCTGAGCCTGGCAGGTTTCCTGAGCCCAGCCCAGGAAGCAGCTGGGACAGGCGTCCCGGGTTTCTCTGGAGAAGCAGCAGCAGCAGCAGCAGCAGCAGCAGCAGCACACCTGTCTCCGATCCCTCGGTCCCCTCACCGAGGAGGCCTGGAGAACCGGCAGTCAGCAGAGGAGAGGTCCCGTCACAGTGCAGTGACGCTGGCGTCTTCCTGCTGGGACCTCTGGACAGAGGAGATGATCCTGATGCCTGGCAGTGATCCATGGAAAACCCTCTGTATGGAAGGGAAGGAACTGGAAGCCCCGGACAGTGGGCTCGGCCTGAGCTGCCTGGTGGCTGACACCTACTTGGGGTTCTCAGAGACCAGAGGGATGGGAGCACACAGCAATGGGGGTGCGGGGTCCTGCTGCTTCTGGAGCTCCATCTCTGCCGCCCTCTGCAGTGCCACCTCCACTAGCAGCTGGAAGCTGCTGAAGTCCTCCTTGTCCTGTTCTGGGGGCGTGGGCGGCGGCGTGTTAAAGAGTCCACCCGTGGGGCTTCCAGCCTCAGCCCTGGTCAGCAGGGTAAGTGTGCTGCCAGGGGCGACTAGGGGCTTTGGAGGCTCCAGCTCCCCCTGTGGGAAGACAGCTGCTGGCTTTTCACCCTGGCCCGAGTGGAGCGGCACAGAGCACACAGACAAGGAGAGCACATTGGTCGGGGCTGGTACAGACATGGCCAGCACTGAGGGGCTGCTGCCCCGGGGAAGGGCCACATCGGAGGCTTTGCCCCCGCGGCGGGAAATGGTGAACTGGTTAGGGTCTTTGCCGTCCTTCCGAAGCATGTCTGGAAGCAGGCGCCGCCGGGCATTGATGAACCAGTTACATATCTGGAAGGAGCAAGAGACTGATCAGCTAACCCCATCCAAAACAACTGTGAAGCACCCACGTTTCAGGCTGCAGCAGCCCAGCCCTCAGAGGTTCCTATGGGAGTAGAGTCAGCGAAGAAACCACACAAACGCACTGGGCACCGGTGACTCACACCTGTGATCTCAGCTACTCAGGAGGCAGAGATCAGGAGGATCACAGTTTGAAGCCAGCCCCAGTAAACAGTTCGCAAGACCCTATCTTGAAAAAAATCCAACACAAAAAAGAGCTGGTAGAGTGGCATAGGAAACTGCACCTGTGCACCATGGTGCTAGTGGAGACAAGGGTGAGGAGGGCCAGTGGACTCACGATGCCACTCTTCAGTAGGGATCTGAAGGACAAGCAGCTGCTGGACTAGGAAGTGAGGAGGGAGGACTGGCAGGGGGCAGCAGAGCACCTGTGACAAACGCAGAAGGTAGGCCTATGTGGTTGGGCTCTTAGGGCAGTAGGGAGCCCAAATTACTTGCCTGGTGCAGAATAGACTGGAAACAGGAGACTTGGAAGCAGGGAGTTCAGATTCCAGTAAGGGAGGCTGAGTTAGGAGGATCCTGAGTCTGAGGCCAGCCGGGCTACTGAGCAACTGTGAGTCCAGCCTGGCTTATACATATACAGCAAAACCTTGTTTCAATCTCCCCATTCTCCCCAAGACAAATGTTTCATCTGTTCAGGAAACTGGAAGTGCTGGACCTGCTGCCTGCTGGGTGTGGATGGATGAGGAGGACTGATTCACTCCCAGACCTGCAGAGTTTTACTACAGACCTGGGGAAGAGCCAAGGGGACACCAAGGAGCTTTTGGGGAGAAGAAAAATTACTGTTTGTAGCAATACTTGGACGAAGAGGCATGACCCTCACCACTGTGGCATGCTACAAAGCTCAACGTACCTGTGGTTTGGGGGACACATGTCTGGAACCCTACCCCTTATCTGTCTAGATTTCTTTTATGTTTTGTGTGTGTGTGTGTTTGTGTGTGTTCGTACTAGCTAAGTGCTCTACCATTAAGTTAGTTGTACTCCTAAACCCGTTTTTTTTTTTTTGGGCAGTATTGGGGATTGAATTCAGGGCTTTGGTTTTTGCCTGGGCTAGCTTTAGACCATGATCCTAGCTGAGATTACAGGCATGCATCACGCCTGAGCCCTGAACTCTTGAATATCCCCCAGCTTCTTAGCTCTGTCTAGCTGCTTCTTCAGGGGTAGTCAGTGTCTTTCTAAAATGCAGTGGCTGCTGTTTGTCTCCTGCCTACAGGATCCAGTCCGGGCTCCAGAGGCTGGGCATTAAAGCCCTCTGCTGCCCAGCCTATCTTTGTGAGTCCCCTGACGCCATCCCTCTTGCGCTAAGCCTGGCAGCATGTGAAGCTACTCGCCTGTGCTTATTCCTGTTCTTTGTTAAATGCCCCATGTCTTTTGCCTACCACATCCCTCTGTTCTGGAGTGCCCTCTTTTCCTCCTGGAAAATGCGGTACTGGGACGTGAACTCAGGGACTTCATCTTGAGCCCCTCCAGCAGCCCTATTTTTGTAAAGGGTTTATCAAGATAGGGTCTCCTGAACTATTTGCCTGGCTGGCTTCGACCCATGATCCTCCTGAGTACAGCTAAGATTACAGGCGTGAGCCTCCTCCACTGCAGAGTTTGCCAAAAGTTGCCATGTACTGTGTGTCTACAGTTTTCTTCATCAACTAGCGAGATGAATTTGACCAACTCCTTTTCCTAGTGAGCACACTTTGAAGCTCAGCTGGTGGTCAGTTGTAATCTCAGTCCCAGATTAGCCCAGGCAAAAAGCAAGACCCCATCAAAAAAAATAACCCAAAGCCTTTTTTGGCTGCAGGCATGGGTCAGCAGTAAAATGCTTGTCTCGTGCAAGGCCTTGAGTTCAAACCCCAGTCCTCTGCTCTCCCTTTCAGGGCTTCTTGCTCATTCAAATAAGTATCTGAGTGCCTACTATATGCCAGACCAGTTCTTGGTGCTTGCTGGCTGCCTTTTGAACAGGCACTGAGTTGGGCCTGGCGGTGCTTGTCTATGATCCAGGCACCTGGAATGTGAATTCAAGGGCAGCCTAGGCTGTGCAGGGAGACCCTGTCTCAAGAAAACAAGCAAGCAAACAAAGATAAACAAGCGCTCGGCCCCATGGGACTGACAGTCCATCTAGTGGTGCAGACTGACAATAAAACAAGTAGATGACTGACCATCAGTAAGTGGAAGGAAGGAAAAAGATGGAAATGGGCTGGGTGCAGTGATGTACATCTGTAGTCCCAACCACAAGGAAGGCTGAAGCAGGACTGCTTGAGTCCAGAAGTATGAGACCAACCTGTGTAACATGGCAAGACCATGGCTCAGAAAAAGGAGCTGATGGAAGGAGGTATTGTTGGTGATGAGCTCATTACTGGACAGGGTGGACCTTACTAGCCCAAAACACTATGGGAAACCACTAAGGGGTCTGTACAGTGGCTTGACTCGAGGTCCTTCTGCCACGGTCTCCTCTCCTTAGTTCAGCAGACATTTATAACTTGTGCTAAGGAGAAAGGACAGGATCCCCCTCCCCATCTCCTGAGTGGACTATAGCAATGCCCAGGACTTGTGGTATCAGTTTCTGTCCCTGGCTATCACCAGACTTCTTTCTTGGCCTATATCTGAGCAAGCCTTGTGTACCTACTATCTTCCTACTGAGGGACAGCCATCTGTGATGGGAGTTGGTGCCTCGTTTGTGTGGCTCCTTCCCTAGCTGGCTGCTGCTGGATGCATTCATTCTACAGGCAAACCCTGTCAGGCAGGGTAGGACCAGAGGCTTCTGGGGCCCTTCTTTCTTTTCCATTCCAGCATGGAAGGACTCTGCAGCCCCACATCACTGTGTGGTCCTCTCAGTGTAGCCAGGTACACACACAACGACAGGCACTGGCTGAGCTGAATCCTGGCTAGAGGTGCCAGGGAGCTCCAAAGAAAGGTAGTGTTGAACAGTTAATCAGGGGGAAGGAAGGAAACAAACTTACTAAGCACCTTTGATACCAGGTGTCATGCCAGCCACCTCAATGTTTAATCTGCATTCAAACCTGGGAGGTGGGGAACAGTGTCCCCAAAGCTGGAGCTCAGACAGATAAAGGACTTGCCCGAAGTCTCACAGTCTCTGAGTGCAGAGCTGGCTGTAGCCTCCACTGCTTTGTGCTTTTGCTATCACAGGATGGGAACAGGACAGTTGACAGTCACCTAAGCTCAACAGCAACACTTGAACACAAAACACCAAGCTTAGATCTGAATACTCATTTAACCTTCAGCAGCCTATGGGATGGATTCTGCAGTGAGCTCCACTACAGAAACAGAAGTCCTGAACAAGGAGGTTCCAGAACTTCCAGGTCACAAGTATACAGGCTGCAATTTGACCAGACAGACATATACCACTGCCAGCATAAATAAGACCTGAGCCTGAGGCCCTCCCTCCCTCCTGGCTGGAGCTGTGCCTTCCACATCCCTCC
Source organism: Castor canadensis (assembly GCF_047511655.1). NCBI lineage: Eukaryota > Metazoa > Chordata > Mammalia > Rodentia > Castoridae > Castor > Castor canadensis. Next base: position 160,180,770 of record NC_133390.1, on the reverse strand, counting down.
CTGCTCCCACAGCCACCTCCTCAGCTACCTGTGCTATGTGAGGGCCTTGCACCTACCTCTACACCTCAGCCCTGGATGCAGGCCATGGGTGGAGGAGTGTGGCTGGGGAAGGATGCCTGATCAGCAGCCAGGCTGAGTATCTCGCCCCTAGATGCACCTCCATTTTGGCTTACGATAAGAGAACGGACAAACAGCCCCTTCAAACAATGCCCCAAGTGTTCACCCTGCTACAGAAAACTTGGTGGCTTAGCATCTGTGTGTCTGTGTCCCTTAAAACATGCACCTCTGAGGGCATTAGGCAAGGGTTGTACCCCACTAGACACCTCACTCATGTCAGGAAAAGAGTGGGTGACTTGTCCTCGCCCACGGACCTCTGGAAGGGGGCAGAGGAACGCCAAGGTGAATTCTGTGATGGTGCCTGAAAGTTGATCTCTGCTATCCAACAGGACTCCATGTGAAAGGAGCAGGGACAAAGATGAAGGACAGGGACCAGGCTAGGGGTGGGCAGGGGAAACACACCACCAGGGAGCCAGTGACACAGGCCTGGAGGATGGGAACGGGCATGTAAGGAATGCAGACAGAGTGCCTTCTCAGAGAGTCTTTCTCAGCTGTGAAAGAGCAGAGCTGACAGGACAGAAGTGGAGGCCTGGAGAGCCTTTCCCAAACACCTGGTGACCCAGGTGATCTTAAAAGCTTCGGGCTTGGCTGGTGGAGTGGTGGAGCACCTGACTGAGGCCCTGAGTTTAATCCCAGTACTGCCAAAAAAAAAAAGTTGCTGACTAGATTGGAATCACCCTGGGTGATTTTTAAAAATTGGGCTTTTTTGTTTGTAGACAAGGTGTAGCTATGTAGATCAGGCTGGCCTGGAGCCTCCCACACCTGGCTTAAAATAGCTACTTCCCATCTACCTCATAGATCCATGCAGGTGCAGGGAGGAGCTGGAGCTGGGAATGTGCCCCTCTGGGTTTGAACTCAGAGCTTCACACTTGCAAAGCAGGCGCTCTACCACTTGAGCCACGCCTCCACTCTATTTTGCTCTAATTATTTTGGAGATGGAGTCTGTTTGCCTGGACTGGCCTCGAATCAGATCCTCTGGATCTCAGCCTCCCAAGTAGCTGAGGTTATAGGCGTGAGCCTCCAGCACCCGGGTTGGGAATGTGCTTTTAAACAAGCCTTTGTGACTACCCTTAGGAACCAACAGTTTACCTTGCCAGTGTAACCTATCTTGTGGGGCAAGCCCTTTAAGCAAAAAAGCTCACACAGAAGCTCAAAAAATGAAAAAAATACATCTGGAAAGACCTAGAGGTGAGGAGACAGGTTGTAGCCTGTGGGAGCCAGAGAGGAGAGCCCAGGACATAAAGATAGTCCCTGGCTGCCCCAGGCCACTCCTCCCACACAGTCAACCACAACCACTGCCCAGGCTCCTTTCTCACCCCAGGGTCTTACCACAGGGATTGCAGCCTGTCCAGCAGGGCCCGGGAAAAACTTCTCAGGACGTGACCTGGAGGTACCTGTTCTGCTACTGCCTTCCACACATAGCACTGGACCTGGCTCATAGTGTAGCCAGTCCTGCACTGTGAAGGACTGGAGCCCAGAACCCTCTCAGGCAGCCCTGTAGACTGGAAACTGGCTTAGGAGTCACAGGGAACTGAGAAAATCCTTCACAAGAGACTTTTTTTTTTTTTTTTGGTCTTACCCTCCCAACTGCCTTGCCCTGGGCAAGTACCAGCAAACCAGTTAGTTAAATGACTCATTGACTTGCTAATGAAACCGCTCCAGGGCCGGTTAAAGGAGACAATCAAAAGTGATACCCCCAGGGAGAGATAAAACCTGCTTACAAAATTCCGGATGCCTTCAGCAGCAATGGTTCTTGGTTCATCTTATTTTCTCTTACTTTGGGGCTGAGGGTGTAACTAAGTGGTAAAGTGCTTGCTATTTTGAAAACATCTTTAATAATAAAGGAAAATTTCAAAAATAAAGACAGAAAAAAAGATGCCTCCAAGAACTTAAACCAATTTTCTTTTTTCCTGACTGAGGAGCCTCTACGTTTCCAACACTAGATCATGGGTGTCTGTCATTTCAACAGTTTATTTTCTGAGCCTCTATGTACCAGATACCTAGCACGGGGCTAAACACCTGGGTTACAACAATAAACCAAAGTAGGTCTCTGTTCTCCATGCCTGCAGGATTCAGAGCCTCTAAAAAGCAGTCAAAAGCCTCAGTGAATAGACCCTGGTCAGGTGCTGGGGGCAGAGCATGCAGCAGGAAGGTGAGGGATCCAGTGCCACTGACCACAAGTAGGAGCTTAGCGGTCTGCAGCCATCCACTCACCCAGGTCAGCCCTTTGTCTTACTACCCGCCCAGGGCCCTCAGCAAAATACCAGCCACCACTTAAAGCAGGTAGGTGGAAATTTTTTTTTTTTTTAAATGTGGGACTGGGGTTTGAACTCAGGACTTCTAGCTTGCAGAGCAGATGTTCTACTGTTTGAAACAAACCTCCAGTCTATTTTTGTTTTTGGAGATGGGGGTTTCGTGAACTATTTGCTCAGACTGTCCTCAAATCCCATTCCTCCCCCATCTCAGCCTCTCAAGTAGCTAGGATTACAGACATGAGCTACTGGTGCCCTACAGTTAGGTGTAATTTTATCTTCTTTGAAAATTGGTTTTATAATCGTGTATAAGCAAAACCAAAAATAAAGTTTTTTTTTTTTAACCCAGTTTTATGTTTGTACAAACTTAAGTAATACAATAGAAATGGATCACGTTAACATCTTCGGGAACGTAGGTCTGTGAGAGTTTTTTTTTGAGACGGGGTCTCACTAGGTATCCCAGGCTGGCTTCAAACTCAAGATCCTCCTGCCTCAGCAGCCTCCCCAGTGATGGGATAACAGGTGTGCATTATTATGCCCTGCCTAAGAAAAAGATCTTTTTAAAAAGGAGTTGGAGGGCTGGGGGTGTGGCTCAAGTGGTGGAGCACCTGCCCAGGGGTATATTTCTCAGATTTAGGAATAGTGTCCTTGACTAAAAGTATTTTCAATACAGTGTGCACAGTGTGATAAGTGGTTTGACAGGACAGGTATGAGGTGACCTGGGAATACAGACAGCAGTGACTCAAAACCCAGGCTGCGGATCAGAGTGCCTACAACAGAGGTGTTTACATGCAGTGAGAAAGGTAAGGAAGATCTGAAAGAAGAGGGACCTGAGGGTTCAAAGGAAAGGAAAGGAAAGGAAGAACGAGGCTGGGGTGCTCCTAAGGAGTGTGGACTCTACAATGAGGACAGTGGGGTTCACAGGGGTGTCTGACATGATCAGAATTTTGCTTTTGTATTAAAAAAAAAGTATTGAAGGAGAAAGGCTGGAGGCAGGTAGACCAGCAAAGAGGCTGGCTCTCAGGCTTTATAAGTTCAAGGCTATCCCTCTTGGGAGGCCTGTTTGAGGCCCCAGACCCTGCCCTGCCCTGCACCTCTGCTGCACTGTCCCAGCAGTGATCACTTTTGTGAACACCAGTGGCTAATTCTGCCCACTACTCCTGTCCAGACTAGCTTATTGTGTGGGTGCTCGCTCCGGAGGCACACTGAAATACTCCTTATTATTCTGCCAGGTACCCTAAGCCTTCTTGTCGCAGGGGGAGAATGAGAAGAGCAGAAGCACCACTGGTGCCAAGCACCTCACAGTGAGCTCTGTGAGGTGCTCACTCCCTCCTCCCCACCCCCTCTGAGAGTGCCACATGCATCTCCCTGTTTTCAGATAAGGAAACAGTGAGGCTCAGAGAGGCAGCAACTCTAACTATAGACCCCTTCTTGAGACAGACTTGGGTTAACCACCACCCAGTTGAGTATAAAGCCAGCGGACTGGAGTCACAGGCCAAATACTTAGTGACCCCTCATGGAGGAGGGCCAGGAGCTGAGAAGCCTGGGAAGAAGGTTCAGAGGAAAGTAAAGGAGGGAGACAGCTCATAGGTTGGGCTATATAAGGGCAGAAGCAAAAGGGAGGCAGCAGGCTTGGGGGAAGCGGCCTGGATGGCTCACAAAGGGGGAGTAATGGAGGCCAGATGGGTAGAAGTGAGTGTCCAGTGCTACAGTAGAGCCTATCATGCATCCCCAGGGAGATGACAGCCAAATGGAACACAAGGCAATGGCGATGCAGGGTAACCTGCTCTGTATAGAGCAAAGGCCCCTGTAGATTGGAAGCAGGCAGAATCAAAGGAGAGGCTGCTGTAGAGTCTGACCTCATCTTTTTTGGTGGGATTGGGGTTTAAACTCAGGGCTTCACACTTGCAAAACAGGAACTCTACCACTTGAGCCATATCTCCAGTCCGTTTTGTTCTGGTTATTCTAGAGATGGGGGTCTTTCTTGTGAACTATTTGCCCAGGGTGGCCTCGAACTGCAATCCTTCTGATCTCACAGGAGTGAGCCACTGGTGCCTGGCTTGACCTCATCTTTTGATGGTGCTCATGCATGGTTTACGAAGCACTTTTCCATTCAGTTCTGAATCTATTCCTGTAACAGTTCCACCAAGCAGGAGAGAAACCTAACCCTCACTTTGTAGCTGTGTAAAGCTATAAAGACAGCTCACAATCTTCCATGACAGAACTGGGATTTGAACTCAGAGTCTCTAACTTCTGCGCTTTCCTTGACTGATTAAGTAGTAATGGGATTTGAATTCACAGCCTCAGACTTGCTAGGCAAGTGCTCTATCACTTGAACCATTCCACTGACCCTCCTTTTTTGCTTTAATTATTTTTCAGGTAGTTTCTCACATTTTTTTTGCCCAGGCTGGCCTGGACTGTGATTATCCTACATACCCTACCCCAATAGCTGGGAAAACAGATGCATACTCTATCATGCCCAGCTTTATTGGTTAAGATGGGGTCTCATTAACTTTGCCAGGGCTGGCCTCAAACTGCAATCCTCCTGATATCCCAACTAGCTTGGATTATACGTGTGAGCTACTGTGCCCCACCCCAACTAATTTTTCTTTCTACTTTTTTGGCAGTCCTGGAGTTTGAACTTAGGGACTTGCTCTTGCTAGGCTCTACCATGTGAGCCACTTTCTCAGCCCCCAACTCATTTCTTAACCACACTGCAGAATCCTGGCTGCCCTTGCAACCAAGTCCTTGTCCAAACAGGACTAGAGGCCCGGCTACTCAATGCCTTCTCCCCTTACCACACCATCCAAAGTCCATAGTAACACCCACTAACAATCCCTTGCCCTTCAGAAGCTGCAAAGCCTGCAACCCGTCTGCAATGTCTGCAATGCCTCACTGCACTCGCTGTCTTCCCTTGAGGCAGGGAGCAGGGACAGTTGTGTGTTCTCACCTGACAGAACCAGGCCCAGACCCTCCTACCTGCAGCACCGAGAGGTTGGTCTGTCCAGAGAGGCTCAGCTTTTCCTGCTCTGAGGGGTAGGCATTGTAGCGGTGCAGGTAGAGCCAGTCGCGGAGGATCTTCACCGACTCCTTGGGCAGGTTCCCCCTGCGCTTCCTCTTGCCTGCCAGGGACAGGAGGCCCTCTTCCTCGCCCAGATCGCTGTCAGACATCGTGTCTAGGGGCTAGGCTGGAGCACAGGTGAGCCTGGGACAAGTGACAAAGGGGACAAGAACAGCATTACCATGCAGTGCCAGGCACCCTGTTCCTAGTCTCCAAACGCTCCTGGGACACCGGAAATGGAGGAGCTGCAATTCTAAGCCCCAGGCTACAATACTACCTGAGCAAAAGGCCACCATTTCAAGGAAATGAATTCTTAAGTAGGAACAGGACTAGAAATAATTATAGCTACCATCAACCAAAGTTTACTGTCTTCCTTTTTTTTTTTTTGATTATTTGAGACAAGATCTTGCTACGTGGTCCACGCTATTCGGGAACTCAAGATACTCCTGCCATGGCCTTCTGATGCTGGCATTACAGGGGTGTACCACAATGACTGATTTGAAGCCTACTATTTTCCATGCTCTGTATTGAGTGCTATGACCTCAACGAATTGTTGCAAAAATCCCTGGGAGGGAGAAACTATTCTTATCATTTTATAGAGGAAGAAATAGAACTAAGAAAGCTGGCAGACTTAGCATGGTGGTACATGCTGTGATCCCAGCACTGAGGAAGCTGCGGCAGGAGGACCAAAAGTTCCAGTCCAGCTGGAGCTATATAATGAGTCCTTGTTTCAAAAAAGAATGCTACCGAAGGTACCACAATGGTAAGCACAGAGTTATCACATAGCCAGGCAATTTCACTCCTAGCTTTCTACCCAAGAGAAATGTAAACCTGGGTCCACACAAAACCTCATACAGGGCCTGGCAGAGTGGCTCAAGTGGTAGAGTGCCTGCCTAGCAAGCGTGAGGCCCTGAGTTCAAACCCCAATCCCCACCCCCCAAAAAAAATCTTCATCTGAAAATGCTTCTAACAGTATTACTCAAATAGCCAAAAAGTAGAAAGAAGCAAGTGTCCATCAACAGATGTATTAAAACAAAATGTGAGCTATTCAATGGAGTATTATTTGGCCATAAAAAGGAATAAAATCCTCATGTTTGCTACAACACGATGGGCCTTGAAAACATCATGGTAAGTATAAGAAGCCAGCCACAAAAGACTACATTATAATGGAATATCCAGAATGGATGACTTTACAGAGATGGAAGATTAGCAGTTAATTAGGGCTGGGGAGAACAGAGAGATGACAGCTAAATGTATGGTGGTTTTTTTTTTAGGTCATAAAAATGTCCTAAAAGGACTGTAGTGACTGATGTGATGGGTGCACACGGTTGTAAATATACTAAAACCCACTCATGTATGTACATTTTTTCTTTCCCCACTCCCCCTGATGTGTATACTTTGAATGGGTAAGTTGTATGGTATGTGAGTCATTTTGCAATAAAACTTTTTTTTTTTTTTTTAAAGACAGGGTCTTGCCATGGACCCCAGGCCAGCCAGGAACTCTCCATCCTCCTGCCTCAGCCCGGCAAGTGCTGTCTTCCCCTGTGTGGATTTGAAGCCTCCTCCTCCACTTGAAAGAAGGTTTTTCCCTAGATAATGTAACTCAGCTGCTTATCCTCCAAAGTTCTGATCACACAAGTAGAAAAAAAATTTACATTTTAAAAACAAAAAGTTCTAGGCCAAGGCAATGACTGAATCTCAAGGCTCCTCCCTTCTCAGCCTTTTAAAAGCTCCCTGGCAGGCCCGGCCAACACAGACTGGCATCTCCCAGGTTTTGTTTCCTCTAGTTGGGCCTGAGCCCAGATCTCTGGGCGGCCTAGGCCAGGCTTTCGAGGGAAGGGTCTACCCTCAGCCAGGTCACCTGGAAGTGAGACAAGCACAGTTTAGAGGTGTCACTGGTCAGAGCGCACCAAAAGCAGGTTGCTTGCTGCGGTCAGGCATTTCCAGCCGCCAGGGCAGCTGGGATCCAGCCTCGGGGATGCAGCCCTGGCAGGCTGCGAGAAGTTTACTCAAGGTTATCTGTACAAATTCCACCCTGGCTGCCAGCCAGAACCCAGTCTGCAGGGTTCCAGGCGTGGGCTCTGGGGATGACCCCTCAGTCTGCACAAACCTTTCCACCTCGGCCCACTCCAGACCCGCCTGCAGTGAACGACTTCCTCACATAGGCACCCCTACTCACCAAGACACACCCCCCACGCCACGCAAGTTTAACAGCTCTCGGATAACCGGCAGGACCCTCTGGTCACGTCCTGCACACCCATGATTTTCACCGACACTTAAGAGCACCACACACAGCTTGGCACGAACGAACGTGACCCCCGCAACTGGCCCCAACTCCTGCACCCGCCCACCGTCTCTTCGACAGGAAAAAAAACTGGACGATCAGTTCCCACCCCGGCTGGCCCGCGACGGCACCCCTTGGACACAAGCACTCTCCTACACACTCCCACCAGGCCACCTGCAGCCACTCCCGCAGGAACTTTCTGACAACTTCCCCAGTTGGGGCGACACTCCCCCGAGCCGCCACTCGGGCTCCGGTTCCCAGTAGCTCACACAAAGCGCGCAACCTCCTCCTCCTCCGCGGCCCAGGCGGAGCGGAGCACATGGCTCCCGGGGCGGCGAGGAGTCGGCCAGCGCTCGGAGCGCTCGCAACCCCCCGACCCCCCACCAGGGTCAGAAGGGGCGCAACAGCTCTCCCGCGGGCCCGCCATCCCGGGGCGGGGGGCGAGGGTTCCGGAAGAAAGAAAACTCACGTGTCCGTCTCGGGGCAGGAAAAAGTTTGCTTCCCACCCCCTTCTCCGGCGCTCGCTGACTCTCGGGGCGCGGGGCCCGCGGAGCGTGCGCGCTCGGCTTTGTGCTCCGAACTCGGCCCGGAGGGGGAGGGGAGAGGAGGGGGCTGGGCTCCCACCTCCGCACCGCCCCCCCCTCCGGTCCGGCGCCCGGACTCCATATTGGCCGCCCCCTGCCCCCGGAACGCGCGCCTCCCCCGCGGGAGGCTCGGCTCCCCCTCGGCCTGCCCCAGGGTCCCGGCGCGCACAAACTTTCTCCGCGTCGCCGGCCCCACGCGCCCCGCTGCCTTGGCCCGCCCAGGAGTGACAGATGCCTCAGAGACAGACTTTCCTTTGTTCCAAAGGAAAGGGGAACTCGCGCGGGCTCCCCAGCCCTCCCCGCTCGCGGCCCTTCTCGCGGCCGCCACCCCCAGCTGTCACTCTCTGCGGCCCCCTCCCCGGCTCGGCCGCGGGCGGGGGGGCCCTGCCGGCGGTTAGCAACGTGCACTTTTGAAACCAAACAAATCCGCCCCCCGCGCGCTCACCCGCTCCGGGGCACCGGCGGCCCGTCTCCCAGGGTGGGATCCTAGGAAAGTGGGCCCCCCCGAGAGGCCCCGAGCGAGGCCCCCGCCGGCCCCCGCCAGTGCGGCGCAGTCGGGACTCACAAACACACCCGGGCTCACACACCCACCATCGCACGCGCCAGGACGACGCCCCCTCCCCCGCCCGGCCGCGAAAAGAAACTTTCCAAGTTGTCCGCGCGCCCCCACCCCCCTCTCCGCCCCTCCGGCGCCCCGCACTGACCTCTCCCGGCGACTCTCCGGCCCACGCGGCCTCGGGCGGAGTGCGGGGGCGTCCCGGCCGAGGCGGGGTGCGCCGGGGGAGCGCGCCGCGTACCTGCCGGGCCTGACACCCGCCTGACAGCTCGCGGCTGGAAAGCACCTCGCGGCCTGACGTCAGATCCCCTCTCCTCCCCTCGCGCTCGCCGCGCCCTCCCCCACCGCCCGGAGGCCGAAACAAACTTTGTGCGGAGCGCGGCCAGCTACGCCCACCCCCGCGGGGCGGGCCCGAGGCGCCGGGGGGCTTCGCCCCGCCCACCGCGCCGGAGGGGGCGGGCGCGGGCACCTTCTTCCTGCGCCCACCCCCCCTCAGGAATGCCACATGGTCTGGGGAGGGAGCGGTGGGAGCCGGACCCCGGGAGTCCGTTTGGGGGCAGGAAGTAGCCCGCTCCTCCTTGGCGAGCGTTTCCGGAGCGCCTACTGTGTGCTCCTCGCCGGGGGTGGGGCGCTACCGGAGGGACAAACTGTGCCAGCCCCGACCTCTGGAAGTTCATTCCCTCCTTCGGGTCTGCAGTCGGAGCGGGGATGGTTCCCATTGCACGGAGGGGGAAACTGAGGTCCACTTAGTCCGGAGACTTACCCCCAGCTGGTAAGAGACCTGGCCCAGAATGCAACGCCTGTTCAGGCCTCAGCTCGTGAGGTGGGGGAGAAGGCCTCGTGGGACAAAACCCCAAGCAGGTAGCTAAGGCCTAGCACGCACGAGGGGGCAGGGCTCAAGAAGCGGTGGTGATACCCACCGCACTTTACCATCCCACCCAGTCCTCGGTGACGGGTAGTGCTTGCTTATCTGGGAGCCGCAGAGAGGGTCTGCGTTTGCTTTTGTCACAGTCTGCCATTGTCGTTTGGCCCAGGTGGGTCTGACAGGGAGCCCGAGCTTGCTGCTCCTGGACCGAGCAGAGTCCGATCAGTCTAGGTGCTCCCAGCGGTCTTGACCGGTTTATTTTCCCCTGGAGGTTTTCCTTGGCCTCTACATACTGGCTAACTCTCTCCACCACACTGAAATACGAAGGGGCCGACACTCACCCAAGCCTGGGGAGGCCTTTTCCTGGCCTCTTTTCTCATCACACATATCTAGGGCCCTTGAGCTTTGAAATCAACAGCCTTGAAAACAAAAGCTTTTGGTCTTTTTGCTTCTTTAATTCTTTCTTTTATTTCTTTTATTATTTTTGTTGTTTTCTTGGGGTCTTGATAAGTTGTCCAGGCTGATCTCAGACTCGTGGGCTGTTATCCTCCAGTTTCAACCTTCCAAGTAGCTGATAGCTGAGACTACAGGCATCACGCTGCTTTTAGTTCTAATTGCACTTTAGTAGCAAAGAACTCTGGGAACAGTATCCACTCCCCCCCACCTGCAAAAGGCCTAATACTGAGTGAAGTGACTCTTACTTAAGGTGCACCGGGACTTTGTAGCTGCTAGACTTCCTTGCAGATACTTAGAACCAAGATGTCTTTGCATGTAAAATGTCAGTTAACATTGCCCAGTGCTTTCTATTACAGAGATGGGGAACCTGAGACCCAGAGTGGTAGCCACAAACCATTTCTTGGCCAAGTGGTGCTCTATCCACAGCCCTCTGAAAGAAAAAGGGAGGCTTGGTAGTTTAAGGTAAGAAACATAAAGTTGCTGGGCCCTGGCCACTAGAGCAGGCAAGAGGTAGTCTTTTCAGAGGAGGGAAACCTGGAGGGACAATAGGGATACAGACAGGTGAGCCTGGAGATAGGACCTGGTCCCTGGTTGCTGAACTGGAACTCTGAGGTAAGCTTGTGCCAAACCTTTCCTTTTTGGGGGAACCGGCACAAGCCCACAGAGCTTCCTTACAAATTCTGCCATTGGCAGTCCCTTAGGTCAGTGCTTTCAGAGTCTGTGCTCAGTTAGGGAAATGGAGTGAGTCGCTTGGTCCCCTGCATACACATACAGCAGAGCCATCTGTGAGCTGCATGACAGCAGGTCTGGGGCCCCTCCCCAGCCCTCCTGAAGGGGCACAGCGTGGGAAGTAAGGGAGCCTGATCCTGTGTTAAATTATAGTGTCAAGTTTCTCAACATGAATCAGAATTTAAGGGCTGATGGAATGGCTCGAGTGGTAGAGCACCGGCCTAGCAAACGTGAGGTCCTGAGTTCAAACCCCAGTACCACAAAAAAAAAAAGAATCAGAATGTAAGATGCATGCATGCATCCTTTGCACCAGTAATTCCACTGCTAGGACTGTATTTGGAGAACTAGCTACACAAGAAAGCTAAAGCTCATGTGAGATTGGTCCCCACAGTCCTCTTCATTATGGAAAATTGCAAACCAAACAGCCTGTCACTGGAAGCTGACTGGTTACAATGCTGGTGCCATTGCCTAGCGGGGTGTTGTGATGGGGTGAATCTGGGCCCTGACCCAGGGGGCTGTTCCAGGTGTGCTTTATTGATTGTACGCCAGCGAGAAGGGGCTTTGGCCATACTTGTTGAGAACGTTCATGAGAAAAGTTTTTTAGGGGTAAGTTTTTCGCTTTGCTTTGAGAGTGCTGCAGGATCTCGCTGTGTTGTTGCCCAGTTTGGTCTTTAGCTCCTGAGCTTCAGCGACCTCCTGCTTCTGCCTCCCGATTAGCTGGAACTACACACAGGAGCCATGCCTGGTGGTAAGTTATTTTATTGTCACTTTGCTAATTTTTTTGCTTTGTTTGTGAGATGAGGTCTTATTATGGCTAAGTCTGGAATTCCTGGGCTCAAGTGATTCTCCTGCCTCAGTCTCCTCGGTGCTGGAATTACACGTGTCCACCAGCACACCTGGATGTCTCCACCAATTTTAGAAAGGGACACATTCCCTTTCCAAGTTCCGGCTCCTTTCTAAATTTTTTTTTTTTTTTTTTTTTTGGCATGTGTGACACCCTGGGTTTGATCTCTTCTTCCCTGAGAGGACAAGAGGGTGTGGCTCAAGTGGTAGAGCTCTTACTTAGCAAGTGTGAGTTCAGTCCCCTGTACCTCAGAAAGAGAAAGAGAGAGAGAGAGTGTGTGTTTAAGCCTAACCTCTGGGAAGGGTCTGGGTTGAGGCAGGCCGGGTGGGAGTGACCATGTGAGTCAGTTCTCTGCCAGAAACTGCAGGTTGCAGAAGCTCTCAGATAAGGGTGCCGTGTCAATCCTGCCAGTTGCCCGTGTACTTGGTAGTTACATAGGTGAAGATGAATATCCTATGAATTCACTTTCATTAAGAAAAGAACAACAGCCAGGTGCTGGGCAGTAGTTCAAGAGACCCTAAGTAGAAAACACCCACCACAAAACAGTTCTGGTGGAGTGGCTCAAATGGTAGGGCACATGCATAGCAAGCATGGAGCCCCAAGTTCAAACCCCAGTACCACCACCAAAAAAAAAAAGAACAACAAAAAAAAAAACTAGCCACTACTTCTGTTTTGTGGGATGGGGAAGGAACCAGCATTGACTGCGAGCCAAGACAGCCAAGTCCAGGCATCACATAAAGAAAGTGGGGGACTGGTGGAGTGGATCAAGTGGTAAAAGTGCCTGCTTAGCAAGTGTGAGGCCCTGAGTTCAAACCCCAGTGCCACCAAAGAAAGTGGGGCTCTGTGGGATAAAGGGGATGGTCCAGCAAAAGCCAGGATAAGTGAGTGAATCGGGAGGCTAGGTAGCTGGGCCTTGAAGGCCAGGGGAAAAATCTGGGCTTGGCTGTGTGGGCAGCAGGGCGTCCTGTGACAGTGGTTGAGGAGAGTTGGGAGGAGTCTGCAGTGGGGAGCTCAGGTGGCTCTGATGGAGACAACCACTGGAGACTCTCCTGAGGTTTGGGGCTCCTGGAGGTTCTCTAGTTTCATCATGTAGATTTCCACTTGTCAATATCTCCCTTTTTGAGAGTCTCCTGCTCTCCTGTTGGTCAACTGCAATTGGCTTAGCTTTCTCCTAGTTGTTCTGCGTTTACCCCTTCAACTAATTGTTTTGTGGTGCTCGGGATGGAACCCATAACCTCTGGCGTGCTACGAAGTAAGTGCTCACTGAGCTGCACCCCAGCCCCCGTTTAACACACAAACACACACACATTTATTTATTCTGGCAGTACTGAAGTTTGAACTTGGCTTCATGCTTGTGATGCATGCGTTGTACTCCTTAAGCCACGCCTCCAGCCTCAACTAATCTTTGAATGCTTACCTTGTTAGGCTGTGGAACCCACTGCTTGGGCTTGCCCAAAGGTCCTGGGTGGTAGTGTCACATGGTGGGAAGACATGACACTTGGAATTTGGGGTGATGGGAGGTGATTTAAGCAAATCTGCCAAGCCTTTGAACCTTTGGAACAGATGAGGAAAATGGCTTTAGTGAGAGTCAAAGAAAGTAACCGTCATAAAAGCCTTTTGTGAGTAACATTGCGTGCTTATAAATGAGTAGGTGCGATTATGCTGTTGTCTCAGCTCTGCTGGAGTCCCAGGTTTTTTCTTCATCTAAAAAAAGGTCAAACGTGATAAACCTAAAATTGTCTTTTTTGGAATTCTGCCATCTGTGGCTTAAGTGTTTTTGAAAGATTTTATATAAACCAGGCATGGTGGTACATGCCTATAATCCCAGCACTCTGGAGACAGAGGCAGGAGGATCTCAAGTTTGAGGCCAAACCCAGATACATAGAGAGATCCTGTCTCAAAAGAAAGATCATATGTGTATGTGTGTGTACACGTGTATATAGACAGACACATAACATGGACACGTGCACATACACATTTCTGTATATAGCTTCGTGTGTGCATATGCGTATGTATGTGTGTATATGCATAGTTGTGCCTGCTTAGCATAGCTTAGACAGTGCTGGGTTGCTCTGTTTGTCTTTGCTGGTTAGCGGGTGAGAGGTAGCTGAGTTGTGTGTTGGGCATGGCTTTCTTACATAGCCAGGCTAAGCTTTGGTCTTGTGCTTAACATGATTTTCCTCCTGTGCAGTTTGCATTCAAGTGGCTTTTAGTGGCTTGAGCTTTGGTGTGTGAACTCGGTAGCGTGGCAGGGTGTGGTCAGACCTGCAGGGAGGGATGCCCTCTGGCTCCTAGACAGAGATTAAGTTCTGTAGTGTGTTTGTGCATTTAATTTAGAGATAAAACTCTTTTCTTCGCTGGGGATGTAGCTCCGAGGCAGAGCTTTGCCTAGTGTGTGAAAGGAAGGTTCTAGGTTCCATTCCTAGCACCAAAGTGGGGAACCCAATAAAAACCTTTCTGATTTTTCTGGTATTCACTGTCATATCTGTAAACACCTGGGGACCTCCAGTCATGGCTATAGAAACCAGCAAGTGAGAGTTGGCTCTTGTGGGTCAGAAGGACTCAATGGCATGTCTTCCTGCTTTCCTCCTTCCCTCTCCTCTCCCCCACTCCTCCCCTCCCTCCCTTTCTTTCTTCTGATCAAACCCTGTCCTGGTACTTACAAAACATTCTTTCCGTTTCTTTTTTCCTTGGTACTAGAGTTTGAACTCAGGGCCTACACTTTTAGCCACTCCCTAAGCACTTTCTTGTGATGGTTTTTTTGTTTAGATAGGGTCATGAGACCTATTTGCCTGGGCTGGGTTCAAACCGTGATCCTCCTGATCGCTGCCTCCTGAGTAGCTAGGATTACAGGCATGAGCCCCTGGCACCTGGCACAAACCATTTTTTCTATCACTGAGCTACACCCCTGCCTCTTGATTTTGTTTCTCTTCCCCTACCCGACCCCCTGCCCTGTTTGAACTCAGGGTTTCACACTTGTTAGGCAGGTACTCTACTACTTAAGACATACCCTCTAGCCCTTTTTGTGTTGGTTATTTTATTTTAATACAGGGTCTCACTTTTTGCCCTGGTCAGCCTGGACCTCAATCCTCCTATTTATACTTCTCACATAACTAGGTTGACAGGTGTGCATCACCATGCTCGGCTTTTATTATTTGAGATGGAGTCTATCCTGGGCTGACCTTGAACCTCGATCCTCTTGATCTCCACCTCAGTAGCTGGGATGACAGACATCTACCATCACATCGCATCCAGTCATTGGTTGAGATGGGGTCTCTTGAACTTTTTGTCCAGGCTGGCTGACCTTAAATTGCTATCCTCCTGATCTCTGACTCCTGAGTAGCTAGTTTTTGTTTTTTTGGTGGGACTAGGGCTTGAACTCAGGGCTTCGAGCTTGCAAAG
This sequence comes from Castor canadensis, assembly GCF_047511655.1. Classification (NCBI taxonomy): domain Eukaryota; kingdom Metazoa; phylum Chordata; class Mammalia; order Rodentia; family Castoridae; genus Castor; species Castor canadensis. The sequence continues at coordinate 160,165,620 of NC_133390.1, read as the reverse complement.
CAGGCACCCTACCACTTGAGCCACACTTTCAAGTCCATTTTGCTCTTGTTATTTTGGGGATGGGTTTTTCTTGAACTGTTTGTCCAGGCTGATCTTGGACTGTATGATCTCAGCCTTCCAGGTAGCTAGGATTGCAGGTGTGAGTCACCAGCACAGGCTTAATGATTTTGTTTGTTAATGAATTAATGCGTAGCATTTGATCATTTCCTGCATCTAGAATTTATTTTGGACTAATGCACAAGGTAAGAATCGTGATTCTTTTTTTTCTCTCTGAACTGCATACCATTTCTTGACTTCTTTCCGTTCTCCATGGCTTTTCTAAGACATGGAATTCTCCTGCTGTGTTTCGAGGTATGACCCAAGGAGGGACTCTTGATCCTACTGCTTTATAAACAGCAAGAACAGACAGGCTTTTGTGGGCTGAGGAAATCCTTGAATTTCTTTACTGGAGACAAGTTCTCCCCCATGAAGCCATTTGTGTTATGAGGACCCTGCTGGTCCATGTCTCTTCTAAGATGCTGGGAGGGGTTGTACATTTATGTAAAATTCATGAACTGAAAAAAGTCTTAATTGTAAGCAGTTCAAACTCCTGTCTCATTCCACCGTGGTTTTTCTTCCTGCCCGGTCCCTTTCCATCACATGACCTTGTATGAGCCACGGACATCTCCGTGGATCTGGCCAGAAGTTGGCTTAGGAATGTTTAGTTTGGGCTTATGTACGTGGTTTGTAGTCACTTCTGCAGGGGGCTCAAGGATGGATAACTGTCCCGGTATGTGCCGTGGTCATGGCTCAGAGTTGCAGGAACGGAGGTGGTGTCATGATATAAGTAAAGGTGTCCTGTAAGTCCCCAGAAGGACATGAGTAAAGGAAGGTATGCCAGGTTTGAAAGGAAGGGGTTAGAAGCTAGTCTATGAAAAGTCTTCCAAACATGCAGTCACACCAGATAGAACTGGAAGACTGAGCTCTAACTAACACCAGTACTAAGAGGAACACTTTGTTCTGCCAAGAACGTACTCTACCACACATTGTATATACAACTATAGATGTACATGTTAAAATAAAGTCTCAATTATCGTATTTTCTCGATGTGAACTGATAGTGCAAAAGCAGTCATATGGAGGACAATAAAAGAGTGTGCCCAGCTCTGTGGTAGAAGGCTTCTGTAGTCACATGTAATCCCAGCTACTCAAGCTGAGACTTGAGCCTAAGAGTTCAAGGTCAACCATGTGTGTAAGGGGTATAGTTTAGAGCACTTGCTTAGGTTATACTGGCGCCTGGGTTAAATCCCTAGCTCTGCAACAACAATTAAAAAGAGAGAGAAAGAGAGACATACAGAATATATCCAAAAAAAGAAGCAAAAAGATTGATAAGGGTGGTTTAGGCACTTAATAATACCATGTTATTTTTCTAGATTTTGTGTTAGATGTTTGAGGTTTTTTTGGCGATACTGGGGTTTGAACTCAGGGCCTCATACTTGCTAAGTAGGTGCTCTACCATTTGAGCCATTCCACCAGCCCTTTTTTGTGTTGAATACTTTAAAAATTAGGATATATTGGCTATACAAGGGGGAATTGATTGTGACAATTCCAAATAGGCTTATAGTATACATTGGTCAGATCATCCCCACCATCATTCCCCCACCACCGCCCCACTTAATTGCGAGAGGTTTCTGTGTCGTATAAGTATATGACGTCCATCAACCATATACCCTCACCTTAATCTCCTTTGTTCACCCTCCCCTTCACACAGATACCCCCCCCAGAAAACACACTTACCCTGTTTTACAGTCCTGTCTTTCATTGTTAATATCTAAGTCCATATTCAAAGGAGTTTCTCAATGTATACCCTCTGTGAGTATACTTTACTTTGGTCCATTCAACCCTTTCCATTATTCTCCCTTACCTCCCGCCCTGTGTTGAGTATTTTTAAGATAGGGTCTCATGAACTATTTGCCAGGCTGGCCTCGAACCGTGATCCTCCTGATCTGCCTCTGGAGTCACCTATGCCTGGCTATTTTGTTTTGTTGAGACAGGGAGGGTCTCACTGTATAGTCCAGATTAGCCTCAAACTGACTGTTGCCCATGCTGGCCTCCAACTCACTATGTAGCTCAGGCTGACTTTGAACTCAATATCCTCCTGCCTCAGTCTCCTGAGTGTTCGGATTATAGACATGCATAACTATGTCTAACTTAGAAATTTATAATTTCATTTCTTATTTTGAATAGTCAACGTTGGAATCAAATTTCATATATTTGATTTTACATTTTTTTAAATGAGGGGTCTAAAAATTATAAATTTCAAGTCCCACAAAACCTGAATTTGCCTCTGGATGAACATCTTGGCAAAGATGAAGCCTTAGCTAGAAGATTGGTTATAACTTGTCTCCCCTGGCCCTTTGGGAAATAAATTTTCTTCCCCTTTAGCCTGATTTTGACTAAAATAAGACTTAAAAAAGGTCATAACATTTACAGTTTGAAGTGTAACAGCAAAACTAGCACAAATTTCTTTTTCTTTCTTTACAGTTTTGTGAATAGAAGGTTCATGCTGTAGTTATTGGCAACCTCAGCACAGATTTTTTTTTTTCCTTGTTAATCCAGGTGCTTTTAGTTTTTCACTTAAAGGAAGCACTTTGTGGCACCCGTTAGCCATGTCCGAATTGCAACATTACTACTCTTGTGCTTCCAAGTCATTATTAAGTAAAATAAGGATTACTTGAATGCAAGAACTATAATATCGCCACAGTCAGTCTGATGACCTGCTGGCCACTAATGGGAGGGTGGCATACACAGTGAGAATACACTGGACTAAGGGATATTCACACAGACCTAGTGGGACAGCATATTTCATTGTGCTCCTTAGAGTAACGTACAAATGAAAACTTAAAAATTGTTTATGTCTGGAATTTTCTTTTTTGGTACTGGGGGTTTGAACTCAGGGCCTACACCTTCAGCCACTCCACCAGTCCTTTTTTATTCATTATTTTCAAGATAGGGTCTTGTAAACTATTTGCCCAGGCTGGCTTCAAACCTCAAACCTCCTGATCTTTGCTTCCTGAGTAGCTGGGATTACAGGCATGTGCCACAGTGCCTGGCTTGGAATTTTCTACTTAATATTTTCAGACTGTAGTTGACCTTGGATAACTGGAACCTCGGAAAGCAAAACCTCAGATGAGGGTGACTGCTGTACCAGTTGTTCTTACTATCCATTTGCTGTCCATCTGGATTGATTCTAGTTCTGCTGTCTAACAGGGCTCATTCCATAAGAGGACGGTCATGTAAAGCCCCTGCATTTGCACTCCCATCAGCAGTGTGTAAGAGAAGTATATTGCTGCTTTTCTTCAGATTTTTTGTTGTGGTAAAATGTACATAACATGAAGTTCACCATTTTAGCCATTTTTCAAGGGTATTAGGTATGTCCACATTGTTGTACAACAATCCCCAACCTCCATCTCCAGAAGGTTTGGCTTGCCATCCCTGCCCCAGCTGTTGGTAACCACATTCTTCTGTCTCTAGGAGCCTCCTGTGTGGAGGTGGAATCACACAGTGCTGTCTTTTTGACTGACTTCTTTCATGTAGCGTAATGTCAGCATCCATCCTTGTGGTAGTATGTGTTAGAATTTCATTCCACCATACTGTGGTTTGAACTCAGGGCCTACCCTTGAGCCACTCCACCAGCCCTTTTTTGTGAAGGGTTTTCTTGAGATAGGGTCTTGCACACTATTTGACCAGGCTGGCTTTGATCCATAATCATCCCGATCTCTTCCTCCTGAGTAGCTAGGATTACAGGTGTGAGCCACAGGCACCTGGCATTTTCATTCCTTTTTGTGTGTGTTTTGTGTTTTGGGGTTTTTTTGGTTGGTTTGGCTTTTGGTGGGACTGGGGTTTAAATTCAGGGCTTCACACTTGCTCTGCCACTTGAGCCACACCTCCAGTCCATTTTGCCCTGGTTATTTTGGAAATGGGGGTCTTGTGAACTATTTTTCAGGCTGGCCTGGAACCTCGATCTTCCCAACTTCAGCCTCCCAAGTAAGTATCTAAGGTTGCAGACATGAGCCTCCAGCTCTCGGCTCTTGTTTTTTGTTTTATGAGACAAGGTCTCACTTTGTAGCTCAGGCTGGCTTCAAACTTGGGATCCTCCTGCTCCAGCCTCCAAAGTGCTGAGATTACAGACATGCTCATTCCTTCCTTTCTTTTCTTTTCAGAATTGGGGATTGAATACAGGGCCTTGCGCATTCCAGGCAAGTGCTCTCCCAGCCCCACCCCAAGCCCTTTTGAGGCTTTAACTTTGCCCATGTTGTCCTCGAATTTGCAGTCCTCCTGCATATGCCTCCTGAGTAGCTAGGGTTGCAGGCATGAGCCACCGTGCCCAGCTTGCTAGCCTTTTCTCTTTTTTTGGTGGGACTGGCATTTGAACTCAGGGCTTCATGCTTGCAAATGCTCTATCACTTAGAACCACACCTAACGCTTGAGTCACACCTCCAGTTCTCAGCTTTGGCTTTTGTGAGCAATGCTGCTGTGGACATTGGTGTGCAACCATCTGTTTGGGGTCCTGTTGTCAGTTCTGAGTATGTTCCCAGAGTTCCTTCAGACTTTGAAGGTACTGCTCCATTATCTTTTAGCTTTCAGTATTGCATTTGGGAAGTCCCAAGTCATTTTGATTACTGACACTTTGTATGTGACCTGCTTTTTCTTCTCTAGAAATTTCTAGAATCTTCTTGCATCTTCAATAAACTAGAATTCCTTCCTCCCTCCTTCTCTTCCTCCCTCTCTCCCTCCCTCCCTTCCGTTTCTTTCTTTCTGAACCCAGTGTCTCCTGTGTGCAAGGCATAGACTAAATTTATTTTGAGACAAGGTCTCACTATGTAGCCCACACTGGCCTCAAACTCACAATCCTCCTGTCTGAGCCTCCCAAGTAGTTGGGATTGTGGATGCATGTCACCTACTGCATCCTAGAATTTCATTTCTTTTTTCTTTTTTTGTGGCACTGGGATTTTTAACTCAGGGTTTTGTACCTGCTAGATAAGAGCTCTACTACTTGAGCCAGGCCTCCAGCACTTTTTTGCTCTGGTTATTTTTGAGATAGGGTTGCCTAGTATAGCTGGAATAGCAGACATGTACCCCACACGCAGCTTTTTTCCAGTGACGCGGACTCTCACAAACTTTTTGGCTCAATCAGCCATTGGTTGAGATGGGATATGGGATCTAGTGAACTTTTTGCCCTGGCTGACTCTGAATCATGATCCTCCCAATCTCTGCCTCTGCTAGGATTATAGATGTGAGCCACCCTCGCCCAGCTAGAATTTCTGTGTGTGGGGGGGGGAGCTTGAACTCAGGGCCTACACCTTGAGCCACTCCACAGCCCTTTTTTGTGAAGGGTTTTTTTGAGATAGGGTCTTGTGAACTATTTGCCTGTGCTGGCTTTGATCTGTGATCCTCCTGATATCTGGGTAGCCAGGATTACAGGTGTGAGCCACCGGTGTCTGGTTTGGAATTTCTTGGTATGCTATGATAGGAGTCTAATTTTTCTATCGTCCTGTGACTTTTGGGACATGACTAGGGTGGGAATGAAGGCCTGAGGGCATCTTCACATCTCAGTCATGAGGTCTGTGCCTTGCTGGCACGGTCCCAGAGTTGACTGGAGGCAGAGGACTGAGGATGTAGACATGCTCCACAGTCAGCACGTGAACATGTAACCTGCCTGATGGTGGTATCTTCTCCCTCTCCTGTGTTCACCCTCTTCCTGCTCTTCTGCCAGGGTCTGGATTGTAGCCATAGGATCTGGGGGTAGGATCTAGGAGTCTGTTGCCATTTATTTATTAATTTATTTTATTTTTTGCAGTATCAGAGTTGCACATGCTAGGCAAGCGCTCTACCACTGCACTCTATCCCCAACCCTTTTTTCACTTTATTTTGGGACAGGGTCTCACTGTGTTGCCCAGGCTTTTCTCAAACTTGTGGGCTCAAGTGATCTTTGTGCCTCAGTCTCCCAAGTAGCTAGGATTATAGGTGTGAACCACCATGCCCCTCCCATAATGAGTTCTGCAAACTCTCTTCTACCATTCTTCCTTCCTGTGCTTCCCCCCCTCCTCACCTGTACCTCTTAGAGAGGTGCCACTGATTCCAGAGAATCTTAAAGATTCTGTGGTGGGCCAGGTGCCAGTAGCTCAAGCTACTCAGGAGGCAAAGATCAGGAGGATTGCGGTTCGTAGCCAGCCCCGGGCAAATAGTTCTCAAGACCCTATCTTGATAAAGCCCATCACGAAAAAGGGCTGGTGGAGTAGGCCCTGAGTTCAAACCTCAGTACCGCAAAAAAAAAAAAAGAAAAAAAGAGTTGGGTGGAGCTCAGTAGTGGAGCACTTGCTTACCATGTGCAAGGCTCTGGGTTCCATATCCAGCACTGGGGAAAAAAGTGCTGTGGTGCCGAGCAGGTCATAGGTTCACTTTCCTCCTCACCCGCTTGGCTTTGCAGGTGTGTCACCACTTGTCCTTGAGCCTTCTGGCTTCAGAATTTTGTGGTGGTCCCTTGTCCCATTGTCTTTCTGAGCGCCTGTGCTTTGAGGCGCCCCCTGTGATCGTTTCCGTGGCGTCGCAGGAGGGAACTGAGTTACATACCCGTGACAAGTGCACCTCTTCAGCTTGGTTGTTCTCCCATGTGGCATCCCAATTAATGGGTCCAGCACCCTTTATTCTCCGTTTTGGGATGCCACCTTTACACCACACCAGACACAAAGTCCTATTTGTCTGTGGCCTTGTTCCTGAGCTTTCAGTTGTGCTTTGACAGATACTGATCACTTTCTGTGTGCTAGGTTCTGCTCAGGCACCGGAGGAAAAAGTAGTATGGGAAACGCAGCTCCTGCCTCCCAGGCGCCGTCTTGGGGCTGATGGTCACCAGGGCCTTTTCCCTTCCTTCTGTGTTGCCCAGGCTAGTCTCAGACTCCTGGGCTGAGGCACACAGCATAGTCTTGGATGAATTAGAAATGGTGGCTTTGCTGCAGAGGAGTTGGAAGTAGCAAGACCCTGAGACAGAGGAAGCTGGGAGAGTTTGAGGGCAGAGGGTCTGGGGCCAGGCTGTGCAGGGCAGTTTGTGACAGGAAGTCACTGGAGAGAGCAGGAGAGGGGAGGCAAGTGTCTGACACCTTAAAAGCTTGTCTGGGATTGAGGTGAGAGTCGACATGGGTGGTGGGGAGTGGGGCCGTAACCTGCACCAACCAGGGTGCGTGGGGGAGGCGCTGGTTGATGCTACATTTTGAAGGCAGGTGGGCAGAAGCACTGGCGGGGGAAGAAGGGGAGAGCTGGTTGTGTGGCCTCTGGAGGAGTGGCAGGGACTGCTCTCCCTTGGTTGGGTTGTTGACATCTGGTCCTTTCGCTTGCTCTTCTTCATGATTCTTGAAGAAAAAAAGTATGTTTTTAAAGAAGAGAAAATGAAGGCCCAGAGAGGTGAAGTAATCTGCCCAGGGTTACACAACTGCTCATTGGCGGAGATGGAGTTATCTCCGAGGTTGATAGAAATGTGACCTCTTCCATTCCTGAGTCTAGGAATTTTGAGTTTTCTCCCTTTTAAAATGTTTTCTTTGTTTTTTCCTTCTTTCCTCCCTCCCTCCCTCCATTCCTCTCTTCCTTTCCTCCATCCTTCCCTCTTTCTTCTCCTTCCTCCTTACTCTTCCTGCTTCCTTCCTTCTTCATTGAGTATGAAGTCTTGAAAAGTCTTCTCCATGGGCTGGGAATGTAGCTCAGGGGTAGACCACAATTGCTTAGCATATGTGAGCCTTGGGTTCCATCTCTAGCCACACACACACACACATTCTCTCTCTCTCTCTCTCTCTTTTTTTCTTGTTCAATCTAGCTAATGATTTGTTTAAAAAAATTTTTTTTCAAAGAACCAGTGTTTGGGGCCAGGTGTAGTGGTACATACCTATAATTCCAGCTACTAGGGAAACAGAGATTACGGGGATCGAGGTTTGAAGCCAGCCCAGGCAAAAATGTAGGGAGATCCACAACTCAACAAATAAGCCAGAAGTGGTGTATATTTGTAATCCTAGCTACCCAAGAGGTACAAGTAGGATCTCAATCCAGGCTGACCATGGGAAGAGACCCTATCTGTTGATGTGTGTTAGGTCTAGGAGTTGGTGGTGTTCAAGGCCTCTGTTTTCTTGTTGATTCCGTGTCCAGTTCAGTCTGTGATTGGCAGGCGGAGGTATTGATGCATGCCACCATGCCTGTTCACCTGTCCATTTCTCCTTTCATTTCTGTCAGTCTTTGCCTCGCATCTATTGGTGTTCTGCTGTTAGGTACATGTAACTTTTAAACTTTCACCTCTTCCTGAGTGATTGCCTCCTTTCTCATTCTAAAATGTCCCTCTTTAGAAGGACATAGTATTTTAAACCCCAGTAGTCTGACTTCTAGCCCTTGCTACTTCCCCACATGGACTGCCTGGCCTCTGAGGTGTGTCCTTAGGTGTCTTGAGCCCCTGCACTCACCCACCTGGACCCACCTAGGTGTGCTGTGTTGCTGGGTCTTCCTGCTCTGGATCTTGCTGAAATACAGTTCCAAGGCCTTCCCAGGGTGCTTGAAGATTCTCAGAAGCCCCCTCCCCACCCCACCCCCACTCCCTGGCATCTGTGCTGTGGGGTGTGCTTGCCCACTGCCCACCCTCATCTCTACAGCCTCCCCTCAGGCCCCACCCTCACCAGATTTTGCTAACACAGTAAGCCACTGCAGGAGAGGGAGGGGAAGCTGTGCTCTATGGTGCCCCTCCACTCTCCACCTTCTCCATCCTTGGATGTCCCTCCATCCAAGGTGGATGTCTCTTCCTGACAGCACCCAGCCTGCCATACCTGCTCTTGCTCCCCTCTTCCTTCCCTTGTCCAGCCCTCCTTCCCTCCCTCGACCCCCTTCTCTCTAGAGCAAAGATACATCTCACCCTCTGTCTCCTGCAGAACTATTTAATGGCTGCTTTTGTTTGCTATTCCTTTGGACCTTCAGGGTAAGGCTCTAACTGTCCCTCTTGGTTAAGCCCTGGGTGACTTCAGAAGAGTGTGGGGGCCAAAAATTATGGAAGAAAGCTCCTCCTTCCATGTGCCTGCTCATGTGGGGATTTCTTTCTGTTTTTGTTTTGTTTGTTGTTTTAAGAGGAGTCTCTCTCTCTCTCTCTCTCTCTCTCTGTCTCGCCTAGGCTGGTCTTGAACTCATGAGCTTGAGTGATCGTCGTACTTCTCTGGGACTACAGGCATGTGGTGTCACCATGCCCTGCCCATGTGGGGTGTTCTGACTTTGCTGTGTTTGGGTGAAATACTGGCATTTCCTGGACATTTGGATTATTTGTGTGAGCAGAATATTTGAAGTTAGGACTTTCCAGAAGAGACTCAGACACTGTCAGTACTGACTGAATTGTCAAACATAGGCCCAGGGAGGATATCAGCCAGGTAGTGGTGGAGCTGGTTCCTCAGGCCCTTGCCCTGGGATGCCGTTGGACTCTAGTGGACTCTGTGCTTTGGGTCATTCCCTCTTGCCCTGGGCCCAGCTTCCCATCTAGGAAATGAGAATAACAACCTGTTTCTTCCCAAGGCTGTTGTGAGAGATAACTGACAGAACGGGCTAGGGAGGTCGCTCAGTGGGAGAGCATGTGGGAGGCCCAGGGTTCCATCCCCAGCTACAAACAAACAAACAAACAAACACACACACTCTCAGCCTGTGCTTCGTAGTATGCTTGACAAATAGTAAGGCAAGGTTACAGGAAAAACTTCACTGGTCACATTTTATGACTTCTGCAGTTCCCACATTCGTGCTTCTCAAACACCAGTGTGTGTGTTTCATATGGGAGACACTGGCTTCTGTGGTAGCTCACAGCCACAGCGAGAAAATACTTAGATTTTGCATGGAGTGACAGGAAGCACCACAGAGAAATCTGTCACTTTTGGTAGAGGACAAAGCGTGTGCCCATGTAGACATATAGATGAATGTTCATGCAGCTTTTATTCCTAATGGCCCCAAACTATAAGCAACCCAAGACTGTGAGAGGATAAATGAATCGATCCTGTCTGTGCTGGTAAAGGCCACGCAGCAGGAAGAAACTGCTGCTGTGCACAGCAACATGGGGGAGTCTTAAAAACGTTATGCCAAATGAAAGAAGCCAGACACAGTAATAAAACTCTAGAAAAGCCAAAGAAATGTACAAAATGTACAGCAGTTGTTGCCTGGGTGGAGAGATGAGGAGAGGAGTTCACTTCAAAGTCTCCTTTGAGACTCAAGGCAACTATTAGCTGTGAGTGCTATAAAAGCAAAAGAAAGTTCTACACATCCAAGATATAATGGTCCAGACTAAACATTTGCATCCCCAAATGAAGGAATATCAAAACAGGAAGGAAGGATCAGACCAAAGCAAGACTGAAACCCAGCAGGGCAAACATCAAACCCTCCAGCTCCATGTCCACCATCTGGGATGTGGTGTCATGATTTGAGCTCCAGTGGGCTTGGGCAGCCCTGCCGTGTGGCCTTGCTGGCTTCAGGCCACATGGCTGATCTCCTGGGCTGGCTTCTCATTGCCTGTGGCTTTCCTTTGCAGACATTCTACATTCCTGGCATATTCAACACTCTGGGATCTTCATTGCAGCTTAGGCTTTACCCCCAGTTTCATGCATCACCTTCTCAAGGGTTGCCTGGCCTCCCATACCTTCTTTTGCAATCTGTGTGGAAGCCTCTACAACCCCCTGACTCTTGCATTTTGGATTCCTGAGAAACCCAGCATATCATGGACAATGCCAAGGTCTGCCACCAGCCTGAGCAGTGCTGGACCCTCTTGGACGGTGGCCACATTGGCCTCTTGGATGCCTGGGCAGCTGAGTATGGTGAAATAAATCCTGACAAACACCTTCCTAGGTGGACCTGTGGAAGGAGGTTGCCCCAGAGGTACCCTGTCCTCAAGGGAAATTCTTCTGAACCAGTTTACTCTTCCATATCCTTCTTTTATTTATTTTTTGATGGCACTGGGGTTTGAACTCAGGACCTCATGCTTGCAAGGCTGGCACTCTTACCACTTGAGCCACTTGCCAGCCCTCTTTCCTACCTTTAATCTTGCAATGGGTGAGGTCTGACTAATTCCTGAGATGCCATCAAAACATCAAAGCATCTTCCTGTTGTCCTGATGCAGAGTACTTTGCTTTCTATTTTATTATTACTATTTTTTAATCAGTACTGAGGTTTAAACTCAGGATCTTACATTTGCTAGGCAAAGGCTCTACCACTTGAACCATGCTCCCAGTCCTTTTTGTTTTAGTTTGCTTCAGATAGGTCTCAAACTTTTGCCCAGGCAGCCTTGGACCACAAGCCTCCCACATCCTCTGGAGTAGCTGAGATCATAGGCTTTTGTGTGTGTGGTGGTGGTACTGGAGTTTGAACTCAGGACTTTGTGCTTCCTAGGCAAGTGCTTCGCCACTTGAGTCACACCCCAGCCCTTTTCGTTTTAGTTATTTTTCAGATAGGATCTTGTGTCTTGCAGGCTGACCTAGACCGTGTTCCTCTGACTTATACCTCCTGTGTAGCAGGCTGGCTTCAAACTGTGGTCCTCTTGATCTTTGCCTCCCAAGTAGCTGGAATTATAGGTGTGAACCAGTGTAACAGGATGGCTTGTTTTTAGAGATGGGATCTCACTTTTTTTTTTTTTTTTAAAGTGATACTGGGGTTGAACTTAGAGCCTACACCTTGAGCCACTCCACTAGCCCTTATTGTTACTTTGGGTTTTTTTTTTTTTTTTGTGAAGGGCTTCTTTGAGATAGGATCTCATGAACTGTTGCTCAGGCTGGCTTCTAACCGCAGTCCTCTATATCTGCCTCCTGAATAGCTAGAATACAGGCATGAGCCACTGGTGCCTGACTGGCCTCAAACTCTTGATCCTTTTACCTCAGTCTCAAGGTGCTGGAATTACAGGCGTGTGTCACCACACCTGGTTTGGCTTCTTATATAGTGCTGATCTCTTCTGAAACCATGCTTTTTCTACCCTCAACTTGACAAGGTTTTGTGACCAAACTACAAACTTTTCAATTCTTTCTGCTCTGCTTTTTGCTCATGATTCTCACTGTAAACCTGGCTAGCAGCAATCAGCAATAACCACGTGCCACAGCTTGAGTGCTGGCTGCCTTGAGATTTCTCCCACCAAATTTCCTCCACCAGATTCATCAGCCGGTTACCTACATTCAGCCTCCCACAAAGTCTCAGCACACAGACAAAATATAAACAAGCTCTTTGCTGGGATGTGACATGTTGGCCAATAGAGTCCTCATTCTTATCCCATATGAACTCTCACGAGCACCATCTTTTCTCTCTGCATCCTTATTTTCTGAGCTCCCACCAGAATGGTCTTTCTTTTTTTTTTGGTGGCACTGGGGTTTGAACTCAATCTCACACTTGCCAGGCAGACACTCCACCAACTTGAGCCACTCCACCAGCCCTTTTGATGATGTTTTTTTTCAAGATAGGGTCTCTCGAACATTTGCTGGCTGGCTTCAAACTGTGATCCTCCTGATCTCTGCCTCCTGAATAGTTAGATTACAGGTGTGAGCCACCAGCTCCTGGACAGAATGACTCATTATGTTCAGTTTATAGCATTCTAGGGCTTCTGTAGCCCACATCTCCAAACTTTTCCAAATTCCTCCTACAAGTCACTTCCAGAGACTTCTGGACCATACTGTCAGGTAGTCATAGCAAAGACCCAACTTCTTGATACCAAATTTCTTTTTCTTTCTCTTTGTGATATTGGGGTTTGAACTCAGGGCCTACACCTTGAGCCACTCCCCAGCTCTTTTTTTGTGGTGGATTTTTTGAGAGGGTCTCATGAGCTGTTTGCCCAGGCTGGCTTTCAAACCTCTTTCCTCCTTATCTCTGCCTCCTGAGTAGTTTGATACCAAATTTCTATGTTAGACTTTGCATGGCTGTGACAAAATACCTGAGGCTTGTGGCCTCAGAGGCATCAGCGCACAGCCTTGGCTCTGTTGATTCTGGGCCCATGGTGAGGCAGAACATCATGGTGGCAGGAGCAGGTGGCAGAGGCCACTCACCTCATTGTGGACAGGAAGCCCAGTGAGGGTGAGGATTTTTCACTGGGGTGCGGGAGCCTTTTCTGAATGAAGCTTTGGGGATCCTGCTTAAAAAAGTAGACCAGACAGAGGCCTTGGGCCTAACCTCAAATGTCCTGGTCATGGAGACACTGGGGCAGACACCAGGGCCTGGAGATGAAGCCGCCTTTCCTTCTTTGTCCTCCACAGACCACCTGCTCCTCTCCCAGATCTCTGACGTCCCACCCACCTGGGTTTGAATGTGGTTCTGCTGTCTCCTAGCAGCTGGTCCTCACCAGGCTGCTCTACCTCTTTGAGCCCTTGTGTCCTCACCTGTAAAGGGGGATAACAGGTGGATCTCATTGCTGGCATAGCTCTCATTTGTTTTCTTTCCTCAAAAATGGATCCCTTAATTTCTCTGCCCCCTTATACCATATCATGGATAGAAGAGGGGGTGCCCATGTGGCCTGTGGGCACCCCATGCTGCAAAATCCCTTTATTTAGGCTTTTTAGACTCTTGGCCTGGGGCTGCTGGTACCTTGAGGTGACATCTTTTTTTTTTTTTTTTTTTTTTTTTTTTTGCAGTGCTGGGGTTTGAACTCAGGACCTGCACCTTGAGCCACTCCACCAACCCTTTTTTGTGATGGATTTTTTCAAGACAGGGGCTCGAGAACTATTTGCCTGGGTTGACTTTAAACTGAGATCCTCCTGATCTCTGCCTCCTGAGTAGCTAGGATTACAGGCATGAGCCACTGGCACCTGGCTGTGACAGACATCCTCTTAGAATTGGAGGGTCTTTACTGGTCCCTACTGAAACTGGGATAGGAATTCTGAGTTCTTGGTCCCTAGTTCACTTTGTGACCTTGGGTGACCCCTAGTGGCAAAGTGTGACAACACAACATCCTGCAAGGATGTAGTTTGCAGCTTTGTACCAGATTTTGCAGTGACATTTACTTTTTCTGCAATTCTGGATAGAAATTCCTTAGTTCTGTTTTTGCATGGTGGCCGACTTTAGTTCGAAGCAGTCTGTAATTGCTCTCATTTGTATGCACATGTATGTTTGTGTACACAAACACATTCTTTCTCTCTTTTTTTTTTTTTCATTTCTTGGTCGGACTGGAGTTTGAATTTAGGGCTTTGCACTTGCAAAGCAGGTACTCTATTATTTGAGCCACACCTCCGGTCCATTTTCCTCTGCTTATTTTGGAAATGGGGTTTCCAGAACTATTTGCCTAGGGTGACCTTGAACACAAATCCTACAGATCTCAGCCTCCCAAGTAGTGAGAATTACAGGCATGAGCCACCAGGCTCAGTACACATTCTTTTTTCAAAACAGGATCAACTAAATTGAATTGTAATTTCAAGGAATGTTTCAATAACAGGGATTGTCATTGAAAATTTCTGTGATCCTTAGTTAACTTTAAAACCTCTGACTGCTGGAGATGTGGCTCAAGTGGTAGAGCACTTGCCTAACAAATGCAAGTCCCTGAGTTCAAATTCCTGTACCACCAAAAAGAAAAGAAAAAACCTTCAATTGGCTAGGCAAAGTGGCTCATAGCTATAATCCCAACTATATGAGGGATAGGTGGGAAGATTGCAGTCTGAGTCCAGCCCCAGGCAAAAATGTATCAGAAAAATAACTAAAGTAAAAAAGGGCTGGGATGTGGCTTGAGTGGGGAGTGAAAAAAGGCTGAGGCATGGTTTGAGCTCCTGCCTAGCAAGGCACTGCCTTGAGTTCAAAACAAAACACAAACTTTACTACCAAAACAAACAACAAACCCCCCACAAAAACCTTGGGCTGGGACTAGAGGTGTAGCTCTGGTAGAGGCCTGTGCTTAGCATGCACAAGACCATGGGGCACTTGGCCAGCATGAAAAAAACCAAAACAACCTTCATGCACAAGGCCCAGGTTCCATCCCCAATACTTCCAAGTACAAAACAACCTTGGGCTGATTTATTGGTGGCTTTTTATTGTTCTGCCTTATAAAGTGGCAGTAAGCTGGCAGAGTGGCTCAAGTGGTAGAGTGCCTGCCTAGCAAGCATGAGGCCCCAAGTTCAAACTCAGTACTGCCAAAAAAAAAAAAAAAAAAAAAAGTGGCTGTACCTTTGGGTGAGTCATATTAGCAAATGTGTTCCTTTTGCCCTTTAGGATGCTATAAAAGAGATGTGTGTGGTTTTTTATCTGCTTAGCTGTTTTCCTATGACAGTTCTCTATTACCTACTTCCAACTTATTTGAAATAAAAGTTGTGTTGGTTGTAATTGGTGTGGGTGATATTTGGAGCATGCAGCAAAGAAATGATTGTATATATGTTACTGGGGCCAGGCATGGTGGTGCACATCTGTAATCCTAGCTACTCAGGTAGGAGGATCAAAAGTTCAGTCAGCCAGGGCCCAGGGCAACATATGCAGACCTTGTCTCAGAAAAAGGAAAAATGTATAATAATTTATTGGGATAAGGTTTTCAGTAAGACATAATTTGTTCCAGAGTAAAGCATCTGGTTGTGGCAGAATGTGAAAAAATAGTGACACACAGCTTGGATAAATACAGAAAATTGGAAGAGGTTTGCAGAAAAATATGTTTTGCTTTGGTTTATAATGCTTTTGGTGTTTATAATTGTTGTAACAGTGGGTCTGCAAAAAATGAAATATGTTTAAATTTTGGCAAAGTTCAACTTCAGTGAATTTATTCATAAGGGAAAAAAGCTTGAATATTTTACTGTCAAACATGATACTGATGTAAAACTAGAATTTGCTTTCGTCTCCGTTAAAATGACTGGGTGTTCTTGGAGCAGTCAGTTCTGTTCGTTATCATAGCCTTACAACACCTTGGCATTTCAAAAGCAAGTCTTCCTATTTGTTCAAGAGTCAACATTCACAGGGCTTTGAAGCCAGCCCAGGCAAATAATTCCACAAAAATCCCATCACAAAAAAAGGGCTGGTGGTGTGGCTCAAGGGTGTAGGTTCAAACCTCAGTACCGCAAAAAAAAAAGTTGACATGGTGATTTGTGTGCATTTAAGATATTTGAGGTTTTTAGAGAAGAGTGTTTGCGGGCTGGGATGTAGCTCGGTGGTACAGCGCTTGCCTAGCATGCGTGAGACCCTGGGTTCGATCCCAGCACGAAAAAAGAAAAGACAAAAAAAAAAAGAGTGTTTGCAAATTCTGAGTGTGGTATATTCCTGCAATCCCAACTACTTGGGAGGTGGAGGCAGAAGGATCATAAATTCAAGGCCAGCAGAGGGAAGGGGGGAAGTTAAAGAGACTCCATCTCAACCAATAACCTGGGTGTTGTGGTGCATGTCTCTGATTTCTGCTATGCAGGAGATGATAGGCAGGAAGATCATGATCCAGGCTGGGACAAAAACTGAGAAATCATACCTGAAAAATAAATAAAACAAAAAGGGGTGGGGACGTGGCTCATGTGGTACAGCACCTGCCGAGCAAGCATGAGGCCCCACGTTCAAACCCTAGTACTGCCACAAAAAAAAAAAGTGTGTGGGGGTGCTGGAGGTGAGGCCCTGGTTTCAGCCTCCAGTCAAGCCGAACCTCCAGTCCATCTTGCTTAGGTTACTTTGGAGATGGGGTCTCACCCACTATTTGCCTGATGGTTTTTTTTCTTCCTTTTTTTTTTTTGGGCAGTTCTGTGATTTGAACTCAGGGCCTCATGCTTGCTAGGCAGGCATTCTACTGCTTGAGCCATGTCTCCAGCTCTTTCACTCTCATTCTGGAAGGACAGTTTTTTTGGGACAATTTTGTAGGTTTGTGATATTTTCTTTCAACACTTTAAAAAGCCATTGTCTTCTGGCGTTACTACGGAGATGTCACCTTTTATTCTCATAGTTCCTGTCAAGATTTTTTTGTTTTTTGGTGGGCCTGGGGTTCGAACTCAGGGCTTTGGAGTTGCAAAGCGTCTGCTTTACCAGTTGAACCACACCTCTAGTTCATTTTGCTCTGATTATCTTGGAGATGGAGGTCTCATGAACTATTTGCCAGGACTGACTTCCACCAGATCTCAGCCTCCCAAGTAGCTAGGATTACAGGCATGAGCCACTGGTGCCCGGCTGTTTTTCTGTTTTTTGATTTTTTCTTTTTGTGAGGCAGTCTTACTACACAGCCCAGTCTGGTCTTGAATTCATGACCCTCCTCCTGCTGCTTCAGCGGGATGACAGGTGTGTACCACCATGGCATGCCCTGCAACTCGTGAGATTCCGTCTCCGTGTTTGGAGTTCCGAAGTCTCACTATGGCTGTGCCTCTAGAACCGGGGGAAAATGTTGGGCTTTTTAGGTGAGGATTCAGCTTTTTTAGTTCTAGGGCAGCCACGACGGCTTACGTACTGTCTCTTTTTCTTTGAGACCTTTATTATGTTATGTAATGCCTTCTTGTCCAATGTTCCATATTTATTTCAGTAAGTACATTTTTCTTTTTTCCGTATCTGATATTGCCATTGTAGCAGACCTTTGGAATCTGTTGCTTTTGTTGCTTCTTCCTTACCGTGGCTTGCTTTTTGGTTTTACTCTTTCTTTTTTAATATCTTCACTGTGAGCGTGTTGCTTTATCTTGCTATTTAGGAGTCCTTTAATGAATCAAATCCTGGAGACGTTTTTCCTAGAGGGCTTGCTTCTGTCATAGCCACGGTGTGCTACGCACCTGCAACTAGCTCAGCTCCCTCTTGAAGGTGACCACCTGGTGCTGGGCTTAGCATCCACTTTCCCACCAGCCCCAAGCTCATCATCCTCACGGAACCTAATGCTGCTGTGCACTTCATCATCCAGGAACCCAGCTCCCTGTGTGAACCTGTCATTCAGGGCTGTAGTGTGTGTGTCCTAGGAGTGGGCTTCTGTGAAGCTCTTCCTTCCTTACCTGTTAGAGGGTTGGTAATATTTTAATAGTTGTTACCTTCAGTGGAATATTCTCGTGCAATGAAAAGGCTCCTGAAATCACATAATCTTCATGGTGGCAGAAACTGAAGAGCTGCCTTTGGTTTTGCAAGCTGATCTTGTATTGGACAACCATATGGATATGGAACTCATTCATTCTAGTATTTTATTGATTCTATCCGCCCTTCTACATAGAACACGTTGTTTAATCTAAAAATGATACTATATCTTTTCCCCTCCTTTTAAGAAAATACTTTTGTTTTTTATCTTACTTTGTAGGCCAGGCCTTCAGAGCTATATTAAATGGTTTTATTCATGTTCTGTGTGGTAGTACTCACCTGTAATGCCAGCATTCAGGAGGCTGAGGCAGGATTGTTAGGTTTGAGGCCAGTCTGGACTACAAAGGAAGACCCTGTGTTTTCTCTCCCACCCCCCCAAAAAAGGGGACTTTTTCTTTTTTTTTTTGGTGACACTGGGGTTTGAACTCAGGGCCTTGGGTTGCTAGGCAGGTGCTATACCACTTGAGCCACTCTCCAGCCCTTTTTCTTCCCTCCCCTCCTCTCCCCTGCCCTCTCTTCCCCTCCCCTCCCCATTCTTGGGGTTGAACTCAAGACCTCTATCACTTGAGCTACTCCACCAACCCAACTTTTTTCTTTTTCTTTCTCTTTTTTCTCCTTCCCTCCCTCCCTCTCTCCCTCCTTCCTTCCCTCCTTCCTTCCTTTCCAGTGGACTGAACTCATGGCCTCTATCACTGGAGCCACTCCACCAGCCCAACTTTTTTCTTTTCTTTCTTTCCTTCATTTCTCTTTTCTTTCCATTCTCTCTATTTCATTTTTTCTTTCTCTCTTTTCTCTTTTCTTCCTTTTTTTTTTTTTTCTTTCTTTTTCTTTTCTAGAGCTGACAGTCAAACCTCAGGCTCTGTATGCAGCAAGGCCCTATCTTGTTCTTGAGTATACGGGAATATCCCCAATTTTCCCCTTGACTGTAATACACTCTGTGAGTTTTAGTATATGGCCATTAGCAAATTAAATGGTTTTCCTTCTAGTCTTAGTTGTCTCAGAGTTTCCTAAAATTTTAAATCTATATAAAAATCAATGTAATTTTTATGTTAACAACAAAACAAATTAAAAACCTAACACCATTTAATGTTACTTTTAAGAAAATTAAATACAAAGCTGTAAATATAACAATGTATACAGGATGTATATGCTAAAAATTACAAACGCTGATAAAAAAATTAAAGAAGACCTAAATAAATAGATATGCCATGCTCATGGATGGAACATGGGATGATTTTGAAATGAAATAAAGTGGGAGAGGTTATTCCATCTGGTTTTTTGTCGTGGGTTTTTTGTTGTTGTTGTTTTTTGAGACAGTCTTGCTATGCAGTCTAGGCTGGCCTTGATCTCACGGTTGTCCTGCCTCAGCCTCCAGAATGCTGGGATTATAGGCATGTACTGTCATACTCAGCTATACTCCATCCAATTTTAAAGTTTGCTGTGTAGCTGTGATCATCAAGACAGTTTGGTATTGGTGGAGGGAGAAATAGTGGGACAGAATAGAGAAGCCAGAAGTAGACTTACTCACGTATGATATTGCATAAAGCACAAAAGCACTTCAGTACTGCTGGTGTACCTACCTACATACCCATGGACAAACAACAAACAAAAACCTTGGCTTAGCCAGGTGTCTATAATCCCAGCTACTCAGGAGGCAGAGATCAGGAGGATCGAGTTTCCAAGTCAGCCCAGACAAATGGCTCACCATGACACCCTGTCTGAAAAAACCCTTCACAAAAAAGGGCTGGTGGAGTGGCTCAAGGTGTAGGCCCTGAGTTCAAACCTCAGTACCACAAAAACAAACAAACTCTCAAACACAATGTTAAAAGTAAGCATTCCAATCAACTTGACAAAAAAAAAGTGATGAACAAGCATTCCGGGGTGGGGGCACGGGTCACGTGGTAGTGCCTGCTTAGTGTTCAACCCCCAGTCCTGCCAGAAATAAGCATTCCAAGCCAGCACCCATGGCTTACACCTGTAACCCTAGGCACTTGGGAGACTGAGATCAGGAGAATTGAGGGTGCAGGGCTAGCCTGGCCAAATAGTTCCTAAATCTCCAAAATAACCAGAGCGTAGTGGACTGGAGGTGTGGCTCAAGGGGTTAGAGCTCCTGCTTTGCTAATGTGAAGCCCTGAGTTTGAAGCCCAGTCCCACCAAGAAAAAAAGTTCATTCCAATTAAAAAGTGGGCAACATCAACGGACAGATGTTTCACCAGAGAGAACATACAGATGGCTAACGTACAGACTAACAGGCAGCCGGATCACTAGTGAGGCAGGATAGATCAGGGAAGTTGAGGCATGGGAAACAATGGCCAGGAATTTACAAATGAGCATTGTACCAATGAATAGCCCAATTAAAAATATATAGATACTGCTTTCTTTGCTTTAAGCTTTACAGCCCCCGCCAACAAGCTGCAACATTTAGTAGAAAGGAAAAAAAAAAAAAAAGAGCCACTCTCCCTGGCCTTGCCCACTTGCCCAAAGATAATTAGTGTGCTCTGAGAACAGAATAAGGATTTCTTAAAGAAAGAACTCCAGAAAGTGACTCTTCTGAGCACAGAAAGTGTCTACAAACAAAAGTACTTATCTGAAGGACAGACACCTGTCCTGAAGGGAGCGTCTGACGAAACCCATCCTTTGAATTAGAGGACTGTTCAAACATCTGTATCACAGTGACCCAAATTTCATGAGTGGGCCTAATTGATGAGATAGTTTAACAGCAAAAATGGTATACCAGGAGTCAGCACAAAGGGGAGCGCTTGTCCCGATATGAGTTAGAGCCTAACCCCATCATCCACCTTTCTCACCATACACACCCCTGGGGCATCTCCTTTGGCATGTCCACACTCCATCTAGTAGATCGAGCCTTTGTTCTCTGCTCTACTCAATAAAGCTCTGGGATTGAAGTCAAGGACCTGGGATAAAGTCCAGAGTACAGGGTCCCTAACTTTTTTTTTTTTTTGTAGTAGTAGTGGGGTTCAAACTCACAGCCTATACCTTGAGCCACTCCATCAGCCCTTTTTTGTGATTTTTTTTTTTTCCAGAGGGTCTCGCAAACTATTTGCCCAGAGGTGGCTTCAAACTGTGATCCTCCTGATCTCTGCCTCCTCAGTCGCTAGAATTACAGGCGTGAGTCATCAGTGCCCAGCTAAGGATACCTAACTTAAAGGAAAACTTCACAAACACCAGCCACCGATGACAATTAGTATTAGAAAATGGCTACAGGCTGCCTAGGGTGTACCAGGCTCTAGGTTCCATTTCCAGGACCACAATTAAATAAATAAGTAAATGAATGAATAAATACACAAATAAATGAAGCAAATTAAAGCTACAATGACATATCACCATAGCCAGAACAACTAAAATTTTTAAAAAATGGTGATAACACCAAGTGCTGGTGAGGATTTGGAGAAACTGTACCCAAGTGAGTGGTGGATTAATGGATAATCAAACTGTGATCTATGCACACCAGGAAATACTCCGCCCGAAACTTTCCCAGGAATGGAGAGACGGAATAAAGGAGAATGATGGAGGGCAGGGTGTGAATTCAAGGAAGATACATTTGATATATTGTAAGAACTTTTGTAAACGCCACAATATACCCCCAGCATAACAATAAAAATACATTATTCAGCCTTAAACAGGAATGAAGTTCTTTTTTTATGGGGGCAGATTTCACTGGGGTTTGAACTCTGGGCCTCACACTTGCTAGGCAGGTGCTCTTACTGCCTGAGCCTGAGCCACTCTTCCAGCCCTAGGAAGGACGTTCTGACACATGACACACGTGTCAATTCAGTGAGCCTGGACATCATTATGGTATGTGAAATAAACCAGTTACAAAAAGATAAATACTGTCTGCTTCCACTTAAGTTCTAAAGCAGTCAAATACAGAAGGTAGAATGTGGCTGCCGAGTTGGAGGGTGAGGAGCTCATGGTTTTGGTTTTCTTGTTGTGCTGAGGATGGAGCCCAGGGCCTTGTGCATGCAAGGGGAGCCCTCCACTGCCACACTCTGGGCCCTGGAGTTCGTGTTCAGTGGACGTGGCGCATCATTTGGGGATAGCAATGAAAAAATTCCACAGATGGATGGTGGTGTGGCCATCAGCAGTGTGAATATACATGATATATGCTTAAACATGGCTTGGATGGTAGTTTTTTTTTGGAGGGAGGTGCGCCTTGGGTTTGAACTCAGGGCTTCACACTTGCAAAGCAAGCACTCTACTGCTTGAGCCACACCTCCAGTCCTTTTTTGCTGTGGTTATTTGGGAGTTGGGGGGTCTCTCAAACTATTTGCCTGGGCCACTCTCAGACCTCAGTCTTCCCCATCTCAGCCTCCCAAGTAGCTAGGATTGCAGGTGTGAGCCATCAGCACCCAGCTTCAGTTGTAGCTTTTATGTTTTATATATGTTATATTTCACCACAATTAAAATTTTAAAAATTGAGTTGGGTGTGGTTGACGAGTGTCTGTTACCCAGCACTCAGAAGGCTGAAGCAGGAAGATCAAGAGTTCACAGTCAGCCTGGGCTACACAGGGAGACCCTGTCTCAAAAAACCTAAGTCAATAAGCAAGTAAACAAAAGTGTACCACATGTGAGCTGCCCGAGGCGGTACAACTTTCTCTAACTAGAACTCTCTTTCTTGGGAATGTGATTGTTTCAAACCCAGAGATGTTCATCCATGAGCTAAGTATAATAAAAGTGAGTATAATTCCCTGGTGACCTTAAAGGGTGGAAAGAAGGAAAAGCAGGACTGACCAGAATAAGGACAGTGTAAGGACTACGACACAACCAATCAGAATGTTCCAGGCATAGCCAACTAGAATCCTACTTTTTGCACACCTAATTAGCATAGAGATTGAGCAGCGCCTTGGAGAAATTGTATTAAAACTTCAGACCACGTGACTTCTCTGGCAACCCACTCGGGACCCCTCTTCATCTTTCCCATAACTTTCCTGTCTCTGTGTTCACCCTTCGTTGTCCACAAAACAAGAAACTGGAACACCATCCCTCCCTCTGGCTAAGCCCCTAAGCCAGCAAGGTTGAGTGGAGGCTTTCGGTCCTACACAAATCTCTAGTAACAAAACGAGGAAAGGAAATTGAAAATGCACAAGTTTACAATGACAAGCATGCAAAAGTGTCTGCTAAGCACTTTTTCTTGAAACAAGTCTAACTGTGTAGCCCAGGCTGGCCTCAAATCTGAGAACCTCCTGCCTCAGCTCTGGCTGAGGATTACAGGCATGCACCACCCCCATGGCCCAAAATATGCTTGGTAAGTGTTTGCATTTCTTCTGTGATTCTTTTACATGTTATTTGCCCTTTCTTCCTACTGAGTTGACTTTTTTTTTTGGCCATACTGGGGTTTGAACTCAGGGCCTACACCTTGAACCACTCCACCAGTCCTTTTTTTGTGATAGGTTTTTTCAAGATAGGGGTTCATGAACTATTTGTCCGGGCTGGCTTCGAACTGATATCCTCCTGATCTCTGCCTCCTGAGTAGCTAGGATTACAGGTGTGAGCTACTGACTTACTGAAGCTCTTTTCTTTTTTTGGTGGCACTGGGACTTGAACTTTGGGCCTTATGCTTGCTAGGCAGGCACTCTTACTGCTTGAGCCACTCCACCAGCCCCTGAAGCTCTTTGTAGAGTCCTTTGACTGCCTTCTTGTTGAATTTACTGCACGTTTATCCTCCTGGTTTGCATTTGGCTTTTAACATTGCTTCTGTTTTCTTTAGCCTTGCAGGACATATTTGGTCTCCATGCATGTAAACCCATCAGTCTTTTCCTTTGTGACTTCTGGGTTTGTGGCAGACTTGCAGTGTTCTGGGAGTGCTTCACTGTTACCTCTCAAGAAAGGTTGCTCAAGACAAATAAAACCCACTAGCTTCTTATTCTTTTCTTTTTTTGAGACAGAGTCTCACTTTGTAGCTCAAACTGAGCTCATTTGGTGGCTCCGAACTTAAGATCCTCTTGCCTCTGCCTCCCAAGTGCTGGGATTACAGGCATGTAACACCACACCTGGCATTATTATTATTATTACTTTTTTTTCCCTCTGAAAAGCTGCTCAGATCTGAATACTTTAGAATGAGAAACTGTCTTTCCCAGCTCCTGACCTCTGCTCCGGCTGTCACCATGCCATACACCTTTTCTGTCCTTGCAGGACCTCTCCTGCCCTGCTGCTCCTGCTCTGCCTGATGCAGAATACTCCCTTTCCTCTGGTTCCCTCAGCCCCAGCTCAGCTATGGGACCAGCAAGGCTGGCCTGCTCCTGTCCTCTCCTGGCCAATTGGCATAAACCAGTCTTTGGGACAGAGGGAGGTCAGCTCTGAACCCTGGGAGAGGAAGGCCCTGCCTTCTTTCAGGAAGGCCTTGTGGGCTGCAGTGGTTCAGTGAGAGGACCTCTCTGGCCATAGTGTCAGAAGGGTGTGGCCAGTGCTGTGGGAGTCTCCGGAGAAAACCCAAAGCCCCACCCCAGCCAGACCCTCCTCAGACCTGGCTACAGTGAGGGGTGGCCAGACTGAGGGTCACTCAGGGCCATGTGTGGGGCTGGGATGGGGTGTGGTTGGGACCAAGTTTGGGATAGTATTTGGGCCTGGATTGGACCTTGCTGTGACTGGCACATCTGGAGCTGAGATCAGGGGACTGTGGGACTCAGTTTGAAATGAAGGGAGGGGTGGTCAGTGGCGTGGGGGAGGGGTGGGCAGAGGTGTGGGGGAGGTTAGGACCTCTGGGATGGCACAGTTCCCCTGCTGCTCGGTGCTCCTGAGGTCCTGATCTCAGACCTTTGCTGCTGCCTGGCTGGCCCACCCTGGGTGATCCCTAGGGAATGCGTTGGGCACACTGGGTCCAGCACCTGCCCCTGACCTCCATTGGAATCAGCTGGGATGTGTGCAAACCACAGAGTGAACCCAGACAGGCTCTGTCACTTCTGTCCTGTTTCTTGGCCAGTGTCTTCACCTCTTATGTCTCAGGCAGTGTTACCAACCAATGTCTCTGTCATTCAATCAGGGGTGGGGGAATGCACCCAGGCCATGACCTGCTGTGTATGACTGGGCATGTGATCCCATGCTTCACACTCTCCAGCTGCCGAGGGTGCTACCCCTGAGCACACCTTGCTGCTTGGGCCTGGGTGGGCCAAGGAAGTCAGCTAGGGTTGGTGACCGGTCACTCCCATCTCCACCCCAAGCCACCCTATCACTGCTCCCAAAGGCCCTCTTCTAAGACTACCTGGCTTTCTAGAGCAGTAAGGTGACCCGGAGATTCAGGCTCTAGTCCCATGAGCTGTTTGACCTTGGCCTCTGCTCCCCAGGGCCCCAGACCCCTCATGGAGTTGACTGGTGAATGCTGTGTGTCCTCCCCCATGCTGCCCTCTATCTCCCAGGATGCCTGTTTCCCTCTGCCCTCTTCCTCTTGCTGATCTAGCCTCACTGAGTGGAGCATACTCTTTCTGAGGGGTCCTAGGGCTGGGGGGACGCCTCCCAACCCTTCCCTTGGCCAGAGCAGCAGTGTCAGAGTAGGAACCGGAGGCGTGCCCTTCCCAAGTCCCCTATCCCATCCCAGTCACAGACAGGCAGGCACCCCGAGGCAGTGATAGCCTTGTATTGCACTTTCCCTCCCATGGAGGGATCACCCCTGAATGCCCACCTTCCTTAGCGCACTCTCGGTGGGGTGGGTGTGCTCAGTGGCTGCACAGCACAGGGGTCGTCTTCTGTCTCATTCTCTGAGGGGGGATGTGGTGAGTGTTTTGTGTGGGGTGCACGGGGAAGTAGTATCTGACAGCAGACACAGGGCCCCCTCCTCCTGGGGGGTGACCACTCTTGAGGGGCTTTGGTTCACCTTCCTAGATGATGGTCCTTCCTTGCAGGGATCTGAGACTCCCTTCTGGGGTCTGGGTCACAGTGGGAGCACCTGCCACAAGCCTGCTGTGTGCCCTCGCCTGGCCCTGTGCTGTTCTGGGCTCATTTCCTCCCTAGGGGACAGGACCCTAAACCTTTGGTTGGGGGAGGTCCCCTAGAAGGTCCTGTGGACCATGGGCATGGGACTGGTACAGACGAGTGATGGGGGAGGTGACTGGGCAGGGCCCGGGCGTTGGAGGGCTGTGGAGCAACCTAGTCATCTTTGTCCTTGGCGCCATGTTTGAGGATGCGGGTGAACTCCACATAGTTGAAGTTGCCTTTCTTATCAATGGGTGCCTCGCGGTACATCTCGTCCACTTCCTCATCTGTGAAGCGGTCGCCCATGGTGGTGAGCAGCTCTCGAAGGTGGTCCTCGTGGATGAAACCTGGAGGCAGGACAGGGACCATGAGAGCAGGGGTGGGGCCAGAAAGACCCCACCGAACTCTCAGGTGAGTTCAAGGAAGGGGGATGGGTGGGAGGAGCTGGGAGTGTCCCACAGGGAAGAATGCAGCAGTGGGATTGTCTGCAAGGAGTTTCTGCAGGGAGCATGGCGCTGTGAGTGCAGGGGGTGCTGGGCACCTGAGCTCCGGATTCTGCTGCCTGAGTCGGAATGATAATCTCTATTCTTCCTAGCTGTGTGACCTTAGGGAAGGTACTTAACTTCTCTGTGCCAGCCTCCCAGGGGACTGTGAAGGCAGTAAGGAGAATGTTCTAAATGCACTTGGGCCTGTGGTGGTCCAAGTGCCCCTGAAACTTTCCTGGTGCCCTTGTCACTTTGCATGTCCCAGGGAAACACTAGCTGTGGGACAAAAGGTCTGAGGACAGGGCTGGTTTCCTTCCTGTTGGCAAGAAAGCAATGACATGGTCAGCTTTCTGGAAAGATCTGAAACAGAAAGGAGTATGTAGCCTTGGTGGATGTGGACATTTTGGGAAGGGGACAGTAAGTCACTTGGCATCAGAAATTGGGAGATAGTGATGGCAGTTCTGGCCTTTGGTTTTTTGGTGTTTTTGGGTTTTGATTTTTTTTTTTTTTTGGCAGTACTGGGGTTAGAACTCAGGGCCTCATGCTTGCTAAGCAGGTGCTCTTGCTGCTTGCGACCCTCCTCCAGCCCCAGTTCTGGCCTTTGGGAGCAGAGCACTGATGACAGGCACCAGCCCCACCACCACGCCCTTGGCCCAGCCCACTCCGGGCACAGGGCTCAGCCCCAGCTCATCCCAGGCTTCAGATGGGCACTGACCTGAGGCCTCTTCATCAAAGCAGGCGAAGGCGTTGCGGATCACGTCCTCAGGGTCTGTGCCGTTCAGCTTCTCCCCAAACATGGTGAGGAACATAGTGAAGTTGATGGGTCCTGGTGCCTCGCTCATCATGCCCTCCAGGTATTCATCGGTGGGGTTCTTTCCTGTGGTGGGTAGACATTGGTGCCTGCTGTCCACCAGCCTGAGCAATTCACTCCCAGTCCCCTCCCAAAGGTAAGCTTTGGAAACTGAGGCAGATGCCAGGTGACTGATTTCCTGCCAGCTCCATCAGGCCTGCTCTACTCTGGGCACTGGGGATGTCCACGAGGCCCTGGCTGCCTCACCAGTTCCACCTCTGGCCAGGGGTCATTGATTTGACAATGCTGGCCAGAAAATAGGAGCAGCCATCTGCTGACTGCTACTGTGTCTTGGGTGCCATATGCTTGACTTCATCTCACTCTTCCCACCCCATAACCATCACATTCTTATTCCTACTTCATAGGTGAGGAACCAAGACTCAGAGAGGCCAGGCAACTTGTCCAAGGTCACACAGCAAGTAAGCAATAGAGCCAGCATTCAAACCCAGGCAGCCTGGCCCCGAATTCCAGACACATTTTCAAAGGTAGCTGAATCAATGAACTCTGGTGTCATGCAGACCTGGATTTGAATCCCTGCTCTGTGCCCCATTTTGCCATGTCTTGTAGGAGAATTGTAAAGATGAATGATTGAGTGGTTGTGGTTACAAAATGCTCATGACAGTGACTGGCACAGCCATTGGAACCATTTAGCTGCTGTGCAACCTTGGGCAAATTACTTAGCTGGAGCCTCAGTTTCCTCATTGGTAATTACATCTACCACAGAAGACTGCTTTGAGATTTACGGTATCTGCAGAGCTTATTATTTTATTTGCTGCTCTTGCTCTTTTTGAACCTGAGGATGATGTTCTTAACCAGGAGGCCATGGCTGATCGGTGGACCACTAACGCGAGCCACGCAATTCTGGTAGCCCTCCAGGGCCGTTGTCAGGTCTAGGTTTTGGGGCACCGAATGCAGCATGCTGGCTTGCAGATAGGGAGGAACCTTCATGCCCCTGTTCCCTCTGGACTCCACTGCATCCTCATGGACTGTCAAGAGAAGCTGAGGCCCCAGAAGAGCTACAAACACTTCAGGACCCCAGTGGGGCATACATGGCCAACCTGTCCTCTCACAACCCCAGAGCTCCCATTCCTGAGGCTGGAGGGTCCCGGACTGGAGCCCCGGAGTTCACTTCCTGCTGGAGTTCACTCCCTCTTGGGGGAGGGAGGCCTCAGTGAGCCTGGCCTGCAGCAGAGAGGGTGAGCAGTATCTATCCTATCTCTGGACCACCTAGTTTCCCACCAGACACAGGCAGGTGCACACACCGGCACGGGGCCCACTGCACAGACAGGACAGCAGGCATGGGGCAATGCCAGAGACTGACCAGGCTCTTCCCTAACTTGACCCCACACGACCGTACTCTTCCTCCCTGACTGTAGCCTCGGCATGATGCCCTTGCCCGGATGCAGGATGTGCTGGGAACTGGGGCCAGCACATAGGAAGGGATGTAGTAGGTGTGGGCTGCAGAAGTCTCTCTGGGCTCAGTTTCCCCATCTGAGCAATGCTGAGTTGGACTTGATTCCTGAACCCTTTCAGCTGTAAGATCCTGATTCTGGGAGTGTCACTGGGAACAGAGAGAAGATCCTCTGGCTTCCCCTCTAGGCCTCAGTTTCCGCATGTGCACAATGGGAAGTCCACAGTTGAGACTTTTATTTATGTAGCCGTATCTCCTCTCTTTAAGGGAAAGGTTACTGGGCAGCTCCAGGCACACATCTGCTCCAGACAGCCCCACTCTGGAGTCAGCCCATCTACGGTCAAATCCTGTGCTGGACCCCAGGCAAATCCCTGAGCTGTTCTGTGCCTCAGTTTCCCTTTCTGTTATGAAGTACTCTGGTGTGGGTATCGCATGTCTCACCTCAAAGGAAGTGTTCCATAAGTGAAGAGCAGCCCTGGCCCGGGCCCCTCTAGACCCGACCCCACCCTGTCCTGCTCACCCAGAGAGGCCAGCATGTCGTGCAGGTCCTCCTTGTCGATGAAACCATCGCGGTTCTGATCAATCATGTTGAAAGCCTCCTTAAACTCCTGGATCTGGGACTGGTCAAACATTGCAAAGACATTGGATGTGGCCCTCTGTGGCCGCTTCTTAGTAGTCTTGGCCTTGGCCCGCTTGCTGGACATCTTGGCTTCAGGTAGGTGGGGCTTCCCTGCAGGACGGGGTGTGGTGCATGACTTTGAGCCAGGAATCTTTCCTGCCTCCTCCAGGCAACTTTCAGCTATAGGCCTGGCATTCAAGGCCTCCCACAGGCTTGGGCCTCCTGCCACCCCATTCTTCCCAAGACCAGACAAGCATGGGCTCTGTGATCTCAACAATTTCCTCCACCATACCAGGCTCAAGAGTCTTCATCTGGGAAAGGGGGCTCCAGGCAGCAGGGGTAATGAACTCAGCTCTGGGCATGGAGTGAGCTATTTCTGCTGTCACTGTTTGGATTGGCTTGGTGCCAACCATTAACATGCTTTATTTCTCTAATCCCCATAGCATATGCACCTCCATCCTCTCTCTCCAAGTTGCAAGGTGGGAAGACGTGTGAGGGGGTAGGGGTAGTGGCTCCACCTGGGCAGCCTTCCAGGCTCCCTGGCCCTGCAGGAGGGAACTGACCAGCAAGCCCTGCATTCCTGACATTCCTTGTCCCCCTCACCCTCTCCATCTCTCTGCTGCCCACTGAGGTCCTGGGAGGCTCTGGGCATGGGCCTCCCCTTCTCAGGAAGACTGACCAGTGGGTTACAATCTGATCCTGGATCCACCTTTTTCACAGGGAGTAAAGCTCCCCAGGCTGAGAACCCAAGTGTTGGTCACAGTTGTCTGTAACCTCCAGTCCTCCCATCCCTTTCAGACCCAGACCTTCACTTACCACTTTGTTTTTTTTCCCTTGCTGGTACTGGGGTTTGAACTCAGGGCTTCATGCTTGCTTGGCAGATGTTTTACCACTTGAGCCACTCCACCAGACCTTCATTTATTTTGGATCCCTCACAAGTTCCTGCCACCCCCTGGAGAAAGTCTGTGGCCCTCAGCCTGGCATTAAAAGCCCTGAGTGAACTTTCCTGGCCTCTCTGACTGAGCCTGGTCCCCCTCACCATATCCCCCCTTATGATCTGTCTCCTGCCACGCTCAGTTCTGGCCTTCCTCTTGGAACTTCGTGCAGCTCTTTCTCCTGCAGCCTGGTCTGGGGCCCCCCTGCAGCCTGGTCTGGGGCCCCGTGGGTGCTATTCTGTTCAGGATGGCCACCTCCCTTGTTCCTCTCGTGGAGAGTGCTCCCTGAGCTGCTTCCAGGCCTCTATCCCATGACCCTGCTGAAGTCAACCCTGAGCTGGAATCCTGGCCAACCCCATGCCTCCCCAGGGCCATAGCTGCCTATAATCTTGAGACTGGCTCCATATAGTTCTCTGGGCCCACGTACCACCCACTGGGCCTGGGTGTTTCTCCCATGGTTCTGAGTACATGGACTGAAGCCTTTCTCACCCACAGTCTGGGTTGGGAATGGGAGGGGGCTGAGGGCAAGGGGTGGTGCTGTCCTTATAAACTGCCCCCCCCACACCTTATGGCTTAAAGGGGCCTCAGCTTATCTGGCCCAATGTACTCTGGGAACTTGGACTTTGGTACCCACAAAGACTGTAAGTTCACTGTGCCCAGCCAAGGCTGTGATGGTCATCACCATGACCAGCCCACCCTGTTGGCAAAGCTCTAGGGCAGGCCTGGTAAGGCTCACCCAGTGCTCTGTCAGCGCACCCAGGCCCTCTGTCTTCACAGTTACCCTGTCCCTACTCACTAATATCTTGGAGCCAGGACCTGGCAGAGAGAACTGTACTTGGGGCTGCACAAGGCCACCCTATTCATCTCAGCAGTCTTGGGAAACGGGAGTGGTAGCCCCACGGAGTTAGGAAAACAAGCCCAAGAAGGGACATGCGTGCCCATTACAGGCAGGGTTAGAGGCCCTTGGTGCCCCAAGGTCTGAACAAGGTAAACGCCCCAACTGAGAGGGTGTTAGAGTGCCTATAGCTGCTGAGGGGCCAAGGGCTCTGTGACCGCAGGCTTGGTTCAGCGGGTGGGGTTAGGGGACAGCTGGCCCTTAGCCCTGGAGCCATATGGCCTCCCCTTTCCTGAGTCCTAGATACCAAGGATCAGACACTGGAACTTGGATGTCTGTGACTACATGTCACCTTTCTCCTGCATGTCTGAAATCCCACCACAAAGACATCTGGGCAGAAGCCAGGCCAGGCTGCACCTCTTAGTACCAGTCCCCACAGCTGGGCAATGCCAGATACCCTGCTTGTAAGCACACCTCATCTGAGGCAGATATTTGACTTCCCCAGGAGCAGCTGGAGGGCTGTGAAGGAAGAGGGACCAGGACCTCCCAGCCCTGAGTCCTGACCAGCCCCTAGGAGTGAATCTTGTAGGCACCACTGGACAGTCTGGGGTTTACAGCACATAGCACTTTGTGTGGGAGGTTCCCCTGGTCACCATCTCTCTCCTGCCTCAGGGTGTAGAGATGGAGGAGGCCACACGGATGTTCAGGAGGGGAATGAGACCTGGCAGGCTCAGCTTTCTCATCTGACACACATGGGTCTATTGGGGCAGGGAGCACTAGCGATCGCAAGCCGGATCCTTGCACCCAGAGCTCTGGGCTTGGTGAGTCTAACTCCTCAGCAAAGGAGCAACCTGGACAATCTCATTCCCTCGACAGATAACACGTTTTTCCAAAATAGTTTCACTGCTGCCCATTCCCAGGCCAGGATTCCTGTAGGACCCGAACAAACTCGCAGCCTCCTCCCACCCCGCTGCCTATGCCATTGGCCCTTCGACATCCCGGTTCGCAGCCCCAGTGACGCCCGGTCAGACCCAGCCAAACCATCTGCTTTAGCCACCCTGGCCCCTGCGCTGGGCGAGATCCTACCTAGTGTCCAGAAGACGCTTGCAGGTGCTTGGAGCTGGGCTGCGGGTCTGTGCGCTCTGGCCCTTGGCTCTCTGGACACCGGGGGCGGGGCCTGGGCGGATCGGGGGCGGGGCCGGGCGGCCTGGCTGCCGGGCCTTACAAGGCAGAAGAATGTGCGCGGCGGGGCGGGGGCGGGGCCACAGCCTCCCGCCCGGCCTTATTTGGCCTGGACTAGCGGGCTCTGAGGCCGGGGCGCTCGTGGTGAGTCCTTGTCGTTGTCGCCTCGGTTCGGGTAGTAGGGAGGGCAGGTACTGAGGGCAAGGAGGCAGAGCGGGGTGTCCAGACAGGCGAGGGAAACAGAGCCCGCAGGACCCCAGATTTTCAGGCCCCACCCTCGTCTCTTCCCGAAGGCCGCCTTCTCAGTCCCGTGGAAGGGCTGCTTTCCACCAGGCCATGTATGGCCTTTCCCAGTCACTGGGAAGAGGTGGCTCGCAGAGGACCAGCCGTCTGCACGCGAAGGACCAAAGGCATTCGCTAGGGAACTTTCCAACACCAAGTTGCTTTGTAACTATCTACGGACGCATGCAACCTGCCCGGCTGGGTGTCTGGGAAACTGAGGCACTTCAGTATCGGCCCAGGAAGCGCCGCAGGAAGGCCGAGGTTCAGCGGCGAGTCCGGGAACGGTGGCTGAGAAGCCCCAGGTGCCGGTCCGGGGCTCCGAACCACGCAAGACTTCGAGTTCTGAGCTTATGTTGTGTCCCATCTACCTGGGGCTGGGTTCCGCGTTGACATATAGACTGGGGGGACCAAGGGGGAAGCTGGGGACCAGGGAGGAGCTATCCAGCGGAGAAGATGCCGCTTCAGACCCGGGGGGTGGCAGTGAGGTGGGAAGGAGAGACGGGCTCTGGAAATACCTGTGGTGCAGCCAGTAGGACTTGCGGATGGATGAGCATGGGTGTGAGAGGGAAGCGCCAAGGTCGACCTCAAGGATTTTGGTGGGAGCAACCGGAAAGACAGCTGTCATTTTCTCTAAGATGGGGCGGGGCGGGTGTAGGTGGAGCAGTGTTTGGGAGAGATCAGTTTTGTTTTGGACTTTTGTATTTTGAGACAGGATCTTTCTGTGTAGCCCAGCTACCTTCGAACTTGCTATCCTCCTACCTCAGCCTCCCCAGTGCTGGGATTACAGATTTGACCGCACCCTGCCTGCCCAGATATACTAAGTTAAAAAGCAAAACAAAACACACACACTTGAAGTAGTTTCAAACTTAGAATAAAGTTACAAGAATTATAAAAAGAACTCCTGTATACCTTCATCAAGATTCTCTAGTTGTTAACATTTGGCTTTTCCCTCTCCCTCTCTTTTCCTCCCTCCTCTTACCTCCTCTCCTCCTCGTACCTCCTCCCCTCCTCTCCCCCCATACACACACACACACACACACACACACATCCATAATATAACTGTATAACTGTCAAAAATCAGGAAAATTGTTACAGTGATTTAATTATCTAATTTACAATCCATATTCCAGTTGTGCCATTTGACCCAGTAATGTCCCATAAAGGTCTTTATGGAAATTGTTCTGGTCTAGGGTCTAAGATGTATTTTGGTGACACTAGTGTTTGAACTCAGGTTCTTGCAGGCACTCTACCACTTGAGCCACTCTGCCAGCCCTTTTTTTGTAATTTCAAGATAGGGTCTTACGGACTGTTTGCCTGGAGTTGGCTTCAAACTTCGATCCTCATGATCTCTGCTTTCTGAGTAGCTAGGATTACAGGTGTGAGCCACTAGTGCCCTGCTGATTGGTTAATTTTACTTACCATGTCCTCAAGGTTTATCCACCTTTAACATACGTCACAGTTTCTCCCTGCGGTGCTATGAATTGAACCCAGGCCTCACACATCCTAGGCGAGTGCTCTACCGGTGAGTAGAGCACTGAGTAATACTCTATTGAATATATGTATCATTATTTCGCTCGGCCATTCATTCATGGATAGATACTTAGATTGTTTTTACTTTCAGCTACTCTGATGGAGCTACAGCTGGGATGTAGCTCCGGGGTAGACCACCTGCTTAGCTTGGGAGAGGCCCTGGGTTCAATTCCCAGGTGTGTAAAAAATACAAGCAAAAAAAGTAAATATGTAAATAATTCTGCTATGAACATGGTGGACAGACAACTCCCAAAGTCCCTGCTTTCAGTTCTTTGAGTATATGCCAGAGGTGGAATTGCTGTTCATGTTGGAGTTCCATTTTTAATTTTTTGAGGAGTGGCAGTAACTGTGTTCCACAGTGGCTGTGCCTTTTTACTTTCTCATTTCTGGTGCACAAGGGTTCCAATTTCTTCACAGCCATGCCAACACTTTTTGTTTGATTGATTGCGGTAATGGGCTTGTCAGGCACGCTACCACTTGGGCCACTCCACCAACACTGTTTTGTATTGTTCTCCCTGACTCCAATAGGGTTTGCCCAGCTATTTGCCTGAGCTGTCTTTCTGTGTGCTCCTCCTGCTCTCTGCCTCTTGAGTAGCTAGGATTCCAGGGGTGAGCTACCTGGCTGTGAAGTGGCTCCTTGTGGTTTTGAGTTGCATTTCCCTAGTAATTGATGTTTAGCATATTTTAATGTGTTTATTGGCCATTTGTGTACCTTTAGAGAATTACCTATTCAAATCCTTCCTGCCCCAATGTGCTGGGGATCAAACCCAGGGCCTTGTGCATGCTAGACAAGCTATCTGCCTTGAGCTACACCCCCAGCCCCTGGTGTTTTGATTCAGGGTCTCATTGGATAGCTCTGGCTGGCCTCTGACTCAAGATCCTCCTGCCTCTGTGGGTGGTAAGGGAGGAGGTGGGGGCAGGGGGGAGAAATGAACCAAGCCTTGTATGCACATATGAATAATAAAATAAAAATAAAAAAAAAAAAGATCCTCCTGCCTCTGTTTCCTAGGGCTGGAATTACAGGCATGTCTCACCATGCCTGGCTTTGTATTTGTGTGTGTTGCTAGGGATCAAACCGAGGGCCTTGTGCTCAACCAGTGGGCTACATCTCCAGCCCCTTCATTCTTTTTATTGCTGAATAATATTCTATTATGGTATGGATATACCATATTTTCTCGTTTATTTATTTATTTTTGATGGTACTTGGGTTCAAACTAGGAGTTCATGCCTGCGAGGCAGGTGCTGTGCCACGTGAGCCACGCCTCTAGCCCTTTTTGCTTTGGTTATTTTGAGGATAGGGTTTCACTTTGCTCAGGCTAGCCTGGACCACAATCTTCCTATTTTACATATCCTGCCACAGCAGGGATAACATGTCACCACGCCCAACTTTTTGTGTTGAGATGAGGTCCTGTGAACTTTTTCTGCCCTGGGTGGCCTGAATCTGTGATCTTCTCAATCTCAGCCTCCCAAGTAGTTAGGAGGTGTGAGCCCTGTATCCAGTTGGTTGTTTTGTTGTTGAGTTGTAAGAGTTCTTTATATATTCTAGCTATTATCACCTGTATCAGATATGTGATTTTTTTTTTTTTTTGGTGGTATTGGGGTTTGAACTCAGGGTCTCTACCATCCTAGGCAGGTGCCTATCACTTGAGCCACACTTTAAGCCCTTTTTGCTTTAGTTATTTTTCAGATTAGGTTTTGCATTTTTGGCTATGGCTGACCTCAGACCATGACCCTCCTACACATGCCTCCTGTGTAGCTGGGATGACAGGCCTGTACCACCATGCTCAACTTTGTGTGTGTGTGTGCGTGTGTGTTTTATTCATTTATTCACATGTGCATACATTGTTTGGGTCATTTCATCCCGCTGACCCCTCCTCAATGCTCAGCTTTTATTTTTTGATGATGAGGGGGATGGCCTCAAACTGCCATCCTGTTATCTTGTCTCCTGAGAAGCTGGGATTACAGGTATGAGCTACCTCACCTGGCCTGTTTTCACTTTCTTGGTAGTGTTCTTGAAAGCATAAATGTTTTTAACTTTGATAACGTTTAGTTTACTACTTTTTTCTTTGGTTGCTTGTGCTTTTTGATATCATTTCAAGAAAGTTCATTTCGTTAGCCAAGCTCACCTGTAATCCCAGCTACTTGGGAAGCTGAGCTCAGCAGGATTGCAGTTCAAAGCCAGTCTGGGTAAATATTTCACGAGACCCCCCCATCTCCAAAATAACCAAAGCAAAATGGACTGGAGATGTGGCTCCAGCAATACAGCACCTGCTTTGCAAGTGTGAAACCATGAGTTCAAACCCCAGTCCCACCAAAAACCCCTCAAAGATTGTGTAGTAGTGGCAATGGATGACACTACTACATGGTATGCAGATACTAGTAAAGCAGGATTGAGAGTCCAGAAATAAATCCACATATTTATGGACAGTTGATTTTCAATGCCAGTACAAAGACAATTCAATGGGAAAAGAAGTCTCAAAAAATGTTTTATTTTGTTCTTTACATTTTTTTTTTTGTGGTACTGGGGTTTGAACTCAGGGCTTCATGCTTGCTAGGCAGGTGCTCTACCACTTGAGCTACATACCCCTGACCCTTTTTGCTCTGGTTATTTTGGAGATATGGTTTCGCTTTTTGCCCAGGACCACAATCTTCCTATAATTCCAGCTACTCGGGAGATGGAGATAGGAGGATGGCAGTTCTAGGTCAGCGTGGGCAAAAGTGTAAGACCCTATCTGGAAAACAAACTAAAGGCAAAAGGACTTGGGGCATGGCTCAAGCAGTAGAGCACTTGCCTAGGAAAGCTAGAGGCCCTGAGTTCAATCTCCAGTATCGCCAAAAAGAAACATTATGTTCTTGCATAATTGCCCTGGCTAGAAGCTCCAGTACAGTACTGAATAGGTCTATACCCCAATCTTTTTTTTTTAATTTAAAATTTTTTTTTGGCAGCACTAGGATTTGAACTCAGGGCTGCAAACTTGATAGGCAGGCACTCTACCACATGAGCCACTCCGCCAGCCCTTGCTCCTAATATTAAAGGAAAACTTTCAGTCTTTTACCAGTAAATATGATGTTAACTATGGGATTTGTTTGCAGATTGTCTTTACAGTTTGAGGAAATTCTCTTGTATTCCTAGTTAGTGTTTTTATGATGAAATGGTGTGTTAGGTTTTGGCAAATGTTTTTTCTGTATCTACTGAGCTGTCTTAGTCCCTTAATTTGGAAGTGTTTCGTAGCTCTTCTTTGTCTTTCATGACACTGACGTTTTTGGAGCGCCCAGGTGTTACTGGGCCCTCTCTGGAGTGACCACAGGGTAATGTTCTGACAGCAATACCACGCCAGAATGTTGTGCCCTTCGCAGCGCGTCAGTCAGGAATTTAGACTAGCTTTTCCCACTACTGGGGATATTGACTTTGACCACCTAGTTAAGGCACCATCTGCCAGGCTTATCCCTCATTGAGCTACCACTTTCTCCCTTTGTAAATAATATATCCATTAATAAGTAATTTATGGGGTACGATGTTTTGGGACTGTGGAGATT
Organism: Castor canadensis; assembly: GCF_047511655.1. NCBI lineage: Eukaryota > Metazoa > Chordata > Mammalia > Rodentia > Castoridae > Castor > Castor canadensis. The sequence goes on along the minus strand of NC_133390.1, from coordinate 160,128,047 downwards.
CTGTTTTTCATTAAACACACTCATTTCCTATCAGGATTCAGTGATGATGATGATGACTGCAAATGAAGATTTTCTAACTCCTAAATTTCCTCTACTATTAAGAGTTGGTGTAGCTGTTGGTTTTTTTTTTTCAGTACTGGGGCTTGAACTCAGGGCCTGTATCTTGAGACACTCCACCACCAGTCCCTTTTTTTTTTGTGGTGTTTTTTTAAGTGCTTTTTCTTTTCTTTTGGTGGGACTGGGATTTGAACTCAGGACTTTGTGCTTGCAGAGTAGGCTTGAGCCACACTTCCAGTCCTGTGGTGGTTTTTTTTGAGATAGGGTCTCATGAACTATTTGCCTAGGCTGGCTTTGAACCATGATCCTCCTGAGCAACCAGCCCCCATCTTAAAGTCTTTTTTTTTTTTTTTTTGGCAGTATTGAACTCAGGGCTGTTAGGTAATCGCTTTACCACTTGAGCCACTCTGCCAGCTCTAATTTTGAAATTACCTATTAGGTATCCAAGGGATGTGTTGAGTGGGAAGTATGGAATTCAGGGAAAGATACAGGTTATAGATTTATGAGCTGTCTGTCCATACAGCCAAAAGGCAGCTGAGGACCCCCAAAGGTTCATGTCACCTATTGGCCACAGGGGCTTCGGTTAGGCCTAGTGTCTGCTGACAGTTTGAGATAGACCTTCGCCTAGTGAAGACTAGGTCCAGAGAGTTCTATGGCTCATAGAGATTGGGACTGAGGACCTCCGTTTCTTGGGAAGCTGGGTCTGTGGTAGGAAATACCCCTGATCCATTTAAAGCTGGCACTAGTGGGAACCTTCTTACTCTGGCATTCAAGGTCTGCCCAGCACAAACCCTCTGAGAGCGGCAGCATAGCCACAGGCTAGCAGCATAGCCTCGGGTTTCTGCCTCTGTACCCACTGTGCCCTTCACTGCCACTACCAGGAGAACTTCTGCTCTTTCTTCAAAGCCCAACTCAAAGGTTGTCTTCTCTGCAAAGTACTCCCCCCAAGGTCATTCCTTTAGGAAGTAGCTCTCCCTATTTCCTGTGCTGGTAATCAAACCCAGGGCTTTGAGCTGACAGAGTGACCTGAGTGGTATAGTGCCTGCCTAGCAAGTGCAAGGCCCTAAGTTCAACCAGTTTGAAGTTTGCTAGTATCAAAAACCCAGGGCTTTGTGCATGCTAGGCTCGTACCCTACCACTGAGCCACACTCCCATCCCCAAACACTGTGGTATCTAACATATGCATGCTTAGTGTAAGTCACAGTTATCACAACTGCTTGGTTTCCCTTCTGCAGTGCTGGGCTCCGACCCAGGGCCATTTGCATGCTAGGCACGCACTCTACCCTTGGGCTGCATCCCAGCCCTAGGAAACAGTTTTTGAGGCCCTACTCTCTGCTAGGCACTGAGTCATGGTGCTCAGAAAGTCTACCATCTCCTGGGTGGAGAAAATACTACTCGCATATAGAGTCATCACAGCAGTGACAGCAATAGAGTGGCTGTTGGGCAAGTGGAGAGTGGGGGCTGGCCTGGCCCCGGCCTGGGTGCTAGGGAGGTTTTTCTGAGGACCTCCCACTGACCAGGAGCTGAGGGAAGACTGGACACTACTAACTGTTGGGGGGGCAGAGGGCAGCGCGCAGAGGAGGGAGGCTGTCATTGGAGCTGCAGCTAGCCTCTGAGGCCAAGGGGAGGTGGCTGGATTTTCTCCTGTAGGCAGTGGGCAGGCTGCGAAGGGCTCTGAGCAATGATGTGACCCCATGGGAGTTTTGAAACGTTCCCTTTGCTGCCTTGCGATGGGGCAGGAGATCAGTCCAGATTCAGGTGGGCAGGAGACACCTTTAGCGATCTCTTTAGAATTCAACTCCACTGTTGCTGGTAGATACCATCTTGGTCACTCTACTGCATTTACCCACATGGGCTCTGCAAGGCATCTGGCCCTAAGTTTGTAGGTAACAGTGGCTTTGTCCTGCCATCCTGTCCTCAAGGACCCTGGGCTCTGTGCCACCCCTGGCAGCAGTTGGTGGACTAGGAGCCAGAAAGTACATTACTTGGGCTACCTGCAGTGTGTTTGGCACTTTAGGTTATATTAGTGCCTGGAGTGCCCTCCTGGGTAAGGGAGGTACTATCTGGAACATTCCTTTGTTAATTTTTTGTTCTTTTTTTGCGGTAATGAGACTTGAACTCAGGGCCTTCACTTTGAGCCACTCCACTAGCCCATTTTTTTGTGCTAGGACTTTCTGAGATAGGGTCTCATGAACTATTTGCCCAGGCTGACTTCAAACCGCAATCCTCCTGATCTCTGCCTCCCGAGTAGCTAGGATTACAGGTGTGAGCCACTGGTGCTCGGCTTCCTTTGTTAAATTTTGAGGGTGATGATGGTATCATGGTCAGGCAGGCAATAACCTTAGGAGACGCATGGTGTATTTGTGGCGGGGAGGCCCTCCATTACTGCAACAGGAGCATTAGAAGTAGCGACCCAGACTCTGCAGGAGTCTCACCCTGTAACCCTGAACTAAGAGAGCAGGACCTGGTCTAACATTCAAGGTTACTCTTATGCCACAGCAGAAACTCACAGGTTCTGAAGAGCAGAGGCTCCACCCCCAGCTCTAGAAGCCCACTAAGTAGAGCTCGGCCTCCTCCCTTGTTCACTCACTCACACCCTTGGTTGCTCAGTGCTGGATGCAGAAGTGCAGACTTGGCCCAATGCAAAGGGAAACCACTTACTCTTCAAGTCACCCTGGAAAGTAGGGGCTAATCAGAGCCACCCATGGTCACTAATGCTTAGCTGCCACCAACTGGGCCCCAGAGACAAGGGCAACTACTCCAAGTACAGGGGTCCAGCCACAGTTGGGAGGGCTCACAAGGGGTCCAGCTGGGGGCAAATATCCTGAGAAAGGGGATCTGTATGTCCCTGGGCCTGAGGTCACTGACATCCTGGCTAGGTTGGGACCAAGGGAGGAGACAGGGTCTCTGTGGCTCCAGAGACCAAGATTCTTGGTCTTACCCTGTAACTCTTTTTTTTTGGTCAAGTACTGGGGATTGAACCCAGGGCCTTATGCTTGCTAGGCAAGTGCTCTACCACTTGAACTGCACACCCAGCCCTTTTGTCCTTTTGTTTTTTGAGATAGATTCTAGCTAACTTTGCCGGGCTGGCCTCAAGCTCACGATCCTCGAGCTCACGATCCTCTTGCCTCCGCCTCCCAATTGACTGGGATTACTGGCATGTGTCACCAACATCTGGCCCCAAAAACCTTCTAAATGACATGTTCCTCGCACCCAGGGATGGCTCCTGCCTGGAATGCCTCTCCCCACCCTCCAGAGCTGGTCAGTACCCACTTGCCCTTTTCATATGCACCAGAACACTCTTGCCCAGACTAGGCTGAGTGGTGCTGCCCTGGTTCCTGCAGCCTCAATGTCCTCTGCCACCTGTTGTAGACTTGAACTCATTCATGCCATACTGTCTTCCATGCACAGCGAGCTCTGTGGGCAGGGCAGGAGTTCCTAAATGCACTCTGGGCACTGCATGTTGGCAGTTGCTGGTGGATACTGGGCACCCGGTCCCAGAGGATGTGCAGATAGGCTGGGTCTATGAGTTGTCTACCCCTCCCAGCTTCTGTGGCGGCAACTATGGATATACTTATGGAAATAAGAAGTGCTTATTGCTCCTAGGAAATGGGTGGGTTAAACATTGTACACTCCCTTCCCTGGTGGAGGGTGAGCTCTGTTTTGTGTCCAGGATCATTGGATTGGCATCTCACAGCTAGAATTAACTGATGCACTCAGCTGGTTCTCCCAGGAGCTGCCCTTTGGGAGAGGGTGGTCTCACTCGGTTTCCTGGGGGCGTTCATGCTACCCTCCTTACCCCAGCCTGGCCCGTCACTCTACAATAACACTAGGAGCCCTCAGTACACGTTACCTCATTTATTCTCACAACATGCCTGTGAGGTAGGGAGGGGCAGGGACTGACCCCGTTTTACAGAGGAGGAAGTTGAGGCACACAGAGGTCAAGTGACTTGCCCAAGGTCACAGACAGCCAAGCTGGAATGGGGCCCCAGAGCAGGCCCTCGGTTCACCTGGGGGAACCCCTGCAGCATGCGCCAGATGAGCTGTCCCCAGTGCCCTGGAGTCATCCACACAGTACAGAGCAGCCCCTGGTGTGCTGAACTCTGCTGGGCATGGCCCCTGCCCGGTGGCCTGCCCCAGCCTCACCTTCCCCACCTGGCCTTATAGGCCCTGCCTTTGCAGCTCAGGGCTCGGGACACCCTGGGAACGGGGATGAGGGGGGCGGTGGAGAGAGGAGGATGACTGGGATAAAAAATACAACAGAACAGAAAACTCAGAGGCTGGGCTGATGGGCCCAGGGAGGGGGTGGGAACCAAAAAGAAAAAAAAAGGGGGGAGGCTGCTTACACACAAGGTATATATTTTTACACACACTTGTACACACACCTAGATATAGTACATGTAAAAATATATGCTATTCACAACTCCGCCTCCTGCCAGGTGCCTGAGAGCCGTGGCGGCGGCGCTGGTGGGCATGGGTGAGCAGCTGGGCGTTTGTTAAATATACACTCTAAGATCTATGTGCATATGTACACATACGTACAGACACCGCCACCTGCCCCCAGGGACTGGACACAGGCGAGGCCAAGGACAGACAACCCCCCAGGAGCCACTCTGAGTCCTAAATTTTCTTTTGCTGAAGGAAGAAGGGGCTGGAGAGAATAAAAAGATTGGAGTCTGGAGCGTGGTAACCATGGCTTTCCCTCATTTCCCCAAAGACCAGCACCTTCCTCATCTGCTCAGAGGTGAGTCAGCCTGCCGCTGCACAGGCGATGGATGGCAGCGGAGGGAGGCACCTCGGATGCGCACGTGGGTGAGGCTGTGTGAGCACTTGGCGGGGAGGGAGGGATGTGTGTGTCCATCTCTCTGTCCTCTGGGCCCTCAGCCTCAAAGGCTGAGAACCAGAAATCCACTGGCCATGATGTGACCCCTGTGTGAGCTCTGAAGGGAAAAAGAAAAAAGTGAGAATGAAAACGCCAAGGTCAGAGCAGGGTAGCTGGGAAGGAGGAGGAACATGGCAGGGGCCCAAGGCTGTCCTTGGACTGTCGTCGTCTTGTAAACAAGCTAGTTGAAGTTCTCATCAGACAGAACAAGTAAAAAGACTGTGTCTGGAGGCTGGGTCGGGGAGCTGCCGAAGTCCAGTTGTCTGGTCCGCCACAGCCAGCAAGAGGGAAAAAAAGTTTTTTGGAGTTTTGTGGGTTTTGTTGACTTTGTGTGTGAAGTCTTCATAACCTAAAGCTGGAGGGACCCAAAAAAGCCAAATTGTGAGCCCTTGTATGCGTCAATTTGAAAGTTGGCTCAGGGTCTCTAGAGAGAATAACCATACTAAAGGTTGAGAAAATTTTGTTCCATTTGCATTCAGTTTTTTTTTTTTTCTGTGTTTTTTTTTTTAATGATTTAAAATTGCTCGCTTCCTCCTTCATGGTCTCAGAGCCTGGTCTGGGCCTCGGGGACATAAATCTCGATGCTATCCGCGCTCTCTGTGGCGGAGTTCTGTCGCACAGACGCTGCCCGCTTGGCTGCCAGGAGTCTCTTGCGGGCCTCCTGACGCTGCTTGTCCCCCGCCTCTGAGGCCTTGTCGCGGCTCACTGCCGGCTTGGATTTGGCTGGCTTCTTTGGGACTGGAGGGGGTGGTTTCTTCTCTTCCTTTATTGAGACAGTGAGGAGGAACAAAAATAAAATAAAGGTGCCACATTTTGTGTGGCACTACCCCCTACTGTATGCTGGCAGCTGGAGTTTCCCCGTCCCACCTTCCCGCACAGGCACAAGCTACACACCAGGAAGTCACAGAAGCAATGATGGTGGGAGTAGCACAAGGCATAGGAGCAAAAGCGAGCTTAGAATTCTAACATGGAGGATGACAGGTCACCTGTTCCCACCCCTGCTTTGAGCCACTAGGAGCCTGAGACTCAGGCAGGAACTAGGCTGAGTCACCCAGCCATAAAGGTGACTTAAATTTAGGGCTTCCAACTCCCTGGTCACATTTCACATGCTGCCCTAGGAATAGAAGTGACAAGTGCCAACAATCCAACGTAAGTCACTGGGTTCTATAGGCTTGGAGAAGGCAGCCTGAGCCTTAGGAAAGCGGCGCTGCCACAAGGAGGTGGAACTGGGGTCCAGACCCCAGGACCCTAGCAACAGAGCCCCAGGAGAAGGGCCATTTTCCTGCCTCCGTTAGTGCCTGTAACTGTGGGCATGTCTCCCCAAGGACCCATGTCTGGACATGCAGGACAGGATGGCATGCTTTGGGGGCAGCCTCCGCTACACAGCGAGCGGCATGCTGGGCGAGTGCCAGGCATGGACCCCGCGCGGTGATGGACGTGAGCCCCAGCTCAAAGACGACACATGGAGAAGGGAGCCAAGCAGCACTGACCGATGTGGGCAGCGTTACTGCCGACCAGGAATTTGTCCCCGGACTTCCCCTCCGCACTGCTCCATGCTCACCTTCCTCTTCTCGGGGGTCTCCACCAGCTGCCAGCTGTTGGCCTTGAGGTGGTAGAGTTCGTCAAACTTCATGCTGATGTCCTCGATGGACAGCTGTAGCAGGTCCCAGAACCCTGCCAGGTCCTGGGCTGTTGGACGTGGGTTGGCATCAGGGTTCTGTGGGGCAGAGGGAGATTAGTGGGGCCAAAAAGGCAGAAGCATATCTTTCCTCGCCCCACACATGCTAGGCGTGGGCAGGGACTCTTGAGGCTGAATCCTGCTCCCTTATTCCCAGTATTGGGTCAGGATCTGTAGGACGGAGGGAAGGGCGCTCCCAGTCAGTACCAGCACCAGTGGCGAGACTCCTTGGGAACCATGTCCTCATGAGACTAAGCCCTGCACGTACATGTGTGTGGAGGCCATCACTAGGGCCACCAACACAGGGCCATGGTACTCATGTGCTCATGTATGCCAGGCAGGCAAGCCCAGTTGTCACTGTATAGGGAGGAAACTCACTCTTGGCCAGGGTGTTCCCGGGAGGTCACAGCTGGACTCATTCCTGGGTGAGCATGATCACAGACTCCATGTTGTTTCCTTCCCATCCTGCTGTTCCATGATGACATAACCCCCACTGCCTACAGGTTCCGCACTCTCTGTCTACTGTCCCCACCTCTGGGAGCTCACTGCTGGCTCACTGGAGAGATCCCTCCCAGAGGAAATGCGGCCCAGGACTCTGTTTCTGCCCTGGCAGGGAAGACCCCTCCATCAGTGGGGAGAGAGGGAAAGCAATCAAGCCAGTGGGGACCTTTCCTTAGTTCTTACCCAAGTGTCCTCTTGGATACAGAACAGACTTCACACAAATAAGACATGGCTAACGGCTGCTGCTCTCATGTGGCTGTCTCACAGTGAGCTCAACACTTTGCCTCCTGGCCCTTTTTAGTGCTCGCACCACCTTTTCCCGTGCCACAAGGAAGCAGCACCTCTCCATGCTATGGAGGAGGTCACGGGCTGTGGTGGGCTGCCCCAGGCTAGAAGCCCTGCACGGAGGAAGGAGAGTCACACTCACCAAGTTCTGCTCACAGAGGCCCCGGAACTGCTGGAATTTCTGGGACATCAGGAGCTGTGCACTGCCCACGGCACTGAGGACTTTCCCTAACACTGAGGGAGAGAGGTGGGAAAAGACTGGTTTAGCAGAGTGCAGGGTTTGCTGGGGTGGAAGGTGGGTGATTGGGGGGGGGGGGTCATTTTATTTATACATTAATCCACTCTCGCTAGGAAAAATACAAAGAATGCAGAGAAAGTGAATCCCACCCCCTAGTTCCTAAGAACATTTTATGGCAATAAATTAGAAAACTGAACTTAAGTGGAAAAAATTTCTGGAAAAACAAAAGTTGCTGCTATGTATGCAAGAAGAAATAGAAGCCAGGCATGGTAGTGCATAACTATAATCCCAGCACTCAGGCTGAGGCAGGAGGATCATGAGTTTGAGGACATTCTGGGTTGCACAGGGAGACATCTCAAAAAACAAACACAAAATTTTCAATTAAACAATTGGAACAGCCATTAAAAATCTTCCCTGAAAAGGAACTTTGCTCCCTTGTCTCCAGTGTTGGCAGTACCTACATGAGTGGTGAAGCCACTAGTCAGTGTCAGCCTCTGTGGGAGATCCTCAGGAGAGGGGCCATCCCCATCAAGTGAGGTTCCTACAAATCCTTCAGAGTACAAACAGTTCTGTCCTACACATTCAGACTGTTCCAGAGATTAAGCAGACATGGAAAATGATACAACTTATTTTAGGAACCCTGCAGGCAGACCCACATGCCAAGAACAGAGTGCTCTATTATTAACATAAGCATGAAACCTCCTATAACACATAAGCAAACAGAGTCCAACCGAAAACTTTAAAAAATAAGCATCCTAGCCGGTTGCTGGTGGCTTACGCTTGTAATCCTAGCTACCCAAGAGGCAGAGATCAGGAGGATCGAAGTTTGAAGCCAGCTGGGGCAAAGAGTTTGTGAAACACTATCTCGAAAATACCTATCACAAAAAAGGGCTGGTGGAGTGGCTCAAGGTGTAAGCCCTGAGTTCAAACCCCAGTACCACTAAACAACAACAACAAAAATTAGCAATGAAAACTAGAATATGACATATCTATATTGGAAAAGATATTTTTAAAAATGAGAGTTCTATAAAAAAGTAAAATAAAAGACAATTCTGTATTGGGTGTGGTGGTGCACACCTGTAATCCCAGCACTTGGGAAGCTGAGGCAGGAAGATTGTGAGTTCCAGGCCAGCCTGGACTATACAGTGAGATCCTGCCTCAAAAAAAAAAAAAAAAAAAAAAAAAAAAAAACCAACCAACAAAACAAACAAGATAATTCTGTTTTTAGGAAACCACCCACACTCATTTTATAAAACTAGAAAAACTAGACAACCTTTATACTACAAGACAAGGATGAAAAAGGAAAATTATAGGCCAAATTTTCATGAACAAAACCAAAATTATTATATCAAATATCAAGCCCAGAAACATAAAATGATAACATCATGATTAGGCTGGGATTATACTGTGATGGCAAGACTGATTCTGCATTAGGAAATTCTAATGAGTTTTGACTGCAGACAGAACTCATCAGACAAACTGAACCCTCCCACCAAGAACAAATGAAAACACTAGATAAAACATTAAGAATAGCAAATTTCTCTTTCAAGGTCATGAGAAATTACCAAAGGATTTAGGAGACTTAGATCCCAGTGAGAGTGTGGGATTCTATGTTACCCAAGACATTACCCAGTTTATCAGCAGAACCAGGCTGAGAGGATGAGCAGAACTTGTGGCAGTCACAAGGATGGGGACACAACTGGAACTGACAGTTACCAAGCACGTGAGATGGCAAGGAGGGTAAATTAAGCCAAGCAAAGCTGACAGCAGCCTCAAGGTGTATGAAAGAGAAAGACGGGAGCTCAGAGTGCCCTGGAGAAGCGTCTTGGCAAATACCACTGGCTGTCCCTGAAGGATGTACTCAGGGTTATGGGCAAAATACAAAACAGACAAGCTGTCCTAAAAACCCAGCTCTCACTCAGCTCAATCCCATGTGGACTAACTGATCTGGTTCCACTCTAATTGCCTAGAAGAAGCAAAAGTAAATCCTTTCTTGTTGAGCAGAAAATCATCCCAGTCTTAAATTATCTCTACAGTTTTTATAGATAGATTCTGACACTGAATTAAAAATTACCAAGCACACCAGGAGACAGGACCAAATGACTACATATCAAAAGAAAAAAAAAAAAACAGAACTGGAGGGGTTATAGATATCAATTACTAACAAGGGCTTTAAAATAACTATGGTAAGTAAAAGAATGTACAAGACAAGGAATTATTAGAGAGCCAGAGGTTTTAAAAAATTTTTTTGGTGGTACTGGGGTTTGAACTCAGGGCCTCACATTTGCTAGGCAGATGCTGTACCACTTGAGCCACTCTGCCAGCCCTGTTTTAGTGTTGGGTACTTTTGAGATAGGGTCTCCTGAACAATGTGCCTAGGCTGGCCTCGAATGGTAATCCTGCTGATCTCTGCTTCCAGAGTAGCTAGCATTACGGGTGTGAGCCACTGGTGCCTGGCTAGAGAGCCAGAGTTTATAAAGAGTATCAAATAAATGATTTAGAACTAAAAAAGAAATTAACTGAAATTAGGAATCCAACAGATGGGTTTAATAGATCAAAACTGAACTAAAAAATAATTCAGTACGCAATATCCAAGACTGAGTCCTGAAGGGGGGGATAAGAAACAAGTAAGGCACAGCAGCCTAATATATGTGTGATTAGAGTCCACAGGCAGAGAAAAATAAAATGGAGCAGAAAACTGTGGACTGGCCACAACTTTTCTGAAACCAATAAAAGATACTAAAATCTAAGATTTGAGAAGCCCTGTAAGCATCAGGTGGGAAAAAATACAAAGAAAACCATACTTAGATACCATAGAAAAGCTGACTAAACCCAAATATAAGGAGGAAAAATTTAAAGCATATAGAGGGGAAAAAATGAAACAGATCAGTCTTCAAACGAGGGGCAGGGCTGGGTACTGGTGGCTCATGCCTGTAATCCTAGTTACTCAGGAGGCAGAAAGCAGGAGGATTCTTGTTTGAAGCTAGCCCAAGCAAATAGTTCATGAAACCCTATCCCAAAAAAATCCTTCAAAAAAAGGGCTGGTGGAGTGGCTCAAGGTGAAGGCCCTGAGTTCAAACCCCAGTACTGAAAAAAAAGCAGCAGGAAGACTAAGGGCTTCCTTTCCAGTAAAGACATTATAAAGTGTTGAAAGAGTCTACACCTTGCCAAAAAATACCATTTAAAAAAATAGGAAAACTCCCCAAACATTTAAAGATAAATATGACAAAATAATCTAAAGGGAGTTCTGTAGGCAGAGGGAGGACGATCCTAGATAGAAGCACAGAAATTAAGACAGGACCAAAAAGCAATAAAAAGAGCAGGGTGTGGTACTGCATGCATGTAATCCTGCTCCTGGGCAGAGGTCTTCAAGTTCAAGTCCATCCTAGTCTACACAGTAGGACCCTGGCTCAAAAACAAACAAAAGAATCAACATGTAGGTAAAGATAAGTAAATACTGATTATGACAATGAGTACATAAAATGTCTTGCAGCATTTAGAATATACACATTTAGACCTGAACTAGCACAGCACAGCATGAAAGTCAAGAGGAATAAATGCAGTCCAGGTGTGTTAAGGTACTGTGTCATCTAGGAAGTGGTCTCTACAGTCTAGTGTGCACTGTTATCTCCAGTCACTCACCAGAACAACTTAATCCACATGAGAAAAGTAGAAAGAAATAATCCAAAAAGAAAGGAGAAAAATCTACTAGTAAAATTCACATTACTAGATTAATGAAAGAAAAACCACATGATCCTCTAAATAGACAGGAAAAAAATCCCCCTTATTTCAATCATTTTCTTAACCAGCATAAGAGTAGCTACAAAAACCTGTAACACTATTCTACTTAGTAGTGCAATGTTAAAAGCAACTTTTCATTTACAAATAAGTTTTGAAATTAGTTAAGAAGATAAAAAGGCTCCCAGATGTAAGATAAACAGAAAGATCAATAGCATTTAATCAACAACAGATAGGAAATGCAGTAACAAAAGACGCCACTTAGAGATGATAATAAAAAAACACAAAAGACACCACTTGCAAAAGCATCCATTACAAATTAAAATACTAATCTAACGATATATTGGTGAGACTGGGGTTTGAACTCAGGGCTTTGCACATGCAAAGCAGGAACTCTACCACTTAAGCCACACCTCTAGCCCCTGACAAATATTTTTAAAATTTCAAAACTTGTGTGGATTTTTTTTTTTTGAGATGGGTGTCTCACTATGTTGCCCATGCTGATCTTGAACTCCTGGGCTGAAGTAATCCTCTTGCCTCAGCCTGCTGAGAGCTGGAGTGCTAGGGCTAAATAGGTAGGGCCTAGAAATTTTAAAAACAAATTGAAAAACATTAAAAAGATCTAAATAGACAGACATGATAGAAAAGATGACAACTTTCTCCAAAGTTCATCTACTAGACTGAATATAATTCCAACCAAAATCTCAACATGGAACTTGAAAAGCTGATTCTAAAATTCATATGGTGCTGAGTGTGGTGGTACATGCCTGTAGTCCCAGCTACTTGGGAGGCTAAGGCAGGAGGACTGCTTGAGGCTATGAGTTTGAGAGGCTACTCTGGGCAATAAATGAGATTTCATCTCAAAAAAATAAAAAAAAAATTTATATGAAAGAGAAAAAAAGCAACACTCTTGAAGAGGAATAAATCTGGGGAGACGTGCCCTTCCAATTATCAAGATTCATTTTACAGTTATAAAGATAGTATGAATTGGCCTAGGGAGGGATTAATGAACAGAGCAGAAGGCTCAGATAATACACACGGAAAACATGGTGTTTGTCAGAGCGGAACTGAGTATCAGTAGGGTAAGGATAAACATTTTAAGAAATGACTACCCAATAAACAATGAATGACACAGTTTTACCTCATTCCATAGAAAAATCAATTCCAGAGAATTAAGGACACAAATATGGAAGGCAAAACTTGAAAACTGTCATAAGGAAACAGTAAAATAGCTCTTCGACTTTGGGAGAAAGATTTTTTGTTCTTTTTCTGGTACTGGGATTTGAACTCAGGGCCTCAGACTTGGTAGGCAGGTGCTCTACCACTTGAGCCACTCCATCACATGCCTTTTCTGTGTTGGGTATTTTCAAGATAAGATCTCACTTTCATTTTGCCTGGCTGGCCTCAAACCAAGATCTTCCTGATCTCTGCTTCCTAGGATTACAGGTGTGAGCCACCAGCACCCAGCAGGAGAAAGATTTCTTAAGTACAAATCATACAGGAAAAGACTGATGAATATTTGTTCATTTAAAAGACAAAGTGAGAAGACAAGTCACAAACTGGGAGGAGATATGGTTAAGCAACCCTACTCAAGAATTCATTATATGTGGTTTTCACCAAGTACGGTTAAAAAAATCAAAAGAAATTAAACAAATTAAAATTTCAAATTCCCGTGCACACAGTAAGCAGCTCAGTGGAGTGGAGAAGCTCTCATTTGGTCCCACATTTTTGTCAGTTGTGTATAAATCGTGTGTGACTGGTTGTTTCCCTGCCCCTAATCTTGTGAGAATATGCCTCCCCAAAAGCAAAAGGTGCCCAAAAAGCAAGGTAAAAGCTATGATACTCCTTACAAGCCAAAAAGGGCATGTAATGTGCTTTTAAGTGATAAAATGAAAATTTTAGATTTGTTGAAATTCAGCAAGTCTTTAGTGGAAGTTGGGCAGAGTTACGGGAAAAATGAATCAAGCACCTGCAGTGTTTGAGATAAAAAGCATGAAATAAGATGTAGTTTTTGGCAAGCAGTATTAATGTGATACGCAAAATAGTCATTTTGTAATGTAATGTAGCCTACTCCAGGTAGTTTCAAGTTATGGATGCTCAGACCTATGCATAGGGTCTAGGCAAACTCGAGTGATTTTACAGCACTGAGCCCTGCATCCTCAGCATTCACTGCAGTCCTCAATGGTGGGCTCCTTGGAGCTGTATACCCATGGTTATCAAGGGTCTACTGCATCTATCTACAAACATGTAACTGAAAAAAGCTCCAGAATCTAGATACAGAAAAACCACCTACAAGTCAATGACAAAAAGGCAATCTAGGACTGAGAAGTGGCTCAGTGGAGGAGTGTTTGCCTAGCATGTGGGAGGCCCTGGGTTTACTACCCACTACTAAAACAAACAAACAAACAAAAGAAAGAAAAAGGCAACTTAATCGAAAAATGAGCAAAAGACGTGAACAGCAATCAATGAAACTCAAGTTATAGCCACTCTTTCATATCTGTAGATTAAGCGAGGAATGAACAATCTCTTTCTGTATGTAGTGAATGTAAGGAAGGAAGCAGAACACTGTGTACTTTCACAAACTGCTGAAGGGACTACACTTTGGCCCTTGGAAAATCTGAACCTGTAAATGTCCCATGACTCAAGCACTTCTTTCTTCAGCATATAGCTTAGAAAACTCTTGTATATGCACACAAGGAGACACGGTCTTATAATAACCCATAGCTAGCATCCTTAATGGTGAAAGACATGTGCTAAGCAAGTACTCTATTACCGAGCTACATCCCCAACCCATGGAAAGAAAAATTTAAACCTAAATAGAGGCTGGGGATGAAGCTCAGTGGTAGAGCACTGCTTAACATGGCATGGCCTTGGGTTTGGAAAATTCCCAGCACTTCAAACAAAATAGAACAAAAACCTACATAAATGGTGAATAATTGATTTAACACAACCCCTATCGAAGTAAAATTCCCATTGTCTGTTTTGCAGAAATTGAAAAGCTGACCCTAAAATTCATATGGGAATGCAAGAACCAAGTACAAATTCTTTTTTTCTTTTTCCAGTACTGGAGTTTGAATTCAGGGCCTCATGCTTGCTAGGCAGGTGCTCTACCACTCGAGTCACTCCACCAGCCCTTTATTGTGATGGGTTTTTTTGAGATAGGGTCTTGTGAACTATTTGCCCAGGCTGGCTTCAGATCATAATCCTCCTGATCTCCGTCTCCTGAGAAACTAGGATTACAGGAGTGAGTCACCAGTGCCCAACCCAAGTGCATTCTTCAGAACGTCCCTTAGTGAAAACCTGACAGCTGGCTGTGAACTTTTTCTTTTTTTTTTCTTTTTTTTTTTTTTTGTGGTGTTGGGGTTTGAACTCAGGGCCTATACCTTGAGCTACTGTGCCAGTCCTTTTTTGTTGTGGGTTTTTTTCAAGATAGGGTCTTGCCTAGGCTGGTTTTGAACTGTGATCCTCCTGATCTCTGGCCTCCTGAGTAGCTAGAATTATAGGCATGAGCCACCAGCACCCAGCTGAAGCTGGCCAGGCTGGCCTCAAACTCCTGGGGGCTCAAGTGAACCTCCCACTTCAGCCTCTCCTGTAGCTGGGAGTACAGGTATGAACCACTCACACCCAGCTTTGGCTGTGCACTTTTTAAACTACTTTGAAGAACAAAGTTGGAGGACTCATAGCTTCCAATTTCAAAACTTATTATAAAGCTGTAGCAAATATGACAGAATCATAGTGACATACATGTACACAAATCAATGCTATGGAAAAGAATTCAGAATAATTCCTTACATGTGTGGTCAACTGATTTCTGGCAAGGGCCAAGATCATTCAATGGGGAAAGATTGGTGTCTAACAAAGGGTGCTGGATATTCAAATGTAAGTTCGACTCATACCTCACAACATATACAAAACTAATCCAAAATCATTTAAATTTGACAGTTAGAACCATAAACTCTTAGGAGCCAGCAGAAGTAAATCTGCATGATTTAGAACTTCCCTTAGTGAAAACCTGACAGCAACACAGGTGACAAAAGAGAAAATAAAAAAATTGGACTTTGTTACAACTAAAACCAGGCTGGGCAGCAGAGGAAGGAGGATGGAGAACTTAAGGCCAGCCTGGGCTACATAGTGAGACCCTGTCCCAAAAAGAAAAAGGAGAAAAGAAAAGACATTAAAAACTTAGGGCTAGAGATGTAGCTCAGTGGTAGAGCTTCTGCTTAGCCTGCACAAGGTACTGTGTTTGATAAACACATGTGAAAACTTAGCCACAGGTGGAACAACCCAACTGTCCATCAGCTGAAGCAAAATGTAATATATCCATACAATGGAATACTGTTCATAAGTAAAAAGGAAGTTCTGATACAAGTCATGCTAAGTAAAAGAAGTTCAGTACAAAAGGTCACACTTTGTATGATCACATTTATAGAAAATGTCCAGAATACTCAATTCTACTGAGAATAAAGTAGATTAGTGCTTGTCTAGGGCAGGGGAACTGGAGGAAGAGATGGGGAAAAATGGCCGAATGGACAAAGGTTTCTCTTTAGGGTGATGAAAATGCTCTGTAATTAGGTAGCAGAGATAGTTGCACAATTCCATGAATATGCTAAAACCCACTGAAATGTACATTTTAAAGGGGAGAATTTTATAGTGTGTAAATTATATCTTGGGTCTGCTTAGCTTGACAAGTTACTGGGTTCAATCCACAACAGCTCACCCCTCCAAGTTACAGCTCAGTAATGCTGTTATAAAAATGTTCAGAACTGAAAACAATCACAGCCCAACTGCTTTACCACTGACATGGAAAAAACAATTCTACTAATTCGGTACAATGCCACGCATCAATGAAAAGAACTGAGCAGCTATCATTGACAATGGGTGAACCCCCAAAACAATGCAGAAAAAAAAGGCAAGCCTCAGGAAAACACACACACCATGCTCCTATCATTATAAATGTCACAAGCAGGCAAAATAAAGCTGCATTTGTTCCTTAGGGATATATACATAGATAGAAAAAGTCTAAAAAAGAATGGGGGTGTAATTAACACAAAATTCAGGACAGCGATTACTGCTGGGGCAGAGAAGTTGACAGACTTCTAAGCTATAGGTAGAAATAAACCCAAGTATATGGAAATCATACTGCAGAGGGGGTACACTAATACTGAAGTCAAAGTCAACCACCTGGATGAAATGCCAAATCCAGGAATAGTATGTGCTGATTATAGGAGGAGATCAACTAGGATTGGGGAAGGCTGTGAGGGGACACCGCAGACAAATAAGAGTGGGTCACCACGCATTCACTGTGAATATCAGAATTCTAAACTTGATGCAGCTAAAATATCTTTGAAACAAAGCAGGATTTGACAGCATTTTAAGAAGTGAACATACTCATCATTTTGTAGAAACTGGTGTGATACAAACCGTCCCAACATACAGCACAATCACACTGAAATGGAAATTACAAACACGTCACTCTTTTGGATTTAATGCCTCTCCCCACTCATTTCTGCCCAGCTCAGAGGCCCTTGGAGCTGGCAGCCCTCCTCCTCCCCTCCTCACTCTGAGCTGAGGGACCAGTCTCCACCTGCCACACCTCTCCCTTCTGTCCACGGTGGAGTTGTGTGCCCGCCACACATTCCTTGTCAGGTATGTGGATGGCCCTAGTGCTGCTCCCGTTTGTTCTCTCCCGCATGGTGAATTCTCAACAACATGTCAACATGCTTATACAGCTCTGTTACAGAGAAAACAGTTTCCCTCCTCTTCTCTGCTCCCTCGTACAGGCAAATTCACCTGCAAGAGCTGTGTACGCTCATTGTCTTCAATTAGTCTCCTCTCCAATCAGGTTGCCCTGCCCTCTACCACTACCCTTGCCAAAATGGCTCTTCAGGATCTCATGTGCGCAGTACCCGTGACTTTGTCACCAATAAGAACCACAGATAACTTCATATCACATCACAGTTGTCTCAGATATATTGTAACACTTTATACTCACTACTTTGAAATGACAGTAGACTTAATGATAGATCTTATCATTTAAATGCATTAAAGAAATACATGTTACTATATCACAAATTTAATTTTTTTCTTTTCATTTTTTTGGCAGTACTAGGGTTTGAACTCAAGGCCTTATACTTGTTAGATAGACATAAGCCACTCTGCTAACCCTCTTTTTTTTTTTTTTGGAGATAGAGTATCATAGCTCAGGCTTATGATTCTCCCGCCTCCACCTCTTAAGTGCTGTGATTACAGACATGTGCTACCACACATGGCATACAAATTTAACATTTTGATAACTGCATATCAGTGTAGCTGGCTTTCTTTGTAATTCTGATATAATTTTACTTTACTTAAAAGGCATCCACAGAAGCTACTTTCAACAAGCCCTGCCCACTCGGAGTTTCTGGTCAGCTGCTCAATACCTCACTCATTTTCATTCTAATTTTACTTTTTATCAAATTAACATATGCTCATAATTTTAGAAAATAAGTAGAAACCAAAAATTAAAAGAAAAAATAAAATCAGACTTCATCAAAATTAAAAACTTTTGTGCAAAAGGGATACGATCAAGAAAATGAAGCCAGGTGCCAGTGGTTCACGCCTGTAATCCTAGCTACTCAGGAGGCAGAGATTAGGAGGATTGTGGTTTGAAGCTGGCCCAGGGAAATAGTTTGTGAGGACCTATCTCAAAAAGCCATCACAAAAAAGGGCTGGTGGAGTGGCTCGAGGTGTAGGCCCTGAGTTCAAGCCCCAGTGGTGGAAAAAAAAAAAAAAAAGAGAAAGAAATGAAAGCCCCAAAGAATGGGGAAAAATATTTGCAAATCAAATATAAGGGTTTAATACTCAGAATATATAAAGGACTCATAATTCAACCATAAAAAGACAAGTCACCCAATTTAAAAATGGGCAAAGGGCTGGCAGAGTGGCTCAAATGGTAGAGTGCCTGCCTAGCAAGCGTAAGACCCTGAGTTCAAACCTTAGTACTGCTAAAAATGGGCAAAGTGGGCATGGTGGTACACATCTATAATTCAGGCACCTGGGAGGCTAAGGCAGGTGGACTGCAAGCTCAAGGCCAACCTGGCCTACATAATGAGACCCTATTTAAAAAAAAAAAAAAAAAACTTCAGAGATTACAAATGACCAAAAAAGCACATGAAAGTAGTTCAGTGTTACAGGAAATGCAAATCAGATGCCACTTCATACCCATTAAGACGTCTATAATTTTTTTTAAAGACAGTAACTAAGTGCTGGGGAGGATATAGAGAGATTGGAACCTGTGTGCACTGCTGTGTTAACGTCAAATGGTGCAACTGTTGTGGGAAGCAGTCTGGAGATTCCTCAAAAAGCTAAATATAGGGCTGGCCTGTGGCTCAGTATAGTGTGCTTGCTTAGCATGCATGAGGCCCTGGATTTGATCCCTAGCACTGTAAGAAGGAAAAAGAAAAGAAAAGAAAAAAGCTCGCTACATGGAATTACCATATGATCCAATGATTCTCCTACGTGTACTGGAGACTGAAACAGTGGCTGAGATAAATAACTTGCACACCAGTGGTCATGCTCTACCACTGAGTTCGGCTACACCGCCAGTCCCTTTTTTTTTGGTGGGACTGGGGTTTGAACTCAGGACTTCACACTTGTGAAGGAGGCACTGTACCTTTTCAGCCATACCTCCAGTCCATTTTGCCATTTTACTCTGGTTATTTTAGAGATGGGATCTTGAGAACTATTTGCCTGGCTGGCCTCAAACCATGATCCTCCTGATCTCAGCCTCACAAGTAGCTAGCAGTACTCTGCTAACTCTCAGATTTTTGATACAGGGTTTTGCTATGTTGCTCAGGCTGGACTTGAACTCACTATGTAATACAAGCTACCCTCAAACATGGGATCCCTCTCCCTCTGCCTCCTGAGTGCCTAGTAGCATTATTCACAGTAGCCAAATGGGGGAAACAACCCAAGTGTTCATTAGTAGACAAAGGAGGAAACAAAACCTGGCATATATGTACAAGGGAATATTGTTCAGGTATTTAAATGAATGAAGTTCAGATATATGCTAGGACATGAATGAACTTTGACAGCACTGTAACATCTCCTTTCTGTGAAAATCTAGACCAGGAGAATTCACAGAGACAGCAAGGGATTAGACGCACTGGGTGGAGAGGGTAAATAAAGGGTTATTTCTTATTGGAATATGTTTTTGAGATGATCAAAGTGTTTTGGAAACAGTGAGGGTTGCACAGCACCATAAATGTAATTAATGAATCAGACACTGAAAAAATGGTCTGGGCTGGGGGTGCAGCTCAGTGATAGACTGTATCCCTAGTCATATGTGAGGCCCTGAATTTGATCCCCAGCACTGTCCCCCCACCAAAAAAAGTTAAAGAGATAAATTTTATGTTGTATACATTTTACCACAATAAAAAAATTGAAAAAGGTAAATATAGAAATATGATCCAGTAATTCCACTCCCAGGTATATACTAAGAAGTGAAAATAAGTATTTCAACAAAATCATGAACATAAAAGATCATGGCAGCTTTATTCATAGTAACGTTTTTGTGTGTGTCATATTGGGACTGAACACAGGGCCTCACATTCTACCACTTGAACTATGCCCCCAGCCCTCGTAATAGCCTTTATCTTGCTATTAAAGAGTTCTTATTCTGATGCATAAGTATTTCTTCATCTTTGGTGTTAGTACTGCATATTACCAACACACCAGTACATTATTATGTCACACACACACACACACACACACACACATACACACTGAGCTTGTGCAAACTCTAAAAGTAAGTTTCCTTCCTTCTTTTGCTTTTTATATGCTATGGATCAAACTCAAGGTCTTGAGCATGAGCCCCTGCTTGTTTTATTTTAAATTTCTTTAAAAAGAAAAAAAAGAATTTATTTATTTATTTATTTTGTATAGTGGGGATTGAACTCAGGCCTCATGCTTGCTAGGCAAGTAAGCCCTCTACCACTTGGAACTATATCCCTAGTCCTATTTTAAATTTCTTTATTTAATTACAATATAAAATTGTAAAAACATGTGAAACTACTATCTTTTCGACAAGAACAGCAGTCTGCAACTCTATCCTTTCCTGCCTGCTCTCGCTTTTTGGTTTTAAAGGCAGGATATCATCGTGTAGTCCAGTGTTCCTTGTCTTGGGATTATAGATGTGCTCTACCACTCCAGCTAGGGCCTCACTTTTAAATATAAATAACCAAAGATCATTGGACATTCCAGGAAAGCTTTCAATCCAAAAGGTAAAAGGAAATTAAAGAAATAAAGAATGTAGGGACACATGAAAGCAAATATATATGAATCTCAGAGAGATAAAACAAGATGCTATGCCCATAAAGCAAGGACAAATCTGAAGAAAAAGGAGAACAAGCCAATGAGCTCTTACCTGAATAGCCACAGTAAATACTTGTTGGCAAAGTCAGAAAATAAAGTAAAAAAAGTCCCAGCTTGAATACTTTTCTCCAACAAAGATAAACAAGGCCCAATCCACACACATGAAGATGCTCAACATTACTATCACCATGGAAATACAAAACCATGGTGAGATTATTACTCTCCACTAAGATGGCCCAGTCTAAAAGGCACAGAGAAATCAGAAGCCTCACACACTGCTGTTAGGAAAGTGGCTTGGCACTTTCTAAGAAACTTCCATGGAGTTATCATGTGACCCAGCAACTTCAGTTCTGGGTGGGTCCGTGCAAGAAATGAACACATTACACTAGAAACTGAACTCAAACACCCCAGCAGCATGTTCCTGATAGCCCCCAGATAAAGGCAGCCCCAGTGCTGACCAACAGATGAATGCATCAATAAACTGTAGTATATCCATAAAATGGAATACTATTTGACAACAAAAAAGTAAAAGTACTGACATATACAACAAAGAAGAGCCACGTGAAAGGAGACAGACACAAGACCTGGTACTGTGCAATTCCATTTATGTGCAATGTCCAGGATAAGCAAATCTATACCGACAGAAAGCAGAGTAGTGGTGGCCTGAGGATAGGGTGGGCAGTGACTGCTGAGGAGTACGGGCTATTTTAGGGGGTGATGAAAACATTCTGGAATAAGACAGAAGCGAGGTCTGCACAACACTATGAGTACACTAAATGTCATGGAACTGCACATTTTCAAAGGGTGAATTATATTTCAATAAAGCTGTTACAGGGCTGGGGTGTGATATAGTGGTAGACCAGTTGCAAAGAAAGAAGGAAGGAAGGGGGGGGGTAGGGATGGAGGGAGGGAGGGAGGAAGGAAGGAAAGAAGGAAGGAAGGCAGGAAGGCAGGCTGGCTTGTTAAAGAGTGAAGGAGAGGGTTGGGGGCATGATTCAAGTGGCAGAGGACTTCTTGAAAGCATAAAGCTCCCTGAGTTCAAACTCCAGTACACCACCAAAAAAAATTCAAAGTGAAGGAGAAAAAAGAAAAAGAAAACCTTCCAGAAAGTATAAGAAAAAGCAGACATAGTGACAAAAAGGTAAGTGACCGGTATCAACCCAGTAATTTTGACATCTGACAGGAATTTTAGGAAGAAAAAAAGAGAATAGAAGTGAGGAAATTATTTTTCAAAATTAACATAAGGCCAAGTGCAGTGGATCACTTCTGTAATCCCAGCTACTAGGAAGGCACAGATTGAGAGGATTGAGGTTTAAGGCCAGCCTGGGTAAAAAGTTACTGAAATCCCATCTCAACAAATAAGCTGGGTGTGGTGGCATATGCCTGTGATCCCAGCTATAAAGGGAGGCTGTAAGTAGGAAGACTGCAATCTGAGGTTAGCCCAGGGAAAAAATGCAAGACCCTACTTGAGAATAATTAAAGCATAAAAAGGGCTGAGGGCATAGCTCAAGTGGTAGAGTACCTGCCTGACAGGTGTGAGGCCTTGAGTACACTCCAGTACTGCCAAAAAAAAAAAAAAAGAAAGACCCTTGAAGGTGAATATATCAGAACAGGAGCTGATCAGAGGTGACAGTGGGGAGGCTTCGTTGGGAACAGGAGCAGTGGCCTGGATATTTCCTGTCAGACACGTCAGTGCTCTCTGATCCTTGCAGCTGGTTTGATTTTTTAAATACGTTATTGTCAAAAGCTATGAGGCATATAGCTCACAACCATCCCCTGGCACACCAGTGGGTGTGAGATCAAAGTTGAGAACTGGCCTGGAGGACAGTGAAAACAGTGACTCTGAGGCTCCCTCTGACTCATCAAAGGGTGTCCTCCTTGGACTACCCATCAGGGGTCACTGGGACGCCACTCTGTGCTAGTTAGACATTCTGAAAACCTGTCCTTCCTGAAACTCCTGCAGAGGAGGAGCCAACAAGGAAGCAGAGCTCCGGCACTGAGCCCCCTCTTCCTTTCCCTTTCCTTCTTTATTTTTTATTTTTTGGCAGTGCTGGAAAATAAACATAGGGCCTCCTGCAAGCTAGGTGAACACTCTACCACTGAGCCACACTCCCAGCTACAGGCTTGTAATAAAGTCTGCTTTGCTGAAATGTTGGATATGGGATTTCAGATGAAACCTTTCAAAGCCTCTTGAGGCCAGGAAATCAAGACAAGGATTTACCATCCAACTCTGCCAGGAGTACCTGGGTGAATTTCCCTTTTTCTGAGGTCCCCAAACATCCCAAGGTTAGTGGGCCTGCAGAAAATGACATTCCTTGCCAACTGCAAGGCCAGGAACCCTATAAGAGGAATCACATAAACAAAGTACCAGGCTACTTTTCCCAAGAAGGGGTTTATTGACTCCTGCTTGTTAGATCATATGTGAAAATATGACATGATAGTAAAAGCCACTGTTATATCAATGTTCCTTTTTTGTGCAGTGCTGAGTTTGGAACCACTGGCCTCTTGCATGCTAAGCACACACTCTACCATTGAGCTATACCCCTCAGCCTAAGCCTAATGTATCTGTTTCCTTAGATTCTTATTGAATCTAAGGAAACAGATACATTACCATGTAATAAGAATGTTTACTGGTAGTTTTAAAGTTTTGAAAATATGATTGACTAGGGAGAAAATGGAATGTTTTAACTTAATTAAAACATAGCTGTAAACTATTGAGAGCCCCAAATAAAAAAAATAAATTTTTCTTATATCTGGAAAATGAAACATAGAAGAATCAACCTTTTTTTTTTTTTTTTCCAGTGCTGGGGTTTGACCCAGGGCCTCATGGACGCTAGACTAGCTTGTCTCCAAGCACTTGGAAGAGTGTTTGTCCAGCATTGAGGCCCGCTTTCTTTTCCGATGGTGCTGTGGGTTAAACCCAGGGCTTTGTGTATGGTAGACAAGTAGTCTATGACTGAAGTAGCTCTTCATGAATTTGTTTCTTAGATTTGGTGGGGGGGAGGGGCTATACTGGGGTTTGAACTCAGGGCCTTGTGCTTGCTAGGCAGGCGCTCTACCATTTGAGCCATTCCCCCAGTCCCTTCCTGCTTTAGTTATTTTTTGAGTGGGGTCTCAAGTTTTTGCCTGGGGTCACCTTCGGATCCTGATCCTCCCACACAGGTGGGGTTCCAGGTGTGTGCCACCATGCCTGGCCCCGCACTCCTTTTTTTTTTTTTTAAAAATACACATGGTATAGACAGTCAGAAATTAAGTCTCACCCTTTACATTCGTTTCTATTGAAGCCGAGTCAGATCCATGTATGTGGCATTCGAAAAGCTGTTGAAGGCATAATTAGGGCACCAGCTTTCCCTGTGCGCAGCACTTCATCAGGGCTTACACATGGGGTACGCCATTCAATCCTCACAACATGCTTATGCGTTAGAGAGAAGGGCACACTGGTAGAAAGGGAAGCGCTGGGATCCAAATGTAGGTATGGCTGAGCCAAACGCCTGCCCAGCTGGCATATATCCTATCTGGAAAGAGGCTTGGCTGGGCAGGTGCATGGATGGTAGAAAGGCAAGTGAAAGTAAGAGGAGAGTTCACAAAACTGGCCCAAGGAGCCAGGTGCTGGTGTCTTACGTCTGTAATCCTAGCTACTGAGGAGGCAAAGATCAGGAGGATCACAGTTCAAAGCCAGCCCTAACACAAAAAAAAAAGGCTGGTGGAGTGGTTCAAGGTGTAGGCTCTGAGTTCAAGCCCCAGTACTGCAAAAAAACAAAAACAAAAAAACTGGCCCAAGAGCAGAACCTGAGACTAAGACCCTCCTCACCTGGGCTCCAAGGCTGGCTGGCAAGAGCAGGATACAGCCATGCACCCCTCGTCACCTTGCCCCAGGGAGTCACCCCACACTTACCTTCTTCAGAGAGATTGTTCTCTTTGGTCTCCTTGTCCATTTGGCAGCACCAGCCTTCCAGCCGCTCTGTTTCTGCTTGAAGCAGCTTCAGGAACCAGTAGCCATCTCGGCGGCAGGCCCCTGGCTGTGCTGGCTCTGCAGGGGAGCTGGAGGAGCTCTCGAGCCAGGGGTCCGGTGGGGGCAGCGAGGATGCCTCCAGGGCAGGGTCGCTGTTGTCTCCATAGGAGAGGTTGCGCTTGATCTGGGCAATCTTGGGGGCCTGCCGGGGGCCAGCATCGATGCTGATGGAGTTGGGGTGTGGGGTACAGTCCGGGAGGCTCCTCTCAGATGACTTACAGCTTGAGTCGTTGGCATCCTGGGTGTCGGAGTCAGTGTCCCGTCGGGAGGACATACTGTGAGAAGGGGCAGTGCTTCTGTGGGAGGGGGGTAAGTGGGGCAGGGACAGGAAGGAGTGAGTCACCACGAGATCCACAGACCAGAGGCCACCTGACCCGGACACACGGGAGACAGAGAAACGGGTGCATCATCTGCTCACCATGCGCCTGAAGCGGGTCCCACAGCCCCCGTCTCATTCTCAGCTCAGCCCCTGCCCCGTCCCGCCCATGCCCACACGCACACACACACAGGACAAGGTCATAAGGTTGTCTGTTTACTGCAGTGGGGCCAGGAAGACCACCATCAGGGGAGCTGGGACCACCCCCTCCCCGGGGCTGACTGGTCTCACAGAGCAAATGCTCACGTGTCCACCCGCCTGCCCCCTGCCCGGTCTCCCACACCTGGGCCACCGCCCAAACCCAAACCCAGCTTGGTTATTAAAAATCCAGCAAGGAGCAGTGGGTTAGGGAGAGCAGGAGAGGTGAGGGCGGAGGGAGGGAGAGGAGAGGAGAGAAGCAGCCACTACCTCTGTCCAACTTACCGCCAGTCGTCCTCTACCTGAACCCCGATGGACTGGAATTTGGTAGCGGGACTGGGCTCCTCTTTTGGCACTGGCTGAATGCAGTCAACCTTATTGAAGGACAACGACAGCAACGGCACGGGGACAAAGACAAAAATAAAAAACAAACACCACACTTGCTGCTGAAATTCACATTAGTGGGACGACGCAAACGGACATATGGACAGACAGTCACAAGGCATGCGGACACTGCACGCGGGCCCGTGGTGGACCAGGATAAGCCGGGCAGTGCTCATTCGCGCGGAGGCGGGAGGGTGGGTAGAGATGACTGGCTTTCCCTACTCTGAGGAGGGTGCCATCACATCGATCGCTTTGGGTCCGTTGTCCTCCGAGAGGTGGGAACCGTTCCTTCTAGTCCTCTCCTTTACACGCATCAGAGAGAAGAAAAAAAGGACGACGGAAGAGAAAAAGAACACACACACACAAAGCCACAGCCGTTATCTGGTGTTGTCAAAGCTGGGGGCTGTTTCGAGGCAAAGATCATTTCCCCACACCCCATGACTGAAGATGGAAGGACAGCTGGAGAGGCCTGGACTCAGGGCACACCATGACAGCAGTTCTGGATTTAGAACTGCCGCCAAGGTACGAGCTGGCACAGTCCCTCAACACTATGGGATGACATCCCTAGGCCTTGTCCCACATGGCTACTTTTAACATTGCATGGCTCTGGGGAGGGTCAGGCCCAGTGTGAAAGCTAACACTTACTCTGTAAAGGGGAGGAGACATGGGGACAGATATGCCCTGGGTCCATTCATCTTTTATGGTACAAGAGTGTCTAGCCATGGCGCAGCTAGGTCAGCTCTCCCATCATGGGTCAAGAATGAGGGAGAACTCACATCTGACCTAGGGCTGGAGACAGGGGTTCCCCAGTCTCCTGGAGTCATAGATGGAAGCAGGGACTGAGAGGTTTTCTGGGGCAGGGACGCAGCCACATTTCCTCTTGGCCAGCACCGGCGTGGAAAGCGCAGCATCACTGCATCCCACAGAGCTGCCATCAGAGCACAGAAGCTGAAGTTCTATCCCAGTGTCATGTTCTGAGGGAGAGGACCAGCCTTGGGAAGGCCTTCTGGGAAGACAAGCACATGTGGCTTGGCCAACGAGAGTGGGTTGCCCAAACAGACTTGGGTGGTCAGAACCATGGATCAGAGACAGGGCTCCTCCCTGCGTTTCTAAGAATTCCACCTGGAGAGGCTGTATGGGGTGGGGGATGAACCCTTATGAGGAAGCCCAGCTGGTGATAGAAGCCCAAAAACAGGAGTCTCCTGGCTACCTTCTGTTCTGTACGTATGTGGGAAACTGATGTCCAGAGCTGCTTCTTGGGGGAAACAAATATATGCAAATGCAAGGAATTGCCCAGTGAGCCTTCTCTATTCCATTCAGTCCCCTTTGTTCCATGTTCCTTCTGCATTCTAGTGCTTTGTCATCAATGTGACCACATTCGCTTGCTTAAGGATGGCTGGGGAAAGGAGATCCTTGCAGCCCTAAGTCACAATGAACACCATCTTGTCCTCCTTGACCCTCCCACGGGGTTTGCAAGGGCTCTGCCTCCCCAAGCCCTCTGCCCTCTATAGCTGGCCATCCCTCACTTCTTGAGTGTGCTTGCTTTAGTCCTAAAGTCCAGTGTGCAAGGACAGGCCTCTCACTCTGGATTTGGAGCAACTCTTAAAAACTACTGAGGCAGGGCCCATGTTTGTCCCCCTCAAAGATGATGGATGCATCCAAGAGGTACCACGAGGCATGGAAAAGGAAGTTGGTGCACTACCCTGCTGGGTGCTGTGGATATGAATGTGCAGTGGATTTTGCTTCTGGAAGGGCCTTTTGGCACGGGCCACACGGCTCTAGGGAACCATATGCCCAGACCTTTTCCCATGGAGGGAAGCACATGAACCAGGATCATGCTTCTTGGTTTGACATGGGCCTGGGGCCTCAAGCTACCTACCTGTCCCCAAGGCAAAGTTTCCCTTGAGCAACCCCCATGGCTCATGGGGCCCTGGGTCCTGGGCCCCTGGCCCATCGGCGTCTATGCTCCACGCTGCTCCCGCTGCCAAGCGGGGCTATGGCTTCTGCACCCGAGCTGACCTTGGATTAGAGAACCGTTAGGCCAGTCCTGCCTCCCATGGGTTGGCTGGCAGGGCAAAGGGTGGAGTAGACAGACAGACAGTGGACAGCAAACAGTGGACAGGAGATGGCTGGCTGAGTGTAACTACATTCACTGGGACAACCCACCGGAGAGGCAGGAACACATGCCCACAGCTGCAGACCCTGCAGCACAGGCAAGTGGATGTGAGGAAGGTGTAGCTATGGGTGGAATTTGGCTCAGCCACTTGGGGCAGACCCCCCCAGAGTAGACAGACAAACCACTTTTCCCAGGAAACCTAGTGGGCCTCCAGTGGATGTAATTACACATAGGCAGGTGCACGGAGCGGATGGAGGACACAGTGAAAAAGGAGCCCTTACCTGTATTCCTATTGATGACAGTTTCCTTTTGGGGATGGCCTCGGAGTGGGACTCAGAGCTGGTCAGTGTCCCTTGTTCACTCTTCAGAGCTGCATGTTTTGGAGGGGGCTCCGGGGCTTCTGGGGCTGGGGTGATTCCACCCCGTGTCACACTGGGCGGTCGGGTACTGCTGTCCAGGCTGTCCGATGAGTTGCTCAGGCCCGACTGGCTCGTCACCTCACTCTTGTGATCTTGGCTATCCAGGTAGGTGTCCTGGGCAGACTCGGTACTGCTTTGGACTGTGACTGAGATGAATGGTTTTGATGTGGTGCGTGGAGGGACCGGTGGCGGGGTCTTCTTATATGCCACTAGGCATGATGAACCTGCAGATGGGTGAGAGGAAGGCAAGGATGAAGACAAAGGCTCTCATGCTCTTAAGCCCCTTCCAGGCTTCCAGGATTTGGCTCTGCCTGACCTGGTCTAGCACTGGCCTGCCATTCCCTCAGGGAGGACTTGTCCTACATAGCAACGAGGCTGTGCTCTGCTACACACAGAGGCTCTGACACCCCCTTCCAAGGCCAGTCCAGTAGGGGATGCAATAGTAACCAGATCCTTCTACCTCATAGTCACACACAAAGGTCTTATCCAGCAGGGTATAGGCAAGACAACCAGGTGCACAGTGCCACAGGCATCCATGCCAGGAGGGGTTGATGATGACAGAGCGAGTGCAGGAAGACTTCCCCACTGCTCTGCTTTTTGCCTCTCCCTGTTCCTTCTGTGTGGATACCCCTCTCCACCTAGTCAAAGACGACAAATCCTTCAAGGCCTAGCAAGACCTCTCCCCACCTTGCAATTCTCACCTCACCTAATCCTCCTTATGTGAAAACCCTAACCTCATGTCCACTCTGCCACCCCTAAGATTTCACCATGCCTAGTCCAACTCTCAGTCCTTCACCTAAGACTCAGGAGCTGCCAGAGATACAGGTGGGGGTCTAAGTCATCTCAGAATCATCCCCTGTCCATCCTGGAGCTGGCACTCAGTCAGGCACAGACCCTACAAGCTGCTGCTTCTTTCCTAGACATTCCACTGTTTGTGACAGAAGGTGTTGTCTAGCAGTGGTGTGTGTGAGGGCTGGGGCTGACCAGTGGTGTTCCTCAGCCCCATAACTGTTAAGTGCTGTCTCTTCTGTAAAGACCCAAGCAAGCCTCTACCCTGTCCTGGGAGCAAGAGTCAGGTGAATGTTATCGTCAAGGGCTACCAATCACAAAGATGATGCTAGTCCAAGAGTAACCCACAAAACAAGGCCTATTGCTATAGGGGACTAGATATAGGGCATTGGAAGTCTTCCATCTGCCAGTGCAAGATATCACTATACAAATCTATAAGAATGGATATAAGTGAGAGATGTCAAATGCTAGCAAGGATGTGGAGAGACTCAAGTGATAAAACCACTTTAGAAAATGGAGTGGTTTTTGGGTGGTACTGGAACTTGAACTCAGGGCCTTGTGTAAGTACTCTAACACTTAAGCCACATCTCCAGCCCTTTTTGCTTTTGTTATTTTTTTAGTAAGTTCTCACATTTTTGCCTGGACCAGCCCAGACCACAATCCTTCATGTCTCCCACATAGCTGAATGGCAGGTGAGCACCACCATACCAGGCTTATTGAGAAGGGGGTCTCTCTAATTTTTGGCCTGGACTGGTCTCAAACTGCAATCCTCCTGATCTCTACCTCCCAAATAACTGGAATTACAGGTATGAGCCACCATGGACTGGCATTTTCTTATGAAACTTCATGTACAATTTCATAAAACTCAGCAATAGTACTTGGGCATGTGTTTCACAGAAATAACATGAATGCCCAGGGCAGCTGGCTCTATTTGTAATACCTGAAAACTGGAAACAACCTAGATCCCCTTCACTGGGTGAGTGGTTGGATGAATTACGGCACATGGATACCATGGAGTATTACAGTAAGAAGGAGTGAACTACTGATATATGCAACAATTTGAATCATCTCAAGTGAATTATGCTGAGTGGAAAAAAGAATCTCCAAAAGTTCCATGTTGTATGATTCTATTTTTATAACATTCTTAAAATGACCTACTTTTAGAAATGGAGAACAGATTAGTAGTTGCCAGGGTTGGGGGACACTCGGGGAGAAGGTGTTACGGAGGGTAAGAGGGAAGCAGATGTGGCTATAAAAGGATAACAAGAGGGAACCCATGTGTGCAGCGATGGGATAGCACAGTGTCTTGACTGTGGGATTGTTACATGAACCTACATGTGTAGTAAAACTGCACACAACTACATGCACAAGCGAGTACAAATGAAACGGGAAATCTGAATAAGATGGGTGAATTGTATCTCTGTCAGTATCCTGGATGTGATACTATACTACAGTTTTGGAAGATTTTGACTGAGGGAAACTGCGAAAAGGGTAATACGAATAGACCCTTTCCTTATTATTTCTTTGTGTGTGTTTGGGGCGGTGGTACTGGAGGTTGAACGGAGGGCTTCACACTTGCTAGGCAAGTGTTTATCACTTTTTTTTTTTTTTGTGGTGCTGGGGCTTGAACTCAGGGCTTTCACCTTGAGCTAGTTCACCAGCCCTATTTTTGTGATGGTTCTTTTAGAGATAGGGTCTTGCAAACTATTTGCCTGGGCTGGCTTTGAACCACGATCCTCCTGATCTCTGCCTTCTGAGTAGCTAGGATTCAAAACACATGTATGAGGCCAGGCTCTGTGCTGGATTCCAGGAAAACTAGGAGGAGTAGCTGTGAAATGAGTCATTCTAAAGTAACAGAGGCTACAGCAGAAGAGCTGTAGGCATTGTGTGCAGTGTAGTCTAGGGACGACAGTGCTCTTGGAGTTCTAAGCCAGAAGCGCTCACTTCCCACTGACTAAAAGCTCCCAGTTCTGCTTAGGCCTTGAGGAAACTCAGAGTTCCCCCAAAAGACATGCCTGCAGTCTCTGGTTATTAACTTTAGAAGAGCACAGCATGGGAGGATGACCATGTTTGGGCTAGGAGAAGAAAGGCTTTAGGGGAGGCAGGGCTCAGGTCATCAAGAGAACGACCCCCAACAGTCCCTGTGTGAGAAGGGGAAGGCCTGTGTCTGGCTGGCAACTCAAAGTCAAGTCACTTACTAAGCTGTGCTTAGCAGCTTTGCGCTTTATAATGGAAGCCTCAGAGTGCCTGTGAGGTGGGGTACCGGTTATACCCACGTTACATATGGGACATATGCTACTCAGAAAGGCTGGGTAATGAGCCCAGAGCGACCAGCAGTTAGTGCAACCACACACATCTGCTTGACTGCACACCCCATCTCACTCTGCTTTCCAGGCCTTGGCCCCTCCTACCTGGACAGGTGGGCTACAGGTGTTTGAGGCCTTCCCTGGTCCCTGTGCCCGCACAACTAGGCCCAGTCAAGATCTCACTGCTGGTCTACAAGGGGCCTCGGCTGAAGAGAGATACCTGGCTTCCAGGCACGGGCTCTGCCCTGGGCAAGCTCCTGTTTGCTCTAAGGCCTTTCCAATACCCTTACCTGTTCAGTGGTTCTAACCGGATGACAGCACACCATATTCACACAACTCTTGGCAAACTCAAAAGCATTTTCCTACTCCTGCTCCTATTCAAGGCTAAGTGCATCTGGACCCTCTCCCCACTTGCCTAAAGTTGGATCATCTGAGTCACTCCTTTGATAGTTCAGGTCCTGAAATCAAGGGCCAACATGAACCAGACAAACCTAACTTCAAACTTGGCTGTCACTCCCAGTGGTGTGGCCTTGTCACTGGCATGGGCTGTAGAAAGGGAGGGATGGCATGGGCTGCATTACAGAAGCCAGGCCCAGCAAGGTCCCACTGATGTCTGGAATAGAGGGAACTGGGACAGGTTTCCATCCTAAGCCACTGGTTCTCTGACAAGCCAAGGGACAGGACATTTGGGGCAGCTCTTGAAGCCAATCCACTACTGCCCAGAAAACAGGACTGGTTCATTGGGATTTCATGAAGGAATGCGTTTGGCCTGAAAGTCTCAAAGGAAGCAGGTTTCAATGGGGGTTTTCTGCCCTAGATCAGAGTAGTTAAGTCAGCCCCTATTTGCTCAAAATGTTTAAGGGAGGAATCTTCCCCTTAAGGGGGGAACAGTTAAGTGTGCGGGAGCCAGAGCCTAGATGAGGCTGTGTGACCCCAGTCAGGGTCCATGTCCCGATCTATGGGGTGAGGCTGACACTGGCCATGAGGAGTCAGTGCGTGTGGTAGTCACCAGGATATGGTAGAAAAGAGGAACACCTTTTTCCTGGAGACAGTAGGGCTGCCTATGGCCAGGGGTCTAGAAGGGAGTGGAGCTCCAGTCCACCATCAGGGCTGATGGGCCCAGGGTCCTGCTGAAGCAGGCGGAGGCCTGAGCCCCAGCAGAGGCAGCCTGCCCTTAGAGGGAAAGTGAGCTGGCAAGAGGCCAGGCCTGGACAGCTATGATAAGAGAAAAGTGATCTTGGATTATCTGTCTCCTGGGGTGTAGTTCACAGTCAGATAAGTAGTGTGACTAGAAGAGAGGATTTGGGGGTTTGGGGACTCCCTAGAGAATAGGGGATGGGCTCTGACCACATATGATATGGTTCTCATTTCCTGTGTGAATGCAAGAAATGCAGGCCAACACCTCACCCTCGCTCCTGCCAGCCTCTTGCTCCAGCACCTCTCCCCACCCTGGCTCCTCACGTGTCACTTCCTCTGACAGGCCCTCTTCTTTTCTGTCACCTGGGAACCTCCATCAGGGTATCTTTCCCACCTGCCCTCAGTTCCTTTAACATTTATTTTTTTTGCCAGTTATAGGCCAGAGGCAGTAGGGATTCCTGTCTGTCTTGGCACAGGCCCAGGGTAATGACTCAAGCACAGAAGCCCATCAATAAGTAATTGTTGAATGAAAAAACAGACCTCATACTCACTACCAAAAATCAAGATTATATGGCCATAGTGAAGGCGCCCAACACTTTCATATCAGGCCAAGGTTCTAGGCCTCCTCCCTGATTCAGAGTTTTTTTCTTGGTCCCCACTCATCCTTTGCTGTAGCTTCATCTCCCACCCCTCCACATGCTCCTTCTGGTTTCAGAGAACCAAATGAACCTCACCACAGTCATGTGCCTTACACATGCACCCATTTCTGCTAGAACCCTTCACCCATCCTCCAGTCATGCCCTTCACCCCAGCTCTTTCTGGCTCAGGCAGTGTCAGCTCCTCTCCTTTCTCTGAATACCAGTTGGAGTACTCAGGACAGAGGTCATGCCCCTGACTGAGCATGTCCCTTGTGTGTTGGTACAGTGCTTCATCTAGAGGGTGCACAGTCATCATCTGCAAACTACACTTTAGAGGGAGGCAAGTGCTCTGGAGGCCTAAGCTGTTGAACTGTGTAGTCCTCTAGGACTGACCACCACCTCTCTGCCCTGGGAGACAGTCTATGTGCCACACTGACAGCATGGCATATGGGTCCAACTCCTTTGTCCATTCAGTCTGGAAAATGCCTGGCTTTAGCTGGGAAGCCGAGTATGAGCGCCTCTCTAGTCAGTCTGCTCCAGCTGGTCCTTATTTTCAAAGAGCCTGAGAGAGGCGCCTGCTAAGTCAGAGCACACGGAGCCACCCGTCCTCATGGACTGCACGTCTGACCACTCCAACTCAGTCATGCAGGTCCTCATGCCAAGGCTCAGACAGGAATCAGTTGTGCGACACAGCTTCCATGCAGCCTATCCCACCCCAGACATCCAGTCTAGCCTCCCTGTCCACAGTGTGCAAGTCCTTGCTTCTATGAGGTAGATGTTCCCTTTCTCTTACCACGTCTGCCTTCTGTTCCAAGAGTTTATCCACCAAACTATCAGGTCAGGATGAATATGTTCCCATGTTTTTCTTTGTTTTGTTGTTTTTTGGTGGTACTGGGTTTTGCACTCAGGCTTCATGCTTGGTAGGCAGGTGCTCTATTGCTTGAGCCACACCTCCAGCCTTACACATTGTTTTTTAATGTCAGGGTGTATAAGATGGCCTAACAGAGCTTTAGACACTCAGGAATGGCTGTGAGTCCATCTCCTTAGGGATCTGGAGGACATGGCAGCCCCAAGAAGCTGGCCGTCATGCCTGCTGGCTCCTGGGGTCTGAGCCTAGCAGAGGCTAGAGGAGAGACACCTCAAGAAGAGAGGATGCCGTGGGTTACCAACAAGTGAGGGAGTCAGAGCAGCAGGCTTTATGGAGAAGGCAGGGGCCCAGCTCCACAACTGGACAGGACTGGCCTTAGACAGCTGGACTCCCTCACCACCCTCCACCTTTGCTGGCTCTGCCAGGCTTAGGAGAGGGCCTGTAAGATCCCATTACCTCTCCCACCTAATACAGGGCCTGTTGACCATGCAGCTAAGCCAGATGACTCCTTGGAGTGTGCAAGACCAATTCAAAGTCTGCTACCCACTCAGGCCCAATTCCTGCCTTCTCTGATTCTGCCCCCAGAAGCTGGGGGAGAATTCCAAGCGGCAAGGCCAGGATCTTGGAAGCCCCTCTGCTGCAGACTCAGTGCCACCCCCCTTGCTGGCAGCACTTCTCTTGCCAACATTCTTCTGAGTCCTTCTGGGGACGCTCCACTGCTCCTATAAGCCAGGTACTTCCCAGCTTCATCGCACATCCTCTCCTACTCCACTCACACTGCTAGCTCCCTGGCCTTCCAACTCCTGTCAGGCCCTTCATGTCCCCCTGAGGAATCCACCATGTCACTGCTTTGTTTGAGGCCGTACCACAGTGCCACAACCCACCCAGTGGACATGGAACAAATGTGTCAGTGGGGGCCCTCAAGGCCTCCAGAATCTGCACCTGCCTTAGGTCCCAATGTCTATAGATGCCAATAGGTTACAAAAGGGTCACATTGTTGAAGCCAGAGCCACAAAACCCAGGGAGCTGGCTCTGTCCTCTAAGCCTTGCTCAAAATCAAGATGCAGTCCTGCTGGTAATGACTCTGAGGGTAACAGCTGACCTCAGTGACTGGAGTCAAGCCTGAGCAAGCGCTCATGAACAGCTGATTCTCATTATTCATGATTCTGTACCTGTGGATTTCCCTACTCACTTAAATTTCCTTGTAACCACAAACCCACACTTGGGTCACAGTCACTCACAGACCTGTGTGCCTGAAGCACACGTTCACAGCTGAGGTGGGTCAAGGTAACATTCTGCCTTCTCATTTCAGCCCTCATACAGTAAGCCAGTATCTTTTTTCACGGTCTATTTAGTGCAGTGCTTTCCCCATTTTTGTGGTTTTGTTGGTTATCTTTCTAAAATATCTCCCATGTGTATTGATGAGTACTGTTTAATGTCTAAAGCAAGAAGGCTGCAACGTGTCTTATGGAAAAATGCTTCATTCAGGCCTGAGTCAGTGCTACTGGCGATGAAGTCAATGCTAATGAACCAAGATTATAGTTAAGCAGAAACACACATAAAACAAGGAAACAAGGTTATGTATTCACTGACTGGGGAAATGTGAACAGTAGCTTACAGGGACCCGGCTTTTCCCGTGGGAACAATGGCTTGGTATCCTATGACTCTGTGAACACGACTACTGTGAGTAAATGAGAATGGAGGATTTGTGAGGCAGGTTTTGGTTCCGTCACTGCCCCATTTGAGAGAGGCAGAGCCAGGCAATGTTGGGTTGGGCCTTATACCCAGGATGCTTGGGTGTGGGTTTGGCCACACTCCCTCAACTGCACTAACTCTGTGAGGGTCACACAGAAGCATGACCTGGCCACTACAAAAGGGGTGTGATGCCAGATGTGCTCCAGGGAGATGAGACTTCAGGGGCTCTCCAATCGTGGAATGGGCCCCTGTCACTCCTGCTACCATGGATTCTGGATGAGGGAGAGAGTGATCATCTCCTGGGAGACAGTCTGGGGTCTTTCTGGAAGAAAGGGAGGTTAACTGGGTCTGGCCACGTGGCCAAAGTCACTGAGTGGCAAGGAGCAGGGTAAGGCAGCTTAAGGCATGGAAGGACAGATGCTGAGCAGGACACAGCTTGGCAAAATGGAAGTTAGGTATTTTAGCAGGTAGGGGGGAACTGGGGACCCAGGCAAGGAGAGCCAAGAGAGGGCTGCCACCTCCAGACAAGGTCCTTGGTTTCCCGGGCCTGCTAACACAATGGGAGGAGATGTACCTTTTCCTGCCCACAGCATCCCTCATAAAGACCTGCAGGCTAGGCAGGAGAGATTATTACCTACCATCTCAACAGTCCCCGTGCACTTGACAGCTCTTCAGGGAAGCCCGAGGCCATTTCAAGCTGAGTAAGTCCAGAATGAATCTGAGTCCTCTCCTCCCAATCAGCCTTGCTCTTTGTACACTCAGCCTGGGAATTCCCACCCTTCCCCCAATGACAATACTCCATCAGCCCTGTACCAGGAAAACACATCTTACAAGGGGCCAGGTTCTCTCCACCCCACCACCTCATCCCCAAACTCCCTGCTGCCTCTGTCACCTGTCTCATCTACAATCACTCTCCAAATCCTGAAGTGATTTTTTTTGTTTTGAGACAGGCTGGCCTGGAACTATGCAGCCCTGGCTGGCCTTCAACTTCAACTCATAATTCTCTTGCCTGTCTCCTGAGAGCTGGGATTATAGGGCATGAAGCAGTTTGTAGAAGTGCAAATTCTATCCCCCTCCCTTTTTTGGGCAGTAATGGGGTTTGAACTCAGAGCCTTAAGCCAGGCACTTTTCCCCTTCAGCCATGCTCCCAGCCCTTTTTGTGTTTTGATTATTTTTGAGACAGGGCCTTGCGTTTTTGCCCAGGCTGGTCTGGACTGTGATACTCCTACTTATTATCCCTTCCCCATAGCTGGGATGACAGGTGTGCACTACCATACCCAGCTTATCGATTGAGAGGAGGTCTCACTAACTTTTTGACTGGGCTGGCCTCGAATCACAATCCTTCTGATTTATACCTCCTGAGTAGCTGGGATTACAGGCATGATTCATGGCTACAGGCCACATCTTCACCTTCCTAAAGCTTATCCCCACTCTGCACAGAATAAGATCCATACTGTGTACCTTGACTGCAATGGGAACTAGCCTCTGCCCACCCTCTCTAGTCTCTATTCACCCCCTGCCCTTGCCCATCCATTGCAGTCTTGCAGGCCTTTGTTTCTCCTCAACCACTCTAGGCCCACTCCCATCTCAGGCCCAGACCTGCTGCTCTTCCCACGTCTGCTCCTTCTCATCCTTATTTCAGGTCCTAGCTCAGGGATCTCGTCCTCAGTGAGGCTCCCTCACCACCCTGCCTAAGGCTGCTTTTCCTTCTCTGAGGATCCTGTTTGCTTCTCTCAGACACCCATCACTTACTACTTCTCCTATCTTTCTCCCTACCACAGGAACCTAAATATCTAACAGGCCCCCAAGGGTAGGGTTCCCCAACACCAGGCTTGATACATGGCTGGCCTCAGTAAATTGAATGAATAAATAAACAAATCCCTATCTGACAATAGAAAAACTGAAGCTTGAAGAAGCAGAATGATGGGTGCCCAGCTCTGAGTTGTAATCTAATACCCAGAGCCAGGACTCTGAACTCCCTGCAAGATCAGCCTGCAGTGCACACGTGTGCACACCACACAGAAGAGCTCAATCAGTGTTAGGCAGAGCTCAGAATAACTGCCTGAATTAACTGTGGGAATGACAGCTTAACAAACCCTAAGTACTGGGTGCCAGACACTTCCACAAGTAACCCCTTGGGAATGACCACAGGGAGTCAGCAGGATTCCACCAACACTGTGCAAGCAAGAGACCTGCACAGACAGAGGACAGTCACTGAGCAAGGCCTGGGCCAGGGGCTGCTTCCTGCAGACAGCTCTGGGCTGCTTTAGAGCTAAGAGGGCAGGTTGTGCACTCTGCGAGGGGCACGGTCTGCTCCTCAAGGCCAGGCTGCCAGATCCTGAAGTCAATGCTGGCCTTGGGATCCATGTTGATTCTAAGCTTTAACTCAGTAGGGGTTGCAAGTTCAAATATCTACAGGACACCTAACCGCTCTGGCCCTGAGTTCAGTATTCTCAGAGCTGCCAGATGATCAAAAGAAATTAGAAATCTCAATTTAAAAAAGAGAGAAAACCTCTCAGTTTTCAGGGAGAGTAAGTTTACAACACGTCCTGTGGTACATAAGCCCAAGACCACTGAAATGGGGGGCTCCCCTGGAACCCCAGTCCTTCCCTGCTCCCCAGGAAGCCCGGACACAAAAGCTTCCCCTTGAAAAGAAAGGAGCCCAATAGGCCTTGCAGTGGGACAGCCAAAGCACTTCTGGTAGTGTCTCAGTTCTGACTGGATGAGAGAAAACCCCTTCTGCTCAGTAGGACAGGTCTGATTTCAGGCTCTCGGCTCCAGGGCACAGGTGGCAGGAGGGCCCTCTTCTGAGTGCAGATGCCACCCTCCTTCTCAGGACTGCAGCAGCTGCCTGAAAGGGACCAGTTTGGCCCCTTGCTGCTCTTTAGAGTGCCAGCCAGGCTGTGACTACTGCTGCCTTCCTCAGGCCCTGCTCTCCAGATACCCGTGACCCTCTCGCCAAGGTATTGGAACCCCTGATATGGACCCAGCACGTCTCCTCCAGCCTGGCTGAATCTCACCACAGCCTGAAAAGTAAGGCCCAGAGAGGTGGTGTCACTTGTCTTTGGATGCACCTCGTGGGGTGCTGACACTGGAAAGAAGATTCGGACTTCCAGAGCTGGAGGTGCCTTAGGTGCCTCCTAAGAATAGTAACACCAGTGATTTCCAAACCAGGTTCTGAGGATCCTCAAGGGAGCATGGGGAAGGCTCTGTGGTCTCCCACTCATTCCAGGTCCCTAGAGAAAGCTCCATTTTCCTTTTTGTTCACTATATAATATCCTAATGCAGACAGAGATAACCTGTTGATAAAAGCAGTTGCCTAGCATGCCCTGGATTCAACCCCAGTATGGGAAAAAAAAAATCCCCACATGGTATTTTGAGGCCCACCAAACTAATTCAGCCTCTTGTAGTCCACATGAGGAGACCAAGGACCCATGCCTGGTGCTCTCAGTGTGGGGGTGTTCCTGTCTCCCCAGCCTATAAAAGGGAGAAGCCTGGAGACTGCTGGCTGTAAGAATTCAGGGAGGCTGAGCCCTACTTCCTCTAGCCTCTGACCAGGGCCCCCCCTCCAAAACAGCAAATTGCTTTCCAAAAACCATCACTACTGCTACCTCAACCCACGGGCAACACTTACCCCTTGTCCATCCTGTGCTAGAACCTGCCACAAAGGTCATCATGGTTCTCCTTAGAGACTACCTGTAGTGTCTGCTCTACTCCCCAGGATACCTATTACCATCACCCACAGTCCAGGATTTGAAGTGGTACTGGTTCCCAAGCTGTAGAATTCAACCATGACTTCCTTGTTGTGTGTCAGAGCTATACACACTAGCACTGGTGCTGATGAGTAGAAGACAGCCAGAGTGACAGAGCTGCCACAGCTCCAGCCCAACACAAAACTCGGATGTGCACAGCATGCCTGGCCTGGTGAGGGCCCAGGGAATGCAAAATGAAGGGTTTAGCTTTCAAATACTGTGGCTTTTCAAATTCTGGCTCTAGCATATCAGCAAAGCCCCAGAGTCCCAGGAGCCCAGCCCGGGAAGTACTACTTAGAAAAAGCCTTAGAAAACTATCCTTGCTTCTGGAGTACTGACGCCTAATTCTAGTGACTGCTCACAAAAGCCTGGCTTTTCATAAGCTGTCACAGGCTCTGTGTCCCGTGTGCAAAATCAGACACAGCCAGGCCCTGTGCACCTTGATTGCTGGCCTTTTTTAATCATTCTGAATGACCAAGCGCATCCCAGAATAGAAACTGGTGTTAACAGGCTCATTCACTGTGCCTGGAGTGACAGGTGGTATATAGGGTAACAGAAGCAGAAGCCAAGAATCCTGGGCAGTCGAGAGATGGGATGAAAGGAACAAGGCAGGCTGAGTGGGGAAAACCAGGAGTTCAGTTCAAATCAGCATAGGCAACACTCCAGCCTCCATGCCATGCAGGTCCCAGGGACAGAGACACAGGAAGGGAGAGGGCTCTCCTCAGAGTTTACAGCAGGATCCTGGGCTTGGGAGCCCAATTACACAATTACACAAGCAAGCCACATGAGTGGGAAATGCCTCAGTGACTCCACTGATCAGAGACACATCTGAGGCTGTGTTGCCAGAGGAAAGCTGGGTCCAGGGAACACCATCCCAACTGATCTTTGGACAAAGATCTAGAGCAAGGGATAGGGTCACACTGGAGCCTGATGAAAGGAGGGCAACCTGTACAGGGTGAAATCTTAATCCATTCCCTTTGCAAAGGGAATGCCAAGCACCACACCCTGGGCCTAGCAAGGACCAAGCCAGCCAGAGCAAACAAATTTGTGAGACTTCATCTCAACAGAAAAAAGCTGGGAATGGTGGTGCATACTTGTTATCCCAGCAATAGCCAGAAGCTTAAAATAAGAGGATTGCAGTTCAGGCCGACCAGGGAAAAAGTGAGACCCTATCTAAAAATAACCAGAGCAAAAAGGGCTGGAGGTATGGCTCAAGCTGTAGAGTACCTGTCTTTCAAGACTGAAGCTCTGAGTTCAAACCCCAGTACTACAAAAAAAAAAGAGAGAAAGAAATTCACAGTAAGGTGCAGAGATGACAGTGACATGCCTCCTCTACTGATGAGCACCATGGCATATGGAGTCGCTAGAGAAAGCCTGAAACTGATTCAACAGGAGTAACCAGTGATAGGCTTGTCATGAATAGGGTGTGTGACACATGTGCACTGTTACATTGTGCCTAGTCTAACGGGAGGGGTGGCTTGGGATGATGGTGTGGAGGAGACGGTTCAGACATGGCTACTATCTTTAAATACCTGAAGGCTGTCCTATGCATGAGGCCCAGAGGAGGGGAGGGAATGCGGGGTTTCGGGACAGAAAGTGCCTTGTGGTAAGGTAGAGCTTCCTAAGAAGCAGAGCTGATGAAGGACAGAAGAGAGTCCCAAGCGACGACCAGCTAGGACAGACACAGGCCTGGTGGATGACAGGAAGGGACTCTAGCCATACCAAGTGACCTTCAGATCCCTTCTAGGTCTAAGGTCTCTTTCTTTGCGCTCTTACTTCATGCCCAGTTCTGCATGTGACATCAGATGTCA
The DNA here is from genome assembly GCF_047511655.1 of Castor canadensis. NCBI lineage: Eukaryota > Metazoa > Chordata > Mammalia > Rodentia > Castoridae > Castor > Castor canadensis. The sequence continues at coordinate 160,086,876 of NC_133390.1, read as the reverse complement.
TCCTTGTGTGTGACAATCATAGTTCAAACTTTCTTTTTTTTGGCCTCCAGAGCATCACTATCAACAGTAGCAAAAGAAGGAGAATGTTTACATGGTCCGGCTGCATGGGAAATGGCACATGGATGAGCAGCAGATGGCAAAGTCAGAGTCAGGGTTCCATCCACCCATCTGGAGTGGGCAGTATGAGATCGGTTATGAGTTATGGAAGCTGCCTGTAGGTCAGAAGTCTCTGGTCTCAACACCCACTCACTGCATGTCCTGGGCTTCAGTTTCACCATGTGTAAACTGAGAGGCACTGGCTTGCCCTGTCACTGCCTTAGGACTGCTGGAAGAGTCTCCTAAGAAGATAGGTGGGGAGGGGCTTGGCAGGCAAGGAACTATCACCTGCAACAACTCAACTGAAAAGGCCCACACATGTCCTCAGCAGCGGGCCCACATAAACTGCTGTCTAGTCCCAGGCCCTACGGGCCTCTGCAGGCCACTTGCAGGGATATGTGGCCAAGGTCAAATTCTCTCCAAGGCGCTGAGCTATGAGGGCTCAACACCTGGCCTAGGCACCCATAGCTGTCCACCCTCCACACCTTGTGTGTCCCAGCATCGGCCAGCACCATCCCTCCAGCTGCTCCCCACCACCCTCCTCGTGCTGACATGCTGCTTTAAGCTCCCAGCCTCTGTGCACTTGGGTCTGCCTGAACCCCCTCCTTCAATAATTCTACCTGTTCTCCCAGGGCTGCCTTCCTGAAGTTTCCTGGTCCCTGCCCTGGCTCCCCCTGGGCCAGCACCCCATGTACGGGCATATATAGCCCTGCTTCCACCCTGTTTACACGCCTGCTTTGATCTTCAGAACCTGAGCCTCCTGAAGGCAGGGGCCCTGAGGGTCACATCCCTGTGGCCCTGTCTCTGGAAAGGTGTCCAGCTGAAGACCTGCTGACACAAGGAAGAATTCCATCTCTGACGTGGCCCTGGAAGCCCCTGAGGACATGGCTAGTAGTATGTGACAGGTGACTTGGTGCATAGGAGACCTGAGGCACATGAAAAAGTCCTGATTACGTGCTTTCCCTTATGCCCCCAAAACACTCCCAACCACCTCTGAAAGCACAAGATGGTGACATTGGGAAGATCTCTTTGTAAGGTCACTGCATCTCACATTTGGTCCCCACAAGGAGATGTTTTACCACTTCTTCCTGGGCTGCTAAGGAAAATGAGGGCTCAGAGAGGTTGAGAGATTTGCTCAGCGTCACACTGTAAGTCCCATTCTATCTACTAAGTGAATGTGAACCCTACAGGTTTCAACCTCCAGAAACCAACCTTCACAAGCAGGAAAAATACCAGCTTATGCAGCAAGACTAACACACTCTTTTCACAGAGCTTAGAAGCTACTGTATAGGGTAAGTCTGCCATACCTACTCCCCCTACCCCGACAGCAGGTGGACTGTGACCACAGTGGTGCATTTTCACAAAAACCCCAAGCCAGCATCCCATGGGGTGCCTGAAGAAAGCAGACTTTACCTTGATAACTTCTACCCCTCTGAGAGATGCTCTGCCCTGATGTTTTTGTCAACACTACCCCAGGCTTCATGCTGTCCCTTTTCTACTCTCACAAAGAGATCTGTGACATCACTTGTCCCTTAAATAGTCTCTTCCCTGCCAGGACTGACACCCATTTGGAAAAGCCAGGACTGCCGAGGTCCCGATGGGCATGCGACTTCTGGTTGGTTGGTACTGTCTGCCTGTGCTGAGAAGGGGCCTGAGCTGTGTCATGCTTGGTGGGGTGCTGGGACTGACTGGTGCCATCTGCTGTCACTGGGCAAGATGATTACCATGGGATACTTTAGAGTGCCATCCTTGACTTCCTGCTAGAACCTTTACCCTCCCCCTCCTCTGCAGGCCCCTCAACCCGGAGCTTCTCTCACACTCAGTGAGATGGAAGAGCGATCTCCTGTCTTGTCCTTTGGTCCACCGTCCTTTGAAAGACTGGCCCACATGGAACCCCAAAGACAGGCAACCCAGAGTACACGTGGCTGGGTTCCAGGCCAATTTTGGAGTTAAATGCTGCGTGACTTCGGGTAAGTCACACCTTACTTCTGAGTCCACTTCCTCTTTAAAATGGAAACCAGGAGTCCTAGTCCCTGTATTCCACCCCATCTGAGCCAGGACGCTCAAGGTCACAAAGGGAAGTCCGTTACTTGTCTACCTGTGGGGAAGCTGAGGCTGAGAGGCAGAGGACTCAGCCCAAATCCTACTGCAAGTGGTTCATGGAGGAATTATGCCTGGCTCTTATAACTAAGTCCAAGGCCCTCCTAACCCATCACCTTGCCTCCAGGGGGCAGGGTAGGCTCCACGTAGCCTCCACGGGCTTTGAAATCAAGGCTGGCTTGAGAGACACCCTCCCAGGAGATGGTCAGGTCCTGCTGGAGCACAGCCACCCCCAAGCTTGGCTCCACAGTATGCATAAACTGGAATCACTCACCACCACAAGTTAACTATTCAGAGACCCCCACTGCTATCCAAATATTCCTTCTTAAAATGGGGCTAGTGGACGAGGCACCCACAGCAGTCAGGAGCAGAAGGGTGGCTGCCAGAGCAGGGAATCAGTATCTACTGGGTCATTTTCAGTTTGGGATGGTAGTGCTGGCTCCAGAACAATGAGAGTGCATGTACCACCACTCAACTGCATACTTAAAAATGGTTAAAATGGCAACTTCTTACCATGACTTTTAAACACTGGGCTACTGAGCAGCTTGCTGAGGGATTTTCTGCAATGAGCCCTGGAAATGAGCAAATTGCTTTGATTTTTTTTTTTTTTTACCCCAAATGTAAAAAGTCACAAAGTAAAATATTTAAAACTTTAAAGCATGAATTTTTTAAATCTCTAATTTGATTTGTTATTTCGCTTTGGGTTTTGTTTGTTTTTTGAGGCTAAGTAGCCTTGAATTCAGAAGACTCCTGCTTTCAACTCCCAAGTGCTGGAATTACAAGCTTGTTTCACCACGCCTGGCTCTACTTTGAACAGGGGTTTATTTATAATTTGCCTACAAACTCTTTCCTGAAATTCAGGAAACAGAAAAAGAGTTCAAGTAGAAAATAAGGATTGGAGGTGTACATGGGCAGGAAAACAGTAGGTGTTAATATTACAGAACCTTGGAAAGGAGCTTGATAGGAGATAAAACAATCTAAAAAGACCAGCGCTGGTGTCTCACACCTGCAATCCTAGCTGCTCAGGAGGCAGAGATCAGGAGGATCTCAGTTCAAGGAGAGTCCTGAGCAAACAATTCTCAAGATCCTATCTCAAAAATATCCAACACAAAAAAAGAGCTGGAGGAGTGGCTCAAGTGGTAGAGCGCCTGCCTAGCTAGTATGAGGCCCTGAGTTCAAACTCCATTACACCAAAAACAAAAAGAAAAAAAAAAAGTAAACCTCAAAAAAGGAAAAGAATGTACTACAAGTTTATTTATGACATTAAATGAAACAGAAAAAAAGTTGCAATCCCATTGCCTAACATAATTTCTCTTACACAAAATCTTTTTAACTGTAATCATTTTGGGATGGCAACCTAACTTAAACAGAAACTTCTGCTTTGGCTTCTTAAACAGAGGCAGTGTTCTCTCTGTACCTGTTTGTTTCCTTCAGGCTCTTATCGCAGCTAGATGCTATCTTGTCTATTTGGTAGCTGTTTGGATGAGAACTCCAAGCTGGCTAGAAGTCAATCTGCTTCCCTATTTTCCCTGCCTCCTGGCCCCACACCTGGTACTATGGATGTATGCATGGCTGGCTGTTTGGAAAGAACAGTGGTGATGGGGTGGGGCAGAGGGAGCAGGTGGCTGAAAAGTCTGATCTTCTCCCTCTGCGGCTCCCACACACTGCCACACAGGCCCCTTGGAAGAAGCTGCTGGGGAACAGCAGTGGTGGCAGCCCTGCCCCTACTGGGTGCTGTTAGGCAAGCCCAGCCCCCCACCTGGTCCACTGGCCCCAGGCAACACACACCTCCTGACTACCACACCCCTGTACAGGGCAACAGCCACATCATGGAGCCTAGGAAATTTTGGAAGGCAGAAAGCTTTAGCAAAGTCTGGTACATAGTACCCTCAGGGATAGGCCCTTAGCAGGAAGCTGCCCAGATAGGTGATAACCCTGTAGATAAGCCCCAGCTCTGGGTGCCAGCAGACACCAGTCCTAGATAGGCCTCTCCAACTGACCATGGCTGACCTGACCCCTGTACAGCCAGCCCGTCCCTCCCTCAGGCACAATAGCTTGTGCCTGTGATCCCAGCTACTCAGAAGATCAGGAGGCTCACACTTTGAGGCCAGTCTAGGCAAAAAGTTAGTGAGACCCCATTTCAAGAAGAAAAGCCAAGTGTGGTTAGCATGGTTGTATGATCCCAGCTATAAAAGAGGCTTACATAGGATGAATGAGGTCCAGGCTGGCCTGGGCAAAAAACTTGAGACCCCACCCGAAAAGTAACTAAAGCAAAAAGGGCTTGGGAGTGTGATGCAAGTGGCACAGTACCTGCCTAGCAAGCACAGGGCTTGAGTTTGAACCCCAGCACTGACAAAACAAAGAAAAATCCCCAAAAACTGTTCACTTGAGCCTACTTAGCTGGGAGGGTCCTGAAGGCTACCTTCTCCCCAAAGCCTGCCTCAAGTCACTCCAGATTCTCACAGACTCATGCTCAGACACAGCCAGTCAGTGACTGAGCACTCTCCGAGTAGCCCACCAGCTCATCCACATCTTTCTAGGCACAAGGCATGGTATCCCTGGCTATTTTAAGCCGTCTCGCTCCCTGACGACAACACAGCAGCAGCACACACTACCCGCCTCCACACTGGGCACCGTGCTTCTGCTTTATATGCCTTTCTCTCTTGCCCTTGGGCTGAGCCTCAGGGATTAGCATCAGCTCTTTCTACAAGTGAAGACCCTGAGACCCCAGAGGTGAAGCCCCTTGTCAAGGTCTCATAGCCAGAGGTGGCAGCCCAGGCTCAGAACCCTAGCAGTGTGACCCAACAGCTGTGCTCTGAACTACTGGTCAGTATGACTTTTGGGGTGTGGGCTTCTCCCTGTACCTGGCTCAGCAACACCACATGGATTAATAAACACCATCTTTCTGCATTCCAAGGAAACAGCATGGTGGTCTGGATTAGTAATGCAGCCATTCAGCACAGGGCTTCCTGACCATGTATTGTGCATTCTGCAGGACCTCAGGACCTACTGTGCGTTCTGCAGAACCAGCACTGTGCTTAGGGACCTCATGGCTGCATGGGAAAGGTACATAAAAATCTTACTTGTTGAACCAACCAAACTGATATCATATCTGCTTTGGCAAGTCTGAGAATTTCCTTAGAAAAAGCAGAGAGTGGGAACGTGGGCCTCAGGATAGTTAGATAGCAGCTAATCTCTGAAATACACAGGTCGACCAAACAGTGTTATGATACTCCCGCCACCTTCCAGGAACCCAAATAGATTCCACTGAAGAGCAGAGCTGAAAGGAGCTGCCCCCTGCCAAGAGAGAAACAAACGTGAGGCCCCCAAGGGCCAGAGCAGGGCAGATTCTGGGGAGGCCACCCATCAACCTGACATATAAGGAGGTGAGAAGCCAAGGTCCTGCTCCTCCAGGCCAGAGGCTGAGACAGGGACTAGGCAAAAAGACCTTCAGGCCGGCTGGGTCCTGAGAAAAGAGTGCTGTGAGTGGGTAAGTGCTCACAGTGACTAGAAATTGCCAAGTCTTCACCATGGAGACCGCACTCCACTCTTACCTCCAGGGAGAATGAACTGTCCTGTGAAAGCTACACTTGGGAGGCCAGGATGACATAGCCTCAGCTCAGTGTTGCCCTGCCCCAGAAGAATAGGGGTTTAAAAAGCAGTAGCTCCCTATCTGGGGGGCCCAGGGCTGGGACCACACCCAGGTTAAGCTGACTTCACCAGGGAACCTGTCCTACTGGCCTGCTCCCATATTGTTTGGCCAGGATGCCACCACCCACCTACAGCCTGGCACCTCTCCCTGCAGGGTCCCACCCAGCCCAGCCAGGCCTCAGAACAAGGATGGAAGTGGGCAGGGAAGGGTCCCATGCCCACCTAGTGAGCCCTAATCTGAGTGGATCCCCCAAACCCCACCCCCTCCAACCTTGGCAGTCTGAACCAGCTACTTCCTGCTTTGCTGTTTTCTTTCACTTTTTAAACCCAAAGTGAAACTAAAGACTGTCGATGTGGGAAAGGTGGGGAACGGAAGCTGAGCAACTGGCTTCTACTCCTAAAGGACCACAGGCTCACTGGGATGTGGGGAAGAGGCCCTCTCCTCCTCCAGGCCTCAGTTTTCCCACTGATAAAATGGGAAGGAGGAACTAGTTAGTGACTATAAATGTCAGACTACCCCTTCCTCATCCCTGCCACCACTTGGGGCTGAAAAGGAGGAGCTGCAGAGATGACCCGTGGTGCCAAGTCATCCTGTGGCCTAGGGATGAGGTGAATCTCTGGCTCCAATGCTGACTCCCTTGTGGTCTCCCTGACTACCCCTCCTCTGTCAGCCATCTGAACTCCTTTATCCTGCATAGGTCCTGGAGGTCCCAGCAACCCAGGGCAAAAAAATTCAGGAAGATGCTCAGCATAATGCTGACCCTGTCTGGGTACAGAAAGGAGACCCCCACCCTACCCCTAACAGCCACTGGATATTCCTAGGCTGCAGGCTGACCAGCCCACCCAGGACTGGCCCCAACTTCAGCCCCTCTGTTGACCTCAGCATGTCCACACAGCATCTAGCTGGGGCCACTGAAAGGTAATGTTTTATATTTCCCACTGGCTAGTCTACCAAATCTTCCCAACAGCCCAGGGACACAAGAAGGGCCAGTATGAACCTCTCGATCATTTGGATGAGGAAAACTGAGGCTTGGAGAAGGGCAGGAATCCAGTGGACAAGCCAGTGTTGGGGTCTGGAGCTCAGCAAATATTTAAGCAAGCTCACCGGCTGGGCCATTGCCAAGCAGGTGCAGCACGCACTAGAGAGGCTCATGAAGACGACTTCTGCCGGGAGGGAGGAAGGTCTCTCCTGGGACCCAAGTCCCAAATGGGTCCCAAGGTACCAGTAACAGAATCTCCTCAGCCCAATCTTGGCTCCATGCCCACTGCTTCTTTCCTTCACTGCTCACTTCTCTTCACCTGCTCCTTATTAGGGAGACATATCCCTGGCTAAGGATTGCTGAGAGATACCATCCAACTCCTTCCCCTCTTTGAGCCTTGCTCTGTCTGTAAAACTGTGGGCTTGACTAGAAGGAAATGAAATGGAGTCTGGGAATAGGGTGCTTTATACACACACACAGAATGAGAGAAAGAGAGAAAGAGAGAGCGTGAAACAGAATGGAAAAGGCAACTTGAAAGTACCAGACAAAACTTTAAGTGCACAGACTAGGAAATAGCATTCCACATGTAGGAACAGGTCCCATGGCTACCTCTGCATGTAGGCCCATGGGGTGGCCCTCACTGCAGCACTGCTTACAGCAGCCAGAATGGGACACCCTCAATATCCTCAAGTAGAGGGATATTGAAAAACAAGTGGTGGCCTGTCATTGATGGAAAGCCCCATGCTCATGAAAAAAAGGTGACCATGAACCTATGTGTGTCCACAGAGAACAAACTACAGCAGAGACAGACTGGTGGAAAAAGCAAGGCACAGAATGGCAGGTAGAGTAATGAAAAGGCAGGTACTAACAGAACTCAGTCAGTGTGTGTGGAGAATTTATGGAAGGAAACATCAAATTTGATCACAGCAATTATTTAGGCATCTAGGTGGGGGGGGATGCTAATTTTTTTTTTTCACTGAATACATTCCTTTCTAAAGTTTGAATTTTTTTGGCAGTACTGGGGTTTGAACTCAGGGCCTCATGCTTGCTAGGTGGATGCTCTACCACTTGAACCACTCTGCCAGCCCTAAAGTTTGAATTTTTTAAGATACAAAAAATAACTCCAGCAAAATACACCCAGAGATGCCTCCTCCTAGGTCTCCAGCATCATTCTCCCAGGGGGCAAACTCAGGCACCTAGATTTTGAAGTCTCCTCTGCAAGCAGACAGGCAGTCCAGATATTGCAGGGTTCTGGGGTGTCAGACAGTGTCAAAGACTCTGAGGACAAACATACTTAGGACAGGTTTGAAGAAAGCTTTGAATTTTGAACATATACAGTGGGATGGGATGGTTCCTACTTAGGAGGAAGGAACGTCGCTCTCACTGTGGGATCCTGGCAAGCCCCTTTCCTTCTAGGTTTGTTCTTACTCATGGGAAGTGAGGAGGCTGGGCCATAGTCGTTTCCAGAACTGCAATCCTAAAACCTTCCTTTATTTCATCTCATTTAATATTAAAGAATATAGGGAGGGTCCCCAGCTCAGCACATGGCCATAGGGCTCCACACCTGTGCAGACTGTAATCAAATATTGGGTGACAGCAGTAAAGTCAGGCCAGGATCTTAGGCAGAGCAGCCCTTGGGTGACTTCCCTCTAGGGAGAGGGGCATACGGCCTTCTACTGAGATGCCCTTCTCACCTTCTTAATTCAGTAATTACTGAAAACCTCTTTTGTTACTTTTGAAGTTCAGTTTGCAGAAACTTGGACCTTGGCTTGCTTTAGCACACTGCTCCAGTCTGAAGGTTCATGGGCTGCAACAGCCTAGATCCACAGGCCCAAAAGAGAGGGGTCTGCAGTGCAGAGCCCAGGTGGAAGTCAGGAGTCCTGGGTGGATCCTGGGTAGACCGTGATGATACTGCAGACTCTATGAGGTCAGAAATGAAGTCTCCAACTCTGTTCTGCCTGTCAGCTGGCTCACCAGAGGGCACACAGCAGCACTTGATAAATATTTGTTGAATAAATGAACAGCTCAGCCAGAGTGATCTTAGTCAAACCACTTGTCACTTTCCTTTTTTTTTTTTCTTCCTTCTTCCTGAGACATGGTCTCACTCTGTATCCCAAGTTGGCCTCAAACTCTCAAACTTATGATCCACCTGCCTCAGGTAGGCAGGCACTCTACCACTTGAGCCACACACCTAACACTTTTTTGCTTTTTCAGTTGTTTTTCAGGTAAGGTCTCCTATTTTTGCCCAAGGCTGGTTACAGACCACAGGTGCCCACCACACCCAGCTGTTGATTGAGGGTCTCACTAACTTTTTGCCTGGGCTGGTCTAGAAACACAATCTTCCCAATCTCTGCCTCTGGGATTACAGGTATGAGGTATCACGCCCAGATCACTTCAGTTATTTTTCAGGTAGGGTCTTGTATTTTTTCCCTGGGCTGGCCTCATATTATAATCCTCCTACCTATGTCTCCTGCAGAACTGCGCCTAGCAGCCAGTCCAGTCATTTTCTGTTTTGGTTTTTTTCGCAGTACTGCACAGGACCTCTCACTTGCTAGGCAGGTATGCTACCACTTGAGCTACTCTACTACCCCTTTTTGGTTTTGGGTGTTTTTGTTTTTTTGTTTGAGATAGGGTCTTGTTTTTTTTTTGCCTGGGGCTAGCCTCAAACATCAATCCTCCTGAATAGCTAAGATTACAGATGTAAACCACTGGTGCCAGGGTCAAGTTACTTGCTATGACTGAACCTTGGTTTCCTCTTCTGGACTGAGAAGATGACAAGAACAGTAATGACCTCCCAAGGTTATATAAGGCTCTAGGGAGAATGGGTGAAAGTATTTTGCAAAACAAAATAGGTTAAACAAATATGAAAAATCTAGAACCAATGTGCTGAAAATAAAAAGAATGAATATACATGAGGGAGCAAATTCACAAGAAAGCACCTGGCAAATGGTAAATGAAAGGGACAGCAAAGGTCACTTCAGTCACTGTTTCATGTCCAAATGATATTTCTTAGGCTGTCTCTGTTCTAAATGAACATAGAAACCTCTCTTAAAATCTTATGTTAAGATTCTACTATGAGGGCGTGGGGGAGGAGAGAGAAGGGGGCAGGGGGGGAGAGATGGCCCAAACAATGTACACACATATGAATAAATGAATAAACAATAAAAAAAGATACTACTATGAAAAAAAAGGTTAAAGTTACAATTGTACCCTGGATACAGCTGGGCTCGGGGGGTATCTGTCAAAGCAGATTGGCATATGGATGCTGGGGTTGTTCACTGGGGACAAGAGGGGAATGGGGTAAGAGGTTGGAGGCTGGGCCTGCCATATGATGACTCTGCTTCATGACCAAGTTCATATTTCTGGGAATGGGTGCTGCACATGGAGAAAAGAGTAACCAGCTGGGAGGTCTAGGCCAAGCCATCACTTCCTGACTGTATACTGGGGCCACCTTGGTAACTACTAGTCCCTCCTTCTGCCCCGTCAGTGTCCCTGGCTGCAGTATGGGAAATCAGACCTGAGCTCCATCGCCTGGTTCTGCACTAAGCACCCTGAGACAAGTCCCTTCCTGCCTTGTGAGTGACTGAGCCCTCTGGCTGGGCCAGGGAACACCCTCTGACGGGGGCTGGCCGAGGTTCCAATGGGCTCTGTGGTGGGTGTGCCCACTGTGAGACTGGACATACATTACATGCTGCACTGCTCTGGATGCTTCTCGCAGCCTGGGGTGTAGAACTGCTAGTGCACAGATCCTAGCGCCTTGATTCACCTTAAAGAAATGCTAAGGTGGCACTTTTAGAATCTTCAGAAAACAGTGTTTGTGGGCTTTCAGGGGTGGGTTTACATGTCCTTACTCGAGGTGCAAGAAGGCTCCAACCCCTAGGCCCCAACAGCTTGGGTTTCCTTTCCAAGCAGCACAGCTGAAGTGTGGGAAGAGCCGGAGTTTGGTGACAGTCAGCCTCAGGTCTGAGCCACATTTCCCTTATCTGTGAAGTGGGGATAAGTCCACCTGCCTCTGGCTTGTACAGATTTTACCAGGGTGCCCATGGAAGCCCTGGCACAGAGCCTGGCACTAAGCAGGTGCACAAGGAATGTGCTCAGACTGCCACTTCCTTCTCCAGTGTTCCAATGCCCAACAGCTTTCCCTCAGTCTCTCAGGCCCAGCAGGGCTTTCCTTGGGAGCGCAACACTCTGTGCTACCCCATCCAGCTCTTCCCACTCCTTTCCCACTCCCTGGGCCCTGCCTGAACCTCGCCCTCTTGTCTCATCTGGATGCTTACAAAGCCTCCTCCCTGTTGTCATTTTTTAATTCTTTCCAATTTACCCAGCCTGATTCATCTTCTTGAAAAAGTCTTCTGGTTGTGCTATCCCTGCTCTAAAACTTTCCATGGCTCCCCAGTGCCTGTTTTTCTGATGTTCAATGCTGCCTACAACCTCCCAGCTTTTCCAGTCAGAGCCCTGATGCCTCAGCAAAACTAGCAAGTATATGAGGGCTCGCCAAACACATGCTTACCTTCTAGCCCCCGCCCATTGGCCTTTGAACAAACCATTCTCTAGAATGAATGCCAGCTCCACCCTCTGTCTCAGCCAATCCAGCCTCCTTCAAAGGGCTCTTGTTCCTCTGGCTCAGGCTCATTTCTTCTATCTCAGACAATGCCTTTCCTCAGCAGACACTTAATTACAGACTGTCACACAAGTCTCTCATAATTGTAGGCCTTGTCTCCATCATCAGACCCTAAGTTCCCAGGGGCAGAGGCCTGGTCTGTCAGTTCTTCCCCTTTCTTTCCTCTCTGGGCCGGCGCAGACTGGAAGAGCAGGCCCCAGTAAGAGAATGCTTCCCCAATTCAGCTCCAGCCTGAGCTGAGTGGAGCTCCAACCACATGGGACCACTTGTCTTGTTCTGTGAGGAAACTTTGCTGGCCAAACCAGACCTGCCAGCTCTGGTTCTACACCTGGTGATCCACCAGCCATGTTCAGGAGTGAGGAAGACCTGGGGTGAGGCAGGGCTGTGGTGCTACTTGGCCATGGCACTGTCTTGCTCCAGGAACCTAGGCTTGTCCCTCCTCCTCCCCAGGCCTGCTTCCTTACTGTGAAATAAGAAACAGCCATCTTTCAGCCCTAGAATATGGGCTTTATTGTCTTTAAGGCAGGCTCAGTTTCCAGGAACAGGTGTGGATGAGGCGCACAGCTGATTCCAGCTCAGACTAAGTAAGGACAGGCAGCTACAGTCAGCACGGGGAGCTCTGGGAACCTGAGAAGCATTCAACTGCACACCTCATCACCCTCATTAAAGTCCTGTTGACGACTGGATTTCATTCCTGCTCAGGTGTTCCATTCCACAGCCTTCGCCCTGGCCTGCTTGACAGTGTCTGCTGCCTGGGCTAAGCTGCAGAAGGGAGACTGGCTGCTAAACAACCAGCCCTGTCCCCAACAAAGATGGGTGATGCTGATGGCCACTCTTTGAGGGGGCCTTACTTTGAGCTCCCAGTCTCACAGTACACTGAAGGCAGGCATTTCCATCTCAATCTGGCAGGGAAGAAAACTGAAGTACAGAAAATGGATCAACCCAGGGTCACACAAGCAAGGACAAGCCAGGCTGTTAATAAACCCAGGATACTCCCAGTTCACTTTTCTCAGACTGCCATCAACAGGCTCTCTGCATCAGAATCCACTAGAAGGCTGGAACAGAAAGTCCACTCTTGTCCCCAGACTTGCCAAAAGAGAATCTCTGTGGATAGAGCTCAGGAACCTGGAATCTACACAGCCAAGGAATGTAAATTCCATAGATGAAGAAACCGAGGAATAGAGAGGTGAAGGGGTTTGCTAAGGTCACACTTCAAGCCAGTGTGTGAACCTAGGACTGAACTCACAGGTGGACTCCAGGGCCAGCTGGGATGTCCTGACGGTGGTGTGTGTGACAGTGTGGACCTCCAGGGGAAGAGGGTACCACAGGAGGAGGTTGCAGCACAAATAAAGCCTGGCAGAAGAAAACTCAGGCAACTCCTTCTCCTTAGAGTATGGTCTGGGGAGCCCCAGGAAGAGAGGAAGTACATAGAGCCACTGCAGTCTTCCCCCATGAGCCCATCTGAGCATTTGGGATGAAAATCTGTGGCATGTGCCATGTACACCCAGGAGGACTCCGGCAGCCCTCAGGGTGTGTCTGGCTGCTGCTGAGAAAGCCAGGGGTGGTGAGTCAGTGCCTGCCCCATGTCAAGTCAGCCTCCTTTAAATGGCAGATGAGCTCAGAGACTGGGGAAATGTCAAGCAAATCCTCCTAGCAGAACAGATGCCAGAGCAGGCAGCCTGAGGGACAGGCCATCAGACAGAAGAAACAGACTTGGAGAAAAGCTGTGGGCTGCAGAAGAAAGTCAGGAGGCCTGGACTCTAAGCCTGCTCCAACTCTGCTGTGACATGAAACCCTGAGCAGTTCCCAGCCCTCTCTGGGCCCCCTATTTTTCATTCATTTGTGAAATAGGGTGAACCCCATTGACACCTTTCTCCCAGAATTGTTGTGAGAAACAATGATCAGGAAAGAGCTGGCAGATGCCACAATGGCTCCCAGAGTTGTGGAGATTAGAGGCTCACTACTGGTAATACTGGAACACTTGGCCAGGGCTTTCGTTGTTACCTGAACCCCAGCCACCAGACCTGGCCAAAGAAGTTGGGTTCTGTCTCATTCCCACCAAGAAAAAAGTGACCCACATATGACTGGGAAGGAAAGTTCACATTTATTAAGTGCCTATATATAAAAATTTCATTTAATCCTCACCCAAATCCTACAGCATAAATGATTTTGGGGGTACAGATGAGGAAATTACAGTTCAGAAAGTTCAAGATTACACAGGTGTCAGTGATGGAGATTGAGTAAAACCAGGTATTTGGGACTCTAAAACCCACACTTTTCCCACCCTCTGGGACAGCTGAGCAGAGCAGCCTGGTTATAAGACTCAGCTCAAACACCACCTCCTCGTGGAAACTCTCTGATCCCTCTGCCCAGACAGGACTTCTCATCTAGGCAACTCCACAGCTGTCATTAGCGCACAGTTGGCAGCACTCAGCACATTCTCTCTTTTCCTCTGTGATCAGACACATTTTTAAAAGGTAAGCTGAGCCACAGGTACACATGGGAGGTGGCCTTTGAGTTACTTTGGAACCCTCAAATGTCACAGCTGGAAGGACCTCAGATAGCATGCCATCCAACTCCCTTGCTTTTCAGAAGGAAAAATGTAGAATCAAAGAGAGAACAATTGTCTGAAGGCAAAGTCTCAGCTTCAGAGCTGGGAACAGAAGTGTTGGCATTCTGCCTCAGAATTTCTTTAGGAATTTCATGATTTCAGAATCAGTCTTAGGACAAAGATTGTTACTCCCTTTTCATAGATTAGGAAGCTGATACCCAAGGGAAAGTGGCCTCCCTGAAAGAGGGTGAGATGCAGGGGCAGAACCCATACTGAAGACCAAACCCTTCCTCTTCCCACTCCCAGTAATCCATGTAATGTGCAGAGCACAGAATACACAGGAGCAAGCCCGTGAATGTCAGACATTATAGATTATCATTATATACCAGGAGCCGTTGATACCAGCATGACAATGACTGCTTCAAAGGCAGCCCCATGGAAAAGGAACCAGGGGTCCTGGCTTAAACCCCTGTGGGTTCCTGGCCCTTCTAGGTCTCATCTCCTCATCTGTAAGACTGGGGGGCTGGGGCCAGTAGCTCAAACCTGTAATCCTAGCTACTTAGGAGGCAGCGATCAGGAGGATCAGGATTTGAAGCCAGCCCAAACATAGTTCTGTGAGACTCTACCTTGGAAAACCCTTCACAAAAATAGGGGTGGTGGAGTGGCTCAAGGTGAAGGCCCTGAGTTCAAGCCCCAGTACCACTAAAAAAAAAAAAAAAAAAAAGACTTGGGAGGACTAGACCAGCTGTTTTCATTTCCTGGTCCAAAGTTCTGGGACATCCATGGGTCCTTTAGAATAGACCCCAGCTCTCAGTAGAGCCTCTCTCAGCTGGGGCCATTGTCCCCCTCTCTGCGGGGGATGGGGGTGTGTGTGTGAATGGGACATACAGACACACACACACACAGACAGGAAACACAGTTAACAAACAGTGATTTTGTCCCCAAGTACCACTGTCCATACAGGGCTCACCCTTAAACAATAGGATGGCACATGGAAAATTCAACTGTCCCCCAGCACAGATGCCTGCATAGGCACGCCCACCTGGTTTTTATGAACTATCTGAGAAAGAACAATCAGGAATTGGGAGCATAAATAAGAGGCAGCCATCTCCTTCATCTTTCAGAAGGATAGGTGTATTTCTGAATAACTAGGTGGCAGTGCCTGGAGGGTAAAGCACCCCACTTTGTGGAATCTTGGGTCTTATCCCTCTGCCAGCTTGGGCAGGAACTAGCTGTGAACCAACTCAGGCAAGCTACTCCCCCGCTGGGGTTCAGTTTAAAGACAGGCTGACAGTCCCCAAAGCATGTCTACAGATGTTTCATTTGGTCTTCTTGATAACCTGTAAGGCCAACACACACACTCATTCCCTTTCACAGATGGGGAAACTGAGGCTTGGTGAGGTCAAGAGTCTCACTCAAGGTCACATCCCCTGAAGCTGGCAGAACAAAGACTCCAGAGGGATAAGACTGACAAATCCAATACTCAAGGGTGGTCCTATTAGGAACAATCCCTCTCCCCACTCATCTTGATTCCAGCCTCAGCAAGACCAAGTCTCACAAACCCTTGCTCACCCAGCCATTCTGGTGGCCTGCAAAGTTCTGGCCACAAACCCCCACAGATCCAGCTGCCTAGGCCACACCCCCCTGCAAAATTTCATTACTCAAGTTGGCAAGAACGCAGCCCCCACCCCCAGCTGGGTCTAAATAAACGCCCAAGTGATATCACATCCTGCTGCTGGCTCCAAAATAGCCCAGGCCTGCCCACAAGCCATCACAAAGTACCAGGCCATGCAGGGCCAAGCAGGCAGGGATGCCCAGCCCAGGCGCCCTGCACACACACAAGCATCTAAAGCAGAAGCCTCAGAGCAGGCTCCCTCCTGCCAGACAGTCTGGCCCCTCCCTCCTGGCCCCCCTGACCGGGAGGCCCCACAGCCTCCTCCTTGCCCCAGCACCAGCCCCTGCCCCAGCGCCAGCCCCATGGAGCCTCCACCGCGGCCAGCCTGCGGGACCACTCCGCCCGGCCCGACCCGGACACCCCACCACTCACATTGCTTCAAGAGCTCCAGACACAAAGCCATGAGGGCCGGATGGGGGTCAGAGACCCAGAGACCCGGCAGAGACAGAGAGAGAGAGAGGAGGGGAGAGGAAGAGACAAGGAGTAGAGGAGGGGGAGACAGGGGCCGGCAGAGAAGCAAGGAGGGGGCCAAGAGCCCCAGGCAGAGGAGCAGGCTCAAAGAGGGGCCTTCAGCGCTAGAACCAGTGGGGAGACCCCCGCAAGAGATACGGGGCACAGAGAGGTGGGGAGAGCAAAGCGGGGACTCCGATCCAGAGAGTGGGGGTGCTCGGAGAGAATACAAGGATAGACAGCGACAGGGGACAAACTAAGGAAAGACAAGAGAGGGAGCTGGGGAGATAGTAGAGGTCCAAGGAGACCTCCAAGGGATCTAGGATGTCCTGGCAGATATGGAGGACATCCAGAGGAGGGAACCCTGTGGGAACAGAGTCGGAGGCGGCTAGACCCCAGGGTCTGGGTACGGATTGAAGGGAGGATCCTAGAGGACTGTGCGGAAGCTCAGAGGGAATGCTGGGGGACAGTGGAGGGTGTTGTGAGAGGCCTCAAAAGATCTGGTGGCACTCTGAGAGGGCGTACAGAAGAATGCGGGTGCCAGAAAGGGTGTCTATGAGGGATGAGAGGAGTGCTTTGAGGGGAGACCCGAGATCGGGGAGCGAGGGAGGGGCGGGTGGAAGCGCGAGAGCAGAGACAAAGAGACAACGAGCCAGGGAGAGACAAAGCGGGCGCAGCGGGGACACGGGCCGGAGGGCTGGCGGCCGGACAGAAGGACGGAAACGCAGGCGGGCGGCGGACGGACGGACGGACGGACAGACGGGAGGAGGGCGGGGGCAGGGCAGGGCCGGGCGGGGGCGGCGCCCGTCTCCTTGCGGGGCCGCGGCTGCTCCAGGCGGCGCTGGGCAGGCCCCGGGCGTCCGGGCTGAGAAGGCGGCGGTGACGACGTGGACCGGACAGACGGACGGAGTGACGGACGGACTGGCGGCAGCTGCGGCCAGCGGCGGGCACTCACCCTCCTCCCTCACGCGGCCCGGCCCGAGGCTCCGGTTTTGTACGCCCGAGGGGCGGGGCCACCGGGTTAAAGCCCCGCGCCGGCCCCGCCCCGCCCCGCCCCCCGCGTCAGCCGCGCGCGCGTCGCCCGGGACTCCCGGGCCGGCCGGGGGCGCGCACAGCCCGCACGGCACGTGGCCCGGCGCGCGCGCGGCGGGGCTAGTGCGCAGGCGCGCGAGCGCTCAGCGCAGCCCTCGCCCTGTCGGCCAGCTCTGGAGGAAGAGCGCGCCCACGTCGGCACGCGCATGCCCGAGTTGGGGAGGGGGGGGAGTGGGAGGAAGCTCCGCCCCTCGAACCGCCCCGCCAAACCGGTTCCAGCTGGAACGCAACGCATGCTCCGTGCGGGAGGCGGACTGGGTGGGAATGCGCGTAGGTTCACCCGGTGAAACCTCGTCGTAACTAAGGAAACTGAGGCTTTGAGGCAACGACCGAGGTGGCCTTCTTGCCCCTCCGGGTCATCCCAGCCCTCGGGTCCTATAGACCCTGTGTCCTTGCAGTTCGTAGTTCCCCGCTCCGATCCATCCTTGGCTGGGCTTACCCGGGATCCTAGTTCCAGTCCCGCACCTGTGTTACCTTGCACGAGATGCTTTCATCCTCCCTGCACTTTACTGTCCTCGGTAAAATGAAACAGAAGTCACACCTGTGATGTCTAAAAGGGTATAGTGTCTGCCTTAGCCGGTTCCCACTTCTGCCTGGAGTTCCCAGCCTCGCGGTTCTGGACTTAAGGCCTTGCCTGCCTTAGATCTGCCTGCCACAGACCCAACTCCACACCCTGCCTTGCTGGGTGACCTCTGCAAGACCCTTCCCTGCTCTTCGTATCTGTTTTCGGGAAAATAGAATGGGGAAGAGGATCTTCCATGTCTCATGGTTGTGAGGACTGAAGAAGGAAACAGTGTTTCCAGCAACATTGATTTTTGCAAAAGTGTAATGATAAAACTACTGAGGGTTACAGAGCTCTTTGAATGCCAGGCATCAACTCTTAGTCACCAAATCCCCACGCTACACTTACTACTTATTTTTAAATTGATTTACCTAGGAAAAGGCAAGGTAAATTAATCATGAACCCTGACAATCCAAGGAAGCCCAGGATAAGATAGTTCTCTTTATTCCACCTTCCCCCTCCCAATTAAGTAACACACTCCTTGTGTGACCTTGGGCAAGTCCCTTTCCCTTTCTGGGACTTGGCAGCCTCATGTGTCCCCTAGAGAGAAACCACCAAGGCTGGATTACACCCTGTGGTCCTTGACTGAGTCCCTGAATTCAGTTCGTGGGATGGAAATGCAGAACTCATGCAGGCTCTGTCAGAGTTTGGACTTTACCAGATCTGAGATCCTGGGGCTGAGGGGATTTCAGCGCTCTCTGCTGTGCACTGGGTCCTTGTCTCAAGAGCCCCTATAGTCTGGCTAGCCTTCCTAAAAGCAGAGTTGGCTGGACCCCAAACTGAGGTGGAGGATAGGCAGGACTCAGCCGCCACCCCCCTCCACCCCTGCCCCAGTCTGGGCCCGGTGCATCCGATAAATGTCCTGTCCTCAATAGCCAGAAATGGCAGTTGAGGGAATGAGGCCTCTCCCCACTTTGCCTGACTACATAATACTCCCTCATCCCCACTTTGGCTGTCCTCCCTCCCTCACACTCTCTATCCAATCTAGCAAGGGATCTTGTTGACTTTAGAACCATCCAGGATGGAGCTGGTTGCCATGACCTCCCTCACTGCTACTCTGCATAAGCCACTATCACTTCCACATCACTGCATTACAGGCTTCTTGCCTCTCGATCAAAGCTGCACATGACAGCCTGATGTAAAAAATAGTTCCCCGCGTTACTCAGAGCCACAGCCAAAGTCAAAGACTTCGATGGCCTGTAGCCAGGCCCAACTCCCCCTTCCCCTCCTCTGACTTTATCTCTCACCCCTGGCTCTTTCTCCTCCCTTGCTCTGGCACAGTTACACTAGGCCTGGTTCCTCCTGCAACATAGCAGACACCCTTCTGCCTCAGGGCCTTTGCACACTCTTCCCCACCCACCTGGAGCATGTGCCCAGCACCACTCAATTCCTCACTGAATCTCTTCCTCAGTGGGCTCTATCCTAGCTATCCTAGTTATACCTCAACACCCTTCCCCTTGCTCTGCCAGCACTCCCAGCAACTTTCCAATAAGCTATATACTATTTATGCTTATGGTTTTGTCTCTCCTCTTCCTCTCCCAATAGAGTGTCCTGTCCTTGGAAGCAAGGGTTTCCATTTTGTTCACTGATGTGTCCCTGGCATTTGTAGTAGTCTGGCCTACAGTGGTTGATCAATGAACATCTGTCATGAAAGGACTGCAAGCATGTCCTTAACCACCATGCTGTAGAACCTGCATGGTTCTAGTTAAGTTCCTAGTTTCTCCTCTTTTGGGGTGACTGCTCTACCTTTGAAAGTGTAAAAAGTGCCCCATTTGTCTTGTCTTGCCCATCAGTCTCAGTCCTGAGGTTGAAGGCCTGTCTGCCAATTCTACAGTCCCAGTCACTATTTCTCCCAATTGTTTGCTGAAGAATGAGACTTAGAAGAGTGATGATCCATGCACTCAGCACATAGGGGGCACTCGATTAGCCCCAGCTTGGTGGGGCCCAGGAAGGAAGCCTGCCTTCTGCCCAGTACCTCCTTCAGTAGTAAGGAATCTGGGCTCTTCCTCACTCATTCTAGGAAGGCCTCTTGGATCTTCCTGTCACTCTCTGATTGCGGCCCCTCCCAGTCCTCACTGTCCCTTGCTTGGACTACTGCACAGCCTCTAACCCATCTGCACATGCTGCCTGATTCTCCCGAAACTCCTGTGGCCACATAGCACCTCTGTGTCTCTACTTTGGATGTCCACCCCTGTGTAGGACAATGGAGAACTCAGGCAGATCCAGGTGGGAAAGGGCTCCTTGACCTACCTTCTGGGTGATCTCAACTGTGGTATCTTCTCTAGACTGCAGTTGCTTTATGAAATCAATCAATCTGTGTGTGTGTGTGTGTGTGTGTGTGTGTGTGTGTGTGTGTGTGTAACTGGGTTAAATCAGGACTGGCAGATACATGTTGTTAACTCTCCTGGCCAAAGCAGACATCACCAATCAATGGTAGTACACTTAATCTACTTAGCTAGATCTCAGTCTTGAGCTCAAGGGATCAGAAATGACATGTGAATTGAAATCTGTTGGCAATCACTGACACTCTAGATCTGGGCTGGGCTGAGCTGATGGAAGCCTGCAGAGTAATAACCAGAAACTGAGGTGGGCCAGGCCTGGAGTAGGCTTGGGGGACCAGGCGGACTGAAGGGATTTTGTCAGCCTCCATTCCTATGTATATGGGTGCAGGGAGGGAAATGACTCAGAGAAGAAACCAGGAGAGTTCTAGGGAATGGGAGAGGGGGACAAAGAAGGGAGGGCAGAGCAGCCTATGGCTTGAATGGTCACAGATGCTGGAGGGGTCTCCAAACCCAACCCTCAAAACATAGATAGGGAATGTCGGGCCTAGGGAGGAGCAAGTACCTCAGACTAACACTAGAGCTGAAACTAGTTCTCAGGGCCCCTGAGCAGGGAACAGGGTGTTTTCTGGACCAGGACTTATCTCACTTCAGCCTCGAGCCTTCAGTATAGTCAGAATGACACCATGTGTGCACCTGTGTGTGCACATGTGTTCACAGGTGCAGGTGCAGAAAATGCAGTTGGCAGAAACCACCCAGCAGCATCCATACTTGCTGATGTCCCTGTGTGATGTCCCAGGCTCCCCATGATTCAGAGTGAGTGGGAGAGAGGAAGAATGGGGAGGATCAGAAACAGACGGAAGGAGGGAAAGAGGGTGGGGAGAAGGAAAAGAGGATTGAGGGAGAGCCAGAAAGCAAAGAAGGGGAGAGAAGTGGGGGAGCATGAGGGAGCTTTGTCTGTTTTCTTCTTTCTCAGAAGCATAGAGGAGAGGCCAGATGGGGCAGACTGGTCATAGCAACAATGTCCCCTCCCAGGTGTCCTTTGGCTGGGGAGGGACATGTAAATGCAGCCTGGCTACTGCCTCCCCCAGTCCCAGCTGGAATTGACCAGCCAGCCAGTCACCTGCCAGAGCTATTTCTGGAATGTGGAATCTGGGTCAGAAAGGGGGAGGGAGGCGTGGCAGTGGCAGCCCTGGAGCTGGGAAGTTGTCAGCTCTGGGTGGTGGGTGGGCAGCTCCGTGTCCTGCCACAGCCACTCAAGAGAGGCCAGCCCCTGCCAGTCTCCCACTGCTTCCATATCCGCCCTTCTCCACATCTCCCCACCTGCCTTGTGCATGCGTGCCCATGGGAGAGGAACAAAGAGTTTTGATGGCCCTCAGCAACAGGGGGCTCAGAACAGACCTGGGTGGGGGAGCTCTGAGGACGCACTCCTTGGAGACAGATATTGCAGAGGAGGATCCTCTGAGCAGGGATGACCCTGCCCCGGGACAGTGGCTAAGTGAGGGTGCACCTGTGTGTGTTGGTACGTCTGCATGGAGGCTGGTGATTACGGCAGGACAGCCATGTAGGGTTGTACATGTTTTGCACTGATTAAGGGAGGGATGCCACAAAAGGCGGGGGGAGTTCTATTCACAATATAGACATAATTGAATTACATAATTACTATGATCAATTTCTGGCAGATGGAAGTAAAGGACCTTATTCTAGTAGAAGCTGTACATCATGACAACTTTTTAGCAAATGGCAGTGAAGTGTCAAGGAGGAGTGCCCCTTAACACCAGGCTGCCTCATGGACCAGCTGCAGTCACAAACTTGCATGTGCCACCTTAGGTTTTCCGTGTGTGGCAGGGGAGTTACTTTCTGAGCATGAGGGCAAGAAGAGCAGGGGTGTGGTACTCACTGTGGACACATGCAGTGAGGGCTGACGGGGTGATATTTTTTTTTTTTGGCTGTACTGGGAATTGAACTTAGGGCTTCCTACTTGAGCCACACCCCCATCTTCTATTTTTAGTGTGTTTTTGAGATAGGGTCTTGCAATTTTGCCCAGGCTGGCCTCTGACCAAGATTCTCCTACTTCTGCCTCCTGAGTAGCTGGGATCACAGGTATGTATTACCTCACCTGGCTTGTTTTTTGTTATTGTTTGTTTGAGATAGGGTCAGGTTAGTTTTTGCCAGGGTTGGTCTTAAACAGTGATCTTCCTAATTCTGCCTCCCACCTGGGATTACAGAGGTGCACCACCACACGCCCCACCTTGTGGTGATGAATTCTTTTGGTGCTCCCAATCTAGTAAGACATGCTTCCCTTACAGATGTGGAAGGGGCCTGAGCCTTGATGGGGACATACAGGTTCATGAGCGTATGTGCAGGTGTGTTAGTTGATCTAATGTGTGCATATGAGAATGTCATATCTATTTCATTCCATACACAGGTCTAGGAGTACAGACTTTCTACATGTCTGTAAGTAGATATGTATGTGCATACATGTCTGGGCAGGTGTGATACCTTCTTGACTATCTTGGCTTGGGCTGAAGCCTGCAAACTAGGACTAACTGGAGACCCTCTCATCTACATTTAATGCCAAGTCATCTGCACAGGATGCGCTGGGCAGGGCGGGGTGTGTGTGTGTGTGTGTGTGTGTGTGTGTGTGTGTGTGTGTGTGTGTATGTGTGATGACTGACTGAATTGTTGGTCTCAATTCTCAACCCCTCTTTGTATTCAGAGTCTTCATAGCCATAGTATCTCCCACAAAAGATGTAATGTGTTTTGCTGGAC
Organism: Castor canadensis; assembly: GCF_047511655.1. Taxonomy (NCBI): domain Eukaryota; kingdom Metazoa; phylum Chordata; class Mammalia; order Rodentia; family Castoridae; genus Castor; species Castor canadensis. Next base: position 160,064,047 of record NC_133390.1, on the reverse strand, counting down.
CCTGGCCTTGGACTCATGTGCTTTGCTTTGATCAACTAGATTTTAGCTGATATGACATAAAGAGAAATTTGAGCCAGGTGCCGGGTGGCTCATGCCTGTAATCCTAGCTACTCAGGAGGTAGAGATTAGGAGGATCATGGTTCAAAGCCAGCCCCGGGCAAATAGTTCTCAAGACTCTATCTCGAAAAAAACTATCACCAAAAAAAAAAAAAAGGCTGGTAGAGTGGCTCAAGGTGTAGGCCCTGAGTTCAAATCCCAGTACCGCAAAAAAAAAAAAAAAAGAGAAAGAAACTTGAAATGTGCTTGCACAATGAAGCCTCCCTGGTCTACTTCTGCCACCACCATGGGAAGAACATGTTCTGGCTAGGCCAATGAATCCAGAGCACACTTTGATCCTAGGATGTAGGGCACATGGAACAGAACCAGCTGACCTGCAGACTCATGAAAATGAATGCTTATTATTGTGTGACACTGTGTTTGATACACAGCATTATTGTGATGATAGCTGACTGATACACATTGGTACCAAAAGTGGAGTGTGATTGAAATAAAAACTGAAACTACGGAGCACTGGTTCTAGGACCAAATGGTGAGTAAACAGTGAGTCAACAGTTATAGGAGGCTTGAAAAAAGAGGCCCAGGATTATGTGTGGGTCAGAACTCTTGGTAAAACTCTCATCTATAGTAAGTTGAGGAGAACAGATGCATTTGGGCAAGATAGATTCCAGGCAAAATGCTGAAAGCAAGAGCTAGCTTCTTTTGGCTGCATTTGATAAGGACTTACAAGAAAGAGAGAATCTCATAAAAGAAATAGCCAATCTGTAGGGAGCATTTAGAGGAAATCAAAAGAGCCCAGAAATCACTGAGTTGGAAAATAAATCTGTCTACTCCAATCTCCCCAGCCAGTAGATGATTCTCAAATTAAGGTACAGCCTAGAGACAAAGATCAAACCAAGGTCATAGCTGGTTAAAACACAGCATGGAAACCAGATTAGCTCTAGTCTTTTTATTAACACTCTAAGATGCCATCTAGTAGATCTCAGCTGATCAAAAGAGCTGGCAGAAAGCGTAAGGATATGGGTCCAGAGAAGCCTAATGTGCTCAAAGTGGCATAATTAAGTCATGACAGTGGCACAGTTGAGCCCTGGTGGCTCAGGCCTATAATCCTAGCTACTTGGGAGGCTGAGATTGAGAGGATCAGGGTTCAAGGCCAGCTTGAGCAAATAGTTTGCAAAACCCCCATCTCCAAAATAACCAGAATAAAATGCACTGGAGGTGTGGATCAAGCAGTAGAACACCTGTTTTACAAGGGCATAACCCTGAGTTCAAACCCCAGTCCCACCAAAAAGAAAGAGAGAGAGAGAGAGAGACAGAGAAATGACTTAAAAAATTAATATAATTGTGTGTGTGGCTTTGGCATATGGAATTACGTGGAATCAAATACATAGAAAACCCATAAAGTGTTTGAGGCAGGTGCATGGGTAACACTGATCACCTTAGGCCAAGAAGTAAGCTCATTCAGGATGTAAAAATACATCTCTCTCTCTTTCTTCAGGAACCAGGCTAAGGAAGGTAGTCAGCTGTCCAATGGTCATATTCTCCAGGATAGGAGATATTCCAGAAGCCAGGTGCAGTAGCTCAAGCCTGTAATCATAGCTACTCAGGAGGCAGAGATCAGGAGGATCATGGTTCAAAGCTAGCCAAGGCAAAATGTTCCCAAGATCCCATCTCAACCAATGGCTGGGCACTGGCCTGAGCCTTTATCCTAGCTACACGGGCAGCACAAATAGGAGGATTGCAGTCCACATTGGACTTGCACTTGTCAGGCAGGCACTGTACCAACTTAGTCATCCCCCAGTCCAGATCAGGAGATCCTGATGCCATGTTTGGATGAAACTTTGGAGAGTCTTGGGCTTAGTATTTTCTACATGGGGGGGGGCATAAATAAATGGCCAAGAGGATGGAGTACAGCATATTGAACTATTGGCCTCTATCTAAAACCTTTGCCATATGAATTCAGTTTCTTTCACAAAAGGTGAGTGGGTACTTCATCCCTTGACTTTGAGCTCAGTCATGTGACTTTCTTTAGCCAAAAGGATGTTAGCAGAATGTTTTTGTATAGTTGAACAAGGTCTCGTATAGGCCTTGAATGTTCTTGTGTAGTTAGGCTTAGTCTATGATCCCAGGAGGACCCTCTGGTCCCACGAGGAGGATGAGAGACAGTGGTGCAGAGCTGTTCTAACTGACAAACTTGGGAGTAAGAAAGTGTGGCTGAAGTTTTTGCCCAGTGTGGCCACAGACCGTAACCCTCCTATCTAAGGCCTCCCCAGTAGCTGGGAAGACAGGTGCATACTACCACACCCAAAATGGGGTCTTGCCAACTTTTTTGCCCAGGCTGGCCTCAAACTGAGATCCTCTCAATCTCTGAATAACTGGGATTACAGCTGTGAGCCACCACACCAGGTCTGTGCTGTTTTGCCTTGGCTGTGGCTTTCTATTATTGTGCTTGCTCAGTCACATGAGCCTCTGCTTCCTATGCTCACACATGGGTTATCTCCAGAGGAGTTGGAATAGCATCAGGACGGGTAGACTGTCTCTGATTGTGAACATGAGAGAACCCTGCTAACTGCCTTTGGGAAGGCTGGAGGCCGATCTCACCCTCTCTCTACAACTCTGCCCACCCTGTAGGTTCCAGTTTCCCTACAGGTCTGCCCATTAGCAGGTAGCGCCTCTAAGCCAGGAAGCAACCAAGGATCCCATAGGCTCCAGCCTTCTCCCAAACCCGCCCACCAACAGTCTGCTCCTGCCACTCGGTTTCCGTTCCAGTTCGCCAACCGGTAGGAAGTACAGCCCTAAAACCTCCGTTCTTCCAGCTCTCTGTGCATTACTTCCCAGCATTCCCCCAGGCTGGCCCACCAGATATGGTTCCCAAAGTCTCCTTGCAAACAAAACAAACAAAAAAATCAACCCTTCCCCATGGCCATACTCACTTGGAAGCGTCCGACTGTTGCTGAGACTGCCTGTGCTGGGCGGTGGGGAGAGGGACTGCAGGGAGACACTGTCCTCCTCCTGCGAGCAGCCTGCCTGGATTGCACGCAGGTAGCTGTGGCTGCGGGAGCGGAAGTAGCTGGGCAGCGGTAAGTCCAGCGCCTCCGCCGCCGCAGACTCCGCTTCGCTGCAGGCTGACTCGCAGGCCGCCTCGTACTGGTCGCTCAGATCTGCCTCCCGTACCTGTCCAGGCAAGGGCGGGCGTCAGGAGCCTGCTTTGCCCATCCTTGGGGAAGGGGTGCTTGGTGGTCGGCTCAGCTGTGGAGCCGGAAAGTTTGCGGGCCTCCCCTCCCGTCTCTCAGGGCATTGATGGGCGGATGGAATGCGTAAGAAAAAAACAGCCCCTCTCACCTCTCTGGGTCTCAATTTTCCCATCTCTACAATGAGAAGAAAGTAGGAATACTGCAAGATGTTAACCAGACGATATCTTGTGTGTCCACAGTGATCACTGATAGAGTTTAAGGTCACATCTGAGCTCAGCATGAAAGAATTCTATAATCGATTAGGCACGTCTGCCATGAACGTTGTTGGAATGGGGTTTGCGGTAGGGCGGATGGATATTTAAAATCATAGGGTCCAATCCCTTCATTTTACAAGCCACCCCCTTCCCACCTCCCTACCCCAAAAATCCTGAGGACCAGTGAAGAGTGAGAGGAAGACACTTGTCAGAGGCACCCAGTGAAGAAGGGATAGAAGTATTTAAGGAAGATTACTCTATTCTCGGTGTAAAGAATGGATGCTGGGGCAAGGGTGAGGGTCTGGAATAGAGGCAGAGGCCAGAGATGAAGTTCAAGCAAGGCCTAGTAAGAGAAGGTAAGACTGGGGTGGGGATGGTAGCACCAAGGATTGTTTAGTGATGTCTGCAGGGCCAGTGCGGAGAATGGTGATATATAGACTATCTGCCCTCTCACATTTAGTTCAGTTTTGTCCACATAGTACCTAAGTGTGCCTCCATAGATGACTGTCTGGGATCCTGCAAATGTGAAGCTGGAGGTGTGAGCAGAGGGGCATCTCCACACACCATACACCCTAAGTGTTCTAGAAGGGCTGTCTGACCTGTCTGAGGCTATGCTGGTAACTGGGGACCACAAAGTATAAGCCGAGGAGTCAGCTGGCCAAAGAGGGACACTAGGTGGAGGCCTGAGCAGAGGCCAGAACTAGAGGAGGGGGCACAAGCTGACTGAGCATCATGTGGAGGAAAATATAGATTTGGCATGGGAACAGCTGTGAACCTGCTGTGTGATCTCAGGTCATCATGTGCTCTCTGGGCCAGACCTTCTTCATCTGGATGAGAGGAGCTGCCTGGGTATCCATGTATGCATGCATTTTGTAAACTACTGGATGGATCCTCACCCATTATGGAGGGCACTGGGAAAGGCTTAAATCTCTACTACCCAATATGGTCACTACGCCTGAGCAGTTGTTTAGGTTTAAGTTCATTAGAATTGAATAAAGTTTGCGAGTCACATTAGCTACATTTTACTTGCTCAAAAGTCACATGTGACTATGGCTACCATTGACAGGTGTGGACTGTAGAACACTTTTCATCACGCAGAAAGTGCTGCTGGACAGGGCTGATCAGTTAAACTACAGGCCACGTGGCATGCCCAAAGTTCACCTGGAGGTGGTATTAAAGCGAATGGTGTTTATCTTGCAAAGCTGTAAACCGAGGTACTTTGAGTGACCCTGTGACTGCCAAGGACAACCGGTTCTTGCTTTAGGAGTGTGCCACAACCATGTAGATCTGGAAGAAGACACCCAGGGTTTCAATCCCGGGTCTGTCATTTCCTTGTGATATGAACACAGGCAAGTTGTGTACTCACTCTGTGCCTCAGTTTTCCCATCTGTAAAAGAGACTAATCACAGTCTCAATTCAAGATATCAAGTGAGCTAACTCGCATCACATGCTCAGGGAAGAGTCTAGGAGAGTGAGAACCCGGTCACCCGTACCTGACAGTGTAGGCAGCTGCATGGAGTGAGCATGAAGATTTACAAGTATTGGTTAAAATAATCCCCCAATTGGGGGGGGGGGGCAGGCAGCTAGCCAGTGCTGCTGCGTTTCATAGTACTTATTATGTGCGGGGTCCTGCCTGGGAGTTCATGTGTTGCACTTCACATGTTTACCACGCACCTGCTGAAGTTAGGGGAGGAAGGAGTTGCCCAGCCCACTGTGGGCTCCATGAAAGCTTTCTGGAATAATGTGTTTTGAAGGAATACAGGGTTCCTATGACATGGGGGAGAGGGAAACATAAGGCATCCACACCTGGAAGCAGGAGGCAGTTCAGTCCTAGCTTTGCCCCTGTGTAGCCTTAGGCAGGCCTCTTGCTACTCCTGGCTACGTTGAGGAGGTAAGCTCAGAACTTTTTCTGCCCCACTTTCTGGTCTTGGAGCTGGGGGGGAAGGGGCCACGCCCAGGGGCGGGATGGGTATTCATGGGAGGAGGCCCTTCAGGCAGCCAGACAGTGCAAAGCACAGCACTACCTGCTCCAGTGCCGGAGCTTTTATAAAGTTGAAAAGTCTTCCCACCTTAAAGGTCCTTCTGGGGCTCTAGAAAGGGAAAAAGTTGGGGGACCTGGGGAATGGTGCCTGCCCCCTTACCTGTCCAAAAAAAACAGGGCCTGGCCCAGGCTTTGGGGGAGGGAAGAAAGGAAGGAGGAAGCCAGGAGACTTTTGGGGACTCCCCCATTGTCTGTGGTTATTTCTTGCCCCATCTATAGAACCTAACTCATCATTTCCCATTACTTTTTTTTTTTTTTGGTGGGTCTAGGGTTTGAACTCATGGCCTTGCCCTTGCAAAACATGAGCTCTACCACTTGAGCCACACTTCCAGTTCATTTTGCTCTGGTTATTTTGGAGATGCGATCTCATGAACTATTTGCCTGGCCTGGCCTCAAACCTTGATCCTCCAGATCTCAGCATCCAAAGTAGCTAGGATTACAGGCGTGAGCCACCAGCACCTGGCTCTTTTCCCATTTCTCAGAAGAGGAAATTGAGGCACAGAAGAGAAGTGAGAGAGGTGGGGAGTAGAGGATCAGGACGTCACTGTGATCCTCAGTTCCAGCCCCACTGGAGGTGGTCTTCTTAGTGGTGGTTCTGTTTGTGCTTCCCAGGCTGGGTGCCAGAACCACTCAGACGCAGGCCTAAGACCCAGCCCTCAATTCTGGATTGGGATGTAAGCATACTGACCTGCTGCTCATGGCCAAACAACTGGGGGATCAGGGAGGCCTGTCCAAACATCTGCAGGAAAGAGAGGGTGAGGATTATGGGGGAGCCAGGGCTGGGGGTGGGAGGCTGGGATGGGATACTCAGGCTTGGGTTCCAGGGAGCTTGAGGCTGGTTGGCTGGGGCCCTGCTGCTAAGAGGGCTCCTTAGGCTTCCTCAGGATGGGGGTTCACTCTTAGGGCTGGGCATTACTGAGGACTTACAATCTGCTGTTTACAAGTCTGTTGTCTAGACCTTGGGACCATGGGTGCTCAGTCTGCTGCCTCTCACCTGGGCAGGCAGCCCACCTGGAAATGTAGGTTAGGGATGGCACCCAGAGCCATCTCTTCCCCAGGCCTGGAAGTCAGATATCTGACTTTGGGGTCACATATACGGCTCAGGTAGTTCAACCTTCTGAGAATGAGGGCTGGTGGGGCAGTCAGAGGACCCTGGACTAGGAGACAGCTGGAGCTGGGCGGGGAGCGGTGGGTAAGACCTGCAGGGTTCCCCAATTCCATGAGCCTTTTTATGTAGTCAAAGGGCAAAGATGTTCCAGGTACCTGGCCAGATGGGCATGGAGATGGGGTGTGAGAAACACAGAACTATGGAAGTGGAGACACAGTTGAGAGAACTGGAAAAAAATGTGAATGAGGCAATAAGGCACAGAGAGAGAGAGAGAGAGAGAGAGAGAGAGAGAGAGAGAGAGAGAGAGACAGACAGACACAAGCAGTCAGGAAGACAGAGGAGAAAACATGGTAGGATAAGAGAGACAGGGAGGGACACAGCCATTCGACAAACACTGAGCATCTGCCATTGTGCCAGGTGCTGAGGACACTGCAGGGAATAAGACAAGGTCCCTGCCTACTACAGGGAGATCCCAGTCTTATTTAATGATGACGTTAAATAAATAACCCCAGATAGTGGCAGGTTAAGCAAGGGACAGGGACAGTGTGAGGGGTGGGAGTGAGTTGCCACTATGGATAGAGTGATGGAGAAGGACTCTCTGAGAACTGACATTTGAGCCAAGACCTGAGACACAGGAGGCACCTTGCTGTGCAGGAGTCTGAGAGCGGAGCACTCTAGGGAGAGAGAGTAGTGAGTGCAGTGAGACTAGGATGGACAAAATGTCACCTAGGTGTGTGAGGGGCAGAGGCCAGGGTGGATGCTCAGATGGAATTTGCTGGGGCCTGCATGAAGATGGCAGGGGCAGAGGGTCCCAAGGGCTGGGGTGCTCCACCCCTCCCCACATCTGAGGTCAGACTCTTGGGTGTCTCTAGGGCTGGGAGAATGGAATGTGAGCAGTCAGGTCTCCAGTCTCAGGCATACTAGGCAAGCACTCTACTACTGAGCTATGTGCCAAGACCTCTAAGTGATCCACTAGACCTGGCCACGGGCCTGTGCGCTATGGGACTAAGTCCTGTCCCTGCCTGGAGAGGAGGCTGGTCTACTGTGCTTCTTCCATGGGAGTCTGCCCTCTCTGGGCCTCATCTCCCCACCCACATCATGAAGGGAGCACAGGACTTGGCTGTCCTCTCTTTGCAAACCCTAAGGTACTGTGTCCACATCAGGGGATGAGTCTAACAGCCTTAGATCCCTGCTTGGCTTTCCCTCCTCCTAGGTGAGAACTCACCTCTCGGAGCCTCAGCTTTCTCATCTGGGAAATAGAGCTATAGATAATAAAGCAATCTCTGTGAGGATTCAAGGAGCTGAAGGTAAATGAGAAGAGCAGCACAGAACACTTGTCCCTGTTAGTGGCAGAGCTGGCTTGGCCCTGGAAGTCCAACTTTCCACTGAGCAGGTGAGTGCAGGGGCCCAGAGCAGAAAAGTAACTTGCCCAAGGTCACACAGCAAGATGATAATAATACCCATAAAGGTAGCTACTCTTTGCTGAGCACATTAAGTTCACGATCTTATTCTTTCCTTACCACACTCTGAAATAAGGACCATTACACTCCTGTGCTCAATCAGGAAACTGGGGCTCAGGGAAGGAAGGTGACTTGACTTGGGTCCCTACCATCAATGAAAAGACTGGGACTTGAACCCAGGTCTCTAGTTCCCTATCCCCGACTCTGAACCCAATGAGGAATGATAAGGCCTAGAACCCCTGCTGGCAGCCCAGGTCTACAGCAGTGGTGGGCAGTTCCTCGGGGGGGTCTCTGCTCAGAAGGCCTATGACAATGCTCTCCAGTCAACGACAATCAGTGGAGCAGAGAGACACACACAGGTGGCTTCAGGAACAAAGACTAAACAGTACAAACATCTGGGGACCCCCAAGCAGGGTGGGGCCTGGATGCCAGTCCTCTCCTGAGCCCACTGACCTTCCGGCTACCCTCACCTGGCTAATGCAGCTGGAGTCGTTGAGGCTGTCGCTGATGGGATTGTATTCCTCTTCCCAGCTTGGGCACTTGGAAGGTAGCAGCATGTCCACTGAATCCAGGCGATCCAGACTCCTAGTGGAGAGGAGGGAGCAGACAGGGCTCAGTCCACCCATTGTTCACCCTGGGAAACTGAGGCCCAGAGAGAAAAGACTGGCCAAGATCATCCAGTGGGAGAGAAGGAAATGGAAACCACTGCCAGCCTGGGCCAGGATGGGGGTGATGAGAAAGAGGAGAGCACCAAACTTTTGTAGGCCTCCTCTGTGGTAAGCAGGCAGCCCTGTCCTGTCATGTCCACTGATACCACAAGGTGGCAGCACAAGCTTGCATTTTTACTGTTTTAAACAGACCAGTTCAGCCTAGCCCAGTTCTACATTCCCCCCTCCTCTACATTCCCCCCCACACACCACACACACACCACACACACTCCTCACTCATCCCTGAACAGACAGAACAGAGGAGGTGGGTCAAAGCCCATAGGCTTGACCTTTGGCTAGGGCTGCCAAGAGGGCCTCTGTTCCGTTTGAGGTCTAGGTGGCTTCTACCAGGTTCCCAAGGACTCATGATTTAACTCTATGTCCCCAGCTCTTCAATCTTTCTCACATCTACCTAACCCTGGGCCTTCTCAACCCTTATTCTGGAAATAAAGCATCCAAGCATCCAACAGTTCAGGCTACTGACACAGAGGGCTTGGATTGGAATCCAACCTTTTGCACTGGGTGAGCCCTGTCAAGTCAGCACCCTTTGCTTAAGTCTCAGTGTCCTCACGTATAGAAAGGTGAAGACTCTGTGTGCTTGCCAGTGCTGAGGTGAGGATTTAGTGATGCAGACTGAAAGGCACTGGGGCAGGCACAGTGGCCAGCAAGGCGACTGCCAAAAGACAGCAGCTGTTCCTATTAGAGATTCCAAGCCCTGGTGCTGCCCTCCTCTCCCTCCTTAATGCAGGTTCTCAGGCTCCTCACTTAAACATGGGAAGGCGGAGACTCAGGCCTGAATTACTACCTGGAGCCCATACCATGCTTTTGCCACGCCTGCCTGCGCAATTTCTAGAGGCAGTACACTGCCCCTCTGTGCCTCAGGGCCACCGTCTGGCCTGCTCTCTCCCTTAGTCCCAGTCTTCCCAGGCTGCCTCCTCTGAGAACCCGTGGCCTGGGACCCAGGAGTTAAAGAGATAGGAATACTCTGCTTTCCTCTAATTCTCGGGGCACAGGTTGGAGCTGCAGTAGTGAAATTCCAGGCAATGTGTGGAGACCGGCGAAGGCTGGGTCTCTCTTTGACTCAGAAGTCACAACCCCACCCCTCCCCCAATCCCAGAGCCTTCCGTGGGGACCAGTTACAGGGGCAAAGGCAGGGGGATACTCCCCTCCCCTGGGCAGTGCTGGTACAGTGATGGCTACCAAGGATAGGGGTGCTCAATCTGAACCAGGGACCCCCTGGGGCAGTTCCCTGTGGGAGCGGAACTTACCTGGGGATGTGACTATTGTGCAGTTTACCTGGACCAGTCACCCAAGTGAGGTTCTCATCATGGGTAGGGCTAACCAAAGGAGGAGGCTCACCTGTGCTCAGGGCTTAACTGTGGGTGGGACTCATGAATGGTGCATAGTGGGGTCTTTGGGGATTTGTCGTTAGAGGGCAGGAATCTCCGGAAGAGGCGGGCCTGAGGGTAAGTTCACCTGGAGGCTGGATCCTTACAGAGGGCCTTCACTTGGCTCTGAAGTGGAGTGGCAGGATTCATCTGTGGGGCTGGGCTCTCCCGGCATAGCCCAAGGAGAGCAAAGGCTCCCAGGGATGGGTGTACCTGCGAAAAGCTCGCCTAGGGACATGGGCTGACCTGTGAGCAGGGCTTGCAGGTGCTGAAAGCGGCTTTCTCTGTGGAGCGCTCGCGCAGGGGCGTGGCTCCCGCGAGGGGGCGTGGCTTCTGCGGGGAGGGGGCCCTGTCAAGGTGCAGTACTCCCGAGTGGGCAGGGCTCACCTGTGGGCGGGACCACAGCTCACCTGCGGGGGTTGCTCTGCTCTCCCAGCGACTGCTGCGTGGCCCTCAGGTAGCTCTGGCGCCGTGCTGCGGTCTTGGGTGAAGGCTTGGGGCTGCCACCGGACTCGTCGCTGTCCTCATCCCCCATGGCCTTAATATAGCTGCCGCTGCGCATGCGCCGGCATGGGATGGGGCCCTCGGCCGCGGCGTCCGCCTCGCGGGGGGACAGCAGCGCGGTGCTCCACTCTCCACCGCCGCCGGGCACCTGGGGACATCCGAGAGAAGGACTCAGCAAGGGTTGGGGGGCAGCCTGGCCTCAAGCTCGTCATCTGGAAAAGGGGTCCTGCAGGGCTGTTCTTCACCTCGGAGTTGGGCCTCCTGCGCTGGCTTTGCCAGCCTGCATGGGAGCAGAGCCCTGGGCCTGGGTTCCAGAACCGGCTCTGTCATAGCTTCTTAGGCCCTTAGGAGAGGGCCTAAGATTCTGCCCCTCTACAACCTCAGATTTCTCTGGGTTTGTCCCAGCAACACTCTCAGAGGCTCCATAATCACAATGGACCAGGCTTTCTGGGCACCCACTGTGGCTCATGGCTTCATTTGTGCCATCCCAGAGGATGTCCTATGATCCCACTGCATAGATGGAAAAACAAGGCCCAAGGGAGGTTTGTCACTTGCAGAGGGTCTTTCAGACTAGGAAACAGAGCCTGGTCCTAGGATGGGGGGGTCAAAGGTCCCTGACACATCAGCATGGGTGGGGTCCCAGAGGTATAGAGAGCAGAGGGACAGGACAGTCAGAAGGTCAGCTGGAAAAAGGGCTCAGTTTTCCCATCTGAGCCCTCCACGGAACAGGTTTGTGGTAGACACAAGTGAGATCAAGCTGTGAGGGCAGCCCTGGTCACCCGGTCTCCAGTGTTTATGGTGGCAGGAACAGCTGAGGGACTTCCCCTGCCTTCTGAGGTCTGCCTCTGCCAGCTGCTCTGGGGCAGTGCATACAGTCAACTCCTTGGCCACCTAACTCACACACAGCAGATTGTCATTTAGGAGGAACGCCACCCACATCTCAGCACTTCACACTTCACAACCCGGAGCTGTGTCCTCGCTCTTAGCCCAAGTATGCCTTGTTGCGTTCATGTATCTCAGTACACACAGAGCAGCACACCCTCCCCTCCACGTCCCTCAGCAATTGCTCACAGTGTACCACACACCACCCCAAGGACACACCCCAGTGGCCATCTCATCGTAGGCAGCCCCCAATATGTCCACACCATGTCCACAGCACTCCCCTCAGCACTACACACCCTCCTCGTACTCACATCTGCAACAGCTGCACGTGGACACACGTCTCAACACACACCGAAACACACACAGCAGACATCTTCAGGGCTGCACGCCTCATCATGGGTGCCGGGGCTACCCGTTTCAGTGCACACAGCAAACACACTCTTCATTATGCACACAAATACTCTCCAATCAGCATGCTCACATAGGTTCCACAGCCTTCAGTGCCAGTGGCCACCTCTAGCTAAAGACCCGTCCCTAGGAGCCCCCTTGGCCTTCCCATAACCTCTCAGCTGACTGCCCAGTCTGTCCCTACTTCCTCACTGTCCCTTGGGAGTGGGGCCTTGTGTATCTCTGCACAGAGCCTGTGGCCAACGCACCTGCCCCACCATCCAACAGGCAGGCAGCTCAAGCCCCAGGGCCTTTCCTGGTGTCTCTGAGGCATTTTCACACCAAACTGAGAGGGAACAGGCCGCACTCCCTTCCTAATGTTGAAACTAAGAAAGTGCATTGAGAGCTACAGAAGTTCTAAATATATTTGAAAGGCTGCCTAGATTTCAATTTCCTCCTATTGAAAAAACACAGCCCCCCCATCCCCACCCCCAGTGTCTCACTGTCTGGGTTTTATATAGAATGACAAGGACTCAGGGCTTTGTCACACCTTGAGGTATCTCTCTCAAAATGAATCTAATGTGGCTTCCCAAGGCCACACAGCTTGAAAGTGGCAGAGGCTTGGAGACATTATTCTTGCTGCACAGGGTAGGGGGGACGGGGGTTGTCCTCAAGGGCAGGGCAAATGGCTGCTAATTGGATGGCTAGGCCTGGGGCACAAAGCCCAGGGGGTGGAGCTACATGAAGCAGGTCGCAGGTGGAAGGACTTCTGTAGTGAACACCATATTGCAAGGGCAGCAGTACAGGCACAGGCCTAACTGCACATCGAGTGCCTTATACACCTTAGCACAAGAAAGCCCCACCCCCCCGCAGTGAGCCAGCGTTCCTGGGCTGCTGCTCTGGTGCTGCTCTTGCCACTCTGCCCACTGTCTGTTCCAATGTCCTTCTTTCCTGGTCATCTGTCTTATGTATGTCTAGCTCTGTTCATGTCATTGTCCCATCTATCCATCCACCCCTCCCACATTTCCTGAGCACTTCCTCCATGCCAGACCCTGTCCTGGGCCTTGGGGATACATGGTTGCATCAGATGTGGCCCCTGTCCTCAAGCAGGAGCCAGTCTGATGAGGGAGGCAGGCAGGAGGTTGGCATTAATACCATGTATTGGTCCAGGAGGTGGGGGGGAGGAGTGACAATTTCCAGGTTTGACACATTTTAGTCTCTGCTCAGTACATCAGCTGGGAGCCCACCCAGTGGAAGAGTCCTCTATTAGCAGGACCCACTGGCCACCCATTTCATAGCTGTGCAAACTGAGGCAGAATGAAGCTGCTTCCCAAATGGATCTGTGGTACAGCTGGGCTTCAAAACTGGTGCCACACCTGCCCCTAGCCTTCATCCCACTGAATCTGACAAGACACCCACCTGCAGGTAGTGATAGGCCAGACCCTGGTGGCAGGACTTGGACTTTAGCAGACTCTTATCCAAGGTGGCCGAGGTCTTCTGGCAGACCTCATGAGCGTGGCTGAGTGTCAGAGTGGACCAGGAGCCCCGTTTGACATAGTTGGTATCGGTGCCCACCCCAAGGCTGGGGCAGGTAGCGGGAGGCGCAGGCGGGGGTGGTGGGGCAGTCAGCTCAGTGGTGGTGTTTTTGGTGGCCTTGAGCATGTGCCCACTGATGGTGTTGTATGCATGCATGAAGTAGCGAGGCTGGCTGCGTTCTGCCTGGCGGCCAAGGGTCATCAGCCCGGAGGCTGGGCCACTGCTGCGGAAGGCACCACCCTCGCCGTCCAAGTTGTCATCGGAACTCCACCAGCCTGAGATGTTGGAGCGGCTGCGCCGTTTGGGTTCCCCAGCCTTGGCCCGCTCCTTGCTTTTGGCCCTCCGGCCCTTGCTGTCCTCCATCCCACTCTTCTTGCTGCCATTGCCACCGACCTTGCCTGCTGTGCCCTCCAATGAGGGTGCTTTAGTAAAGAAAAGCCGCTGGACAGAGTGGACCAGGTGGCGGATGCGCCCGGGGCTCTCACCACGCTTGGCCTCGCCTCGGGGGAACTGGAGGGTGCTGAAGCCATCACGGTGGATGGGCAGCTGCTTCTCAAACTGGTCCAGGAGGTTGGCAGGCAGTCGGTTGATCTTGGTGGCCTGGGCATGGCTGGGGAAGGGGCTCTCCTCTGGCACCTCGAAGTGGGAGTTGTAGTGGATGCGGGGGAAGGTGCTGCTGGGCGGTGGTAGCTGGTTGTTCAGAGGGAAGAGCCCATCCCCCGGCAGGGTGTTCTGTCCAGGGAAGCGGGCCTCCCGGGCAAAGGCCTCTGTGGGCGACAGCAGGTAGGGGTTCCGGTCAGGCCCTGCAAATAGGGGCTCGTGTGGCGGGTCCAGACTGTCGGAGAGGTGGCGGGGGCGGCTGTCACCGAGGCCTTTCATGATCCCGGCCCGTGGGGCAGGGGCCGTTGCCCTAGCAAGGTGCCCGGGTCACCTCTCCCAGGCAGCAGCTGTCCTGGGGAGAGAAGAGGGAGAGAGGTCAGTTGGTCCACTGGACTGGGTGCTGGGAAGGACAGATCTTAGGTCTGGGAGGATGCTGTTTTCACTGTGGGGCAAGGGCACAAATGGGGGTCCCTCTCCTCTGGCTAGAAGAAGCTGCAGTGGAGCCAGCCGGCTGTTAGACAACACACGCTCTACCCGCCCAGCCAGATGGAGAGATGTTCACAAAACCCCACAAAATCAGGTTTGAATTCTGAGTTCTTGGTCTCCTCTGAATTCTCAAGCGGTAATGTGGGCTGCTGGTGGGCGTATCCCCTGGTCTCCTGAACCCTCCTTATCTTAGCCCATAAGACAGAGAGGTCTTCCAAAAAAGCAGGACCAGGCAAGGCCCATCTTACCTTCAGCCAAGGGCAGTGCTGTCCAGCTCTTTACTTGAGATTAGGATTGCTGTGTAAACCCTCAGAAAACAGCTGCTCTGTCCCTTACCAAATGTCTAATGAGAACGACCTCTGAGCTGGGTGCTGGGGTCAGTGACATGGCCCACGAACCCAGAGGCTCATGGTTTCCAATGGGGATGAGCAGTGATATCCTGGAACAGAGTTCTCAGAGTGGAGAAAAGAGGCACATCCTTAGAACTGGGGGACAGGGCAGGCCTCACAAAGGGGTAGTGTTTGGGTGGAGTCACTGTTCCTGAATTTCCCCGTATGTAAAATGGGGCAGGCAGTTGAGTAGCTGTTTCCCAGGGTCTTCTATCCAGGACCACCCCAGAAATACCAGTCCTGAACTTAGCCAAGTTTCTTTTCTTTTCTGGGCCTCTTTCTGTCTGCCACGGGGTAGAGGGTAAATCTTCGAGGTTTTTAAACTCTTGATCCCACCAGACCTGCAGAGGCTGGCCTGGCCCTGTGTGCTATGGCTCACCAAGCAGTTGGGGGTGTGGGAGGCCCCCTAATTGGTCCATATCTTTGTCAAAAGAAACGCTGCAGATGTGATTAAGACTTGTGAGATGTGGAGATTATCGTGGATTATCTGGGTGGCACAGCGTAATCACTTGGTCCTTGTGAGAGAGTCATGAGGGTCAGTGTCAGAGATATGACATTGGAAACAGGTGATGCTGGGTCATGAACCATGGAAGGCTGGTGGCCTTTAGAAGCTAAAAGAGGCAGGAGAGGGAGTCTCCCCTAGTACTCAGTACTGCTAGTCTCAGCAGTACTGAGACCCGCTGTAGACTTTGGACCTCCAGAACTGCACAAGGCTCCAGCCATTCGGTCTCCTGTGAGACAGAGTGGCAGACTGGGGAACAGACAGCACAAGGCCACACAGGAAGGCCACACATAGCCTTGGAACCCAGGTCTTTTGACTCTGAACACAGGCCCCAGCCCATCAGCCCTCCTTGACTGGACAATCTGCAAGGGAAGGGGACACTGTTGGGGCAGTGTCTACCAGCCAAGGGCCAGAGGGTGGGGAGGTGGGGGCGTGAAGGCCCTGCCAGCCTCATTCCCTCCTCTTGCTCCCTATCGGGCAGCCAAGCTCACTGCCTCACTAGATGTTCTCATTGCTCTTGGCCTCTGTCGGACTTACTTGTTTACTAGTTCATTGACACTGGATGGTGTAGCAGTAGTTCACACCTTTCTGGAAGGTACCTCCTCCACCACCCCACCAGAGCTGAGCCCAGGATGGCATCTTTCTCCTGACACCTTTACCACTGTTTTGAGCTGGAAGCCCAGCTTATTTATGACTTCCTTAGATTTCAGTGAAAGTCACAGAAAGCTGTGTCCCTATCTGGTATCTCATAGATTTTATTTCTCCAGTTTTTTTTTCTCTTATTTTAATTGAGAAGAAATTTATATAACATAAATTAGCATTCAGAATTGTATAACCATTTTTTTTTTGGTGGTATTGAGTCTTGAACTCAGGCCTCATGCTTGCTAGGAAGGTGCTCTACCACTTCAGTCACTCGGCAAGTCCTGTTTTGTGTTGGGTGTTTTTTGAGATAGAGTCTCTCGAGCTATTGGCCTGGGGCTGGCTTTGAACCTTGATCCTTCTGATCTCTGCCTCCTGAGTAGCTAAGGTTACAGGTGTGAGCCCCAGGAGCATGGCAAAGTCTTATTTATTTACTTTTTTTACTTTGTGGTACTGGAGTTTGAACTCAGGGCCTCATGCTTGCTAGGCCACTTGAGCCACTCTGCCAGCCCAACAATCTTGGTACCTTTTAACTCCATCTACTCCTAAAACTTTTTCATGATCCTCAAAAGCAGTAAGCTCCCTATTCCCTCCTTTTTGCAGCCACTAATCTGCCTTCCATCTCTATGGATCTACCTATTTCCCATAAATTTTACTTATTAAAAAATTTTTTTTTTGCTGTAGTGGGGTTTGAACTCAGGTCCTCACATTTGTTAGATAGGTATTCTACCACTTAAGCCACTCTGCCAGCCCTTGTTAAAATTTTTTTAGGATCTTACTATGTTGCCCAGGCTGGGCTCAAACTTGCCATAGATCTTCCTACCTCAGGCTCTGGAATACTCTGGGATTACAGAAGTGTACCACCATGCCTGGCTTCTCTTGTGGTTTTGATTGGTGTTTTCGTGATGACTTAATGATGTTGGGCATTCTTTTATGTGCTAATTGGACACTTGTGTATTTTCTTTGGACAAATGTCTATGGAAGTCTTTGCCCATTTTATAACTGGGTTGTTTTGTCATTTTTGTTGTGAGTTTTAGGAGTTCTTTATATATTCTGGATATTAGGCCCTTGTCAGATATATGATGTGCAAATATTTTCTCTCATTCTATCCCTATAGATTTTTGATCATGTTTTTCTCCTTGTCTAGGACTGGCCACTCACTTTCCTGCCTCATTAATGCTGATGGTCCCCCCACCAGCACCCCTAGCCTGCTAGTTCCACAAAGAAACCTGTTCCTATAACCTCCCTGAGGACAGGGGCTGGTTCCTGCTTCTCCACATCCAGGACCAAGGAATCAAAAGCTCTGCAGATGGATGTGCAGTGGGTATTTGGGTCCCCCTGCCCAGAGGCTCTCTGGCTGCAGGCAGTTCACAGCCAAGTTCCCACTAGGCATTGCTCTCAGTCAGAGGGAGCTCCTCACGGGCTACTCTCCCTCCTCAGGGACAGCCTGCATCCAACAACTGGTCAATGTTTGGGTGCCAAGTGTGGCTCCCTTATTCCAATTCCACACCCCTCCAGGATCATCTCAGCTCAGAGCTGATGATTAGCTGAGGCCTTTGCTGTGCCTGCCCTGAGGCTCAACAACCTTCCTCTCCCTAGCCCTGCGTCCTCACCTCTGAGATGTTCCTGGAGACCTCCAGTGTTTCCTGGGGCTCCTCACCTAAGAAGGTTAGAAGTGAGTTTTGCTTTTGACCATTGCTTCCTCACTGTGGGGTGCTGGCAGTTTCCTCTTCCCACTTCCTTTTTTTTTTTTTTTTTTTTGTGGTACTGGGATTTTGAATTCAGGGCCTCAAGCTTGCCAAGCAGGCACTCTACCACTTGAGCCACTCTGCCACAAATGGTATTGTTCGAGAGATCAGGTCTCAAACGATTCGCTCAGGCTGGCTTTGAACCTCGATCCCCCTGATCTCTGCCTCCCGAGTAGCTAAGATTATAGTCATGAGCTAGTAGTGCCTGGCCAAGTCCCCACTTCTTGAGATCTTGACAAGGATCAGTTGTATGTCATATAGAAATCTCCAGCGCTCAGGTGCCATGCTGCCCTCTTCCCCTCTATTGTGCTCCTGGAGACCGGCCAAGGCTTCTAGTATAGGATGCTGCCCAGTGCCATGGGAACCGTTTGTATGCAAGCTGGACCTGGATTCAGATCCTGCTTTTGTTGTCTACTTGATGTGATCTCTGAGCCTAGTTTCCCCTTCTGGGTGGTAGAGGGTTTGAGTGAGAATGGGCCGAATGTCTGGTCACAGTGACCTTGGTGAGGGCTCCTGGCTTCAGCGCACAGTTGTGCAGGAACTTCACTTCAGGGACTTCTGAAAATAGGCAGCCTTGGGCTTGCAGGGGAGCAGCCGGCTGCCTGGCACTGCCTTTGTCAATGAGCTATACTTAGGCCCATCTGGGTGCCCCTAATTACCTCATTAATAGAAGCCTCATTTCCCTCATGGAAACGAGGAGGGAACAGCGGTGCTGCTGCCTCCCGTGCTCTCTGTGCTCCTTGGGGCCCCTGTGTCTGCAGCCGCCACCCACTACCTGCCACACAGTGCAGCCTCCCTGCTTTGCCCTACCTCTTCTTGGAGCCCAAAAGGGCCTTGTGAGCATGGGGGAGCTAATTATTAGTGACAGGGCCACGAACAGAACCCAGAGGGCTCTTCCTGGAGCACAATTCACCTGACTATGTCACTACCCTAACCCAGAACCTTGCGTCATTCTTCCCTCCTCAGTCCGAACTCCTTGGTGTGGCACCAGCACCCACAGTGACCTAACTCCAAGCCACATTTCCCCTGCTCTGCTTCCCTTCCTCATAACTCTTCCTTTTAGTCAACACAGATCCCTTACCACTCCCAGTTTGTATCTTACATATTTGTTGTTCCTATAAAGATTGCATTAGCCAAGGTAAGGAGTCTAAATGAAGGGAGTAGATGGTCCTGCTCAGTGGTGAGCTCTGCCCATAAGGGAGAGACAGACATGGGAATGTGAGTTGAGTGATGAAGAAGAAACGAAGTGGGATGGAATAACCAAACGTTCATGGAAGACAAAGCCACCAGCTCAGAGTTCTGAGGGAGAGAGGTGTGGAAGGGCCTTGGTGCTGCCCGGGGAGGGTGAAGATAGAGAGGCAGGACTTTGCTGTTGGTGCATCTCCCTCCCTCCTCCTCCAGCTCTTGCAGGCTTCTCCTCCTCTGCTCTCTCTTCTTTCTACACTCTCTCTCCTGCTGACCTCACCCTGACGCAGGACTTTAAATAACACCCATATCTGACAACTCCTGAACTTATATCTTCCGCCCAGTTTCACCCTTAAGCCCCAGACTCATATCTAACTGCCTCCTTGACATCTCGCCCTGGATGTCTGACAGGTCCAAGATGAACACGTGACTCCCCGCCCCTCACCTGCTCCTGTGCGGCTTCCACCCCCCTATGCTAGCGCAGGTCGGAAACCAGGGCTCCCTTCCTCTGTCTCTCACCCCACTTCCCGCTCACAGCAAACACTTCACAAACAGCCCTGCCTTCAGTGTTCCCAGCCAGCATTCCAGCACTTGTCACCTCCAGAGCCCAGCTTCTTCCCTAGTCTCTGTGGTTCAAATCCTTTCAGACTCCCTTCGCCTTGGAGTAAAAGCCAGCCTTCTGCCCCTAGCTTTCCCAGACTCACTCCTGTCCTGAGCCCTCCATTTCCAGGGGGTGCGAAGCTAGTCATGGTGACCCAGGCACTGTGTACACCGAGCTTATTCAATCCTCCCCACAGCTCTCTCTTCCTGGTGGGGTCAGCCTCCATGGGCCCCATCCTGCATTCATGTCCTTGTGGCTGCTCCTCCCCCGACATCGGTCAGGCTGGCCTGAGCAACCAACAGGATACTGTGGCAATGGCCAAGTGTGACTTCTTAGCCAGGTCTGAGAATCACGGCACCTTCTACTTCACTGTCCTGGTGAAGTCAGCCACCATGCTGTTGCACATGCAAGCAGGTCTGCGTGGAAGAACTGAGGTCTCCTGCCAACAGCTAGCACTACCTGGCCCACTATGGAGCCAGCCGCCTTGGCAGTCACTTCAATGACTGTGGTCCCAGCTGCCAACTTGACTGCAGCTTCCTTAGAGACTGTGGGGCAAGGCCACGAAGCCAGGCTGCTGCAGGGTTCCTTACCCTCTGAAACTGCGTGAAAGAATCAATCCATGCTTATTGGATCGCCAACTTTGGGGTGACGGGTCACACAGTACTAGTGTACCCTTGTTACAGGGAAAACGCAGTGCTGGTGGCTGAGTGCCAGCCGTGAGCTGGGTGTGGCTCTGAGCCCACGTTCCACTGCCGGCCCACCGGGCAGAGATCCCAGGCTTGGGTTCATCTCAGACAGCTCCATGATCCTGACAAATTCATGGTTCGACTTATTTCCAGTCTAAGTTGGTGTCCATAGCAACTGCTTGAAAAGCGTGACATTCAATCAGCTGGTTGTTTGGTGGACAAGATCGAGGGCAATGGCTGCTTGAGACGTGTAGCTTACACTGTCCCCACGGCTACCCCTGTCTGCTTGGGGACAGCCACTCACGGCAGAATCCTGGGCCCTTCCTGAGAGAGAACTCTGCACACAGGGCCCAGGGTGTGCACGCTGAGCACCTTGGCAGTGAAGGCACAGATTCGGGGGTGAGGGGCTCAGTGGGGATAGGGCCTTGGTGTGACCATACCCCACTTAACTCTGTCTGGCCTCAGATGAGGCATCGGAAGTCATGGGGGCCTCGCTTCACACCCATCTTTGTGTGATAGACACCAAAAAGACAAGGAAACATGCAAGAAGTAGGCGTGCCCAGACCCTCAGAACAGAGCCTTCCTTCCTCTCTCCCTTCCTCCCTCCCTCCCTTTCCTCCCTCCCTCCCTCCCTCCTTTTCCTTCCTCCCTCCCTCCCTCCCTCCCTTTCCTCCCTCCCTCCCTCCCTCCTTTTCCTTCCTCCCTCCCTCCCTCCTTTTCCTTCCTCCCTCCCTCCCTCCCTCCCTTCTTTCCTTTCTTCCTCCTTCCCTGTCTTCCTTCCTTCCTTCCTTCCTTCCTTCACAATACTGGGGCTTGAACTCAGGGACTTCACCTTCAGACTCTGCCAGCCCTGTTTTTGTGTTGGGTATTTTTGAGATAGGGTCTTACAGAGCTATTTGCCCAGGTTGGCTTCGAATCGTGATCCTCCTGATCTCTGCCTCCTGAGTAGCTAGGATTACAGGTGTGAGCCACTGGAGCCCGGCTTCACCCAGTTACTTTAAATTACTTGGACGTCTTCCCTCATCCTTGGACAAAACTCCAGCCTTCTCATCCTACTCAGTCGCGCCCATCTCCTCATTAGTTACTTCTCTAGAGCCCTCACTCTTCCCGACCACAGGGCCTTTGCCCAGGCTGGATCCTCTTCCTGAACAATTTCCTCTCCACTCTTTCCATATCTGGCTGCTTCTGTTGATTTAAGTCTTGGCTCAAACATCACCTCCTCAGAGGCCTTCCTTGACCTGTGTCTAAGAAGTCTCATCTGTCTTACCCTACTGGCTCTTAACACAGAAATTTTCTTCAAATACTTCTCAGTAGAGCTCTGGGGATCAAATCCAGGGCCTTGTGTATGCTAGGCAGGGACTCCCCCACTGAGTGCATCCCCAGTCCCGCCTTTTTTTTTGGCAGCACTGGGGTTTGAACTCAAGGCCTCACACTTGCTGGGCAGGCACTATACCACTTGAGCTGCTCCTCTAGCCCCTTTTTTTGTGTTGAGTATTTTTAATTTAGGGTCTCACTTTTTTTGCCCAGCTGTTTCTCCATGTCTGGGGCCCAGATGGCCTGGGTTCGTGTTTCTGTTCCCCAGGATCTTCCTGAAATTCTGTCCCCAGCCTCTTTCCTTGCTTGACACCTTGGAGGCTCAGAGGAGATGCTCCTTCCTCCATGAAGAGTCTCTCCTGACCTTGAAGGTGGGGGGTTGCCTCCTCTGCAGTTCCCTCACTTGGGGCTCCCATTCTGAGGAGTCACAGAAGCAATGACCTGTGCACAGCTGGCCCTCCATAAGTGTGGACACTGCTAAGGGTCATACATCCTGGTTTGTGGGTTGTATCTTGGATCTTGGAGTACCCCTGCTTCCTGCTCTGTTTTATTCTCAAAAGCATCATGGTTGGGACAGGTGCATGCTGGTGATCCCAGTTATGCAGGAGGCAGAGAAGGGACAATCATGGTTTGAGGACAGCCCAGGCAAAAAGTTATTGAGACCCTATCTCAAAAACAAGCCAGGTGTGGTGGCTCATGTCTGTAAGTCCAGCTACACGAGAGACAGAGGAAGAAGGATTGTGGTCTAAGGCCAGCCCTGGGCAAAAGTACAAGACCCTGAAAAAAAAAAAAAAAACTAAGGCAAAAAGGGCTAGGGATGTGGTTCAAGTAATAGAGCTTTTTCCTAGCAAGTACAAGGTCCTGAATTCAAACAATAGTACCACCCAAAAATAAATAAATAAATAATTTGTTTTAAATTGTCATGGCTTAGATGATGGATTATGTGTTTACTTCAAGTGTGAAGGACTATGTGGACACAGGGCTGAGGAGGAAGGTCTGTAGCTGAGCTGGAGCAAGTGAGTCTGCTCTGAGTATCTTCCCTGGATTCCTAAGTCAACCCCCCCACCCCCAATCTAGGGGAACCTAGATTTACCTAGGAAAAAGACTGCATTAGGAAGACAAACAAAGGTCCTCTCTTTCTCTAGATCTCTTCTAGACTCCACTGTTTTGCCCTAGTTGCTCCAGGTGGCCCCAGGGAGGGTTGGCTCCAATGCTACCCCTGTAGGAGGTGGCCTGGAGTGTAAGCTACAGAATAGCCTGTTTGGAGTTTAAATCCAGCTCCTGGAATTCACTTGCTGTGTGACCTTGAGTTGGTTCCTTAACCTCCCTGAGCCCCAGTGTCCTTAAAGGGTGGTTGGAAGAGATATAGGAGCTTAAACAGACAGCCTGGCACAACACCTGGCATAAAGTAAGGCTCTGCTTAACAAGGGGGCACCACAGGAGAACAGAGTGCCAGAGTGCCTGTGTCCTGGAAGCAGACAGGCCAGGCACTGCCTCTGTTCAGCTACTGAGAAGTTCAGAGCCCAGGCACACAGCATGTGGGTGGCAGGCGGCATTTGCACCCAGACCTTTGGACTGCTAGTCCAGAGCTCTCTGAAGGTCTTAAGTGGACAGAGGCGGGTGTGCTCCGAGCTCTGGGTGCTTCCTGAGTGGTCCTCATTCCTCCTCACATGCTCAGAGCTGATTGTCTAGAGGCCTGTTGTAGACACACCATTAAGTTCAGTGCCAGCAGCCACGTCCCAAGTGTTCAACAGCACTCCAGCTAGTGGCCTCCACGCAAGCAGTGCAGCTCAGTCCCCTTGCATCACTGGAGTGGGTCTAGAACCTGCACACCTGTGTTTCCCATGAGGCCCACACAGAGCTGCAGAAGGCAGGGATGGGGTCTCTGCCGTCCATCCCCCACCCCCTGTAGCCTTTCTGAAGCGTCGATGTTGCTCAGCCATGAACCTGCTGTACCCTATCCAACCTCTGGGTTGCACTTGGCTCAGTGCTCAGGCCAGGACTGGGACTGGCACAAGGTCACCCAGCAGGTGGAGGCTGCATAGGGTTCAGGGGTCCGGACTTGGAGTATGCTGCACCCCCAACTGGACAGTCAGGTACTGGCCAACAGAAGTTATTTTTTTGCTGATGAACCACTTGTGATAAACGTTCCCGGGCCGTTCAGCAGGGCTGGCAGGGTGGCTGGCTACAGCTGCAGAGCAGATGCCCATCAGCAAGGGTAGCTCCCAGGTCACCACAGAGTCAGTTCTGGGGCTGGGGGGTGGGGTGAGCAGGAGCTCATCTCCTTCCTGTTCCAGCAGTGGCTCCTCAGCGGCCAATCTCAAGCAGTATTTGTTGTGCTTGGGGAAGGTAGACTCCCCGGTCCTGGCTGACTCACCATGTGACCTCAGACAAGTCGCAGTTTTCTCAGTTTGAAGATCAGGGGGGCCTAGTGAGGGGAGCAACCAGTGATGCTAACAGGGGACAAGGGCAAGTTTTGGATCCCATTTGACTTAGGGATAAATCTCGCTTTTTTCCCAGCATGTGACCTTACACAGGTCAGTGGGGCCCTCTGACCCATGGTCTCCTCTCCTGCCACGTATAGATTCAATTTCGACTTGCCACACAACAGAGTACTTACTCTGCCAGAAAAAGAAATGCTGTCCTGACACCTGGACAATGGGCACAGAGCCAGAGACCACTATATGCAGTGAAGGAGGCCAGCCACAAAAGGGCACTCAGAGTGTGCACAGCCTTGGTTGGGTGGTGGAAACGGTTTGCTAGTGATGGTGGCAGAGCTCCGGGAATGCTCTGGATGCTGCCGAGTGGCAACTTTAAAATGGGTTGAATGGTACATTTGTGTCCTAGCACAACTTAAAAAGCCAGCTCACCTGTGGGGGGTGTGGGATCCTCGGTAAGAAGTATGCATGCAGAGCACCCGGAAAGTTTCTGGTAGGTGCTCAAAAAAGAGGAGCTGGGGTTGTTACAGGAACCCCAAAGTCTTGGGGTCTGGGGTGTGGCTCAGTGTTACAGCACTTGCTTAGGCCGAGCAAGACCCTGGGTACCATCCCCAGTGCTGCAAGAAAACAAACAAACCCGGAATCTTAGCACTTCCTAAATGTCACAGCACTCAGTATGAATTATCTGGTTGAATCCTCAAAGCTGCCCTCTGAGTGGGGTCTTTAGTTCCATTTTACAGAGAGAGTGGGGGAGAGAGAGGCAGAACTGGAACAGAGAGAGAAATGATTTGTACAAGGTCATGCAAGAATCAGAGCTGAGATTTGAACTCAGGCAGTCTGGCTCCAGAGCACGTACCACTAATGAGTTCTCTGCACTGTCTTCAGGTCAAGACACCGAAGTCACCTCCACCTCACAAAGCCCTGACGTGGGCCATGCTCAAGACCACTGCCTCTCACTGCTCAGCACAACCTTCCCCCACCCCACCGCCCCGCCTGGGAAGGGTGCTCAGGGGAGGGTCACCCAGGGGCCACACTGCCTGCCCTCTGGCCTCAGTGCTGCACCTGGCGGACAGGCAGATTGTGGTAGGCCACCTGCCTTGGCTTGTTCCATCTCAGCCCCCACAGAGGGACCATCCTGGAAGGTCGAGCTGGCACACAGCAGAACAAAATGATCCGAGCGCAGCGATTGCCAGCACATTTAATTCAATTCCCTCAGCATTTATGAGGTCTGTTGTGTGACTCACAGAGCCCCAGCCTTTAACGTTCGTGGCCAAGTGCAGGAGGCAGAAATATGCACGGTGATTAGACAACACATAAAAATAAATGCCAGGAAGTGTCAAAGCCAGGGTGCAGCCCGGTGAAGGGAGAGATTAAAGCTCACTGGGGCCCTAGGAGGGCTCCCCAGGGGAGGTGGTGTTTTGGTCAGATCTCTTAGGATAAGGAAGATTTCAACAATACAGGTGCAAGCAAGGAAGAGCTTCTTTCTTTTTTTTGCTTGTTTTTGAGATAAGGTATGTTGTCCGGGCTAGCCTGGAACTCTCTATGTAACTCAGGCTAAATCCTTCTGCCTTAGCCTTCCAAGTGTTGGGATTACAGGTATGTGTCACCACACCCGGCTAGGGAAGAACATTTCGTACATGAGAGAAATGTAGATAACTCATAGTCAAACACATGAGATGCAGAGGATGCTGGGGAAAAGCAGCTGTCCCTGTGCAGGGGGTGGGCTTTTGAAGGAGAGGAGGGAACACCTGGGGTCAGATCACAAAGGGTCTTGACATCCCCCATAGGGAGTCTAGACGTAGACCGCAGGTCATCAGCTATCAAAATAAGCAGGGCCTCGAAGGCCACTGGCACCAGCAATCTATCTCTAGGAACTCCCCAGCAGCCTTGCCTTATGCACATGGGAAGTGACGGGCGTGCAGGGGTTTTTCTTAAAACATTGTACTAGCGGAAGTCTGAAAATAACCCAAGTGCTTGTCTCCAGGGGCCTGGATAAATAAATTATATTTCTGCACACTATGGAATGCTATACAGCTATGAAAAAGTGTAAGGCAGTGCAAAGCATACCAATGTGGGGAGCTGTCCACAATATTCTGTGGCGTGAAAACAGCAAGGACAGACCAGGGTCATGGTCACTGTTTTAGCTTGGGTTCTCTCAGAAGCACCTCCACCTCCACTCCTGGCAGCCTGAAAGAAAGCTGGGCTGGACAGAGGAATGGGTTTCCAGAAGGAAGTGGTGGGCATAAAGAACGGTGAATGCAAAGTGGAGGGCAGGGCACCATGTGTGTGCACAGAATGAATGATACAGGGGTGGACAGGAGGGCTGAAGGACAGGGTTCATATCTGCTTATCTGTGGATGGGTTAACTGGGAACAGGCTGGATGGAAGAGGACTTTGTTTTACTATGTCTCATTTTATTTTGGAATTGTTAGAGATTATTCCTGGTTGCAGCAAGTTCCTGTATATGCCTCACCTGGTTTCCTTAATCTGACCGTTTTTACATAACAATGGTACCATTTGTCAAAATGAAGAAATTAACATTGGTGCATTACTATTAACCAAACTTTATTTGGATTTTATCACTTTCATGAATGTCTTTTTTTCTGTTTCAGAATCCAATCCAGAACACCACATTGCATTTAGTCTTTAGACATTTGGTCCATGGGAATGTACTGTTTATTGTAAAAATTATTTTAAAAAAGAATCCACTGTAGACTCCTGGGAGTCACTGGAAGCCTGGGAGCACCCCAGGGGTGACTGGACAGAGCTCAGCACTGGAGCACTGGCAACCATAGGTGGTCCTAGCTGTCAAGGGACTGGGTTCCCCTGGCACAGGCATTTGCTGGCCCCTGTCTCCAAAAGGCAGTGGGAGGATGAAGCAGATGCTGTGGGAGCCCCACCCCCACCCCAGGGCACCACCTCCACCTGCTAAAAGCTGCCCACTGCCCAGGCTGTGACTCTGCATACCACAGCGGGCTCAGCTGTGCACAGAGAAAGAAGGAATTACTGGGGAGCTGAGACTTTGACCATAGCAGCCCTTGACCAAAGACAGATAAGGGACCTCGTGGATAAACACCCAGCCTCTGTACTCCTGGGGTCCGGGTGACTCTGAGCTGTGTGTTCTGCTCCGTCTTCCAGGGGTCCCCAGTGGGGTTGAACACTGCTATCCACAGTGGCAATCTTTCTCAACTCCCTCCCCACTCTCCCACCTTGGTGTTTGAGAACTCCTCCCAAACAAACTTCCTGCAGTCCTTGTCACAGGGTCTCCAGGAGAACCCCAACCCAGACACACCCCAGCCCCCAGCCTGGTCCTCAAGGCTGTCCTTCCCCATCCCTGTTTCCCCCCTGGGAAACCCTTCCCCACAAAGGGCTCTCTGTGCTCCCAGAACGCGCCCAGTGCTCCAGATTTCTATGCACCGTTTCCTCTGCCTGGAATGTTCTCTTTTTCCTGATTGTCAAGGGCTCACTCCTAATGCCACCTCCTCTGGGAGCATTTCTCTAACCTCAGGGTCACAGTCCCTGAGTCATCCCTCCAGCAGTTCTGGAATCTTCTCTCTCACATTGTGAGCCCCTTAAGGATAGAAGCACCTGATAATGAATGAATGAATGAATGAATGAATGCAGGAAGAGGGGATGAACACTTGGGACCATGTTTGAAATAAGAATACCCTTCTCTGAGGGTCCTTTTAACACAGGACACTATTTGACTTCCCTGCTACTCTAAAACCAAGGTATTAATTCTGAATGAAAAATTAGGAAACTGAGGCTGGGAGGTGAGGAGCCCATCTGGTAAGTAGCAGAACTAGGATTTAAACCGGGGTCTGTCAGATTCCTGCAAGCTTCCTGTTGTCCCCACCCCTACTCTGAGAAACTGAGGCACAGAGGATGCCAACAGGACCTGGCTGGCCCTAATCCACTATGTGATACCAGTCAAGCCCCTGCCAATCTCTGGGCCTCAGTTTCCCCAGAACAACATGAGGGCAGGCTGCACCAAGGGTTTTCCAGGTCTCTCACAGTTCACACAGTCCAGGATTCTGGGGTCTGCCATCCATCTGCCCCAGGTGAAAGGGATGGCCCTGACTCATCGTCACCTGGGGTGGGCAGGGGCTTATGCACCGGGGCTTGGTAATTACAAAGCTCTTAGTTGAGAGCCAGCCATGACATCAAACATCCTAAGGGCCACACTCTCACTGTTTTTCTTTTCTTCTTCTTTTTTTTGGTGGTACTGGGGTTCGAACTCTGCTTCCTGCTTGCGAGGCAGTTGCTCTACTGCTTGAGCCACGCCTTCAGTGCACAATCTCACCTTAAAGGGGTGGGGTCACCACCTGGTGCCCATCCCCTTCCCAGTGCTCTGACTGAGATAAGAAGGGTGTCTGTCTTGCAGAGGCATGGTGACTCATCCGATGTGACTTCAGTGATGGCCTTTTCACCTCTACCCCACTCTGCACCAAGGTGAGAGGCTGAAAGGGTGTCAGAGGCAATTGAGCACCACGGGGTCCTAGCTTCCAACAACATCATCCAGTCTGAGTCCACAGCTTGGCCACCCCACCCCGACACCATTCACTCTGCTCATTATCCTAACACCGCTGAAAAGGCCTTGGAGACGCCCATGGCTGCTCCCACCTGTGCCCTTCTCTCTGGGACCAGCCTGACTCCATTTCTTGGTTTTCCCTCCCAGAGACCCCACGGGGCCTGGATGGTCCCTGTGAGTGTGTCAACTTTGGGGTGTCCTCATGCCACTCTCTCTCCTCCCCCATATTTAACACCCATCGGCCCTTGTTTCCTTTCTATGTCCTCTACACAGTTGGACCCTTGTCCTGGTCCCCAGCCCCTCCATGTGTCTAGGATGCACTCAGGAAATAGCCCCTGTCTCTGCCAGGTGCCCTTGTGCACTTGTGGCCTGGCTTTCCCACAAGTGTGTGTGATATCCACAACAAGCCACAATGCCAGCCTCATCAACAGTATGGGTACATCCTACCCTCCCACAGCTCTACGTTGGGCTAACTACCATCAAGCACCTCCATTTACAGAGGAGGAGAATGAGGCACTGAGAGCGAGTGACTTTCTGAGGTCACAGAGCTGGCACAGGTCAGGTCTGATCTGTGCTCTCAACCACCCTCCACATCCTCATGACTTCACCTCTGGGCTTCTTTAGCCAAGACCCTCCCTGGCAGTCCTGCTCCTGCCACTCCCACTTGGCAGCATCCCCACCCCACCATTCACTCGCCCCAGGACACCTCCCTACAGAGTTCTGTGTCTCTCCATTGCCACCAGCTGCAGCAGGCCGGTTCCCACCACCTCCTTGGCCTGTCCCTGACCGAGCCCCAAAACTTGCAGAAGCTGCCCAAACATCCCACCTTCCATGTTGGGGTGAGCTGGGGGAGTGGGGGATCTGGAGCTGGGGGTACCTCATAAGCAGGCATGGCAGTTTCCACATTGGTTTGTCTCTCTCCTTCCTCCCTCCTTCCCTTTCTTCCTTTCTTCCTTCCTTCCCTCATTGAACACTTGTAAACCCCTCCTATGAGCTAGGCCAGGGCTCACTAGCAGAGCTGTCTTGTGGGGGAGAGAATGTCATAACCAGACACGTCACCGATGCATACCCAGCCCATCCTCTCCTCCCGCCCCCTCACATGCTACCTCTCAGAGAGCCGCTTAGGAAGAGTTGCTGGAAGGGGAGCTGGAGCAAACAGGACCCCATCCACATGGGATTTGAGGGAAGAGAGGGATGTGCTAGTCGAGGCCTGTCTGCCCAAGACACCACAAGAGAGGTGGTCTAATGCCCAGGGAGGGTGCCCTCCAAGGGAGCATCATGCAGCCTGCTTCAGTGTCCCTGAGGACTCTAAGATGACCAGGAGCCTTCACTGACCCTGACAGAGTTCACAGCTGACCTGACATGCTGAGCCCTCTTTCTGGCTCCTTTTCTCAGAGGACGAGCCCTCTTTCTGGCTCCTTTTCTCAGAGGACGAGGCTCCAGGCTCCTACTGGTGCTGTGCTCTAAGCCATGGCACAGACCCTCAAGACCTGGGTGGCAAAGAGGAAGCAAAGCCAGCTACAGAATCCACCAGACCCAGGTTTGAGTTCCAGTCCCTCACCATCCCTCTCTCAGCCACTGTTAAGATGTGGCTGAGACAGAGGCTCACCCTGGAGTGGATGAGTTACTGTTATGTTGATGAATAACAAGTATTTCCTTCACTGGGCACATGTGACCCCCCAGTCACCTGACATATATTGGCCCACTTAGCAGACCAGTAGGGGAGGAGAGATTAGTCCTCATTTTACAGAAGAGGAAATGAGTCCAGAGAGGTGAACTGACCTGCCCACTTGGGTAAGTGGCAGAGCTCAGCTCTAAATCCCAAATGACTCTGCTCAGGTGGAGGGATGTCCTGGGTAAGGTCAGTTCCTTTCTGCCAGTTGATTCACATCAGTAGAACTCTGGAAGAGAAACTGGACCCAGGACACACAGACTTGGGAGCCTTCCAGCTCGACTTACCAGTGGAACACAGACGTAGCAGGAGCCCAGCCCCTACCCTGGCCTTGCTGCTGTCTCCAGTTTCCTCACCCTCTCTCCTCCTGACCCTTAAACTTATCAAGCACTTTCCTACCTCAGGGCCTTTCCACTTGCTGAGCTAACTTCCTGGAGTAATTTTCCCAATTCAGATCTTGGCACAAATGTCACCACTTTGGGCAGACCTTCCTCGACCCCGTAGTCTGCAAATAGGCATTCCCTGTCTTTCTCTCATGTGATAGCCTGAATGCTTCATAAGCATCCTTAGAAAGGCCTCTCTCGGTCAAGGCCACGTGCCAAGTATCAACCACCGGGCTGACCCACAGCAGCTGCTCAGTTAACTGTGTATGGGATGAACGTGAACTTCCACACTCAGCACTGTGAGTTGGGGGTGGGGGAAGCAACATGGGTGAGGCTGAAAAACCACAAAGGCCCAGGGGAGGTCACAGTGGGGCTAAGGAGCAAGCTCAAGGCTCTGCTGGGCTCAGAGACCCCTCAGCAGGACTGTGTGGCCCCGCCCTCAGGGAGGTCGTCAGATGCTGCTTTCCATGCTGCCTGGGAGCCCTTGGACAGAATAAAATATTTATCTGCAGCTGAGGCTTGCAGAGGACATTTAGGATGGATCGTGTTTTCATGTGCTTATGAAATCTAAATGGACTCATTGTAGGAGATTTGATTTCTTGGAACAGACATATCATTTCCCCAAGAAGCACCAGCCTCTGCCACCCAGCACTGGGCGGGAGCTGGTGTGGCCCTACGCTGCCCACTTGGCCAGGCCAGGTTGGGTGTCTGGCTGCTGGTGGTGGGGGTAATGGCAGGAGGAGTCTGTTTGGCCTCCCTGTGGAATGGCCTGATTTCCTCTGAGCTTCCCAGCTGGAGGTGGCCAGCTCTGGTCCTTGAGCTAGCATACCCCATCGCCAGCACCCCACGATAGTGCCTGCACTATTTTTTTCATCCTCTTACCCCCGTCCCCACCCTGTGCCACTCTCTTGTACCAGGCATCGTTGATCCCCTGCCCCTATTCTCCCCATTCCAAAGCCTAAGTTTCAACTTCTGCCTCCCACTCTCTGTGCTCACAAAGGCAAACCTCTTTCCTCCTTTTTCCTCAAATGGGCCTCAGTTTCCCCAACTGAGCAGAAGCAGGTGGGTTACCAACTTTGTAATGTCCTCCTTTATTCTCCCCAAATAAAACTAACAGATAATACTACCCTACTCACTCACATAATTAAAAAATAACAACATGCTTGCAGACACAAAGGAGAAGGGAAGGAAAGCTGTTTGTACAATGACACAGAGCAGAGAGCAGGAAAGCTGGGCCACCGCCCCTCCAGAAGGCACGAGGAAGGAGTCAGGTGGGACAGCTCCATGCAGAATCAGTGACAGTTAAAAGACAGACAGAGGACAGTGAATCAGCTACTCCAGGACAAGTCACACGGGCAAGGGGGTGATCTTTTCAAAGTGGCAATGGACTTCTGGCAAAGTTCCCATGTGCATGAGAGTCGAGCACTGGGGGATTAGGACTGGGCAGGAGTCCTTCATGCTTAGATATTGAAAGAGTGAGGGTCCAGGCTCAGGGGGTTGTAAGGTTTTGCTGCCTACAGGAATGGCTGGCAGGACATCTGTGAGCCACAGGGATATAGGTGGGACAATTCTTCAATGTGACAGGCTGCCCTAAGCATTACCAATTCCCTACCCTATCTGGTAATAATGTCAATCCAATTAACGGTGGTAACAAGAAATGGCCCCTAGGGGGGAGTGCTGCCCCTGAGAGCCTTAGTGCTACAGCCTGAATGGAGATACAGAGCTCGCCACCACCCATGGCAGACATGGCTAATGGAAACCTCGCTTTCTCACTGACACAATAAGGCCTAAAATCCTCAAATCTGCACTCTGTGCAGCGCACTGGCTCATGAGCTGAAAGTTGGCTCACAGTCGAAACTCATTCAAGAGTCTTACAGATACTGACTTTGACAAAGCTAAAGGAAAGATCTGTGGGGTTCTTTTCAGCCTCACTGTAAGGCTTCAGGCTTCCTGTCCCCTCCCCAGCACAAGGCCCAGAACTGGCAGTCCTGCTCCCTTGACTGGTGGCCTGAGCTCTCCCTGAGTTGGTCTGACAAGGACGCCATGCACAGAGCACTTCAGGGACTGCAAAGCAGACGTGATCTTATTTGAGCCTCACCCTGATGGTGAGGTGGGCAGGGTGGAGGGTATCAGTTCCCTTTCATAGAAGGAAACCAAGGCTCTTCCAGTGCAGTGACCTGCCCAAGGTCCCAGAGTTGGTTAGCAGTCAGCACTGGAACCCAGTACTCTTGAGCCTAAAGCCTTCATCTTGACCAGTCTGAGTTTTTCAACTTTGCAGTCTCATATGGGAAGCCCCAGTCACAGGGAGCTAAAGGTTGCTCCCCAGATCCCCCTTATCCTACCCAGAACAACAAGGTAGTGGCTGAGAATTTGGAGCTAGAGTTAGACTGCCTCCAGCTGGTTCAAATCCCAGCTCGAGCTGTGTGACCTGGCGCAAATTACTTAACCTCTCTGGCTTCTATTTCCTCATCTGTAAAATGGAGATGATAAAGTGTCTACTTCCCAGAGCTGCTAAGGGGATTGAATGAACATGTAGCATGAGGCCGAGCAAGCAAAAAGAGCTTGGGAGATCTGGCTGGTGTTAGTACTGGGACACTCACAGCAACTCCCACCTGACATGCTTTTCTCTGTGGCTACGTTAAGGACATGTTCTCTAGTAAACATCATTCCTTGCCAGGTTTTTCTTTCCTTCCTTGGATTCCTAGAAAGTTCTATCACTGTTTACATTTTGACATGAATTATTTTCTTCCTTCCTATCTGTGCCATTTCTTCTGGGTGGAATGCCCTTCCATCTTGTCTTCCAGGCTGACATTTACATCTTTATGAATTGC
The DNA here is from genome assembly GCF_047511655.1 of Castor canadensis. Classification (NCBI taxonomy): domain Eukaryota; kingdom Metazoa; phylum Chordata; class Mammalia; order Rodentia; family Castoridae; genus Castor; species Castor canadensis. Next base: position 160,030,524 of record NC_133390.1, on the reverse strand, counting down.
CTCCTCCAGGAGGTCTCCCATGATACACAGAATTATCAGGAGTCTCCTCATGGCTTCCACAGCCCTTGTTCTTCTAACACACAAAACCATTCCATGTTCTTTTCAAACACATAAAATCTACAAAACTTGGCCATGTTTTTGGCTGCAAAGCAAGTCTCAACAAATACCAAAGAAGCAAAGCAGCCACCTCCACCCAGTAACAAAAGAGAACTGAAAGTCTTCTATTTCTAAATAACTTATGGGTAGACCAAGAAATCAAGTAGGAAATGACAACATATTTAGAACTGAATGATAATAGAGTAGATCGAAATTTGGGGGGTGCAGTTAAAGCAGTACCTAGAGAGGTATTCGTAGCCTTAAGGGCTCATAGTAGAAAAAAACTGTACCACTACCTAATTCAAAAAGTTAGAAAAGGAACATGAGAATAAATACATGTTCCGTCTACACAGAAGGAGGGAGTACTTGCCAGCTTCCACGTGTGTCTCTCACTGCACCAGGACCATCTCTGGGTCCCCAGCCCCGGCCAGCCAGGTGCAGGTGGAGAAAGTCAGCTGAATGCATGCTGTGGGAACAGCAGTTCCGGCTTCTCCCAATTCCATTTTCTTTGTCAGTGTTTCTCAAGTTGGGTCCCGGGCTACCTGAGTCAGGTCACCTGGCCACCCACATCTAAATGAGGTGAGGCCACAGAACCTGTATTTTCTAACAAACTCCTGGGCGACAACACATGGACTGACCTTCAAACCTATGGCAAGGGGCACAGGACTGCCACAGGGCGCCTTCCTCCCCACTGCATCTCTAGGTACGAATTCTCATCTGGGTAGCTGCTTCCTGGGGCACAGCCAGCTTCCTGTTACAGGTGGGTTGCAGTTCCTTAAACGGGCACAGCTACAAAAGCCACCACGTGAATATGGCTGCTGGGAGGGTAGGCTGAGGAAGGCTGCTTTCAGTGTGAGAGGTCTCAGCATGCCCTGGAGACTGAAGGAGGAGGTCAGACTCCTCCCCATCCCTACTGGGGTCCTGGTGGACAGGGTGCAGGCACTGGTGAGAAGGGTTGGGAGCCCCTGGCCCTGTGCTCTCTGGACACTCAGACTCAGACATTAGGCCTGGGAGAGGTCTAGAACTGCTTGAGTGACCCTACTCCCTGCACTTCTGGGGTGCTGGGGCAGAGGCTGGCCTGAGGTCGTCACAAAGGAGGTAAACTGCCCCTCTCCTCTGCTAGAGCTCTCTCCTTCCTCAGGCTGGAGTCTCCACTGCCGTGATGGCATCGAATAGTGGTGTGAATCAGTGCGCGTGTAGTGTGTGGGATTGCGTGTACCAATGTGAGTGTGTGAGTGAGTGTGCGAGAGTGTATGAGAATGAGTTGAGTTGTGTGAGAATATGAACGTGTATGTGCACATGTATCAGTGCGGGTATGGGTGTGCGAATGAGTGTTGTGTGAGTGTGTGCATTGCTGTGTGTGTGTGAGCAGTGTGTGGTGTGTGTGTGAATGGTGTGAGTGGTGTGTGTGTGAGTGAGCTGTGTGTGTGTGAGTGGTGTGAGTGGTGTGTGTGTGAGTGGTGTGAGTGGTGTGTGTGTGAATGGTGTGAGTGGTGTGTGTGTGAATGGTGTGAGTGGTGTGTGTGTGAATGGTGTGAATGGTGTGAGTGGTGTGTGTGTGGAGGGTGTGAGTGGTGTGTGTGTGAGTGGTGTGAGTGGTGTGTGTGTGAATGGTGTGAATGGTGTGAATGGTGTGAGTGGTGTGTGTGTGAATGTTGTGAATGGTGTGAGCGGTGTGTGTGGTGTGTGTGTGTGAATGGTGTGAGTGGTGTGTGTGTGAATGGTGTGAGTGGTGTGTGTGTGAATGGTGTGAATGGTGTGAGTGGTGTGTGTGGAGGGTGTGAGTGGTGTTTGTGTGAGTGGTGTGAGTGGTGTGTGTGTGAATGGTGTGAATGGTGTGAGTGGTGTGTGTGTGAATGTTGTGAATGGTGTGAGCGGTGTGTGTGGTGTGTGTGTGAATGGTGTGAATGGTGTGAGTGGTGTGTGTGTGAATGGTGTGAATGGTGTGAATGGTGTGAGTGGTGTGTGTGTGAATGGTGTGAATGGTGTGAATGATGTGAGCGGTGTGTGTGGTGTGTGTGTGAGCGGTGTGAGTGGTGTGTGTGTGAATGGTGTGAATGGTGTGAATGGTGTGAGTGGTGTGTGTGTGAATGGTGTGAATGGTGTGTGTGTGAATGGTGTGAGTGGTGTGTGTGTGAATGGTGTGAATGGTGTGAGTGGTGTGTGTGTGTGAAGGGTGTGAGTGGTGTGTGTGTGAATGGTGTGAATGGTGTGAGTGGTGTGTGTGTGTGAATGGTGTGAATGGTGTGAGCAGTGTGTGTGGTGTGTGTGTGTGAGCGGTGTGAGTGGTGTGTGGTGTGTGTGCACGCACTACATGTGGACTGTGAGAGGAGGGACCAGCTCTGGCCCCCAGGACAGCATCGTCCCCTCTGCTGCGTAATCTGCATAACTGGGTGGAGGAGCCCAGTTCCCACCCCGGCAGCCACACACCAGCGCCCACTCTCCTTTCCTGTGGCCTAAGCAAGCGTGGCTCGAACCCGGAGCCAATCCTGAATGAGAGGTGTGTCTGGGGAGAGGCCCCGAGCCCTGACTTGCAGAAGCGAGAGCCCCGCGGATGTGGGAGGCAAGGCGGGTCGGATCTGGGTCATGGAGAGGCCGGGTGGGGAGCAGGATGGGGTGGCAGAGGCAGCCACCTGGGCCTGGCGGGCGGGGGCAGCCTCTCCTCTCCATGGAGACGGCAGTGTTTGGAAGCACCACTGGAATTACTCACGGAGGCCCATGTGCACACATGCGTGTGCCCAGGGCCACGTGCACACATGCACCACAGGCCCACGCAACCCTGGAGCAGCTCAGAGCCACTTAAGGATTGACGTCACACCCCAGTGGGGATGCAGACATGGGGTCCATCTGGGGAGGGGGCAGGTGTCCAGGAGCCCTGCAGCCTTGCAATCCCACATGGCAGAGGCACAGAGCAGCACCCGAGTCACCCATCCCCAACCCTAACCAGGCCCTGCTCTGTGCTCAGCCTTGTGGAGACCACAAGGACCTAGGTTCTTGCCCTCAGGGTGACTAGTCAGTCTCTTGAGGAAAGGATATCATAAACATACAAGCAGAGATGAGTGAAAATGACAGCAGGAACCAGAGCCCTGCATAAAGGTAGGCGGGTGAAGGAAGGCACTGGATGGGCAGAAAGTCACACAAAGTTTTCTGCAGACTGGAGAACAGAACCTCAGAGTCTGAAGGATGAGCAGGAATTGCCAAGATGAGGGGTGTACACATGTGAGAGTAAGTACCGGGCAGAGTACACAGCATGTGCAAAGGCTCCGAGGCTAGAAAAAGATTCACAGGTCAGAGACATAAAAAGAAGGTCACCATGGCCTGAAAGGGGCAAGGGGAGGTGAGGTCCACTGAGTCAACCTTCCCCAGGGTACATCAGAGCCCAGGAGGGAGGCTGTGTCTGGAGAGGAGATGTGTCCCTGAGCCCCTCCCAGCTACCTCAGGGCCCTCTGTCTGACAGACAGAGCTAGAATGCATTCATTCACTGTGTGACTTTGGGCTGGTCATCTCCCTCTCATTGCTCCTCTGGACAGTAGAGACCCCACTGTGTATCTACTGTTGAGAACATGTATCAAGTGCTACAAAGGGCAAAGGCACAGGGGCTATGGGAGAACAGAGCCCCCTGCCCTTCTCAGTCATGTGCTGACTTCTACCTCAGTTTCTCACTCTGCTCACCCACCCTTTAGAGGGTTGTAGTCCCACCTCCTGGCTGAGGTTGGGGCAAGCTCTAGCTCAACTGTCCATGGCAGTTGGCCCACCTGGACTTGCCACTCCACTGTCCCCAGCTGGGTCCCTGCCCAAGGCTCCCAAGGCTCCAGTTAGAGACTATGGGGGAAACAAGGACAGAAATCCAGGCCAGCCCTGCCCTCCCAGCTCCCCATCACCACTCTGTGATCTGCACAGCACGCCATTGTTTGGCAGCCCTTTTCTCTGCCACCCTTTCCCTGCCCCAGGATAGGTATCTGGTTCATGATTTAAGAGATGAGGAAGAGAGACCTGCCTAAGGTCACAAGTGAGGGGGTGGAGGAGACAAGGTTTGAACCTCCAGGTTCACTTGGGTTTTGAGCAGGTCTGCAATCCCTGTTGAACCCTGGTGTACCTCATTCCCTCTAGAATTTAATCATTCTTGTCCTGATGGCTCCTGGTTTTATAGTCCCAGACCAATCTTAGCTAAAACTAACCCTCTCAAAGAGGCCATACAACTCTGTCTAGACCATCCTCAACACCCTCCCTGCATAGTCCTCAGCCCACCTGGCCTCCTTTCCCTTCCTGGGACATGTTGAACTCTTTTCTGCCCCAGGGCCTTTGCACTCACTGCTCTCTCTACCAGGAATGCTGTGCCTGGGATCCTCACGTGGCTACATCCCTGCTTCATACATGGCTGAGAGAGGAAATTGTCTCCCTCACCCCTGGCAAGATCTAGGCAGGTGCCCCTCCCCCACTCCCATGTCACCCAGCTTTATTTTCTTCAGAGCAATTTTTCATTTATTTTTGTTTATTGTCTGTCTCTTTCACTAGACTGAGAGCCTTGTGAAAGCTGGAGCTGAATCTGTTGTAATATTCTGGGATTGACCCAGTGCCTGAAACACAGTAGGCGTCTAATAAGTACTCATCAAGTGAATGTATGTGTAAATGAAGGAGTGAATGAGTAAACGAATGACCCACAATTCTGAGGTATGCCACCTCCTGCCTGCTTCTTAGGATCTCCCCAGAAGGCCTACTGGCAGCCTTTCTCCTTCTGTGTCTTCATCCAAGTGGAGCCCTGACCACCTGAGCTGGACACTGCAGTTCCCTGCCCACCCCACTCACTCCAACAGCTCCCCTCCCCTCCAGCCCATCTGCTGGCTGGCAGTCCTGTGATCTGACTCTCAAACCTGCCCTCCATCCACACCAGCTGACCAGGCCTCCAGCATCTCCACGGTGATGGCAGGCGGCAGCCCAGGAACAGGGGTCATCTGGGACACGATTCAGGCGCTTTCTCCAGTCTCAACTGCACGGCTCTGCCAGCAACAATGGGTGGTGTTCAGCCTTTGACTTTCACACAGTCGTCCCCACTATCAGAGGGCTTCCTCACCACCTGCCTGGCTGGCCACCTCCAGCATGGCACCACCTTCCTGGAGATGTGTCCGCCCACATGTGGGCTGCCTCTCCTTGGCTGGTATCCCTTCAGACTCACATAAGCTCATAGCCTCTGCCTGGTAACCCACTTTACAGATAAGGACACACAGATTAAGCAACTTCTCTAAGGTCTCCAGCAAGTAATAAGTAGTGTCAAGATTTGAATCCAGGTCCATGTGACTCTAAAATCATGACCTGAAAAATCCCTTGACAGCAGAGACGACGTCAGGCTTTTCCTCCCGGGTGGTCAGAGTCTAAGGCACAGGGTTGGTTTCAGTATTTTGACAATAAAGAGGAATATCTGGGCACAATCTAAGAATAACTGAAATGCTACAGGAGCGAGCTGCTCAAAACAGGGTGAACATGAACGCAAGTGGAGGCACAGAGTGCCTCTGGAGGGGCTCTGCCAGAAGTGTAACCTAGAAGACTGAGGTCTCTGACCTATTGGTGGCACAGTGGATGACCCCTGGCCACTCCCTGCCTTTTAATCACACAGGACCAGAGGCCTACTGTGTGAAGTCAAATTTCCTGGACACTCCTGGAAATTGCAGTTTGCAATTTCTCCCAAACTGGCAGCCTGAACCACTTCCCTTTCAGGATGACCTGTATTTTAACTGTGATTTCTGCCTTTTTGTTGTTGTTGTTGTGGTTGTGGTGCTGGGGATCAAACCTCAGTGCTGTACTACTGGAGCCACGCCCCTCTGCTCTTGAACCTTGATTTCTAAATAACCCAAATGGTGCACATCAGTCAAAGGACTGGAAGTCTGGTGCACCTGCTCAAATAACCCTGGTGGTGCTTGGGGCAGTGTTAACACTGAACAGTGCTCACTGCCAGGCCTCCACCAAGCACTCTGCATTCCACTGCACCCACCCCAGTGCTGTAGGCTGTGGGGAAGGCGCCACTCCACCCACAAGGCAAAGTGGCCACTGCTCAGAGACAGGCAGTGACTCACCCACGGCGCCCAGGCTGCTCCAGTGACCTGCCACTCAGCCAGGGTCCCAGCTGCTGGGAAGAGCTTTCAGAGTCTGACAGGGCACAAGGGAAGGGGCTGGGCCAAAATGGAGGAGCCTTGACTTCCATTGACGACAGGTGGACTGTGATGAGAGGCCTCTGTGGCGGACGCAGTTTGAAGTTCTCGGGCTTCAGAGGATGAAGAGAATATCTCTGAACCTGGTCCCTGGGGCTGGCTTGATCATGAAGGACACAGATTTTATAAATATCACAGCCCTCACCACGGACCACGTGGCATGGGGAATTAGATAGGAGGCCAATTAGGAGGAGGGGGAGGTTCAGCTGTGCTGGCAGCCCATTTGGGGACACAGAGGAGTTCACGGTCAGGGACGGCAGAGACCGAATGGTTTTCTCTCTCCCCCAAAGCTGCTACTGTCCTCAGACCACTGAGGCCAAGGTCAAGGTGTGGGGGACAGGGCTTTGAGTGCAAGCTGAATCAGGAACCACTGGCCTATGAAGTGGGGTTTGTAGGTATGGGGCGAAGGGCTGACCCCATATTCGTGGCCTCAGCTGCCAACCATCGGGGCCACAGAATTCAGACTGGGGCCAGGGTCAGGGTTTCGTGTGGAATCAGACTCTCCTCGTGGCTCCTTAGTTCTTACCCCAATCTTCCTTAGGGACAAGCTAGGTCTCCTTTGCAATGGCGTGGAAACCCCAACCCAGGACTCTGCCCTCTGGGGAGGGAGCAATGAGCTGGAGTTCAACGAGACTAGGGGAGGGCAGTGGGGGCTGCCCCCTCCTAGGATGCTATTCTGGGCTTCTGTAAGTCACGGCGTGGGAGTTAAATATAGGGGACACCACGTGGCAGGCCGTAGGTGGTTAATGACCCTGCAGGAGGCGAGTCAGAAGCAAAAGGAACCATGGCAGGGGTAGGGAGGCAGAAGGCCCCTGCTGCCTCACCCCAGCTGCCTCTGGGACTTCGGATTCTTTCTGCCTTCTCTGAGCCTCTGCTGTCCTGGCCTGGGGGGGTGAACCTCTAAGGTCCCATATCTGCACAGGCTATGAATGGATGCTCTGTTCCTGGCAGGGCCTATGGGAATCTCATGATCTCCACTATCATTTCCACAGTCAAAGCCTTTCTTGGCCCTCAGGGTCTAGGGCAAAGACAACCTCTTCCATGAAGCCTTCCCTCAGCTGAAATTCATCCTGGCCCATCATGGTCCAGTTGCACACTGCTGAGCCATGTAGCAAGGCAGGAGTGGTCTTGGCCACCCTGAGGGACATCAGACTGAGAGGCCAAGGGCTCAGGCCCACCTCTCATCCCTTGGTATCATGGCCTCCAGGGCACCAGAGTCGTGGCCCCTCTGAATCTCAGACCCTTTGGGAACTAGAGTATAGCACTGTACTTACTGTGTGCAAGGTCCTGAGGCCATGGGCAATCTGCATGGACCTGGGCAATTAACTGCCTTCTTTCAAAGGCAAGGTAGTCATGCTACTTCTTCTAGTTCCCTTTTTTCTTTATCTACGAGGAAGCTCAGAGGCAAATTTAAACCCTACCTTAAGCAAAGCATAACCTGTCATTATCTCATTTCTGACTGTATTTTCTCTTTTCCCGATCTCTTTTTTTATTTTTCTGACTTACACATGGGAAATTTAAAAAAAACAAAAATAAGAGAGGAAAAGGGACAAGGGAATTAATCACTCATGACTAGAATGGTAATTACTAGAGTTCACATAGACAGTGCTTTACCTAAACCTATGACCTGGCACCATTATCTTCTGTAATCCCAAGGTAGAGGGTCTAGGAAGCACTGAGAGGTTAGTTGACTTTCCCAAAGTCACACAGCTAATAAACCGGAAAGCAGGAATGTCAGGGTGTCTGACTCAAGGTCAAACATGCCATGCTGAGTACTACTGGAGCCAGGTCCTTGTTGAGTATCAGAGGGAACTGGGGTTCTTGACTCTGGGAGTCCAGAGAGAAGAGGTGACAAGGGGGACATGGAGGAGAAGTGTTTAGTCTCTAGGGTCAATGAAGGGTGAAAAAAGGAGGAGGGACTTGGAGAGGGCTGCTGGGTCACAGGTGCCTGATGGCGCCCTGAGATGGACTCCATTTCCTCAGAGAATTGGAATGGGGGAGAACACGGGAAAGGAGATCCAAGCAGGCAGGTGGCCATCCTGCCACGTGGTCAAACCACCCTGAACAGAGATTTGTGGTGGTCTCAGCAGCAGTGGAACTGACTGAGACACCTGGGGTGTCATAATTCCTGGGAGGGAGGTTCTGCCAGCACTGAGTACCAAGGATCAGGTCAGGGACGTTCAGGAACCTATAATAAGGGGAAGAATTGTTCTACCTCAAGTGTCAGTGTGTCCCTGCTGAAAAAACAGTGAGATTTCTTAAGTGCTGTAGAACTGGAGGAGACAAGGGCAAAGAGATCAGTGAAACGGAGCACAGTTCCCAGAAGTGGATCCGTAGATACACGCGCACTTAATCAGAAAACAGAGATGGTATTTCAAATAAGCAAGAAAAGACAGCATTCAATTAATGCTGCTGGGACAACAGGCGAGACCTACAAACATGAAATGGGTACCTATGTCACCCAGGCAAAGACAAAGACCCAATCTGAATCAAATCTAAATATGAGCCAGGCACCACTCAGGAGGCAGAGATCAGGAGGATCACAGTTTGAGGTCAGCCTAGACGAAAAGCTCAGGAGACTGCATCTTTTTTTTTTTTTTTGTGGGACTGGGGTTTGAACTCAGGACTTCACACTTGCAAAACAGGTACTCTACCACTTGAGCCACACTTCTAGTCCATTTTGGAGATGGGGTCTTGCAAACTATTTGTCCAGGCTGACCTTGAACCACGATCCTCCTGATTTCAGGCATAAGCCACCAGCACCCAGCCGGGAGAGCTCATCTTGACCAGTAAAAAGCTGGGTGTGGTAGTGAGCACCTGTGAGCCAAGCTATGAAGGAGGCATAAGTAGGAGGATTACAGTCCAGGATAGCCTGGGCATAAATGCAAGACCCCATTCAAAAAATAATTAAAGCAAAAAGTACTGGGAGTGTGGTTACAGTGGTAGAGCACCTGCCTAGCAAGCAAAAGGCCCTACACACACACAAAAAAAAGATCTAAATATGAGATAAAAAGAAAAGAAACAAAATTATTGGAAGGGAATGTGGAGTATTTTCACAGCCTAGAGTGGAGAGGACCTTCTGAAACCAGTAGCAGAGAAGTAAAGCCAAATAAAGGGGAAAGGAAACATTTTACTACAGTACGATGATAACCTGAATGAAGAAGACACAAAGTTGGACTGGTGGAATGGCTCAAGTGGTAGAGCACCTCCCTAGCAAGTGTGAGGCCCTGAGTTCAAACCCCAGTGTCACCAAAAAAAGAAAAGAAAAAAAAAAAAACACACAAAGTTAAAAGGCAAATAACACACCGGGAGAAGTACTGGTAACAAACATAACAAGGACTGATCTCCACATGTATCAACCTCTTTAACAAATTAATAAGAAAAAGATAAGTGACCCATGAAAAACCCGGGGAAGCATATGAGCAGGCAGAAGAGGAGATTTTGATGACCATTCAACACCTAATGAGACACTCATCTCCTCTACTAGTTGGCGATGCTGATGAAAACGAGATACTCTCCCAACAGACTGGCAAAATTAAAGAGTGTTAAATCAACTTATGGTGAGGTGCCGAGGCTGTGGGAACTCAGATACATCAGTACGAGGAGTGCAAAGTGGCTTAATTACCTTGCAGGCAATTTGGCAGTGTTTATTACCATGGAAAACGATGCATCCAGACAAACAGTAACGCACGTCCCCAAGGAGGCACACGGCAACACTGGCTGTGGTGGGGAATGAGAAATGCCAGACACCTGCTGGCAGGAGGCGGGGCGACATGCAGTGGAATACTACTCAGCAGAATAAATGAATGACCACAGTACCACTTGTACTTGGAGAGATCTCCATCACAGAAATAATAAGGCAAAATGCAAAGTAAATCATTGACTGGGACTTAACGGGCATAAGGAAGTTCCCTCCCCATGGAATGCCTGTCAGCATTTTCCTCCTCCCTTCTGCCTGCCTGTCCCTCTCTCCCTTCTTACTCCTTTCCCTCCCTCCCTTCCTTCCTTCCTTCCTTTGCCACACGTGCTTGCTGTGCCCTGACGGGTCCTGGGGATGACGTCAAGGTCCCAAGCTCTATCCTTGCTGTGGGCTGTGCTCCACTATGATTCCAGCCCCAGGAAGACCCTGACCCTGACCTTGCACTAAGCCCGCACCTCAAACCACATGCCCCATGCTCTTTCTAGACTGTCCTGCTGGCTGCACAGGCCATCAAGAGGCTCCCAGGGGACTGTGGGTGAGGTGGCTTAGTCTCAAGTAACACTGGCTCAGTGGAGGAGGGTGGCCAGGTTCCCATTTTACTTTCCCTCCCATTCTTCCTCTTTCCCTCCGCCATTCTACCATCTTTTTCTCCTTTCGTTCTTCCCTTTGCTTTAGTGCCAGGCCTTGGAGTGTGTGTGAGTGTGTGATGTCTGTGTGAGTGTGTGACAGTGTGTGAGTGTGAGTGTCATGTCTGTGTGAGTGTGTGACAGTGTGAGTGAGAGTGTGAGTGTGTGATGTCGGTGTGTGTGAGTGTGTGACTATGAGTGTGAGTGTGTGATGTCTGTGTGAGAGTGTGTGACAGTGTGAGAGTGTGTGACAGTGTGAGTGTTTGAGTGTATGATGTCAGTGTGTGTGTGACTGTGAGAGTGTGAGTGTGATGTCTGTGTGAGTGTGTGACTGTGAGTGTGTGATGTCTGTGTGAAAGTGTGTGACAATGTGAGTGTGTTATGTCTGTGTGTGTGTGACAGTGTGAGTGTGAGTGAGTGTGTGATGTCTGTGTGAGTGTGTGAGGTCTGTGTGTGAGTGTGTGACTGAGAGTGTGTGTGAGTGTAAGTGTGTGTGTGGTGTGTCTGTGTGTGAACCTTCAAATCAGGAGCGAAGGCCTTCTGGACTGGGCTGGGGAGTCAGACCTCTTAGGTCATAGGTGATTGAAAGAGCGGTGGCCACCTTCACCTAAAAGCCAAGTGGCTGCCAAGGGCAGCAGCCATGGTCACGTCCAGACCCTCAGATGGCCGTAACAGGGCCCTGGAGACAGGATGGCCAAGGACAGCCTAATTAGGCATGACAGCAGTCCTGTGAGGCATATTAAGCTTGGAGCCATTAGGGTGGCTGGTGGGGGAGCAGCCAGAGCTGGCCTGGCCACCAACCCCCACAGGGACACTTGGCTCTGCTGCTTGAGTTTGCCAGCCTGAAGGAATGGCTGTCAGCTGGGACTGCCAGGTGCTGCCCAAGCCACGGCCACCAGCCCTGCTGGGAAGAGGCAGTGGTGGCTCAAGACAGCAGTTCTAGGCTCTTTTCTGCTTCTGATACTCGCTGTGCCACCTTGGGAGAGGGAAGGGTTCCTTTCCTTCCTTGGGTCTTATTTCTACTAATAAGAGCTAACCTGTCAGCCCTTTCCCACCCATGATCTCTTGTGATTCTTAAAACCATTAACCAAGGAGGTGATTACTATACACTGTTCTGCTAGAGGTGGGGAAACAGAGACCCAAAGAGGGTAAGTGTGACTTGTCTGAGGCCACACAGCTCACACATGGAAGATCTAGGACTTGAACTTCTTGTTCTTTAATACCCAGTTCTTCTCTTTAACATGAATTCCTTCCTTCCTTCCTTCCCTACTCTCTCCTCTCCTTTCCTCTCTTCCTTCCTTTCCTACTCTCCCCTCTCCTCTCCCTTCCTTTCTTCTTTCCTTCTTTCCAGTGGTACTTGAATTTGAACTCAGAGCCTCACACTTACTAAGCAAGCACTCTACCATTTAAGCTTTTTTTGCTTTAGTTAGTTTTTAGATAGGAACCCATGCTTTTTGCCTGGGGCTGGCCTTGAACCACAATTCTTCTTCTCATTTCTTCCCCAGAGATGGGATCACAGGTATGCACCACACCTCCTGGCTTACTGACTGAGATGGGATCTTATAATGTTTTTGCCTGGGCTGGCCTCAAACCTTGATCCTTCCTATCTCTGCCTCCCAAGTAACTTGGATCATAGCAGTGTGCCAGTGCACTCGGCACTCACCCTAGAGCCTAGGTGAGTGTGAGGAGAAAGTAGAGGTGTCGTAAGTCCTGGGAGAGAAAAGACGCTGAAGGAAGCCAAATCCAGTCAGAATCCTGCTGCCTATTTGGCATGCCCCCTGTGGATCATACTGACCTTCTCTTCTGGGCTGAATCAGATGATCCCCAACATCCTTTCAGGTCTTAGTGTTCAAGTCTTTTTGTTTCCAGTTCTTAAGATCTTTCTAGCTAAGTAAGTTTGGAATGCCCCCCATCTGACTTCCATGTTTGTGGTTTGTCAAGAGTCCAGCACAGGGTCTGACACAGTGGGAGCTTAGTAAATGGGAATGCCTCTCTTTTCCACGCAACCCCTCAGCCTGATACTGCCCTTCATATCCGGTCCACATCTCAGACCTTCCGGGAGAGCTAATGAGATTTCAAGAATACCTATGTTTAACAATCTCCTCTGTGCGAACGACTGACACACCAATCCATGCTTGCAAAGCCCCGCCCGCTGGCTGGCGTAACACTGCTGACAATGTTCTCTTTAGGGCTGAGGCAACTGACCTCCCAACTGGGTTCCCAGAAAAATCACAGTTTAATGAGTTTTAACAACTCCTTAAAACTTTCTGGGAACAGAACCATGGACAGCACCCAAGATGGCAGGACCAGCATGCATGTGCTCTTCAGCACCGCGGACAGCGCACCCGTTCTCGGCACCTGAGACAAGGCAAACCCAAGAGGCACATCCTAAAGAGCTTAGTGCCAAGGTCAAAGGGTCAAATCGCCTCCCCTACACTACAGGGACACCAAAAGCTCCTTTTCTCTCAGCTCTTAACCCACCCCCAGTTCGTAAGGCTGCAAAGGGTGGTTTTCCGCTCTCTTGACAGCAGCGTGTTTTATACAGGCTGCTGTTTCTCACCCGGTGACCTTGCTTGGATGGGGCAGCTCTGAAGGCCTCAGGGGGAACCCATCTCCCTAGGCCATGAGAGCCACCGAGCTTCCCTTTGTTACCTCCCAGTCATATTTCAGACACAAGTGGTGACAGTCCCTGGATAGTGTTACAGCCAGGCACCGCAGTAAGAGACAGGCCCATTGCCACCTCATTTCAAGAGCTGGGCTTGTTTCCCTGTTCTCAAGACACTGAACAAAGAGGAAATGCATTTCTGATCCTGCTGGCAGCCCCACTCCATCACTCATCTTTTACTGGTTCCTTGCCCATTTGATGAGGGGTGGGTTTCTTCTTGTCTGAGGGCAGGCTGCCCATGTGGTCTCAAACCAAGCATCTTGAGCTGCCTTGAGCCCTTCTAGGACCCCCAGGGCTTCAGTTCAGCAGAGACCCTGGCTAAGCCAGCATCTTGGCTTCCCCTTCTGCTACCAGCCTCTGAGAGAGCAGAGCTGTCCCCTCTAGACTGTGGGCAGGAGCCTCAACACTCTTGTTGCTGCTCAGTCCTCAGCACCCATCCTAGGGTCTGCCCTGTAGCAATTTTCTTTTCCCACTTTTTCTTCAGGGATGGCCAATGTGTCACTCACTTTCTCTATCTGACCAAAGGGTCTCCTACAAAGCAGGCCCCTGATGTGTGTTTCTTAAGGTATCTGGTTCTTCAATACTTAAGAGTGTGCAGACAGTAGTTCAGGTGGTGGGGTCCAAGCAGTAAGGAAAAAGACACACACGGATATCTCAACCCTCTTTTACGATGTGACTGAAGTGGAATGTACACGCTCGATACCTTGCTCATCTCCGTCACTCATTGTGAGACCCAAAAGGGTCGGGACTGTCATTGTCATGCCCCTGGCACTATGTACAATATATGCTTGCTGAATGAATGCGTGCATGCATGAGTGCAGGGAGACAGACAGTAAAGGCAGCCCCCATTTACTGAGTGGCTGCTCTACTCCTGGCACTAAAAGTTTGGTGCACATCTGTTATCTCATGGAAGCTTCCCAACAACCTTTGTGAGGTGAGCATATTGAAGTGGTGCTTGCTAGCTATCTTGCTAGCTAGCCGTCCTGTTTGCCTAATAGAAGTGCCCAACTAGAAACAGCAACATCAGCAGCTTCCTTTGCAGCTACAGTGGCCATGGAGCCACATCTGGCAAAAAACATAGAGACACAAGTCCACGGTTGGGCCTTCCAGGTAGCCTATTGTTTTCTGATAAGAAAGGCAATTGTGAACAAAGCTGGGATAAACAGACTACTTCTTCAGATATATGCCTAAGAGTGGTGGGGGGGGGGAGTCATAAGGTAGGTGTTTTTTAGGTTTCTGAGGAGCCTCCATACTGAGTTCCATAGTGGTTGCACTAGTTTACATTCCCACTAAGCATGTATGAAGATTCCTTCCCGCCTTCTCCCAGCCTCACGTCCTTGCCAGCATTTGTTGTTTTCTTGATGACGGCCATTCTGACTAGGTGAGATGGAATCTCAGTGTTGTTTTGATTTGCATTTCCTGTATGGCTAAGAATGTGAGCATTTCTTCATGTATTTATTAGCCATTTATATTTCTTCTTAGAGCCATCTATTTAATTCATTTGCCCATTTATTGATTGTTCTTTTGCTATTTAATTTTTTGAGCTCCTCGTATATTCTGGGTAATAATCCTTTATCTGTTGAAAATTTTCTCTATGGAATCAGCTGAGGTGCCTGACAACTGATGAATGGATAAAGAAAATATTGTATTACTCAGTCATAAAGAAAATGGATGGACTGGAGATCATCATGTTGAGCAAGACAAGCCAAGTTCAAAAAGGCAAATATGACATGTTCGTGATCACTTGTGGAACCCAGACCTAAAATGACAATGACAACAGTGATGACGAGGACGATAATGATACGTGGGTGAATATAAATGGCGCCTGTAAAGGGAGATCAGAAGGGAGGGGGAAAGGAAAGGACACTGAGGGGTGAAGAGGATCGAAGCAGACAGACAGACAGATAGATGGCACAATGAAACCACCAAACACTTCAACAAAGAGGGGAAATATAATGGACGGGTGAACTTGTTCAAAGGGCACTGTATGATGTATGGAACTATCATGATGAAACCTCCTTGTCGTATCAAAGTATGCTAATTAAAAATAAAGCTGTGCTAAAAATGATGAAGGAAAAAAAGGCCAAGCACAGAGCCTTATAAAAGCAAGCTTTTTCCTGCCTGGAATTCAGATACAGCATACGGAGGTACAGCAGCCACTTTGTAGCCATGAAATAAAATACACATCCTAGACCTGTATCTCCAGCCCCTGTGGGTTTTTTTTTTGGGGGGGGTGGTTAGATAAGGTCTCACTTTGTAACCTAGTCTGGCCTGATCTTCCTGTCTCCACCTCCTGAGTGCTTGGATTACAAACAAGAACATCACACCTAGCTTCCCCTGGACTCTTGTGTGTTACACGAGAACAAAAACCTCCTGGGTGTTTGTACAAATGTTTTCTTCTATTACATGCAGCCAAATGAAATGCAATTCCAACTGATTTAGATTATTATAACAGGTGGAGCTCAGAGAAGTCAAATGATTTTTCCAAAGTCACACAGTAAGTAAAGAGATTTGGAATTGGCCACGAGGTCTAATGCTGAAGACCCTCAGTCTGCTACCTATGTGCTGCCATTGCCTCCTTTGGTCCTGGGCCTCCAGCACCTCGCTCTCTTCTAAGAGTTCCTGCTCACTCTGGGGTATGGTTCTACATTCCCCCGTGGTCTCCTCTCTTACCTGACCCATACCTGGTGACATGCAAGGCTCAATCCTCCTTCCAAATGTGCCTGACTCAGGTCCCAAGTTGTACCCAGATCCTGACCTGTGAGGCAGCCTCTCCCTCTTCTGTGCTCATCTGTTCTCCCTGGCCCCCAGCCCCTCACTGACCACCTGCAACAGCACATGGCAGATTCCCAGCTGTCCTTGCAGACAGCTCCCTGGCTGGTCCTCACCCACGCCCACGAGGGGTGTGAGGTCTGCCTCCTGCCCCTCCCTCCCCAGCACTCATTTCTGCTGCTCCCTCTGCCCCCTGCCCTTGACCCTGCCCAGTCCCCACTTGCCACAGAGAGACACTCTCTGACCAACTGCCACAAGCAGGTACCTACTACCTTTGCCCCACTTCACCCCTCTCTTGGCCCCGGGGTCTAAGCAGGCACAACCTAGAACCTTGTTATTCATTGCTGGCACATGTGTCGAGCTTCCTGAGGGCAGGCGGCATGCCTACCTTTCCTGACAACTTCCCCAGAGACTGGCATGAGCCCACACTTGGGCCCCATCAGGAGGTGCTGACTGACGCTCAGCTTGCTTCTCACTCTTACCCGCCGCCCACTTTCCACTCCAGCTAAATAGAAATACTGGCGCTCCGGAAGTATCCTACTGCAGCTGACACCAGGCTCCCCACGCCCGGGCCTCCAACAAGGCCTGCCTGGCCTCCCCCTTCCTTCCACCCAGAAGAACCAAGTGGACGGCCATTCCAGACACAAGAGAGGAAAAGGAGGCCTCAGGCCAGAGAGAGGTGGGTATGCACGTACACGTGTGTGTACAGTGTGTGCACAAGTGTAGCGTGTGTGCATGCAGTGTGTGTGGAGTGTGTGCATGCGTTTGTAGTGTGTGTGTGCATGTGTACTGTGTGGACACAGTATGTGTGTGCATCTCCATGTGTAGCGTGTGCTTAGTGCGTGTGTGGGTAGTGTATGGGCAATGTGTGTGCACACACGTGCAGTGTGTGTAGTGTGCGTGTATGTGGTCATCCACACTCCACCCTGGCGTGGCAACCTCCACTTGTCCTTATTCTTGCATTGATGCCTCTGATTTCCCCCCCACACCAGTCCGAAATGCCCCAGGATTCCCTCCAGAGCTACAGCTGTAGAAGGAAGCCCACTCATCTTTACTGAATCTTTGTCACATGCAATAACCATGACAATGAGGGTGAAGATGATAGTGGCCAGGATCTGTGGAGCACTTAGCATGTGCCAAGAACCACTCTGCTTTTCTACCAGGCAGCTCTTACTATTATTCCCATTGTATAGATGAAGGAAAAGAGGCTCAGAGAGGTGGAGTCATCTGTGAAAGGTCACACAGACAGGAAGTGGTCTGGAGATCTGGTCTCTCAGTCCCTAATCTATCCATGGGACTGGTTGAGCTGGGCCACACCCAGGTGTCTCTGTGTGGACGAGGAGCCTTCCCAGGGTCTCCCACTGCCTCTAAGGACGGGCTGGAAGGGGCAGGAAGCCACAACCAGCAGCTGGGCTGGTCAGACTTACCCTAATCTGCAAGGCTGCAGCCCAGTGCTGCAACCCCTGGAGGACCACGCCCAGAGTCACAGGGTGGACGGAAGTCGGCAAGCCTGGGCTCCACTTCCCTAGTAAGGCTGAAGATTTTCCCAACAGCCTGGGCCAAATTTATCTGCCAATCCCCCGAAGAGCTGGTTCCAGCGTCTGTCTGGAAATGTCAGCCCGTGTGGTTGGAGGAGCGCGGAGAGAGTTTTCCTCTAAATAGCAGGAAGCATATGGGAGGCGGATGGTGCCTGACACCCCAACCTGCCAACTCTTGCTCAAGTGGGAGCTAAAAGGGGCCCAGAAGGGTCTGGAATCCCTACCACACGCCATGGAGGGGGAGCTGGAGTCAGAGATAACAGCCTTGAGAAGGGCAGAAGTTGGGTCCCGGAGGGCTGGCAGGCAGGGGCACCCTGGAGGGGCACGACAATG
Organism: Castor canadensis; assembly: GCF_047511655.1. Lineage (NCBI taxonomy): Eukaryota > Metazoa > Chordata > Mammalia > Rodentia > Castoridae > Castor > Castor canadensis. The sequence goes on along the minus strand of NC_133390.1, from coordinate 160,012,591 downwards.
GGCAGAGGAACCTGTGGCTCTCAGACAGCAGTGACACGCCCAAGGATTTAGCACACCAACCACTGCACCAATAGTCACCATTCACCGAGCCTGGCTATGTGTCAGAACTGGCTTAAGCTCTGAATTTAGATGGTTTCACTTAAACATTGTAACCAACTCTCATATAGGAGCTTCTACGTTCCCTATGTTACAGATGAGGAAACTGAGGTTCAGAGTAGTAAGAACATGAAAGCTGAGACTTTCTGGGTTGAAAAGGATTTTCCAGCGCCTTAGCTGAGTCACAAATGCTTTACAGACTCTGCCAAATTGTGACACAGTTTCTGCTTGAATACTCCCAGGGATGGAGGGCTCACTACCATATTACTTAGCCATCTGCAGAGAGCTCTTTGTACCCTACCAGCTTTCCTAGCCTAAGCTGGACTCTTCCTCCCTGAAGCACTTGCTGTGAGCACCAGGCCAACAGAGACAGAAGGCAGGGCCTCTGGGTTTCTTGCTCCAGGTAACACCTCCAGTGCCTTCTGCTGTCCTCACGTAGCTGCCCCTGGAAGCTGGGTATCTAGGGGCCAGTCAGCAACCTTCTTGCCTCTGCCTCAATCACGGAACCAGAGCAGCCCCACTGATTAAGTGCCAGGCACTGCACAGAGCCTGCCCCTTCCCCCAGCCCCAGGGGAGGCACTAAGGTCACCTCCACTTCACAGAGGCACACACTGAGGCTCTGTGAGGAAAAAACTCACCTCAGTCATTTGGCAGGCATGTGGGGACCATGGAGGCCACACCAGGCTGCTGCTCTAAGTCTCATGAAGTGTTCCCCCACTTGGGGACACTGACCCAGCCTTTGCCAGGACTCTCCTGGGCACAGGTGTATAGAGCCCCAAGCCCACACCACGCTACTCCCAGGGTAATACTGATCCTCTCTCTCCCTTTTTAGAGCACCTAGTCCCAAGCCTTGTTGAATATTCCTAGTAAATGCCCCTGGGCTACCCAAGACCCTGTCCTGCTCTGCCCATTGTCACCCCCAACACAACCCAAAGCCAAGAGTTTGAGGCCCCCAGAGCTCCAGCCCTGGCCTCCCTCACACTCTCACGCTCTCCAGTCCAACCCTTACCAGCATGTAGGTGAGGTCTTTGCAGAGTCCAGCTCTGCGTGGCTCACCACTCCTGGCATTTTCCCCTGGAGAACACTGTTCAGCTCAGAGGGACGGATGCAAGTGCCCTGGAGATCCACCTGAAGGGGTGGGAAGTAGGGCTGCAGAGGGGGCTGGGGCAGGAGAAACTGAGCCTTGCCTGACTCTTACTTGGCCTCTCTGATCCTCAGTGTCCTGTGTGTACAGTGCAGAGAGAATGGGTGGGGGGATAGCTGAGGCAACAGAGACATAAATGCTGCCTTTGCCTTGAAGGCAATGTAACTCTCTGCCCTTCATTCAAACTCCCAGCTGGGTCTGCAGGCACCTAAGGCTGTGACCTCCACTGTCCTCTGGACAGAGCATTCAGGAGACAGCCCTCACTGTCTCAAGAAGTGCGAGGACTTTGAATTTGAGTGGGAATAGGATGTGAGCTCCCCATCCCTGAGGGTGTGCAAGCAGCGTTTGGGTACCTCAGGACAGGAAATCTGGGCCAGGTGGAAAGGAACTTGGACCAGTGGGTATTTAAGGTCCCCTTGAGGAGCCATTGGGTCCCTTCTCTTCTAAGCCATGTGGGGCCTCACCTGATTCCTCCAGCCTGAGCTCCCAGCATGAGACACAGAGCTCACTGACACTTCTCCCCCAGCATCCCTCAAAGTCTCCTTTACTGCCTTCAGCATCTGGACCACCCTGGCATTGAAGGCCCCTGTGGTGTGGGCTTATCCCTTCTTATCCAATGGTTGTGCCCCTACTATAGAGGTCTCTGGGCCTCTGGTGCCTGGTTTCTCCTGCCTGCAATGTCCTGCCAGCACTGTGCGTGGCTCCTCGGCCCAGGCATTACCTCCTCCAAGAAGCCTTCCTGCTGCCATTCTGGACTTTGTGTTCCCTCCACCCTGCATGCCCACCCCCCCAGATAAATCATCTGTGTGTTCTTCTCTCTACCCCAAAGACTGCAAACCCCTGAGGGCCAGGACAGCTACCTCCCAAGATGCAGAAGGACCAGTGTTTCCTGTGCTAAACTGGAGCTTCAGAGATTCCAGGGTTATGATTCTGAGAGTCAAAGGCGGCCTCTATGAGCTTTGGCCCGGAAAGTCTGGGCCTAGGACACCTTCCAGCAGTTTGCATTGTTTATTGTGATTATTATAAAGTCATGTATCAGGCTGGGTGTGCTAGTACACGCCTGTAGTCCCAACACTCAGGATGCTGAGGCCAGCCTGGGCTACAAAGCAAGACCATGTCTCAAAAAACAAAATAACAAAAATAACAAACACCACAACAAGGTCATACATCATAAGAATTTAGATAATTTCTGAGTTTGGCCACATTTGGCCCACTTTAGATTACAGTCTACATATATGTTTGGGAGCCAGCTTCCCCACTTTTGACACCTGAAATCAGGGAGAGGGTTTACAGAGGCCCAGGCTGCCAATAAAAGCACTGAATTTCCCTCCAGAACAGCAATTGACGGAGGGGTGGGCATGTCTCACAAATTTGACCCATCACTGTCAAGACTTGGAGCCTTGTGTTTGAGCTTCTTGGAAAGAAGTCTTGCTCTCTCCTCTGGATTTTATTACTTATCTAGAAGAGTTCTGTGAGAATGAGGACCACTCAGAGGAAGAAGAAGTGAAAAATGGTCCTGGTGACATTGGGCTCCTGGACCTAGCTGAGGCTGAAGTCAGATACAGCAATGGACTTTGCAGTTACAAGCCAATAAGTCCCATTTTTGTCTAAGTCAGTTTGGGATGGGTTTTCTGTCACTTGTACTTGAAAAGATTCTATGATATGAACAAAAATAAAAACAGAGCTCATCCATACCTCACCATCCAGAGGAAACCACTGTGAACAGTTTCATGGCTGTCCTTCTGGACATTTCTCTGGACAGAAACATGCATACAGTTATATATATATATATATTTTTTTTTCCCTACAAATGAAAAAAATTAGCATATATCTATGCAGACACCCTGTTCTTCCTCCCCCTCCCCCCTGCCAAGTCCTAACTTGCAGAAAAGACTCCAAATCTGGATCTCATACAATATGCACCATTTTTAACCTTCTACTTTCTATTTTTCCCTCAACAATGAACCACGGACATGTTTCCATGTCAACAAGGATAGATCGACAGCATTGTCAGTACAGCCACAGAGAACACCTTCATCTGCTGGACGTAATTTATTTAACCATCTCTCACAGATAGATAATGGGGTAGTTTCTAGTTTGTCACCATCATCAAGAGAGGGGCTATGATCATCCTTGTAAAGTGCATATGTTTGTGCTTGCTGCATTATTTATGACAAAGATCCCATGCTTCTAAGAGTTTGGCTTCATGAGCGGAGGTTTCTCTGCCTGAGGTTTAAGATTCTGAGTCTCTGGAAGGTACAATCTGTCTTTCCAGGCAGGTTTAGTGGTTGTCAAAAAAAAAAAAAAAAGAAAAAGAAAAAGGCAATCCTGGGCCAAGGCATCCCCACAATCTGACGACAGTGTCCACTGATGGAGGCAAATGAGTGGGTGGGGAGGTGGCCAGGCCTTGGGGTGGGGGTGCTGATGGCCTGGGGTCTAGCTGGCCATGTGTTCACAGCTATGCTGACCCCCTCTCTGGGCCTCATGTCCCAGTTAGATCTGACTCTCAGTGACAGGGGTGAAGCTGGTGGGGCACTGCAAGTATAGAGAAGGTGCCACCTGTCAGTCACAGTGGTAACCACACCAACACCAGTGAGGCTGCCTGGTCTCATTCTAGCCCTGTACACATCTTAACTCACACAAGTCCCACAACCACCTGCTGATGCTATTCTTATCTTTGTTTTGCAGAGGAGAAAACAGCCTCAGAGAGGGCAAGTGACTTGTTCAAGGTCACACAGCCAAGAAGTGATAGAAATGATAAATACCCTAGATCTGCTGATTCCCCAGCCCACACCTTATCTCATTTTATGGGTTCAGTAGTGGAAGAAGAGAACTTCTCCAGGCAGGACTATGGGTGCCTTGACCCCTCATCCCTCTCCCACATGTCCTGACAGACAGCAAAAATCATCCATGCTCCCACCCCCAGGAGGAACATTGGGAGTGTTTTTCAGAAACACACACAGTTCTTACAAAAATGATATCATGCTGCAATGCTGCTTTATAACCTCTTTTTTTTAAGCTCCACAATTCACTATGAAATTCTTTCTGCAACAATAAATTTAGCTCCACGGCCCCATTTCCAGCACCTGCAGCAGGCGCCACTGTATGGCCTTAGGGAACCAGATTTAACTAGTCCCCTGGAGATAGGCAAATGGGTTGTTCCCTACTGCCCTGCTATTACCAACAGTGCTGCCACGGCATGCTCTGGCATGCTGAACCATGTCACCCACCTCCTTAGGGAGGCCACCTTGGGCAGTCCCACACTCATTTCATGCACAAAACTGGAGGGGTTTCTCTTTCCGCTTATTTATTTGGGTGATTGTATAATAACCTCTCTTCCCCAAGGCTGTATCCTCTGAGAGGATGGTAGACTAGCAGGAACTGGTCTCAACAAACATCCTTGGAGTGCATGGATGTCTCTGGGGCTGGTGCCCTCCGAGCAGAGCCGGGTGCCCCACTTCAGGGCTTCAGAGAAAGATCAGGCCATGCCACTCTGCATGACTATCCCCAGTGCCAGACCAGGGCTTACAGATCTGCAGTGGAGCTTGGTTCCAGCCACCTGAAGCTTGGACCTCTATGCCCCACCCCACCAGGGATCCAGCACCTGGCTATGCCTACTGTGTGCACTGCAGAGCGGCTCCATTACTCTCTGGCTGGGTAGTCTTGGGTGGTCATCCCCCTCTCCGTCCCCTCATCTGTACAATGCTAACCTCAGGGGGCCATCCTGGGGTTTAGAAAAGGTAAGTGGGTGTGCTCAGCACATCGTAGGTCCTCAGGACATGGCAGTTTGGCCTCACAGTCAGTGAATTCAGAGGTTGGCTCTGGCCATATCTCACCTGATGGCCTTGTTTTGTGTATTGAATGAACCCTGTTTTGGCTCCTCCCCTGGGCTGTCTCTAGGGACATCCCATTCCTGTCCTTGAACACTTGTTAAATGGCTAAATGCCCTGCTCTGACCCCTTGTCAGACTCCAGCTTTCTCAGCTGCCTGTGACCACAGACACCTGGCTGGTCTCTGGTGCCCTGAACGTGCAAGACTTATGGAGACTCCAGAGACATAAACGGAGAAACTCTTGGCCCCCAACCCCTTCCCATAAGGCTTGAGTCAGCTTTGTCTGGCTTCTCATCCTCCCTCCCCCTCTCTGTGATCACATGCCATGTAGCTTTTTTCCCTGGGTAAGGCTCACCTACTTCCTTTGTCAAACGGGCAGGTAAGAGATCCACGAGTGTTCAAAGACATCGAAAGGAGCCTGGCACCTGGTAAGTGCTCAGTAAACACTAGCTACTGTTGTTACAATCGTTCATGACATATGAACAGAGAGGAAAGGGCACAAGACAAAAACATGGAGTCTGATAAACTGTCACAAAGCAAAAACTTGTGTACTCATCTCCCAGGTCCATGGACAGAACCCGGCCGCCCTCACATCCCACTTCATGCCCTCCCAGTCCTCGGGTCCTCTTTTCACCACAAAGTGAGTCTTTTCCCAGGTATTTATGGCACTGCTACTATTGTTAACAAGTGGACAAAAAGCAATCCAAGTGTGGCTACTCTGCTCTGCCGCAGCCCGGCTCCCCGATCTTGGTATCCTGGGGACCTCCAGCTGCCTCTGCCCCAGGCATGGAGACTCCCCAAATGCTTTCCCAGATTTGGCTGTTCCTTAAATAATCAGCTGTTAGCAAAATCACAGCAGAAACACATCCCTCGTGCCACCCCGGCCTCCATCTTTCCACGCAATGCTGACGGCTGCTCCTTGGCTTGTGCCAAGGAATCCCGTTCTCCGTCACTGGGCCACACATGCGGGGGCTGCCAGCTCCACTGTTTCCAGCACCTAGCTCCGGGTACAGAGAGGGGCACTGAGTGCCAGTCATCTTCAACAGAGCCACCCACCCCCCAGTCAAAACAGGTCTGTGCCTCGGTCTCCCCATCAACCTCTTCAGGGTGATGATGAACACAAAGGTGATGGAGAACACAAAGCACTCGACACACAAAGCACTCTGTGCCAGGCACAGAGTAACAACAAACGCAGGCTACCCCCAGTACCTGGGGTGTCCTTAGGGTGGCTCATGCTTTCCAGGGGGACCACCGGGCCTGTTTGCCGATGATGGAATCCGCAAGCAGAGCTCTCAGATTGAGATGTCCTTATCACTTCCGCGGCAACAGCTTTTCAGCAACAGCTGTCAACGGCTGCTACGGCAGACTGGGGGCCTGGCCGGATGAGCCAGGCTTTGGCCCACTAATGAACAGGGTCCCTTTCACAGTTATTAATAAGGCTGACACCGCACGGAGGTGCAGCTCCTCGTTCTCAGAGAAGCCTTTCCACATGCATCATCCTCAGCAAACTTCACGGCTTCTTATACCAGCCCTGACATTTGCATATTATACATATTTACGAGTCTTTTCCCTTCTCATAACCATCCCATCAGGGAGGCCAGGCAGCTTCTGGAAGATGACAGGCTGGGGACCACAGGGCTGGCCGCCTTGCCAAGGGCCTGAACTCACTGCAGGCTCTCTGGGGTCAACAAGGACCCCAGCTGGCCAAAAGGTAATGGGCTCCTGGGTCCTGCTAGCACCTGGGTGGAGAGGTGAGGGCTTCCCATCTGCTCTCCCTTTTCTTTCTTCTACAACTTTGACTGTGGACCATACTTAGTGCCAGGACCAGGGCTAGCTGCCGCTGTCCTGGGAGAGAGAACAGTGCTCCTCGCCCTGGAAAGCTGAGGCCAGACCAGGAAGCAGATCTGAAGCCAGTGGTACCATGCAGGTTAAGTGGTGGCAGAGCAGCCCTGTGCCAGTCCCCTGGCTTCGCCAAGCCTCGGTTTCTCATCTGAGAAGTAGACTAGCACAGCCTTGGGAGGTGTGGGGGCTGCTGAAGAGGTGATACAAGAAGGATCAGGCACTGTGGTTGGCAAGACATGGGGACCTGAGCTGGTTGCTCCTGCTCCATGGGGGATGTGCCCCAGGATGTGCCTGGGGACAGGCCCAGCACCTCATCCCAGGGGAAGGTGAGAACGGAGGAGAAGGATGCCCTAGGTCTCTAGCATGGTTCCCTGCTCCCTGTCTTGCCTAAGCCTGAGCTCAGTACCTGGCCCAGCCTCAGGTATGCAAGAGCTGGTCTTTGAGGTAGACAGAGCTGGGCTTACTGTGTGTCTCCAGGTAAAGGCTTGTCCCCTCTGAGGCTGTGTCCTAGAAAATGGGCAAGCTCACCAGGCCCACCCCACAGGTTGTTGAGAGGATGGGATATGACAAGCCAGTTAAACTGCAAGCTGTGCCCAGACGTAGGAAAGCTCCCATGGAGGTCCCTTTGCCAGTACGTGGGCACTGGTGGGCAGGAAGGCAGGGCATTTCCCAACTGTGACAAGCACGGTGTGGGTGAGGAGCCCAGACCTGTGGCCGCAGTTACTTACCCACCACGAAGCCACGTGCACAGGGAAGACAGGAGCCAGGTGGTACACTGCAGGTGTCACCTCAGGAGTGGGTGCTGGATGGAGGGCAGGTACAGACATCCCTTCGGGCACTCCATTAGAGATGCTGGCAGGAGGCAGTATGGGACAGGGGCCTTGCCAGGTCCTGGTCACACACAGGGCCACCAGGCACCAGACAGAGGGGAGGCACCGCTGCCTGCAGGAATGGGGGAGGAAACTAATTAGGAGGTGTCCAAGACAAGCCTGCACCTTGACACCCTTCGACCAGCCCTGGGGATGCTAGGGAGGACAACAACATGGAGTGGTAGTCACAGAAACCCAAGTGTTTGTACAACACTACATTTTTCAAAGCACTCCGGCATCCCAGCTCCTGTGGGCCCCCACGTTGTTTTTTTAGAGGTGTATTTGCATGTCATACATATTTACAATGCCTTTCCCACCACCCACAGAACCCCCACAGCAGCCGGGAAGCTGGGGTTCCAGAGATTCAAATCCTTCCTCGTCTTGCCTCTTCCTACTTTTCCTGGATGAGGGAAATTAGGAGAGGGGCTAGAGTCATACAATTCTGAGTTCAAATCTCAGCTCGGCCCCTGGTTCCTGGGTGACACCAAGCAGGCAGGTTTCCCCTTTTAGAGCCTCAGTTTCTCCGGCTATCAAATGGGAATGAGGGCCTCTTGGAGGGCCACTGTGAGGATTTGAAAAATAACACAGGTGGGATGCCTGTCAGATAAAGACCCTTCAAAGAGGCTCCTCCCACGTTGCCTGTGCTGGGCGTGGGAGGCCCCCACTGCACGGCCCTTACCATCTCCCACTGACTCATCTTGCGTGAGGGCAGAGGGAAGCCAGGTGTCCCTCTCCATCCACCACTCCTGAGCAGGTGCCAGAATGCCCGCCTGGATCTTTACATAAGGAACCAGACCCTCCTGCGAGAAGAGGAGGGTCTTCTCCAGCCACCCCCATGCTCTCTGCCCTCCCTTTTAATAGGTCCAAGAAACCAAGACACAGAGGAGACTGAGGGTAAGAGTCCAAGGAGCTAGGTTGGAGTTTGAACTCAGAGTTCCCCCTACTCAGTTCTGGGAGGAGGTACAGACACCAGGTCACCATAGGAAGAAGCAGAAAGGGGTGACTGATGGTAGGAGGGTTTGCCTCTCTCACCTGGGTGTCCCGGGGCCCGGGTTCGCCCTCCCAACCTCTCCCAAGGTATTGCTCAGGAACAAGACCTCCTACACATCAGCTCCTACAATGGGCCATGCCCAGACCAGGCTTCAGCTCATTTCCTGCATTTCAAGGAGAGAAACTGAGGCACACAGAGCTATAGTACCTACACGGTGAGGAGGAGAAAGGGCAGGGCCTGAAACCCAGGCCTCTGATTCCAGGACACTGCCATCCTGATTCCTCCAGTGAAGATGTCCCTAACCAAGGAACACTGGCTGAACCCTTCAAGTGTTTCAGTGGTAGAAGAAAATACCAAACTCCAAAACATTCTGAATTAGAGAACACAGACTCTTACAGCTGTGTGGAAGACTTCGAGATCCCCACAGGGCATGAACATTGCCAGTGTGTGAAAACCCGTGCTTGGCAAGACTCGACCCCCACCAAGTTGTCACTTGGAGCGAATCCACCCAGAGCACAGCTGGGTGGCAGTAGGTCCTGATCTGGGGTTCCTGGACCCTCAGGGAGTCCTGAGACCCATCAGAGACCTGCGGAACTTGCCTGTCAAAAGGACCCAGCGAGTTTCCTTCCTGTCCCTCTCTGAGATGGGAGGACCAAGGACACAAAACAGTCTCTTAGGTGCTGGTGGTTGTGATGCTATTCAAAACCCTGCAAGTCCCAACAGGGATGAGCTCTGCGGCCATGATGCTAAGCGAGAGAGGCCAGACACAGAAGCCTCCAGTATCACATGATTCCATATGCACGAACTGCCCGAACAGGCAGCTTTGTGGAGATGGAAAGTGGGGTTGGGGTTGCCGAGGGCTGCCTCATGGGGACACTGGCAGGAGACTGGCTGAAGAATCCTGGGGGCTCTTTTTTGGGGGTAGTGAAAATGTTCTAAAATGGGTTGTGGTGGTGGGCACACAACTTGTACATAGGCTAAAGTCACCGTAGCAGACACTTTCGACGGGTGAGTTGTATGTTGAATTATCCCAATAAAACTGCGAAACAGTCAATGTGTAAAAATAACAAGACACTACAACCTCCCGACAGGCAGCCATCCTCTGGGAGCCTGTGGTTCACTTGGGGTCCCACCTGGAAAACCAGGGCATATTCTCCCAAGAAGGCCCCATACACCCTTTACCCCAGAGGTCTTTGCACTTCTATCCACCTCCTCCAGGCAGCCCTTCTGGATCCCCAGCTAGATCAGGGCCCCCATTACTGGCTGCTGGGTTCTCTTGGGTTCTCATGCCTATGGAGGCAGTCAGTCTTAGTCTCACTGGCCGACGCTGCCTCCACAGACCAGGGCTCCTTGAGGACGGGGCCAAGCTTCAGCCTGGCCATCAACACTGGCATCTAGCCAGCACACAGCAGGCACTCCGGCAATGTTTTCTGACTGAATGGATGAGTCAGAACTCCAAGTCTTAGCATACAAACATGGCTTCTAGTCCTGGCTGCATTACCATCCAGTCCTGTGATCCTTGACGAGTCCTGCCTTTCATGATGGGTTTTTCCAAGATAGGGTCTCGGGAATTAAAAGGGATAACAGATGAACAAAGCTCTCTACGAAGTGGCCTCTCCCACAGTTCCCCGTGTCTCAGTCCATGGAACCCCGTCCTTCCAGCCACTCCTGCCCAAGCCTTGGAGTCACTCTTGATGCCACTCTGTCCCTCACTTCTCACATCCAGACTCAGCAGCTCCACTGGACCTACTTTCCCAGTATGTCAGGAAGTTGATGCAGCATCTGCATGGCTGCCACTTCTGTGCACTGAGCAACCATCATCTCTTGCCTGGATTACTCACGTCTCTCTGGTCACCTACTTATATTCTTGTTCCCAGTATAGAAGCCAGAAAGTCAGGTTAGAACTCAAGCCAGATCCTGTCCCCCACTCATCTCTAAATCCTTCGGGGCCTCACTTCCCTCAAGCAGAAGCTGATAGCCTTATAGACGCCACAGGCACCCCCTGCACCATTCCTCATTTACTCTCTGCTTCCTTCATCCCAGCTACACGAGCCTTTGTGCTCTGTCAAATATAACAGGCACACTCCTGCCCCAGGGCCTTTGCACTTGCTCTTCCTCTCCCTAGTGTGTCAGTGCTCTGATGTCCCTGCGCCTTACCTGCTTACTTCCCTTCAGAATCTTTGCTGACACTGATCTTGTTGATGACAGGCAGTTTAGCACATCAGGGAGGTCTTTTTATTTATTTATTTATTTATTTATTTATTTATTTATTTTTGCAGTACTGGCGTTTGAACTCAAGGACTACACTTTCAGCCACTCCACTAGCCCTTTTTTTGTGATGGATTTTTCCAAGATAAGGTCTCGTGAACTATTTGCCCAGGCTGTGCTTCAAACTACAATCTTCCTGATCTCTGCCTCCTGAGTATCTAGGATTACAGACATGAGCCACCAGCGCCTGGCTTCAGTGAGGTCTTTTAACTCTAGAGCACAGACTGAGGGCAAAAACCCAGGCTCTGCCAGTTACATAGCTGAATGACCCTGGCCACATTTGTTAATTTCTCTGTGACTCTGTAGCTCATCTCTAAAGCGGGGGAGTCCTAGTCCCTACCTCGGACGATGGTTGTGAGGCTCAGACAATTCAGGATGTTGTTATTCCCCGGCTCCTGCACCAAATGTTGCCAGCACCTGTCCCTCCTGCGTGTGTCACGATCACACAGGACTCCTATTTAGCCTGATCCACTGCCTGCCCCTCCCGCAAACGCATCAGCCTGCAGGACGGAGAGCTTCATCTGCTGGCTTCGGCACCACACCTGTGCCTGGCACGCTGAGGTGCTCGTGAATGTGTCATTCAGCAAATATTTCTAACACTGAGTGAGCTCTGATTGTCCCCCTGCTTCCTTTGCACAGATGTGACACTTCTCTACAGCCAACTCACCCCTCAGAGCTCCAAGTTGCTACTGGTGGCTCTGCTGGTCACCCTGTGGCCTCTCACAGTCTGGGTGCCCAAGGCCCCGTGTGCAGCCTTCCCCAGAGACCCTGACCTCTTCTGCCGTCGTTCAGCCTTGTCATCCTCTTGGGCCGCCAAGCAGCTAGGAGGCCCCCACATCCCCTCTGCTTCTCTTTAATCCCCCATCGAGAAACCCAAAACCCTCTCCTATGTTCTTCAAGACATCTACATGTCTTTCAATTCTCCTTTATCCCTGGAGCCACGCCCTATCCAGTCACCACCTTTTTGGTCAGAGCACAGCTCAGGTTTCTCCTGGGGGACCTGCCACCTCCCCAGCTACCTCCTGGGCAGTACCCAGAAGAATCTTTTCACAACCCCAAGGGAGCAAGTCAGAGACTCACTCCACTAGCTTGAAAAGTTGAAGTCCTCATTGGTTCCAAAAACACACCGAATGGAGCCTTCCAAAAGAATTCTGCTCAGGGCTCCTCAAATCACAAAGAGCCACCCTCCTCCCCACCCCATTCCCAGTTCAAACGGTATTTATTGTCCAAAAACTTAATTTACAAAATGGATTTACATAGAACCTTTTAGCTCAATAAATATTTGCGGAGTTGAATTGAAATGGAAAAATAATTTCTAAAAATGGCATTCATAGTTCTGTCCTGTTCAGGGCTATCCATGTGCTCTCACCATCCAGTGCTTTCATCTCGGGAACTGGAACGCCTCACCAGCCTTTGCTGGCTTCTTCTGTGACCCCAAGAGACTTTGCCTGTCCTCAGTCCCCCAATGGCCTCCATGACGCAATCACCACCCACACTAGCCTCCAAGGCTCTACACAGCTGGGCCTCGTCACAAAACCAGTTCATCTCCTCGTCTGCCTCCTACCACATCCACCTTGTCACCTTCCCCCCAACTGCTCCTCCAAGACAATGCCACAAGTCTCCAAGACAGAAACAGCTCCCTCCTGCCCAATCCCTCCCCAAGCCCTGCTAGTTCTTCAAACTACTGCTCCTTTCTGTTTCCACCATCCTGCACTCAGTTCAGGCCCTGTCCCCGCCCGTCCATGGTTTGTCCAACACTCTCCACCATCCACTATCTATAGACCCACCCACCCCTCCACTTCCATCTGCCTGCACCACGTGCCCCCCCCCACAGTACCCACCAAGCCACCACCCAGAACTAACCAAGGCCTCCAAGCCTCCAGGCCACCTTCCAGCCATGAAGACTTAGGCTTTAGCCTTGGCCTTGGCCTCAAAATGCTCACAGGAAACTGAACAAGGGCACAAACATAGGAAGGAGACCCATGGGATACTGAGGAACTTGATCACAGAGGCAGGGAGGGATGGAGGGGAGGGAGGAAGGGCCCATTGAGGCTAGCTTCACGGGGAACCTGCTGGACTCTGGGCCAGACTGCCTGAGGTCAGATCCCAACAATGCCACCTCCTGGCTTGGTGGGCTTGGACGAACAGCCTCAGTGTTCCCTGTCTGTAAGATGGAGATAATAACTCAGTCTGCCTATTAGAAACAGCTGTGTGGGACAGTGGGAGCCAATGCATGCTCACAGTTCTTAGCACAGTGCTTGGTACAGTTGTCTTCCCTTATCTGTGGGGGAGACATTCCAAGCCCCTCAGTGCACACCTGAAACCTGAGATAGTGACGAATCTTATGTATACTACACTTTGTCTTACACACATATATCTCTGATAGTTTATTTGGTCTTGAGATACAGCTCAAGAGGTAGAGCACCTCCCTAGCAAGCAAGAAATCCTGAATTCAAACCCCAGTACTGCCAAAAAAAATAATAAATAAAGTTTAATTTATAAATTAGGTAAAGTAAGAGATTAATAACAATAACTAATAATAAAACAGAATTATAACAATATGCTGGAATAAAAGGCATGTAAATGTCTCTCTCTCTGAAAATATACTGCACATCCTAGCAACCTCAGCATATACCCTTTTCTTCCTCTCCTTATGAGATTTGAGAGGCTTCACCCTTCACTTGAAGGAAGCACTTTGCAGCTTTCCTTTGGCATACTTGAATTGCCAGCACCACAACTCTTGTGCTTTGGAGCCATTATTAGGTAAAATAAGAGTTCCTTGGATGCAAGCACCTCGACACTTGACCTAATGCCCGAGATTACCAAGAGACTAACGGGTGGGTAGCATATACAGCGTGGATACATACATCAGACAAAAGGGTGATTCATGTCCTGTACAAGACAAAATAGAATGGCTCATGATTTCATCACACTACTCAAAACAGAAGGCAGCTTAAAACGTATAAATAGTTTATTTCTGGAATTTTCCATTAACATTGGTCAACCCTTTAAAACAGCAACTGAAATTTTGAAGAGCAAAATTGTGGGTAAGAGGGGAACTAGCATATACAGAAAATGGTCAGTGAATCTAACCGCTGTGATTGCCAGAGGGTTAGTATCAACGTCCTCCAGTCAGCTGACAGACAGTGGAGTGTTTTACCTGGAGGCAGCAAATCCTCCTCCCTGCAGAGCTGGAGGCCAAAGGGGCTTCACTGTCCCTTCCCAGGCCACACTGCCCAGCCCTCAATCAGGATCTGGCAAGTCCCAGCCTCCAGCTCTAGGATTGGCCTCACCTATCGACCACCCAAGCCAATCTCACACCAGCCTCCAGTGCTGGGTGAGAACCTGGTACACTGTGCCCTACTTCTGAGCAGCGTAAGAAACTTGCTCCAAGCTCTGGGCCAGGGAGATGCCCCTGAGAGCTTCTGAAACAACTTCCTGTCCAGTCTCTCACCACTCCAGAACATGGCCTGCAATAGCAACAGTGGGTCTTTCCACACTGCTCCAACCCAGATGTCCATGGCTTTGTACTCTGACCCTTGCAGCCACACACAGGATGTCCAGTCACCCATTCTGCAGATGAGGACGCTGAACTCCCCCAGAAGGAAGTTACTTTGCCTTAGGCTGCATGGCAAATAAATAGTTGAGCACAAATGTGAAGTCTGGGCAGCCACACACCAGAGACCCAGGACTGTCCCCTGAACTGCAGAAGTGCCCCCACCATGGTCAGGTTTCCAAGACAACACAGAGATACACATTTTCAGAGGACCCAGGGCTGCTGTCCAATATGACTTTTGTGCATGACAGAAATGCTCCTATCTGCTGTGTCCAATGGGTGGCCACAGGCCACATGTGGCTACTGAGTGCTGGAACATGACAGTGTGAATGAGGAGCTGAAGTTTTCGTTTAGTTAAATTCAGTAGCCACATGTAGTTCGTGGCCACTTCCCGGACAGCTTGGGACTAGGCAGCTTTTCGGACTCTCAGTCCCAGACCACATCTCCAGGACGCATACAACCCAGAACACTTTGTCATTCCGTCACAAAGATTTCCACCAGAAACTACGTGTCCTGGCTTTCGTACATGGGGACTGCCTAACACTTCAAGTTCATTGTTTCTGAGCAGCCCAGGGTCACTCAGGAAACAGAGACAGACTCCTGCTCTGAGCCAGCTGCAGAGGACAAGAGCCAGAATTGCCTGTCCCCGAGTTCACAGGGCGCTGGGTGGTGGGGCTCACGACAAGGCAGGTGGGTGCAAGAGCAGGCACACATGCAGTCTGGGGAGCCATGAGGTGCCTGCCCTAGCTAGAGGGGTCAGGGAAGGCTGCACAGAGCAGGGGACACTGTCATGGTGTCAAGCACTTTACGTTTGTACTTTCCCATCCCCTGTGTCATTTGTGCTTCTCGACAGCCTTGAGAGAGGAGGTTGGGTCTGGGCTGGTTTCTGGTCCCCTGTGCACAGGATGACCGTCAGCATGCATCTGGAATGGACAGTGAGTGTGGGCAGCAGGCCTGGACCCACTGAGCCAGCCAGGATGGTACAGGCTCAGCACCGGGTCCAGTGCCCTCCAGAATCCTCCCTTCCAGGAAGGTTCACTCAGTCCCTAGCCAGAACGAAATCAGATGTCCCCACATCTTCCAGGGGGCCAGTGTGACAACTCCCCAAACTTCCCTGCAGCTCCAAGGGGGATCCAGCAGTCCTTTTACCAGTCACCTGCCCTGTCTTGTCCTGCTGACTCCCAGAGGCGACAAAGGCCTTCGTTTAAACAACATTCTGTGAAATCCCTCACTTTACCCCATTCCCAGCGCCCTGCTCTCTCTGAGCCATCTGGGACACATGGAGGACTCACTCTGTCCATCTTGGGAGGCCCTACTCTGCACTTCTTGAAGGTACATCTGCCTGGGGGCTCTCGGCATCAAGCCCAAGCAACTCCAGGTCTTCCACCCTTGTTACCCTGGCCCAGGCAACCCCCGGCCATCCCCTCCATTCCCCATTGATTCCTGGCCACGCTCTGCAGCAAAACACAGAGAATAGCCACACAGCAAACATGCACTGAGCCCTGACTCTGAGCCTGGCCCCAGACAGGGCCAAGCTGAAGACACAAGATGAATCAGTGTCCCTGGAACATTGGATGCGGGTGGCAGATATGTAACAGATATCGCAGGCTACAGCGATGGGCACTGTCCTGGAAAGAAGCCTGGGCTTTGGGAGCCTGACCCAGCCTGTGGGGCTGTCACAGCCGTATCACAAAGGAGGGGCTTTGGCTGAGCTTGGGGGATACACAGGAGATAAGCAGCAAGGTAGGGAGGGGCACTGGAGGCAGAAGGGACAGCTGGTACAAAAGCAGGGAAGGGGGATAAGAAGCGTGCCCTGCTAGGGGAACATTGAGGACTTCTGGTGAAGTGGGGGCCTGGTGTGTGCGCGCTGCAGAAGGGAGGAAGCAGGGGGAGGAGACACAGGCTGGACGCCCAGGAAGGGGCTCTATCCAAAGAAGATCCCACGGGGGGCCGTCCTGGGAGTGTGGCCATTTCCATTGCAGCACAGGGAGCCTGAGGACTTGGTCAAGTTTGTGTGCGACACAGTTTGTCTAGCAGCTCTCTGAGTGGCCTCGAATGCACTGTGTGGGCCAGGATTGCTGATGTGGCCCCACTAGGGCAGGGCACTAGGGCTGGGGACAACAGAGTTGGGAGACACTGGACTGTAACAGTCCATGGGACTTTGGGCACGTGTGCGTGTGGGTATAACATAAAGGAGGGACAAGGGCTGAGGTTCAGCTTCTGTCCTGAGAACTGAGGGCACAGACCAAATCGTAAGGTTTAACTTTCACACTGTCAACAAATGTTTTAAGAGCCAATGGTCAATGTTTTAGGTTGCCAAAGTGGCCACAGATGACACTTAAATGAACAATCAGCACACACACACACACACACAGAGGCTACCCTATGGCCCTTCTTTGCTGACTCCTGAGGTATAAATAACAACAAAATTGTCTCAAGTTGGCTTTAACAATAAAGTGAACTGATTGATCCTTATAACCAAAAAGTCTGGACTTCGGGTGAACTTCAGGCTTGGCTCCATCAGGGTTCCAGTTTTTCAGCACTGCCCTAGTGCCCAAGTCTGGCTTCTCGTGCACATAGAACAGTTGCTCCAGACAAAGCACATGGAAAGGAGCAGAAGGGCCGCCTGTTCCAGCCCAAGTCCTAAGAGTCACTCACATGCTCATCCAGGAACCAATCACTATGCCCAGGGGATGGGGCACACTGACTGGAGTAGCCTAGGTCATGAACTCTATGTCCTGATTGGCTTAGTCTTGGCTGTGAGTTCTATCTGAAAGGGAAGAGTAGAGTCCATTTCCCCAGAAACACACATCTCTCCAACAAAATCAAGGTCTCGTGGGATAGGAGAAGGGAGGTTCTGCAAGAGAAAGGCACACATATGCCTTCACAGAGTTTTCTATACGAATGTTTACAGCAATGTTACTCATAATCCCCAACTGCAAACGAGTCAAATTCCCAGTGATCAGTGTACAGAACAACAAAATGTGGTATTGCTATAAAGGGAATATTACTCAGCACTAAAAAGGAGTGAAGTACTAATACATACAACAGTGTAGGTGAATGTCAAAAAGCATGCTCATTGCAAGAAGCCAGACACAAACACTCCGTATTATTGCATGTTTCTAGTCACAGGACCTTTCTAGAAAAGGCGACACCACAGAGACAGAAAGCGAATTGCTGGCTGCCTGAGGCCTGGAGCAGGAGTGGGGATTGGCTGGAAATGGACAAGGGAAACTTTTGGACTGTGCTGTTGGTTGCACACTGTGTAAATTTATTGAAACTTGTCAGAATGAATGTTTAAAATGGGTGAATTTTATGACATGTAAATTCAATAATGTTCCCAAGTAAGGGCTGCTGAACACAAACACCAGGGCCCCTCCAAAGGACGAGGGTGCTGTGCTCTAGTCAGGGGACACAGTGGCAGGCAGGGTGAACACGGAGGTCTCTCTGGACAAGCCAAGCAGGCAGGACATCAGGGAGAGCTCCAGGAAAAGGCAGGGACGATCTGGGGGATGGGGACACTGAGCAGTGGAGTTGACATGTCCCCTGGGATCATGTGGCCTGAGAAGGGAAGTAGGCTGGGACAGAACTCTGTCTTCCGGACCCAACCCCACTGGCCACAGCCTGACAGCAGGCTCTGAAGCCTATTCGCCGGACACCAAGCCCACTTCCGCCATCACGTGCTGGGTGACCTCAGGGGAGCCACTCGACCTCTCTGAGTTAGCCAGGAGGGGAAGCATTCAGACAGCAGAGTTGGCACCCCACCCCCACATCTGCAAAGAGGAAACTAAGTAGGCTAGGTCCAACCTCAGCACCCACTGCCTCTGCCATCTGCTGTGTGCAGAGACCTGTGTGCACAGACGCTGCTGGAACCAAGTCTGGTATCCCCCAACCCCCCCTCACCTGCTGGCCAGCAGGCTGCCACGCTGTCACCGACTGCCCCACAGAAACGCAGGTGAGTGCCTCCAGGCCCATTTCACAGACCCGCAAGGTGAGGTGTGCACGCTACATGAAGCACCTATGCACACAGCTGTCCAGGGAAGCTGAACGCTGAGTCCCAGCGGTCAGGACAGCGTGCACACTGGACAGGGTTCCCCTGGGCCAAGAGGGCACAGGAGATGGCAGGAGACCCTGGCCACCCACTCACAAGGGGCTGCTGTCCCTACAGCCCCGAAGAAGGTGGGGTGGGGGTGAGTGTCCTGTCTCCCTGTGAAGACCTTTCCTGTCCCCTGGCTCCACCTTTGGGGACCTTAGGCTGACAATGTGGCATCATGGGGTGCCAGCCCCTCACTGGCTGAGGGGCCTGTGGATGAGAGGTGCTGACCCAGTACAGCCATGCCCGCGGTGGAAGCAGGGCTGAATGGGAAGGACACGGTGCGTGGGAGAGGCCACCTCCCTGGGATGCTGCTGACCTGGGAAAATGTGGGGGGATTTACTTTCCCAATGAACAGCTATTACTTATTGATGTGATGACCATGCACTTTATCATTCAAACCAGGATGCTTAAATGAAGTTGAAAAGGAAGCTGGCTGCAGTCTGCCCAATCCATTGATAACTATTCCAGAACACCTCCGGGACGATTGTGACATAAGTACATTATTTATTAAACACCTACTCTGTACCAGGATGAATGCTGGACACTTTATTCCTATTGTCCATTGCAATGACCTGTGACAAGGCATCACAGCCACTCTGGCCTCTTTTCTGTTCCTCCATTGTGCCAGGCATGTTTCTGCCTCAGGACCTTTGCACTTGCTGTGCCCTTGGCTTGGAGCCCTTCCCACTAATGACTTGCCTTCTAAAAAGTATACCTACCTATGACTTGTCTTTCATTGTGATGTTTTCCTACCTGACAGTACTTACTTATGACCTCCAGTCAGAAAAAGAAAAAGAAACAGAGTATGGCAGGCATTGCTAATGGTTCCCCACTATCTCTTCTTTCTTCTTCAGTAATCAGTTTCTAAATTTTAGCTGGGCACTTGGCCATCCAGAGTAAAGTCTACATTTCCCTGCCTCCCTTGCAGTGACATGTGGTCATAGAAGGATATAAACAGAAGTTATACACGCAGTTGCTAGAAAAGTCAGCTTCAGAGGTCCTGTGTGCCACTTCTGCTGCCTGGAATGTGAATGTGATGGCTGGAGCTGGAGTAGTTACCATGAACCTTGGGGTCAAGAACCACTATATGGAAGACATAGTAACAAGAAAGAAGGCGTTTAAGTACCTGATGATTACAGAGCCATCAGTCTGGCCCTAACCCACCTACCCAGACTCACATATGGGAGAGGAGTATCGCCCAATCCTGTTAAACCATCATAATTTTGGGGTTTCCCCTCAGAGGTAGAGAATCACAGCTTTTCCATGAAAGTGCCAAGATTCAAACCCCGACCATCGAGGCTGTGCCTGAAGAGACTGTCTCTGTTTCACAACTCACAGCACCAGGGCCAGCACAGGGCCTGGCACTTGCTCGGTGCTCAATAATCAGTTCACTGAATGACAAAGAAGCAAGTGACTACCAATGCACCTGTCCTGAGCAGATGCCCATGCTGGCCCCATCTGCCCCCACCTCTCCTCACGCCCTTCTGCACTCCTGAGAATTCATCAGTCCTTCCTCCAACACCAGAGCCCTGTGGCTGATCTAGCACCATCCAGTCCACACACAGGGCCAAGCCTCTCCTGACCACCCTTGGGCCAGGCCCTAGCTGCGAGCTGACTCTGTCCTCTTGAGGTCCTCCTCCTGGGACATCTGTGGTCCTGCACCAATGCCTCTCCCTTCCAGACAGAGCCCTCTGAGGGCAGCAGTCACGCTGCTCGGGGACCATCCTAGGCATGGCGAGGCCAGCACCACACCCATGGTAGAGGGGCTGGGGCTGACCTCACAAACTTCCATGCTGAGTGGGACCACTGTTTCCACCCTAGAGCCTCAGTTACCGAGGCCCTGTTAGAAGGAGCCCCTTGCTCACACCCATCACAATCAGCTGGTCTTTGTCCCTATGGTTTCAATCCAGATTCACTTCCCCAGAAACAGACTGTAAGGACACTGAGTTTCAAGAGGAGAAAAGTGGGTGGGAAAGGACTGAGGCTGGAAGGGCCGGGTGCTGGGGTCAGGGGTGGAACAAATGATCCTAAAACCCTTGAGCCATGGAAGGAGAACCAGAAGAGGAGATGTAGGTGCTTGGGGAAGACAGCGTTCGAGGCCTTGGCAACCCAGAGAAGTCACCTCCTCCAGCAGCCGCTCGCACAGCCCACTCCGCATGCTGACACAACCTGTCTCCTGCCGTAGCGCTGCCATCTGCCCCTCTCAACTGGGTGATCTCCGCCTCCCTACTCCACAAAGGCTGCTGACACCCCACAGTCTCCCTGATGGCTCCCACCTTGCTGCAGCCTCGCCAGCCCCAGGCCGCAGATGGCTCTACATGACACCTCCCTGCAGCCATGCTGACCTCAGGCCACTGACAGGAAAGGTGCACCCATAACCCTGCAGACACTGGCTCTGCCCAAGGAGGGTTGACCCGGGGGTCCTGGTGAGGCCGGGAATATGCACAGTCAAGGTCCTCTCAGAGACTGCAACGTGTGCTGAATGCCCAGAGCCTCCAACCGGGCAGCAAAGGAATAAACGTTTGCTGTAACAGGATCAGGAGGAGGCCAGAGAGAAGCCTTAAATCCCAGAGAGAAGCCCCTGTGGGAGCTGGTGGGCAGAGTCTGCTTGTCCACTTGCACATACTTATTGAGTGGCCACTAGCAGGTGATGCTGGCACTGGCTGCACACTCCCCATGGCAAGGCTTGGCCCATCCCAAGGAGATGGTCTTCGGAACGACCCATTTCACAGACTCAGCACCTGAGGCCCAGAGAGAAGTGAACCACGAAGATCTCACAACTGGTGAGTAGCAGGGCTGGGATTTGAGCCCAGGCCAGCTAGGTTGACATTCTACCACTGCAGGATGAGCCAGACCCTGGGCTACGGCCATGAACAATGGCCTGGGCCCAGTTTGTCTGTCAGTGGGGAGGAGACAGCAAATACAAAAACAGCACTGACTGTAAATGATGGTATGTGGAAGGAAAGAAGAGAAGCTGGTTTCAGGGCAGCTACTGTGGGTCTTTCTGATGAGGGTCCCTTTGCCTCAGCTTTCTCATCTGTGTAATGGAGCAGTAAGGCCAGCTGATACCTGGGAACCTCCAGCCAGGACATCCCAGGAACCTAGCCTTCCTTTCTCTGGGCCTTAGTTTCCCCATTTGTAGAGTGAGCAGGCAGGGAAGCAGAGCTGAGTCCATGGTGACTCTAGAGCCCATCAAACCCAGCCCCTGGGCTTCCCAAGGCCATGTCAGCCTGAGCTCCCTGGACCTGGGTTTTCGGAATGCATCCATCTGTTTCCATGGTGATGACAAGGCCTGGGAGGGGAGTGGTGGTGAGGGAACCTGGAGGCGGTACCTTGACTTCTCCCCTCTTAGGAGGGCCTTGAGTTCAGCAGACTCATCATTGTTGGGCCTGGGGAAGGTGATTCCTTGGCTTTGGGGCTCATCCAGAGCCTGGCTGCCTCTACTGGGCAGGAGGTGGAGGGCCCTGCCCCACTGGAAAGGACCTCACATCCAGGGCCATAGGCCCAACTGAGGTCCAGTTCCCTCTCCTCTGCAGGTCAGCAGGTTGCTGTCCGTGGTGCTGAAGCACCAGCCAGGCTCCCAAGACCAGCACTCCCTAGACAAACACTTCCTAGAGCAGGTTCTGCACCTGGCCCAACCTGGAGGCTGGGAATCAGGAAGGCTGGGATTTAGGGATAGGCGGGGACACAGCCAGCAGTGTGGTCTCCAGCCAGCTTTTCTGTGTATCAGTTCCCTCAAAATAGGGACGATAACCGTACTGAGCTCATGGGTCTGCAGAGAAAGCAGAATGCAGACAGTGCACGGTTGATGGAGGCCCCGTGACTGTCAGCCAGTAGGCCAGCTTTGGTGGGGTGCCTGTTTTTCGTGCCTTGCCTTCCAAGTCCCAGTAGTCCTGTGAAGCAATAGAGTGGGGATAAGAATATGGACACATATTCCAAGGCTCACACAGATGAAGTTAGCTGCCTAAGATCACTAGTGAAATAAGGAGCCGAGATTAAGACCAGCTAACTTTCCAAATCACCAACTCTATCTTGCCCTGTTCCCAATGTCCAGAGGGAATTAAGGACCAACTAGAGAGGGTTTGACTTACAACTCGCCAGGCTCCCCGGGGAAGGTGACCGAGACTCCTCACATCTGTGCGGGTGAGGCCCAAATTGTAGACAGGCAGTGTGATGTTTGCCCTGCCCTGCTGGAGGGTCCTCTGTGAAGGCAGCGACATGAAGTGGTCCAGAGACAATGTGTGTCAGCCGCAGCTGTGGGCCGGCAGCCACACAGTGCCCGCCAGTGCCCTTGCCAGCAGGCATCTGAGCACCCAGAGAGGCTGGAGCCAGGGTAGTGCTGTTGGGGCCCTCCAGCCCTGGCCTGGTTTCCCAGCAAGGAGAAGGCCCAGACATGCACCCCAGCTGCTCCTGTCCCCAGTTTCCTGCTGCGTGGAACATGTGCCTGTCTGCGCGCACACATAGATATAGTTCAAATCCACCCCCCCACACACCAAAATCCACTCAGTTCCCTCAAGGACTTGAGGTTTTGACCTCTGGTGGGAACAGGGACTGGGGAGACATTCACAGCTACTCCCAACTCTGATTCTGACCTTGAGTAAATCAGAAAGTTGGCCCCACATGGTGTCACCTCTATCAAATGGGGCTCCTGGGTCCTGGCATGGGGTGTCAAGGGGGCGTGGCTTTGAGACATGAGAATTGATCATTGCTTAAGCCAGGCATGGCGCCTGCCTTTAATCCCAGCTACTCGAGAGGTGGAGGTAGGAGGATTGTGAGTTTGGGGCCAGCCCAGGGAAGTTAGCGAAACCTGTCTCAAAACCAACATACAAACAAAAGGACTGGAAATGTGGCTCAAGTGGTAGAGCAGCGGGCACAAGGCCCTGAGTTCAACTGTCAGTGCAAGGAAAGGAAAGTCACAGCTGTCACTAGCCAGGGTCTTCCATGCTCCAGGGGTGCTCCTCCAATTCCCTTTCACGTGGAGTCCTCCACTGGAGGGCTCTGCAAACTGCAAAGTGAGCTTTCAGCCTCTCCGGGCTTCCTAGCTCATGAGGCATTCATCTCTGGCTGAGCCTACGAGGTCCCTCACAGTCCCTGCTCCCCTCTCCAGCACCATTTCCCTCTCGCTCACCCTGGACAGTCACTGCCCTCCTAGCTCTTCCAGGGACATGGTGGCCTCACCTCACTTTTGAGGTCATACCCTGGCTAGTCCCAGCACCAGTTCGCTGTCTCCAGCACTCACACGACTGGCTCCTCATCCCTCAAGAGTTTACGCAAACGTCACTTCCTCTGAGAAGCCCTCCTGGCCACCTGGCCTCTAAGGTACTCTGAGCACCAGGCACTGACTCTGACTTTGGATCTCTGCTTCTAGTAAGAGGAAGAAGCACCTCAGTTGGCACAGGGCCGGAGTATGAAATGTGTGTGCCAGGCTGGGGTATGGCTCTCATGCTGCAAGCACAGAACACATCATAACTGTGAAGAAGTCCTCTGTGAGTGGTCCTGGGCACACCTGCCCTCCCTCCGTGGGCCTTTGTTTCCCCACCAGAACCATGGCAGAGAAGGCCCCTCCCTTCCAGTTGACAAAGGCTGCCTCCATCCGGGCTCCGCCCTGCATTGACCCATTTTGGAGGCTTCTGTGAGCTCAGACAGTAGCTCCCTGTGGGCCTAATCCCATAAATCACAGCTGATTCCACTGGGTGGGGTGGCACTGGCGCCCGGATCTTCTGAGGCCATTAATCTATATCAGTGGTGCTGAGGATGTCACAAGCCTTCGGCAGGAGCTGGATCTGACCTTCAAGGCTGGGGAACCAACAATGCCCTTCACCCCAACAGGTCTCTGCTCATCCCATCTACCCATTGCCTCTATTCAGTCGAGAAATGTTCCCATTACTCTCCATGGAGGTGCCCCATAGCTTCCCACAATGGTTCAGAGAGCCACCCTGCACCTCACTTTACCAAAGAGGAAGCTGAGGCACAGAGAGTGGTGATTTACCCAAGGCCACACAACAAGTGTGTGTCTCTGATCTTCACCCTCTCATCTGGGGAGAATCTTGGCGGGAGGGGGAGCTAGAGGAAGGAATGATAAGTGAAGCCACCACCCAGCTTTGTCCAACTACAGGAAGAACCCACCTGGCTGCTGTGCCAATGTTTACAGCCAGTTCCCTAAACCTCAGGGGTCCAGCCATGGCCAGGGGCTCCTGGGGAACTAACCCTCTCACCCCAATCTGATGGAGGAAATGAGAACATGAACGAGGTGCCCCGAGAGCAGAGCCTCCATACCAGCCTGCAGGAAGGCAGAGACCACTGTGGTGCCTGCTGGGTGCTAAGGACGCCATGCCAGCAGCACCAGGGAAACACTGGAAGGTGGGAGCTGGGAAGACAGGCCTATTTCTTCCTCCATAGTCTTGGTGACTCTGGGAGAAAACCGTCTTCCTAGGTTCACCCACTCAGGGTTTATCAAGCACCTACTTTATGCACTACAGTAGAGGAACTGAAGGGCAGCAACCACATGACTGACTGACTGCAGGCTCTGGGCAGAGGGCCCGAGATCACACCCACCTCTTGCCTGCAGGCCAAGGGACCTTCACTGAGCCATGTGGCCTCCTGCGCTTCTGTTTCTCTGCTCTAAGATGGGAACAAAGGGAAGAGGCCTCTCTCAAAGGGCAACTGTGGGGTCAAGGTCTAAGAAGGGGGTTGCATGGTGCCTGTGTGTTCTCAACGCCAGGGATCACTGTGACTGTTGTTCAAAGGCCAGGCTCTTTGCTGGGGGCCAAGGTCGGGCCAATTAGAGAGACAGGTAGACTCTGAGCTCCTGGCACAGTAAGACAAAGCAGGCAAAAGGTGTATGTCATGATGAAGTGTTCCAAGAGTTTGGGACAGAGAAAACCATGGGCCAAGGCAGAACTCACAGAGGCTCCTCTGAAAAGAACTCTTGAGCTGAGAGTCCCTATGAATAAAACTGGTGACTTGTTTGGAGCAGAGGGCACGGCAGGGCAAAGGCCCTGAGGTATGGAACCACTTGGTAAGTGTCTAAGGAGCTGAGATGAGAGCCGTGCAGCCAGGGAGGAGTGAGAGGGGAAATCTGTTCTCTCTCTGGGCCTCAGTTTCCCTCTCTGCACCAAGGCCATGGAAATGCCCCCCAGTTCTCAGAACTAGGCTGGAGCAGGCCCTGTTTGGGCCTCTGGGGAGGGGGTGGGAGGTGCTCAGGGAGACCTGACCCAACCTGCTGGCATGTGACCTTGGCTATGTCCCCTTCCTCTTTATCCCCTGGGGCTGACTCAAAGCTACCAATGGTGCCTGACTCACCACTTGGGTGACAGCTAATTATGCCACCCCCTCCACCCTCCTGATCCACCTACTACCTGCATCAGAGCTCCTCGGCTCGAGACCCCCTCACCAGCCAGCTTCTCATAGACTGCCTGGAGGCTTTATCTAAGGAGCTGAAGGGGGTCCATCTGGGAAGCAACCCTTCCTCTCTGCTCACAGTCAGAGCCACCCTCCCAGGGACTCACAATCTCTGACTGAGGCCACAGAGACCAAAGTGCAATGAGGCTAGTAGTGACCTTCTCCTAGGCTGGATACATGTCCAGGGGCCCTTGGCACGGTCTGAGATTGTAGCGAGCCCCTGGGGGCTTCCTCCCTGAGCCACCCCACTCCCTACCACCATGTGTGGGGAGGGTGAGTCACCAACGCCCTGTGCACGCAGCTTGCACGCAGACAGGCCCAGCGCCTCTCCTCCAGGACAGCCACGTGCAGGCAAATCACAAGACAGGGCTGGGCAGCACTGGCCCTGCCCTCAATGTGTGTGCGTGGGTGTCCCAGGGACACCCCCTTCTGTCCGTCCTCACTTCAAAACAGAATTTCCTGAGAGGGACAGTGTGCTCAGCCTGGCAGGAGGAGCTATCTTTGGGAAAGGGGGAACCCCTACCCCGCTCCTACTTGGGGCTCTGTTTCCAGGAGACTGTTGGGGAATTTAGGTCTTCCTATGGGGTGGAGGGTTGATTATCATATTCATGACAAGCATGAATACATATTATTATGTAATCAATTATTTCTGTGATCATTTGATGACTCTCCCGCTAGACTGGGATCTCTCCGAGGGCAGCGGCCACAAGTCACCCAGGGCCTGGCACACAGGTGATGCTTAATAAATGAATACTAAGTGAATGACTGGTGGTTTTTACTATAGTTCTAACTGCTTCCAGATGGGCCTTCCTGCCACCCCCTTGTACTTGTGGCTGGATCCCTGCCAGTGCCCAGCTCTCAGTAGACATCGTTCCACACACGCGTCCAGCGCGTCACATACAGCTTAAGGGAGCTTCCCTTCCTAGCCCCGCCCTCCCAGTGTCCTGAGCAGCTGGGGACCATGGGGCTCAGGGGCATAAGCCAGACCTGCCAGACCCCTGAGCCCACTTCTCCTGCTCCTCTTCCAGGGCCTTGACTTCCTCATTCCTGGACAAACCATGCCTCATTCCCTATGAGTGGTGAGATGGGAGAGGTCTAGGGGGCCACGGGCATCCCCCCAAATCCTAGCCCAGCTAGGATTTCTGTCTCTTCCCAGTGGAAGAGACAGAAAGGGCCCAGTGGTCCCTCACAGGGACACAAGATAAGTCTGGGATTAAAACCTCCCATCAGGGAAGCCTCCTTTAGAGGGGAGGAGTTCGGACGGCAGCTCCTTTCACTGCTGCAGGCTTGACCCCGAGGACTCAGCTCCCATGCAGGCCGAACCCCCCCAGCACCTGCAGTACAGGCTGCCTGGCCCTATCCACCACCAGCTCTTGAAGTTGGGAGGTTTAGGAGCCCTCTTTACCTGGCCTCCCTTCCCTCTTCTACAGTTGCTTGGGAGATCTGCTCATCCTTCTAGTTCAGACCCACGCTACCTTCTCTGCCCACCTCCATGATCCCCGCACCCCACTACGTAGCATATGACTCCCTGCCCATTCCTCCTTCCTCCACAGCACGGTGATGGGTGCAATCACATCATCTGAATGAGTTCTTGGGTGAGTGGGCATCACCCCTGAGCCACACTGTCAGTTTCAGCTCTGTCCTCCAGTGGGCATGCGTATCAGGCAGGGTTCAGACTGTGCTTGTCTCTTGGTCTCTTACCCTCTCTGAGCTTCACCTTCTATCTCACAAAATGGATCAGTGTCCCCACTCAGCATGGGAACAGCTTCTGTGACTGGGTCTCATCCATGCTCTCTGGCTTCCCAGACTGATTCTTCCTTCTTTTCAACCCCCAAGTTCAAAAGCTCCCTATGCATGAGCTGTCAGGAGGAGGCAGGGGTGTGGGCACAGCTGGGTGGGCAGAGACAGACACTAGATTCTGGTGTGTGTATGTGGTGGGGGATGTGAAGGCTGCTGTGCTCCAGAAGCCCCAGGAAGGAGGGGTGCCCTTCTTCTGGGCAAAGTTGAACTGATGCCCACTGTGGCTGAACACAAAGTCACGATCAACTCAAGGCACACTGAAGAAGCAACACAAACTAGAGAACCAGGGAGAGGCTGATGGTGGGGCATCCCTCAGGGCAGTGCAGGGCCTCCAGTTCCCCTGCCTCTGGGATTGCTGGACCCCCTTCTCCCTCAGTGCTGCCCACACGCCACAGGCTAGGAGCCATTTGTCCACAAACACTGTATGCCAGTCACCTTTCTAGGCCTGGAGATAAGCAAAATACACGGCAACTGACCTAACAAATGCATAATACACAGGATGTGACATTTGAATTCAGACCTGAGTGAAGTTAGGGAGGCTGAGAGTCCCAGGCAGAGGGAACAGCAAGTGCAAAAGTCCTGGGGTAGAAACATGTTGATGGAGCTGCCAACAGTGGTCAAAGGAAGAGCACAGGACAGGGGGTCAAGAGCTGTCAGCTGTGTGACCTTGGAGGCCAGAAACTCCCACTCTGTAGCCTTTGTCTCATCATTCAAATGGGCACGAAAACATGTCACAGGTGGTTATGAGGATGGGAAGGAAGAAGGCTGGGGAGGAGTGTCCTGCACTTGGCAACACACAAACATTCTACAAGTGTGTACTGGATGGGTAAAGCCTGCAAAGGGACCTGTGCCCTGGAGGAGTGGGGGAATGGCCCTGGCCACAAGGCAGGAGCAGCTCTTCAAAAAAAAAAAAAAAGAATCTTCTTTTCTCCACAACGTTCCTCTCGGACCTATGTGCCAGGTGCCACAGACCCTGAGTTTTCATACCCCTGGACTAAGCCTGTCATTTAGGGTGATCGGGCCCCTCAGACAGAATGCACAGGCAGCTCTGGGAACCCAGATCCTAGGGAGGAGTCAGGGAAGGCTTCCCAGAGGAGGCAGTTCCAACCTGGCTCTGGGAGGATGTCCCGGTGGTCAAGGGGTGAAAGGCAGGCTCCACAGATGGGGTAACAGCATGTGCAAAGGTTCTGGGGGCACAGGGTGGTGGTAGGCAGGACCCCTGAGTGCTCTGGGCTCAGACAAGAGGGAGGCAGTGATAATATCAGTGAGGAGAGCAGCTAAGGTTGACAGAACACTCAGGACATGCTGTGTTCAAGTGCACAGCCTCACCTGGCCCAGTCGCGACAGCCACAATAAGGCAACCTTCACTCATGGAGTGCAGGGCACAAGCCAGGAGCTTGGACCAGCTCTTCACACCTTATACTTCACAGCCCTGTGAGGCAGGAACTCTGTGCTGCACTCCCATTTTCTGGATGAGCAAGCTGAGGCTGTAGCCACACAGCAACTTTCCCAAGGCTGAGACAAGACTGGACACACACTGTGTCCTGCTAGTGTTCCACCACCTGGCCCACAGCTTCCGCAGGGTAGGATGCCCGGGAGCCAAGGAGGGTTGTGATAGAAATGAATATGTTCTGGAAAATTCTTCTGGTTGCACAGAGGGAGGACCAAGGTTCGATGGGCTGCTGCTACAGTCTCCTTCCTCAGTATCCCTGTGGAAGGAGCCACAGGCCTCAGCCCAGAAGCCTCCAGTTCTGTAAGGGGCGAGGAGAATGTCTGGCAAGTCTCCCTCTTACCCACCCCAGGGGCTCAGGCGCCAGCTCCAACCTGCAGCTTTAATTAAAACAACTTTTCAAGCTATTAGCAGCAATAATAATAAAACCCCAAACAGGAACAATCAAGCAGTAGACTGTGGGAGAATTAATGCGGGCACCTGGCGCTCTGCCACCCCCAGGGGGCAATCAGCTCAGGAAGGGGGCATGATTCTCACCTCCAATAGACTTGTCAATCCCAGACGCTGCCTGGGAGAGGCAGAACTGGGGAAAGGGACCACCTATGTCCTGATCCAGCTGCCCCTGGACCACACTGGTGGCTCTTGGGAGGCAGAAGAATGGTTGCTGTGTCTCCAGCCCTCACCCCACCTCAGTAACCAGTAGGCCTCCCTCCCCTGACATTACCCAGCCCAGCACCTTCACCTCCCCCAGAAACAGCCCCAGCCTCCTAAGTGAGGTCCTCATCTCCACCTGGGCCCCCGAAAACTGAGCTCCCCACCATACCCACAGGAGCCTTTCCAGCAGCCATGCTACTCCCAGGATCCCCACAATGGTTCGTCACCTCTCCCCCACACACTTACAACCCTCTCCTGCCACCCAATGAGTCACCACTCCCCAAAGGCTGGTGGTCCCTGGAGCTGCAGCTGGCCTGTGGGTAGCAGACAGAGCAGTGATGCTCCAGCCTCCTGGATATGCTGCTGCTGACATCCCTAAAGGCAGGTCCCCCAAGGCAGGCCCCCAGTCTTTCTAAGCCTGGCCTTAACTCCGTGCTGTGAGCAATGGGGAAGAAGGTATCCACGATTTCACCCATTAGGCAAACACCTATCCATGCCTCTTCAGTGCCAGCTCTGAGTAGGGTACATAAGAACCCAACCCACAGGGACCTACCACCTGTAGAGAGCTACCAGGCTAGAGGGGGTGACCTAGCCAGGAAGGGCAGTGGGATATGCAGGACAGAGGAGTGAGTGGGAGGGGGTAAATCATACAAGCCACACACGTACCCAAATCCCCACTCCACCACTCACTTGCTGTGTGACCAAGTACAAGTGATCCCACCTCTTAGGGCCTGTTTCCCCATGTACCCTGGGTAAAGAGCAAAGCATGGTGTCTACAGCATCGTGAGTGCATGGCTGGGGCTACTGGTGAGGGAAGAGGGACCAGAGAAGGCTGAGAGGAGGCAGCCAGCAGAAGGGGCACAGCAGGCAGAGAGAAGGTTCCTTTGTGGGAGAAGGGGTGTGGGAGCTGAGACCAGACACCACCTCAATCCTGGAGACCCTCAGCTGTCCAGTGCGTGGGATGGACCCGGGGCAGGGGCAGGCAGCAGCTTGCAGAGTAGTTTTGTTTTCGGGGTTTTTAGCTGGGGATGTGGAGCGCTTGCCTAGCACATGTGGGGTCCCAGGTTCCATCCCCAGCACTGCACCCGTACACAAAATCCCTTTATTAACCTCTTAGTAGGAAACATTTCAAGCATCCACAAATGCACAGGGTAGAGCTGCATTAACGCCCTGCATTTCGAGCCAGGAGAGCAGGCTGCCCAGATGCCTGTGCTATCCTGGCGCGCCTGTCCCTCGGAACCCCATCCTTCACCTTGATGGCCCCAGAGGGGACCAGGTGACCTTGGAATCTGCTATAAGGCCAGACTCTCTGATGCCCCCACACCTTCCCATTCCAGAGCAGCAGGACAAGTGTTCAGTCACTAGAGCCAGAAGTAGCATCTCCCTTTTACTAACGAGCAAGAGAGAGAAAGAGAGAGAGAGAGAGAGAGAATGCCAGACTACATTTCCTGCCCGGGAGAGGGTGAGAATGTGCTCTTGGAAGGGAAGAACGAGCCCTTGTCTAGAGCTTCCTTTTTGAAGTCCCATGAATATACATGGTGACAGGCAGACAGCTTTGAGATGCCAAGAAGCTGAGTCACCTGGGGACACTGAGGTCACTGCTTTGAGGAGCATTGGCCACAGTAAAGAGGAAGTGCTGCAGAGACTGGAGACCCAGGCCAGCCCAGTGTGACCCTTCACTTTCTCAACTACAGAGGTTACTCCCTCCTGGGCTGCTGGGGACAGAAGATAAGGCAGCGAAGCACCCCACATGGCACAGGGAATACAGGAGGCACTCAATACATGCTGCTGAAGTGCACACAGCAGGCACTCAGTACATGCTGCTGCTTCCCTTGCACAGCCTCAGGGCTGGGAGGGGGCCACCAGAACAACTGGTAGTGAGGAAGTTAGGCTGGGCAACCCCTCCAACCTAAGCTCAGAGCCCTGCTCTGCCCACCACCCCACAGCACTTATCCAGCAGCAATTAGCTTCTTTTTGCTGTTTCCTCACTTCCTCTCTGTGGCACTTCTGTCTCTGTGACACATCTGGCTCCGTGGCACAGAGTGGGGACTCAATGAACATCCATTTAATGTCTGTTAGTGAAAAAGCAATCAGAAGCAAGGCCTCTGTTTCTGCATCCGTCTCCAGTTAACAAGAGGACTCCGCCGCCAAGGAAACCCCCTGCTCTGATCCCTCTCTCCTGAGACAGCGCACGTGCCTGGCTGAGGGTGGGCGGGCAGGGAACCGGCAGCCCAAGTGACCCCTGCCTGGCTCCGAATGCTGTTCACACTGTAGGTCTAAGAGCTACAGCTCTGGAGCAAAGTGACTTAACTGGGAGATTAATGTGCCCATGTGGATCCCTTCCCTCCTTGGCCTTCAGGGAGGTGGAGGAAGGGGGTGTTGGGGATGCAAGGATGAATTTCTGGGAGGTTGTTGGGGTGCCCAACTGCATACCTGGCCTTTTCCACTTTTTCTGGGCCCCAGACACCATGCCAAAAAGGGCAGGGAATGCACACTTATTAGGAGTCTTTGGGGTGTGATGTTTATTCCTCACAAAGTAGAAGTGACCATCCCCACAGCTGAGAGATGGGACCCAGGGTCCAGAGAGGTGCAATGTCTTGTCCACCAGCCACCATTTGGATTAAAATCGAGGCAAAGATGGACAGTGACAATAACAGTCATAATTATAACAGTGACGATAGTAACAGTACATTACTGTCTGCTGTGAAAAGAGAAGAACCTGAGGCCTCAATATCCCCATGAGGTAGGACCTGTACTGGCCATTCTACAGGTGAGGAAAGCAAGGCACAGGAAAGTGAGGGAGGGAACATGGCTGAGGTCACGCAGTGGCTAAGCAGCCAGCTTTCCCGCCACACCTGGCCCTCTCCGGTACTGCAGTCCCTACCCAGCACTATGGCTGGAGTCCCCACAAACAGGCTTCTCATCCCCTCCAAAGGTAAGCTCTGGAAGAATGAGGTACGCGGTGCTTTAACTGTGGTAAGAATTTCTTTCTTAATACAGAAGCAATATATGTTTATGGTAGAAAACTGGAAGTAAACAGAAAGGCATTGGAAAAAAAATTATTCTTCTCCCAGACATGACCACTTCTAAGATTATAGTGCACATACTTCAGTCTGTTTATTTTTTCATCCATAGGCATCAACAAGATGTCACCCAGCCACAAGGTCTGCTAAGTGTCTGGTCCTGTCCCAAGTCTCTTGCACACATCATCTCATATAACCCACACTACAATCAGGTAACATATATATTAAATCCCACTGGGTGTAGTGTACACTCCAGTTGCTTGAGAGGTGGGGATCAGGAGGACTGAAGTTCGAGGCTAGCCCAGGCAAAAAAGTTACCAAGACCCTATCTCAAATATAAACTGAGTGTAGTGGCACAATCTGTAGTCCCAGCTATGAAGGAGGTGGAGGCAGGAGGATCATGGTCCAAGGTAGGCAAAAAGAGAGACTCTATCTGAAAGATAATTAAGGCAAAAAGTGTTGGGGGTGTGGCTCAAGCACTAGGGTACCTGCCTAGCAAGCAAGAGGCCCTGAGTTCAAACCTAAGTACTGCAAAAAAAAAAAAAAAAAGCCCTTCAAATCAAAGGTAAATCATAATCCAAATGTTAAAATCTAGTAATCAAGACAAAAAATTAAAAGTAATCATTAAAAAGGCATATTATATTCTGAGGAACAAAGATAACAATAGCGTATTTCTTGTCAAAAACAAAGCAAGTAAGAAGACCATGGAGCAATGCCTTTGAAGTACTGAAACAACAACAACAATAAAATCTATCAATTTAGGATTCTGTGACTGGTGAAAATTACTTTAAAAAACAAAGGTAAAATAATGACTTTTTCAGACATAGAAAAACTGAAAGAATTTATCACCAGCAGACATACACTATAAGAAATTCCTTCAGGCTGAAAAAGTATGATAGCAGACAGAAATACAGATCCATGAAAAGTCATGAAGAGTACTGGAAATAGTACCACATGAGTAAATATATAGGATTATTTTTCTGATTATTTAAATTTCTTTAAAAGGTAATTTTATTTTGATAAAATAATAGCAAGGTAGTGTGTTTATAATATATGTAAAAAGAAAAATGCATCATAAAAATAGCACAAGAGAGAAGTGGAAATATGTTATTGTAGCATTTTACACTATATATGAAGTGATAAAATACCACTTGAAAGTAGAATACCACTTGAATGTATAATATAAACTGTAAGCAACCACTAAAATAACAAAATAGTTATAACTAATAATTAACATGAAAATGAAATTCAATGATAAAAACATCTAATGTTTTTAAAGAAAGCATTTGAGAAACTGAAAAAGAAGAACAAAGGACAAACAGAAAACAAATAGCAAGATAAAAGACTTAAATCTAACTATATCACCAATCACATTAAATGGAAGTAGTCTAAATGTCCCAACCAAAAGGCAGAGATTTTCAGAATGAATTTTTTTTAAAAAGACCCATTTATGTGCTGCCTATAAGAAATGCACTTCAAATATAGAAACACAAACAGGTTAAAATAAAAAGAATGGAAAAGCATAGATCATCTTAACACCAACCCGAAGAAAACTGGAGGATGACATTAACATCAGAAAACAGTATATTTCAAGGGTAAAGAAAGTAATTTCATAATGATAAGTAGGTCAATTCATCAAGAGAAATAACAACCCTAAATATTTATATACTTAGCAACAACTCTTCAAAGCTGGGCACAGTGGCTCAAGCCTGTAACACTAGCTACTTGGGAGGCAGAGATCAGGAGGATCTCAGTTTGAGGCCTGACCGACAGCTGGGCTTGGGACTTGGTGGTGCACAACTGTCATCCCACTAAACTCAAGTGGGAGGACTGAGATCCAGGTGGTCCTGGGCATAAGGGGAGACCCTACATCAAAAATAACCAGTGAGGGCTGGAGGTGTGGCTCCAGTGGTAGAGCACCTGCCTAACAAGCATGAGGCCCTGAGTTCAAACCCCAGTATTGCCAAAACCAAAAAAAAAAAAAAACCCTTCAAAATACACAAAGCAAAAGGTGATTTGAATTTGAGGAGAAACAGACACATTCCCAATTACAATTAGAGATTTCCATACTCTCTCAATAACTGATAGAGCAGGTGGAAGGGGGAGGTGGCAGGGAAAGGGGTGGGAGGACGAATGTGGTACAAACAGTGTATATACATGTATGTAAATGCAAAAATGATACCTGCTGAAACTGATCCAGGAATGTGGGGCGGGGGTGAGAACAGTAGAGGGGGTGAATTCAAGAATGATATATTTGATTGTAATATATGTAAATGCTACAGTGTACCCCACCCAGCAGAACTATAATAATAAAAAATAATTGCTAGAACAAGTGAATGGAAAATAACTAAAGTTAATAGAAGACGTCAAATATTGTGAACCAACTCGACCTGACATTGCAAATCACTGCATCCACTAACAACAGAGTATGCATTTTGAAGGAACATTAAAAGACACAGACCATATTTTGAACCATTAACCAAGTATCAATACATTTTAAAAGATTCAAGCCATGCAAAATATATCACATGATCACAATGGAATTTAGCTAAAAACTATTAATAGAACGCTCCCTAGAAAACCCTCAAATATTTGGAAGTTAACAGAATTCTAAATAACTGATGGGTCAAATAGGAAACCAAAAGAGAAATTAGAAAGTACCTTGACCTGGACAAAAATGAAAACATAACATAACAAAATTTGTGGGATGCTGCCTTGGCAGTAGATGTGGGAAACTTCAAACACTAAATGCCTATATTAGTGAACACAAAACGTTTCCTATCAGTGGCTTAAGCTTTTACCTTGAAAATACTACAAAAAGAACAAATGAATCCTAAAGTACATGACATGGAGTAACAAATATCAGGATAGAAGTCAATAAAAGAGCAAGAGAGAAAAATCCATGACACCAAAGGCTGGTTCTTTGAAAAGATCAATACGGCTCATAAAGGCAGAGCCAGGTTGATGGAAAAAATTAAAAGTGAGAAAGAGGAGAGAGAGCTTAGACACAAATCCCCAATATGAGGAATGAAACAGGTAACATCATTACAGATGCTACAGACATTGATGGATAATAAAAATTTAAACTTATTACAGATCTATAGTGATCAGGTCAGAGTGGAAGGAACAGATCAATGAGACAAAACCCTCAAATCAAAGAAGGTGCCAAGGCCATTCAGTGGGAGAAAGAAAAGTCTTTCAACAAATGGTGCTGGCACAACTTAATACCCACATGCAAAAGAATGAAATTTGTCCTCTACTTCACACCATGTGTAAAAAAAAAACTCAAAATAGATCACATTTGTAAGAGCTGAAACTATAAAGCTCTAAGAACAAAACACAGGCATAAATCTTGATGACTTTGAATCAGGCAGCTGTTTCTCAAAGAGGCCGCCAAAAGAAAAAAGAAGACAAAATTGGACTTTCATCAAAATTTAAAACTTTTGCCAGGCATGGTGGCTCACAACCGTAATTCTAGCTACTCAGGAGGTTGAGATCAGAAGGATCAAGGTTTGAGACCAGTTGGGGCAAAATATTAGTAAGACCCCCCCCAATCTCAACAAACAAGCCGAGTGTGGCTGTAGGAGGCATAGGTAGGAGGATGACAGTCAGAGGCGAGCCCTGGCAAAAACTGTAAAACTATCTGAAAAATAACTAAAGCAAAAAGAGTTGGAGGCATGGCTCAAGTGGTAGAGCACACGCATGAGGCCCTGAGTTCAAGTACGAATACCACCAAAAAACTTTTAAAAACTTTTGAGATATAAAGGACACTGTATCAAGAAAGTGAAGAGACAACTCACAGGATAAATATTTGCAAATTCTATATCCGATAAGGGACCATGTCCAAAAAAATATAAAGAACTCTTACAACTTGCTATGGTAAGGAACTTGTGTCTCCCAAAAATCATACATTAAAACCTAACCCTCGAGGTGATCGTATTAAGAGGTGGAGGCACAGGCCTGAAACCCCAGGATTTGGAAAGCTGAAGCAAGAGGATAGAGAGTTTGAGGCCAGCCTGGCGTATATACTGAGATCCCGTCTCAAAAAGAAAAATAAGGGACTGGAATGTGGCTTAAGCAGTAGAATGCCTGCTTTGCAAGCACGAAGCCCTGAGTTCAACCTCCAGTCCCATCCAAAAAAAGAAAAGAAATAAATAAAAAGAGGTGGGGCATTTGGGAGACGATTAGGCCACGAGTGTTCCACCCTTGTGAACAGGATCAATAGCCTTCTAAAAAGGCTGGTGGACTGGCTCAAGTGGTAGAGTGCCTATCTAGCAAGCCCTGAGTTCAAACCTAGTACTACCAAAATAATAATAATAATCATAATAATAAAATAGCCTCCTAAAAGAGGCATGAGGTGTTTCCTCCTTCCACTAGGTGAAGACATGGCAAGAAGGCACCATCTTTGAAACAGAAGCAGAGTCCTCACCAGACATTGAATTTGCTGGCACCTTGATCTTGGGCTTGGCAGCCTCTAGAACTCTGAGCAATAAACTTCCATTGTTTATAAGCCATGCTGTCTAAGCTATTTTGTTATAGCAGTCCAAATGCACTGAGACACAACTCAATAATAAAGTAGTCTAATTCAAAAATGGGCAAAGTATTTGAATGGACATTTAAAAAAAAATTAGCCATCAGGGTATGTAAATCAAAACCAAAGGAGCGCTTCCCCTGCATGTGCAGTCTTAACATAAGAGATAGCCAATAAGCAAGGTTGGCAAGGCTCTGGAAAAGTCAGAAACCTTCTGTGCCACTCAGGAAATGTGACGTGTTGCCATTGCTCTGGAATCAGCCTGACAGTTGCTCAGTTACATACCTAAGGTGTGATCCAGCAGATCCTCTCCTAGGTGTGCACCCAAGAGAATGTCTACACGTCTACCCGAAAACTTATATACAATGTTCACAGCAGCATTACTCATTATAGCCAAAAAGTGGATACAATTCAAATAGCTAGCAATGGATGGATGGATGGATGGATGGATAGATGGATGGATGTGTGGATGTGGATGGGTGGATGCATGGGTGGGTGGATGGGTGGGTGGGTGGGTGGGTGGGGGGATGGGTGGATGGATGGGTGGATGCGTGGATGGGTAGGTGGGTGGGTGGAAGGGTGGATGGATGTGTGGATGTGGATGGGTGGATGCGTGGGTGGGTGGATGGGTGGGTGGATGCGTGGGTGGGTGGATGGGTGGGTGGATGCGTGGGTGGGTGGATGGCTGGGTGGATGGGTGGGTGGGTGGATGGGTGGGTGGATGGATGGGTGGATGCGTGGGTGGATGGGTGGGTGGATGGGTGGATGGGTGGGTGGATGTGTGGATGGGTGGGTAGAAGGGTGGATGGATGTGTGGGTGGGTGGAAGGGTGGAAAGGTGGATGGATGCATGGGTGGATGGATGGGTGGAGGGGGGATAGATGGGTGGATGGATGGGTGGATGGGTGGGTGGATGGATGGATGTGTGGGGGGGGATGGATGTGTGGGGGGGGATGGATGGGTGGGTGGGTGGATGGATAGGTGGGTGGGTGGATGGATGGATAGATGCATGGGTGGAAGGATGGGTGGATGGGTGCATGGATGGGTGGATGGGTGGATGGATGGATGCATGGGTGGAAGGATGGGTAGATGGATGGATGGATGGGTGCGTGGGTGGATGGGTGGGTGGGTGGGTGGATGGGTGGGTGGATGGATGGATGGGTGGGTGGATGGATGGGTGGATGGATGGATGGATGGGTGGGTGGGTGGATGGGTGGTTGGATGGGTGGATGGATGGGTGGATGGGTGGGTGGATGGGTGGATGGATGGGTGGATGGGTGGGTGGATGGGTGGATAGATGGGTAGAAGGGTGGGTGGATGGGTGGGTAGAAGGGTGGGTGGATGGGTGGGTAGATGGGTGGATGGATGGGTGGATGAATGGGTAGAAGGGTGGATGGGTGGATGGGTGGGTGGATGGATGGATGGATGGATGGATGGATAAAATGTGTCACAGCCACACAATGGGATAGCATTCAGTGATGAAGAGGATAGAAGTCCTGTTATGTGCTATGACTTGAATGGACCTTGAAAACACTACACTAAGTGAAACAAGCAGCCCCAAAAGGTCACATATTGTATAATTCTGTTTAAATGAAATGATCAGATTAAGTAAATCTATAGAGACTGTGTAGATGAGTGATTTACACAGCCCAGGAGTGGAAGTGGCTGTTAATAGGCAGAGCTTCTTTGGAGGTGTGGCTCAAGCAGTAGAGTGCCTGCTCTGCAAGTATGAAGCCTTGAGTTCAAACTCCAGTCCCCCCTAAAAAATCAGAAAACCGAAAAAAAAAAACTATCCCACAAAGAAAACTCTAGACCCAAGATCCA
Organism: Castor canadensis; assembly: GCF_047511655.1. Classification (NCBI taxonomy): domain Eukaryota; kingdom Metazoa; phylum Chordata; class Mammalia; order Rodentia; family Castoridae; genus Castor; species Castor canadensis. The sequence goes on along the minus strand of NC_133390.1, from coordinate 159,973,216 downwards.
ATGACTTCTCTTGCGATCCTACCAAATGATGGGAAGGAGTAATATTAATTTGACACAAGGTCCTGTAAAAGATGAAAAAGAAGGACATACTTCCCCACTCATTTTATGGGTCTTGATACCAAAACCAGACAATAAATGAAAACTAAAACCAGTATTTGTAATGTTCATAGATAAAAAATCCTAAGCAAAATTTAACAATTTATTAAAAGACTATCTCATGGTCAAATGGGGCCTACCCTAGGAATGCAGGGTTAGTCTCACACTTGGGAATCAATCAGTGTCATTTACTGTATTGTCAGGCTAAAAGAGAAAAACCACACAACCAACTCAATAGACCTAGAAAAGCATTTGACAAAACCCAACATGATTCATGATTTAAAAACTTCTGAGCAAAATCTGGGCCTCGTGGGGCACACCTATAATCCCAGCACTCAGGAAATTGAAGCTCGAAGATCCTGAGTTCAAGGGCAACCAGAGACCCTGTCACTCCCCACCATACACACACACACAATCTCAGCAAAGTGAGAAGAGAATTTTCTCACCCTGGTAAAAGTACCTACAAAAGTCCACAGTCAAGGTCATATTCAGTACTGAAAGAGTGACTGCGCTCCCACTGAGGATGCTAGGCAAGACCGGGGTCCACTCTCACCACCTCCCTTTGGCATTGCTTTGGAGGCTCCAGCCAGGGCAATCAAGCAAGAAAGAGAAATACAAGATTTCAGATTGGAAAGAAAGAAGTAGAATGATCATTGCTTGCAGATGGCATGCTCGTCCTTAGAGAAAATCCATCGGGATCCACACATGAAAAGGTGCTACATCTATCAACTACGCTTAGCAAGGAAGCAGGAGGGCTGGTCAAATAGCTCAAGTGGTAGATCGCCTGCCTAGCAAGCATGAGGCCCTGATGTCAAACCCCAGGGCCACCAAATGGAAAAAAGAGCAAGGAAGCAGAATACAAGGTCAACACATAAAAATCCATTTTATTTCTATAAACTAGTTATGAGCAATCAGAAGTTTTAAATTTTTTAATGATATGTATAACAGCATAAAATAGAAAATATCTGGGAATATGTATGGCAAAATGTGTGAAAGACCTGAACATGGAAAACAAAAATACTGCTAATTTTTTTAAAAACCTAATAAAACGGAGAGCTATATGGCACACAGGCTAGAAGACTTGACACTATTAAGAGGCTCATCCTGCCCAAACTGCTGTCTACATTCAAATCAGTCCCTTGAAATCTCAATAGGGAGTTTTGTAGAAATTGGTAAGCTAATTCTCAAATTTATGTGGAAATTCAAAGGCCTAGCAGAACCAAAAAAACAAAAAGAGCAACACTGCACGGCCTGCCTTCAAAACAGGGTAATACTGGCGTAAAGACAAACAAATTAATGGAACAGAAGTCCAGAAATGACGTGAATACATATGAATAACTGGTGTGTGTGTGTGTGTGTGTGTGTGTGTGTGTGTTGCTTGGATCAAAACCCGGCCCGTGCATGCTGGGGAAGTGCTCTACCACCCAGCCCCTGGATAACTGATTTTTGACAAAGGAGCACAAACAATTCAATGGAGCCACCAGAGCTCCACTTTTCAACTCCAAGATCCTCCAGTCTCAGCCTCCTGAGTGCTGGGATTACAGGTGTGACCCACCATGCCCAGATTTTGCTGAGAATTTTTTAAACTATGAATCATGTTGGGTTTTGCCAAATGCATTTCTCTGTCTATTGAGTTGGTCGTGTGATTTTTCTCTTTTAGCCTGACAATACAGTAAATTACACTGATTGATTCCCAAGTGCGAGACTAACCCTGCATTCCTAGGATGGGCCCCATTTGACCATGAGATAGTCTTTTAATAAATTGTTAAATTAGATTTGCTAAAATTTTGCTTAGGATTTTGGAGTGGATGGAATTTATAAGCAAACACAGGAAATTTAACCCATATCTCACATTATATACCAAAGTTAACTCAAATATGAAGCCTAAAACTATGAAAGTCCAAGAAGAAGCCATAGGGGAAAACTTTATGATCCTGGATTAGACAAAGATTTCTTAGATATGAAAACACTGAATACAATTCATAAGAGAACAAATCAGTAAGCTGGACTTAATCAAAATTAAGAACCTCTGACCTTCGATATCCTCCTAAAGAAATGAACAGACAAGCCAGGTTCAGTGGCTCATGCCTATAATCCTGGGACGCATAAATAAGATGCATTGTGGTCCCAGCCAGCTAGGGCACAAAGCAAGACCCTATTTCAAAACTAAACAAAGCAAAAAGAACTGGGAATATGAGTCAACTGGTAGAGTGCTTGCTAGCAAGTGCAAGGCCCTGAGTTCAAATTCCAGTACTGCCGAAAAAATAGAATGGACAAGCTACAGGTCAGGAGAAAATATCTGCATATCATACATCCTTTATAGAACTTGCATCCAGCATATGAAAAGAGTGCTAAAAATTCAATAAGAAAAAAACTAATTTTAAGATGGGCAAAAATTTGAACAGGTTTTTTTTTTTTACCATAGAAAACATGCAGGTGGTGAGCGAGCTCAGGAAAGACACTCCACATCACTAACCATTAAGGAAATGAAAGTTAGCCCCACGTGAGGGAGCACACCCATCGATCGAATGCCTTGAATTAGAAAGTTCACTGTCAAGTGATGTGAAAATGTGGAGAAACTAGAACTTGCTATGTAGCCCAGGCTGGCCTCAAACTCATGGTCCTCCCGCCTCAGCCCCTGAGTGCTGTGATTATAGGTGTGTATCACCAAACTGGAACTTCTATGCGTGGATGGTAGGAAAATAAAATGGTACAGCTACTTTGGAAAACTTTGGTAGCTTCTTAAAAAGCTAAACATACATCTACCATCTTCTCCAGTGACTCACCTCTTGCTCAAATAGTCTTCTAGATATTTGAGCACAGGAAATGAAACATATATGCATACAAAGAATTACCCATAAATGTTCAGAGAAGCTTTATTTGCAATAAACCCAAACTGGGGACAACCCCAAATGTCTATCAACAGACAAATGACTAAATAAACAGTGACATATCCATATGGTGAAATACTACTCAGCTATAAAAAAGAACGAGCTATTGATGCATGCTATTAACATGGATGAATCTCTAATTTTGCTGAGGGAAAGAGTATATATTGTATGATTCTGTTCATGTAGCATTCTAGGAAGTACAGATGAATCCTTGCTTGGAATAGGAGGGTCATGGGGTGGAGGGTAGGCAGAGGTAGGGAGGAGAGAGAGGGAGAGATTATAAAAGCCCATGACACAACTTTCTGGAGTGACGGATATGGTCATTATCTTGATGGTGGTGATGGTTTCATGGATGTACACACTTGTCAAAACTTAGCAATCTGAACACTTTAAATACATGTGATTTATTATATGTCAATTATATCTCAATAAAAGCTGTTTTTTAAAAAGGCAAATAAATCAAGGTTATGCTGGGGAAAAAAAAGATTAAGCTAGCATACCTTCATTGACTCTTTTAACTCAGAGGTTCTAAAATTGTCTTGAAATTTTAAGACTTATCTGCTTGAGGATCCATAATCATTTATTTCCAGAAAGTAAACACACCACATTCTGTCATTTGAAGATAGTGACACTGAGAGGCTGAGGTACATTTATACCACGTAAGACGGCGTCACGTTAAATCATTTCTGCTCAATGTCACTCCCGGATCTGAGATCCCATGGTCCCGTCACTTTATCAGTCGCCGGGTTTTCTGTCAAGCACAATGGCTCCCGTTCCATCACCAGGATTAAGTCGCCTCCCCACTGAGGAAGCCACCAAGCACACGTGTGGGAAGAGGGAGTGAGCAGCGAGGGAGGGGACACACAAAAGCGTTCCCAGAGTGTTATCCCCACCACAGAATAGAAAGAACTCCCCAACGACAACGACCCACAGGAAATATCCCAAAATTACAGGAGGTACTGTTGGTGATGATTTTTTTCCATCTTTTTCCTTGTTAATATATTTTTTATTATTTATTTATGGTTTTGGCGGTACTGGGGTTTGAACTCAGGGCCTGGTGCTTGCAGGCAGCTGCTCAACCACTTGAGCCACACCCCCAGCCTTCCTTTCGAATACTTTTCCATTTTATTTTTATTTATTCTTAATAATAGACCGTACGGAACACCCGGAATGTTCAGCCTCTGCCAGTCGGAATGAAAATCGGTAGGGTGATTTTGGAAGACGATGAAACCTGAACGTGACCGCCCTCTGTGACCCGAAACTCCACTCCTGGCTACGCATCCACAAGTAACTTTGTACACTTTCTATAATGAAGTTCAAAGGCACGTTATTCATACATTTAGCAACCAGAAATAGTCCAGATACCTATTAACAACCAATTGGATAGAGCACAAAATACCCGAGTGAAATACTAGGCAGCAATACAAAAGGATGGATTACCAATCCCTACAGCAACAGCGATGAATCTCACTGAGAAAATGATGAGCAAAAGCCAGGATACACAAAGGAACATTCTGAACAATTCCATTTGTACCAAGGTCCAGAAGAGATAAACAAAGCTGTGGGGTTAGAAGTCAGAGTCCTGGTTGCCTCTGGGGCTGGGGAGTTAACTGGAAGAGACAGGTCAGGCCTTCTAGGAGAGCTGGGACTATCATAACCTCGATCTGAGTGGCTGTTGTACCAAGCTGGACTCTGTGACACATGGGTCCCCCCTCAATTCCCAAGCTTCAAACAGAATATAGTACTCTGGAGTGGCTGTCTCCTAAACACGATCAGCACCAGGGGCAACATGGCTGCAAAGTCAGCTACAGAGGACTTCAAAATTGTACAAGCCGCCATTTGTAGGCGCCTGCTGTGTGCCAGGTACTGCTCAGCGCCTCATTGCGTCCTTTCCTCCTCACTTCAGCCTCATGACTGATTCCACTTCACAGGTGAGGAGACTGATAAACAGAGACTAAGCAACTTGCTCAAAGTCTGCCAGCATAGCCGGATTCAAATCCAGGCCTCTCATACCCTATGTCGACCCCCCAAAACCTGACCACAGTCCACAAGGCCCCATGAAGTCTGGTCCCTGCCATCTTCCTCCTCTCTCCCCACCCTCCACACTCTGGTCTCAACATCTTCCTTTCTCTTCCATGAAAGCACCACCTCCCACTTCAGTTTCCACGTCTGTGGTCCCCTCTGCCAGAAGTGCTCTCCGCCCCTTTGTGGGGTAAACTCTCATTCCTTAAGTCTCAGCTTAAGTGTCACCTCCTCTAGGAAGCCTTCACAACCCCCAGTATGGGAACCACAGTTTCCATGGACCTCCCTCATGGACCTCACAGTTTGTCTGTTTTTGAGTTCCCTGAGGGCCAGGATATGTCTGTGTCCCCTCTGCCCACCACAGGGCAGGCGTGGAGTGGACTCTCAAGAAAGATTATTGAATGTGTCCGCCAGGGAAGACTGACCTGGAGAGACATCTAGAAGATGCCACGGGCACAGAGTCACAAGAGGTGATTCCAGAGGATTTTATGCTGATCTCTATCCTGTGGAAATCATTCTGGTGGGCAGGTACACTCCATGTACCTGAGGGACCTGGGTCTGCCCCCCTTCCCACACCCCTCTCTGCACGCACTCTCCCGGCCCTGCCTAAGCCCCTTGGGTGGTGTATTAATAAGCGGGAGGAGAAAGTCACCTGGCTCACAGGCACTGAGCTGTCCTTGACTCGGGCAGGCGCAGATGAGATGCACTGAGGAGGGGGAGCACTTCACCAAGTGCGGAGCACGTGCAAGCTATTTCTGATTCCCACCCGGCTGGCTGGGCACAGCACATCTGCTGCAGGAGCCTGGGCAGCCTGGTGAGTGGAACAGTGACTGACCTGGCCATGGCCCTACTGAGAACTCGCCCACGGCTTTCCAGTGCCTGGGGCAGGGTGGCCAAGGTCCCCAACTGTAGGGCTCTGCAAGATCCCGTCCCTGCCTGCCTTCCATTCTCCACTCTCCCGTGTGTGGCCAGGGCCTCCCTTAACTCCAAGCCTTTGCACTTGCTCTGTCTCCAGGTGTTGGCAGGTGTCAGCAGGCTACTCCGTCCTCTGACACCCCAGTCCTGATCATGACTCCTTGCCCTAGGGCTTCCCGCTTTCACAACAGGTGCCTTAGAGATCTGTGGTGCCTCTCCTGACTGTGCTGCGGCCCCCTTGAGGGTCCTCACCACTGTCCCCAGCATCCAGCAAGAACCTAGCCCACAGCAGGCATGGGTCCTCCCTTGCCAACTGACTGTGAAAGGCAGCAAGCACTCTGAGTGCAGAGAAGGACTGGGGCACAGGCAGGAGCAAATCACTAAGTCTGGCTACGACTTGGAGGTAAAGGGTCAGAGATGTGGCATTAGGGTACTGGGAGACCCACTCACTATCAGCAGAGGGTTGGCCCTGCCCCTGCCACCTGTCTTAGCAGTGTCCTCTCACCCAGTCAGCAGCCCCCAGAGGTCCCAGACAGCCTAATAAATGGCTCAGGGAAGCTGAGACTCCAGGTACCAGATGTGGCTGCTCACAGCCCTGCCTCCCTGCTCCGGCAAGTACAGTCGATGTGGAACTAAGAACAGAGCAGAACATTTTGTCTAAATATATCTGCTCCCCAATGCAGGATGCACAGGGAGGGAGTGGAGGCCACAAAACAGGTTTGTCGTGCTGGGAGAACCAGCACACCTGCCCATGCCTACTGCCACCTCCCCTGGGCAGAGGGAGTTGCCTGGAGCCGAGGGTCAGGGCTGGGCCTGGTAGAGCCCTCCAAGCAAGGTTCCACTGTCTGACCTTGCACTTAAAAGCTGCACCCTAGAATGTGGGCCATGCACAAACCAGGCCAGCAGAGGTGGGAGCAGACACGAAGGCAGGGCTGGGGTGGGGACAGAGATAGATGCAGGGCACAGAGAAGAAAGCCACTCCAACAAGGTTCCATAGAGGCTTGGGGCAGTCAGGAGGTCCAAACCTCCTGACTCCCAGGCCTCTCGGGGGTCTGGATAGTTCCAAGAATTCCCTTTGGCTTCTTCAAGTTTTCCCAAGGAGCCTTCTCAGAGGGCAGCAGAAAGTGCCCTGGATCCAGCCTCTGTGACTCAGCCCATCTCAGCCCCAAGGCCCTTGGGCAAGTCACCTCAGGGCCTCGGTTTCCCCACGTGAAAGTAAAGATGAGCTGGTCTCCCTAAGTGTGCCAGTGCTCTATGCACAGTGCTTACCCCTTGGACCTCTTCTTTCACAGGGAATCCCAGTCCTACCTTCTACCAACTGGACCAGGGGGTCCAGTGGAAGGGACACCAGAGGGTTCCAGTGTGGAGGGGGGTGGGGGTCAGAAGAGCACAATGATATCCAGCTGCCATTTTTTAGCAGACTGGGATATGAACTACTTGAGCCACGTTTTTTGAATAGGGTCTCACATTTTTGCCCCAGCTGGCCTGGACCATGGGGCCTCCTATTTATGACTTCTGTGTGCTGGGTGTGACACAGTTTTATTGGCTGAAGTGGGGTCTCAGAGACGTCTTGCCCCAAATGGCTTCAAACTATGATCCTCCTGATCTCCACTTCCCAAGTAGCTGGGATTAACGAGTTTGAGTAACCACGCCTGGCCTCAGTTGCCACTTCTTAAGCATCTATGATGTGCCAGGCCCTGTCCTAGGTACTTTTCCATGCAGGATCACACTTCACTCTCCAACCAAGCCACAAGGCAGGCGTGACACTGTCATCCCTTAGGGAACAGAGAGAAACTGAGGCTGAGCTATTTCTGTGACCTGTTCAAGGTCACAAAGTTGGTGAGGAGCGCCAGATTCAAACTCACACCAATCCTCAAAAACAGCTTACTTCCTAAGGGTGGACAAGCTGTCCATGCCCACCCAGGGAGGCCTACTCTGGCTTTCCAGGATCCTTGGGACTGAGGCAGTTGCCCCATTCCCACTCAATTTTATTCTTTCATTTAAAAACAAAATCTGGGGGAAAAAATCATTAAAACAACTGGACAGGCCACTCACTGCTCTGAACAGCTCGTTTTAGAACAGGCATAGGGCTCCACCCAGCAGAGCCCCCCTCTTGCCTGAGCTCCTCCCAGGGAGGGTGGTGCTGGGCTCTGAGGATGGGTGGACTGAGTTCAAATCTCCACTCTACCAAGTGGCTCTCTTCCTTTCTTTGCCTTGTTTCCCTCCTGTGAGGACAGTGGTCCCTCCTGCCCAAGTCACTGGGTGTAGTAGACAGAAAACTGATGCTAAGCCTGACCCAGATGCCACCTGGAGAAAAGCCTGTATCACTGCTTAACCTGGTCATGGTGGGTCTCCCCTGGATGCCCTCAAGGTTGCCCCTATAGGTACACTGCAGGGAGAGGGAAAGGAGACAAGTCTGTGTCACTGCTTTAAGCCACCAACTTCAGGGTCACTTGTTCCTCAGCAAGAGATGGGTAATGGAAAAGGGAAGCCTAAAGATAGATAGAGAGAGAGAGAAAGAGAGAGAGAGAGAGAGAGAGAGCATAGTGGCTTCCTGAGGGCCCATGTGGCTGCTCCTTGTCATTATGGACAGACCCAGGACAGATCTGAACTACAACACCTATCATGCATCAGCACCAAGCTACAGGATCCCCTGTCCTCTTCAGAGATCTTCACAGTCACCCTATGGGAGTGACAACAATTACCCACAGGGCCTAGAATAATCTCTGGCACAGGCAGGTGTTTGCATCAGTTAGTGTGCACTAGGCCTCAGGAACAGACAGACCCCCAAGGCATGCATTCTTTTTCTGGAAACAGATTTTCAAACTCCAGAGCTCTTCCCAGGTTGGAAAGACAGTCCTGGTGGCTCAGCCAGTTCCACAGAGAGCAGCCCATCATCCTCAGTGGGTTGGGTGCCAGCTCTGGGGAAAGCAGTGGCCTCCAGAGAAGGGTGCCCACTCCATGGCTGGGGAAGGAGAGGAAGGGAGCTACAGAGGGACACACTGGCCTAGGCTGCTGTATGTGCCACACGCCTCTTGCTATGGCCCTCCAGGAGAGCAGGTACCAAAGCACCTGAGGGGCACGGCCCACTGCACCCAGGCAGCTGCCCTTCCACCTCTCTACCCTGCTGTTGTGCCCTGCCTTGACCACCAGGCTCAACAGTGCTCAGGCAACACTCCTGACTATGTGCCTACAGTGGGCCAGGCCCAGGCTGGCTACTGCCCTGGAGAACTCCTTGCCTGCCAGGAGACCCCTACTGCACAGTCTTCTGGGGAGGAGGGTTGGGGACGCACATGGAAGGCGAGGCCAGGGTTCCTGGAAAGGGGAGTTAACCCACAGAAACTCTGGAGAATGGCCTCTGGCAGAGGGGAAGGAAAAGCAGAGGCTGGGAGGCCAGAGGCCGTGAAGTGCTTGGAACTCTCAAGTCCTTGGGGGAACTGCAGGCTGGGTGTGACAGGGGCAGCAGGAGGGGCTCAGAGACTCACAGAGGCAGGAAAAGGATGCAACCAGCCAGGCAGAAGCAGCTGAGTGTGGCTTTTGGATCAAGCACCTGTGTGCAGAGGACACAAGAGCAGGAGATTAAGGGAAGGCTGGGAGGCATCCTGGCCAGAGGCCACAAAGATGCTTGGGAAGGGGGTGTGGAATGGGGGAGCAGCCCGAAATCTGTTTTGTTGCTGAATCCACCCACCCAGAGGGCTCCAGATAGAAGGCAGCCTCCCTGCTGGCCTCCAGAAATGGCCTTGTCATTTATCAAAACAGCCTTGTAAATGGTTCCTGGAAACCTGGTCCACACTGCCCTCTCCCAGGCTGCCCAGTGCCTTTGCCCCTACCCTGGCTGGCGTCAGCAAAGGAAGGCAACAGAATGGGTCAGCAGTGGTCAAGCGGTTCTGGCCTTGGCAGGTGGGCAGAAAGCCAATCATCCATGCCAGTGCCAGGAAGCCTGGGAGTGGCTACCCAGAAGCCTGCTCTAGAGTCTTCTATGGCTCCCTAGTTCCTTTCAGTGAGAGACACCTATGCAGAAGGTTGAGATGCTGGAAAGGGGAGGTCTAGCTCCATCCCAATTTGCCACAGCACCTCAGGAAAGCTGCTCACAAGTCCTGACTCAGACTCAGCAATGGCCAAGGGCTCAGCTAGCCGCAGTCAGGACAGAGGATCCCAGAGCCCCTCAGGGATCCAATCCACATCCAGTCAAGATTTCAGTCCCACCTGGGCAGGCTGCTTCACCACTCCAAGCCTCAGTTTCTCCATATGTCAACTGCTTGTCCTGTGGCCAGCAGGCCCACGGGGCCGAGACTGGACTCTTCACATTGAACTCTCACACTTGCACTCTCCGGGCTTTGACCCCTAGCTTTCCATGCTGCCCACCCCAGTGCCTCTCCCATTCCACACTCAGGTAGCAGCCCTCCCTGACCCCCAAGTCTCCTCGCTGTTCTCTGTGGTAGCAGCGTCTGTCACTGACATGAGTCTACAGTCAGCGGGAGGTTACGTAACAATGCAGACCTCCCCAGAGAATCATGGGCTCATAGGATGGGGACCAGCAGCTGACCACCCGGCATCCGCCCTGGGCATAGAGCAGCACTCCACACGTTTACTCAACGACTGCTTGGACCAAGAGAGGCAGGCAGGGAAGGGGAGCCCTGAGGGATGACACTGACCACAATATCCACGGTCGGTGTCCAGAGGGTCTACCGGTATGCATAACAGCACACACACACACACACACACACACACACACCACACACCGTGTGCACACACCATACACACCATGTGCACACACCACACACGCACCCCACACCCTCCTATACCCACATTCCCACCAGATATGTATCACTCACACACACACACACACACACACACACAATACACACCACACATACCATCACACCACACATACCACCCGCCACACAATATACACACAACATGCACACGCCCTCCACACACACACACAGCACACCACACACCATGCAAACAGAGGCGTGGGAAGGAGGAGACCACACAGGTGCAAGAGGGCCTGGCCTGTGGCTGGCCAAGACCCCCAGGCTGCCCAAAGCCACCCCACCTCTGCTGCGCCCCATGCTGTCCTGGAAGGCCTTGCGTGCACTGTCCTCCAGGAAACCCTCACACCCCAGAGGTGGCAGGTTTCCGGGAGAAAGTGTGAGCTGCTGACACCTCCTCGCCTGCTGCCACACCTCGATTTGAGGACAGGAGCTGGAGACTGGCGAGGAGACTTAGAAAGTCCCAGCAGCGCCAGGTGGGGCTCCAGAACTTGGCAGGTTCACCTCTCCCACCCCGCAACACACAGAGGGGAAGCTGACACCAGAGAGGACACAGAGTCTCACAGTCACCAGCTGACCCCTCGTTGGTGCCCCAGCTTCTTGCTAGGACACCTGAGTCATGCACAGCTGGGTTCAAATCCTACTCTACCAGCCTCAGTGTCCTCAGATGTAAAACAGGGATGAGCACAGCACTCCACTCTCTCAACTGTGGGCTATGCCCACAGAAGACACAGGAGGCAGAGCACCCAGAAGCCACCTCCACCCCAGGATCTCCCTGGCAGGCTGAATGCAGACAGGTGATCCCAGAGCCGTCACTAAGTTGCCTGGCCAGCCCCTCATGGCACACTCTGCTCGACAAAGGCAACCTAGCCAGGGGACCAGTGAGACCCTGGCACACTGTGCCTCCATCCAAGGGCCTGCCCCCCAGTGGATCTGGAGCCAGGCGATGCCGGGGCTTGGCGACAGCCGGGGGAGGCAGGCAGGCAGGCAGCAGGCAGCTGGGGGTGGTGGGAAGAACCTTTCCCCCCTGCCTTCAGCAAACCCAGATTCCATCTCCAAGCTGCGCTCCAGAGTCCTTGTGGCTGCGTCACCATCACCGCGCCCAGTCAGCCCACAGTGGGTGGAAAGGCTCCCTCCCTCCCTCTGGCAGGGGCTGGAGGAACAGAGGGCAGCAGAAAGCCAGGCAGCCATCAGGAGTGAGGACAGACAGTAAGGGCTCCCCGGAACCTTCCGGAGGGAAGCTCAGCTCCATTCACCCCTGGAGTCCCACAGGAATGATCTGGGAGAACCATGGGGACCATGCCCCACTACCAAAAAGAGATGGAAGCCATGAAGCCCAGAAGGGTGCAGGCACTCAGTTAGGGACACCCAGCAGCTTGTCAGCTCACTGTTCTTACTACAAATCCCCCAAATACCCAGCCCCCATCTCCCGGCAGCCACCGAGAAAAAGCCTCCAGAACCCACCTAAGTCTGTTGCTGCAGAAAGAAAAATACCTGAAGCCAGACGCTGAGTGCTTGTCCCCCCAGCCCCAGCACCTGGGTACCTGCAAATAATCAGGACGTGTTTCTGATGCCCTGTCGGGGGCCCAGGGCAGTGCTAGGTACACAGCATGCACTCAATTAGTGCCTCGAGAAGTCTCGTGGTACATGGATGTCAGGAAGTTTGTCCTGCTTCTGCATCATCAAAGACAGAACTTGCCCCATCGTAGGCTTTATGGGGATTCCCCAGAGGTCCAGATGCCTCTCTAACAATCACCCATGACCTTCCGGGGGGGCCTGCCAGGGAGGGCTCTGCCCTTTCTCTGAATAGTCCCAGGAACAAACATCTTGTTTCCCTCCCCAATGGGCTGCCAGTCGTCAGGCCCTGTGCCCCCAGCAAGCCTGAAAAATGAGCTGGTCGAGCTGACCAGAACTGTGTGTTGTGTGGGCAGAGAGCTGGAGAGAGGTTGACCCTTTCTAAACACCCATGCCTCAGTGATCATGACCCTCACGGTTCAGACAGGGCCTTGGGCAGGATCAGGAGGCATGGCTGTTGACAGTGGTCGGTGAATTCCAGGGGTGCTCTGAGGTTGCTCGCTCAGCCAGGACAAGCCCTTATCCTCCAGTGCTATGCCCAGGTTCCCCAAGCCAGGAAATGGGTCTGCTACATTTGAATCTGCATGGCCCGCGTGCTCACCCTCCACCCTCTCCCCAGTCACTTGCTGGTGAGCAAAAATGGCATCTTCAGAATCCCCAGAACATGGGGCTGAGACCAGACTCTAAACTCTTACTAACGTGGATCCAAACCCTGGTGCAGTGCTTCACCAGCTGCATGGCCTTGGACAATTTACTAAAGCTGTCTCAGTTTCCCCATCTATAAAATGGGACTGATAATAACAGAGTGTGATGGAGACTGCAAGAGAGGCCAGACCTAGGTGCTTGGAGTCAGTACTCAATACATCGGGGGCCCAGCACCATCCTTGGCCCTGGGAGACAGTCCATAAAGCTTTGTTGAATGAATGGATCAAAAAAACCCTGTCATCCAATGACACGGTTGTTATTATTATTATCAGCAGCACCATCAACATCAGCAGGGATCCCCAAGCCTGGTTTTGCAACCAGCCCTGGTGAGGGGTGTAGCAAAATTCTCCAAACAAAATGTGCTTCCATTCATTTTGGGTTTTTGAAAAGGCCACGTCAGACAGCTCGGCGGCGGGGAGGAGGCGGTTGCGAAACCTAGCACAGAAGGATCCGGCCCCGCTGCTCCTCACCTCAGGAAGTGATGTGCCATCCCAAAGAGAGAGGCCCTGACATGATGGTCACTCCCCACCCCAGGACCCAGTGATTGGGGTTCCTGCATTGAGGGCCCACCCTCCAGTCTCTGAGTGACCTTGGGCAACCCCTAACCTCTCTGAGCCTCAGTTTCCTCATCTGTCAAATGAGGAGATAATACCCGTTTCATTCCTACCCTAGAGGATGGTAGAAAACATGGGCCCTAAAGGTCTCAGTCTTGGCCTAAGGTCATTGCCAGGAGACTGTGAAGAGGGGCAGTGCCCTCCCCCACAGGCCACAACAAAAGAAAGCCAGTCATGTGAGCCTCAAAGCTCCTCCCACCAGAGTCTGATGAAGTGAGGGGTGGGCTTGTCTTTGGTCCCACACACAGGGAGACTCTCCTGAATGACAACCTATCCCAAAAGGTACCCAGTGAGAGTTTGCATGCCACCCCGAGTCATCCCTGTACCCCATCAGCAGACAGGGTCATCTATTTGTTAGAAGCTGCTGAGCCCTACAGCTCCTGTGGACCTCATCCCTGGACATTGAGACGCTCCTCTCTGCCGTCCAAATCCACCTGTCCAAATCCCCTCCTGTGACATCCCTCAAGTGCCCACAGAAGCAGGCCTGGAGGCCTCTCTTTCTGGCTGTCAGGGTTGCAGACTCCAAGACATGGACGGTTCAGTCCTGAGATCATCAAGGCTAAGGATGCGAGGCCAGAGAGGGGACAGGCCTCATCCAAGGTTACACAGCAAGTCAGCAACAGGGTCCTGACACTGAGTGGCCACTCAACCAAGAATGAACACTGCCCATCATCATGACTAGCCTCCAGTGACCCACTCAGGTGGGCCACCTCTTCTCATAAGGATACATGCCCCTACCATCTACAAGCTGCCCAGCTGCTTTCCTGCCTTTGTCCATGTGAGGTTGTCAGCCAGTGGAGTCCTTCTCATCCAACCTCCATCCTCCATCCTCCATCCACCCAAATTCTCAAGGCCTCCAAACTCAAAACTCCAAGTGTCTGTCCTCCGGAATGCACTTCTAGCACTGGTCCCCAGCACCAGGAAGGGCCTAGCAATTGGCTGTAGTATACAGAGCTGGCCCCCACTGTTTAATGCTGTGCCCCCAAGCCTGGCACAGGGCTGGGCACAGAAAGGGCCAGGAAACACTAGTGACTCAAAGAAGTAATAGAGAATGAGGAATTAGAGGGAGGATAAGCCAGTAGCCTAGTGAGCGAAGCAAAGATCAGAGGTGGACAGATGACGATGGGGACAAATGAACAAATACAGGAGCAGGTACACGACCAGAGGGGCACAGGCATATGGAAGATGCAGAGCCTACCCAAGCATGGCCCCCTGACCTCTTGCAGACCTCTGGGATCCTACAGATATTCTGTGACTTTAGGGTTCAAAGGACTGTAACTCCCAGAGATCCTGGCCAAATGCCCCTGGGTGTGCAGAGCCAACTGGAGGCAGGAACCTACAGAGACAGTCATGTGAACACCTAGGCCTGGCCAAGACTCCACCGTGCCCATGGCCCAGCCCTCCACTCAGAGTGGCCCACATCATGCCCACCCACTCATTCAAACAAAACCAGTGCACTAAGTGCCTATGGCAAGCCAGGAAGCGTCCTCAGCCTTTGGGGAGACAGCACGATGGTGTGCTCCTGTCCTCCCACCTCAACTGCACCACGTGTGCGATAAGTAACAGTGTTGGGCAGTGGAGAGGGTGACAGGGACACAACCTGACCTGGACACGAAGAAGGCTTTCTTCTGGAAGTGATGCTCTGGTTGAGACCTGGCCAATGAACAGTAGTTAAGCAGGCAAATGGGGTGGGGTGGGGTGGGGGGAAGGGTCAGGCAGAGGATCCAGCATGTTCGAAGACCCTGAGGCTAGAGGGAATGTGAATGTAGCCTGTTCCAGGAATTGAAAGCAGACCAGCGAGATCAAAGCCAAAGAGGGAGGGGGTGAGGAGCAAGACACAGCTACAGAGGCATTGCTACTGCGGGGAGGGGGCCCGCTTTATCCTGGCGGCTGTGGGCATTTATTTCTAAAAACAGAGTATCTGAATCCAAGATTTTATTAATCCACATTTCAGAATATTTAAATGAAAGTGTTTAAATGGAGTCAGAGAATGCTATCTTTAATGCTTTTTTGAATGAATGAATGAATGAATGAATGAATCTCTATCAATCATAGATGTAAGGAGGGTAGAGACTACCTGCTCTCTGTCACATAAAATGCCCAGACACCATCCCTCAGTATGTAGAAATGCTGACATTTACAAAGCAAACCGCACAAAAACCTAACAATTGCCAGTGGGTGCCCCAATCCGCTAGATACGTCACTGAGTCCTGTGGAAGCTCCAAAGTACACGTTCCAACCTCAGTTCCCAAGTGCTGCGTGGCCTTCCCTCAGAAACAGCAACTCAGCTGCCAGGCAGCCTCCCGCCCCAGGCACAGCACTCAAACGTGAGGCTCCATCCCTGCCTGATGGGTCCCACATAACTCAGCCATCAGGCACTTTCTCTTCAGTCTAGGCCCTGCCCACCTCCCCAGCATCCAACACAGCCAGCCTCAAGCTTCTGACCAGGAAGGGAGCCATGGACACCACACATGGGCACACTTGCCCAAGTTTACTGCCATTTCCTAGCTCCAGAAGGGCCCACCCCTGCCACAGCACAGACACACGGGCCTGCCCCACGTGCAGAACCAGCATCCCCTAAAGCTACTGGGAACACACTCGGAATCTGCTGTTGAGTGGCCACCAAAGGCTAGCTCTGGGGCCTGGCAGTGGCTCCCAACGCTGCAGCCACCAATGGGCCAGGGCACCAGTCCTGCAGACCCACCCAGTCCTGCTGGCCACAGAAACCTGGCTCAGGCCCTTCAGGACACCCTGGGACAAACGCAGCCTACAGGTCCCTCTACCAGAGAAGGGAAGGGAGAGGTGGCCACAGGGGGAGGGACAGAATTCTACCTGACTCCTCCAACAGGCATTCTGAGATGGTCCTGTACAACCGCTTGCCAACACCTCCAGTCTTCCTACAAGTGAAGGCACAGCGCAGAGGGAGCCAGGACGCTCCCCCACGCCCCCAAAGGGGGCGCAAGGGGTAGAGGCAAGGCGGTTCAGTCTCCTACTGCAGCCACCCCCACCTCGGTCAGTCGTTTCTACTTCCAGGCAGGTGGAGGTGCTGCGAGCCCTCCTGGATCAACACTGCCCTCCAAGCTTGGGGCTTCCCATCCTCAGAGCACTTCCTTCTCCCCACAACTGGCCTTCGCCAACCCACAACCCTTCCCCCACTTCATTTTTTTCCCCACAACATCAACAGTCTGTGACAGTCCCTCTCCGCAACCCAGGCAATGTGAAGGAACGGGAAAACCGAGATGGATGGAGGGGATGGCGAGGGATCGGAGAAAGCAGTTTCGGCCCAAAGAGACCAGGGGCCATCACATGTCCAGGTAGCACAGGTCCCTCCCAGCAGGCCCGGCACATCTGGACCCAGCTGGCCTCCGCAACCACCTGGTCCATCCGCCACCCGCTCGGATCGCAAACCCCTTTCCCGCGGGGCGCCGCACGTGGGGGCCTCCCGTAGCCATGTGAGCGCCCCCCCAGCCCAGGTGCCCGGGTCAGCCCGGCCCCTCCCGAAACGCAAACACTGAGGGTACGCTATGCAGCGGGGAGGGTGGGGGGAACGGGACGCTGCCCCCGCCCCCTCCCCAGATTGCTGGTCCGGGAAAAGAGCTAGGGTAGGGGGAGCCGGCCGGCCGCTCTCGGGGCGACTGAGACCGGATCCGAGGCAGCGGCCTGAATGGAGGAAAGCCCCGGCCGGCTGGCGGCGCCTTCGCGCACCCAGGCTCCAGGCTGGCCCGGCAGGGGAGGGGTCTGCCCGACCCCCAGGCCACCCTGCGGGAGGAGGGGAGGCCTGAGAAGGGGGCTTCTGAGCTGTGACTACCCCTAGCCAGGGGGGGAAAAGCCGGGATGGGGGTCCGTCCCTGGACAGGGGTACCAGGCCCCAGGCCGCCACCCCCCCTCCGGCTGGAGGGTCCGGGGAACCCGGGATGGGGCGACTGCATCCAGAGAAGGGGGCTTCTCAGTCGTACCGCTGCCACCTCGCACTGGGGGCTCCGAAGACCGAACCGGCAGGGGAGGGGGCTTTCCTGCGCCAGTGCCGCCCCCCGACTCGGGGAGGAGACCCGGATTTCGGGGGGGGGGGAAATCTGTCCGAGGGACCAGGCGCGCCGGCCCCCGAAAGCGAGACGGAGCCACCGCGCGCCCCCCCCACGCCCTCACCTGCGCCCGGCGCCTCGGCCGCCTCCGACCCGCTCGGCCGCTGCGCTGCGTCGCCGCCCGGTCCGCTCCGCTCGCAGGTCCGCCCGCCTAGGCCCCGGCCCCGGTCCCGGCCCGCGGGCGCCCCATGCCTCTCCTCCGGCCGGCGCGGCGCCCCAGATGCGGCTGCGGGAGGAGGAGCCGCGCGGCCCCGGCTCCCCGAGAGCGGCGGGGAGGGGGCGGGGGGCGGGGAGATGCGCGCGGGGGAGGGGGCCGCACGGCTGCGCCCAAAACCAGGCGCGGATCCGGCCCCCGGCCTGGGGCTGCGGGGTGGGGGGAGAGCTGGGGGGGACCGTGCTGTTCCCGGCGCCCCACCCCCACCCACGCCCCCGCAGCCCACAAGGAGGGGCAGGGTCTCCGTGGCTGTCAAATCTCGTTCCCGAGCCGGAAGAGCGCTTGGAAATCTGCGGC
Source organism: Castor canadensis (assembly GCF_047511655.1). Taxonomy (NCBI): domain Eukaryota; kingdom Metazoa; phylum Chordata; class Mammalia; order Rodentia; family Castoridae; genus Castor; species Castor canadensis. The sequence continues at coordinate 159,955,030 of NC_133390.1, read as the reverse complement.
AGGTGGTCCAGAGAGGGCAGGCTACTGGAACAAGGTCACACAGCGCTAACCGCGGTGGCGCGGGAATTTGGAACCCCAGGCTAAGGAGCGGGCATCGTGGAAGAGGGAAACTAAGGTTCAGGGAGGATGAGACTGGTCTAGGTCACACCGCGGGAGTTAGCAGCCCCCTTCCTCCTTGGGGATGCTGCCTCTGGGACTGGGTGCCCCCTTCTGGTAACCCGCTTCCTGCAGAACCCTCTCCCAGGTGTCTTCTTAGCTCTGGCAGCGCTAGGGTTAACGAGCCTCTAGAGTCCATGGACCTGGGTACCTGTCCTACCTCTCCCTGGCTAGGTGATCACGGACTAGAGACCTACTCTCTCCGAGCCCCGTTCAGCCACCTGCACAACGGGTACAACCGAGTAACTATCCCCACCTTTAGAAGCCAAGGAGATGGTGGATGTAGGTAAAGCTCCTTGCTGGTGCCTGGCATCAGTAGGTATCAAATGCACTCACCTCCTCCCTAGCTCCCACACACAGCCCTCTCTGGGGAATGCTAGTTGCCTACAGAAGTCAGAACAGCGGTAAGGGGGTGTGTTTGGGGGGACAGTCAAGTCTCAGCACTCTTTTTCCGGTCTTTTCCAGGGCCTGCCCACCCTGCTCACATCCCCATCCCAGAGATGGCTGTTGAGTGGCCAGCCCCTGCCTTTATCCTGTGCCTGTAGTGCCCTCCTACCATCTCTCCTGACAAACTCCTAGTCATCAGTCAAGACCCAGAGCAATCAGTTTCATGTCCCAGCTTCTCATGCTCTCTGCTGAGCCACCCACTGTCCCCAGCGTCTGCACTGGGTTTGTCTCTGTCTTCCCAGGCTCTGACAACTGTGGAAAGAGAGTGGCTCAGAAGACAGCACCACCATCAATGCTGCCCAAAAGGGCTTCCTGGCAGAGGTGGGGCTTCAGAGGGGCCTGGAGGGAGAGGTAGGAAGAGGAGGGAGAGGAAGGCAAATGAAAGGCCCTGGATTTGAGCAGGAGGAGAGTAAGATATTCTCAACTAAGTGAGGAGCCATGGAGAGCCCGGGGAGCCAGGAGCTGGACAGCGACCTGGCTGTGTGGTCAGGCTGAAATGAGCAGACATTGCCCACAGATTAAGGGCTGGTCACAGCCTAAAAATCCATCCTCTAGAGCTTGGGTAAATAGTAATGCATTTTGACCTTGGAAAGCTGTCTCCCCTCCACCACCTTCAAAACAGGTGAATGACTGAAGAATGGCTTAAGTGGTAGAGCACCTGCCTAGCAAGCACAAGGACCTGAGTTCAAACCCTAGTACCACCAAAAAACTAAACCAAAACAAAAACCATGTGAAAATAAGCCTCACATACCTGTGAGGATAAATCTCAAAATCATACCTTCCATTCAGTTCATGAAAATTCAGTTGTACACTTATGATTTTCACACTCTTTGTCTGAATTTTATATTTCAATACAATTTAAAAAAATAAAAAACAGATATTGTTGGATGAAAAAAGCCAGTTGCAGACAGAAAACACAGTCTGATGCCAGATATACAACACATGTGCCATATATATATATATATATATATATATATATATATATACATATATATATTAATTGGGACACACGCATATGTAATAGAAGTGTAAAAACACCCATGAAAGTGATAAATAGCAAATTCACAAGACTAGTGACCCTGAGCAAGAGAAGGAAGGGAGCGTAAAGGGGGCTTCAAATATACTTGAAGTGGTTTATTTCTTAAGCTGTGTGGTGGACACATGGGTATTTGTTACGGTATTCTCTAAGCCTTTTAAAACAGAAAATATTTATATTGTAATAATAACTCTTTTTTTTTTAATGTCAGATAGTGCCTGGGAAGGCAATGGGGAGTCATTGCTGGTTCTTGAGCAGGGGTTATGGTCAGTGGACTAGGAAGGACTAGAGAAAGGAAGGGGAGGGGTGAGAAGACCTGAATTGCAGCTGGGACAGTGTTATGGGGGGACAGGAAGGGCAAGAGAGATTTAGAGGAATAAACAAGGGTTGAAAACCTTAACTCCCACAGGGCCTGGACAGGGCATGAGCATGGACTTATGGGGACCATGACACTCAACCTGCACAAGCTGGCTGTTGCCATGAAGGAGAGGAAACCCAATGAGGCCACATTTTCTCATTTTTTTCAAGAGAAACCAGCAAATCAGACTTTTTTTAATTGAAAATTATGACAACTAAATTGGAAAGATTTTACCTTGATGGCGCCAAGCTGCAGAGTTCTTCAGTGTCTTCAGTGAAGATGAGGCTCCAGGAAAGGATATAAAGGGACTGCGACACTGGGTTTTTCTATCTGCAAGGGAGAGGAGGCTCACAACCTCCAGAGAAACAGTCAAGGAGGGCTTCCTGGAGGAAGTGACATGGGACAGTGCAGGGGTTGATGTTTTCAGCTGAGGGAGCAGCATGTGCAAAGACACAGTTGAGTTGCATGAAAGAAAAAAGAGCAGAAAATAGAAGAAGTGGTTCATAGAGGGTAAACATATGTGACTGGTAACATGGCCCGGCGATTCTCTTCGTGGATGTGTGCACTCAGCCACCTTCATTTCTCAAACTTGAAGGTGCAGATGAGTCCCCCAGGGGTTCTGTGAAAATGCAGATTCCTGTTCAGCGGGTCTGGGACAGGCCAGAGATTCTGCGTTCTAACAAGTGTCTGGATGCCAGGAGTCTGTGGACTCCTGCACCCCACTTTGCGGAGCACTGCAGATTTGCACAGGAAGGAACTAGAGTGGTAGTGTGCAATGGCAGCCAAGCTGAGCACAATCCCGCCTTCATCACCAGGGAGTTAAGAAAAGTAACTAAACAGCAGTACAGTCACACCCAGCCTTTGGAAGGACTGAATCACAACCCAGCACAGACGGAGTCTCATCAACATAGCACGGAGTTCAAAAAAACAAAGATTACGTACAGTATGGTACCTTTTAACATAAAGTCAATAAACAAGGAAAAACAACACAGTATTTAGTTATTCATACATGTACTGAAACTAAAAACAAGGAAACCAGAGAAGAATAAACTCAGAATTCAGAATCTTAGTGATCTGTAGAGATTGCTGGGGGTAGCGGGGTACACATGGGGCAGATTTGAGATATGGGTTGGTTCTGTTCTAGCTGTCGGGGTGGGCAGTGGCTCACGAGTATATCATGGCATGTTTTATGCTATATTGCATCATTTATATTGGGCCACAAGCTGAAAGCTTGTCATGAACCAAGGACTCTGTTCATGCTCAGTTGTGTATCTGAGGTCCGTGCTTAAAAAGAGAGTGACAGAGATGAAATCACAGAGACAGAGTCTCAAAGAGAAATGGAGAGGCCAAGAGAGATGGGGACAGAGTAGCGTCCAAGCATGGTCCATTTGGAAAAGGGTCGTTAAACCCCAGCACAGCCTGGTGACCAGGGGTCCTTGGGGCTCTTAGGGAAGGAAGTGCGGGAGTTGTAGGACTAGGGGACACAGCCCAGAGGCAAGAGGGAACCAGCATGGTGGGGAAGAGGTGTGGTGCCCCTAGCTGCCAGTGATCTCCCCTACTCCTGCTGGTTCCTACGTGCTGGCACCATAGCCGTGTGCTTCAGAAGGGACCCCTACAAGAGGACAGAATGACCAACCCAAACAGAACATTTCCTAGTGTTTAAAGACCATTCGACAGCAGGTGACATTCAGCCCTTGGTAATGACCAGCTCTGGTAATAACCAAATCTATCCAGTGACCATACCAAACCAGATAATGTCAGGGTCGGTGAAGATTGATCTAGGGACTGCCCAGCCCCTGCACTGTTCTCCGCATCAGTCACACAGCCACACAGGCTGTGCCAGTCCTCAGGGTCATGAAGAAGAAGGAGCCTCGCAGTTCTGGCCTAGGGTCCCTGTGGGGAGCCCCTCACTGGTCTATTCTCCTAAATTTTCAGTCCATCCTTCACCCCAGCCTTCCATCCCCAGGTCTGACTCCCCTGCTCGGAACCCTGGGTTGACTCCCTAGCACCTGCAAGCAAAGCATTCAAGGCCCTTCACCATTTAACTCTTTCACCTTCTCCTAACTCGATCCCAGTGGAATGAATCCCATGACTCAGGTACAAGCTCTGCAAGAAGACACTGAGCTGTTTCACACTTCCTCTTTACCTGGAATTCCTCTTCCCTCATTGCACACACACCTTTCAAAGTTCAACTCCAAAGTCACCTACTCTGAGGAAAACTTCTCTTTTATGTCCCACCCCCATTCCCAGTTTTTCACCCCCCAAATGAGAAAGACCCACTGTGTCTCAAACACTCTGTGGCAACACTTCTGGTGCTGACCTTGGCTTCCAGCACCAGTGAGGTGGAAGCTCTCAAACACTGCAGGTGCCCACCAGATCGATCCACATTGCGCTGGTGGTGTTTTCTGAAATTGCGAGAACTGCCCCATGTGAGCACAGGGTAGCTTGAAGATGCAAGGGAATTAATGTCCCCAGGAGAATTCTCTACTGCTTGCAGGGTCCAGAAGTCATGATAAATGTACAGTCTTCAGCCTTCAGGGACAGTTCTGGGGCTATTCTCCACGGTTCCCCAGAAGATAGCCAGCAGAGTGGAGTTCAGTGGCTCACAGAGGTCACCTATCGCTAGTGTGCACTTAATTGGCTTTCTCTTCATCACCTCCTGACTCATTCTTTCTTACTCAATCACCTCTCCAATAAGCTACTGCTCCAAAGTGCCTGTTTCAGGGTCTTGTTTTGGGGGACCCACGCTTAGGCATACCTGTTTTTTTCCATCTGTCTCACAAGACCTAAAGTTGTTCTTAGAGATCCCATCACCTGGAGTTCTTAAGTTGTGGGGTGACAGGGTTTGCACTGTGACTGTGCTATGTGAGTCTGTATGACCTTACACCCACAGGCTCAGCCAAAACAAGCAGGAGATTCCCAGATGGCTAGAAAAATTTATCCTGGAGCCCAGGGTCCTGCAGGATTTGCCTCTTCCTTCTTCTTTCCTGACTTTTCCAAATGTTCCGTGTTCAAGGATACCCCTCTGCTTTGTTTTGCCGTGTTTTTGCAGTGTGGAAAGAGTGTGGGCATGGAGTGAGCGGGCCTGGATTCAAATCTTGGCTCTATCACAACTGGCTGTGACTGTTACTCCGCTTCGTTGGGCCTCAGTTTACACAAGTGGAAAATGGACACAAACACAAACTCCTACCCAGCAGGTGGGTGTGGCTTCCAGAATAGAAGTACTTAGTAAACTACAAAGTGGGTTGTGAGGCTGAGCTATCGTTATCCCTGTGGCTGGCACCAGGCCTGGCATGGAGGAGGTGACTGCGAAATGTTTGGAGAACAAACTGAAGCTAGGAGTGGAAATCCCACGGTGTTCCTTCTCTCATTCATCTACTCACTCACTCATTCATCCATCCAGAGCTCACTGATATCCTGCTGTCTTTGGAGGAGACTCACAAGAACATAGCACTCACCCTGGTCAAGCAGCATGTGGGAAGAGGTGAGGCCTGAGCTGTGCAAGCCGTGGCTGGGCCCACAGGGGAGGACAAAGAGGACACTCCATCTTGAGGCCCAGTGCAGAGCTGGATGCCAAGATGGGGCACACAAACTACTACCTGTAGCTCGTGAAGGTGAAGCCAGAAAGGTCAGCGTGGGATGGGTCATGGTGACCACAAGGTCCCCTCTAGGAATTGGGACGTCTCCTGAAGGTGATGGGGATCTAGAGAAAACAAGGGAAAGACTGGGAAAGAATCTTTTGACTTTTTGTGTAAATTCGGGTGGCTCATTTGGCTTTTCAGGGCTTTGGTTTCCTCATCTGTATGATTCGGGCGGGTGGGGGCAGGAATCCCATGACAGGAATGTGTGCTCATTGCCTGACGGGGGAAGGAATGTGCTCAGTGGACATGAGTTGAGTGAGTGAGTGAATGAGTGAGTGAACAAGGGAATGAATTTCTGCCAGTTCAGGAGCACCCTGGGCCTTGCTCACACTGTTCTGAGATGGGACTCACCAGCCCCATCCTACCTATTTCCTGCCCCTCCCTTGCAGCAGGGCCTCCTACTTGCCCACAGGTCAACAGGCTAGAGGGCTGGCACTTTTTCAGGGCCACCTAGGAAGGCAGACAGCCAGAGCCAGCACTGACCCTGCTCTCTAACGCTAGAGATGTTTCCTTCTTGTCCCCTCAGTATGAATTTGTCTGCAGGCCCTGCCCTGCTGCTTTCTGGGATGGGGAGGCATTCGGGTCCCCTCAACTCCTTGAAGGGCCGGAGCAGCCTGCCTCTGCCTCCCAGCTGCCCGAGCCACCATCTGCTCCCACCCAAGCCCTCAGCTCTTTTCTTAAAATAATTCCTCCTGTTTCCTTGGAGACATCTCTCATATGGAAGAAAGGAAAGGGGGAGGAGGGAAAGAAGTAGGAGGATGGGTCGGGTCCTGTTTGTTGAGTACCTACTGTGTGTCAGCCTGATCTCCATAGAGGTTGCGTGTCCCCCTTTGCAGATGTGGAGCCAAGCCTTGCAGACCTGCCATTCCTGCTACCATTGCACAGCAAGTGAGAGCAGAGCCAGGATCTGAACTGGATCCCTAGGACTCAACCCCCAAAGCCTGTGTGACTTGGTGCAGAGATGTTTTGAGGGCTGTGATAGAGAGTCCTGCTCTTATTCCTGGTCCAAGTGTCCTGGCCTAGGCACTTCCTGTCCTCTTGGGTCCCTACTTCCTTGAAGGAATTCAGAACACATGTATAGACACTGTGATAGGTCAAGCCTGGGCCAGCAAGTGGTGCGGGGAGTGTCTCAGTTTCGAATAAGATGAAGTCCCCTCCCTTGAGACACTCACAGTTGGGCAAAGGACAGAGGACAAGTGAGCACTGGCCTGTGTATTTTTTGTGTACAGCAACAAAGGCTGCAAGGGGCCATTTCACTGCTCTTCCCAATGCCCAGCTGGTAGAACTTCATTTTTCAGAGAAATTGAGGCCCAAAGAAGGGAATTCGTTTATTGAAGGATACAAGGAGGAAGTTATGTTAAAATGGGCAGAAAAGGACTTGCTGGAATTGCCCTAAAACCTAGACAAAGACTGCTGGGGTAATAGCAGGGAGAGATGGCCAGGAGCCCAAGGACAAGGGCCCTTGTGTGGAAAAGGAGTGGACAGATGAGTCACAGTCCCTTTGTGGCCTCAACCTTTCCAAGCCAGTCCTAAAATCAATATCAGGGTACCTGATACTACCCAAGTAGAGGGACAATCAAATCCTGAAAGGTTGCATATCCCATGAATTTTACTCAAAGCCTCTTATACTAGACATCTGGTCAACCCCAGGCCTAAGGCCCATGAATCCTCTGGTGTCCCCATCATCCCTCTGGCTGGTCCAAGAGCCCAAATCTTGGGTTTAGAAGCAGCTCTCCCATTGTTTGGCTAAGTCTAGGAGATAAGAGGTTTTCACAGATTTGGTACAGGTGGCATCTCCACTGCAGCCACATGGGTGTGTGCTGTGCATGCTTAGATCATACCAGGCCTTTTGTTTTCCCATGCTGAAGAGCCACCACCATACTGCACACAGGTCTAAGGTACAGGCAGGGAAAGAAAGAAAGGAATTCTAAGTGGAGGGTCTGGCATGAACAAAAGGAAGACTCAGCATACTCAGGAAGGAGCCAAAGCTTGAGTGCAGGTGCAAGGGGAGTAGAGATGGGTCCTAAGCAAGGGTTTTGCTCAGGAAAGATCTGGAGTGCAAGGCGAGCATCTTGGCCTGCATCTGGGCGGCAAAGAAGAGCCAACCTGGGGGGTCAAACACAAGGAGGGTACGATCTGATATGGTTTCATGTTTTAGACCTCTCTGCTGGTCACTGGGGAGGAGGGCTGTCAAGAGGAGGTGAAATGAGAGGTAGGGAGGCCAGGAAGGAGCCCACCAAGACCACTCAGAGGAGAACTGACATGGCCTGGGCTGGGCTGGGGCATGGAAAGAAGAGGAAGGGAGAGCCAGGAAAGAGACCAAGGAACCAGAGTCAGCAGTTGCTACTGATGTATCCCATGTTGGGGTGAGAGAAGAGAAGGAGATAAAGATCAGAATCTGATTTGGGTTGGGTGGCCGGTGGGGAAGTCTGGGCAAAGGAGGAAGGAGAAAGGCCTTCCTGTAGGAGGCGTCTGTGGGACACACAGTGCTGCCCCTCCTGTGAACTCTGTGTCTCACAGTTTACAAAGAACTGTCCATCCACAGTCTCCCCAGAATCGCTAAGCAACACAGCGAGGGTAGAATAAAAGAAACATCATTTTTCTCAGAGGGAAAATGTGAAGCTCAAAGAGTGGCAATGACTGAGCCCAGGGCTCACTGAGGGTGCATGGGGCCATGTATTCTACCTTCAAGGCCAAGGCTTTTCTCCTGCCCCCAAGAGCCTCCCAGCATCCAGAGGCTTTCAAAGAAGATGTCCAGGAAATGGGCAAACGGGAGATGCTGGGCCTGAAGAAAGGATGACCAAAGGCACAGAGCAGACCAGATCATCACAGAGAGGGCCTCGAGAGACAAGAAAGTCACTGGGCACAGCCTCAAGAAACAGCGAAGCTTTGTGGGTTGAGCAAAAGAGGTAAGAGAACAGGAGCAGAGGCAGAAGGTAAGCCAAGGAGTGGTGTGGGACACAGCCAAGGAAGAGCTAGTTCCAGAAGGAGAAAGTGGACTACAACACTGAGATGCCATGGCTTTTCCTCTCCTAACGGGACATTACAGGACACTTCTTGTCCTCTCAGATACCTGGGTGCTGGGGTGAGGCTCTGAGAACACAAAGAGTATACTTAAAAATGTAAGGTGCTGAACAGAGGCAAGGGGAATTGTTTTGGTGGCTCTGCCACCTTTCCAGGTAAGCTTGGAGAAATCTCTTCCTCTCTTTCCCACTTTACTCCTCTGCTTCTCCCTCAGTCCAACCAATAAGAGGGCTCCAGTTTCTGAGAAAAACATTGTTTTATTCCTTCAAATAATTTGAGAAATATTTATTGAGAACTTGATATGTACCAGATACTATTCTAAAAATTTTGGAGACTTCAGTAAACTAAACAGATAATCTGTTCTCATGTCCTCAAGAAGATTAGGTCAAACAAAGGAAGGACTGGGGGCATGGCTCAAGTGGTAGAGTGACTGCCTAGCAAGCATCAGGCACTGAGTTCAAATCCCAGTACCACCAAAAAGAAATCTAGCAAAGGGAACTGATTAGTAAACCAAAAGCAAGAAATAAGTAATGGTATTAGATGGTTATAAATTCTATAAAAAAAAAAAAGAAAGAAAAGTAAGCTGGGTGCTGGTGGTCTATAAACCTAGCTACTCAGGAGGCAGAGATCAGGAGGATCACAGTTTGCAGCCAGTCCAGGGGAAAAAGGTTCTCAAGACCCTATCTTGAAAAAACCTAGTGCAAAAAAGGGCTGGAAGAGTGGCTCAAATGGTAAGAGCACTTGCCTAGCAAGCATGAGGCCCTGAGTTCAAACTCCAGTACTAAAAACAAAACAAAACAACAACAACAACAAAAAAAACACAATGAAAAGGGTAAGCATAAGAGGAATAGGGTGAGCTAGAGTTGATATTAATTTAAGTGGGGTGGTCATGCGGAACTCACAGAGGAGGTAACACCTGAGGAAAAGAGTGAAGGGGATGTCCTTGCAGATGTCTGGGGGAAAGCATTCCAGATGGAGGGACCAGACAATGCAAAGGGCCCAAGGTGACAAACTCTAAAATATCCCTGCCCAGAAAAGATTAGATTAAGAATTATATGGAAATGGGTAAGTCTTAAAGAAAGTAGAAATATCCTCTCATGCCAGAAACAAGAAAGAAATGAGACCAAAGCACTAAGCTTAAACTGAAGCTGCAGCAGGCTATGCTCAGGTAACAAAGCATCTGTGACCCACGTAGAGCAGAGAGCCAAATGAATCAGATCACCCTACATGAATTATGCATCAGGAAAGGCTATCCTCCTGATAAAAGGGTGATGGAGTGGCTCAACTGGTAGAGCGCCTCCCTAGCAAGCCACAAGCCACTGAGGCCCTGAGTTCAAACCATAATACCAAAAAAAAAAAAAAAACCCAAAACAAAAACCAAAAGATGAATATAAAAGGGTGCATGCTTTTAACAAATCCTGCCCCACAGAACCAGACGTGTCTGCTCAGCCTTGGGTGTGGATGAGATAAAGAAAAATATCCCATGAAAATCTGTGTATTTCCCCACATGGATTCAAGGCCTTAGTCATAAGATGTGGTACTGAGAAATTCAAGGTGAGAATTTCCATTTAAAATGGGAATGAAAACAAAACAAAATAAAATAAAATAAAATGGACTTGAAAGTTAACAAAGCCAAAAATTGATTCTGGAGAGAGAGGGGAGGGAGAGAGAGAGAGAGAAACACCAGTTCTAAACTTCAAGAATGAAGATAGGACATCACTACAGATGCCACAGACATTTTAGAAATAATAAGAAAATATTATGATCATCTTTATGCCCAAAATTGAAAACTTTAATTGAAATGGACATATCCCTGAAAAACATTACTTATCAAAATGGATACAAGAAAAAATAAAAATTTTGAGTAGCCCTGTATCTATTAGAGAAATTAAATCTGTAAATTAAAATTTTCCCACAAAGAAAACTCTATTGCCCAGATAGTCTCACTGGTGAATTTCCCCTAAGAATTTATAAAAAGTATTACTCCTATAAACTTCTCTAGAGAATATAAAAGGAAGAAATATTGTTTGAATCAGTTTCTGAATTCAGTTAAACCTTGTTACCAAGTTCTAAGAAGGACATTATAGAAAGGAAAATTATAAGCCAATATCTCCATGAATGAAAACTGCAAAAACACTAAAGAAGATGTTAGCGTAACAAATCCTCTGATATGTAAAAAGCATAATATGAGCTGGGTGCCTATACTCTATTTGGAAGGCTGAGATTGGGAGGATTGTAGTTCGAGGCCAGACCAGGCAAATAATTTGCAAAACTCCATCTCCAAAATAACCAGAGCAAAATAGACTGGAGATGTGGCTCAAGCAGTACAGTTCTTGCTTTGCTAGCGTGAAGCCCTGAGTTCAAACCCCAGTCCCACACACAAAAAAAGAGAAGTACCATATATCATGACCAAGTGTGACTTATGCTATGAATGCAAACCTTTTTTGCTAATCCAAAATCAATATAATTCACCACTTTAACACAATGCTCTGAAAATGATAATTTCAAAAGATGTGGAAATTTTATTTGGTAAAATTCAATATCCATTCATAACAAAAAAAAATTCTTCTAAAGGGCATCTACAAAACCCACCGGTTAGCATCATGCTTATCAGTAAAAAACAGAACACTTTCCTCTTTAGATTAACTGTTCATGATCACACCTTCACACAACACTGTATTAGAGACCCTAGTTGGTGCAATAAGGCAAGAAAAAGCACACAAACTGGAGTGGAACTAAAAATATCACAGATGACATACTGTGCCTGTGGAAAATACGAAAGGACCTATAATGGCCGGGCATCTGTGGCTCATGCCTGTAATCTAGCAACTCAAGAGGCAGAGATCAGGAGGATGCCGGTTTGAATCCAGCCCAGGCAAATAGTTCCAAGAGACACTATCTCGAAAAAACTCTTCATGAAAAAGGCCTGGTGGAGTGGCTGAAGGTGTAGACCCTGAGTTCAAGCCCCAGTACCAAAATAAAAAGATCTATAATGTATTAGAGTTAACAAGAGAATTTAGCACTAAGTGCAGTGATGCACACCTGTAATCACAGCACTCAGGGGGCTGTTACAGGAGGATTAAGAGTTTGTTGCCAACTTGGGCTACAAGTGAAACCCTATCTCAAAAAAACTAAACTAAACAAAGTCAGGTGTGGTGGTGCAGAACTGTAACCCAGCACTAGGGAACCAGAGGTAGAATCAGGAGTTAAAGACCAGCCTGGGCTACACAGTGAGACCTTGTCTCAAAAAATAAAAAAGGGAAAGAAAATAAATAAATAAATAAATAAAAATAAAAAAGGTGACTTCAGCAAGTCTCTGCACACAAAGCCAATATTCATAACTTGATTGTACTTTTATATATAAGCAACAACCAATTAAAAATAATGGAAGCATGGCTCAATTGGTAGTGTGCTTGCCTGGCAAGCTCAAGGCCCTGAGCTCAGACCTTAGCACTACCAAAAAATAGAAAAGTTAAAAAATCTAAATAAATAATACCATTTACAATAGTTTCAAAAGCTATCAAATACCCACAACTATCTCTAATGAAAGATATGTAAGACTTCTACATTGACAATTATAAAACACTGCACATATTATAAAATACAGAAATGACCTGAGTAACTGGAGAAATATACCATGTTCACAGATCAGAAAACTAACCATTTAAAAATATCAGCTCATCCCACGTGGATCTATAGATCCCAATCCCAATCAAAACCTTCTCAGGCCAGACGCTAGAGGCTCATGTCCATCATCCTAGCTACTTGGAAGGCTGAGATTGGGAGGATTGCAGTTTGAGGCCATTTGGGAAATAGTTCATGAGCCCCCATTTCCAAAATAAAGAAAGCAAAATGGACCAGAGGCATGGTTCAAGCAATAGAGTGTCTGCTATGCAAGTATGAAGCTGTGAGTTCAAACCCCAGTCCCACCAAAAAAAAAAAAATTTTAATTAAATATCAACACTTATAACCAATAAACAATTATATAGCAAGGTTGCAGAATTTAAGATTAATATACAAAAGTCAGCAAAAAAGAAAAAACAAAATAACAACAAAACAACAAAGCCCAACAATTATCTCAAGATAAAAGTTAAAAACAAGTTATAGTAATTAAGACAGTGTGGCATTAGTGCAAAGACAGACAAATAGATCAGGGTGGAGAACAGAGCCCCAGGTCAGACCCTACATTCACCAGGCTAGTGAGGTTCTAGAAAGGTCTTTTTAATATATAAGGCTACCAAAACTAGATATCCACATAAAAATCAAATCCTGACTTTTACACAAAATTAATTCAAGGTAGACATAAGTCTTAATACAAAAACTAAAACATTAAGAGTTGTGGGAGAAAATCTGGGTAAATATCTTGGTCAAAAGTTTTTTTTTTTTTGGCAGTACTGGGGCTTAAACTCAGAGCCTCCTGCTTGTTAGGTAGGTACCACTTGCGCCACTCCACCAGCCCCCTGGATAAATACCTTCAATTCTTAAAGATTTCTTCAAAGATATAAGAAACTCCAATGTCAAAAGAATGATAAACAGACTTCCTTATAATCGAGTTCTTCACTTAGGAGAGGTGAAAGACAAGCTTGATACTGGAAGAAAGTGTTTTCATACACACAGTCAGCTAACCACTCAGAGCCAGAACAAAGAGCTCTATCAGAAAAGACATCTATCAGAAAAGCCCAGTTTTGAAACTATCCATCAGTACAGTTTAATGATGGGAGCCTGACAAGAGTGGCCATTGGCCATGCTCAGGCCTTAGCAGCTCGCCTCCCCTACCCTCAGCCCTGTCCCAGAAGTTAGCCTGCGACTGGACAGCACAGGACAGGAGCTATGGCCACATCACAGCTTGTACACTGCTCAGGGAGAGGGGATGGAGTCAAGTCAGGGTGCCCAAACAGGCCCTGAAGGGAGAAAATGGCTCAAGGAAGCAGTCCCTATAGTGGCAGATATGAAACTGAGGTCAGGGCTGGGGGAGGTCTTTTTTTTTTAATTTTTATTGTTTTATTATTCATATGTGCATACAATGCTTGGGTCATTTCTCCTCCCTGCCCCCACCCCCTCCCTTACCACCCACTCCTCCCCCTCCCTCTTCCCCCTACCCCCTCAATACCCGGCAAAAACTATTTTGCCCTTATCTCTAATTTTGTTGAAGAGAGAGTATAAGCAATAATAGGAAGGAACAAGTGTTCCTTGTTGAGATAAGGATAGCTATACAGGGAGTTGACTCACATTGATTTCCTGTGCGTGGGTGTTACCTTCTAGGTTAATTCTTTTTGATCTCACCTTTTCTCTAGTTCCTGGTCCCTTTTCCTATTGGCCTCAGTTGCTTTTAAGGTATCTGATTTAGTTTCTCTGCGTTGAGGGCAACAAATGCTAGCTAATTTTTTAGGTGTCTTACCTATCCTCACACCTCTGGGGGAGGTCTTTATGTGTCATATTCTGAGGTGGATGGAGGATTTCCAGAAGGATGGAATCGGCCTTGGGACGGATTGCTGTTGACCAAGACACTGCCCCTACCCTGATCAGCCACTGTGGGCACAGACAAGCAAGGTGGAAAGATAGGGAGACACCATGGCGCTCAGTCATGCAGTGTTAGGTCCTCTGGTGACCACCATAGACTATCCCCTTACACAGACCACTGCTGACTAACTGGAGGTGTTTGACATGATTGGGGTACCAAGTCTGAGGAAGATTCCAGCAGGTAGCTCAGAGATGGGTCCAGGAATGCCTTTTGGGTTTTTTTAAACCTCAGCATTCACAACCAGATGAGGAAACTGAAGCACAGAGGAATTTACTGTGACTTACCTCATACCAAAGAGCAAGTAAGTAGCAGTGCCAAGATTTGAATCTGGGCAGCCTCACTCCAGAAATGTCTATAAGTTAACTACTTCCAGAAGCCACGTTTTAAAAAACTCCATTCCACAGCAGTGTAAGATAGAAATAAATTAAAATGTACACTTAGTGAAATAGTTCTTGAATTGTTAACTCTAGATTTCCAGAAGTAGAAGGTGACCTTGGAGATGATGAAGGTCAAAATCATTCACCACTGCTGTGCACACAAGTTCAACAGGCTTTCCTGAAGGACCCCAGATCTGCAAACAGCGGGACCCAGGCAGATAAAGGAACCACCATCTTTTACATGTTTCGTGGGAACCCAAGGAGCCCTGTAAACGGGAGGTTTTCCTTTCATAGTTAATTGGTGGTTGACTCATTTGCAGGAAAAAAAAAAAATCTGACCTCAATGGATGTGAAGCTGTTTTATACCAATTAGTGTGAATATTTACGTTTTGCTGCAGAGATATCAATTAGTTTCATTAGAGGTGCTGCCCTGGGCTCATTGGTGTCCTGGACGCAATCCATGCTGGCTCACGGGCCCCGTCTGTACCTGTTCAGGGATGTTGGGAGTCATTCAGTTGGTAGTCAGTGAGGTTGGCTGTAGCTGGAGTATTTATACCATAGAAATGAAAAAAATGGTACAAATCAGACTTTTTTTTTTTCCCTGAGAACCAGTTTATCAGCACACCACTGCCCTAGACTACACCGGAGGTGTTATATAATGTAGAAATGAACCACTTTAATTTCCTGAATTCCAATTAATTCTAAGTTCAGAAAAAGGGGGGCAATGGACTTGAACATACATCAAATAGGCCAGAATACCCAACTGACATGAAAAGGTATCCAACATCATTAATTATCAGGAAAATACAAATTAAAACCACAATGAAACCCCATTATACTGCCATCAGAATAGCAAGAGCTAAACACAAACAATGCCAAGTGCTGGTGAGGCTGAAGAGCCACTGAAACTCTCGCATGTGGCTGGTGGCAGGGTAATTTGGCATGGCCACCTGGGAACATGTTAACGGTACCTATGGAACCAAATATCCACATACTTTATCTCCCAATAATTTCATTCCTGGGTATTTACCCAATAAAAAGGGCTATATTCACCAAAAGTATTTTACAAGAATGTCCCAGAAGCTTTAATTCATAACATTGCCAAAATGAAAATTACCAAATGTCTTCAAAAAGAGAATGGATAAATGAATTGTGGTATGTTCATATAATGAAGTCCAACACAGAAATGAGAATGGGCAAATTGTGACCATGCATGACATAGGAATGAATCTCCCAGATTCCCACCAGGAAAAAGAATACTCCATGGTCCCAAGAAATCAGTGACTTGGTAGAAGTTAGAATAGTGAAGGTGAGTGGAAAGGAAGAAGCAGGAACTCTCTGGAGAACTGAGAATGTTCTATGTCTCAATTTGGATAAGCTGCATGGACGGATAACTATTTAAACTGAACATTTAAGGTTAATGACTTTTGTTGTATGTATTTTTCTTTTACTAAGAATTAATTAAATTAAATGTTTTGCAGGGCTGGAAGTGTGGTTCAAGTGGTAGAGCACCTGCCTAGCAAGAACAAGGCCCTGAGTACAGACCCCAGAACCAAAAAACAATGTTTTGCAAAATATTCGTTAAGCTGTGCTGTTAAGACTTGTGGACTTTACTTTTTGTAAGACATAGTTCAGTTTTATATGTTTTTATTTTATCTATGCTTTTATTTATTTTTTGGTGAGACTGGGGTTTGAACTCAGAGCTTCACACTTGCAAAGCAGGCACTGTACCACTTAAGCCACATCTCTAGTCCATTTTGTTCTGATTATTTTGGAGATGGGGTTTCACAACTATTTGGCAAGTCTGGCCTAGAACTGCGGTCCTTCTGATCTCAGCCTCCCAAACACCTAGGCGTGAGCCACCAGCGCCCAGCTGATATAGCTCAATTTTTAAAGGTGTAAGAAAAAGAAAATTAAGTCAGCGGTGTTCCCAGCTGCTCAACAGAAGCAAAATCAAATCAAATTTAGACTGGGCGGGGAACATCCTCAGTCCAGTCTTCAATGAAATCCCACAGACACAGGTACAACTGGGAATTAAAATAAAATTCAAAGCACCCAAGAAGTATGCCACCCTGAGCTAAACAGAACAAACGGTAGATGACAGAGTCAGATCCCCCAAGACATCAGATATTGGCATTGTTGGATGCAAAATGTAAAAGCAATATATTCAATATGTTTAGAGAAATACTAGAGGAATTGGAACAATAAATAAGGAGCAAAAGACACCAGAAAGAAGAGGCAAAACTGGGTGCCAATGACTCACACCTGTAATCTTAGCTACTTGGAAGGCTGAGATCAGGAGGATCATGGTTCGAGGCCAGTTCAGGCAAATAGTTAACATGATCCAAAATAACCAAACCAAAATGCACTGGAGGTATGACTTACACTGTAGAGTTCCTGCTTTTCAAGTACAAAGCCCTGAGGTCAAATCCCAGTTCTACCCCCCAAAAAAACCCCCCAAAACCTTCAACTCTTATGTGGCAACCCTGGACTTCTTGAGCTGATCTGAGGTTAGGTGGGATTCAGATTTCCCCCTGGTCTCTTTCCCTGCCCATGCTTCACACGGGAGCCAGTGATCTATTGAGAACAGCACTCTGACCCTTCCCACTCCTCTGTTGAACCCTCGCTCGAGGCCGCCCACTGCCCACTACCTGCAGAAGGAAGTCCATGCTCCCTTGGCTGCTACTCAAGCCCTTCAGACTCTTCCGACTACCGCATCTCCAGACTTGTGACCCTCACTCATGCCCACACACCCTATTTAATGTTTTCTCAACACCCTGTCCTTCCATCTCTTGAGATACCGTGCTTTTCCCTCTGCTTGGCAAGCCCTTTCATCTTTCCAACCTTTCTTGTTCTTTTTTTCTTTTTGGTGGTTCTGGGGTTTGAACTCAGGGTCTCACTCTTGCTAGGTACGCACTAGCCAGCCATGTACCTGGGCTGGCTTTGAACCGCAATCCTCCTGATCTCAGCCTCCCAAGTAGCTAGGATTACAGGTGTGAGCCACAGCACCCAGCATTCCTCCCTTTCTCTTGAAAATGTATGCTCAACCCTTAAGAATGAGTTTAAATGTCACACACCTACAGAGGACCGCGCCATGCTCTTCCTACCCCCCATTTGCCCCATAATATTTCCTCAACTTCATGCAGACTTGCATTTCAGCAGAGTCCTGGTATGTTTCCTAGTACACTGTGATTATTTGTTTACACGTTTGTTCCCTTGAACTGCTGTAGACTGTGAGCATTACGAGGCTAGGACTGGGCCCTTCCATATCTGTACTGCCAGGGGCCAGCCAGGCCCACCGTAGAGAGCTGAGTTCCATTTCATACAGAAGATAGGTGCTATGGTTTGGAACTGAACTGTCCCCCAAGGGCTCATGTGTTGGAGGCTTGGTCCCAACACAACACTGTTCAGAGGTGGGGCTTTGGGGAATGATTGGATTATGAGGGCTCTGACTTCATCGGTGGATTCATCCATTGGTGGGTTCATGATTTCATGGGCTATTGAGAGACAGTGGGAAGTGGAACCTATTCCAAAGGAGTGGGTGGCCCATGGGGGTGTACTCTCAGACACTATATCTTGCCCCTAGCCCCTTCCTCTCTCTCTGCTCTGCTTCCCAGCCATCATGAGCTGAGCAGCGTTGCTCCATGACATCATCCCTGCCTTTCCATAGGCCTCCCAAAATGACAGAGCCAAGCCATTTCTGAAACTGTGAGCCAAGACAAACCTTTCCTCCTTCAAGTTGTTTTTCTCAGGTATTTTGTCACAGCAACAGGAAGCTGACTGACACAGTAGAAAAGTCAGAATGCCCTATGCAGCATGAAGTTGAACTTACCCTGTGAGATCCAACTGCCCAGAAATGCAGTGCATGTGGTTTTGCTTTCACTGCCCTGACTAATGACCTGGGAGTCACATACTCACCTCCCATGTCTTTCAGGGCACACACCCATTGAGTGAATGGCAGATAGAGTCAACTATGCCTTTTGGTTTTCCCTCCCTTTTTTTTTTTTCTTACTGAGAGTATGGTTGAATTCATAGAAATATAAATGTGCATGTGATTCAATTTATAATGTTGAATAACAGATGGGGGGTAGATAGATTTATGGGTGCATGTCTGAATAACAATGGTTGTTGTTAATAATAATAATAATAATAGAGATCACATTCACTGGGTACTAGCTATGTGCCGGACACTACTTTAGAACTTTACGTGTATTAATTCATTGAATCGTCAAACAATTCCATGAGATGTAGTCATGATCCTTAGTTTACAGATGAGTAAAGTGAGTCATAATGAAAGTGAGGAGATATATGGAGGGGCAGGGTAAGTCAAGGATGAAGGGATGGAAGGGTGAATGGATGAAGGGATGGAGGGGTGGATGGATGAATGGGTGGACAGGTGGATGGATGAGTGGAGGGAGATGGAAGGGAGTGGCAGCAAGTAAACAAAATAATGCCTGTTCCTCTGGGAATGGCTCAGGCTCTGCCTTGTTATCCCCAGCCTGTTGCCTGGATCTTGGAAGTCACCCTCGATCCAGGTTGTATCCACTTGGACCGCCCCAATTCAATGCTACCTGCTGCTCTTAAGGCAACTGCTCATTCAAATGATCTAATTTTGATGACCAACTCCCACCTAGTGTCTTAACTATGCTTGTAGAAAATAATGTGAACAACGATGTCTGTAGCAGTATATCCAATCCACAAACTATCCCATCCTGGGGAGGCCTGTGATCTCCACCTTCATTTGGGTCAGTTTGTAATTATTGCAGAAGCAAAACAAGGCTATGTGAGTTCCAAGGTTAGGTCTTAAAAGATGATGCAACTTCCACTTGGCCCCTTTGAGTTGCTTGCTCTTGGAACCCAGCCACCATGCTGTGAGGAAGCCCAAAGAAGCCCCCAGGAAGAGAAAGCATAAAAAGCCATGTGGAACTGTTAGGCCTAATAGCCCAGCTGAGGCCCCAACAGCAGTGGCCTCCAGACATGTGAGTGAAGACACCCAGATGACTCCAGCTGCAGAGTCACCTCCAGTTATTGAGTATGCGCAGGTGAGACCCCAGACATGAGGGAGCACACGTCCATGATGTAACTTAAATGTGTGAATCCTTGACCCACAGAGTTGGTGAACGCATGGAATGGTTAGTTTATGCCTCTAAGCTTTCAGGTGATTTTTTGGGACAGTCACAGGAACAGGAATGTCCTCCCACCATCAGTCAGGTCCTGCCTTGACAGCTCTTGGGGAGGTGACAGGAGGATCTGAGCCCAGACCCTCACTAAACCCCATACTGGTCTGAGGCCGGGGGCACAGGAACATGGCCTCTTCCAAACTCCACTTCCCTGACTCTTCAGGGTGAAATGAGGTCAGCTTCCAGGTGTCCTGGATTCCCTGCAGACAAGGTCACTGGCCAGACCAGTCCCCCTGCTGGGGAGGCAGGACCTCTGCTCAGGAGCTCAACCTCAGCCAAAGCTGGCTCTGCTGCATCTGAGCCTGGCCTGCTTTGCTTCCAGGTTTTGTTCTTTTTAAAACTGGTTCACTCAGTGGGTATTTAAGACAAAAGCCACAGACCTTGGTCTGATTTGATGGGAAAAAATAGTATTGGGGGTTGGGAATGAGACAGATCTAGGTTGAAGCCCAGCTCTGTCACTCAGCAGCCGTGTGGTCTTGTAAGTTGCATGGCTGTACTGGCCTCTCCCGTGTGTGGGATCTGTAAGAACAGCTCTCGCTTCGTGGGTTCCTTATGAGAAGAATTGAGGTAAACTATGGGAAACATCTACTCAGCCTGGCATCCGTTTGTCACTTAAGATGTCACATTTGCTCTTTTCTGAGTAGAGTGTGACTGAACCCATCTTTCTTCCATCCACACAGTGCCTTGTATATCACAAGTGCTTAATAAATGTGTCTTAAATGAATGGATAACTCTGAGTCCTGTCAAGTTCTGAGTGCATCTTGAACCTCCATCCAGATGTTACACCTCTCTCTCTGCCACTAGGCTCTGATCTCCCTATGGCAAGTGCACTGGCTCTCTTACCTTTTCAAGCCTCAGTATACAATAGGTGTTTAATCAGTGCCTACTAAGACAAATCAGTGCTTCTCTGGCTCAGCAGAGTCCTCAGCTCAGGGCCTGCATTTGGCTCCTGACAGGGGTTGCAGGTGAAGCTGGCTCAGGGCAGAGCTCTCTGCCATCTGCCTCTTCATTTTCCATCAGCTTCTATTTTCCAGAACTACCTGCTGACCTGCTCTTCTCTGCCTTAGAGCCCCCTAGAGTCCCCGCATTTTGAACTTCCTGTGATGGATGCACCCCCAGAGGGATCCCCTGACTTCAATCCCTCTCTGGAATGGATGTGGCAACAGTAAAGCACAAAGCTTTGGGGGGTGTCTTAGGTTGGGATTTCCAGATGCAGATTCCAGGATGAGGATTTAGGCTCAACTGATTTATTTGGGAGAGAGGGGTGAGCCAGGAAAGAGAGCGAGGCTAATAATAAGCAAGTGGCTGCTGTGAACAACTATCCCACTGAGGGGTGAAGATGTCTTCCCCCCAACCCCCACCCCCAGTCCCCTTGATTGAAAGCCTCCTGAGGTATAAGCCGCAGGAACTTGGCTTAGTCGCTCTGGCAGAGCTGGACAGTCACAGGAAGCCCTGAGCAAGGCAGATGGGCAGGACATTGGCCCCTGCTGCAGTGCAGTAACCTTGCTGCACTGAGTTACAATCGACGGTCATCAGTTACTCTGAGGCTTGGGGCACAGAGAGAGAGGCCCCAGATCTGTGAACTCCAGCAACTCTGTTCCTTTATCTTCTGCTTCAGAATGCAAATGGATAGGATGAGAGTGTCATGGGAATAATTTGAATCCACTCAAATTGACTGTATTTAAATCAAGTCATTTGGAGAATCTAGGAGTTTAACAGTTACCTGCATAAGAAACCTTGGTTCCCCCTGGAGAGATTGGGAACCACTTGTCCACAGAACAGAGAAAGGATGATCCCAATGTTCTCTGGACCTTCAGGAGCATTCCTTTAGCCCTGACCTGCTTTAGGGAGCTGCAGGTTCCAGCCCCTCTGGTTTCTGAAAGTCCAAAGTCTCCCAAATGACAAGAGCAAGGAACTCTTATAGAGCCACTCAGGAGTCTGGTCCTGCTCACCTCTTAGCAGTCACCTGTGATTAGAGACATCCTGCAGTTCCTAGACTTTCCCTAAGCCCATGCAAGGAAGGACCAGCTCTGAATAGCAGGGTGGACACTGACCTAACAGTGATGACAGCAAAGGTAATGATGATGACAATACTTGTCTCTTCAATCCTTGTTAAAGCAAGGCCCAACATAGATAGCAAAAAAAGTACCTAATATTTTTTAGCTCATTGTAGCTTGCCAAATGCAATCTGAGACAGCAGGCATTTACTGAGCACTACCAAGAGACAGGTACTGGGGTCACAGCAATAAACAAACAGACGTGGTCCTTGTTGTCATGGAGCCCACACTCTAGTAAGAAGGATGGAAAAGAAGCAAGTGCTACCTCAAAGGTGATGAGAAGTAGTAGTGTTTGATAAGCACTTGCTAAGTTTTTTGTGTGAATTCCCTCAACCAATCCTCATAGTAATATTTTGAAGTCATAGGCTTTGTTCTTAATATACAGATAAAGAAACTGAGGCACAGAAGGTGAGCAGTCTGTTTGAGGCCACACACCTGAATTTTGTACCCAAGATGTTCTGATTCCAAAACTCATATGCTTAGCCAGTCTAGAACAACCCTTTGCCCTCTGTACCTCAGTTTCTCCATGTATAAAATGGAAACAAATAATTGCTCCCTTCCCATGGCACTGTCATGTGGATTAAACTGAGCAAGTGATGGGAACACTGTACATGGTCAAGTGTGATCTGCTGGTTCTCCTGTTTCCAGCTGAAGTTCTGGCCTCCCTGCCTGCTGCTTCCCCTTGAAGGCCACCATGTGGGTTCTGGGCCATAGCCACTAAACAGGTCCCAATGTTCACAGGGAAATCACTGCTTGCCATTACCAGCTCGCTAAAGATAGTGTGACTTGGCGAAGTCCATGCTAATTTAATTATAGATTACTCAGGAAAGCCAGGCATGAATGCATACTCTTCTGTGTGCATACACGTGTGTAAGGAGGTGAGACTCCTTTGGCTCCCTGCCTTGGATGGTTGAAGTAAGTTGGGGCTCATACATCTTCCAGACTTCCCTTTTCTAGCACTTCTCACACTGACTCCCATCACCAGGCCTTTGCCTTCCTGTCCCATTTTATCTCATCCCTTCTTTTTATAGCTTCTTTTTCAAGCTTAGGCCTAAAGGCTTCCTCCTGCAGGAAGCCTTCCTTGATGCCCCACTGGGACCACTTCCTTCTCTTCTGAACTTCCACAGCAGTTGATGTGGCCTCATCCAGAAGGCCCTGACCACTCCCTACCCTGGGGTCACCTCCCTCTGAGGATGAGGTCTCCTTAAGGACATGGCAGTTTATCCCCAGCACCCAGCATAGGGTTGGCACTGGTAAAGTGGCAGAATGAATGTGTGAATGGAGTGGATCTATGTAGCAAGAGTTAGCAAGAGTCAGAGCCCAGCCTCTCCATGTACCTGCCCGCCCTTGACAGGGCTGTCCATGCCAGATAGTCCCTGCATCCCTTCCTGAGAAACTGGATGGCTTCTACTTTCCAAGGATGGCTGATGCTCACTGGAGGGGAGCTTGTATCAGCTTGCTCTGGCACAGGCTGGAGAGAAATAGCCCCACTTCTTTCCCTGCCTCGACAGGCCTGTGCCTCATGCTAGGCTTTATTTCTACCCCAGGAATTAGGACCAGAGGAACCACTGATCAGCAGTGCCTGTAATGGTGACAACGAAAGATATTAAGTGACCATTGTGACCACTTAAGCAAATTATGCCATCAGATCCTTCCAGCGACCTGGGGCAGGGGACACACTGACCCTTTTTGCAGCTGAGTGGTGAGGCGACTTCATTAGTAAAGGCAGAGAAGGATTTAAACCCAGTTTGGCTCCAAAGTCTTGGCACAGTGACACTCCCATCCCCACAGGTGTGGCCTGAACCTCCTGTCTAGCTCCAGCCTGGGGCCCTTGACCTGTGGTGCTGGGGTTCCCTGGCTGGTGAGATCCATAGGCCCAGGCCACTGTCCAGTGCCACCTGCCCCACATTCTCCTGGCAGCATGAATGAACCGGCTCATGAATATGCAAGCAGGCCCTGCGTGCTGAGCACTCTTGGCTAAATCTGATCAAAACGCGGGATAAATTAAGCGGCAGGATAAATGCATTAAAAATAACGGTCGGAGGAACATGCTGTTCAAGGAGGGGTCTGGGAGGAGGGGAGGGGCAGTGGGGGAAGCTCCGCCAGGCGCTGCCAGCCTCTCCCAAGCGGCCCCAGATGAAGTTCCCTTCCGTGGGGGAGGACCCTCCCCATCCCCCATCCCCGTTCCTATGGAGACGCAGAGCGTATTTCGGAGGTAAAATGCCTGGAGATGAGCGATGTCGGGAGGGACTAAGAATAGCAGGCAGGGCTGGGGCTGGGCACAGGTGTCAACAGGGTCTTTTCCAAACATGGACTGAAGGGAACCAGGCCGGCACTATGGCAGGTCCTCGGCAGCATCCAGAGAGACAGAGTGGAGAGAAAACTAGGTCTGGCCGGACCCAGAGTCAAATCGTGCTGGTAACAATAAGAGCGGTTCAATAACCACACAGCATTTTCTCGGTGCCGGTGCCTGCTGCGGGAGGAAGGTCCTCCCATTTCTTTCACAGGTGGGGAAAGTGAAGCTCAAAGGGACTTGGCCAGAGTCACACAGCTGGGATTGTCGGGGCCGCCTAAGCCCAGGTCTTTCTCTGACCCGCATAGCATGTCTGCTATGTCACCACTGGGTCATAGCCCATCTTCCGCACAGGGCACATCTTGTCCGTTCCTTCAGCAGATCTCTATGGAGCAGGTATTACCTTGCAAGCATTTATTTTAGACACAAAGGACACCAGAGCACTGCCCTCGGGGACAGTGTTCTCACTGGAGGGAGACAGTGACTCGCTGACTTCCTCTCTCAGCCCACAGGGATGTTCCAGAGTCCAGGCAGGCCAGAAAAGGGAACGTTTTGGGAAGCCAAGGATGGCTTGGCAGAGCTAGGATGATATAAGCCTGATTAGCGCTATGGCTTCCTGTGACAATCACAGGCTCTAAATCCAGCTCTGCCACCTGCTGGCTGAGATCTTAGACCTGTGATTTAACCTATCTGTACCTCATTTTTTCCATCTATAAAATGGGGGCGATTGTGGCACCTACCTCCTGTGACAGGCAGTGAGGAACCACACTAGTCCTTAGGATGGTGTCATGCATGTATTGAGAACTCTTCAACGCTAGCTGTTGATATTTTTATTATTAGGCCTTTCAGGTAAGATCCCTGCTCTCTGTGCCCTCCCACCCCTGAGCTGAAGGGGTCAAGAGTGTCCTTCTGTCCTTTTTCCATGGACCCCCCCCATCTTTGGTTTCCTCTGGTAGGAAGGAGTGGCCAACAGCTCATAGGTCATTTCCTATCCTGCCTCCCCAGTCACACTTGAATTTGGTGGATATTTGTGAGGGAAGCTCACTGTCTCTCTCCCATCTCTCCCCTATTACCAACATCCCCAGGGCAGAGCTAGGGACAGAAAGGGGCCACAAGATGTGAACCTACGTAAATTAAAGGGATCTAGTTGGGGTCCCTAGTTGAGTAACTGCTCAGAGGTGTCTCTCCAAACAGTGACCCAGAGTATAGAGTCCACTGTGTGAGGCAATGTCCTCACTGTCATTCCCTCTTCTCGTCTCACACAGACTGGCTGGGCTAAACCCCAGAGGGGATTAATAAACACAGGAATCCAATGAGGAGCAAGAGTTAAAATAAACAGAAACATATAGCTACTTGGGAGGCTGAGATCAGGAAGATCAAGGTTGGAGGGTGAGGGAGTTAGTGAGACCCCCATCTCAATCTGGGAATGGTAGCCCACACCTATCATTCCAGCTACACAGGGAAGAAGAAATAGGAAGATTGTGGTCTAGGTTGGCCCAGGCAAAAAGCAAGACCCTATCTCAAAATAACCAGAACAAAAAGGACTAGAGATATGGCTCAAACTGTAGTGCACCTGCCTAGTAAGGGTGAGGCCCTGCCTGAGTTCAAACCCCAGTACTGCCAACAACAATCAAAAAAAAAAAAAAAAAGAAGGAAGGAAGGAAGAAAAAAAGAAAGCGCTGCCTGCCTACTGCAAGGCCTCACCTCCAGCTGGCATCCAGATCTGCTAGGCCACCTCATTATCAGGCACAAGTGCACGCTGGGATTGAAGCTGGGACTGTCCCTGAGTTCTGTTGCTCAGACCGTGAATGTGAGGTCTGGGGAACACTACAAAGGGCTGCAGCATCCAGACAGAGGGGAAGAGCTGAAGACTCGCTCTTCCAGCCTGAAGGCCTGTCACAGCCACTTCTGAGTTGACCGCTGGAAGCATCTTTATTTGTAAGATATCAGTGGCAGAAAGCCTCCTGACCCAGCATGCCATGCTTATAGAGCTGAAGAATGGAAGTGGACAAGAAGCAAAGATGCTTCTCCAAGCACGTTCTCTACAGAGCTATTTATACTTGAACAAAATCAGAAACCTAGTTCCCAACAACAGGAGAGGGGTTACACCAGGGATAAACAGGCAGTGAAATACTATGTGGTTGATAAAAACATGTAGCATTGTGGTTGATGTTGTGAATGCAAAATTATTGACCTCAACAAATGTTTGAAGTTTTACAAAACAGCATGTACGTTATAATCTCATTATATGTGAACACACACACACAGGTACATGAGAGAAAGCCTGGATGCTTGGATGCTCTACAGCAAAAGTTTTAACTATATCTTGGCATTAAGATTTGGGGAGGCTGGGCATGGCGGCTCACACTTGTAATTCCAGTTATAGGTTTGAGATCAGCCCAGGGGAAAAAGGTAGTAAGACTCTCTATCAACAAAATAAGCTTGCATGTGGTGGCATGAGCTTTGATCCCAGCTAGGTGGGAGGTGTAGGTAAGAGAATCACAGTCTGAGGCCAGTCAGAGCAAAAACTGAAGACTACCTGAAAAATGACTAAAGCATAAAAGGTCTGGCAGAGTGGCTCAAGCAGTAGAGGGCCTGACTAGCAAGCACAGGGTCTGAGTTTAAACCCCAGTGCTGGCAAAAGAAAAAAAAAAAATTGGGGGAAAACTTACGAGATTTCTTCTTATTTTTTTCTTAACTGTATTTGCTAATTTTCTTCCTCCCTCCCTCCCTCCCTTCCTCTGTTTTTGTGTTTCTA
Source organism: Castor canadensis (assembly GCF_047511655.1). NCBI lineage: Eukaryota > Metazoa > Chordata > Mammalia > Rodentia > Castoridae > Castor > Castor canadensis. The sequence continues at coordinate 159,928,182 of NC_133390.1, read as the reverse complement.
CCTCCCTCTCCTTCTTTTCTTTTCCTTTTTTTTTTTTTTTTTTTTTTTGGCTTTTTGAGTCAGGATCATCTCACTATGTAGTCACTATGTAGTCGCTATGCAGTCCAGGCTGGCTTTGAAATCAAATTCATGATACTCCTGCCTCAGCCTCCTCCATGCTGAGCTTACAAGCGTATGCCCAGCTTTTTTTTTTTTTTTGAGACAGGGTCTCCCTATATTGCTCAGGCTGCTCTTGAACCCCTGGGCTCAGAATCCTTCTGCCTCAACCTCCAAATAGCTGGGACTATAGAATTGTACTACTGTGCCCAGTTAATTTCTCTTTATTACATAATCATATTATAAGTTCATCATAGAAAGGGAAAAAAGTAACATAATTTTGTACTCTTTTTTAAAAGTGTAAACCTTTTGACCAATAATACCAACTCCAGGAACTTGTCCTAGGACAACTGCATAACGGAGTAGCTACAAGAACACACAGTGCGCTGCTTGTAAGGAAACTTTGTTTCAGGACTGGCTGAACAAAGCGTTGCGTAGTCGCACGCGGGGTGCAGCCACTAAAGACTGTGCTGGAGCAGCGCGACTGCTGGCTAAGGAAGATGCGTGCGATGCGAACACAGTGACTGCAAGGAAAAGACCGGACTCGAGAACGTTAGGCATGGAATTAGCCCCTCTGTCCATAACACGTGCTTGGCCCAAAGTCTGTAAGGCATTTAAGACGTTTAGGTGACTGTTTCGTGTAAGAGTTAATTACAGGTGATCTTAATGTTCTTATTTATACTTTCCTCACTATTTTATAATAAACATGCATGAATACACAATTTCATAAATTATTTTTAAGAGGGAAAAATAAATAACCTATTCAGGTCATGAGAGGTGGGAGCTGGCCCTCTCCGGGACCAGGAGGCCAGAGCACCTGGGGAGGGGTCAGGCGGCAGTGCTGTGGCGACTCCTGCGCCTGCGCCCGCTGAGGCAGCGCCCCCTCCCCGCAGGCACTCTCTGCCATTCACCCTCTGGAATTAGCTTGCAGAGACCGTTTTAGGAAGCCCGTGGGTGGTTGGAAGCAGCTTGCGAGCAGAGCTGGAGGCCGCGAAAAGCTGCAGAGACTGAGTGCCCAGAGGAAGACAGGCAGAAAATAAGGGGAAGCCAGCACTCTCCCCATTTTTTCTTTTTGGTTTGATTTTTCAAAAGCAGTTCTGCAGAAAAATCCTTGTTTTGGCCCAAATACTTCCTCCTCCACCTCCCATTTCCTCCAGTCCTCCATAAAGAGGTTGAATCTAAGCCTGTGAAGGTAAGACCAGCGTTCTGGTCTCAGTGCTTCCTCTGACTTGCTATGAAACCTTGCACTAGTCACTCACCAGCTCTGAGTCGCCGTTTCTTTCCTTTTCTGCCAAACTGAACTGGAATGGACTCAAAGTTCTGTTTTGACTCTGAGGCGCCAAGCTTCTGGGATTCCACTCAGGAGCAAGGCAACTGGACCAGATGTCTCCAAGGTCTAAACCTTTGAGATTCTGACATTGTAACCAGAATTTTGGGCCCCAGGCCCAAAGTCCCGGGATTGTCCATTTCAGTCCCAGCTACTTGCCCCTATACCCCAAGTAAAGAGACAGTAGTGATGAAAGGCGATTTATTACATGTGGCAAGAGCAGCCAGAGGAAGACAGCACTTCACATCATCTTCGGCCATCTTTGGGGTGTAGACATGAGCTTAAGGTTTAAATAGAGAAGGCAAGGGGAGAGGCGCATGCCACCCTGGTCACAGACGTGTCCCAGTGGATCATTACCTTGGTCCTTGTTTTGGAAAGGGATCCAGAGAAATTATCGCTGTCATCCCTGGTCAGGATGAACAAACAAATGCTGCCTAGCAGGTGGCCTGTCCTGCAGGTCTCTGCTGTTTCTTTCCTTAGGAGCATTTTTTTCCATCCCTCCTTGTAAACATGCTATTGATAAGTCCTGTCCATCCTTCATTGCAGGGTGAGTGGCTTAGAACAAGGAACACAGATACAAAAAATGGAGGCTTTTCTCTCGCTTTTAGTTAATTTGTGGGCCCAAGTAATCAATCAGGGCTCCACGAGCAAAAGCAGCTTTTAAGTGAGTCTACAATAGGCTGGCAAGAACTTCAGTTTTTTGCAGTTTGTGGCAAATGCCATGGTATTGAATTGCTAAGATTCTGGGCCAGGTTCTAGCTAAACCGCTGCACCCGGCACAATATCAAGAACTATCTGAACTGGGCATGGCAGCACAGATCTATAATCCCAGCACTCAGGAGGCAGAGCAGAGAGTCATGAGTTTGAGGACAGCATGGGCTATGTAGCAAGACCTGTCTCCAAGAAGCAAATGAACAAACTTCTAAAAAATACAAAAACAATGACTGGGCTCTGCCTTTGCCTAGGGGTGGGTTTGCCTTCACCAGTGTGCACACACAGGCCTGCGGTCCTAGGGACCGCAGTTCAGACCCCAAGTAGCCTCCTGAAGCAGACATGAAAACTGTTAGGTAGCAGTTAGCCATGAGTGATGGGGATATGCAAAGGGAACTTAAAATGGATGATTCTTTCAAGGTCTCTGAGAGAAAAACATTGTAATTAAACTTTCCGATTCTTAATAGCCTCTGTTAGATCAAAATAGCCCACTAAGGTCATGGGATGTCACAAGATGTTTTTCAGTCTCCCATCGCCTTAAGGTGGGTAGATATCAGATCCTTAAGTAATAGATCTTTAACTCAACAAAACAAAGACCCGGGCCTGTAAATCATACAGTAGGGATCAGGTGTACCCAATAAATTGCTCTTCGTAAATCTGTAGATCTATCCTAACCTCTTGATCTTAATGGTGACTTTAGCCTGGTAAGCTGGTTCTAGGGAGGGTCTTAATGCTTCACACCCCTTTCATTTAAAAAAAAAAAAAACCTTGTGCAAGGGTAAAAATAATTGTCATTCTTGACCTCCCTTTCTGAGACCACCCACTTTCAGTGTACTCCTTGAAAGTGTATTCCTTTCTAATAAACTTTGCTCTCACTTTCACATCTTTCCTGAATTATTCTCTCCCAGACTGAGGTAGGGATGCAAGGGGTTGCTTCTATACTGATGTCTACTTTCTGGACAAAGAGCTAAGACTCTTTGAGGTCCAGGGCTTCGCCAAGGTCACAGAGCTAGAAGGTAGTAAAACTAAAACCCAAGCCCAGATTAGCTGACTCCAGAGCCAGACTGAACTGGCTGCTATCATCCTGCAAGCCCCAGAACCACTGATCCCCATGGGCAGGGTCAGTCATGAGGAGAGGCAGAAAATGGCTTCCAGACAATCAAGGCTTCCAGAACAAGGATATGGACCCAGCACACCCACCAGGGTGGCTGAGCTGCAGGGTGGGGCCTATGTTCGTGCCTGGGAGCATGTGGGTGTCTGTGTGGCTCTAGGAAGGTGTGTAACTATCTCTGTGTGGGTGTCTCTGCACGACATGCATGCACATCTGATGTGTGTGAGTGCTCTGGATGTGGGTGCTGGTTGTGTCTGCTTGTGAGTGAGCTGCTGCATTTCTCTGGGAGCAGGTGACAGACTGAGTGCCTATGAGAGGGAAGTGGGGTATGGAGAGCTGCAGTGCTGCTCCCCCTGCCCATCCTGGTGGGTGGGGTGTACAGGCCTTCAGAGTCTCAGGACTTTGGGCCTCTACAAGGCTGCCTGCTCCTTGGATGTTCCTACATCTGGCCCCAGTTTCCTCAGCAGTCTATGGGCTTGACCCACCATCTAGGACCATAGTGGGAACCTCTTGGGGTGGATTAAATCTCACACTAGCTTTGGTTTGACCCATGAAGGACTGGTGAAGCCTCTGCAAGATGGCAGCTGGGTTCCAGGGTCCCTGGTCCTGAGCCCACAAACTGTTGGCCTTTGGTCTCAACTTCCCTTTCTTCTGCCCTGAATGATAATGCTGTGACTGTCTTAGGAGTGGTTTGAAGAAAAAGTCCCAGAAAGGAGAGTTGTGGTTTAAGAATTGGAAGGAAACTTCACAGTCATTTTAGTGAGGTCACTCTCCCTTCCCTCTCAGCTCCCACCCTCCCACCACATGCCCTGTGCCTGAGACTACTTTCTTAATCTGTTAGTTCCATTAGGCTCCAGGTTTTTCTTGCGTATCTCTGAGAACAGAGAACTCCCCACTTACAAAGAGCCTATTCCATTCCAGGCAGCTCTGACTATAAATCTTATTTCATACTAAAGTTCAGATTTGCTCCTGTATCTTCACCCACTGGTCTCAGCCCTGCCCTCTGGCACCCACAAGGCTCAACCTTGACCTTGACCTGCTGAGATGGGAAAGGTTCAGCACAAAGCCTTGCAGGGACCCTGAACAGATGCAGAAAGCTAAGGCAAGACCATCTCCTGGGGGCCAATCTTGTGCCAGGTCAAGGATGCTGGGAAAGGGGCCAGTGTCTGAGGATCTCAGGGAAGCCTTGGGGTGGCTGCCCTGACTGTGCTTGGGTCAGGGTTAGGGGGCAACCCTGGGCTCTGGGTTTGAGAATCAGGGCCTGGAGAGAAGGTTGTGCATGCAGGTGAACAGATGACAGGGAGGGGTGTGGCTCCCTCCACAGCACAAGGCTGCCACCTGGATGAAGGATGATTATGTGCTAGGATCGGTTCTTTGCACACAGAGGGGCCTGATGGGAACTGCCATTAGGAAATTATTCATCCAGCCACTTGCCCCTTCTCCCCTGTGCTGGGATCAGGGCTGAGGGCTGTGGCCCAAAGATGAAGCAGGCCCAGCCCCCATTCACAACCCCACCTGTTTCCCAGAAGTCCTGGGCAGGTAGGGGAGCCAGACTCAGCTGCAGATATGTATGTCTGTCACCAAAACTCAGCACATTCATGCATGCAGATCCTGTCCCAGCAGGCATTGCACCAAGGGCCTCAGAGATGTTGCTGGGGTTTGACAGGAGCTGGACAGAGCCAGTATTCCTGCCTGCAGAGGGGAAAGTGGAGCTCCTTTACAGCCACTGAAGGAGGGGCCCGAGGGACAATGGTAGGCTCTGGCTCCCAACATGCTGTGCCTGCAGCTTCCAGATGAGAGTGGGGTTGAGGTTTCTAGGCTCTGCATGAGCTTGGGGCAGTTCTGGTGAGGTGCAGCCTTGATCCCCAGTGCACACTCCAGGCTAGATGGGTTGGCGGCAGCAGCTATGCTCTGGGCAAGGGATAGCTTGAACTTCACTCCTGGAACAAGCAAGCTGAGTGACCTAAACTAAAACCTGTGCCCGCCCTGCACCTGTTTCCTCCCTTCTGAGACAAGGGTGGTTGATCTGGAACAGGAAAGACAGGCGGGTTTTCTATCAGGTAAGGATCCCTGCAGTTGGCCATGGCTGCCTGGGGTACTGCACTGGGCTGGAAGGGCATCGTGACTATCTAGCAATGTGTATGATGGAATGCACCTGTCTGGGTCAGAATCACCAGGCTTCCCGGCATCAGTGTCCTATGAACCCAAGAACCTCCAAGCCACCTCCAGTTCCCCTCCAGGCCCCACCTTGCCCCACTGGGGCATGAAACACATGGAGCCTCTTTCTGAGCAGCACCTTGCTCTGTGACTGTGGCTCTGCACTGCCCCCAGAGGCCATGAGCGGAGCTCTGTGATCTTGGGTTCATCTTCACACAGGTGTACACCTGCCAGCTTCCTGTCTCCTTTCTCCAGCCTCTTCTGACAGAGAACCAAGGCTCAGTGTGGACCAAGGAAGATGTGTCTCTGAGTGGAGGCAGAGGACTGGACTCAGTGCAGAATATCCACAAAGCCTCCCCTGCCTTCCTGGTTCTCAGCTGTGTCAGAGTGGATGGAGGAAAAAGGCAGCTAGCACTGGCTTACTGTGTGCTGTGCATTTCACTCTGCACCTATCTGGTTCTTGCAGCTGATCCTAAGTGCTGGCTACAAGCCCCACTAGAGAGGAGGAACTGAATCTCAGAGGCTCAGTGACTTCTCTGACATTAGCATCAGCAGGAGCAAAACTGGGCCCTGTCACACTCCAGCATCTGGTATCCCCTCCACCTAGCCCAATGGCCATTGTCTGGGTAAAGTGTGGCAGGAAGACCACACCTATGGCTCAGAAAGGCCTAAGATCTAGTCCCTGAATCTCTCTTGGCAAGTCCCTGAGGAGCAAAGCCACTTACACTGCCTCCTTGGGTTTCAACTCCCTCACCTGTGAAACTAGATATAAATCTCCCTCTACATTCCAGACACCACCTGTAACACTCCCATCCCCTCTCTGCTTCTGGTGTCATTCAGGTTTCTGAGGCACACAGAGAAATGAATAGCACCAGGGCAGGGCAGGGGTGGGATCCCAGGCAGGTCAGATAGGTCAGCCCTCTTGCTGTGGACTGGAACATCTGCCTCCAGTCACAGGATGAGCACAGTACTCCCGAGAAGCTGCAGTCCATTAACTTGTAAATGTGGTCTGGATTGGTTTGCATGGTGCTCTTTACAAAGTCTGAACTTGTTGCCAACATTTAAAAATAGAGAAGTTTCACATAAAAACCCAGATTTCCAGCTTCTCTTGAAAAACTAGAAGCTCTGAGGAGTCTGCCTAGAATGGGCCGTCCTAGGGGGAGTGTGGAACAGAGATGTGCTTTCTGATGGTCTGTGTGGACCCTTCCACTCATTCACTGGTGACATCCAAGTTTATCCCACCTGGTACAAGAGTTAAGACCTTGAGTGCCAGGGTCAGGATGCCCTGGGTTAGTTCAAGTGCATGGTTCAATTGCTGTGTGACCACTGGTAAGTTCCATAATTTCTTTGAGCCTGCATCCTTGCTGGTAAATGGGGGGTCCCATAGTCTCTACTTCATATGGATTCTCCAAAGGGTGAATTATATAAAGCTACTGCAATGGTTTAACCCACTGCCCAGCACATGGTGAGTACTCAGCAAGCACCAGCCCTGGCCTGGACCACCACAGTCCTCCCCTCACAGGGGCTGGCAAGTTAGGAGCAGCAGCAGCAGCAGCAGCAGCTCTTGGGGCCCTCCCTCCCTGTCCTGCTCTGGTCCTGCCCTGGAGCTCTCTCTCATCTGCACACACCCCATGAGGCACCAGGCCGCAATCCTGTATGGGCAGCACAGCCAAAAGCAACAGATCAGTATCTACTACACACTCCAATCCCTAAGGCCCGCTGCACCATCCAGGCTGTTGGCCGGCGAGTTCAAGCTCCTTTTCTCTTTGGGCAGGAAACAACTTACCACATGTTCTTTTCCTTCCTGGAAACTGGGTTTCATCAACCACAGAATGAGACTGTGGTCTCTAAGGCCCCCACAACTCTGACATCTTAGGAGCGTGCAGATGGGCAGGCAATGAAGGCCAAAATCTCACAATGCAGGAGTGAATTAGGATTCTTTTGTCTGCAGTGACAGAAACCCTGTGCAAAGGAGCTTACATTAGAAGGTATTGTATTGGCTCATGTAGGAGGAAGCCTGGGGTTGTAGGCTCCAGGCAGGGCTAGATCCAAGTGCTCCAGCAATGTTGTCAACTCTTTCTTGCTCTCATTTCTCAATTCAGCTTCCTTCGTGTTGGCCTCATCCTCACCTCACATTCAGGGTTTTCTGGGATGGGGATGATGAGTCCTCTTAAGTCTGAATGAAAGTCTTTTAGTGTCATAACTCCAAAATAAAGTAGTGCCTTTTTGCACTTCTAAAAGGGGAAGATGCCAAATGGCCTCATGGAATCAAATATCTATCCTTGTGGCAGAAGGATGTGGTGAGGTACTGTAACTGGCACTCCCCTCAAGGATGACATGGAGCAGAAAGTCTTCCTCAAAGCGAAGGAGCCCTGACATCGGAAGAGGGGCAAACAGAGATGAGCTGCACAGCCCAAAGTAACAACCACTGGCCTCTGCAGAGGCCTGGGTGCAGGGACCCAGGAGGGGGCTGTTCAAACCAATAAGATGTTTGTGCACTCAGCTCTGCTTGGAGCCTGGGAGAAGATCATGAGCAAACGATTCTGAGAAGCAGAGGAAAAATGCTCCACACCTTCAGAATGTGGTCCTCAGGGCCAGCTGTGTGCAGTACCGCTCTGCCTGCCACGAGGGGCCAGGGAGGCTTGTGAAAGACCTATGGTGGCTGAGGGAATGACAAGGATGGAGTGTGAGGCAGTGCCTTCATGCTTAAAATGTGGAAAGGAAAGCTAGAGAACAGATGTGAAGAATGAGAGATAACAGTGTGGCTGGATCAAGCAGAGCTAAGGCAACATCAATTTGTGGCAAAATGAAACAGAGTAACACTGGGAAAAACAAGAACAAACTAGAGGTTAATATACATTTCATCTTGAGGTGGGAATGCACTTTAAACATTAAAGTAATGGAATAAATTAGGTCAAATGAAAATGGCTGACACATGACATAAAAAAGTAAAGCATACATTTCCAACATAAAACTGAAAGGCAGATGGCAGACTGGGGAAATACTTACAATATTAAGAGACTTATAAGATGAATGCGTATTTTCAAAGAACACACGAAGATCCCAAAATTGGCAAAGGACATGAAAAACAATTTCAAAAGGGAAATGCACAATGGTCTAAGCCTCCATATAAAATGTACCAGAGACCTCCCTCACTCCCAAGCCTGTTCCCACCTTCAAGCTGCTCCACCTGGAACACAGTGTTTGCTTATTGATTCACAGAGGGGGAGCAGAGGTGAAGGCCTCCACAAAGGACGCCTGTCATCGGACCAACCCTGGAGACCCCTCAGCCGGCAGCATTTCCCTTTAAAGCAAATGCCTTTGGAAAACTCTATGGCAACTCTGGGAGATAAGGGATGGTGGGAAGAGAAGCCTTGGCTTAGGTGTGTTCCACTGGTGCAGCCCCTCAGTTGCCCCAGAAGGGGAGGTGGTAGCTTCTGGGTCAGATGGCTCTGTCTCCCTGTCTGGAAGCAACTCACAGCCAGATGCCACTGCACCCACGCCAAGCCGGTCTAGTGTGCCACAGATCACATACACACACAGAGGGTCTGGACCAAAACGTGCACAGATTGTCATGACCCAAGAGTCTGGGGGACAAGCCCATCCCTCTGCAAGAGAGGGACACTGCAGTTGTCCAGCTGACGGCCTCGGATCCTCTGATAATTCTTAGGGACTGTGTGGCTATCCTTCCTGAGGAGGAGCACACCATGGCAAAGGTGCACTGGGCTCATGCACTGGCCTGAGAGGAGGTGGCTTCACCTCTCTGGTTTCTGTACCAGGAAGGAGGAGATCCCTGAAGAGCTGGTGCTCCAGAATGACGACCACATGCAGAGGACCCAGAGTGATACCCTGCATTGGTGAGGAGGGGTCCCCACTTTGCCCTGGCTGCACTAATCCTCATTCCACGAAAATCCCATGGGAGAGGAGGAGGTGCACAAGTAGCTCCTGACCTGGAAGCATCGGCACCACAAGGGCTTCATCTGCCTCAACTCCCTTTAGCTATGCATGCCAATACCTGCCCCACAACAGCACACAGGTGCTGATGGAGTGAGCACAGCAGCCTAGGGTCTCTGATCCACCCGGCGCTTATCAACAGAGCCCCTGCCCTATCACCCAGAACACTTGTGACAACCTTCCTATGAGCACAGGAAGGGTTGTCAGATTGAATGAAGGGACAGGAGGGGGACTCCTGGAAGGGTGCAGTCTGTGACTTCAGAGAAATAGGGGTGAGCAGGCCTCTTAAAAGCATCATGAAAGGAGAGCATTGTGCAGCACGCCACCACCCTGGGTCACCATGATGTCACCTCTCACCAGGATTATGGCACTAGGTTCTCACAGGTCTCCCTGCTTCCACCCTGCCCCCCCACCTGCAGTCTGTGTCCAACATAAGTCGCTTTCAGTCCTGTCAAAATACAAGTCAAATCATGTCACTTTTCTGCCTAAAACCCTCCAATGGGTACATTCTCACTGTGTTCTTATAATAACTCCTAAACCATGGAGTCTGGTTCCTCTGTAGCCTCTGATTTCCTCCACTATTCCTCATTTCAATCATACCACTCCCAGCCATACTGACCCTCTGGTGATCCTTCCATACACCAGACATGCTCCTGCCCCAGGGACTTTGCATTTGCAGTTCCTTCTGCCTGGAACACTTCTTTCAGATATCCACATGGCTTACTTGCTCACCCCCTTCAAATCTTTGCTGAAATTGTCACCCCACTTAAATTGAAGCATATTCCCTCACTCTGCTAGAACCCTCAAATTCTCTGTCCTGCACTATCTCCCACTCCCCCATCCCCAGCATCACTCATAGGTAACATACTATGTAATCTATCTAGTGTGCCTATTGGCTGGTTCTCCCAACTAGAACAGATGCTCTTGGGAGCAGGGAGGTGGCACCTGGCTGTGACAGGCTCTCATAAAGGTTGGTTGGATGAGGGATAGGGCTGTTCTCTGCTTCTCTGTAACTTCTCTCTTGCATCCCCACTCTGCACTTGGTATGCACAGACCTTCTAGAGAGCCCCCCGCCCTCGGCCCCCCAAATCTGCCTCTCAGCTTTTTGGCAAAGACTCTGCAATTTCCTCCAGCTCACTCTCAAGATGAACTGTCTGTTTGCATCCCCTTAGAAGTGAGTCAGGTAGACATTTGGGGAAGTGGACAGAAAGGAAATGGAGAAATATGGGGAGGGAAGAAGCTGGACAAAGATCCAAGAAAAGAGGACCTGTAGTTTCTTTCTTACAGGCTGCTGGACATCAGATAACTCCATCAAGAAGTCCATGACTTCTCTCTTCTTCCTACCAAGCAGCTTAATAGAAAGCCTGACCACCCTCAGGCCTGGCGTCCAGAGAGGCGGGTCAGATCCAGGACATGATGGTCAGTGATGGGGCAAGGAGGGGGCTGAAGGAGGGATTAAGGACGGTGAGCATGCCATCCCCAGCAGTGAGCAGTTCGCTTGATTTCTGGTTGTTATCCTGCATTGTATGCAGCAGGAGCCTAGGGTGGGGGTCGGGAGTCAGCAAATGAGCCAGCACCAGAGACCTTGGATAGTTTGGAGAGAAGAGGGGTCTACACGGGTTTAATGGAAACCAAGCCCTGCCCAGGCGAGACGGAGGATCTGAGATGAGGAAGCTTTGTCCCTGATCAGCAGAGGAGTGGAGCAAAGCAGGTCTGAGGTTCCCAGGATTCATGAGTAGCTAGGGTAGCATCTCCATTCCATTCTGCTTTGAACCTGGCAGATGTGACTCAGTGTTGGCTGTGGCCACATCATTTGTTCTGCATTTCCAGCCTCCATTTCAGCAGGGGAGGGTATCTTAGTCAAGCCAAAGTCTGATTAGCTGGAGAGACCAGCATGTCACAGTGCCCTGGGAACATTAAACAATATTTACAAGATGACATTGGGGAAATAATTACTGATGGTAAAAGGCAATCAACCGCGGGAACTCCTCCACTGCTCAAGTGATGAGAAATTAGATGCCATGAGGCTCAGAGCAGCAAGGGTTTGTCCTGGGGACAGCGGAAGGGGTTGGCAAGTCACCACCTCTGCTGATGCTGTTAATAGGATAAACCAGCCTTGCAAGTAAGAGCCAGACCCCAGGAGGCCTGCATTTGAGATTTTAAAACCAGGCCAGGGCCTGCCCTTAGCTTCACTTTCAGATGCATTTAGAACTGCAAAAGGAGCTTAAAGATCAGCCTCACCAATGCTCTGTTTCCAAGGCTCTGCCTTCCAAAATTACTGCAGGTATTAAGTAATAATCAACTTATTTGCAAATTTTTTATTCACCAAAGACACACAGATGACTGCCAACCAGGACACGCAGAAGACCTAAAGTTGGTATCACTTCAGCCTGTTTTGTTTGGGTTTTTTTTGGTGGTATAGGGTTTAAACTCAGGACCTCATGCTTGCTAGGCAGGCGCTCTATCAATTGAGCCATGTCCCCAGCTGAGACCTATTATTTTATGTTAGCCCAGACATACTATTATGCATTAATGCAGTTTCCCGTTTGAAAAAATTCAATGTAAGAATTATGTTTTTTTAAATACCCAAGGGAGTCTAGAGAATCTTATCAGAAACCCATAATCTCTGAGGCCCAGAGAACACAAGAAGCTTGCCCAAAGTCACACAGCTGGCTGTAAGCTGAGCCAAAGCTAGACCTGGAGAGCAAGGTGGAGAAAAAGGCTGGCCTGGGCATACAAGAGCAAGTGTGACTCCAGCAAAAGGATTTATCTCTGAGCCCATTTTCATGTAAGTGGAATGGGGGTAATTGTAGATTTACCACACACTGTTGTGAGGATTAAGAAAATTAAACAGAGCACTTAGTCAATAGCAGTTACTCTTGTTTAACCTGTTTTGGGGACGGCTGGGTAGACACAGGAATACTGCGGGACTGGGGAATGAGGTCACCTGATCCAACCTCCAGGTGTTGCCCTGACAATGCCAGTGGGAGACAAATTTGTCCCAAAAGTACTCTAAGAGCCAGGTGCCAATGGCTCATGCCTGTAATCCTAGCTACTAAGAAGGCAGAGGTCAGGAGGATCTCGGTTTGAAGATAGCCCTGGGCAAATAGTTCATGAGACCCTATCTAAAAAAATTCCCAACACAAAAAAGGGCTGGAGGAATGGCTCAGGTAGTAGAGCACCTGCTTAGCCAGCATGAGGCCCTGAGTTCAAACCCACTACCACCCAAAAAACCAAAGCAAAAAACAAAACCAAAGGTGTTCTTGGTACTATGCACAATGCTGTTACTGCTCAGTAATGTCACTCAAAGCTGAGTGTGCCTCAGACCCAGGCCCCGCCCAACTCACTACCTTCAAATCCCCGAAGGGTGACATAGGAAATGATCAAATAACTGACACAGTGCAACAGTCACTAATTTAAAATACACCACCAGTGGTTTAGCATACTGTATTAATAAGGTTGTTACTGTCAACACCACCATATAGTCCCAGGACAGTTTCATCAGCTAAGAAACCTCAGTCACTCCCCATCTCTCACTCATCCTCTGAAACCACTGATCTGCTTTCCATCTCTCTGGACTTGCCTACTCTGGACACTTCACGTGAGCGGAATGGTCTTGTGGCCTCTTTCATATACTGTTTTCAAGGTTCATTCATGTGTAGCATGCATCCGCACTTCATTCCATGGAACCTGTACTTTTAACAAGCTTCCCAGTTAGTTCTTATGAGTGGGCTTTGAGGAGGAAAAGAAAAGCAAATTCCCACAAAGTGAAACTTCAAGTTATGGGGACAGAGGCAAGACTGGCTGCCTGCCCCGTCTAGAGAGTGAGACTGGGCACGGTCTTCTGGGTACTCTGCAAAATGTGCTTCTAGGACAGAAGCCTGGCTATGATGGGCACTGGGCAGATTAAGTGTAAGACTCACACAAGGGATTAGTCTCCACTCAAAGACTTTAATGAACATTATGTTGTCTGAAAAACATCTACAAAGAAACAAGAGGAAGCTGAAGTCTTAACCAAGGGGATTCTCACCTGGAAACCTGCTGTGAGCCCCAGCCTTGCAGGAGGATGGCACCAGGATTTAACAGTACCACAGTCTGCGGCCAGGGTGGAAGACCTGTGCACCGTCTAGAGATGGAACTCTGCCCACACGGCATGATGGGCAGGTGCTCAGGACTCCCAGGAAACCAAAGGTGTCAGAACTCTGATGACGGACAGGATGGGGAAGATTTAGGTTGACCACGTCATCTCCATGGCTTCAAAGAAAAGGCACAGAAACCCAACAAGACCCAAGAAGCCTGCTTGGGGCAAGAACTCTTCTTACTGTCAATTCTCCAGGTCATCAGACATAGTCACAGCTGCCAAGTCCTACTTCTGGGTGTGAGGCCTCAGGTGGAACACATGAGGGGTAACAGCACCAGCAGGCCCAAGGGTGGGAACGTATCAGTTCTGGGAGTTTGCTTACTGGGGCCTCTGGTCAGAACAGAATTTAGAGGAGGAAAGCCAAAGCTGACCACTTGTCAGTCTCAACCCACTTGTCCTCATTACCCCTCCCAGTCTGGGCTCCCAAGGGCCCACTGGCCCATTTTCTGACATGGACTCCTGTTCCACCAGGGCAGACAGAAATTCTGTTTTGGCCCACAATGGCCCTACGTTTAACTCAAAACAAAAACACCAACTAATGTCTCAGACTCTGGGGCAGTTCAGGGCTTGTTTTTCCTAATCATTCTATGGAAAAACCAACAAATTCTCTTGGACTTAGGATTCAATTTCTTCTCGTCAGAAGAAATTAGGCTGCTGGTGGAGCAGGTCTCACCTGGAGCTTCTGTAAGGGCCTCTGTCTGAAATTCAGTGAGGTTAGCACCAGGGCTGACCTGACAGAGAATGCATGAATGCACTTTTAAGACAAGTACAGACTCTTTGGCAATACAGGAACTTATTTACTAATGAAAGAGGGAATTCTGGTTCCATCTTTGCAGAAACTGCAGGATTGTGGTCCTCGAGGGTCCCAGAAAAGGATGGAGTGAGTGGAGACTGGGGCTGCAGACTTGTGGAAAGGGGCCTCTCATGGCTAGAGAATTTCCAGAAGTTAGCCAGTCTCAACACCCTCAGGGAGCTCTACCACCACTGGGGCACAGTCCTCAGGCTCTGAGGCAAAGTCCCACTGGAACTTCTTGGTGAGGTGGGCTTGGAACTTTTCAGCTTTCTTCTTCAAGGTGGCATCCACAGCAATGCTGCAGGCAGAGGAAAAGAAAACCTGCAGAGAACAGAGGGTAAGTGACACCTGAGAACAGAGGGGCCACGGAAGCTGTGGAAATTTCCTCCTGATGTTCAGCAATCTGGGGTGGTAGATCAGCTACTGCTGGCATAGGCCCAGGACACCTGCTGTGTCTCCCCCATAACCGAAAAAGGTCTAAACCCAGCTGAGACACTGCAACAGGACTGGAATGGAAAATAACTGTGCTGGACACACTCCCCATGGAGACCAGTAGGGCCACCTCATTGGGGCGGCGGGTAGATCTCTGGACACCTGGGCAGAACAGGCAGTAACTACACTAGCTGGTACTAAGAAAGGTTTGGTGGGTGGCATGAATCCTTGCATCCCATAAGGTCCTAGGCTCTTTGATAATGAGGCTGAATTGCTTCTCTAAGTGGGCCAGAGACTGCCACTTTGAGGCTTCTATCTAACCCCTACTACACTTAAAACTGTCTTTGATGTTCATTTTTTTAGTGTTCATTTCCATGTTCATGTTTTATCACTGTTTAAAATGTGGTAAAATATACAATCTTACCATTTAAGTCATTTTAAGTGTATAGTTGAGTGGTATGAAGTATGTTCATAGTGTTGTACAACATCATCACCATCCCTCTTCAGAATCCTTTCATCTTCTCCAACTGAAACAGTAATTCCCCACTCTTTCCTTCCCCCATCCCCTGGCAAC
Source organism: Castor canadensis (assembly GCF_047511655.1). Lineage (NCBI taxonomy): Eukaryota > Metazoa > Chordata > Mammalia > Rodentia > Castoridae > Castor > Castor canadensis. The sequence goes on along the minus strand of NC_133390.1, from coordinate 159,912,886 downwards.
CACCCTCCTACTTTCTGTGTCTATAAATTTGACTATGTTAGGTACCTCATATAAGAGGAATCATACACTATTTGTCCTTTTGTGACTGGCTTATTTCACTTTGCATAATATCTTCAAGGTTCATTGACACTGGAGCACATATGGGAATTTCTTTCCTTTTCAAAACTGAGTAGTAGTGGGGCATGGTGGCACACATTGGTAATTCCAGCATTCGGGAGAAGGGAGGAAGATCAAGCATTGGAGCCCAGACTGGGCAACAAAGTGAGCCCCTGCCTCAAAAGAAAAAACTATCTTTTGAGATGCTATCCCATTGTGTGTATATATATCCCACATTTTGCTTATTTACATTCATCCACTCACGGCCATTTGGGTTGTTCCTACCTTTTCTGTACTGTGAATAAAGCTGTCATGAACAGGACTGCACTTTCAGTTCTTTTGAGTACAGACCCAGAAGTGAAATTGCTGGGTCGTATGGTAATTCTGTTTAATTTTTGAGGAACAGCCACACTGTCTTCCACAGCAGTGGTATCCCTTTACATCCCCACAAGGGTTCCAATTACTCTATATCCCAATCAACACCTGTTGTTTTTAAAAATAGCACTCTAGTTGGGCGCTGCTAGCTCATGCCTGTAATCCTAGCTACTCAGGAGGCAGAGATCAGGAGGATCGCAGTTCAAAGTCAGCGGGAGCAAATAGTTCTTGAGACCCTATCTCAAAAATACTCAATACAAAAAAAGAGCTGATGGAGTGGCTTAAGTGGTAGAGTACCTGCCTAGCAAGCATGAAGCCCTGAGTTCAAGCCCCAGTACTGCCAAAAAAAAAGCACTTTAGTAAGTGTGAGGTGGTACCTCATTGTAGTTGTGATTTGTGTTTCCTTCGTGATTAGTGTTGCTGAGCATATATATACATATTTTTTATTTATTAATTTTTTTTTTTTGTGGTACTGGGGTTTAAACTCAGAGCCTACACCTTGAGCCACTCCACCAGTCCTTTTTTGTACTGGGTTATTTTCGAGATAGGGTCTTGCAAACTATTTGCCTGGGCTGGCTTTGAACCACATTCCTCCTGATCTCTGCCTCCTGAGTAGCTAGGATTACAGGTGTGAGCCACCAGTGCCCAGTGAGCATATTTTCTCTTTGGTCAAATGTCTATAAGTCCTCTGGCTACCTTTTTTTTTTTTTTTCCTTTAGTGCGGGGAATCAAACCCAGGACTTTGCATATACTAAGCAAGTGTTCTACTACTCTTTGCCTACCTGTTAAATTGGGTTTTGTTGCTGAGTTGTAGAAATTCTTTATATATCCTAGATATTTTATTGGTCCCTTATTTTGATGTTCTTATGAATTGTTTAATACAAACACAGACAGGAGGACAGAACAGCAATTTTCTCCACACCTGAAAGCCCATTCCAGATTGTCCTGATTCCCAATTCCTAAGAATAGCAGCAAACCCACTACTCCTTCTTAAACCTTATTGTTCTCAAAGAAGTTCCACAGAGTATTCACCTGGATCCTCACCATGCTCTAGGAAGAGAAACCAGAATCTGTACTTTAGGGACACCGACACTGAGAGGAGTTAAATGACTGAATCAAAATTATCCAGAAGGAAAGAATAGGTTTTCCCAGACTGCCATCTACTATCCTACAGGCCTGCCTCACAGGCATAGTGCAAAAGCAGCTCTTTGGTCTACCCTCAGACCACACACCTGGCTTGCAGACCACCACAGAAGGACTCTGAGCTGCAAGGGACTTTATCTGACAAAGAAAACAGGCATTCCCTGTAGCTGACTCCAGGGACAACACTCCTCCCACTTGCTTCTCCATGGCCCTTCTGTTAGTAGGAGGGGTGAGGCTCAGGCTCATTCTCAGAGGTCTGTTTGGAACCATTCTATTGAAGTAGTAGCAATGACAGCAGAGGCAGAGTGGCGAGGGTCAGGGACAACACAACTTGGCTCTATGGGGGGCACAGCCACAACAGAACGCAAGATCAGTAACTAATGAGAGGGGCTGTGAGATCTCGGTGGATAAAGGGCAGTGGGAAAGCCTGTGCCCAGCCTGTCCACAGGCAGATTCCCTGGAGCACAGCTGAACTCTGGGTTGGGGTCTGGGAAGCACAGCAGAGATGCCTCTTTCTCTCTAGAGGGCCTAAATATCCATGGGTCTGTCCCCAGAGGTAGTGGTGAGCCTGCTGGGCTGAATGAACAAAAGCCTCTTTCTGTTCCCCTTCCTTACTAAGTTGTACTACTCTCTGTGCAGTCCCTTCTTTCTAGTCACATTGAGCAGCTACCCAAACATGCTCAACTGTCTCCTCTGTGCATACATGATTTTCCCTCTGCTTTAAACACCATTCCTCCTCCTGCACTTAGCCAATTTCCATTAGTAACTCAGGCTCAGCTCAGACATCACCTCTTTAGTTTGGGCTATCTTTCCTGACCAAGAGTGGAACAGGTACTCCTCTGTGCTTCCCCACACCCAGGATAACTTCAACTGTGGCCTCAATTTCAGTAAGGTAACAGGCCATTTATTGCTGATCTCATCTGAAAGAGGAAGAACTCAAAGCCGTGACTTTCATACCTTCAGTCTTACATCTTATAGATGTCTTATGAACGGAGGAATGAAGATGACCACAGGTTCAAGGAAAATCTATCTTTGGTTCTTCTGCACAGTGCCTGGCACCAAATAACTGCTTGATAATTTATGTGATTGTGCTGAAGAGAAGAGGCTCATCCTACAAAGGAGGTGGCTAGCATACCAGACCTCTGAATGCTGCTGGCTCCCAAGGTCCTGTGATATGCCTCTTATAAAGGCCCAGACTGAAATGAACTGCACCAACCTCTGTTCCCCTAGCACTGTAACCAGGCCGCCCTATGGCCTTCTTTACACTGTGCCTACATCATAGTCATCTAAAGAGTAGAGAATGAATCCTAATTATCAATATGTCACAAAGCATGTCACCCAGGGCCTGGCACAGAGTTAGGATCCACAGGATGCACAGTGAATGGTAAGAACAAGACAGAGGATTTCCCCGCATTTGGTAATGACTAAAAGTGAGAGGCTGGAACAAGCTAGGCTCACAGCCAGCATTCTCCCTCCCTACATATCTCTCCAACAGGGCTCAGAGTAAAATCAGCTAGAAGCAGGTCCAAGAGAAGCCTGTGATCTAAAAAATAAGGCTTTTAATTTGAAAAGTGATTTGCCCTTTGAAAAGAACTTGTCAATTTAATCTTTACTACAAACTTGGCAGGTAGGATAGGAAGTTAGAATCCCCATTGTACAGATGAGGACACAACATGAGCTGAATCCTGCAGTGATAAATACTGAGCAAGATTTGGTTCAAGGGGGGATATCTCAATTTCATTCTTTTACCCTACCAAGACCTTCTTTCGTCTTGACAGGGACTGAAAATGTCCTTGATACTTAATTTTCATGACTACCCTGTGGGATACTTGCAGGTATTTCTAAAGCTGTCCCCCCTGCAGGCTCCAGGACTCAGGGCACAGGCTCAGCTGACTTAAAAAAAACCAAAACTTTATTAAGGTATAACTTGCACACAATTAAATTTACCCATTTAAAGTGATCAATTCATTTGGACAAATGTACATAGTTCCAAGGCCATCAAAGGATGTATATGTTTACAGTGTTTTCTTCTGGAACTCAATTCTGAGTGTGAAGGCCCACATGGATTTGTACAGCCATCACCATAATTAGGCTTTGGAATAGGTCAGTTACCCCATAAGATATCCTGATGCTGCCCCTTGGCAATCAGACTCTCCCTTCCCTCCATTAATCTATTTTTGATCCTGTAATTTCAGACTTGATATTAAAAAAAAAAAAATCAGAAAAGATATTTTAAAAGTGTTGCGTTTTCAAATAATAATTTATTCTGATTCTTTTCAGATTAATTTTATGCCTTCTTTAGAAAACTTAGTAATGATTTGGCTTATTCACTAAGGTGAATTCAAGTAAATATTTTCTAACATCACTGAGAAATGAGTCATCTTAATTTCAGATTAATCCTAGATATTTCTAAAAATACTTTTGAAACAGGATGATCATACTTTGCAAACAAATGCACTTATCTAAAATAAAAAGCATACCAATGGGTGTTTTTCTTCAAATATAAAAAAGGTACCAACACTAATCATTAAGTCTATTATAAAATTTTAAATCGAGTCATAAATGTGAATCCTTTTTTTTTTTAACCAAAGTTAAATAAGTTGAGTTCAGGCAGGTCACCTTGAGAAATTCAAAATATCAAGGTAGGATAGCTAAGTCTCTATTTCATTCTGGTTTTTTTTTGCTAGAATAAAAAGAAATTTCTTAATTTTTTCAAAACCCAAATGGTTATCTGACTCAGACTAGAACTAGCTAGAAGCAGACCATTTTGTTGCCACTTGTAGTAGAAAGTGGTGTTAACACCAAGATTATCACTTCACAGTGACTGATGACCAGGAAGGTGAAAAGCCCTGGGAGTCATGTCTTCTGAGGTCATTTTAGAGAACTGGAGATGTTCATCTAGAGTGCTAATCATATATGGGAACCCACCATAGGCTTTAGAATCCAAAATTCAGCCTTGCATCCAGTCTAGTTCTGTGGTCATGGACAAAATAATGGAACTTCTCTGAGCCTGCTTCCTCATCTTGCACAATGGGATTATATACCCAGCTTCTCACACTGTTTTGAAGTCTAAATGAGACAGTTCACACTGAACATATAAAAGTGACAGCTGATGGCAGGAAGTAGAGTAGGTAGATAAATTTGTCATAGTTCGTGTTATAATTGTCAGTCAATGTTTTCCTTAAGAGTTAGAAGTGGTCATATGTGCATACAATGTTTGGGTCATTTAAAAAAAAAAAAGAGGAGTGGGCACTGGCATCCAGAATACTGACAAGACAAGCTAGAAGGCATCTATGGCCTAAAAACCAGAGTATGTGACTACACATTAATGATATGCAAGCAGCAATGATAATCTTTATTTTGTACATAACTCTAACACAGTATTAAATTCAGATTATGCTTTCATTGGTTTTAAATAAACTATGGTGACTTAAGTTACCTTAAATAAAAGAAAAAACTATATCTAATTTTATAAAATAAGCAATTTTTATTCAAGCTATAGCCAAAGGATTTATAAAAACCAGTGGCATCCATTCAGAAGTGCCTCATATGAGAAAGTTGAAAAAAAAAACCAAACTAATGGCTGAGGCCATTACAGGGCTGATTTTATCCATGCTAATACAGCTGTCTTTGATATCTTTTAAGTGCTTACACATACAAACACCAGTCTCTCCCCGTGGGCAGTAGCCATTTTCACTTCTAAGCAAGGAAGCCAGCTCCACTTACTTGACTACCTGGGGCGAGAGCAGAGAGCAAGCTGAAGAAGCTTTTATGGGTTGATTCATTCAGTCACAAATACCCTGTATGAGTGCCTTGGTGTGGGGGAATGGATTCTTACTGCCAAGATGGCATCTATGTGGCTCTCCATTAAAAAAAAAAAAAAAGCTTTGTTATATCCTTGTCCAAATGAACAAAAAATTGGCCTTGTGTAAAAAGAGCTTAGTGCAGGAATCAGGCAGACACTATATTAACTTTAGAAGTACAACCCATGCAATATATTAGTGGCAAGTACAAAACAGCTAAGAGTATGGAAAAGAGCTGGGTGTCATGGCTCACACCTGTAATCCTAGCTACTCAGGAGGCAGAGATCAGGAAGATCATAGTTTGAGGTCACTCTGTACAAAAAGTTAGTGAGACCCCATCCCAACCAATAAAAGTTGGACTTATCATTCTAGCTATGAGGGAAGCACAGATAGGAGGATTGTGGTCTAGTCCAGCCCATGCATAAAGCAAGACCTTATTCAGAAGGTAACTAAAGCAAAAAGGGTTGGGGGTACAGTTCAAGTGTAGAGCACCTGCCTGGCAAGTGCTAGGTTCTGAGTTCAAACCCAGTACTGCCAAAAAAAGATATGGAAAGGAAAGAAGGAGGGAGGGAGGAAGGGAGGGAGAGAGAGAGAGAGACAGAGACACAGAGAGAGAGAGAGAGAGAGAGAGAGAGAGAGAGAGAGAGAGATGCCTGGATGGCATGTTGTAGGATAAACAAGAACACAGAAGGCAGAGGGAAAATCAGGTTCAATACAGAAGGATGAAACGGCATAAAGTTTCAGTCACACATAATGAAAAGGTACCAAAGATCTTCTGCATAACATTATGCTTATAGTTAACAATACTGTACTGAACATTTCAAAATCTGCTAAGAGGGGAAATCTCAAGTTACGTGTTTTTTACAATTAAAAAAGAAAGGACTACTGAGCACAAATGGCGTGTCCCTACAGTCCCAGCTAATTAGGATGCTAAGGTAGGAGGATCACTTGAGTCAAGAAGGTCGAGGTCAAGCTGGGTAATGTAGTGAGAGCCTGTCTCTTAAAAAAAAAACCAAGGCAGCATGAAGTAGCATGGCCTGTCTGGGACCCTGGAAAGCCAGACAGTGGAGACCAGAAAGTGGAGAACAGGGTAAGAACCAGTTCAGAATGGGCCTTGGACCAATGTTTGGGTTTCTCCCCACCCCCAAGCCCCAGGCAATGAGGATGCAGAGAGAACCAGGATCTGAGTTGCATTTTGAAGCAAGTCAGGTTGGCAATGTGGGAGACAGATGGGCTAATGGGGTAAGCATGGAGGCTAATAAACTCTAATGCAACCTAGGGGAAAACAAAAGGCCAGGGTTAGGCAATGGCACTGGGGCAGGACTGCCTTCTAAAACACTTATGGCTATCTGGAGTTATTTGGTTAGTTCATTTGTTCACTTTCCCACTGTCAGGGACTCTGCCTGTGTTGCTCACAGTTACATGTCCACTTCTAGAACACAGCCTTGTATAGGACAGGTGCTCAGTGAGCACGTCCCTTGAAGACAGGGACTCTGCTAACTCTGGATGTACTCTTCAACACTTTTAGTAGAATGTTGTATATACAGGATGTTCAACAACATTTTTTTTTATGTATTTTTAAAGGCAGGCGTCCTGAATTTTTCCAAACAATGACATGAAATTTTCTTTTCTCTTTTTTTTTTGTCAGTACTGGGGATTGAACTCAGGGCCTTGCGCTTGCTAGACAAGTGCTCTACCATTTAAGCCATGCCCCCAGCTCAGACATCAAATTTTCTTGTTGAAAAGTCCAAAGAGAATTTTTCCAACCATTAGCCTGGTTATCTAGCACTCTACCTGGGCGCTGTCTGCTTTGCAAATCATTGCTGGCAACAAAGCCTCAGCAAGGAGTGCTCAGCTACTGACTGTGCTGACAATGGCCAGAACAGCCAGCGACACGGTGGACCTTCCGTGTTTGTGTGAAAGTATCAACTTCCATTGTAAGGATAACATACCACTCCCTAAAACTGCAGCCACTAATAGAGACAAGTTAGCAGGCTGATGCGTCCTCATGCTGCCATATAATCCACAAACAGTAAATCTGGGGGAGGGTTCCTACAGAGGAAGACTAATCAGGCTTCACTTCTCTATTCCATCAAGAACCAATAAAAGGGCAGTTTTAGAATTCTTTGTTTTGGGTGGGACTGGTGTTTGAATTCAGGGCTTTGCATTTGCAAAGCAGGCACAATACCACTTAAGCCACACCTCCAGTCCATTGTGCTCTGATTATTTTAGAGATGGGGTCTCCTAAATTATTTGCCTGGGTTAGCCTTGAACAGCAATCTTCCTGATTGCAGCCTTCCAAGTAGCTAGGATTTTAGGCATGACCCACCAGTGCCTGGCTTATATAATTCTTCTGAAGTGGAATATGCCAGGCTCAAGCCATCAGCTGATGAACTCATCCCTATGGTCTGCAAAGTCCTCCTAGGGCCAGAGTTTCCAGTTAGCTGCCTACTCATGGAATAGGTAGTGGGGTGGTTTTAGAAAAGTGTTCTGAGACCTCTGAGAAACAGGTCCCTAATGGTGTCTCCACTAATGTCCATCAGGAGTCCTTCCTGGGAGATCTTCACTGTATTCAGTACTTTGGGGCATAAGCACAAGCATTAAACCAAGTCTCAAAGCTGTCTACAAATCCTGACTTCCATTTACTGGCTGCTTGAGCTTAAGCAAACGTTCAACTTTCCGAGTCTGTTTTTTCATTTGTAAAATGGGAATAACAGGGTTCTACTGAGATTAAATGAGGGAACTCATAAACTCAATAAACAAGGTGCCTGATACCCAATAGGCATTTAGTGAATGCTAGCATGTTCCTTTTCCATGGCTTCATGGAGCAGGCCTCAGGGGTTCTCACACACAGGAAGAAGAAAGCAACTTGTGGGAGAAAAAGTATGGAAACTGACAGCCGCTTCTGTCTCTTCTACACTTGAGAAAGTTACAAAATGTGAGTGACAGAGGCTGTCCCAAGTACATAAAGGAAACTAATCTGTTTGCAAAGAGAGGAAATAGCACAGGATGAAGATTCTAAGTTGTTTGAAGCTTCTTCCCTAATTACCACTCATAATGAAAATTTAATTGCCAAGTTAAAAGCAAATTTTACTTTTTCTGTCAGAGAATCTCTACAGAAACTGGCACATTTTGTTTGAACAGGAAATCAAAGTTACTTTAATGCTTAAATGAGATCTAAGTAGCTGCAGATGTTTCACTGGGAGTAACAAGCTTCAAAACTCTGCCCTATTGCATTGCAGCAACTCATGGCTACTGGGAGAGAGAAAAACTGTTTTGAGCTGATGCACTGGTTTGGATATGGTTTAGCCACCAAGTGTTCATGTGTTGGAAGCTTAGTCCCCAGTGTAGCTATGTTAAGAGGTAGGGGCTGGCAGGTGGTCCTTAGATATTTTGGTAGTACCCTAGGAAAAACTAGGAGACTGTAGTTCTCACAGGATCTCTCAGTTCTTGAGAAAGGGGTGTATTCATGAACAAGGCTAGCCATGGACTCTCTGGCTTCCTGTCTGGATGTGATCTCTTTCTCCTGCATGTGCTCCCATCATACCTTCTGCTGCTGAGCCCTCACCAGACACCAAACCAATGTGGCCACCTGATCTTGGACTTTCAGTCTCCAAAATTGTGAAACCTGCATCAGTTATTTCCTTGTAATGAAAATCTAAAAATACAGCAGAGTAACCCAAAGGAGTAGAAAGGAATCAAATTCCGAGTACTCTAGTACTAAGCCCCCTGGAGGGCTAGGTGAGGAGAGGGTGCACCAGAGAAAGGCTCTTTAGCATAAAGGAGCTTTCAACAGAGGAGAGAGAGAACCAGGAAACATCTCAAGATTAGGGAACTGCAATCAAGAAACCTAGGATTGCCAGGCACTGGTGGCTCATGCCTATAATCCTAACTACTCAGGAGGCAGACATCAGGAGGATTGTGGTTCAAAGCCAGTCCAGACAAATAGTTCTCAAGATCCTATCTTGAAAAAACCCATCACAAAAAAGGGCTGGTGGAATGGTTCAAGGTGTAGGACCTGAGTTCAAGCCTCAGTACTGCAAAAAAAGAAAAGAAATGAAACCCAAGGGTGCCTGTACACCTTGCCTTCATTCTGACCCACACTGAGTATCAGCCAATAGATTGCTCACCTGCAAGGTGCTGGTGAGGAAGTTGTCTTGGGAGACAATGTCCACAAAGAAGTCAGCAGGTATCTCACCCAGCTGGTGATACAGGATGGAGATGAGGTTGATGTACAGGGTGTGGTGCTTCACCATGGCTGCTTCTGAGCGGCACAGGAGGTTCAAGAGCCGCTTCCAGTGCTCAAATGCCTCATACACATTGCCCAGGAGGAAGCACACAAAGGCAAACTGAAGTTCACCTGCAAGGTGCAGAGAGGAGCAATGACCTTGAGGGTGAGGAGTCTCAGCTGGCTCTGTCCTACATGATTCACAAGGCCATTGGTTCCAATGGACCTCAACAGAGCCCAGAATAGATTGTGCACCTACCAGGTGCTCAGTAAATATTTACTAATCTGCTATAAATTCAAGCTACGGGAGACCAAACTGTGGCTTTGGACTTACGTAAAATCAGACTGCAAGAGACTTGCCTGGCATTTTAAAAGGTAGACCCTAAACCTAGCTGCCCATCAGAATTACTAGGAGAGCTCATTAAAAGAAAAGCTGCCCAAGCCTCAAGATCTGTAACTCTACTAAGCTCCCCAGGTGATACAGACCTCCGCAGGTAACCCTGCTTCAGGGTCAGGGAAACCACATAACCCTCAGCCCAACTCCCCAATGTAAACAGGGAAGGTAGTATTGTCTTCATTTTATAGATGAGGTCAAGGACTTGCCCAAGAGTGCATATCTAATACTGTGCAATGTGAACAATGGAAAGATAAAACAATTCCCTGTTGGGTAGGAACACTTCTACAGCCTCCCAGAACTGGAAAATTCATGAGTTCTTATTCCAGGGCTAGCTTGCCAGTCAGCTTATTTTTGTTTATTTAATCACAGGGCTCTGTGATTTAATCTCTATGAGCAGCCTGGTGGCTAAGAGCATGGGCTCTGGAGCCAAACCTACCTAGATTCAAATTTTAGCTCTACCACTCAGAAGCTGTGTGACCTTGGGCAAGTTACTTAATCTATTTATGCCTTAATTTCCTTGAGAGTTGTAGTGAAGATTAAATGAATTGATATAGTGCATGTAATGCATTTAGAATAATACCTGGCATAAGCATCATTCAAAAAATATTAGTTACTATTCCCAATTGCATGGGATGCTTGTTTCAAAGAGACCTGTTGGTCCTGAAGCCACTGTTCATGGGCAAGCAACTGGGGTTCTGCCTGCCATAGCTATGCTATTGACTACATTCTCTCTGGCTTCAAAAGGCCTATAAATTTAATGAAATGTACATACATAAGGGCTATAAAAAGGATTAGCACAACACCAAATGCCTCCTTAAATACATGGCGTTTGATCTGTCACCTCCAGAGACCTGGAAAAACTAGTTCCCTATTCCCAAGCTTGTGGAACTACATCTGATTTGTATGAATAGTCATCTGGCCTAAATATTTTGGACATTTAACTAATGTTTTCAAAATACAGTTAAACTTTCTTTGGATAATGATTTACTTCACCAGTTGGTTTTACCTTGCTAGTTTGAGAAATTAAATATTAGCCTATTCTTTGCATTTAAATTTGAGCATTTCTGACCTTGTCTAAAATTAAATAATGATACCAGAAATAATTTCAATGAGCTGTCATGTAGATTCAAAGTTGTCCCTATAACAGACCTTTTTTACAAGATGCATTTTAAATAGTTAAAACATAGAAAATAGGAATTTTTTTTTTCTGCTTGTAATACCAGGTGAATCCAGGGCCTCTTGAGCTATTCCCCAGCCCCTATTCATTTTTAAATCAGAATTTCAAGTGTTACCTATTATATGAAAATACAAAGTAATGCATTAAGATGTACCCATCCCTTGTATCATCAGCCAGTGATATAAAAAAAAACCAAATATCCAAATTCCTCACCAGTTTTCCAACAGGAAACTATACAAATTACCTGGACAATTTGTAAAAATAAATATAAATAGCTGTTAAAGAGGGATAAATGTTTGCTGTCACTAGTATTAAAGAAATTAAATAGAAAAGAAATGCCATTTTTCAGTCACTCAATTTAAGAGGGCTCAATGCTGTTAACAGAGGGCCAACAATCATCTACCAGCCAGTAAGGATGCAAAACTGTCTGGCAACATGCACAATCTAATCCAACAATTCCAACCCTTAATATATGCAAAATTCATGCAAAGATGTTCATTAGACTATATGTGTAAGAGGGAAAACAGGAACATCTTAAAGAATGGTTATTGGTTCAGTAACTAGGGAAAATTAAACAGACACTAAAAGGGGTGACCATTTCAGTGACATGGAAATGTTTACATTAGAGCACACTGCAAAATAATATACTTTAATCCTGTTTTTATAAAAGTCATATATAAACCTAAAATTGAATTTGTAAAACATGAAAAATATACAGAGAGAGAAAATATTAAAATAAAATACATAGAAATATGTAGGGGAAAAAAGAAAAATAAATATGCCAAATTGTAAAAATGGTTATTTCTAGGTGATAGGATTCAGAGTGAATTTTTATTTTTATTTTTCTTCTGTGATGAATATATTTTATAATAAGGAGGGAAAGCAACAATTAAAACTGTTACAATTAAAATAAAAATCACTGTCCTGGTCTAAGCCCATAGAGACCAACATTGTAAGAAACTCAGGAGCAAGCTGGCCACCAGTGGCTCATGCCTGTAATCCTAGCTATTCAGGAGGATATCAATTTGAAGCCAGCCCAGGCAAATAGTTTGTAAGACCATATCTCAAAAACACCCAGCACGAAACAGGGCAGGTAGAACAGCTCAAAAAAAAAAAACAAAAAAAAAAAACTCAGGAGTAAACTGAGATGGCTGGTGTGGGCTGCTAGGAACACAGTCTGGCCTAGGAACCAGGAGCCCTGGGCCTTGGTCTCTCAGTTCGACTACTTGGTCAGCTAAATCCTTTCCCTCTATAGGGCTGGACCATGTTAGTGGTTCCCAAACACAGGATTATCTGTACAGGCTCACCTGGGATGCTTGATTATTAGTCAGCCAGCCAAACTGTGGGAGCCCCACTCCAGATCTCTTAACTCAAAACCTCTAGGGGTAAGGAGGGGGTAAAAATAATCTGTATACTTAATAAGTATACTGGCTGAACCACTGGAATATGTATCCAACATGTATCCCCTCTTCTAAAACACCCTTAGTAACATCCTTCCCCTGGCCCACTACCAAAGAGCCTTGTTCCTTCTTACCAAGCACATCCTGGGGGCTGCTGGGGAACTGCTTGCTGAGTACAGTCTCCAGGGCATAGCTCAGGTCCATGCTGTGCCTTGTTATCTCTGCTGGTGTGGCACCTGCTGGGAACATCTGTGTGGGCAGCTCTGAGAAGCGGATCTCTGTCCCGGCTCTGGGCTTCATCTCAGGCAGGCGGGCCAGGCCTTCTTGGTAGCTTTTACATTCAGTGCCACAGCGAGGGAGATTCTGTTCTAGCCGGTCCTTGGTGTGCTTCATGGAAAGTACAGGTAGCACATCTGAGAAGGCACAGATCTGCCGGCTCTCAGGCTGGAGCTTCTCCATTGTAGCTTCGCTGATGAAGTTAGTGAGTGAGATCCATTTCTTGAGTGTGCCATATGGGTAAGGTCCCAGAAACTGGTCCAGCTCTGGGAGATTGGCCCTCATGGCTTCAACTTCAGCTTCTGGAGCTGGCGACAAGTCTATTTCTTCCCGGACTGCATTCCAGTGCAGGACAGTCAGCCCCCGCTGCTGCAGGCTAAGGAAGAAGCCCATCCGAGGGCCCACCTCCCTGGGATTGGATTTGTCCACAGAGCTATAGTGGAGGAAGTGGATGCCTGGTGGGATCATCTTCACGCCCCGAAACTTGGGCCCCACCTCCCAGGAGTTGTAGTCAATGCCAAACTCAGTCCCCTTGGGCATGTTCAGAATGACTACAATGGCCCCTTCAAAGAAGAGGTGCTTGGCCAACTCAGGATCCATACGCATGGCAGCCATGGACCTAGGTTCTCCAAAAGGAGAACCCCTCTTCCTGGCCTTCTAGAACAGCTGGAAAAAAAAAAAGAAGAAAAGAAGAAACAAGAGTTAACCAGAACTGGGCTGGTAGAGTGGCTCAAGTGGTAGAGCCTGACTAGAAAGTACAAGGCCCTGAGTACAACCCCCAGTATCGTAAAAACAAATGAACAAAACAAAAAAGTTAATCAGAACTTGGGGAAGGTTGCTTCATTTGCTGAGCATTCTGCATGCCAGATATTGAATTAGACCCCCTGACATAATTATCTCCCTTAATCCTCATGACAACCCTATACCTATTTTATAGATAAAATCAGGATCAGAGAGAAGAGAACTTTTGTATTTTGATTTAAAGAGCAAGAATACTAGGGCTGGTAGAGAGGCTCAAGAGTGCTAGCCTAGCAAGCATGAGGCCCTGAGTTTAAACCCCAGTACTGCCAAATAAATAAATAAAAATAAAAAGCAAAAATATTTACTTCACAGTTAGAAAGCCACCATTATAGAAAAATAGTATGCCCAAGGTCACACAGGGACCAAATTAAAACCAGGGTTCCTGGCACTGCAGGCCAATGTTCCTTCTATTGTCATCTTAGGATCTGCTCAGATTCCTCTCTCACAGCAGGGGATGAAATGGAAAAGCCTGTATGCTTCATTCAAAACAATACCTGAAAACCATAATTCTGCCTGCAACCTGTTGCTGGAAAGTCCCAGAAGATTTGGAAAGGATAATTAATCAAGTATGTACCCAATTTCCCATTAGCATCTAAAATTCACAAAAAGTTTCAGCAATGGAGAGCTTTTCAATCACAAATCTCCCTAACCCATCCACCCACCCACACTTTTTTTTTCCTTCAGTGCTAGGGATGGAACCCAGGAACTTGTGCATGCTAGACAAGTACTCTACCACTAAGCTATATCCCCAGCCCTCCCTCCTCTTTCACTCAATAGCACTAAATATATTCCAAGGAGTGAAACAATGTCCCAGAGTTACCATCAGTGACAGCTCTGGACCATTGGTCCACAATGGATTCAGGTGGCTGGGCTGGTCCTAGGATAAGTATTTGGAGGAGAAAAATCTTAGAACACTTACTTTGCCAACCTCTGACCTTCCTAGGACAACACACTGATAAAACCTGTAGGCAGACAATGCCTCTGTGGTGTTGTTTATAAAATACCACTTGGTGTCATAGTTGTAACACAAACTAAAATTAACCAATTATTTCACCTTCTAGCCCTAAGTCACCTACTAATTCAATTAGACAAATATTCACTGAGTGCTGCATTGTCCCAGGATCTTTGCTGGGCCCCAAAAGAAACATCCACAGATTAAGAGAGTTACTGCCTTCTAGGCAATTCCAATCTAGCTGGAGGTACAAACAAGACTCCAAAATTTCACAAATAGAAAAACAGCTGTTTATTAAACTCTGTTTACTTTATTTTAAACAAACAAAGAGAACCCACCAAAGGTTAGAAAGACCAATCCTTTTTCAAAAATGTTAGAAAGGTATTTTATTATCTGTACCCAAAAACCACTACAAATGACTCTCATTCTAAGTCAGCATTTTTTTTTCAAACTCCAAGTCACAACCTATTAATGGGCTAAAAAATCAATTTAGAAGGTTTTGATGCGCATTGTTTTCTAAATGAAGAGAACCGAATTTTTAAAATATCAGAATACATCAGAAGTAGTAAGCCTAAGTATTTTGTGACACTTTGTGTGCTTATCTGTACTCTTGGTCATGATAAAATGTAATTATTACTGTAGGTCACAATTTAAAGAGTTTGAAAGCTGCCGTTTGAAATATTTGTATCTTCCTTTTCCCATCCACAACCTAAAATTCAGGAAATACTTAATACTGCTGAGTAAACAGAAATTCCACTTGGAATAATTGCTAATCTATTAGCCACCTTTCCTGTGGCATCTGGATGACCTGAGTGATAATGGTATTCCTTTCATTCTAACTCTGCCATCCTTTAATTCTCTTCAGGACACATGGCGTGGCACAGACCAGGGACTGAGAAATATACACAGAACTCTACAGCACACTAACCTGACTGCCTACAGTTTCCTATGTTTAACAATCAAGGGCTGTCACCCCCACGAGGCTTGAGTCCTAGATCCCTAGCACATACGCGATGCTTAATAAAAATATTTACTTGCCAAAATATAATATCCATTCTATAGACAAGAAACAAAGGCTCGTTTCGGAAGGTGACCTTACCCGAAGTCACGCAGAGAGGAGGGCAGAACCTGGTTGGATGCAGCTGAAGTCTCGGTTCCCGAGCTCCATAGTTAGGGGGTACGGGGAATTAACCCGTGGGCCCCGGGATGCCCTGACAACAGTGTCTCCCACCACCACCGGCCCACAGACCCAGACGCGGCCACTCCGGCGACAAGGGCCATGAGATTCCGAGTGGAAAAGAGGGGAAGCCTGGCCACACACACAAAGAAATCAGGTAAGACAAAAAGGTAAAGAAGCTGCACTCACCTACCCACTCAACGCTTGGCCACCGCGGAAACGCACCGGAAGTCCGGCCGCTTTGGCGCCGGATGGGAGCGACTGAGAAAGTGGTCCCCCGGAGCCGTCGGTCGCGAGAGGAAAGGCCCGTGCCTGCAGGTTCCATTTGGTCAAATGTTGCATTTTGCTACTCTTAGTTTTTCCTTTTACCGCCTGAATTGTGGATAATAACTTCCATTAAAGATGAATTCTATATCCCCTTCCAGAAAATATCCACCAGCTACGGTCCTTTGGTCTCAAGCAGTCTTAGTTACTGAAGCATGGGTCCAGGTGGTGACTACTCAATAGCCACAGTCATGCTCAGTCATAGTCCTCTTCAGTCAATCTCGATCTGTCAGAGCTGGTCCATTACCACCAAGTTCTAGTCACACTCAGCCTTAGGCAAGAGCCTCAAAATCCCAGGTCCCAACCCAGAGAGACCCAGTCTCAGCAGCAGTGGCAGCCACCACATCAGTCCCTCTGAAGCTGGTCACCCAGAGTCCTATAGTCCTACCTTGCTATCTCAGTCAGGCTATCAATGTACACTGCGACTGGGAATTTGCCTGGCTTGTTCTGCACTGTTTCCCCTGGAACTTAGCACAAAACCATCTCAGTACCTATGTTGTGTACTTAATAATGACAGTAATATGATATTGGTGAATAGCTTCTACCCATGGGCCTATCCCTGTGCTAGGTGGTTGTATTAGAGTTTCACCAAAGAAGCAGAGCCGGTAGGAGATACATATTGAGTAATTTGTTGCAAGAAATTGGTTTATGTGATGGTGAGAGCTAGCTAGACACCACCAACATTCATAGGGCAAGTCACTTGGATATTATTTCTAATCTTTACATTAATCCTTAGCATTTCCAATCTACAAGTGAGAAAACTGAGGTTCTGAGAGGGGTTACACAACCAGAGTGGCAGAGTTAAGATGCAAAACATAGTCTGGTTGCTCTTGTCTCTGTGCTGCTGCTCCTTAGTTTGTCTGTCACACTTCCTCAGTGACAGCTGGACATGCCAATCTGTCTCAGTCACAATTCATCTGGTAAGAGGTTGCACACTAGGCTGGGTGCTGCAGTCATGGTTAATCACAGTGGGATGCTGCATGGGTAACCAGAAGCAACCTCCACAGTCACACACGTCAATCTCAGCCCATCCTATCAGTTCCATTTCCTGCATGAAGAAGCTCATCTGTCTGCCTTCCCCTCCCCACTCCCAGTCTTAGGTGCTGATCTCCTTGGGCTGGCCTCAAAGCTCCTTGTTACAGGTGGGCTCACCATCTTCTCAGAGATTCTAAGACACTTAACACTGGACATAGAAACTGTACATGATGGCTGGGGAATTCCACCCTGTAACTTGAAATATCCATCCAAATCAGGGCTTCCCAACCTTGGCATAATTGACATTTGGAGCCAAATAATTCTTTGCTGTAGATAGCTGTTCTACATATTGTACGATGTTTAGCAACAACTCTGGACACTAACCTCGAATGCCAGTAGCACCCCTCAGTTGTGACAACAAAAATGTCTCCAGACAGAGCTCCACCACCCCCCTCATCCCAGCTGAGAAACACTAATCTAGATTTCAAGAAGTGGAGAGGCTGGCTCTATAGATCCAGGAGGTATGGGGCCTGAGATGGGTGGGGACCCAATGTTGGCAAACCAAGTCCTATTGCAGAATCTCAGTGATGACAGATTGTCAAAGAAAACCTATGGGAAAAATTCTGGGGAAAGATTCACAAAGCTCCTCACAGCAACTGTCTTTAACAATGGATAGGAATTGAGAGAAGGCTGAAGAATTATTTTTCACTGCAGAACCTTTGTTTCATTTAATGAATTATCTTTACAAAGAAAAGAAATAGTACTTAGTATCCAAAATTATAGGGAAATTCTCAGGATAAAACTTTTCTAAGGTATTCAGAATGGTATGTACAAAATGAGTTCAACTGGAAAAACACATATGTGGAAAAAAAGACTCACTTGTGAGCTATTGGCCAATATAGCAAGGGGCCTGAGGTGAGTCACCTGATAGAATAAAATGCAAAGTGTACCTTAGGTGACTCAAGAAATAAGTTTAGGTTTTACATGGATTATGATTTTAAATTTTGATTTCTCTCCATTCATTTTTGTGAAGACTCTTTGGCAAATGACAGTAATTTCTTCACTTATGGAAGCAATAGTAATGTTTCTTTTTAAAATATTTTTTTTCATAGTGAGTCAATTTAAAGAAAGGTAAGTCAATAATGGGCTGGGTGATATGAGGATATGGTAACATATACGAAGGTTGCAGGCAAAGGCTGAATTGGGGACTGCTGTACCCATTATCCACTAGGCTCTCACATGGTGCGGAAGTTGCAGGAAGAGATCCCAATGCATGTGCTCTTCTTTCAGGAAGAGGAGAGACCATGCTGTTCCTCCACACACAATGTCCCTCTAGTTCTTGGGGCCGTATGCTTATTGTTCCCCCTGCCTGCTAGAATGTTCTCACCCAAGTTCTTCACCTTACTTGATCTTTCTCCTCATTCAGTTAAAAAATCACCTTCTCAGGAAGGTCCTAACTGGCTTTTTTTTTTTTTTTTTTTTTGGTGTATGAGGGGGCTGCTGAGGTTCAAACCCAGGGCCTCACATATGCTAAGCACCTGTTCTACCACTGAGCTTCAGCCTCCGCCCAGAACACCTTGTTTAGAGTGAGCTCCTTCAGTGACCATCCATTCTTTCATCTGTGATTTCCTTCCTGGTGCTGATTACTCTGACTTGTCTTTGATTGGTCATCTGTTTTATTAATCTGTGTCTTCCACTGACCAGTGAGCGCCTGGACAAGAAGGACTTTTCCCTGTTTGCTGCTGCCTCTGTAGAGCCCAAGTCAAGGCCTGGCCCTCATTGCAAAACTCCAAACATGTGTTGAGTAAAAGTGTTCTAAGTTGGGAGATCTCCCTCCAGTTTTATACCAACTTGTACCAGTAGCCAAAGTCAGAAAGAGGGAGAGACAGAGGAGGGAGAGAGGGAGGCCAAGGAAGTCAGTGGTTCAGCATCAAACACATTTATTTCACTTTTATTGAGTATACAAGAACAGAGAGCACACGCATACAGCACGGAGCACTGAGGTGGGGGAGAGTGGGGACAAGAGAGGAGAGAGGGGGGTGAGATAAAAGGAACAGGACAGCATCGCAGTTGGTTGGTAAGGTGCTTTTCAAAAAAAAAAAAATTAGAGTGATGTTGCTCATGCAATTTCAGGCCAGTCTTGGAATGTGCTTGCAGGATTCAAAAACTGAAACAGGTCCTGGCACTTCCTGTACCCTCAGATGGAAAAGATCCAACGAAAGCAAAATGATAGAAAATAAAGATCTGTAAGATGACAGATTGGAACAATCCCTGGACAGCATATACTTTACACTGCTCATTTTGAAAGTAGAGAAAGGGGGATAGGACTAGCCTGACGTCACATGGTGAATTGGGGCTGAGCCAGGATGGTCACTCAGACTCCTGACTGCCCTCTGGGATTTTTCTTGGCAGCACAGATAATATGAGAAGTATAAAAAAGAAAAATAGGTTGAAGACAGACAAGACAAACGCCTCTATTCTCTATGGAAAGGAGGATGGGGAGGAAACAGTGCTCTAGATTTTAGCTTTGCAGTCCTTTCCTCCCTGGTGGCACTGCCTGCCTCTCTATGGAAGGAAGGTCAGAGCATCCATGGGTGAAGATCTCCACAAACCCTGGAGGCTCACAAGCTCAGCCTGATTACTTCATCTCTGTCATGAAGCCACACACCCAGGGCCTAGAGGCAGGTGTGAAACCCACAACAAAGATCCTCCCTCTGAGGTGTGTCCAATGTGCTCAGGACACCTGGTCCCTGCAAAGGTAGGGGGGCCTGAGCCAAATTCCAAGTGGCTTAGAGAAGATGGAGCAATTTAAACTCTTGGCTCAGAAGGAGCAGGAGCTCTCAAGTTGTGAAGGGCAGGAAGAAGGTTCTGTAGCTTCTCCACCAATAAGAGTGCAAAGAATCTGGAGCAGGGAAAGTGGGCTGCTATACCTGGGCAAGGGGTGGGAGGAGTGGGAGCATCAGCCAGCACCAGCCTGCTCCAGGGGGATGCAGCTGACTCTGCCATCTGAAAGCCTTGCTCTACTTCCCATTTGCTCAGGGATAAAAGCTATTCTAGTTTCCTACCCTGCTTTAGGTCAGCACCAGCTAAGTGGTTAAGGTATATGTTAAGCAAGCCAAGGGGGCACACCTCGCCTGGGGCCTCTGGGGAACATCCCTGTGTAACATCCAATAGGTTATAGAGAGTGGAGGAATGTCCTCAGATGGGCTAGCCATGGCTGGGGATAGAAGGCTGGCCTAGGTAGCTTCCCAGGTCCCTCCTCTCCCCTCATACTTCTCTTTAGCTCAAGAACAGTGGGTATTCAATAGACATTTGTTGCATGAACTTACTGACTGTTTTAGAAGCAGGACTGGGAAGTGAAATAAGACAAAGAAATTCAAGTGCTAGGAGGCGTCATCTCTCAGAAAGGGGCATTCCCTTAGCTCAGGAAGTAGCTTGTGGCAGGCAAGACCAAGAAAGCCAGCCCACGTGTGCCAGAGGGCAATGCTCAGCTTGTGCAGGGTTTTTTCCAAAGGCTGCTTGTGGTCCAGGGCCATTTCTGGGACTCTGAGGGCACAGGCTCAGATGCTGACTGATAGGAAGCTCTTCCCAAGCCAGGGTCTATAATGCTGAGAATCTATGGCCATACCACCTTTCACCTTCCATTGTTGTGGGGGAGGTGAGGCCTTTGGAAATGCAGTTGTGACCTATAGGACCTGCCCTGTGCTTACAGTCCCTTTATCATGATTCAGAAATGTAAGGGGAGGAGCTGGGTACTTTTAGAGAGCCAAGTAAGAGCCACCATGTCTTACCTTGGCCGAGGTACCACCTTCCTGAGGGTATGGAGCTAGTCATCACAATGTGGTCAGGAAAGAGCAAGATGTGGCAAAATAATAATAATAAAACAAACAAGGAGAAGACTGAAAACCAAGGCAAGCCCCCTAGGGAGGTAGGAGGACTGAGCTAGGGGACCTCCACTCCACAGCCTCAGCTGCAGAGTTCTGACTCCAACCCCATGTCTGAGCACAGACCAAGCTCTGGAGAAGGCATTTCAGACCAGCTTGTTTGGGACTATATCTGTGTTGCTTCCTCCTTGCTGAACCCCCACTTCTCCACGGGGCGGGGGGGGGGCTCTCACTCTCCCCACCAATCACCCAGTTACAAACACCACACAGTTTTACTACACTGAACCCGTTCACCCTACTGGGAGCTGACCATACCTAGTCCAAGCTCCTCAGCTGGGCCAGTTCAGCAAGATCTAGGAACCTTGGGATACATCAATCACAGTCTGATAATTTTAACTTGAGAATGTCAGCTTCATACTTACCAGCACTGTTTATTTTAATACTTGTTTCCTGCTATATAGAATATACAAAACTTAAAAGCACATCCATACACATCTCCTACGAGCTGCACCTTCATCATGAGAAACCAGAAACAGACAATGTCTACTTCCCTTCCCATGGCTTCGTTTTCTGTTCTTGCTTCCTTTGCTTTTTCTCTTTTCAAATGAGAGTCATCTGAAGTGGCCCTCAGCAAGGCCCGGACACACGGGGGAGAAGCAGAGGGTGGGGGAGAGGAGCTGAGACAGAAAATGACGACAAGACGTGTAAGAGTTGAGGGTGAGGGGAGGCGGAAAAAAAAGGTGGATTTTGCAGCCCAGTGTCAAGACCCAGAAAATAATAATCCAGTGTTCCTCCTCCTCCTTTCCACGTGGGAGATTTTCTTTCTTTCTCAGAAAATGGTTGACTGTGCGTGCGTGTCTTGCTGCTGCAACTTCTTGTTTGGCTGCATGACAGTTTTCCTTTGCTTTTGAGAGGCCCACAGATGCTGAGAACAAACAATCCACTAACTGGACCCTGCACACCCAGGATGGAATGGGACTTCTACAATCATCGTGGTCTGCTTTTGTGGTTCAGCAGGGGGAAGGGGAGAGCAAGGGAGGATGATTGTTATATGTTTTTTTTCCTGGAAAAAAAAATCCCACCAATTCTTCAATGTGTCTGCAAAGGAAATGTAGGTTGTTGCAGATGTTGGTTGTTGCCATCAGCTGACTGCTCCGCCAGCCCCAGCAGCAGTGCAAGGACGCGGTGTTTCCTGTATATATATCTATATCTATATATATCTATATATATATATGCTTTTCCCTTCCCAGTCTCTCATCAGTGACAGTATGTCGCAGCTGGGACATCGGTGTTGTGTTGGAGAATCCACAATGAAGGCCCCTTCTTAATGGTTCTCTGGCTTGGGTTGGACCAGACACGCCAGCATCTCTTCACGGAGGTCAGGATTCCTGGGAGCCAAAGCGGGTTGTGGGGCAAAGAGGGTGCAAAGGAAGGAAGACAAGGAAAATTAGTAGATTTTGTCACTGACCTTTAAATACATGGCAAGAATTTCTTGTAGCTACTCTTTACTGGATGCCCTTTATTGTGGCTGAGAGAGATACAGTGACACAGCTGAGAGCTGACCCACAGCTGCCTGACTCCATGTGCATTTGCTTGTTTCCAAGGAAGTGGTGTCTTTTCTTTGGCCTGAAAATCTGTTAAAATATCCTTTAATTCTGAGAAGCTAAGATCACAACCATTTCACTTTTTCTTCCCATCTTTCCTCAGTTCTATGAAATGCTTCATCATAACTGCAGTTGTTCTGGCTTTGCTTGCTTTTCCTTTTTGCTCTCCATGTGTTTTCTGTGGCCTGGAGATTAAACTCTGACTGTTTTACATCAAGAAACTGGAGCCTGGATTTTAACTCGAGTTTGACCCAAGTACTCAGAGTTTAAGGGTGTGGACTCTGACATCAGGTTCCCTGAGCTCAAATCTCCTTCCCTGACCTGCTAGCTCTGTAATCATGGTGAGTTTCTCAACTTCTCTACGCCTCAGTTGCTTCCTCTATAATTTGTGTCCTGCCTTATGCAGTTATAAAGAGAAGGCCCCACAAGGGCCTAGTGTATAGTAAGTGCTGGATTAACATCGGCTCTTCTTATTATTACTATTGTTCTTGCTGTTGATTTACTTTAAGGGTAAGGGCTACCTTTTACCTATATTTGTCATTGCAGTGCCCCACACAGTGCCTGAAATATGGCATCTACTCAAAACCACTTAGCACATGGAATATCCTTCCTGCCTTTTGCCTCTCACACATGATCAAGTGCTAATAAAGTTGTCAAAAAGGAAGCTGGGTGTCTCCCTCTTGCTGACAGTGTTTGGCAAACACTCCTTCTCTGAAGGAGGTGGGCCAAGGAACATCTAAACAATAGTGTTACAGTATATTCTTCAGCATTTGTTAGCCTACTGTGAGTTAATGGTAATGACAGTTAGGATGAACTTTAATTGAGCACTTACTACGTGCTTAATAGAACACTGTGCTACCTACCATATATGTATGATATTCACAATCTTATGAAATATAGACTATGGAAAAGCATGTGTTCAGGAAGGTAAGGCCATATGGTGACTTTGGATTTGGTTTGGCTGGCTAATCAATCCATCATATTTTAGCTCCATGATTGTGAGCAAACTACCTAATGTCTCAGAACCTCAGTTTCCTCATTTGTAAAATCAATGAGCATATAACAGTCCTTACATGGAGTGTATAACCTGGTGCCTTGCATAGTGTAGGCACTCAATACATGATGGCAACTGTTATCATTATGATTGTCATCGCCATTTGGTCGATGAGGAAATAGGCTGAGAAGGTCAAATAACTTGTTCAAAGTCTCAGAACTAATAACGAGCACGGTTTGAGATTCAAATCCAGGCCTATGGGACTTATAGAGCTCTTTTTTGGGGTACCAAGATGTGTCTATCCACAAGGCAATGTTTTTCAAGCACCTTAAGGTGGACTTTCCTAATTCAGAGACCTCTCCCCAAAATTAATGGGTATGATTCCAAAAAGAGTCAGGGGTGGCTCCTACTTGTCGATAGCTCATGGTGAAGCATGTGGGAGGAAAAAGAAAGGGAAAAATTCCTGGCCTTCCAGGGCAACATAAACAGAGTGATCCAGAAGAGAGAGAAGGTTCGTGGTAGTGTGTGGGGTAATGGCATCAAAGAAAGAACTGAAGAGGTGGGAAAGAGCAAAGGAAACAGTAAGGGGGCAGATGTGAAAGACTGCAAGGGTGGTGAGGAAGACTGGATGTGGAGGTTGGGAAAAGAGCTCTGAATGACCAGGGAAATGGGAAGGCAGGAGTATGTGGGCCCTGGGAAAGATGAGGTGGAGTGAGAGAGAGAACGGAGATGTAATGAGAAACACACAACATAAACCCCAGGAAAGCACACAGCCAGAGGAAAACAGCTGCATGAGGGATCACCCCAGTATTTCACTTTGAAAGTTATGAAACTGAATCCCCATGAGGGAAAAACTGACCCATGGTTCCACACTGATCAGTGGAATGGCTACAGAGCCAGATCCCCGGACTCCCAGGACAGGGCTCTTAGCACCAGTGGCTCCTATGCCTGGCTGCACAGGGACTCTCTAAAGACCAAGGTGTAAATGAAGACTCTTTTAAACAAGCATCCCCAGGAGATGAGTTCATGTCTGCACCAGCTTAGCAAGTGACTTGCCCTCTACCACTCTAAGAACTGGGGGGAGGAAGGGGCAGCAAGAATGACTAGACATCTGAGGGGACAAGAGTGACAATAACTTGGATCAAAGACTAAGTAAGGCTGACAAGCCTGCTCCTCCCACAGCCAACTCACACTTCTAGACTGGCACTGTGCAGCAGAAACAGAATGCAAGCTACACATGGAATCCAAACTTTTCTAGATAATGGATTTTCTAGATAGCGTTTCCTAAATTGTCTAGATATCTCTATTTCTTCTACGCATGTTTAGATAAATAGAAATTTTTTATTTCAAAATTTAAAAAGTTAAACTTCATATATATAAAATTTAACACAGTATACCCATTATAATTTCAACTTGTCACCAATATAAAAATTACTGAGATAGTTTACAGTACTTTTTCGTATTAAATCTTAAATCTTCAAAATCCTGTAAGCATTTTACCCTTAAAGCACATCTCATTTTGGATTAGCCAACGTCAAGTGCTCACTCATCATATTTGGTTAGTGGCTACTATATTGCACAGAAAGAACATTTCCATCATTGCAGAAAGTTCTGTTGGACAGGACTGGTCTAGACCAGTGGTTAGCAGCTAAATGTTTCATCACTTTCTCTTCTGACGTGAAGGGGGTGGTAATCAAAGGAAGAGAGACATTCTAGAAAACACTGGTTTCATTTATTCAAGGAAAAATGAAAAAAGGAGACCAGCTATTATTTATGGGATCTTTAAGGTGGATTTTTTTTCACTGTAGTGTAATGTGCAAAATGTGTATGATGCACAAATCTATTAATAAGAGCTTGACAATTTTTTGTGTGTGTGTTGAGGACTGAACCTGGAGTCTCACTCATGCTAAGCATGTGCTCTACCACTGAGCTACATCCCCAGCGCTGACATCATTTTAGATGTGTGTACACCCATGCAAACCCACCCAGCTGGAGATACTGACATTTCCAGCACCCTAAAAGGTTCCTCTGTGGTTCTTCACTGTCTATACCATATCCTAGAAGTAACAGTATTCTAAGTTTTATCAGCATTGGGATAAAAGTTTTGCCTGGTTTTCAACATTCAATGAGTGGAACTGCCAATGAATCCTGCAGAATATACTTCCTACGTCTGCTTATTTCACTCAATTTCTGTGAGATTTTATTTTATAGATTTGATAAAATTTGGTAAGAGGGGCCAGAAGACACTTTTCCCCAGCTTAGACTGCTACAGCCCTATGTGCCCCAACACTACCTCATTCCTCTTATTACCAAGGCCTCAGTGGCCTTCAATGAAATGGGAAAATATTGAGGCCCCTAAGATTCTGGTCTGGGTTAATCTGAGAAGTCAAGGGTTTTCAATCAAGCAAGGCAGATGGGTCCGAGGGCTTTGGGCATTAAGTCCCCTTAGCAATATCCAGTGACCTGTGATGGAGACAGAGTCTCAGGGACAGGAATATGGCACTGGGCCTGGTAGGACTTTTTTTGACTTCCAGCTTAAATGAGGTGTGCCTCCATCTGTCCACCTCACTCCTAACTGTCAGTTCTCTGACACTTCTTACCACTTCTGGATTCACTTTTCTAGGTCTGGGGCCTGAAACCCCAAAGAAACCAAGGAGCCAGTCTTACTTCCCCTCCTCCCTCAGTCTCGTGTCTTGGGGGAGCTGCTTGTCTCTTTTGAATGTAAACAGGCAGGCAAAGGGTCACAGCTACACCATCAAGTCATTTGAGCCCTTAGGTGGAAGTGATCCTCTGAGGACTGTGCTACTGCTTCCTCCTTCCCCTCACAACTGAGCCTAACAGCCTTACCTGCGGCTTCTTGTCTCTCTCCTCCGGGGATGGGTCTGTTTCTCTGTATACAACAGCTTTGGTTACCAACATGTCAGGATGCTGCAGTTTGGCTTCCTTGATGGCCAAAGCCAGGGCCTGGTGTAGAACAGCAAAGTGAAGTACCATGGAACAGAGAATATGAGAGAAACTGGAGAACACAAACCAGTGCACAGCTGGGGAGACTAAGGCTGGGGAGGAGGGCAAAGTCAAACAGTCAGAAGGAGAGACTACAGCTCTTATCTTCTGGCCCCCATCAGATGTCCCTTCCTTGGGGACAAGAAGCAGATACCTTTCCTGCCCAGAAGGTCACCAATTATAGCGGGGACTAGAGACTGGGCAGTGCCACTGGGAATAACACTTCCTATCCCCATACCTGGTCTTGATCAACATCTTCGTCCCCAGTGATGATGATTCGCTTCTCAATCCTCGTCTCAGAAAACCCTCCCTTCACAGTCTGCAGAGGGAGAGGGAGATGGAAAAGAAGTAGAAGGTGAGGTCCCTTTGGGTCTGCTGAGGCAGCAGCTACCATGGGGATCTACCCCAAGCATCTCTCAAGGGCAAGATTGAGAACCAGCAGGTCCCTTCTCGCCTGGTACTTCAGCTCTTTCCTTTCCTAGTTTTGGAACTTCAGAGAGTATTCTTGCTTGCTTGCCACCATTCCAAGCTACCAAACTGCCTCACCTAGGTCTTCCAAGCCCAGTTTAGATGGTGCCTCCCCAGTGCCTTGAGGCTATCCTGAGTCTGTATCTCTCATGGTTCTGGGCCTCTACCTAGTTCTGACCTTCTGCGTGCACATGGCCTTGCTCACCTCCAGGCTGAGAGCTCTGGAGGGCAGGGCCTGTACTCTGTTCATCATTGTATCCCTTCCTCCCCCACTCCCTTGCCCAATATGATCAGGGCAGTGCTGAAGGCAGATTTGTTGAATGAACACATGAATGAAATGTGAATGGTGACAAGGTTCTATCTTAAATGACTTCAAACAATACTACAAGAGAAGATTGGACTGATGATACTTATTGCCTCCAGTTTTCTCAAGTGGTGGGATTTGGGTACAAGTTTAGAAGTACAAGACCAGGAAGGACTGAAATGTCTGACATATTTAAGGAAGGTATAGCTGAGGGAAATCCTAGCTGAAGCTAGGCAGGGTGGACAGAAAGAAGAGGGAACTCCCAGGTGGCAGGGAACAAGAGGGATTTTGAGAAGGAGCATTTTCTGAGCTGTCTGCTGTGGGATGCGTGATGTAAAACCTTCCCATAAAGCTTGCAGAGACATCAACACTATCTACTGATGGTTCTGGAGACAGCATTCTTCCTGGGAAATGTGACAAAGTCCTGAGTCCTGCATGAGAGTGGGCAAGGGCCAGGACAGAGTCTGTGTGCAACAAGGGCCAGTGCAACTGACCAAACGTCCCTTTAATGATTTAGCTACATCTCCAACTCAATCACTGGGCTCAGCCTGGCTCCTCAGGCCCCTCTTCTTCCTGGCCACTCAGCTATGGATGCATGGTCAGCCTGCCTCCCAACCCTTTTTCCTCATTGGCTGCACCACAGCTAATGGTCCCAGGCAGGCCTCTCTCCTCTGGTTTGAGTTCTTAACAGGCTCTCTCCATAATTCTCCTTTCTGCCTTCTGTCTGCACCTCCTGGTGGACCAAATATTCTCTCTGTAAGCCTGTTTTCACTGTGCCACTGCCCAGTTTAAAAACCTTCCTGGCTCTCCAATTTCCCTTAAACTCAGGTCCTCCATGGACAAATTTGCCCTGGTACCTGTCTTGTTTGCCTCATATTCTGCTTCTTCTGCTCCAAGTCCAGCCTAATCCCCCAGTTCCATGCTCTGCAAGAACTGTGTTTGTTACCCACAAACACACCTCAGTTATGCCAAGCAGCCCCAGGTACAGAGGCCAGCATACGTCTGATGCTCAGTGCATTTGCTCAATGAACAAACTGAACACGCACAGTTTCTGCTCCCCCTTCTGCTTTGCTTAGAGCACCTGCAGCTGTCTTCTCTATCAGGTACCCTACCTGGCTTCCCAGGACTCTGCTCAAATTCTACTTTTTCCAGAAGATTCCTGAGTCTTGGGGAACTTCCTACACATCACCCCCTGAAAGTCTGTAAGTTGCAAACTCCATGGTTCACAGTTACTTTGAAGGACAGGGTCTCGTCCCCCCAGCCTGGCTGTGAACACTGAGTGCAGGGCCTGGGCCTAGGACAACTGCAGCACAGGACAAAGTGCACAGCACTCTAGAAATTGGCACTGCCACAGAGCTCCTTTGTTTGCCTTACAGACTGAGATGCCAAAGTTGAGCCATGGTGGTGACCTTCCCTCCTGCAGCCCCCTGGGACCAGATGCCTGCTGCTACTCACTTTGGTGACATGGGTGGTGGTGGAGGTTGAGAGGGTTTCCGCAGTGGCGCCGTAGGTGCTGGTGAGGACATCTTTCCCGATGATCTGCAGAATACAACCACCCCCACCCCGGACATCAGGTCAGGACACTGGGCTCTACATGGTGGGCAGGGTTAAGGAGCCCCAGGGACACCAAGTTTGCGCCCTCTGAAGGTGAAGTTTGGAAGTCAAGGTACTTTGAACCATCAAGAATTCAAGAATACTGAAATCTTCTGAATCCTAGGCTTGTAACATTCTCAAACCCAGAAACCTGAGATTCCTAGAACCTGACATTCCCAAGACCCAGAATCCTAAAACCACCCTAGAATCTGAGAGTCCTGGAATGTTAGAAGAATGAACAGAGGGGTCCAAGGTGGACACAGAGCACTCTCAATGCCCTGTCCTGTCACATCCTGGAGCATGTGCTCTCTTTAGGGCTAGACCATGAGAACAACAGACAGAATCAAAGAGCTAAAAGAGACCTTACAGTGATAGACTCAGAGTCATGGGTGGGGCAGCAACCAACACAGCCTGCCCAAAATCCAAGCCTCTGGGTTCCTAGCCAGTTGCTCTTCCTTCAGTAAGGAAGGTAGATGCAATGGTGGGCGAGGGAGGGTACTTACTCCCTCACTGCCAAAGCACTGCTTGCATGAAGGGGTGACACTCTGGTGGGCACCAGGCAGCTTGCGGGCATTGGAAAGCCATCCTCTTTTCTGGCTCTGCATCTAAAAGGGCACCTCATGGGCCCATTGCTGCAGTTGCTGTGAGTTGTGTGCAGTTCTGTGCCCACATTCTCAGCTGGGAGTCCTCTAGCCTGAGCTGGCCCTGCCCACTTACCGGAGAAAGAGAACGGATTTCCGTGGCCACCGTCTGTGGGCCTGGGATCATGGCAGCTGCCCCCTTCCCGGACTTGAGACTGTTCTCCTGGGAAAACAATAGTGCTCAGATGGCCAGGTCTCGGGTGGGTGGGCCCCCCTCTCTATTCATCCCCTTTGCTCATTCAAACACATGTGCACACTCACTCATTCATTCATTCAACACACCATTCAACAAATATTTACTGAGTGCCTGGCGATTAGGGACATTGTGGTGAACAAGCCATGGTATTGCTCTCTGGAAGCACTAACAGAGGAGTTGGGACACTCAGGTTCCTGTCCTGGCCCTGTTGTATTCTAGCTGTATGACTTGAGGCTGAGCCGCTTCCTCCCTATGGGCCTCATGGAGTCATCGGTTAAAAGGGACCCCTGCCCAAGGGAAAGGGCTGTAGGATAAACATAGCAGCAGAGGCTGGTGATGAATAATATTATAGCCACAAGTACTTGCTGTGGGCTAGGGATTGTACTAAGGTTGTTACATGCATGACCTCAGTCCATCCTCATAACAACTCTAGGAAGTTATTTCTAATATTCCTGTTTTGTAGACACGGGAAGGTAAAAGCAAACTAAGTATCTTGTTCAAGTCCCCCAGCAAAGTACCCCCAAGGACAATAGGCATCTGCGGTCTATACCACCACTGTGCCTTCAGGACTCTCATTCTTGAGCCAGCTCTCCTGGTCCGACCTGATTCTAACTGCTAGATCTTCCAGGAATTGTCCCTGGACTTAGTGCCCCAGGGGCTCAGTTCTGTTCTACCTCCAACTTCTGCACCATCTCAGGACTAGGCTTTGTCTGTCCAGGGACCAGGACTGCCCACTCTGCAGTTCCTCTGCTGACTGAACCCTGGTCCTGATTTGTGCATGGCACTGGATCTGGACTCTTGTCTGTGAGCCAAAGGGGTGAACCCTCTTTTTTTTCCCGCCTCCCCCCACACCTGCATCCAGTGGGGCTGTGACTGGCCACTTGGCACATCATCACAAGACACTTTCTCAGTGGCACCTGGGGTCCCACAATCTGAACGCAGCTTCTGGGTTCAGTGTTTCTGTTCTTTGGCTTGGGAACTACCAACAGCCCTTTGCATACAACTGTCACTCAAGTTGTTCTCTCTTAAAGCCTCTTATTCTCTCCTAGCTCCCTCTTTCCCAGGGCAAGCCCTGCCTCCACATTCACATTGAAAACAGAAGCTACTAACAGGAACACAGGTTGTTCAAAGGACAGGTACCATCTCCTCCTCCTGCTATATCCTCAGCCTGGCCCCTTTCCTGCCTCAAGGAGGAACAGTTCTGCTCCCTGGCCAAGGCCATTCCACTGTCTCTCCTCTTCCACACTCAGGGCTCTCCTCACTTGCCACCCTCCACCACTCCAGGGCTTCAGCTGCCTCACTGAGGCCGAAGTCTCCTAGCCCTTTATCTGTAGCCCAGACCTTTTTTTGAATCCTAGGCCTTCAAAACCAATTGTCCTCGAACATTTTCCTGGAAATGTCTCACAGGCATCTCATATTCATCAGATTCTCAGTGGAACTGGTTACCTCCTTTGCTCCAACACATCAAGGAGGCTCTCCTCTTACATTGTTTATACCAGTGGTTCTCAGCCTTGAGAGACCACCTGGTGGGCTTGTGAAAATGCAGATTGCTGCATGCCCCAGAGCTGGGTCAAGAGGTCTGAAGTGGGGTCTGAAATTTGCCTTTGTTACAGGCACTCAGACCATGCTGAGAACAGCTGGCCAGTGAGCACCATCCCTAGCACATCCTTCCTCCTGTCTCCTGAGCCTTCTACCAGTGACTGCATCCTGCACTTTCCTCCTCCAGGCCTCCCTAACCTGAGCTCTCGTCTGCATCCACCTCCTCCTCCTGGTCTGTACCGCAGCATGACACCAGCTCCTATGCTGGTCCCTGCCTTCTGTCTCTGCCCCTCCTAGTGGGGCCCCAGAGCTTGGGATGCTGTCTTCTCTAGTGCTAGACTCACAGTGCCTGGCACAGCATTTCACACACTGTGGGTGTTCAATAAATATTTATTGAAGGGAGAAAGAAGCAGAAAGGAGGGAGGGAGAGATGGAGGGAGAGGGAAGGAATTTTTGCTGCAGTCCGTGCTCCACACAAGTTGCTAATCTTTCGAAAGCACAGAAACGCATAATTGATGACATCACGTTCCTACTTTAAAACTATGATTCCCCATGGTCCCCAGGGTGAGGTTCAAACTTTGTATGCGACATTGGAGGACCTTCAAGATCTGGTGCAGTTTTTCCTTCCAGCCTTTCTTCCACTGCCCCTCCTGCACACGTCTGACATCTGGCTGTGCTAACCACTTGCTTTTCCCTGCAGTGCTATTTCACACTCCCATCCTTACACCTGCCTTTCCACTGCCTGCACCGCCTTCTCTTGTGACAGTACCTCAGTCTATCCTTCACACACAGTGCAACAGTCCCTGCCTAGGTGACACCTTCCTCGGCTCCTCCTGGCAGCAGTATCACCAGTAGCCATCCTCCCAGTGGTCCCTAGGCCACCTTTATTGCACTGTTACATGAGAGCAGGAAAGAAACAGCAGCAGCTCACACCTCCAGACCACTACTTTGTGCCAGGCATTGTTTGTAGGGCTTTGCATAGATTACTTTAGTTCATCCACACATGAACCCTTTGAGGTAAGTGCTATTATCGCCCCCACCCCTTTTTACAGAAGTGGAAACTGAGGCTTGGAGAGATTCAGGTGAGTTGTCCAAAGTCATCCAGCCAAGAAGTGGGAGAACTGGGCCTTGTTCACCACTGTGTGCCCAGGACCTACATATGGGGCACAGGTGTTCATGATGATGACTGAATAAATGAACCCTGACAAGTGGGGTATTTTCTTCAACTCTATATTCCAGTTCCAAGTAGACAGTAGAGACTCATCAGTGTTTTTAGAACAAATGGATGAATGGATGGATGGATGGATGGACGGATGAATGGATGGATGGATGTCAATGAATGATACAATGCCTACTCACCATAAGGACAAATTTAAATTTAGCCCTATAAGCATTCCAATGCCCCACAGTGACAGCTTGGGGGAAGAAGAGGAACTGAGCAACCAGGGAAAAACATGCAAGAAGGTAACTGGTTTGGGTTTATTGATCCTAAAGTCTTTGTTTATTCAAAACCTACCTGATAAGGAGTTTAAATTAATGGAGG
Organism: Castor canadensis; assembly: GCF_047511655.1. Lineage (NCBI taxonomy): Eukaryota > Metazoa > Chordata > Mammalia > Rodentia > Castoridae > Castor > Castor canadensis. Next base: position 159,879,993 of record NC_133390.1, on the reverse strand, counting down.
TCTTGTCTCATGTGTATGTCAGGGGTTTGGCAAGAGAAAGCATTTGAAAACAGCGTTCAACAGCTTAAGAAAGGTCTGGATCAGGCACTGCTAACTTCTCTAGTCTCAGCCCCAGCCCCAGTTCCAGTCCCATTTGGCTGATGATCTCAAAGGTCAGGTTATGGCGGCAGAGCAGAGTGGCTGATGTTGAAAGCAGGGCATCTGGTGTCAGAATGCCTTGGGTTAACCTGTCACTACCACTACCAAGGTTGTGTGACCTTGGGTAAGTCACTTTCCCTCTCTGAACTTCAGTTTCCTCATCTGTAAAGGATGTAGAGGGAGGAACATCCACCTCACAGCTTCATAAACCAGTCACGGTTCTCAGCTCATTGCCTGGCACCATAACCTGTGTGCCGAATGTTAGCTGTTCTAGTTCACTACTATTTATTTACTTATTTATTTTCGGCGGTACTACGGTTTGAACTCAGGGCCTCATGCTTGCTAGGCAGGCACTCTACCACTTGAGCCACTCCGCCAGCGCTCTACTTCATTAGGAGTCTCTCAAGGACCTGTGAACCAGGCAGCGTGAGGATTGGTTCCATTCTACAACTGAGACACCTGAGGCCAAGGACCTTCCTTCATGGGTCAGATAACAAATAGGTGGCAGAACCTCAAGGTCTTTGGAAGGTATCCAACATCCTGGGTTTCTAACTCAGGTTCACTGCTGCCATCTACTGACCACAGCCAGGAGGTGGCCTCACACACTAGAATCATGCCACCAAAAGGAAGGGCCAAGGAAAGGATTCTTTAGCCCAGAGGTGAGATTTGCCAGCAGAATCTTGAGAGATTTGTTCATGCCAAGAGTCAAATCATACCATACTTCCTGGACCCTGTGTGGCTAAGAGGGTCCAAATTACTGCGACTTAGGGACCCCACCTCCCAGACTACTCAATTTGGAAAACTGAAGTCTGATGTAAGTCCTGGGGCGACCGAGGTACCAGACAACAGAGGTTTGATGCTTGCCTTCCGCAGATGCAGCATGGCGTCCCGCTCCTTACTTGGCGGCTTTGGAGGTGAGGGACAGGTCAGAGAGGGAGGCCTCCTGGGCCTCACTTACCGTGGTGGTTGATATGGTCTCCGTGGTGATGGAGGCGGGAGTTGTCATGAATTCCTTCCCCACTGGGGCACTCCCATCAACCTGCTGGACAGAGGGGGAGTTGTCACAGATGGAAAGAACAAGACACACCTACAGCATCTGTCACCTGGGCTCACGACCCTCCGGGTTACAGAGCAACAGGCTTTGTGAGGGAGCATGCGCTGGGTGTGGCCCACACAGACTATTACAGAGGGACGGCACAGGTCCTCCACTTTATTTCAATAGTTTTACTGGACGAAGGAAAAAGTAATCCCACACAAATTGACAAATTCTATCCAATTTCAAAGCATGTAATCTTTGATCTAGTAATCCACAGGAATTCACCTTTTAGATATAACCTTTGAAAAGTTCACCAAGAAATATGAGCACGGAGTTCACCTCAGGGCTGATTATTAACTGTAAAGACAAAAGCCACCATGCTGTCCACTGATGGGAGATGGGAAGATAAATGAGGACTTGCTTTCTAAGTGAGACCAAGAAGAGTAAGGTGGGCACATATATGTAAGTAAGAAGTAAGCTCCAAAATACTTACTGAGAAAAAAGGTAAGGCATGAAAGAGATTGATCACTTGTTTTTCTTTTTTTGGCGATACTAGGTTTTGAACCCAGAGCCTCACTAGGCAGGCCTTCTACTGCTTGAGACACTCCACCAGTCCTTCTATCACTGTTATGTAAAAATTCTAACCATGTAGACTGGGAGGTATCTATGTCGACATATGCATAATTTCTTTCTGGAGGCACGGTAAGAAAAATTTCATTTGGTTCTATTTGAATTTTATAACTGTGAACTTTTTGTTGTTTTGTTTTGATGCTAATAAGTAAGTTATTGGGCTATGGAATTTGGAGTCATTTTAGGTTTTTTTGTGCTTTTGTAATGAAAAACAGAAACAAAATACAAGTTACTAAAACAAAGCAGGCCAAAGAGGAAAAGCTGCTTGTCCAAAGTCATCTTGAGCTAATCAGAACTCAAGGTCTTGACTGGCATAAGGCAGATTCATGACTACTAGCATTGTTATAAAAGTGGGAGAGAAAATTCTGGAAGCAACAAAGTAGCCCATGTTGTTGGTTTATGTCTTATTTCAGGTTTTTTGTTTTTATGGTGCTGAGGGTCAAATCAGGGCCTTGCACATACTAGGCAAGTACCCTATCACTGAGCTGCACCCCAGTCCTTATTTCAGACAAATTACAGGTCACCAGAACGAGAAAGACCTCCACACTGCAACTCTTCTGGCCAGGAATAAGCAGGAGGTATCTTTCAGATCCATAACCCCAACTTTCAAAGTTTAAAACCCACAGAGTGAATGCAGGAAACACACAGAAAGCAGTGGGCCTGTGTACTTCATCTTGCTAAGATAAACAATTTTTAGTCTCCCCTCCACTCAGTTTGTTCAATTTGTCAATCTAATGTAGAACTTCCATGTATAAAAAATGCCCTAGGGTGAGCTTTTTTGACCAAATAGGGATTGGGATGTCTTCCTCTTTTCTCTCTAAGTAGCCACTAGCAAAAACTTCTCCAACTAAGGCCCTAATCCATTAGCCATTAGTCCTGGCAATACTCCCAGGAAAAGGAAGCAGGATCACCCCCATTTTCCAGATAGAGAAATTCAGACTTTAAGAAGAATGGTCTTGCCTTTCTGGCGGTGAGAACCTCCTAATGAGAACATGCCTCTAGCAAAGGATCTTCTTTATTCCTCGCCAGAAGAGAAGAGGAAACACAAGAAGTGCCTGGTGCAGAACCCCAATTCCTACTTCATGGATGTGACATGCCCAGGATGCTATAAAATCACGTTTTCAGCCACGCACAAATAGTAGTTCTGTGTGTTGGCTGCTCCACTGTCCTCTGCCAGCCCACAGGAGGAAAAGCAAGGCTTACAGAAGGATGTTTCTTCAGAGGGAAGCAGTATTAAGAGCACCCTGAATCAAGATGAGTGGGAAACCAAAACCATCCCAATAAACACATTTTAGATTTAAAAAAGAAGTATGGTCTTCCCCACCCCTCTGGCCCCAAGAGCTCAGGAAGGACACTGAGGCTCAGAAGAGCATCTGGATTAAAATGGGGGTTCCAGGGAAGCCAAGGTGGGCAGGGCTGGCTAAAGAGCTAGTCCATGGCAGTGAGAACCCAATCCCCATGCTCAAGCTACAATGGAAGCCTACCTGGGTGCTGTCCACAGTGGAGACTCTGCTCTGCAGTACAGCCTCTGGCTCAATCTTCTTTCTGATGGCCAGGCTGCTGACGGTCATGGTTTCTGTTTTCACAGGCTATAAGGAGATGAAGGGGAACACTTGGAAACTCAAGTCCTGGCATGCTTCCTGCTCACAGGTAATGGGTGTACAGAGTCTGCAGGTTATTTCCTAACCTCTGGCCAGGTCTCTGGAAAAGCACATGGGGGGATCAGGGCCAAAGAGGCATGGTGTGATGTCACAGACAAATAGCCCAAGATGAGAGCCAGAGCAATCATGGGCACCAGGAAGGCCTGCCCCATCACCTGTACAACACCATAGCAGGAGGGGGCTCTTGTTTTAGAGTACTGTTAAAAGGATATTCAAAACTCCATTAATAATGTCTCCTGTGCCAAGGCCCATGCTAAGTGTTTTCCTTATATACACAATGTCAGGACATCAATGGTTAGGCCACCATGTCCCAGCTGCTTCATGTGAACTGTTGTTTAGGGCATGAACCACACAAGAGCACAAGAGGAGGTCTCCAGGAGACAGGCAGGAGATGGTAACAGGTGGAGGGGGCTGGATGAGGGCTGAGGACAAGTGGAGAGCACGTGGGATTGCACTCAGGTTTGGCCAGCTGTTACCATGGACTCTGAGAATGGACCACCCGATTTTTTTTAAGATAAGAAAACCCTGAGTTTTATATTCAATGTCATGATACTTAAGTCAGAATCAAAGAAAACTCATCTGATGACCAGATCTGGCCTGAGACAACCAGTATACAACCTCAACTCTGGAAGTCTTAAGCTAAATGATTAGTTTCTCCTGAGTTTTCCATCAGGTCTAGTTCATGGCTATACCCACTGCATGTTTTCACATGTGACTGGAGGAATGGATGCTAGCCTGTCATCTAGCTGGGGAGTGGGGAGCTGGCAGAGGGGGAATTCTGTAGATGGCAATCTAGCCATTTGCTCAATTAATCATCTCTTGGTGCTAAGTATGCACTAGGCGTAGAGGAGCTGACTCCTGGAGAGACTGCAGATTTGTCAGCTGCTGCCTCAGCTGCATTGGTTGATGCTGGAGCAGAAGCATCACACAACAGGGCAGGGCATAGCAGGGCCAATACTGCCACCCAAGGTAGTCAGGAAAGTGTTTGACATCTGAGCTCTGTCCAGCATCATAGTCCATTTGGAAGGCATAGAAAGAGAAGAAAAACCTACCCAGAGGGTACAGCATGGAGTGAGAGCCCAAGCTAGTATTTCACTGCCTGGGAGGGACGTGGGGTAGAAGAGGTGAGGGGAAGAGGCATAAAAGGGACAGACACAAGTTTCTGAAAGATGGCTCTGCAGCTCTACAGACGAGGCCACAAAGCAGAGAGGTGCAGACACAGTCTGTCACCATATCCTCCCTGATAACTATATTTCCTGTTCTCCAGAACTTTTCACTTACCACCCTCAGACCCCAGAGCCTGATGGATTTAAACTAACACCCCTTCCCAGGGATATCAGGTCCCAGAGAGATAAGCCTGGGCCTGGATCAAGAAAAACCATTCAAGTTTCAGAGCAGGTCATGGGAGCCCTGAGAGTCCATAGACACATGCTCTCTGAAGGTGCCATGCAACACAGGCAGGGAGATGAGGAGCCAAGAAAAACCAGACTGCTATCATCACTTGACCTCAGCAAGTGATGGAGTCACAGGGTTATAATGCCAAGGAGCGCATGTTAGGGGTAAACCGACACGGTAAACATGCGGACACAGAACCATGCTGTTTTGTGGAGGGGCAGTCATGCAACACGAGACAGAGTTTCAGGCTGCAGCTGGCTGCTCCGTCTTCTGTCCCATGGCCCTCCGAGCATGCAGTGGCCAGGTGGGCCAGGTCTTCGTGAAAGCTCCACTGTACCTCAAACTGGGGCATTTCCGGGGTAGAGCAGGCCCCTCGATCTGGGCTGTCCTCGATACCCCCAGACTCATCATCTTGGCTGGGGGGGCCCTTAAGGTCCCGAGAGAACACCAGGCCCTCGGTTTCAGAGTCGCTTTTGTCACGGTCGAGCTCAGGCAGGCTGCGGGAGAAGTCTTCAAAGGCGCTGCCATGGTAGTCACCAATAACCGTGAAGTCCACCTCAGCCTCCAGGCTGGATGTGGAACTGACCGTGATGCTGGAGCACTTGCGTTCAATGGCCAGGTGGTTGTCCTTCAGGAACACTGCGTCCCTCTCCTGGTCCTGGTCCTCATCTCCTGTGTCACTCTCTGGGGCCCGGGGGCGTGGAGGTTTGGCTTTCTCCTCCGAGCCCTCCCTCAGCCCTGCTCTCTATAGCCAGATAAAAATCAGAGGAATGGGGACGTGGGGTGGGGGGAGAGAGAGAAAAAGAGAGAGAGAGAGAGAAAGATCAAGATGGTGAATGTCAGAACTCCTCTTGGGGCTGTGTTGATGTCCCGTGAATGGAAGCACAGTCAGGAAATGAAACACATCCCAGGAAAGGTTCTTTGTAATCTTTAACGAGGTTTAAAAAAACAAAACAAAACTTCTCAAGACTGGGGATACTCCTTTGGAGGGTATCACACTGATGGCAAAAGCAAGTACAAAGCAAACATCCTGCCTGGACAGGAGGCCCCATCCAAGGCTTGGATCCAGGAGCCTGTCAGAAGCAGCGTTGTGCAAAAGGCAGGGATGGAAGCCCGGACCCCAGGCCCATCCGTGCAGGCGGTGTCGAGAGACAAACTAAGAAGGGAGGCCAGGGATTCAGGTAACCCAGGAGAGGAGGCAGCAAGGCTAGAGCTAAGAGCTTGAGGGACACAGAGGGAGCCAGCATGACCTGTCAATTCCACTGAATCTCTGTGGGAGGGGTTGGCATCAGCCAGAGGGAGGAGCATAAGGGGCCAGGCCCTCTGGGCAAAAATCTTCCTGGGAGCTGGGCACTACGCCAGTTTCATCCTAAGCTCCCTGAGTGGGAGGCCATGGAGAGGAGGTTCTGGTCCCATCAGTGTAATTGACAACAGCAGGCCAAGGAAATGGCTAAGGAAACCAGCACTCGTGTCCACCATACATACCTCTCAACTGGCCTGTCAGGGATTAAACACCACACACATTTTTGGTTGGCTGATGACATGTTTTTTTAAAAGACCAATCTAATACCCAGAAAATATTTTTTTAAAAAACTCAGATTCAGGTTCTGGAGGTTCAGTGTGCTTAGAGATTCACTTGCTAAATGGCCTCTGTTTAGCCAGTTTCTGGAGGGGCGAGAGGTGTGAGGAATACATTCCAGACAAGCCAGAGTTGAGCAGCCACAGGGGGTTGCTGCTGCAGCAGGTGGGATTCTAAAGAGCGATGCACCCCGGCCAGGCGAAGGTGACTGGGTCATCAGGACACAGAGGGGCTGCAGAGACCTGTGGGCCCAGGGAGCTGGCGAATCTCAGGCGCCCCCCCTTCCCAGGGGCGTTCACTGCTAAGCTGATGAGGCGCTTCTCTTCCCTGACTGCATCTTCGGATTTGTTCTGGATTAGAGAAGACAATTAGTCTTAAGGAAGTAGAAAGAAACTCGAGCGGGAGGAACCAGAGTGCAGGATGGAAACCTCTGGACTGCTTGCCTTCGGCAAGGCAGAAGGCCAGGGACGGGAAAGGATGAAGAAAGACCACTGGATAAGCCAAGCAAGAAAGGTAGGAATCTAGCAGGTGGGGGCAGCAAGGCAAAGCAAGTGTGTAATTTGTTGTTGGTGGTGGCACCTTCTCCATGGGAACTGTGTGACCTTCTGGGCATCGGGTCACACCAAAAGCTGAGAGGCTTTGTAGCCAAGCTAACATGGGCCAAGCAGATGACCCCATCCTTCAGCCTGGGTTGTTCTCAGGCCCATTTAGGGAAAAGACCTCGTAGGGAGGGACAAGCAGCCTCAGATTGCAGGAATGATGAGGGGCCACTGACACATGCTTCTAAGAGCTACGCAGCATGCGGTCAGCCCCCATAGGTTGGGGGGCGCGGCAGGGGCTCACAAGGCCAGTTACCCCAGTGGCTTCATCCAGCGTGGTTTCACAGCCTGAATCAGGGGATAGGAGTTCCAGTTCTGTGCATCTTTCTTGGTGAGATGTAGTAGACTTGCCCTCCTCGAAGTGTCGAGTAGCCAGCGGCATAATAGAGGAATGTGCGGCTTTGGGGCTGGCCAAGTCTCCCAGGGGCTGGAGCTGGACAAAGCCCAGGTCTAAAAGCTTATTCCGCTGTAGCTCTACCTGTCTCATGGAGGACTCTGGAGACAACTCATTTGGAAGGACCCTTGTTTCACCCTGACTGGTTCGGCGAGTCTCAGCTCCATGGGTCTCAAATATTCGAATTTTGTTGGCCACTGAAGTCTTGCTAATGTCTTCCATGAAGCCCTCCTGGCCCCCAGCCTGAAGAGAAGCCATCTTCTTTTGCTTCCCTGAAGGGATCACCAAGCCCGGGGTTACAACTTCCTCAGCTTCTTCGGGGACAATCCTGGGCTTTCTGCTGGAAACCAGAGGTGCCCTGCGCTCAGCTCTTGAGTCAGGGTGCACAATCAACCTGACTTGATCCTTGGGCTCTGGGCTCTCTTTGGGAGGAGGGGCATGTTTGAGAAATACAGGGAACTGATCTCCAAAGGTATTCCTGAGCTCTGAAGGCTCCTCTGGCCCTGGAGGCCCTGGGCTTGGAGAAGCTTCCTCCAGAGCTGCTAGAGCTTCAAAGTGATCAGAAGAGGCTGGCAGTGGGACGACCACCTCCATGTGAGGAAATGCTGAGGCCTCGTGGTCCCCCATCTCAGGTTCTCTAGTCTCAGTGGGACCCACTCCCATCTCTTTTGACAGGAAGTTGCCTCTGTCTGGTTTGGCTGGCCTCCTAACATGAGGAGGGATGGTCTGCAGGAGGGCACAGGCCTGGGAGTCCAAGCGCACCCCACTTCCTCCATTAGGGGAGTGCTTTGATCTTGCTGTGGGACTTTTCTCAGCCTTTTCCATCAAATCTCCACTTGGAGTAGCATTTTCCTCTTCAGCCACACAGGCTCTTGGGTGGGTAAACTCTCCCTCTACTTCCTGCTGTGTTTCTTCCCAGTCCTTAGCAAAAGTCTGTCCGGAAGAAGGTCCCTGCAGGTCATCTGATCTTCCATGGTTCTTGAGTAGCCTGGCCGCTTCCTCTGAGGAAACTGTGAAGGCTTCATCCTTGCTCCTGCCAGAAGCTGTGACAGAGCCCCTTGGGGCTGAGGAATTCAGCTTCCTGTTCTCTGGGAACTCCCTTGACAACTTAGGTCTGGTCTCACCTCCAGAAAAGGCATTCAGGTGCTCTTCTCTCTCCTCCATGGGTGGAGGAAAGACTTGATCTTCAGAGTCTTTTTCTGCATAGTTTAGGTAGAAGCTCCTCTCTGCAAAGGAGATATCGGTCTCATCGCTGGAGTCAGCTCTGGCTTCCATGTGGGCTGGGTCCAGTAGAAAGGACTGAAGTCCTCCCCTGTCAGAGGCAGGAGAGGGAACGTCCACTTCTGCTGGCCTGGTCCCTGCAGCTGTGGATCTTCCAATAGTCTGAACCCTCTCCAGCTCCTTCCTCAGCTCCACCTGGCCCTCCAGCAGATCATCTGAGATACAGTGGTTCCTGATGGGTGCCTTGTTGGTGCCCACCCTAAGCTCAGAGACATCGAGGAGCTGGTCTGCCAACATGCATCCTGCAGCTTGGGCAGCCCCTCCTGGGACTCCCATGACCTGGGGGCCTTCCTCACATACTGGCTCAAAATCTTCTGGACTTGTGATCATCCTCCCTTGCTGCTGCATGTTTGCTCTTCTGGTTTGCACCATTTCTTCTGTGGCCACTTCAACCTTGAACTTGTCCACCAGAATGTCTACCTTGGAGAGTCTGCCATCGGCAAGGATATCAGCAAGGCCTGCCTCACTTTCTTCCTGAGGTGTGGTGGCCACTGTTAGGAGACTCAGGTCTTCTGGCCTAGCGTACTGTCTTTCTATAAATACCCAATGTTCTGAGCCCTGTGTTTCAATTGGAGCAAGAAGAGTTAACATGAAATAGAAGGCACCTGAAGGGCAGGTTACTTTTCCCTCTGCAAGAAGGGATCAATCTACCTTCAAAAGGTTAACACTGGGATCACACGGTCCCAGAACTGGCCAGGGAGAGAAAGGAATGACACTGTCAGTCATCCTCATCAAGGCTATTCTTCCCATTAATGCCCCGGACAAATTACTGACCAACCCTCCTCAACCACTGCCCCCAACTTGATAAAATGGGGTGGGGTCTTATGCCCCCCAGTATAAAGGATGGGGAAAGGGAGATCCATGGATGGGCCAGGACTCTGCCTCCTCCTCTTTTAATAAAATAATAAAATAAAATAAAATGATTGACACTGTGAGAGTGGAAAGTACTTACATCTCCAGGAATCTCTGAATGTTAGAGCTGAAGGAGCTCTTAAGATATCCAGTGTTACCTCATGCTGTATAAATGGGGAAGGTGATGACTTGGCCTCAGCCATTGTTTGCCGATGGAAGAATCAGGAAAAGAATGCCTGATTTTTGATGCCTGAGATCTTGGAGGGCATTGAGTTGAATCCCACAGGCCTGAAATGTGACCTTTCTATAAGGGCTTCTGGGAAGGAAACATTAATAGCAAAGATACTAAATGGCCACATTCATGCCATCAATGCAACGTCTTAAACAGCTTGAACACTATAGGGCTCAACCCAAAAGAAACAAATACCAAGGCCCATCCCTGGGAATCCTAACAAAACTCATAGAAAAGGTAGAAAAGAACTGATCAGAACACATCATGAAAGAAAAGACCAAAGATCCAAGCATCATCATGGGGCCAAAGGACCAGAATGTGGCACTGTCAAGCCCTCTGCAGAATGGTCCTCTACCCCCTTCTGCCCTGAGAGTTCTTCCAACAGTGCTTAGGGGGCATGATGGGCTTCTAGAATCATTAAGGAAGGCAGAAGACCATTGGGATTTTAATCCTTCTAGGGCCATAAAATAGTCCCACATTTTTTTTTAAATCAGGAGTTCTAACTCACAGTCATCCATCAACTCTTTATTTATTTGTTTGTTTATTTATTATTTATTTATTTACTTTGGTGGTACTGGGGTTTGAACGCAGAGCCTCACACTTGCTAGGCAGGCGCTCTACCACTTCAGCCACTCCACCTGCCCCCACAAAATCTTAATGAAAGTCTATCTAATATATAATGTGAGCACTGGGCAGCCCTGGAGAAGTGGGGGTGGGGTGGGGGCTGGGCTGTCCTAGTGCCCTGAAATACCTCTCTCCTTTGGAGTCACAGCTCTGAGTCAAGCCCATCAGGATGCAAACATGGAAATCAATTTTTACATCTAGGCCCCGGGAAAGAAAGCACTTTGCTCAAGGTCACAGAGTTAGCCAGCAGCAAAGACAAAGGCATTCCTAGAACCTAGCCCCTGAATGCAAGTTCTGTGGAGCATATTCTTTCCACCCTACCATGACACCTCCATACAAGATAATCAGAAACTGGTCATGGCAACTGGAGAGGCTTATATGACCTTGGGCTCTTTTCAGGTGATGACTTGGTGAGGAATCTGCCAACCCCAGAAGATCTGAAGGAATTTGAAAGATCAAGGGAATACTGTACACCTTTTCCCCCTGCTCCACTTTAGCAAATCATGTCTCTGATAATCAGGGAGTCAGACTCCATTAAGAGAATCCTGCCAACAGGAAAGAGATAAAAGGAAGGGGGTGGTCCATTCTGGCATAGGTTTCTGAGAGGTTATTTCTGGATGTCAGGGCTTCAGGACCACCAGCTTACAGAAGCCAGACCTCTTCTCATCTCCTAGGAAAGCAGGTTCCTTTAGCTGCTTGCATTTCAGTCTGTACTCACATTATCAGCCCGGCAATGACAGCCAAAGCTGACCAGTGAGGCCCTTTCTGGAATATTCCTGCCCCAATTCTAACTAGCAACTGGGATAGATGAGCAATAGTGTGTGGGGTGGGAGCTGGCACAGTATGGAAAGAAATATTCTGAGGCAGCAAAAGGGAAACATGTGGCGATATTTGGTTACTAGGTACCAGGCAATGCCAGCTCTTCATCTATGTTAGTAAATTTAATCTGATTGGCAACCTGTGAAGCAGGCATTACTATTCTTATTTCAGAAGGGGAAACTGAGGCTTCCAGAGGGGAGGGGGACTTGCATAAGACCAGAAAGTGAGCATCAATGCACTGGTGGAGCCACATCTGGCTGGATTCAGAAGAGACAATGTTAGGGAGGCCCCAAATTGTATCAGCCCTTAGCTATTCTCTTTCGGTGCCTTGCTTAGAGCACCCCCTGCCATTCACTGGGGGCACTGCATCTGCCCCAGCTACAGAAGTGGGAGCAGGAGGGACAGTTCTGCTCCACGCAAGTCACAGACAAGAAACTCTCTAGCAGTGTGGTTCTTCAGACTCTAGGCTATTCAGGTCCCACCTGGAGCTCCCAATTACATTTTGGGCCTTACCCTTTACAGGAAGAGAGGGTCTGGGACTAGGTGCCCTTTAGAAATCATGTCCTGGGAGAAACTGCTAAAAAGATAGGGAAGGTGTTTAACCCTCTTAGGGACAGCCTTGGGGAGACTGCAAAGCAGGCCCATGGGTACCAGAGGACAGCAGGAGTCCTACTGGCTGCTGATTCAGAGAGCAGATTTAAATCAACACAAACAAAAAAACTTCCTAATTGATGACTGAAAACCAAATGGGCTGCCGTCAAGGTCTTGGAGAACCCCTTTAAAAGAAGCTGATGGGCGGCAGGCAGGATGCTAATGAAGGGTGTCTGTTGAGGGCTTCGCTCCCTACTAGACACCTGTACTTGGGCTCTGGGGCATCAGAGATGCTATTGGCTCCTGTCCTACTTCCCTCAAGAGAAAGTGCTAGTAATTCTGATTTTATTTTTATGTGAAAGAAAATTCCTGGAGAGCTGTAATTTATGTTTTATCATGCCTGGGATCACTCATGTCTCTCCTTATAGCTGCTGCACATTTGCAACAGCTACAGATATTTTCTTGTGAAAGAAGAAAGGTATTTACCCACCCCATACACCATGCGAACATGCCAGCAGAGGACACGCAGACACTCAGATGTTTCCTCGACTGATCAGTGTCTTTCAACCCTGACAGTCTGTGAAATACCAGAGAGAGAAGATGTGGCCCTAGCTGCTTGAATTCTGTCCCCAGCACCCACACAGGACCTCAGGAAGCCCCAAGAACCTTCAACCTGAAGCTGTCCTGGGGACAGAAGCAATGCCCTCCTCACTTACAAGACTTGCCTGCCTGATATCACAACAAACTCAAGAAGGCTCCTGGAAGCAAGATGTCTACTTTCACCTGCCTGGAGAGCTGGACAGACCCATGTCCCAGAGGACTTTAGAGCACTGAAGGCAGGAGATGGATGGAATGCCACATCCTAACTGCCACTGCTAGGCCTCAGGATAGAAGGTATTGAGAGACCAAAACCCCTAATTCTAAGCTCAGCAATCAGAATCTGCTCCCAGGGTCACTGGCTCTGACAGATCATGTCTCCTCCCCTTTGAAGTGAAAGGAATTCAGCTGTCTGTCTTCCCAGGATGGGCTGCAGTCCTGTCCCTTCTGAGAAACAGTGGATGAGGGAGAGGCTGGCCCTTTATGGATCCCTGAGATAGAGGCACTTGCTGGTCACAGCATGAGGACAGCACAGGTCACCCACTGCTCCCCTCTACATGGCAGAGTCTGGTCCATTCCCCTCACACTATAGTCAAAGTTTTCTTAAGACCCTGGAGAATGGATTGGGGTGGATGGGAAGCCCCCAGAGGAAGGGACATGGGAAGGTAAAAGTAGTAACCTCAGGAGACGCTGCGAGGCTTTTCTGAGTGAACACTTCCAAGCCTGCGGCTGTTCCAGGTACCAAGTCCTGCTGAGAGATGTCCTGGGTCCTCTGGGACTGCAGGGGATGCCCAGGGCCAGAAGAAAGGGACAGAGGGAGGGAGGAAGGAAAGGAGAAACAGAGAAAGGAAGAGAGGGAGAGAGAGAAAGCAGGAGGAGACATACAGTCTGTAAATAGTCCAGTTTATAAGTCCCACATTCTTACAGTTTGTGGATTCAGTCAGGAAGGAGCTACTTTGTGGGGGGAGATAAAGAAGGACAACCCTCCTGGGTCATTTAATGGAGGAAAGCATAGGCTTTCATTGACTTAGACTGTGGGTTCATGCCTAAAATTGGGGTCACAGTGCCTTTTCAAAAGTTATCTTTGACACTAAAGCCTGAGTTTGGCATATGGGAGCAGTTCAAGTTCCAGCTTCTTTCCCCTTGGCCTAGATCAGGCCCCAAAAGCTATAAGCCAGCTCCTAGGAATTCTGGATGATAGGCCTCTGTAGGGTCCCCCACAGAGCCCATATTTGGGTCAGGGATTCCAGTCACCATCAGCAAAGGTGCCATGATGTTCAGCACTTCCAAGGGGATAAAATGCTTTCGTCTTCATTATTTCAGTCAGCATAGTCAACAACCTCCCTATGGAGTGGTAGTTTTGGTCTCCCTTTGAATGCACTAGGCAAGGAGGCTCAGAGAGGTGGCATCACTCACCAAAGGACCCATCAAGTTCTTGTTTATGGCCCCCCCATCTCCCAAATCTTCAAAAGCCCTACACACCAAGGAGACCTATAAGCAAGTTCTAAATGGTCCATGGCTCCGAGGTGGGTTCCTGGACTGTAATTCTTTCCAGCAATGACTACAGTTGTTAGGGCCAAGGGGGTAGTGCAGGAACAGATTCCACTTTTTAATAAGACCCATCTTCTAGCAGTTCCAGATGGCACCAGCAGGTGGGGCACACCCCCAAACCAGGCTGCTCTGGAGACCCCAGACAGCCCCTCCACCGTTCACCGGTACTCATCCTTCCCTTCTCTGCTGGACTCTGACCCTTTCTGTAGCCTCTGCATCCCACCTCACTCCCAGCCAGACCAAGTCACTCTCTAGGGCAGAAGGTAAGGGTGGGGGAAGTGTAATTTATAGGAGCACTAAATCAAGACTCTGAAACCCAGTCTAGGGATCTTGGTTATTCTGGGTACCATAGACGCTCTTGTCAATGCAAAGGTTTGCCTTCTTCCAGGGCACCAGCCTTCAAGCATCCCTAATTTTGTGAACTGGCAGCCTGGGAATTCCAGGAGCTCTATCTGAGCTTATGTCTCACTAGGCAAAGCTCTCTGTTATCTTGTGGACTCAGACCATGGCTAGTGCTGATTCAATCAAATGCCCTATGAATTAGATCATGGCTGCATCACCAATTTTCAAAGCATTAGAGGGAAGCACAGACACAATTGACTCTATACCTGGTCTTTACATGATTTGGTCTTGCTCCAAGGCAGCTGTGGTGTAATGGAAATACAATGACCCGAGACACAAGAAGAATGGCTTCAGGCCCCACTTCTAGCAGCTAGGAAGCTGAACCATCCTTTTTCTTTCCAGGCCACAGTGCCCCTATCTATAAAAGGAGAACCTTGAACCAAGAGATTTCCAGTGGTCCTTCTAGCTTTGATATGAAGTTAACCTTCTATATGAAAGAGTCCCAAGACTCTTAATATGAAACAATAAGTAACTCATCATGGTACCATGCTGGTCCCTCTCCGTGTATTATCTCATTTAATCCTCACACCATCCCTATGAACATCTCTACCTAATAGGGCCTCAGAGAGATTAAGTAACAAGCCCACAGTCATCTGGCAGACAGTAGAGCTAGAATTCAAACCCAGGCAGCCTAAGTCTAGACCACAATCAGATTTGCAACCAGTGAGTAGCAGCACTAGAGAGAAAAATACTTAGGTATGAAGTGGGGTAAATATTGCTAAGATTTAGCAAGTGCTAATAATAATATCTTGGGATTAGAAATACAGGAATGCCTTGAATCCTGTCTTCATCTCTTTTTCAATTGAGGAAGCCCCCCACTCCCCCTAAGCTTTTCTCTCTGAAAGACAGGGTGCATGGGGTCCTTTGCTGAAGCCTTGGGAGCAGGTCTGGTTTGTGGGGTGGACTCTGTACTCTCTGGTGGACTCCAAGGCTCCTTCTGGAAGGGACCATGCCTCCACTGTGTTTTCACAATAGGCTCAAAAGGGCCCAGTTACTGGGCAGGGCTACTGAGATTCTTAAAAGTTGAGTATGCAAGAGAATCACTTAGGATACTTGTTTAAAATGCTACTTCCAGGGCTCTACCACCAAATATCTAATTCAGTAGGTCTGAGGTGGGGCCTTGGAACCTGCATTTCCAACAAGCACTGCTCACAATGATCTGGCTGATGGAACGGGAGTACACAAAGCTACCATGAGTGTTTGAAGTTTTTCATGCTCCATCGTGGTCCTAGAACCCAGGATTCCAAGAGTCAGTGAATCACCTTCCCTCATGCTAACCTGCCACTCATTCCCAGTTGCCCTGCAGGCAATGATAGGGAAGGGTATTGGTGTGAAGGACAAGTGTGAATCAGCACATAGTACCCCTGCAATGCCTCTTTACCCAAGGGTCCTAGTGAGGGCTTCGAGGTGACACCTACCTCATGGGTTTTCTCAGGGGTGCCCTTGGGGGAGGGGGAGGCGGGTGAGGAGGGCAGCCTGCGCTCCCGCTCCCAGTCTCGATCCCTGTGAATCAGTTTGCTGTTGGGCTCCTTCAGGGTCCTTTTGAGCTCATTGATGCTGGCCTGGTGCTTCAGCAGGACATCCTCTGGCTTGTCCAAGAACTAGGAATGGGTAGAGAAGCGGTGTTAGGGGAACAGCTCTGAGCAGGTGATGCAGGGTGCAGGGGTCATGGCAGCCATTGTCATCATGGTCCTCCACCAGCAAGGTGATTTCTCCTCCCCCAACATTGTCTTTCCCCTCACAACAGCCCCAGGAGCCAAGTGGGGCAAGAACCATCAGGCCCAACAGAGCACATGTGATGACAAAGAGGAGAGTCTAGTGAAGCCATCTTCTCTTCTCCCCTGTCTGGCTCCCTGACCTCTGAACACCCAACCCAACCCAAGCCCCTCAAATCTGGGTGTGTTCCCTTTGGTTTTGTGAGCCCAGATGGAGTTGGGCATGAATGTGATTTCTCTCTGGTTACAACCAAGGCACAATAGGTAGCCTCCACCCCAGTGAGAACTCCCTCATCTGTTCACCGGGCCATGCTGGCTCACTTGTTGGCCTCCAAGATCTCTCCTGGATCCTGGTTCCTATCTCTGTATGAGACTTGGACCACTGTACTCAATAGGATGTCTAGTTTATGCCCCTCTGAGCCTGACATGTGCAACTGTTCAGACCCTGTGGAGATCTTGAGTATAGATAGGCCTAAAGCCAGGGTCATGGAGAAAAAAGAGCCCTGCTTCCTCACATTGGATCAGAGAGATGGTGCTGCCTTTTCTGCTGTGAGCCACTACCTTCCCCAGCACCTAAGACCTTCCAGATGCCTTCCAGGTACTGACCTGCTAAGAACAGGTAAGGTAAAACACAGCCAGGAAGACAGTAGGATACTGCAGGGTGTTTGGAGAGTTTAGAGGTCAGGAAGAAAAGTGCTTGGGCACAAGAACAAGCCAGGTATGTCTGGAGTCCCAGGTGTGTTCCCTATTGAACTGCCAAAACTGAGCTCATGTCAGTGCAGCATGAGGGAGTAATCTGCCTAGGTCCTGCAAGGATGAGTCACAGTGACCCGCCAGAACAATTTATCTGCCTGTTTCTAGGGAAGAGTGGGTGGGCTGCCACCAAAGGACCTTATCTGCAAGACCATTTGAAGACTCTGGTGACTACTAAAGGGCAAGAAATGGAGAATCTCATCTTATTAGAGTGAGATCAGATGTTCCTGGGAGAACCACCTGGAAGGTAAGCTTGCCCTGGACAAGGCTACAGTCTTCACCTGGGCTTGTCTCTGGCACCAAAGAATCTGCTGTGGTTGACTTCTAAACTCCCTTAGGAAGGATACAGTTGGATGGAGGCATTTGCTTTCCCTCCAGAAACCTGTCTATACCTGCAGCTCACTGCCTAGGCTGAACTGCCTGAAAGACAGTGTCAGCGTGGGAAGTCAAACCTGATGGGGTTTCCACAAAGTTGGGTTTGGGCTGCAATGGTTAATAGGCCCCAAAGCAAGATCATCCCCAACTGGCCAGCTTTGCTCCCAAAGGCAATAGAGAGTGGTGGGGTCCTGGGATCCTTGGAGGTTAAGGGTCATCGTCCTAACACCTAGTCTGAAGGCTTTGCAGAGCAGATAGAGAACAGGTCCTGAGAGAGGACCTTCCTAAGACCCTCAGAACTGTATTAAAACCCAGATCTCTACCAATGGCCCTGCCTCAGGCCCTTCCCTTGGCAGCTCAGGGATAAACCTCTGCAGCTAAGGTTCCAATACAGAGCTGGAGACTGTGAAAGGGAAGAAATTGAGGAAAGACAAATGGAAAGAGAACAGGAAGAGAGAAGGAGAAGAGGTTTCTGGTGGAGCTGATGCACAGCAGTCCACCTGGGAGGGAAGTGAACTGGAGTCTGAGCAGTCACCAATGTGTTCTGAGGGCCTCCCCTCCCACTGCAGCCCCCATTCCCACATCTGGTTGCCCCGAGATACAAAGAGAGGGTTCTGGTGAGAACACAGATGAGATGGAGGTATGACTGAACAGTGTTGGGGAGCTGGGGTGGGTGGGAGGAGTCTAAGGAAGGGTTGGGACAGAAATAGGGGGAGAGGAGCTAAATGGAAGCACAGAATGGCCTTGCAGGTGAGAAGCAAGCATAAGCATGGGGTACCAGGTGGTCTGGAGAGGCAAAGGTCGAGGAGGGAGGGAGAGGTGGCTGGCTAGGGGCAGAGTCTGAGCTGGGAGCTGGAGAGATGAGCTAAATGTGGGAGAGAATGAGGTGACTGGGGAGGGTGATAAGGAGGAGGGAGATACCATGACAGGCAGAGATGAGGCTGAAGCTGAGATGACATGAGCTTGGGGACACACTGTGAGATGGTTACAAATGAGGTGGGGATCTGAATGGTGGGTAAAGACAGACAGTCCCATGCAGTACCTCCTGCTTGTGTCTTGGCGTGGTTTCCTGCTCCGGCTAGTGGGTTGTGGCAGGAGGGAGAGGAACCAGGAGGGTCAGTACAACAAACAGATTAGAGACACCATGACTGGTCAGTCCAGCAACATGGCCCAGTACAAGCACACCCACACAAGCAGTGAAGGCTGGGAAGTTACTGGACAACCCCACCCATAGGGCAGTGAGGTGACCAGAGGTGTGTGTGGAGGAAACAGGGAGCAGCCCCAGGAAGGCAAAGAAGGAGCCAAGGGACTAGAGGCAAAGTGTGCAGAGCCACACTTGGTGGACAGAACAGGAGTGTGTGTGGGGCGGGGGTTCTTGCTACCATAGGTGTGTTTTCAGGGGCCTGGGCTCCCATAACAGAATTGCACAATGGAAAAAAGCTGTTTATCAACTCCACTGAGAGGAAGACATGCCTGGCTTGTGTGTGAATATGCTGTTAGCATGTCTGCATGTGTGAACCAAAGGGTGGGAATGTATATGTCTGAGAGTGGATGCATGCAAGACTGTGGCTATGCATTCCTACAGGAGTACGTACTCATATATACTGGGGGGTGCAGGTGTGGGTGTGGCAGGAGGAAGGGGCACACCTGTTCTTCACATTGGGAGGCCTTGGTGACACCTGACTGTGCTTGGGGAGGTGGGGGCGATGCAGAGCCAGATCATAGGTAAGGGCAGATGAAGAGTGAGTAAGAGAAGGCCTAAGTCCTCCAGGGGAGGAGCAACCCCCTCTGTTGGGGAAGCCAAGCAAAGGGAGGGAAGAGTAAAAGGTGGCAGTGTGCCCACGCCCATCCCTCCCCACCCTCACCCCCACTGACACACACCCAGGATGTCCAGGTATAGAGTACAGCCCAAGGGCAAGGCCCTGTCCATGGGGTACCCAAAGCAAGGGTGCTTGGCACAGTTTGGGGCATGTGAAGGCCAAGACTGAGTCTAGACCTTGGGTCATGAGAAGGTAGAGGACAGTAAGGCTCCTACCTTTAGCTCCTTGATCTTGGTGGGGGTCCTGATCTCTCCATCCTCTGCCTCTGACCGCCGCCCCCCAGACTCAGCATCCTCTTCCCGCTTGTCACTGTTGGGCCCTACATCATGGTTCTCACTGACCGAGGCTGGGCGGGAGAACTCTGCTGAAGTGGGCAGAGATGGCCAGGTGACCGTGTGAGGCATCTCCCCGTGCACAGACAGAAAGCCAGTCCAGCCACTGCCCAACCACACCTGCAGTGGAACCATATCTTCCACACCTCAAACAGACTGCCTACCCCATCAGATGGTCAGTAAGTAGATGAGAGGCAGAGCTGTCTCCTAGCCCACAGCCCCCCATCTACTTTCTATGGCACTTGAACCTAGGTTCAAATCTTAAATCCAATTCTTCTTGGCTGTGGGACCTTAAGGATTCCTCATCCTTAAGTAATGTCTACTTCAGAAAGCTGAAACAAATGAGCATTCAGGAAGTGTCTGGCACAAAGTGAACCTCCATTGATGCTGGCCCATAAGGTCACGTTTTGGTTGTGATTTTTGGGCAGAATATTCAGGTATCATGAGATAAGCTTTTATTACTGACAGCTAAAGTCCTAAAGATGCAAATGATTTACTTCATAAATTAGTGAGAATTCCCACTCACAGGCATTCTAAAATACTCTTCTTAATGGAAAAGGAGCAGGATTAGAGACTTCACACCAAGCACTGGGCATAACCCAACTATGCCCACAGATTGAGTCCTGGTAGAAAAGAGACTGGAAAACACTAAGTTAAAACAATCAGAGCACACATTACTATCCTGCAGGTTGGCCTCCATTAAAAAGAGAGAAGAATCACTTCTTGGCCTTTTTGCTAAGATCAAGTGTAGTATCTGTTCTTACCAGTTTAATATCTGATACGTCCTCTATCTGAGGACAATATATTAAATGGGTTTTTGGAACGGGGAGATGGAATAGGAGCTTGCTCCCTCCAACTCCACGCATCGACCTGGTATTGCAGTACTTCCAGGAACAGTGCACCCCTCTGGGGGACTTAAAAAAAAAAAAGAGAGAGAATTTCTTTTCTATTCATATATATTTACTTTGCAGAGTACTGATTTGTGTACATCGATTAATTTCATTCATGCAATGGAATTGGTGGCTAGCATGGGAATTATTGCTCCCACTTTACAGAGGATAAATTGAGACCTCAAAAAGGGGAAGGTCCCACAGATGTCCTTTTGGTGCACTGAGACAAGCACTTTACCCTCCTGCTTGAAGTTCAGGCTCCTGCTCCTCCTCTCTGCTTCTCCAGCTCTGGGCTAACCTCTGCTGCCCAGAGGTTAGGTTTCTTTTGAGGGCATGCCCCCAGTGACCTAAAACCTCTTACTAGGCCACTTTCCAATAGTACCATGCTAGGAACTAAACCTTTAACAAATGCAGAGCTAGGTTTCATTTAGCTTTTGGCTTAGGAATGGAAACTTCAGGGGAAGGGCAGAGGGACGGTCTAGACCCTTCTTTCCTTTGCATAAATCATAATATACCATTCTCCTGGTAGGACTCCAACCTGTGCATTGCCTGGGCTTCTTGAGCAGGAGGACAGAGAACCAGGTGGCTGAACCTGGAACTCCACAAGATCACGACTCAGGGAAGCCACAGGGAGTCCCAAGAGCATCAGTGTCACATCGCAGTAGCTGTGGACCATAGGTTGGTGTTGGCCAATTGGAGCTGCTCATGTACAGGGGTGCTCTTGGGCCACTGTGCTTGTGCTTGACATAAATAAACTTGGGAAATGTCTACCGCCGTCACTGCTCATTGTGCAGAACATGGTATGTCCACTCCCCCATTCCCTCTGAAGACCACTTTCCCCCACCTCTGATTTGGGCCATACCTCCATCAAGGCTGCGGGACATGGTGTACCGTTTGCTGGAGGAACGCTCAAAGAAGGGTGCAGGACGGTCAATGAGGGCGCTGGCTTGGCGGGTCTGTGCCTGGGTCCTCCCACTATACCGGAACTTGGAGCCCATCACCAGGAAGCCCTTGGGTGGGGGCTCAGGTGACACCAGCCTGCAATGGAGGGATGGAAGTGAGGAGTGGGGGTCAGACCTGCATCGTCAGGCCAAGGACAGCCCACAGAGAGCCTTTTGTCCCATTGTCCCACAGTGGCAACACTCAAAGTGGCCCAAGAAGAGGAAGACTCAGGGAAAGGAGAGGCTCGCCTGGAGTCCCCACGAATTCCTCCCGCTCCCTACATCCTCATAGCCTCTGCCTCGTCCCCATTACCCCACCCAGGGTCAGCTCACCGAAAGAACGTGTGGTGTTCGATGCAGACTTTCCACAGCCTCTTGGCTGACCGATGGTTTGGGAGCTTGAAGCCAATGGTGCTCTCAAACTGCTCATACTGGAGACCAAGAAAGGGGTTAGTGGCAGGGCCAGAACCACTCTCACCAGCAGCCCATCCTTTCCGTACCTCTTCTCAGCCATGTGCGACTTTGGCCTATTCGTTCATGTAATCAACAGGGTAGATTGAGCCCTGGTTCTGTGACAGGCCCAATGCTAAACACTAGAGACACCATGGGAAACAAACAAGGTTCTAGCAGGCAGGAAGGGGTCCTTAGATAATAAATAAGTAAACAAGATAATTGCAGATACCAGTAAAGGCTATGAAAGGAATAAGAGAGGGATGTGCAGTGCTGAACAGGTATGGGGTCAGGAGCTCTCAGAAAAGATAATGGGGCCACCCTTGAGACAGGTGAGGTTTGAGCTATGATCTGAAGGATGAAGACATGCTATAGTTTGGATCTCAAATGTCCTCCAAAGGTCCATTTGTTAAAGGTTTAGTTCCTAGCATGGTACTATTGGAAAGTGGCCTAGTAAGAGGTTTTAGGTCACTGGGGGCATGCCCTCAAGCAGAAGGTGGGTCCCAGTTACTCTAGTGGTAGAACTCAAATATGTTTTCAATG
The DNA here is from genome assembly GCF_047511655.1 of Castor canadensis. Classification (NCBI taxonomy): domain Eukaryota; kingdom Metazoa; phylum Chordata; class Mammalia; order Rodentia; family Castoridae; genus Castor; species Castor canadensis. The sequence goes on along the minus strand of NC_133390.1, from coordinate 159,857,793 downwards.
GGTGAGGCTGGGGTTGATAGAAAATAGGTGTGGACACTCTTGTATGTGCGTACTCTGTGTGTCATCACTCACCTGTGCATGTCTCAGTGTGTATGCATGCAAGAATAGTACACCTAAGCAAACACATGCACACAGACATATATTCATTTCTCTGTGTAACCTGATGACATGTGGTTATCATCCTGTTTTTGCTCAGGTATGTGCATGTATGTGTGTGTTTGCAGGCACACTCAAGGTATGAGGTCTATGTAGAGAATGAAGAAAGAGGGACCTCTATCCTCCCATGAGCCCTAGCAACCCATCTATATACCCTAGATAGGAAAAACCCAGGCCAGCTGCTGGGGGGCCTACTGCATCTTGTCAACGATGGTGACAGGGGCTCTCAGGGCAGGCTTACCTCCCCAGGCCGGATCTTGATATAGAAGTTACTCCTCTTGTAGGAGATCTTGAGAATCTTGGGCCAGGCAAAACGGTTGATTCTCAGCCGGTCCCGGTAGATGAGCAGGCCATTGGCACAGACACCTAGCATGATGTCAATGCCCTCGGAGTCCTGCATGAGAAGAGATACAGAATGAGAAGCCTGCCACCCACCCCCAACCTTCCCTGAGCTCTGTTTGTAATAAGCCCCCATGACTAGGCTCTCCCATGGTCATCTGCTCATTCATTTAAACATCCATTCACCGCTCACTTGTTCCATCACTCTCTGGCAGTCATTTATTTGCGCAGCAAACATTCAGGTATGTACTCAATGCTAGGCTGTGTGCCACATGCTAGGAATACAAGGCCTCAAATATTCCCAATCTAGTGGTGACACAAACAAGTTCATAGGGAAATGGAATACAAAGAGGAAATGACAATGATCAGGGGAAATGAAAGGCTATGAACTTAGATAACGAGAAATGAGAACAGGTAAGGTTCCAAGTTGTAGGAAATAGAGATCCTGGCACACCAAGCCCTCTGGAAGGAATTGACCATTCTCGGGGCACCACCCAGATGCGAGAGGGTGCTGGACTGGTCAGTACCTTGGCATGGTGCAGATCGACTCCATACATGGAGAGCTTCTTGGCGTTCTCCAGGAAGTGAATCTCTGCCTCTCCTGGGGTCATGCCCCTGAGGAAACAATGTGATCACTGGGGTGTGGCAAAGGCTCGGGCTGAGTTCTGTTGTTGCAGGTGGCCACCATCAGAACCCATCCCTTCGGGAAGGTGGGCGGTGGAGCCTAGTCTGAGGCCCTTCCCTCTGCCCTCAAGGCAGGATGGTGAGCCCCCAACCCACTTCAGTCCACCCAACCCCATCTTCTCCATAACTCAGGTTCAGTCCTGTTTTTTCCTGGAAGCAGACAAGGGCTGGGCTGGGAGGTGGGATTTTTGCCTCATTTACTACCAAGTTAAGTGCAAGCCAAATGTCCAACTGCTCCAGGGGAACCAGGAGACCATTGCTGAGGACGCTGGTCATTGTAATCACCCCAGGGCTCCTAATAATCACCCACAGAAGATATTTCCCTCAGAATTTAGTGTCAGAAGCCACTTAATCTCCCTGAGGAACAGGAGCACATTCTCCTTTCTGAAGAGAAGAGTTAGGTTATGAATCAAGGTCCTTCTTTGCATTGGCTGTCAGGACACACACTACATTTGACCCTTCTTTACAGCAAGCATTTATCAGGGACTATGTGCCTGTATCTGTTCCAGGCGCTAGACATACATGAACTCTAACTCCTCATCACAACTCTATAAAGATAGGTGTTATCATGATTCCCATCCTTCAGATGAGGAAGCTGGCAGAGAGAGGATGAGTAACTTGCCTAAGGCACATTGCTATTAAGAATCAGGATTTGACTCCAGACAATGTGGCTCCAGAGTTTGTGCTTCTAACCCCTTCATTACCTCTGTCTCTCACATCCTCTGGGCTGCTCTGTGGGATACATGGACACTAGATGTCAATGTACATTAAGTCCAAAGAACTATAGGAATAGCTGTTAGCATTTCTCAAGCTCCTATTGATCTGAATGTCCTTCTCTGAATTACTGGACTCTTGCAAATCCCCAAGGTACCTTGCTATCTAGGATGTGGATGACAGATAGTTAGCAAGCAGGCCACCCTGGTCCTATGCCCACATGTCACAGCTAGGCAGCTGTAGTCTGCTCAACACAATATCACAGCAGAGTTGGTATGCAAGCCTCTGAGAGAAAGCATTTGCTGCCCTTGACCTAGCATTCATCACATCCAGCAGGCTTTTCCCTAAGTCCATGATCCCTCCACACCTGGCCCTAGCCCTCCTCTCCAGGTATAGCCCACAGCACACAACCCTTCATCCCAGATAGTAATGAAATCATGTTGCCATATTCCAACCCACAGGCCCGGTGCTTTGCCACATCATTTATCATATAGGGTTCCCCAAATAACCTTGAACTTGGACCCCAAAGCATTTCATGGACACTAGATGTCAATGTGTGTTAAGAGGACCCTAGAGATCCCCCAGGGGATAGTAATCCTGCAGAGCAGGCATTTTGGTTGTTACAGTAACTAAAGGGAGCTATGGGAATTTAATGCCTGAAACCAGGAATGGTAACCAGCCTACTAAATGAATTCCCCGCCCCAAATGCCAACAGTGGAGAAACACTGACCACCAAAGTCGTGCATTCATGGGTGAAAATGGGGCTTACCGAGGTCAAATAACCAGCCTAGAATCATGATTTGATTAACTGTCTCTAACCCAGAACAAGATGCGCAGATAGCAACACTAACAGCCAACATGCAGTGTGTCTTCAATATGTTCCCTGTGATCTTCCAACAACCCTACAGTGTGGGGTTATCACTCAACATTGAACAGATGAGCTCACCAAAGCATGGGGAAATAAAATGACCTGCCAAGACCCCCTGGTTAGAAAGTGGCAAAGCCAGATGGCAAACCCAAACAGGCTGGTGTTCAAAGCCAAACCTTTGAAGTTTATGCCAAGATCTAGACATCAGGACACTTACCTAGAGGCATACAGCAGTTATCATTACCTCCAGATGGCAGATAAAGAAACTGGTCCTCAGAGGCCAAGACAGAATTATTACACCCATACAGCAGCTTAAGAAACTGAGGCGCCAAGAGGTCACTTACAGTCGTGCAGCTAGTCCCTGTAATTCTTATCTGATGGTGAAGATCTGTTCCCAGACACCTCAGTTTAGGGGTAGAGGCAGTTGGCGTTTATACAGCACATCTGGGGCCTAAGACCTTCAGGCCTGCAAGGAGGACTCCGGCCAACTGGCCAATGGGCCTGCTCACCTGTACGTCTTGTGCAGCTCTGTGATCCTCTCCTCCAACTCCCGGGTCTGGTTAGGGGCGAAGCGGAGCTCACTGACGTAGTTGCCCACGTGCTCCTCGGCATCGTAGTCGCCCAGCTCAGCCTGCACAGCGTAGGAGCCCAGCAGGGCATGTGTGACAAAGGAGCATGGCAGCCGGCCTGTGATAATGTCTGCCCGCAGCTGCAGGCACAGGTAGTACCTAGAGGAAGGGGAGAGAGGGCATGGGCACAGGCCTATGCCTCCAGATCCCCCACGCCTGGCTGTGCAATTGGAACTACACAGATCCACACAACTCAGTGGGAAAGGATACCACTAGACACTGGCATTTTACAGGTTGATAATTTGAGTGTTTCCTATGAGACAGTTTGGAGACGTTTCACATGACTTTTGACATTTTTGTTCATTTCTAAATTTTAGGTATTTTTTTTCTGCTATGAGAGCTTTTGTAATTTCTAATTCATTTTGTAATTTCTAATTCATTTTCAAGCTCAATAGGACTACTTTCACACCTGTAATCCTAGCTACTCAGGAGGCAGAGATCAGGAGGATCTCAGTTTGAAGCCAACCCAGGCAAATAGTTCGTGAGACCTTATCTTGAAAAAAACTTCACAAAAAGGACTGGTGGAATGGCTCAAGGTGAAGGCCCTGAGTTCAAGCCCCAGTACCACACCCACACAAAAAAGTCATGTATGGACTGGAAGTGTGGCTCAAATGGTAGCGCACCTCCCTAGCAAGCATGTAATTTTAATTATGCAATTTATATTTTGGTCTGGGGATTGAACCTAGAGCCTTGAGTTTGCAAGTGCTCTACCTCTTGAGTTATGCTCCCAGCCCATCTATTTTTTCACTTTTTGTTTTCGCGATAGGGTGCTTAGGCTGGCTACAAACTCATGATCCTCCTGCCTCCACTTCCCAAGTGACTGGGATTACAGATGTGTACCACCACACCCAGCCAGTATATTCTTATACGGAAAGAATGAATTTCTTCTTGATGCCCATTCATATTCCTAAGACCCTCCCCAAGGTCACCAATTATCTGTATGGTGTTCTAGATATTTTTCCTTCATGGACAAACACAAATGCATGCCCTGTCACACCTAATGTGCCTTAGCATTGCTCCCATGTCAGCACAGTGTAACTTGGCCTCATTCATCACTCTTCTGTACCATATTCCACAGCCTGATGGCCTTGTTTGTCAATGACTTCCTGAAACTTTTTATTTTGCCCCAGCTCTAAGTGAATTGTCTAAGAAACAAATTGGTTTCAAGAAACATTCCCAACCACCAGGCCATGATTTTTTATAATTTTGTGCATAGGTGGATGATTTTACAATTTTTAGAACCATTTAAAACCATTGTTTTTGCTTTATCGGTAATGTGTATTTTTTTAAAAAAATCACAAAAACAAAAAACAATGTTTCAGTTTGCTTTCATCCAGTGATGCCTCCTTGCCCAGTTTTGCTGTTTCACCATTTTTCCACAGTTGCCCATTTCTCTTCCTTTAAAGGGGCTTTCACTTAGTGTAATGTTGAGTGTTTCAATGAGAACTGAAGCCCTGCAGAAAGCACCTGCAGCCTCACGGTGTACACAGCACAGGCTCAGCATTGGCAGCAGCTTAGATATCACAGACATCCAGCAAGGGCCTGTGGCATTTTGTTCAAAAGTCTAAAAATTCAGAAATCACTGCCAAATGCTCTGACCAATCTTTCATTTCAATCAATTTGTCATTTTGACCAGTTTATTTTGGGCCTCACTATTTTTGACTTAATCAGCTGCTCCTACCACCCTACCTCTTGGGCCCATCTGTGCTAGGCAGGGCTAACTTCCCTCCTGATGTCCCTGGAAGTCTGATGCCCAGAGTCTGGCACAAAGAGAAGAGACCTAAGGATGGGGGCTGTGCTAGCCTAAAGATCTGGCTGCAGCCACTTGAGTCCCAAGATGACCTCAGGACTCAGAGTGGGACTAATGAGGCCAAGACCTGGGCATGATCTATTTCGGGAATGTCTGTCTTATCTCCCAAGGCCAGAGTGGGAACCTTGACATTGGTCTGCTGCTCAGCAAACAAGTAGCAGGCATTAAGAAGGGAACTGATGGCCGAAAGTGTGGCTTAGCAGCCCCTCATATTGCAGAAGAACTTATTTTGGGACGTCAGGCCCACCCATAGATAATACTGCCTTGGATATCCTGCAGTGAGGGCTTAGCTACAGAGAGAGGGCTCTCCCTGCTCTGCTTTCCCGAGGTGGGATGAGCTCAGGGAAGCTCTCTCCTGAAGGAGGCTCTGCACCCCTTGCAACCTTCAGGCTACCTTGTCCTCTGGCCCTGAAGCATGAGACTGCACTTGCTATCCATGTTCACCCCAGCAGCCCAGGCAGTGTCCACAGGGATCATGAGCCTCATTTGATCCCCACAAGCCTGACGTGCACACGGGGCATGCCCAGCCAGACTCCCACATGCAGAGCATGGGCACTTTACTCCCTTCCCTCCTTACCCACAGTACTGCAAACCCATGTCCACCCAACACATGTGTGCTGGGTTTGTCCCACTCAGAGATGGCCCATGCCAGGTTTATAAAAAGTCTGCACTAGTGGCCAACTTTTAAAACTTGTGGTTTTTACTTTGAAATCTCCAGCTTCACTTCAACAATCAGACCCAATTCCCACAGGGCAATGTTTGCCTAGAGCTAAACAACCATTTTAGATGGTGTCTCCTCTTAAATGTACACGGGGTCCATGGCCCCTGTGACACCTTCCTCCTCTGAGGTTAAGGGTCAGGTGCCACTGACCACTACATTTGTGCCCGTTTATTTTCTTTTCTCATTTATTTTTCCTTCCTCCCTCCCTCCCTCCCTTCCTTCCTTCCTTCCTTCTCTGTAGCCCCAACCTGGCCCCTTAAACTAGCCCAGGCTGGCCTTGAACTCAAAATTCTCCTGCCTCAACCACCTTAGTACTGGGATTATATGTGTGCACTGCAATTCTCAGCTGAATCCCTGTTTTTCTTGCACTGTCTGCTTCCTTTGCCAATGGTCTGACCATCCTCAGCCTGTGTTTCCCAGGGCCAGGTACCCTCATCCATAGTCCCAGAGGGCCACCATGCCTGGCATTCCCTTCACAGCTCTCACCTTGTGATGTCTTCTGTCAGCTGGGCTGGGTCAGGAGGATAGAACTTGACTGTAAAGGCAAAATTCCAGGGGCTGCCTGAGAGGAGAAGATGGGGAGAGATCAGAGAGCTCCCATCAATCCAGTGGGTGGTCCAAAAACACCAGCCTACAGGCAAATTTTCCAAGTCTTCTCCTGTTGCTAATCTTAGAACAATCTAACTGAGGAGCCTGGAACATTATTCCCATTTGACAGATGAGGAAACTGAGGCCCAGGTTAAAAGACTTGTGAGCTGGCAGTGGGAAGGAAGGTAGAAAGAAAAAAACTAGTGCTGTGTGCCAGGCACACATAGTGTATTTTATGGCTTCATAAAACCTCCCTTCATTACACCTTGCAACAACCCCATGAGGAAGCCTGTGATTAGCCCCACTCTGCAGGTGAGGGCACTGAGGCCCAGGCAATAAGGTGGCCAGCTTTCTGTACAGGTAGACGAATTTAATCTTCATAGTCACCCTGAAAGTGAGTTTTCTTCTTTTTTGAACTTAGGGTCTTGCACTTGTTAGGCAGGCACTCTACTACTTAAGCCACACCCACAAGCCCTGAGTTTCTTAGATTGATTGCAGGGCAGGGGATCAAACCCAGGGTCTTGTGTATGCTAGGTGAGTGCTCTACCACTGAGTTTCCCTTTTTGTAGATAAAGATTCTAAGAAGTTAAGTCACTTTCCCAGGGTCACTCAGCTAATTAGTGGCAGAGAACAGGATGCAAACTCTGGTCATCTGACCCCAGAGCCCAGGCTCCTGACCACAAGAACTCTGGAAAAAGCAGTTTCGAGAGGGCACAAGTGCTGTCTCATGAAGAACAATTGCAATAATTACTAAATAACAATTACAGCCAGTCCCCACTGGGAGAATGGTTCAGGCACTGTTGTAGGTGTCACACATGAGACAACTCATTTCATCCTCACAACAATTCTAATGCTGTGCGCTGTGTCATGAGCCCACTTTACAGGGGCATAGCACAGTTAACCTAAGAAGTAGTGATGGAGCCAGGATTCAAATCCCGGAAGTCTGGCCCCAGTGTCTGTCCTCAGGGAAGCCAGAAGAAAATTGCCACTGCCACTACTCTGTGCTGGGCATTGTGAATGCACTTGTCATTCCACCACCACCCCAGCTCATGAGGCAGATGGCTAGTCTACTAGTCAAGTCAAAGTAGGGGACTGGATGACCTGTCACAGTTGCTCTCGGTGATGGACCCTGAGGCTTAGGAGGAGATACACCCATGTCTGAAGCCCAGGATACCAGAGCTCAGGAAGCCACCTTCAGAAGGCCTAGGGGTCATCATAAACAACAGAAAGGAGGGGAGGCAAAATTGCTCCCCTGGGGTCCCAAAGAACAGGACAAAGATGAATGCCTGGAAGTTTCCAGGGCAGGGACAGAGGCTGGGGCTCTACTGAAGGAGGCACTTGGTAAGAATTAAAACTATGCCTCAATGGCTTAAGGTGCCATAAGGAGCGACGATCCACATGCCAGGCCCCACTGGCAGGGACTACAGGCATGCTCTGGGGAGCAACACTGGGGCCAGGGTATTCAGCCTGGCTGCCTCTTTTCCAGCCTCCTGGTCTTTACTAAACACTGCACACTTGGCGCTGTTCCCTTCCCTCAGGCATGAGAGGTAGCCCTCCCAGGTGGGCTGGCACTGCTAGAGGATAGCCTGCAGCCCAGACCTAGGACCCTCCCAGCCCCAGAGGAGTGTGCTCTGCCTGCATTCTTGCCTCTTTGTCTCCAACTGACAGGAACCTACAGGAAGAACTCCTCAAGCCCCCTCCTGCAGAGTCAGCTGGCATCCCTGGGCCCAGCTGCTTGCTGTCATGGCAACAGGCTCAGCTACAGCTTTCCAAAGGACCAGGGAGTCCAACCCTAGAGAGACCAAGCACAGGCAGAGGGAGGGGTATCTCTTGGGTGGAGGTATTTCTGCCTCCAGACCTCAGGTCTCTACCTACTGCAGAGCCCCCTTGCAAAGGCCACAGACCTCCCCCTTCTGCCATTTGAAAGCTGCCTCACCTCTCCCAACGGGCCTTTTTTCTCTGGGTCAAAAAGGATAGGTTGTCAGCCTGCTCATTTGCCTTCTCCCAGGCTTTGAAAAGAGGGCAAGATGGAAGGCCAGGGCCCAAGACTGGCTTGGCCAATACTTGGCTCTGTGGTCTTGTGTAAGTAACTGTCTCTCTCTGGGTCTCTGAGGAAAGGGTCGTTGGTTACTGCCCCTGCCCTGGACAGCAGGGTGGCTGTTTCCAGGACATCTATTTGTCTCCTTGTCCTGAATGACTTTACCGGTCCCTTCTGGGACTGACATCCTGAATACATTTTCTGTTACTCCACTAACTTGCAGTGTGACTCTGCCATAGCAGTTCTGTTCTCTGGGCCTCAGACTTGTCATCTATAAAACAATGTTAACATCATTCCTGCCCTGCCTTCACCAAAACCTGCCAGGTGATGCCAATGGGCTCACACATTCAGATGTGTGTGTCCCCCGGGTCCTGCCCACCCCCCACAGTGCCCCTAACCACAGCACACCACTCACTCCGGATCTGCTTCTTGATTTCCTTGGAGGGGTCCAGCCAGTTCTGAAAGAGAAGCAGAGTTATCTATAAGGGAAGTAGAGAAGCGGTCTGATGGCTGGGAGAGAGAAATACCCTGAAACGGCTAGTAGAAAGCCCTTCTCTGAAGTCTTTTCCTTGAGACTGGGAGATGGGGTCTGGATTCCCACCAGGGTTGGGACCCAGTGCCCTGGAGCTGGCACTACCTGGGGCAGCCACAGTGACCAGGTATTGCAGCAATATCAGGAAGGAGTTAAGTCATCCAGGAGCCCCGTGAACGCCCCTCACTTCTCCCAGGCAACTCACACAGTCACACTTAGGACTCTCTATATACTTATCTAGGGGTGACTTACAAAGGACTTAGGTGGATACAGAGAACTGAGGATGGTTAGGGGGATGTCCTTGAGGACATGCAAGCAGAAGAGGCCTAATGAGAATGTGGTGGAAGCCAGGGGTTATGACCAGAGCCTAAGGGAAGAGCCCTTCCCTACACCCACTCCCCGACAGCAGGCCCCAAGCCTACCTTCTGGTACCTACCTTCTGGCTGTCTGCATCACAGAAAGTCAGGCCAAAGTAGTCCTTCTCCAGGAGGTTGAGGTGCTCACAGACCAGGTCGAACAGCACCTGGCCGCGGCCATGCTTCTGAGGACAGAACAGAGCCTCTGTGAGGCTGCACACACCTTAGGCTGGGACCAGGAGCTGCCCTGGGCTCTACTAGGACAACCAGACAGCCTCCAAGTGCTTCCCAGGATCTAGACGGGACCTTAGCACTCAGGCCATCTGGTTTTATTCTCTGAGTCCTAAGGGGCCTTGAAGTGACAAGGCCCAGCACATCCAGGCTTCTTCTAAGCCCATGGACTTACTTGGGGATGAGTTGGGGTGGGAATATGGGGAGTGAATGATTTCTCCTTCTTTACAGCAATCAAGAGAAGGAGCAGAGAACCAAAGTCCTAAGCTTTGGGGATGACAGGAAGAGAAGAACCCCTTGAAAAATAAGAGATACGGGCAGGAGAGCAGGGAGGGGCCTGGGACTCAGGGTCATAGCACGACTGTCTTTTCTTGGCCAATCCCTTCATACTAAATCTAAGTGAAATCAAGAGCAGCCCAACCCTGACTTGGGCAGCAAGTGAGGTGGTAGAAAGGCTCATGTGGCCTGAGTCAGCCTCTACTGGGAGCAGCGTGGTCAAAGTCACCTTCCCACAGCTCCCAGGCAGCAAAGCATGGGACTGCTCTGAACCACTGTCCCAGCCCAAGGATTCAGCATGACAAAGCTCAGGACCTGGCTGGGTACCCTAAACCCACAGGTGTGAGGGATCCAGGGCCAGGGAACAGGAGGCAATCACCACTCAGAGGTAGGGGACTCCAGAGAGTGAGGTCCCTATAGACTCTGGCTAGGTCCCTGGGGACCAGGACTAGGCCTGATAAGGAATTCTTGAAGCATGGAGGTATCTGTACAAGGGAGCAAGTCTGCCCTGGACTAAAACCTCTGTGTGCTTCTGGGCTAGGTGGAAGCATACCTTGGGACCATGGGATAGGAAAGAAGAGGTAAGAGACAGCCCTTCTCTTTGCCCAGGAACAAGAAAGGTGCTTGTCCTGAAACCCTTCTACAGAAGTACACACAAAAACAAAACCAAACTCTGGAGAGGAGGGACCAAGCCTGCAGGGTTCAGAAGTCACATCCATTTACGGGGAAGAAGTGGAGGCACTCCTAAAAAGCTCAGTAGTGAGACCACTCTCTGAACTCTTCTGAGCACATGGAGAAGTGGTGGGTACAGTGCCTGAAGTGGAGCAGAACCCCTAGGGAGGAAGGGCTGGGACAGTGGGCAGGTGAGTACTAATGACAAGGGTGAGTCAGAGCCTGGATAGGAGACACTGATGTCAGAGAGGAGGTATCTTCTGTGCCACTGAGATGGCACAGGGCCATGTCACAGGTGCTTCTACATTGATGAGCTCATCCTTCCAATGGGCCACTTCCCTATGCCCAGGTGACACACAGAACCCTCAGGTGACTTGTTTGTCCTGGACACTAGAGGTGGTGGTCTGGATGGGGGTATTCACAAAGAGGGAGGATCTCTTTCACTACCTAACAATAAAAAAAATAAAAAAGATTCTGGTTTAAAGATTCTCTCTGCTGGGTGAGATAGAAGAACTGGGTTCTAGGCCCACTGAGCTGGAGGTCAGCCCTGGATGGTGGTAATCCTCCCTGAGAAGCCTTTTCCTTATGCCAGCCCTGTGCCAAGTCTAATTCTGCTTGCAATTGTAATGGCCCTCGGGCCTTGGTGCCACCATCTGTACAAAGGAAGGTTGGGCCAAGTCATCTCTCTGGATACTGTAGTCGGTCCAGGACTCCTCTGGTTTGGCTCAGGCTGAGAACACACAGGAGCCTGCCCTGACTGAAGCCAGCCGGCTGGGGATGGGGCACATGGCACTGGCTGTTCCCTACCTCCACCTCACACTCGTACTCAGAGGCATCAAGCAGAGTGACTCGGCAAGTGGCACTCTTGGACTTCTTGGCGATCTTCTGGGGTGATTTCTGGGCCTTGCTGGGCGTGGTCCTCTCTGACAGGCCATCGGCCTCACTATAGTCCTTCTCCTCCATGTCTAGGCTCTGTGGGTTCAACCAAAGGAAGGTTTGGTGAGTAAGCTTGAAGCCACAGCCTTTCACACAAATGAGAAGCAACTGGAGCAGCTGGGGCAGGGACAGACACTAAAATGAGAGTCACTGCCCTCTAAGACCCATAGAGTGAGCAGGGGCTATGGTTGATGGGAACAGGTGGAGAGTTCCATCTCTTTCCTGCAGGCTTCTGCTGCCACAAGCAGTCTGTATAGGCAGGAGCATCCCACAGAACCAAACCTGTGACTAAAGCTGTCCTGTCTCCCTAGAACTATGCATGAGTGAGCAGGACATTCCTCTAGGCACCTCTGTCTTGTCTGTCATGGGGTCTAGCATTATGCTGGGAGCTGTGCACAGGTCTCATGGAGGGAAGGGCCAGACCTCTGACCTGACTCTTTCCATGGACATGGCCAAGTCCCTGCCCTCTCTGGGCCTGCTGTGAATTAAGGGAGATGTGAACTTGAGAACTACATGATTCCTTGAGTCCCTTGTAGTTTTGGGGTGATGAGTTTTGCTCTAGGATCACACTGGGCTTGTCAAGCTCAAATGAAAAAGCTCAAAGGTAGGAAAATAAAGGTCAAAGGATCTTTTTAGGAATTGGTTCTAGGTCTAACTTCCACTTCTGTCACTTTAGGGCAGTGTGACTTTGGGTAACTCGCTTCATCCCACTGAGCCACAGTTTCTCCAAGTATAAAATGGGAAAATTAACACTACCCCTGAGGTTTGGAAGAATTAAATATAAAAATGGTCACAATGTCACCCCAGCACATTGCTCAGCATGTAATGGTCAGGAATAAATCCTAGTTTCCTTCTTTCTTGCTTGCTGAGAAAATCCTGGGGCCCTAAGAACTGGACCTGGAGGACTGGTTGGGCAGGAAGAGGGCTTCCCAGGCCCTCAAATACACACCTGTTCAGCAGGCCGAGTGTCCTGCTGGGGCGGATGCTTCTCATTGGAGTTGGCCTCTTGGTGGCTGTGGCCTGAGGGAGTCACAGGGGTGGTCACAGCTGCAGCAGCCTCAGGCTGCTGTGGGACCTCCTCCTGAGCCTTCTTCACCTCAGAATCGGGGCCTGTCTCTGTTGTCATGGTGACCAGCACGCCTGCATTGGCATGAAGGAAAGCATGTGAAGGGGAGAGGGCCAGCAATAGTGTGACAGAGCGAGGGAGCAGGAACCACATGTGGAGAGAGAGACAGATGGAGACAAATGGACAAAGAGCCAGAGAGAAGAAAGGAGGAAGGGAAGGACAGAGGAAATGGGAAGGGGGAGACATGAGAAATGAGGGGTTAGTGGCAGCTGAGGTCATAGGCCCCTCTCCCCAACCTTTACCACAGTTCCTCAGGGACCCCAATCTCTTGGCCAGACCTGGAATCTGGGCCCTCTCTAGGGATGACAAAGGCCTCGCCAGGGACTCCCCACTCTGCACAGGGAACAATGGCCATCTCCAGGCAGGACCCTAGCCAGGCTATTTCTCCAACCACAGTCCCTGATACTCAGTAGCCCCTCAGTAAATACTGGATGTGCTGAACAGACAACCCTGGGTTTCAGGCCCTTCGGGCGCTGGATTTAGGCAAGCTGCTTTCATGTCCCAAGCTGCAATAACTCCTGCGCACCTACCCCAGCCCCGGCCTCACATGGATGCTGCAGGGAAGGGTCCACAGGGGGTAACACTTGTAAAAACCATACCACCTGCCCAGAAATTCAGGGAACAGGGCTCAGGCTCCCCCAAGAGTGGCAGTCACCTCACCTCTCTGGGACTCATCCACAAAGTGAGGAACTTAGGAGAATTATCTCTGGGAAAAGCTATTCTTAGCATTTTCCTCTTAGAGTATTAAATGAGGAGATTCCAGAGAGAATCAAGGACCCACTCTCCAGCTATTCTGTCTGACTTCGCCAATTGCTGAGTGAGAGAGTGAGAGAGAGAGAGAGAGAGAGAGAGAGAGAGAGAAACGGCAAGATTCCATTTTTTTAAAGTCATCATTATTATTATTGGTGACACTGGGGTTTGAACTCAGGGCGTCACACTGGCAAAGCAGGCACTCAACTGCTTGAGCTACATCTCCAGTCCATTTTGCTCTATCTATTTTGGAGATGGGGGTCTTGCAAACTATTTGTCTAGGGCTGCCTTGAACTGCAATCCTCCCGATCTGAGTCTTCCAAGTAGGACTACAAATGTGAGCCACTAGCACCTGGCACCATCCATTTTTATGTTTAAAAAACAAATCAAGACCCTCAGCATATCTTTGTTTTACACATTTATTTAGCAAAAGATCTGAAGGGATCCTTGCCACACTTAAGAGAAGTTAAAGGAAAAGGGAAAGAGACCTATAGGAATGAGGTAGAATAAAAGAGGAAGTTTCATTTTTTACTTTATACACTTTAGGATTATTTGTCTTTTTAATATATATAGATATAGATATAAATATATAGATATGAATATTAACCCAAACTTCCATTTGGTTTGGTTTAACTTTAAGGACAAAAGCACCCATTCCTGGCCCCAAACAGCAGATCCTCAAAATAAATTAAAAAAAAAAAAAGTTGAGGCTGGAAGCACGGCTCAAGTGGTAGAATGCCTACCTAGCATGCATGAGGCCCTGAGTTCAACCCTTACTACCAAAAATAAATAAGTTAATTTTTGTAAAGGTAGGAGCTAACCAGGGGATCAGAGGAATGGGCAGGAACCCTCACCCCTAATTCCAGACCCTGCCACTAAGTCCATCATATTACTGTACATGAGAAAGATCCAGACTAGATCTGGGGGAGACTCTTCCCCACCTTCACTACCATGGGAGGCCTCTGACAGCCAGCCAGACACTGGATCCCCAATGCTTCAGGCCCCACACTTTTAGTTATTGTCGCTGTTGCTGGAGATTGAACCAGGGCCTTGTGCATGCTAGACAAGCACTCTACCACTTTTCATTCCTTCCCTAATTTTTCTCTCTCTGCATTCCTATGGGCACCCACCTGGCCCAAAGCAAAGGACAGAAAGTCAGAGACCCTGAGGGCCCCACCCAGTCAGAGGAGAGATTCAGGGTCCTGCAGAAGTCATGGGCATCCTCAACTCCACAGAGTAGAGGAGGAGTGGAAGACTTTGTGAACTGAAGCTCCTAGCCCAAATGAGAGTGTGTGTTGTTACTGATGCTGCTGTTAAGAAGTAAGGTGAGGAGGAAGGAAAGGCCTTGGTAACATCAACTCATCCCCACCCACAGAGGCTTTCCCCTCAAGTCGTAACCCCAGGCTTCAGGGGTACAACTTGCAGTCACAGCTACAGAAAGTCTCTCCATCCCTCTTGGCTAGGGCACAAAGCAACCTAAGCTGCTCTGGGGAAGCTCACAGCCTAGGAAGGGGCAAACCAAGACCTGTCTACTGTGTTTGGAATCTTTCCTAGGCCTGTGCATAGAGACATCATCATCATGTTAGATAAGGGTAAATAGGCACAAACACTTAAATGCCTACTCAATTTTGCTTTAAAAGAAGAAGAAGGCTCCACAGACTGATGTGTATGTTTTCTGCTGTGAGAAGGAAATCCACAGGGCCCTTGTGACCAGGCAGCCAATGGGTACATCCATTCCTCCCCTTAGGGTGGACTTGGTCTGGCTTCAGCCCAGACTCTTAGAACTTTCCCCCAGCCTGACATAGCCAGGAAAGCAATCTTAAATAAATATCCCAGTCTTCCCTGCATGAGTCTCCAGCAGATACAGATGGCAGCCAGTGCCACAGATAAGAGAAGCTGGATGTCTTTTGAGATAATTAAATATACTCCCCTTCTTTTACAGGTTAGACCAGAAAGCAAGAGACAAGTGACAGTCACTTCCTCAGACAGGGTTCCTCCACCCACTCTCCTCCCTATCAGCCACCTGACTCCCCAGATCTTAATGCCAGGTCCATTTTCTGTCCCTTTCACTTAGTTGCCTCCAACGAACCCCAACAGAATCACTTTGAAGGAGAAGTGCTTAGGCCCAGACTGAATGCTGAGAAGGTGCAGGAACCACTGCTGAAACCCGTGGTCAGGGGCAGGTTGGAGAGATGGTAATCCATCCTCTTTGAGAGTAAAAGAAAAGGGGATATAAAAATCAGGGGAAGTATTTGAGTGAAAATGCATGGGACATGGCAGTACATTCAGATTGACCCACTATAATTAATACACACAGATCTAGATGGTCGCCAATTTACGATGTTTAAACTTGTAATTTCTCAACATTATGACAGTAGGAAAGCACACCCATACAACCGTCTGTCTCTCACATTCAGTACAGCAGTCAGTAAATTACGTGAGATAGCCAAACCTGATTATAAACTAGGCTTGGTGTGGGTGATTTTCCAAACTGTAGGCTGAGCTGTGATGTTTGGTAGCTGAAGTATATTACTTGCATTTTTCAATGTATGATATTTTCAACTTACAGTGGGTTTATCAGGGCGTAACCTCATGGAAAATTAAGGAGTATCTCTACAGAAAATTTAGCAAAGTATTAGCTATGGTTATTTCTGAGTGGCACATGTAGACTGTTTTCTTCTTTCTATTTAACTGTAGTTCTTTGAATGATTTATAAATTAACTAATTACTTTATTATTTTGGGACAGAGGTCTACTATGTTTTTCAGACTAGACTTATCTCAAACTTCTGGGCTCAAGTGATCCTCCTGCCTCAATCTTCCAACCAGCTGGGACTACAGGGACACACCACTGTGCCCAGCTCTTTAAAAAATTGCTTTAAAAACTAGAGGTTAGAAAAAAATTGTCTGATGTACATGGCTTGGTATGATTTTCTTTTTGAAAATTTATGAAATAAAAAGAAAAATAACATTAATTTTAAATATGAGGAAGTCTTCTTTTCTTTGACAAGTCCAAAGATAACACCATGGTCTCTCAGCAATCTACAGAAAGAGAGCCAGGAACCCAGCCTTGGCTTCTGACACAGCCAGGATGGTGGGCACACAGCCCTGCCCAGGCCCAGGTCAGCACAGACTGAGGAAGCCTGCTGGATAGCTAGGCCAAGCTGGGCCAGGTACTATAGGAGACTCTGGGGGAAGCACGTGCAGGTCCCCATGGAGCTCAGTGCAACAGGAAGATGTGGCTCTCCCAGGAGACAGCTGCATGGGACTTAGATCTGCCAGTGTTTGTCTCTCAGAAGAGTCTGGGGATCTGGTAATCAGAATGTGGCCTCAGTTCCCCCCAAAAAACTTCCAGGGTAGAGGGCAGAGACGGAGTTAGGAGCCTTTAGATAGGAGATGGCAGAGAGGGAAATGGCAGGGAGGGCATTTGGGCTATATCACTATGTGGGCAAAGGCCCAGGTAGGATCAAGGGAATGTGGAGGGGAAGAGAGGAGACCCTGACTTTTTTTTTTTTTTTTTTTTTTTTGGTGGTATGGGGTTTTAAACTCAGGGCCTTATTCTTGCTAGGCAGGTGCTCTACAATTTGACCCATTCCTCCAGCCCTTTTTTGTGTTGGGTATTTTTTGAGATAGATATTTACCCAGGCTGGCCTCGAACAGCAATCCTCCTAATCTCTGCCTACTGAGTTGCTAGGATTACAGGTATGAGCAAGTGGCACCTGATGACCTTGATGTTCTGACACTTCAAGAAACCTGTGAAGGGGGTGCTCCAGACAGCCTGGCAAGAGGGACAAGCTACATCTAGGGAGAAGAACAGGAGCTGGAGTAGCGAAGACAGCCTTGCAAGAGTCAGAAGTGTCACTGACTGCCAAAGAGGGACAAGACTCTGACCACCTGTCCATAGCACTGCTATGGCCAGGCCTAGGTCAGAGACGTCACCCAGCCATTCATGAACCCCTTGCAAAACAGCAGGGCGGGGGCCCTGCTTTTCAGTGGCCAAGAGCACAGGCTTTGTTATCAAGCACATGCCATCCTGAAGCCCAGCTCCAACACTTGCTTACTCTGTGACCTCGGGCAAAGGACTTCCCTTTTGTATAAAACAGATACTCCTTCCTTCCTCTCAGCGTGGTGATAGAAACTAGAAAATAACACAGACAGAGCACTTAGCAGGTCCCAATAAAGCAAGCCCGAGAGTAGGTCTATGACCACATGCAGTAATGGGAAGCCACAGCGAGGACTGTCCTGTGAACAGGAGTGCAGAACCACCACCCAGAACAGATGCGCAAAGAGAATGTTCCACAAGACAGGGGCCAGCAGAGCCAGACTGATGACACCAACATATGAGAGGCCAAATGTTCGGGATTAGAAGAGAGAAAGGTCAGTCAGAGAAGTGAATGATGACAGTGCGCACGCTCTGTCTGGGGCTGGGAAGAGGGGCCCAGCATGGTCAGGATGCTGCCTGTGTCTGAGGCTCTGCACTGTCTGGCTCTCCTGGCTTGCCTGGGGAGGAGGGACACTACTCATCTATCTCATGCTATGACTTTGCATTTGCATGGCTTGCAGGGAGAGGGTATACCACTCAGCTGAGGCACTATCCACAGGGCCTGGCAGTTGTGCCACTCCATAAAAATGAATCACCTGGCATCTGGCTAACCTTCTCATCAGGGCTAATGTGAGTCAGCATCTCAGAGGCCAGTCATTCAGATTTGCTTTTTTTCTCCATCCCCCAGCCACTGCCCAGGTCCAGCCCACAGTCAACTCACACCAAGAAGGCTGCCCCAACCTGCTCCATGGTCTCTCCCTGTGCCCACTCCATAGAACAGCCACAAGGACTTTTGCACAACTTCCAGCTCGATGCCCTCTTTAAAACCTCCAATGGCTTCCCACCAAAATAAAACACAAACTCCTTATCAAGCTTCAGGCCACCATAGATGGACCATGCCCATCTTTCCAGGATCAGAGCCTACCGCTGCCAGTCCCCTACTGCTTTCTGCTACCATTACCGTGAGCGTGTCACACTGGCTCTCAGTCTGTTCATCATGCCAGGCTTGCCCTGGGGTTTGGGGGCTTTGTCCTTAATATGCTATCTTCATGGACGTGAGCTTGTCCCCTCTCCTGGCATAATAGCTTTCACCTCCAGATTGCAAATCTACCCTCCACCCCCTAGTGCTGGGGAGGCAACCCAGCGTCTTGGGCATGTTAGGCAAGCGTTCTACCACTAGCTACATCCCCAACCCTTGGTTTTTTAAGACAAGATCTCACTATGTAGTCCAGGTTGGCCTGGAACTGGACATCCTCCTGCCTCTGCCTCCCAAGGGCTGGGATTATAGCTGTGTACTCCTGGCCAGATCACAAATCTCTGTGCCCCCTATCTACCCTGTTTAAAGTGGGTCCTTCTTCCTAATTTTTTCCTTTTGATTATAGCGCTAAGTTGTTTGTTTTTGTCTTTGTTTTGCCATTTTAGCCATTTTTAAGGGTAACAGTTAGAAGCATTAATTGTATTCAACAATACCCACCATCTATTTTCAAAAATTTTCATCACCCCAAATAGAAACCTTATATCCATTAAGCAAGCATGCTAGTTTATTGGTTTGTTTCCATAGTAATCATCACCAACTAAATTTATATTTATTGATTATTCATTTTAATCCCTCCTCTAGAAAATAAACTCCATAAAAATCTCTGTCTCATTTGCCATTATTTCCAGGACTGAGTGTAGTTCTTGATAAATAACAACAAAGTTAACATTTAACCAGGCACTATAGAGCATGGCTGTAATCCCAGGTACTTCGGAAGCTAAAACAGGGTAATTGCTTGAGTCTCCTAATTCAAGACTAACCTGGGCAACATAGCAAGACTCTGTCTCAAAATTAAACAGCATAATAGCAAAAATCAATAGTCTACAAAGTTAACTTTGAGTTTGCTATTTGCCAGGCATTAATCTAAGTATTTTCCAACAATTAATCCATTTGATCTTCACAATAGCCTATAATAGGTATTCTTATTATCTCCATTTTAAGAAAGAAGAAACTGAAGTGAGAAGTAAGTGACCTACCCAAGATCACCCAGCTAGTAAATAACAGTGTCAGCATTCCTGGGCTGAAGTCACTTCAGGAGCCCTGGTGGCTCCCAGCCAGCCAGCCAGCGAGCCTCTCTTGATTTATCAGATCTCAAGCACATGACTTCTCCATCTGAACTTCTGATATTATCCTCCTTATTGTGCTGATGGAAATATACAACTCAAAGAGACAAACTGATATGTCCAAGGTCACAAGACCTGTGCC
Source organism: Castor canadensis (assembly GCF_047511655.1). NCBI lineage: Eukaryota > Metazoa > Chordata > Mammalia > Rodentia > Castoridae > Castor > Castor canadensis. The sequence goes on along the minus strand of NC_133390.1, from coordinate 159,838,085 downwards.
CAGCTCCCTGTGACTCCAAAGTCCTTCCTGCCACATAACACTGAGTCCTCTCTGGGGGCTCAAATGGTACTAATTCCTCCTGGGGTGAAGTGGTCAAGGGAAGCTTCTCAAGATTGAAAAGCAAACACACTGGAAAAGCTGAACTCAGAATCAGGACCACTGCCTCTTGTTTCAGGGCTGCCACTTCCTAATCTGATGGGCCTTGGGCAAGTCACTTCCTCTTTCTGAGTATCAGTTTCCTCATTTGTCAAATAGGTCTTTTAGATCCAAAAATTAAAGCCCCACCAAACACAGAGCAGAGAATGCTAGAGATGCTGATGACATGTATCCAAGAAACATCCTTCACATGTACACACATAGCAGTGGGCATGAGGATATACACAGCTACGATTGTCCTTGGCTGTAAACAGTCACCCGCTGGACAGTGAAGCTATCTCCTCTAAATCTTGGACACTAATGACACCAAAGACATTTGCCCAGGTGTTATTGGGAATGTTGATCCAGGTGAGAGCAGAAGTAGCAGTAGGAAGGAGGGGGAGATCAAGAGGGAGAGAGAGAGAGAGAAGCAGGCAGAAGCCACCAAAATACAAAGAGAAAACCAGATAGAAAAAAAATCCTGTTTTGACGTTTTCAACAATCCCAGTCACCAAGACTCTTCTTTCTTTTGGGCAGGTTAAGAGGTGTATCTTTTGCGTATCCTGCAATAATGCCTCCTGGGCTGCTGCCTCCATTTGCACCCCCCAGACCCATGGCATGCTTGAAGAAGCAGCAGTCAACCCAATGAGGTGTCCCTTCAGTTCCCTGCTGCTGCTGCTGCTGTGGTTGGCAGGAGGGCAGAGGACCCTGTGGTTCTGGTGGAAGCCGAGCCCCACTGCAACAGCTCCTTGCCTGCTCCTGCCATTGATGCCCTGCAGGTTCCTGCAACTCAGCTTACATCTGCATTAACATCTCAGTCACAGCATCGAGTGGAATTCTGTTCTCTGCCAGAGTCTGACTGATCCATCACCTGGTATATGTGAACTGGGGGGAAGGAGAACCTAGGAGGAGGCAGTTTGGTCTCAGTGGCTTAAAATGACAAAGAGAACACTGAGAGACCTTCACAAGTCCCTTACCCCCTCTGTGCCTTAGTTTCTTCATCTGTAAAATCATGAGGATAACTGCAGTTTCACAGGTTTTCTGTGGAAATGGAACAGGATCATACCCATGAAGTTCTTACAATGCTAAAGCCCACTATTAGTGCTCAAGAGATATTAGATATTCTCCTCTTAATTAAGTCCAAAGATGAGCATATGAACAACTACATTCCCTTGGAAAGGGAATACAGGGCTTTCCCCCTATTTTCCCATTTTTCTACCATGAACATGGATTACTTTAGAAGTCAGAAATGAAAAAAAGAATTAAAAGAAAAAAGAGAGTGCTCCCGCGAAGGCTTATGTGTCCTCTCTCAGTGGCTGGTGATGATTTGACTTCCCACAGGGATATCCCCAGTACAGAACATCTGCTTCCTCAAGTAACATTGTGGATGGTAGTGAATGAAATGACTGGAGGGTGCAGGCTGTGCCCCCTCCCAGCCAGGCCTAAGGGTCTAAACCAGAACTGAATCCACAGTCATCCTTACAGGTGGGTGCCCAGGTCGGGACATGGTACTGGAAAGATGGCAATTTGTCAGAGGTCTGCAGTACCCATGGGCACTGCATTAAATAAAACCAAGCAACACTGAAGAGGCTACCACCCACCAGCACTGGCTTCTTGCCCAAAAGTTTCACGTGCTATCACAGAGCACAATGTGCAGTTGTGGGCCAGGGACCACGTGACAGCCTAGATCTGCAGAGTAACAGCATCAAAAGGGAGAGATGCCTCCCGCTTGGACCAACCATGCTGACGACTGCAGGAGGCAAACCAGACCTCCCTTTGGCAGGGCATCCTCTGAAAGCTGGGCAACGTGCTGACTGCCTTCCGGCCTTTATCTCATTTGAGCTGTGCAAGGACCACACAGGGCAGTGGGGTTTATCCCTAGGCTGGCTTAACTGGCCAAGGTCACATAGCTAGTTAGCTTGAGTACAGGACTCAGACCCAGGTCCGCTGGCTCCCAGCCCAGTGCTCTTCCCCTAGATCCTGCTCCATCCCACAACCTCCAACTTGCTGTAAACCATGTAACCAAAGCTACTGTTGCTCTAGATGGAGAAATAATAACAGCAGCATCAATCCCTCCCACGTGCATGGTGCTTTACAATTTATAGGATCCTTTTGTAACCATCATTGGTGAGATCCTTGGTGAGATCAGCTGTGGTTGAGAGGGTGAACACTGGTTATGAAAATGGGTGGAGCCAAAACTAGAATCCTGACTCCACAGGCTTAGTGACCTTGGGCAGGTTACTTAACCTTTCTGAGAGCCAGTGTGAACAGCAAAATGAGAATGATACCCCCCTACGTCAAAGACACTCAGTGAGAATGAAAGAAGAAAATGCCCACGAAGCTTGCTCTGCACAGCACTTAATGCACAGCAGATACTCAGCAGGTGGCAGGGAGTACTCTGATCAGTAAGGCATCCCTATCACACAAGTGGACAAACTGGGGTCCAGAGAAGGTAAAGAACTTGTCTAAGGACACTCAGGGCAAAAGCAGCAGTAAGCTCACAGCATCCCAAGAAAATGTGAAAATTTCTCAGGTGAGCTCCATGCTGGGTGAGTTGAAGAAGGGGGTCTCTCTGGGACATCCCCACTCTTTGAGGGTGGTGACAGAGAAAGGGTATCCTCCAAGCACACTAGTCCTCTGCTGAGAAGTGAGGGGAAGGGGTGACAGGAGAGAAGAGAATCAATAAACCTTGAGAGTTGTGAGGGCAACTCTCACAGCCTCACAGTTTCTAACTTTTTCTCTCTTGATTTCAGTAATTGTTTAATCACCATTAGAGTTGTCAGCATTACCATACTTAGAATACAGTAAAATTGGAACGACTTTAAATGTTCGTCAGCAAGCTAGAACTTATCCGTTAAAAATTAATTAGAAAGTATTACATACTTTTTTTTTTTTTTGCAGTTCTTGGGGAATGGAACCCAGGTAAGCACTCTACAACTAAGCTATGTCCCCAGCCATGAAAATTTTAGAGAGATTTTATATATAAAGACACGAAAATATGCAGGTAAATGAAAAAAATGCAAATTGTGAAACAAAGCAATTCACAATCCATTCTGGTTTTACATGCTTATGTAGGCATAGAAAATATTCTGAGCCAGGAACCGGTGGCTCACACCTATAATCCTAGCTACTCAGGAGGCAGAGATCAGGAGGATCGCAGTTCCAAGCCAGTCTGGGCAAATAGTTCACAAGACCCTATCTCGAAAAAAACCCATCACAAAGAAAAGGGGCTGATGGAGTGACTCAAGGTGTAGGCCCTGAGTTCAAACCTCAGTACAGCAAAAAAAAAAAAGAAAGAAAATATTCTGGAACAAGGCACTATCTTGGGCTATTTTTGGAGAGTGGGACTTTGGTGGGGGAACTAAGGAGACAATGCCCTTCTAAATCATTAGGATTCTGTACAAACTTCTTTTGTAATTAAAACTAAAGAAAAATAAGCACGACATTAAGGAAGATTTGTTTGAATCAGTCTTATTTACTTCCTGTGGCACTTGCTCTAACTCCATTTCTGCCTAATTTTTTGCAATCTGTGTCAATTGTCAGACCTCACTTTATAGCACTGTAATCTGAATGTCCCTAATTTTACGGGTTTTTTCCATTTATCACTGACTGTATAAAAATACTGCCACATTATGACATCATCACCATCAACACAGCTAAAACTCACAGATGCTTTATTATGTTCTAGTTACAAAGCTAAAAGTTTTACATGCTTTAACTAATGTAGTCTTTATGACAATCCTGAGAGCAGGTATATGGACTATCCCTATTACAGACAGGAAAACTGAGGCTGGGTGAGATTAATTGTTGGTAAGGACAAAAATAAGACTTAATCCCTGATCTGTGTGAGTCCCAAGTCTTCACTGGGGACCTCCCCTCTAATCCCCTCACTGATACAGATGGTCCACGACTTACGACTTTTTGACTTTACAGTGATACAGAGTAATACACATTCAGTCAAACCTTACTTTGAATTTTGATCTTCCCCTGGGCTAACAATTTGCCACAGGACACCTTCTGGGATGCTAGAAGGCAGCAACGAGCTGCAGCTCCAGTCAGCCTCTGATCACGAGGGTGAACAACCCGTCAGATACAGCACTCCATGGGGCTACGCTAGGGTGCTCACTAGGTTAGGTACATTCAATGCATGTGTGACTTAGGATACTTTCATATCATAATGGGTTTGGGAGTGCAACTCCATTGTAAATCAAGGAGCATCTTTATTGGGTAAGAAGACATGGCAAGTAAGGATGGCCAGAATGTGGCAGATATTGGATCTTACAACTTGCATGACCTTGAACAAGTCACTTCCTCTCTGCTTAGTTCACTCGACCATTTTTTCACTGGACAAGCATTTGCTGATCAGTGAGCAACGCTGACGCTAGAACAATGAATAAAACATGATCACCGCCCTCAAGGAGAATAGAGGCCAGCCTCAATCTCTTCATGCACAGGAAGGATGTAACCCGCCCCACCTCTGTCACCAGGCAGTCATGAACATGAAATGAATAAAGGATGCAAAAGCTCTGCCATCGACAGCTCCATACTCTGTGAGAAAGATTTCTGATTTATCCAGTAGATGTTCTAAAACGTTCCCGATCATCTTCCCATTGTCAGACAGTTAGTCCCAATTTGCTGCTATTATAGAGAAGCTCTGATGGGGATTCATCCAAAGAAAATAATTCAAATGAAGAAAAAAAAAAAAAGCCAGATGCTCAAAGAAGATGCTGCCCAATCCTCCAAATGACTGGCAAGAGATCAGCCCTTCTCAACTCACCAAGCCTCAAACCCCACCCCACCCCGGGTCTGCCCCACCCTAAACTGCTCCTCCCCACTGGCAAGCCACCTGCCACCACAGAAGCATATGTTAGTGCAGCTTCAACCTTCTGGCCTTCAAGACCCCAAGATAAGGCTTCTCTGCAAGGTCACAGCCCACCCTCTTCTCTGGGTCATACAGTTGCCAAAGGGACAGTCCCAAAACACGGCTCTGTCATGCTCCTCTGCAGACCAAAACCCTGCAAAGGTCCTCTGAGTCTCCAGGCTCATGTCAAGTCAAAACACCTCAACCTGACATTTAAGACACAGAAGGGGGGAGAGAAGTGACACTTACTGAGGTCCTGCCACGTGCCAGCAATGTGAAGGGGCTTTTATGTAACAACCATAATGTGGTCCCCATGAGACAGGTGTGTTTGTTCATATTTTACAGGTGAGGAAACAGAGGCTCAGATCAGCTACGTGAGGTGTTCAAGGCTACATGGCTAGTACACAGCAGGGCTATGACCAGAGCCTAGCTCTGGTGGATTCTAGAGCTCCAGGGGAGACCCAAACACGAGCTGATTTTCTGGGTCAGCTCCTCCTGCCCCTCTCCTGGACTGTCTGTCCCATGCACACTAGGTTACCTGCTGTCCCTCAAAGGTATCCCTACTTCCTTCCCCTCTGATGCCGGCCAGTGGGCACCTTGCTCCTACATACAGCAAAGGTCCCCCTCTTCCTGAAGCCTTCCCTGAGCAGAAAACAGCAATCCATGTTGGGCAGACACGGTGGACCAGTCTCTACCTTTGCCGTCACATCACGTCTCTCTCAGCTAGACCTGAAACCACTGAGGAGTGGGATGCATCTGATTGGGTGATTGTATCAAACTGAACAAAACTGAGTATGACCTCTGAGAAGGTGCGGGCTGCTTGAATGGCCATCAGGAAAGTGGCTTTGACCCACACTGCCTCCCCTGCAGCCTAGATGCACAGCCTCGAGCAACTGTCTTTCCCTTAGATTGAAGTGTCCTTCAATATGTAAAGTGGGAGAAAGAATAGCTACCTCTCAGGGTTTTGTGAGGACTGTAGGAGTTGTACATGTAAAAACCTTAAAACAGTGCCTGGCACGTAATAAGTGCTCAATAAACTTAGCTGTTACTATTCTTATCCACAAGCCTCCTGCCCACAAAGAAAGCAGTGCCAGCCTGCTGCCACCCCCATCTGTCCACCCAAACACAGGTCCTTGCTTACAGGGACACAGTTCTAACTGGTGCTACAGCATTCCCACCTGTGTGGTTTCTGGTCACAGGAGCCTTAACAATGCTGCAGGGAGCAAGTGGCAGGGCTAGCCAGTCTCCCCTGATTCCAACGGGAACAGGTGGTCTAAAGCTTCCTTGCTCCTAGGAGATCCTGGCCAGGAAGCAGAAGGCCAAGGCCAGTCCTCTTAGGGCTCCTAACCAGTACCTCTTTGTACCTATCCCAGGACCTTGGAAGTATTCAGGCCACAGAGCCACCCCTGCCTCTTCAGACCCACTATACAGAGCTCTCCACCTGGACTAGCCCTGGTCTAACCAGTTAATTATGTAGCTTTACTGGGACCAACCTGGTGCTCCCAGATACTGCTTTGGGTATAATGTCAAGGTAAAGGAAGGAGCTCTGAACTTTCCTACTGTATAACCTCAGTTACACATCCGAAAGAAAAAAAGGATAATAAGCCAGATGTGGTGGCTCTTGCCTGTAATCCCAGCTACTTTGGAAATGAAGATCAGGAGGATTATGATTTGAGTCAGCCAGGCAAAAAGTTAAGACCTCATTTCAACCAATAAGCTAGGCATGATGGCACAGACTGTCATCCCAGCTATGCAGGATGGACTGTGGGCCAGTCCAGCCCAGGCAAAAGTTCAAGAATCTATTTAAAAAAATAACTAAAACAAAAAGCGTTGGAGGCATGGTTCAAGTGGTAGAGCACCTGCCTACCAAGCACAAGGCCTTAAATTCAAATCCCAGTAGCACCAAAAAAAAGAATAAGAACATCTATCTGATAGAGTTGTTGTAAGAAGACGCAAAGCACTTATTGCAGTGCATGGCATACAGTAGGTGCTCAATAACTGCCATCACTCTGTGTAATCATTAGTATCATCCCAAGTAGAAATTATCCCCTTTTAATAAATGGGACAGAGAAGTCCAGAAAGAAGTCCACAGAGATGTCCAGGCTGGGACTACAGACAATTTTCGTATCAGGCTGTCTGATCAAGAGGTCCTCTCTGCTGCTCCAATGCCCAGAATATCTCTGCTCTGTATACTCTAAGAGGCTCCAGGGCCACTGGCTGCCCCTTCTCTCAGTCCTGGCCTCTCTTGCTCATCTCACAGGGAGAAGGGCTGGGAAGCCAAGTTAAGCCTCAGGCTCCAAGCTGTAACAGCCAGCCTCCAGCAGAGTGCTGCCTATCAGTCAGCCACAGCAGCAGGAAAGTAGACATCGGAGCTGGGAGAACCCCATACCAAGAGGTAGAAGACCTGAGTACCTTACTAGCTCTCCCACTCCACTGCTATGTGACCTTGGACAAGTCACACTTGCTCTCAGGGTCAAGATCCACCTTTCCATATTTATCCAGAGAGGACTACAGGACTCAGACCATTCTCATGTGGGGTTCTACAGCAGAAACCCTCCAAGAAGCACGCAGAGCTGGGCCCCAAGGAACTGCTACATGGCCCAGGACCGATTTTTAAGAGGAATAAAGCCTCCTCCCCACCCACCCACACATGGATCCCTTCCAGGACTGCCTTGAGGGCCTCCTGACACCCCAGGGACAGTATTCTATAAGCCACAAATACTGTGCATAGGTTACTAGGTAGGCATGACCCCAAGCTGGTCAGCAGAAGCCAGATCCAAGCCTGCACTGGCTGGCAAAGGCTCCCTGGGCCACGGCGGCTCAGAGAGGAGGCTGGCACAGGCTGCCTCTGCCGCAGGCTCCATCTGGAGACACGGGTGGGCAGCAGGCACACAGCGCCTCTATTCTCCACACCCTTGCCTGGGACAGGAGCTTCAGAGGGCACCATCCCAATTCCCCAGATTTCAACCTGGCCAAACTGCAGCAGAGTCTGGAAGCCTCCTCATGCTGGGGGAAAGGGATCCCACATAGCCCTAGAAAGGTCCTAAATCCAGCCCCCTTACCCTCCCACCTTGGGGTGCAGAGGAGGTGACATGCAGATCAAGAAGTGATGGTGAGAACACGTGGCAGTGCTCTCTCCCCCACCAGTTCCTCTCAGAGCTCTGGGGGAAAGCAAGAACCACAGCTGGGAACAGAGAGAGAAGACAACACGCCCAGAACTCCTCCTTAGTCCTTGTCCAGCCTTTTCAAAGTCCCCATGGGTCATTTTGGCCCATATAGCTCTGCCCATCAGTGGCCTCAGCACCCAAAAAATACCCTGGTGGCTGTAGACTCTTGCCCCCCTCCCCATGCTTGTCCCTAGCTTTTTGGGAACTCCAGATCTCCCCAAGTATGAAGGTACAAAACACAACTGGGACACACAAGTCTTAGCCCTCTAATCAGTGGGGACAAACTGCTGACCAGAGCCACAGAGATCCTAGGGCTAAAGTCCCAGGGCCCCCAGTTCTGGGAGACTTGGAAAGGAGGCTGGCTAGGAAGTAAGTGCAGAGGGGGGACGGGTCTGTAACCAGAGGGTGAGGATGAGGGCAGCAGCTCCTAACCTCCAGCCTCCAGCCAAGATACAGCCTAGCAGCATCAGAAGCCTAGGCAGAAATCCAGAGAGCCCCGGGCCTCCACAGGAGGCAGCAAGAGTGGCATTCAGGAGAGGGCCAGCTGCCCAGAGCCCATCAGCCAGCAATGGCTCACCCGACAGTAGACACCAGCCCACCTCGGTCCCCAGGCAGTGGGGGCGGGGAGGCTGCAGAGGTGGGAGGAACACCAAAGACCTCCCCCACACCGGGCAGGGGGCCCACAGCCTGCAACTCAGTTCCCGGGTTCGCCACCCCGTCCTCCTCCAGGGTTGAAGGCTGGGCCTACAGGTAGCGCGCCCGGACCCCCAAGTGCCACCTGATCCCCCGCCCCCCCGTGCCTACCTGGGCCTGGGGGTCCCCATCTCGGGGCGGCTGGGCGAGGGGTGGCCCCCCTCAGCTCCTCGGGCCCCGGAGGCCGCGGGGCGAGGCGGCGCGCGGGCCGCGGCGGGCTCTGCGGAGCAGCCTGTTCCGCGACACCCCCGCCCGCTGATGGATGCCGACTGCAGCAGCGGCGGCGGCGGCGGCGGTCGGCGTGCGCCGGGGGCTGGGCACCGTGCCCACAGCCCCGGGCCTGGCGCCCGACGCGCGGCCCGCCCCCGCCGCGGCCTCCGCGCCCAGCCCAGGGGCGGCCGCGCGCCTGCCTCCTCGCTCGCGGCGGCCCGGCCCCTGCCTCCGCCTCCTCGGCCCCCTCCCTCTCCCAGGCGCCCAGGCCACCTCCTCCTGGTCCCGGCCACCCGTGCTGGGCTGTTCCTGGACCACTGCGGGACCGTGCGGCTGCCCCCACCCTTGCCCTGGCCAACCGGCCTCCTCGTTCGGCCAGGCCCTGGTGAGGGCTCGCGGAGACAGAGGGAGGGGGAGGAAAGAAAAAGGGGGAGGATCCCTGACTCAGAAGGGGTGACTCAGCCTCAGTGGGCCTCCCATCCCACCCGAGCCGGAACCCCTCACTCCCCTGCAACACAGTGTAGGGCAGAATCTGCCTGGGACTCAGCGTTCCTCCTCCATCAAGGAGAGGGCATGGCAACTGTCTCTGGACTCCCCCAAGTCCTGAATGCATGTGTGTGCAGGCACCTTGTCGGTGTGCACATCAGCGACAATGACCATAGTGTAACAGTCAGCGCAGAGACCTAGTAGGGGCTGGGCCTCTGTGCAGTGTATTTTACTATATGTGAAGTGAGACACACGGAGTGTGCACCAAGGCTCCAAGAAGGGGTAGGGGCTGACCAAGGGGTCTATGGCAGAGGTCATGGCTCAAAACCAAGCTAAGCCCTCCTCGCCTTCTTGCCCCCTGTTACAACTCAAATACCCAGTTCCACCAGGGCACCTCTCTCCTTTCCAATCCACAGGTGAGGGGCCGTAACCCCTGAGAGCCTGGGTTCCAGCCCAGCTCTGTTTCTGGCTCTGCAAGTACCCTTGGCAAGTTGCAGCCATGTTCTGGGTTTCAGTTTGCCAATGATGAAAGGATTGGTCCTGCCTGTCTCCAGGGTCCCAGTTTCTGGGGAAGAAGGGCAACCCACACACGGTCACCAAAGATTGCTGCAGATGGGTGCACACTGTGATGCACATGGTCCCTATCCCCAAACCACCTCCACCAGCCCCAAGCATACACAGCTCTTCTTTCATTCTGCCAATTACCTACCTACCTACTATTTGCTGGCCATCCTCTGGGGGCACACCACTAAAGCTGGCAAGCCACCTGGATGTGAGTTAAGCCCTTTGTGCCTCCATGTTGCAGTCACCCCAGTGTCAGCTTCACCAGCAGGTTACCATCTCTGCTCTGCTTGTCTCATACTCCAAAGACAAGCCACTCCCTCCCTTTACACCTCCTTCCCAGAGTAGTTGCTCCATCATGGTGCCCTTCCACCCCAGGTCCTAGTCCTAAACCTAGGGCACAGCTTTGCCCTCTCCCAACACCCCTTAGTAGTTATATCTTTTTGTGCCACCACAAACCACGCCTTCTCCAAGTTCAACAGACAAGCTGCTCCATCAGGCATTCCCAGACACAGCTTCCATGGCCTTCACTCTCCCTGCTGCCCACTAGGCTCAGGAGTGAGCAAGAGCAGAATGAAACCAGCTTCAGTCCTAGAGGACACTCACTCGCGCCCCCCCCCCCCCCCAGACAGGAGGTGGAAGACAGACCAATCAGCCCAGGCCAAGTCACTGAGGACCAGAGTCCTGCCCGGCAATCTTCCTCACAGATTTCCTTTTCATCTCCCGGCCTCCAAATTCACTTCCCCAGGGAGCCCCACGCAGGCCCTCAGGAGTGTGGCCTCAGACAAGTCGCTACCACTGGGGTGCACACTGTTTGATTTCAGTTCAAATGAATGAGTGAAACAATCCGTCAAACCTAGCAGTTACACTCAGTGAACTTACAGTTCCATATGGACAGCAGCTGAGAGGTTCTTGACTGCCTGCCTTCAGGTGCTTTGCTTCCAAGCTGACTTCCAGCCTCTTCTGCTAGCTGGCCTTCCCAACCACCAGCTCCAGGGCCAATGCCCTCCCCATTCCTCCTGGCTCAGCCCCTCCAAGGGCCGTCCTCTCTCTTTTTAGACAGGCACCTCCCCCAGCTCCTCCCCTGGGGCAGAGTCCTGTTCCCACCCTATCAGCCACATGGAGCTTCTCACTTTCCCAGGAAAATCCAGGCTGCACTCCAGGACTCAGGCAGGATGTTCCCAGACTTCACAGTGGTTTTAAACCCAAAGGGCCCAATTCCCTTCCGGTCAGTGGGACCACATTGAAAACTGAGCTTCTTCTAGGATCACTATTATTTCTATTTCTGTTATTATTATCATTATTTTCTATGATTATTATTTTCTATTTCTATTACTAGCACTTTTCAGTTTGCAACGTACCTGGTTTTACACAGCAGCTTGTGAGTTAGTACCATCCCCCAACTGATAAATAGGCAACCAAAGCCCAGAGTGGTGAGTGACTTGGTCAAGATCACACTTGTTCACTGGACAAGACACTTTCTACGCTACCTAATAATAACCCCTTCCAGAAAAATCAAGTGCAGGAGCCAGGCCAGGGGCGGGGAGGCTCTCTGCAGAACATGAGGTCCCTACAGGCATCAGTTGAAATCACTACCCAACACATGGCTGCTTTCACTCCCCAGATAGGGAAACTGAGGCACAGGATTAGGATTCAACCAGACTACATCTCATAAAAGCTATCTGGAGAAATGTCAGAGGCCCAGGTGAAGGAAGGGGAGCCCTCCCCACAAAGAAAGGCTCTTTGGTTCCTTCAGATATGAATTAGTCTGCTTCCAGCCCTGGCTCTATCCCTTTTTTCTGTGTTACTTGGGCAGGTTAGTTGAGCTCTCTGAGCCTCAATTTTTCTCACCTATAAAATGGGAGAAACTCTCTCTGCCCCACATCAGTTACTGGGCTGCTACAATGGGAGGTCAGTAAATGCTGACTGAGGGGAGAACCCTATTGTTCCCTCTCTGCATTGCCTAGAAGACAGAATTCTTTCCTCTTAAATTTTAACTCGATGAGGGAATTTGAAGGTGCAAAAGTCCAGGATACAGGAAAACCAGGAGATGGGTGGAAGTGAGTCACTCCACCTTGGAAAGCAGAGTGCACAGCATCAGCTCAAGCTCCTCAAGACCACTGGTAGTGCAGAGACTCAAACATTTCAAGCAGGGCCCCTCCCATCCCCTTTGACCTTTCAAAGGAGTTCACCAAGGCCCTGAGCAAAGTAAAATTTGCCAAGGTCACCCACAGGTAGTAAGTGCTCCTGGACTCTCAGCTATCAGGAATCCATTGATCCTGGGGCAACAGAGTGGGAGTGAGGGGCACTGTTAGTCCAAGGACTCAGTTCTTCATTCAGTAAGCAGTGATGCTCACTCCCAGCCGAGCCGTGGGCCCTGAGGAAGGAGGAAGTGGGGAGTCTCTGCCTTTGAATTCATGATCAACCCAGTGGAAGAGAACGGCACACAAGCCAGTACATTGGAGGGCCATGTAAGATGAATCTCAAGATGGTGATACATACCTGTAATCCCAGCAGAGGCTGGATAGTGAGACTGTCTCAAAAAAAAACCCAAAAAACTGAAAGATTAATCTCACTGCTGTTTTCTGAGCACTTCTTCTGTGCCTGGCATTAGACCTGCATTCATTTGTTTAATCCTTAAAACAATACTCTGGCACTGACGTTACTAATCCCTTTTACAGCTGAAGTAACTGAGGTTCAGAAGGGTTAGTGACTTGCCAAAGTTCACCCAGTTAATACATGGTTAGGCCAGGATGTGACTGCCAGATCTGCCTGATGCCAGACCCAAGCTTCAACCCTTCCGACTTCTCCCTGCCTCTAGGGGTGTGCCAATCAATATGGTAACCACTAGCCACATGTGACTATAGAGTACCTGACAAGTGCAAATTGAAATGTGTTATAAATGTAAAATATCCACAAGATTTTGAAGAGTTAGTACTGAAAAAAAAAAGAATGTAATATAGCTCATTAGTAATTTTTGTATTAAAATATTGAATTAAAGAAAATAAATCATTACAATAATTTCACTTGTTTCATTTTTTGCAACAGAAGTTTACTATGTCACTAAGGCTGGACTCAGACTAGTGAGCTGGAGGGACCCTCTCGCCTCAGCCTCCTGAGTGCCAGGACTACAGATATGCACCACCAAGTGGGGTGGGGGATTTTGTTTTGTATTTTTTTTTAATGCAGCTACTAGAAAATTTTAAAGTACATATGTAGCTTGCATGTGTGACTCACATTATATTTCTTTTGATAAGCATAGGTTTAGACTATCAGATCCTCACCTGGCCCATGAACATCAGAAAAGGCTTCCAGGAGGAGGAGATAGCTAAGCAGACCTGGGTTAAAGGAGAGGTCCAGGGAAAGCGGGTATTTCAGGACAAGAGAGCTGCAGGGCATCTGGCTCCGATCTCAGAGGGCAGCAGGACTGGGGTGGGCTGAGTTGAGCCGTATGCAGCTGAGAGTGGGCCAAAGAAAGGAAGCTATCAGAGCCAAACTTCCAAGAGCAGCATGTCCCACAGGCCTGGGAGGTTCTGCTTAGCAAGGCTGTTCTCACTGACTGCTGGCACTGACTGGAAGACACTTCAGGGTGGCTGTGTCTGGGTGGAAGGAGCAGGCAGAGTGGACGAGTGGTAGCACCCATCTGGCAAGGACCTTCCCTCTCTAACTACTCCCTGACTCCTCTCCTATCTGCTCTGCTAGGAAGTCTTCCAAACCACTGCAGACTCCATGAACCTCACCTCCCCTGGAACTTCCAGCTGAGAGGGTAGGAGCCACACACTCTTGTATGAGGTCCCATTCTATGAGGAACCATAAGGATGTCTGTGTGCTGTACAGCAAGCCTCACAAAGTGTTATTCTACACCTAGCCTAGGATGGTGGAAGAGCCCAAGGGCAATGTTACCCTTGGGAAGGGGCTGGAGCAGAGCTGGGGACATTCTACATTACAGGATCTGTGTGACCTTGGGCAAAACCTTAACCTCTTTGAGCCTCAGTTCCCCCTCTGTACAATGAGGATAACAATGGCACCCCCTCTTAGCACTGCTATGAAGGTGAAATGAAAGAGTGCCCACAAAGGGTGTCTAGCATCTCATTGCTCCCTTCTCCATTACAGGTGACACCCCTAGGGTACCCCTGCATTGCCAGACTCTCCCAAGCCCACCCATCCTCAAGGTTGCTTCCCCAAGGAAGGCCACCCTTCCTGCTTCCTGCACCCCCACTACCCCTCCTCCACCCAGCCAGTCTCCTTCTCTGCCTGCCACACTCTTGTCTCATCCATCTCCACTTCTGAATTTGGAATTCAGTTGTCACGAGGCTCTCCTAACCTCGACAACACTACCATTTCTCCAAGTAGGAAGCTTGCCTTCCACCACACCTCTCGGTACCCACAGCCAGGCCTTGCTCAGGGTTGGGCATCCCAGTGGTTTGGACAATTGACTGTCATCTCTGGCTAAAAACAATGCTAGTCTCCAGGGAGCACATATAGGGGCAAGTGCTCCTGCTCTGCTTCCCAACGGAAGAGCCTTCCATGGTGCCCCAATTTTCTGATGAAACAACTCAGAGCCTAATTCTTAAGAAGTTCACAGACTGGTCTCACTGGGCTCTTCAGCCTTGTTCGCAGGCCCCATGTGATGCACTGGGTCCCCAGGGCACAGAAGCTCCGCCCCCTCACTATCACACATTCTCCCTCCTCTGCCAGAGAGGCTCTTTTCCTTTCCCACAGCCATTCTTGCAGGCATCCTCCAGGAGATGCTTCCCCATCTCCAGCTCTCTGCAGCTATCTACCCTGTGGCTAGAAATAACCTCTTAGCCTCTCCCCCTCACTCCCCTACTCTGTTCTCCAGATGTTGATTGTATGACTTGCTGAAAGGTCTTAACCTTCCATTGCACTATAAGCTTTAGGGCAGGAACCACTTTGCATCCATTACCCCACGAGGATGCATCTCAGTGCCAAAATCACAGTATGTACATGGAGCCACAGGCTAGGAGCAAGTGGGAGTCAGGAGTTCACCAGTATGCCAGGACATCCCCAAGGCTCAGTTCTGCCACCCAGTCCCATCTCGGCTACATTTCCTAACGGGTCCCCCCATAACTCCAGCCACCCCTTGGGAAATCAGCCCTGCCTTGAGTTCTGGGAACCATACTCTTGGGTCTGAATATGATGAAGCTGTGTTCCCATTGGATACAAACTTCCACTTAGGCTGCCATAGGGAGCCTGAAGTGTCAGCTGGGGTTTCAGCATCACAGCATCCCAGGTTCCTTGCAGTCAGAAGGGATCTTGGAGAACATCATACAGAGGCTGGAGCAGGGAGAGGCAATAGGAGAAAAGCTCTGTGTGTGTGTGTGTGTGTGTGTGTGTGTGTGTGTTCCGGTGCCAAAGGAGGCTGCGGCGTCACCATCAATCAGCATCATCACTGCAGAGAGCGTTACAGTCTCACTTAAATGCTGGCATTGTGCCTCACAATTTGCCTACATTTTGAATTTCAAATCTCTTACTTCCCTGTAAGGCAAAAATTATATATATCCACCTTTTTTTTTTTTTTTACAGATTTTACAGAGAAGGAAACTGAAGTTAAGTCACTAGTCCAAGGTCATTCTGCTAGTGACTAGGGTCCCAGAATTCAACACCAGACACACCTGACTCCAGAGCCTGTTTGTCCCCTCACAATGCTGCAAACATTTGGCTTAACATAAATTTACTGCGGAGACACCAATGTGTTTTAGTTCTTGTCAGGGGATAGTTACACAAGTATGTGTATATTTATAATCTATGGTTTTATCTGCATTTATGTTATGTCAATAAAATTGGGGGTGAGGGTGGTTTTGTTTAGCTTTTTGAGACAGGGTCTCTCTATGTGGTCCAGGCTGGCCTCAGACTTTCAATCCTCCTGCCTCTGCCTCCCAGGTGCTGACATTACAGGCATGTGCTACTATGCCTGGTTCCGAGGTTTATTTATTTATTTTTTAATGTCTTACCTAGAGACGTATATTTGTTAGAGATTTTCAGGGTGTAAAATGTTCTTAGCATTACAGTCTGAAGCTAAGAAAGTATCTCTTTTTTTCTTTTCGATTGCCTTTACATTTCAAACAGGGTCTGGTCTGAAGACCTCTTCAACCCCTAAGTCAGGCCCAGCAGAAATTCCCCTTCTGTCCATTGCTCAGGTCACAAACACATGCTTGCCCTCACATTCCCAGCTCAGATATCACCCAACCAACACTCCAATTCCAGAAGCTGGCACTGCTCGGCAGTCTTTGCAACCTTCTCATCCATCCATCTGCAGGAACCAGACGGCCAGACCAGCCACTGCACCACTAGTTAATCCCCAGCTTCACAAGGCAGCCAAGCAGTGATGTCTGAATGCTCCCATCTCCTGCACCAGGCCAGGCTGGGCAGGAAGCCACAGTGTGTAAACACAGCCTTCTGCTCAGGCAGCCCCTGATAGACCTCCCTGGCCAACAGGGCCCTCTGTGGTTGTTATCTCCCTAACCATCCGTTCAATGGTTCTCTGGGCATGGATCAGGCTCTCATAGGAGCCTGTGAGCAGCCTGAGGACAGGATAGACACTTTGTCACCTCTGTGTCCCCAATGCCCCAGTGAGAAGGTTTGTGGCATTTATGTCACTCCTCTGTGTACCTGGAGGGACCTGCAGTAGAAGGCAGGAGCATGCTATAAGAAACAGTCACACCTCACAGAAAGCTCACAGTTCAGTAAACAAAATAAAACACCGACACCAACCAGTGGCAAAATAAGACAGAAAACACTGAAGAAGGTTGCAAAGAAAGGATGAAGTAAAGTTCGGAGGAGAAAGACGCGAGGGGAGCAAGTGTCAAAGGTTTTAAGAAAAAGGCAGCATTTGGGTGGATCACTAGAGGCAGGACAGGACAGTCTACACGAGGAGACAGCACGAAACAGGCATGGTGGTTAGAAAGGACAGGTAGGATGAGGAAACTGGCAACACATGGCTTAATTCCTAGGCTAGTGAGCATTGAGGCTGGGGCTGGGAAGGCAAGTGGTGCCAATGAAAGCCTTGAATTTCATGCCAAGGGGTTCCTAGACTTAAATTTAAAGACAGTGGGACATGTAAAACCCATAGCCACATGTGGTTAGTGGTTACCATATTGGACTTGGAGCACTGCAGACTTAGACATCCATTACAGACATTTCCACGGGGCAGTGATGGAAGACGATGGCAGAGTCCAGAGGCAATGACATGATTCAAGCTAGGCTTGAGGAAGTCTGATTTGTCCTGAAGAGTAGGTGACTGGAGGGTAGGAGAGGTGGGGAAGCAGGGTAGCACATTACAATAATCCAGATGAGATCAAGACCTGATTCTTCTCCCTTTATTCACCTCTTCCTATCAGTAAGTACAGGGATGGATTTTTTTTTTCCAGTACTGGGGTTTGAACTCGGGGCCTCACACTTACTAGGGAAGTGGTCTACCACTTGAGCCATTCTGTCAACCCAGGACAAAGCTTGAAGTGTGGTTCAGCAGTATCACCTGGGAACTCTTTAGTGTGCAAATCCTCAGGCTCCACCCAGAGCTACTGAGGCAGAAACTAGCAGATTTGGAGCAGAAACCTGAGCTTTGGTCAGCACCCTACACCCAGCCCCGTGATCATGACATCTGCCCAAGTTTGAGACCTGCAGCCTAGAGGCTCAGAGCCCACACTTCTGCTCCAGGGTGACTCTATCCTCTGGAGTCAGAGAACCTGGTCATTTACTAGGTGTGCTTAATTGCTTTGTGCCTCAGTTTCCTTATTACAACCCTAAGGGATTGTAAGAGGTAATGTGTCACATCTTAGAACACGTCTGACTTAGAGTAAGAACTCAGTGGGTGTTTTTCATCATTTTTAATCCTTGTGTGCTACTTCATCTAAACTTCTCTAATTCCTCCCTGTACAATGGGCCACCATCTGTCATTTACTGCTAGTCATGGCCTCCTACCTATCTGTCATGTGATCTTTCCAGACCCACTCTCACATACCATCCATCCCATTTACTTTTTTCCTGGCCTGGAGAGTCAGTTCCTCTCCCAGAATGCAGGGTACTTCCTGTGTCAAGGGGGAGTCTTACCAGGGGGTGATGTCAAGGCAGAAGAGGTGGATTAATTGTCTTGAGCTGAGATGCCTTCTAAGGGAATGAGTCTGGAGGTGGCTCATGAGTCTTCCTCTACAAAGAGCACCTGGGAATGGAAATCCTGCAGTCAGGCCCTCAGTTGCCCATTGCTACTAAAATCCTCAATCTGGTCCAACCAACCAGGACAGATGGATGTGGTGACTCATGTCTGTCACCCCAGCTATGAGGGAGGCTGAGATGAAGAGGATCACAGTTGCAGGCCAGCCCAGGCAAACAAGTTCACAAGACCCCATCTCAACCAATAGGTGAGCACAGTAGCACATACCTGCTATCCCAGCTACTATGAGAAGCATAATATAAGAATCCAAGCTGGCCTGGGCAAAAAGAGAGCCTACCTCCAAAATAAGCAGAGCAAAAAGGGCTGGAGGTTCAGCTCAAGCGGTGGAGCACCTCCTTAGCAAGTGTGAAGTCCTGAGTTCAAACCCAGTACTGCAATAAATAAATAAACAAATAAATAAAAACCAAACTAGTCAAGAGAGCATGGGAAATGATGCTGTGATCCCACAGTAGCTGGGTTTTTGCCTCAGGGACTCAGGGGAGGCAGAGGGTGCTGGGCTGGGTATCAAGAAACCTAGATTCTGACCTTGGCTGTGAGATCTCCTGCTGTCATTTTCCTCTGTGCATTTGGTTTCCTCGCCTATCACATGAGCAGTTGAACAGCACCTGTCCTTAACCTTTTAGGATCATAATTTCCTTTGAAAATGCAGTGGAAACTGCAGTGCTTCCTCCATGAAAATGCACTTAAGTATGTGTTCAGATTCATGGTACACACACACACACACACACACACACACTCATGCACACACTCATAACTTCAGGCATCAAGAGACTTCAAGAAGCTGAGCACCAGTTACTCATACCTGTAATTCTAGCTACTTGGAAGACTGAGATGGGGAGAAATGTAATTTAAGGTCCACCCAGGCATATAGTTCGAGAGACCTCATCTCTGAAATAACCAGAGCAAAATGGACTGGAGATGTGGCTCAAGTAGTAGATTGCCTTTGCAAGGGTGAAGCCCTGAGTTCAAATTCTAGCACCAGAGAGAGAGAGAGAGACTTCATGAAGTGCCATGCATAGACAACCATCTGGGTCTACAGACACTGGGTTAAGAAATCTTGGGCTAGGTGGTCTCTAATCCCCCATGATAAGAAATCATCTGTATTTGTGATTTGTGTGTGTGTTGTATTTTGGTATCCAGTTTAAACGAACCCCATATTAAAGACTGTACCAGAAAGCTGCAATTTGAAATGGGCTTTGGTGGGATGCTAATTGACTCACTGCTATGCTTCCCTTCCAGAGCCTGTCCCCACTCTTGTTCTATTGCCTTCAGAGGCTCCAACCTCCTCCTGCTGCCTGCTCCCCACCCTGTTCAGTGGGGAATGAGCACATAGACCTGAGAGACACCCCTGCTCCGACCAGCTGTCTCTGCTGCTTCCCAAAGAGTAGACAGCTTGTCCCCAGCTATGGAAAGCAGAAGGGAAGGAGCCTAGTTTGCCTCTCTGTCCCCACCCCAAGCTCCTGGCTCAAAGGCCAACCAACAAAGTACCTCCCCAATGCCATGCCCACCCCAACACACACACACACACACACACACACACACACACACACACAGCCAAAGGCTGCACCTCCAGACACCTGGCAGTGAGGTCACTTGGAACAGGCAAGAATTACTTTTAAGAGGCCGAGTGACAGGACATGTGAGAGCAGTTCTACTGTCAGAGCTGCCGCTGTCATCACTAGCTCTGATGGCTCACTACCCACTATGTGAATGGTCCAGTCTGTCAGCATGGCCAGCAAGGTCATGCCAGCTTCTAGGATGGATAGATTGGATTGGTGACCATGGTGACCACACCAAGCCTGGCCCAGGACCACAGCAGGCCTAAAGCAGAACAGCCAACCCGGGCCAACAGCCCAGCATAGCTCTCAGATCAGTGCAGTCAGGGTGACACAGCCTGGCCCACCCAGGTAAGCCCTGCAACACTGTCCAGCCCAGCCAGCCCCCAGGGCTCCCTTTAGCATGGCTCCTGAGGCCTCTCCCCTGCCAGCCCCCATACCAGTGTGGGCTGGTTATTAAAGAATGAGCACCGGGAAAGTGGGCAGGAAGCGCTCATCTGGTTTCATCTTGGGGGCTCTTTGAAAAAGTACATGATGAGCCTTGAAAATGGGCACAGCCTTTAACCCAGAAATTCCTCTTCTAAGAATTTATCCTCAGAAACGATGACTGACACAAGAATGTGGCTGTGGCTGGAAGCGTAGCTTGGTGTACATAGCATGTGTGAGGTCCCGGGCTCGACCCCCAGCACAGAAAGAGAAAAGGAAACAAAAGACATTTGTCTGAGCACTGCGTAAAGGGTGAGGTGGAAAGTTGGGATTCACATGTATGTCCAACAGTAGGGCTGCATTTTACATACACCGACAGATTCATATGCTGAAATACTACGCAGCTATATGAAGTAGCTATATGTTGTGAACCCATGTGTTGTTACATAATCGTGATCATAACACAGAAAGAAGGAAGGAAGGAAGGAAGGAAGGAAGGAAAGAAGAAGGGGAGGAGAAGGGAAGGGAAGAAGAAAGAAGAAAAGAAGAAAAGGCCAGATGGTGGTGCACACCTGTAATCCCAGCACTCAGGAGCATCAAATGTCCAAGGCTGCCCTGGGCTACATAGTGAGACCCTGTCTCAAAAATAAGTAAATAAGTAAATAAGGTATGGTCAAAATAGCATGAAACATACAATCCAACTTCTACAAAACATGTATGCGTTTTGGGTTGGGTTCCATTGCTTATTTTCTGTGTATGTGTGAACATCCATTATTTACATAAGAAAACAACAAGAAAGGCCTTTACCCTCCTCCTCCCCACCCCCCACCCCCCCACCCCACCCCCGTACCAAAGACCTCCTCACCCCCTCTCCACCCCCCATCCCCTGTCACCCTCTGTGCTCCCTCTCTGGCTTTGACCTTTGATGCTCCTCTCAGGTGCCCCATGGAGCTACACTAATTGGGACCCCATCAAGCCAGTCCCCACAGACCCTGACACAGGCCTCCACAGTGCAAGTCCCACCCAGGGCTCTCTACCCAAGAACCTAACCCTGACAGGGAGGTCCAATGCCCTTATTTTACAGTTACGGAAAAATTAATAATAATAACTATTATTATAATAAAGGAAAACAACAGTAGTAGTGAAGCCTCACACTTATGCTTGGTCTTCCTTTTTATAGTGTACTTTCTTGTACATGTTTTGCTTAGCGTTTACAATGGCTTACACCCATTGTGAAGATGAGGAAACTGAGGCCCAGCAAGTACAGAGGCACAACACTTGCTAAACATCACACAGTGAACCAGAATTCAAATGCAGGTGATTTTGACATAAAAGGAGTTAAGTGAAAGAAACAAATGGGTTATCCTGAACCACATTCCCCCAACTCCTCTTCTTGCCTACTTCCTCTCTTCCTGGCAAAGCTCCCGGTGGCTGCACCACCATCCCCTGCCCAGAATCCCACAAAAGCCCATCTGGGGCCACGTGCCCTGCATCTCCACACCAACCCATCATTCCCTCCCAGCTCTGGCAACGGGGTCCTTGCTGCCTCCTCGAGTTGCCTAGCAACAAGACATCCTGCAGAGCTACTCTCCACCTCTGGGCTCTTCCAGCTGGGCCTCTCAGGAAGAGCCCAGGGAGGGGACAACTGGCTGGCTCCTCTCCTGGGGGTTATGGCATCTACACGTGGCAGGGGGAGGGAGGTGAGATAGAATCAGCCTGCATGGCCCCCACTCTGGGCCTGCTCCCAGCTCCGCTACACTGACCTTGCCTTCAGCGTCTATCTGCTGATTGGGACGAAAGAAGGAGCCAATCCTAGGGCTTGAATTCGCCTTGATTACAATTTATTTTTCCATTTTTGGATTCTTTTTGTTTGTTTTGTTTTATTTTTGAGGAAAGGTCTCACTACGTGACCTAGGCTGGCGTGGAGCTTGCCACCCTCCTGCCTCTACCTCCCACGTGCTGAGGTTAGAGACATGTACCACCACACCTAGAGAAGTACACGATTCTTTCTGCCAGAACACTTAACATTCAAAATAATAATAAATAATAACAATGAAAGTGCTAGCAATAAAAAACTGCTTTATCTTTATTCAATGTTTACTGCCACCCCTGAAAAGTAGACATTAATACACTCATTCTACAGGTGAGAAAACTGAAATCTAGTTTGCCTAAAGACGCCTGGCTGATAAATCGCACCCCAGGACTTGAACAAGTGTGCCTGACACCATTGTGTATGCTCTGAGCTCTGCATCTCAGAAGTCACCTGGTCCTACTCCCTTCCTGCACAGACAGGAAACCCAGGCCCACAGAGGGGAAGGGACGTGTAACCAGACAACATGTATTCATTTACTAAGCAGCTATCGGGCTGTGAGCGAGGAGAAGTTCAATCCGCTGTGTTGGATGGATGTCTATGACTATATGCATAATTGTAGGGATGGAGGAATGGCTCAAGTGGTAAGGCTCCTGTCTAGCAAGCATGAGGCCTGAGTTCAAACTCCAGTACCGCCAAAAAAAATAATAATAATTGTGAAAACTGAGTAACGGATTCACAGAATTCATTACTCCTACTTTTCTGTATATTTTCCATAATAAAAAGTTAAAGAAAGATGACAATGAACATGCAAATTTTAAGTCTGGCTTGAACTAACAAAAAAATCCATAAAACCAATGCTGCTATGTTCACAACTGTCAAGCTATGGAATCAGCCCAGGTGCCTCCAACTGAAGAATGGATGGATGCAGGAGATGTGGTGTGTATACACAATGAAGTATTACTCGGCCATAAAGAACAATGAAGGTATGCTGTTTGCAGGAAACTGGATGTAACTGGACATGATCACACCTGAGGCAGATAAGCCAAGCTCAGAAAGACAAACATCATATTTTCACTCATAGGCAGAGTCTACACCTAAATTTTTAAAATAATAATAATAATATGACATGAATATAAAAGGGAGACCATTTGGGGATAACCAGCAGGGGGCGGCAGGGAAGGGAGAAGGTGATGGGAGGTGAATATATAGAAGTACATTATATATATGTATGAAAATAGCAATAATGAAACCTACTAAGTGCTATAAAAGAAAAGAGGGGCAAAGAAATAGAGATATATGAATATATGGAAATATCACAATGAAACCCCTTTGTACAATTAATATGTGCTGATTTTTAAAAAGAGAAAAAAAATCCATAAATCATCTAAACTTTGGTATTATTTTTCTCTAAGTTTTGAGGGTCAGGAAAAGTTAAGTGTCAGCCTCTTTCTCCATCTTTCTGTAGAATTTTCTAGAGAAAATTCTCTGGTCTGCTAGGAAATTGGTCAACCAAGAAAACCCTAGCCTGGCCAGCCAGACCCTCCCCTTTCTCACACTGCGTCTCTGGGGGAGCACAGTGTCCCTGTCCCCAGGATTCACAAGGCAGTCAGTCACTACAGGGGGCAGAGGAGATCCTACCAGCCCCTGGGAGAGAGGCAGCTATAAATCCTATGACTAGAAAGCAAATTACATGCCTCACTCTGTAGGTTTCCAACTCACCAACACTTCCCGGCAATCAAAGGGCCTTCATGCAGGATCTCAGAGTGTGCAGAGAGTGTGAACACACGTGGGCAGGAGGGACATGGAAACTGAGCATGAATGAGAAACAGAACTGAGACGGAAAATTGAACGGACCTGTGGAGACGGAGCCACAGGGAGGCAGCACATCATGACTGTTCAAATCCGGGCATTGGCAGAGCTCCAAGCTCCAACCTGCTTCCTGGTTGTGAGATTCTGAGCCAATCTCTGAACTTCTATTTTGTCCATTGCCAATTGGGGCTAATTCCACCTACCATACAGTTCCTAACACATGATAAGTAGAGGCTTAAAAAAAAAAAACTAACCATATAATCCAGCAATTCCACTTCTGTGTATATAGTCAAAATAAATAGCAGTGTCAGATACACCCAGCTTCCAACACCCAACGCTGCAGCACCATTATTCACAATAGCCAAGAGGCAGGAGCAAAACAGTGTCCATCAATAACAAAATGTGGTCCACACACACAGTGGAATATCATGCAGCCTCAAAAAGGAAGGAAATTCTGACACAAGAAAGCTATGACATAAATGAGCCTTGAAAACTTCATGCTAAGTGACATAAGCCATTCACAAAAAAAGACAAATACTGTGTGTTTTCATTTATATGAGGTATCCAGCCAAACTCAGAGGCAGAAAGTAAAATGGTGGTTGCCACAGGCTAGGGGACGGAAAGAGGAGTGATTCTGTAATGGGCAGAGAGTTTCAGTTTAGGGGGATGTGTTGTTTGTTTGTTTGTTTTTCCAATGGAGCTTTGCTATGTAGCCCAGCCTGTCCTCCTGCCTTGTCATCCTCCTGCCTCAGCTTCCCAAGTGCTGAGATGACAAGTATGTTCCACCATGCCCAGCAGAGTTTCAGTTTTTCAAAATAAAAAAAGTTCTGGAGGTGGGTGGTGGTCATGGTTACACAATGCAAACATAGTTAACACCACTGAACTGTACACTTAAAAATGATTAGGGAATGTGAATTTTATCACAGTTTAATGAAAAATTTAAATTGCTAAACAGCTTCCCCAGGCACTGGTGGTTTATGCCTGTAATCCTATCTATGTGAGAGGCTGAGATCAGGAGGATCTCAGTTCAAGGCCAGCCCAGGCAAATAATTTCCAAGACTCCATCTCCAAAATAACCAGAGTAAAACAGACAGGAGGTATGGCTCAAGCAGTAGAGTACCTGCTTTGCAAGTATGAAGCCCTAAGTTCAAATCCCAGTCCCACCAAAAAATAAAGTGCTAGACAGAAAATGAACAAGAGAATAAAAGAATAAAAGATGAAACCAGAGAAGTAGGGAGAACTGTAAGTGTGACATCACAGTAACAAAAGATGGAGACTCAAAGAAGAGACACACACTTCACACAACCTTGAGCCTCAACCTCACCTCCTGGTCTGCTGCAGCTTCCAATTTATTTCACCATGCTTTTTGTTTGTGGTGTCAAGTTTAAGTTTACATATTCAAATTTCAAGAAGTTAGTCACCCCTGCAAGCCTAATTCTGGGAGGTAGCCTTATGAAAAGGTCAAAAACTTTGGGGACAGAGAGACCTGGGCTCGAATCCCAGCCCCACCACTTGCAAGTTGAGTGGCCCTTCACTTATTTGCATATTAAAAGAAAACAACATGGGCAGAGGCTAAGAGCTTAGGTTTCAGTCATGGCGGGCAAGAGATGACTATCAATCACTGCTTCTGTTTCCTTTTCTGCAAAGCCGGCCTTATCTAGCCACCTGAGTACAGAATGAGAACATGTAAGTAAAGGAGCTTGCTGCAGGGTAAACACTCGGTAAGTAAGGACTGTGGTTATTACTACTGTTGTAATGCTATGATCGGGGTATGTTTGATTGAATATCTATCCCATTTATTGCTCTAGGGATATAGATGTAGATATTCTTTCGAAGTATTGGAGATTAGACTCAGGGCCTCACACATCCTAAGTAAGGGCTCTACCACTGACCTATACAGAGCATATTTTTCGCAGGTAGCAAGAAATAACCTGTCTCAAAGCTCTAGCGCTCTCACTTTCCCTCATGGAATCATGTCTCATTAAAGCCAGCAAGGATCTCACTTTACAGACAAGAAAATTGAGACCCCGTCATGTTCAAGGTCATGAAGCCAGCTCACAAGAATTGAGCTAGAACCCAGGTCTCTTGCCCCTACCGACTGACTCCCAAGAGCACAAGCACTTATTCTCCAGATAGCCATGTTTGTGTACAGATTTGGGGTGAAAGGAAGGTACTCTCTCAGACCCCAAAGACCCAAATGTAGCCAGCCTCAGCCAGGATGAAGTAGAAGCCATCTTGCCCTTTGGTAGCCCATGTCAGAAGCAGGGCGGGGCTCTGTGCAGCAGCCAGAGTGGCGCCAGAGGCACAGCTCCGGGCCCTCTCACCAGCTACATAATAAAGTAATTATGGGATTAGGGATAAAATTAGTCACTTGTGTAATCATTTTCCTTAGGACAAGAGCAGAAAGGGCCTTTTTAAAGAGTTGTCCTTGGCCTCCCAAGAGTATTCAAGCAGTCACAGCTGAGTACACACACACACACACACACACACACACACGCACACTCACACACCCAGAGCAGTGATGACGCTGTAGGAAGAGGTCACCTGGCTTCCTGTGCCTCACAGTAGATTCCAGTCCTACTGGCTTAATCCTGAGGGCTGGTTATTCCATCCCCTAAACTTTGCCTCACTGATGCCCTTTGTGACACTATTCCGAATACAGTGCCTCCACTCAGGGACCTTTATCATTGGAGAATCCAGCAGAACCACCTCTACATTCCTCCCCAACCACAGCACATTAGACCTGGGTTAATGAGCCCTCCCTCCATTTTGGCAGGTGTGGTACAAACATCGCAGCAGGCCCCGGGGGTTTGCTAATCCAGAAAGATCCCTGGTACCCGCTGCTGTGGCAGGCAGAATAATGCTCCCCCAAAGATATCCATGTCCTTTTCCCTAGACTCTGAACACACTACCTCACATGGCAAAGGGACTCTTCACCTGTCATTAGGGGCAGGATTCTAGATGGAGAGATGACCTTGGAATTTCCACATGGGCCAGTGCAATCACAAGAGTCCTTATGTGTGAAAGAGGGAGGTAGGGAGGGAAAGTCCGAGATGCAGTGGTAGAATTGGAGGCTAGAAGGTCATTGCCAGAGGGGGCCATAAGCCGAGGCATGGTGGCAGCCTGTAGATGCTGGAAAGGGCAAGGTTCAGATTCTCCCCTGGCAGCCCTGCCAACACCTCGACTTTTACCCCATAAAACTAAAGTTTTCCGATTTCTGAAGTCCCAGAACTATGAGACAATAAGTTTGTGTTGTTTAAGCAACTACGCGTGTGGTGATTTGTTAGAGCACCACTGGGACACTCACCCAGCCACCTCCGGAGGGACCCTTGGAGTCTACCTTTCACTCCAGGGAGAAGCCCTAGATGAGACTCCTCAAGGTACAGCCAAGGAGACCCCCGGGGCTCCCAACCAGAGAGATACCAATGGAGGGGAGGACAGAACCCCAGGAAAAGGGGTTGGTGCTGGGAGGAAAGGGAAAGGCTACACTTCACAGACATACTCTCCAACCTACAAACCAAACCCGTTAGTAGTGGCAGTGGTAGTGGGAGAGGCATCAGAGAAAGAGATCACCCAGAGAGCAGGAAATGGTTCTGGCCTTAACTCGGTTCCCGAGTCACTAGACAGTCACACCAGCCCCTTATCTTGGGACCTCATGATCATCACCATGGCGTACTGTGTGCCTGGGGCATGGGTTCAGAGTCAGGCTGAGGCTTACATAGAAAGTCTCGGAAGGCCCCTGGGGGGTGACTCACTTTCGCAATGCCCACGTTCAGCTGAGGAAACAAACTCAAGGCAGTGAGGAGAGACCTGGTTTGAACCCTGGCAGCCTGACTCCATGGCCTCCCTGCCTCCTCTTGGAGTTAGAGAACAAGGGGCTGGACAGTGTAGGGGCAGCCCCTGCTCACAGACCCAAGGGGAATTAAAAGCAGGTCCTCCCCATTCCCCTGGCCACGGGGTTTTGAGGTGCCTGGCAGTTTGGCAGGTTGGGGAGGCATGGCATCCATAATGTTTGCCCCAGAATTCCCCTCCTGAGCCTAAGAGACCTCACACGAATCCAAACAGAGCCATTTCTGCACCATTCATCGCAGGCCTGTTTATAACAACCAAACTCAAATGACCTGGAAGTCCACCAGCGGGAAAGGGGATGCGCCATCCTGTATTTGATGGAATGCTCAGTAATGACACAGAAGGCGGTTCTGGAAAGATCAGGAAGTGCAAACCACAGGACAGCATGGACCTACAAGGTAGAATTGTGGTGATGCCAAGAAAAAAGTTGGGGGAAATGTGCCAGATGCTCAACAATACTCTTCCTTCTGTTCTTCAAAATCTCTATACTATGTTACTACTTTCATAATTAAAAAACAAATTTTATATATATATAAAGAAAACAATAATAATTGCAGTGTAAGCGACATGCTGAGCAGTCAAGGAGAGAGGAGGTGCAGGCCATGGAGAACAGGCCAGAAAGAAGGATGCAGCAGAGAGCTTCAGGATGACTGTAAGCCTGGTCAGCGTGGCCTAGAAGCTGCTAGTGACCCAACACTTGTGCCTCCACCCCCAGCTGCACTTATGTGCAAACCAGGTGTCAAAAATAAGCTAATGACCCCGCACACACTCCCCACTGAGGAAGCTGAAAGAGCACCCTGACCATGGCCAGTGTCCCCAGGAGTGGCACCTATAACAAAACTAGGAGAAACAGTAATTGCCACATGTCCATCACGTCCAGCCCAGCCCAGGTAAACAGAGTGGGCCTCATGGAGAAGGGCCTGGACTGACTCGCTAGTGTCTTCAAAAGGGACTTAGTCATACCACTTGTGTTTCCATGGGGACCGATGTACCCGCTCCAACACACACACACACACACACACACACACACACACACACACACACACACTCGGCCCATCCCTCAGCCTCGCTGAGATGTGTCCCTTAGATTCTGGGCCTCTTTGATGCAAGCGACACAACACGCCCAGAGAGTCACATCCCCACTGACTCATTCATCCTCCCCCACCCTCTGCCCCACACATACCAACCTTCTTTCTTCTGCTGAGAGTTCCCCTTCTTCCCTTCCTTTGCTCAAAGGACCCCACAAGCCTGAGCACAAGAGGAAAGTCCCCCTGAAAGTCCTGTGTGGCTTCAATGTCCCATCACTGCCTCCCACACTCATCACAGACAGTAGCCAAATTCCAATGCTGCAGAGGTGCAGGGAATCTGGGTCGCAGATCTCAACACCATACCAAGCTGGGGAGTCCAGTGGCCTAAGCAGCCACCTCTGACCCTCAATCTGGTGAATCACCAGAAGTGGCTGAGTCATTCCCAGATGTCCCCCATTACAGCCCATCCTAAGAAAACTGACATTTTGTACCTCAGCTCATAGCCCGATGTGCAGTCATCCTCCAGGTCTGCCTGTGGGAGTGAGCCTGGCTGGGCCAAGTCAAGCCCAGCACCAATGTGGCGGCTCCTTTCCTGACAGGGAGCTCCGTGTCAGTATGTTACTCCATTTTCAGCACGTCTGAGTTATCCTCACTGGAGGTCTCTGGAGGATCTTAAAAGTGTTATTCAAACATTAGGTCGGACACAGGCCTCCCTGCTCTGACATCACTCACCCAAGGCAATGCTTTGCTCTCCCTGCTGTTGAGCACTGCCAGCAGTGAGCAACATGGCAGGCCAGGCACCCAGGACCCCTCCTCAGTCTGGAATTCCCCCCATTGCCTCCTTTTTTTGTTTTGCAGTGCTGGGGCTTGAACTCAGAGCCTTCACTTTGAATCACACCACCAGCCTTATTTTTTGTAAAGGGTTTTTTTTAAGATAGGGTCTCACGGAACTATTTGCCCTGGCTTCGAACAGTAATCCTCCTGATCTCTGCCTCCTGAGTGGCTGGGATTATAAGCATGAGCCACCAGTGATCAGCCTCCATCCCCTCTTTTATAGGACAGACACCAGGAAATGGTACTTGGGGCCTTCTATATAATCGGCATGTCACCTTGTCAACGTCTTGGTGCCAACTCTATGTGGTGCATTATGATTCCTATGTCATAGATACAAAAACCTGCAGGCATGCCACCCTCCCAAAGTCACCTAGCCAGCACAGGGTAAGTTACACCTGGAACCCAGGAAAGCTGAACTCCAGAGCTTCTCTAACTTCCCCTTCTCACCCCACCATGCACTGGCTGATGCCCGGCCCCACGCTGCCAGAAATGTGGCGCCCATTATTCATTACTTTTTGGCTTATTACCCTGAGGACAAGAGGGACTACAGGATTTTGGGTTCTAAGAGAGGCTTCAGATAATAAAATTTGCCTAGGAGAAAAGACAAAACAATGCTAAAAGTTGGTTGCAAACCCCTAATTTTAATTTATCTATTTATTTATTGCAGTGCTGGAAATCAAACCTGGGGCCTTGCACATGCTATGCTAGGCAAGTACTGTAACATCGAGCTACATCCCTACCCTTAAGTTTTTGAGACAAGGTCTTACTATGTAGCTCAAGCTAGCCTGGAATTATGAAGCCCAGGCTAGCCTTGAACACAAGATCCTCCTGCCTTTGCTTCCCAAGTGCTTGGATTACAGACATAAGCCACCATGTCCAGGTTTGCAATTCCCTATTCTGACCTGTTTCTTACAAGGGAATCTACAAGAGAGAATGTGGTCAGAGCCTTGCAAGATGTCAGATGAGGGATAGGGAAGGTCAAACAGGAGAGGTTCTCGATTGAGTGGTCAGACAAGTCAGAGCTGGAAGAATCAGAGAGTTTAGCCTAATGACTTATAGGAAGGGAAACAGAGGCTCAGGGAACTGCCCAGGACCAAGAGCGAGTCTGTGGCTGTGTCAGGACTAGAATACAGGTCCCCCAACTCTCCAGTTAGCTTTCCTGACCCAGAATAGTGAAGGGCCTGGAGAGATGCTGCCTGGGATAAATGACTGAGTGCTGGAACGAGAAGACCCATCACATTCGGAACACAAACACCTACACGGTGCTTCCATGGGGACCCCAGTCTTGCTCTGGTCTCTCATCCCACGGAAGGTGTGGGCAGAGGGAGACCCTTCCATTCACCAAGTCTCAGTCTTCACCAGGAGCCAATCAGGACCCCAGAGGAAGGCAGAAACTTTGGTTCCCCCAGCAACACAGACAAAGGCCTCTCCTCAGCACCGCAAGCAGCTGGAATAGAGGAGCAGACACAGGGCTCTCCTCTCCTTTCCTCAGAAGCAGGGAAACAACTCAATCCTTTTGGTTTTAGCTCCAACCTCCAGCCGTGCCTCTGGGATCTCAAATGGGGAGGCAGGGTGTGGATGGGCCTCAGAGTTGGAGGCTCAGGACAATGGTTGTGTCCTCTCCAGTCTACTGAGGTCCATTGCCACCAGGTTGTGCCTGGGGATGGGCCAGGGTGCCTGTGGGGGTGCTAGAAAAGTCAAGCTATGAACATCAAAACCCACAAGCATGGTCTGCCTTCTGCCAGCCCACTGAGAGCCCTACAGCTCCCGTGTGGGGCTCCTCCCTTCCCTCCCTTCCACCACGCCTATCAAGCCCTGTGTTCTGCCCACTCTCTCCTCTCACTCACTCTCTGACCTGTCCCATCTCTACTTCCACATGCCTGAGATTAGCCTGTCATTCCTCACACCAAAGGCCTGCCTGCTAGCCAACTGGCCCTTAGCCTCCAGCCTGACCCTTCCAATCCATTCCGCCACTGAAAGCTGAGTACCTCCTTCCCAACCTAATGCCCTTCAGTGTTCTCATCACCCTCAGACTAAGTCTCAGCTCCTGACCAGTGTACTGAGCTGTAGGGTCTAGGCCCACCCCCAGCATGCCCAGCAACCATGGGCCACCCCAAAGCACCCTGCTAGCAGAGCCCTGGGTGCTTTCTTCTTTGCAGTCATGGTCCCTTTGCTTGGAATGTCCTTTCTGAACCTGCCACTGCTGAATGAAAGCTCTCAGCTCTTCCCTGAGGCCAAGTTCTCTGCTGAGCCCCTGCCTTTACTGCCTCACTAACCTTCATCCAGACCCTGTGACGCAGACACTGTTAGTAGTTCTGTTTATAGACAAACAGAACCAGAGATATGAATGAACACCTCAAACCCCAGTCCCACCAAAACAAACACCAACAAAAAAGAATAAACATGGCTTTTTTTTTTCCAGTGGAACTGGGATTTGAACTCAGGGCTTCATGCTTGCAAAGCAGGCACTCTACTACTTGAGCCATGCCTCCAGTCCAACATTAAAAAAAAAGACAAATAACTACAAATTGTGATAAGCATTAGAAAGGAATCAAGAAGCAAAGGTAGGCCAAGTGTGGTAGTGCATGCCTATAATCGCAGCACTTGGGAGACTGAGGCAGAAGTGAGTTTGATGCCAGGCTATATAACCAGACCCTGACCCAAAAAAAGCAGTGTGAAGGCGGGCTGGTAGAGTGGCTCAAGTGGTAGAGCACCTGCCTAGCAAGCGTGAGGCCCTAGGTTCAAACTCCAGTATCAAGTAAAAAAAGAGTATGGATTGGGGTACAAGAATCTTATTAAGCTGAGATGTACAGGATAAGGAGCCAAGGTTGCAAAGACCCGTAGAAAGAATTCTAAGCAGAGGGAACAGCATATGTAAAGGTCCTGTGGTGAGAAAGAATTTGTAAAATGACCAGAAGACTCCTGTGGCTAAATGAAATGACCAGTGGGGAGATATATGGCTGGAGGAGAGAAGGCAGAGACCAGTTTACTCAGGATCTTATAGACCATAGTAAGGAGTTTAGACTTTATTTTAAGACCAAAAGAAAGACACTAAGTGACATGGTCAGATTTGTGTTTTAAAAGATCCCTCTGGCTGCCACTTGGAAGAGACTTGAGAACAAAGTTCAACTATAATATATACAAAGTAACCGATCCAGCACTGGCACATAGTTGGTACTCAATAAATGTTACTTTCTGTTTCCTTCTTTCTCAACCTCCCTCCCCATCCCCAGCAAGGAATATCCTCTTTACTCCTATACCTATGCTCTGAGGACACACTGCCACGTACTCTTCCATGTGAGACAGGGAAACCGTGGTCCAGCAAGAGGATACAGCATGCCTTCTGTCACACAGTGGGGCTGCAGCCATGGTGGAGCCTTCCCCTGAACTGGATCATGGCTTAATCTGAAGGTCAGCAAGCAGAGAAAGCAGCAAGCACTGGAGCCTTCAATCTCTCCTGCCCCCAGCATGGAGACGCCCAGAAAGCCTGGTCCTCGGTGAGTTATGGGTAAGGGGGGGTACTTAGAGAAAGGCCCCCTTTTCCTGCTTGCGTCAGATAAGGGCAGGCCACACTACAGGAAGAAGTCCCCAAAGGGACTGGATAATCACTAGGATGTTAGCAATCCCATCAACATCCCCAGGACGCAAGTGAGGCGTGTGGTCCTCCTTTTCCCCATCTGGAACATGGGCCATCAGTGTTCCATGATTTGTCCATGGAGAGAGAGAAATGGCAAAGCTCTAGCTAGAATGAATAATAGAATACTAGAACACTGAGCCGAAAGCCCCATTGTGCAGATGAAGAAACTGAGGTCCAACAAAGGAATGGGAGCTGCCCATAGGCGCACGCTGAGTAAGTGGTACAGCCAGGACCAGGAGTGTCTGTGGCTTCTGCGCTCAGCTCCCAGACAGTCTTCCTTGAGAAAGGTGGAACAGGCTCCTGAGGCAAGGTTGGGATTTGGGGGCAGGGGTCAAGGACAGAGCAACACTGCCTCCTCAGGCCTGCCCTGCCCCACTCCAGACCTCACATTGCTCATGGTGTTGTGAAACTTGCCAAACCAGTCCCCAAGCCAGGAACAAGTGGGCAGAGCCCAGAGCTACAGGGTAAGGCAAGATAGCTAGAGCCAGGGACAGAGAGGACCCAGAGAGGCTCCTCCTTGGCCTGCCACCCCAGGCAGTGCACACAAGATGTGTGCTTACTGCTGAACCCTCAGTCCTGGGGAATTTGGAACAGCAGGACTCTCTAGGCCTCTGTCTCTACTGGGCACAAGGGCCCGCCCTCCACTTCTCTCCTGCTCTGGACACTCAATTTGTCAGCTGTCTGTGTCACGTGGACAAGAGACCCAGGAAGTTTTCTGGGAAATAAGACAAGAGGAAGGGAGAGATGGCAAAATAACAAAAATCACCCAGCAGGCCTGAGAGACCCAGGAACCAACTACTAGGCAGAAAGGGACCTTGGAGTCAGCCTGGGCTCCTGTGAGCACATGACACATAGGCCAGGCAAATGCTCCACAAATGTCAGGAACTGTCTCATATCTCAATCAACTCCTTCCTTTGGAAGATGGGGAGGAGAGCTAGAAAGGACTGGCCTAAGGTCACACAGCAAGGCCATGGCAGAGGTAGAACTACAGGCCAACCCTGACCCCCAACTCAGGGCTACCACTGCATGCCACCTCTCACAGCAGAGACATTTTCTCAGATTCAAAGTCATGCATCCCACTGATGCATCCTCACTATCCACTGGGAGCAGCCAGTGAGTAGAGTTCTTCTACTTAACACTGATCAGAGCCAGGCACAGTAACGAATGCCTGCAGTTCCAGCAGGAGGATCTCAAGTTTGAGGCAAGCTTGGGAAAAGGAAGCAGGAAGAATCTATCTCAAAAACAAACAAACAAAAACACCAAAGGGCTAGGGGTAGAGCACTTGCCTAGCATGTGTAAGGCCCTGGATTCAATTTCTAGTACTAAAAATAAATAAATAAATAAAATTCTAGTGTTGTCAGTCCCTTTCCCACTATAACAAAAACACCATTAAGTTGGGTGACTTATAAACGACAGAAATTTGTTTCTCACACTTCTGGAACCTGGAAAGTCAAGGTCAAGGTGCCAGCAGATTCTGTGTCTAGTGAAGGTTCTGTCTTCTGGTTCATAGATGGCACCTTTGGGAGTCCTCAAATAATGGGAGGGGCAAGCTGGTTCTCTGGGATCTTTCATAAGGCCTTTCATGAGGGAGGAGCCTTCATGACCTTGACTACCTCTCAAGCACCACCCTCCCCCCCACAACCATCGCCTTGGGTTAGGATTTCATCGCAGGAATCTTGGGATATTAACAGTCATAGCATGTGCTCACCTGTGGGGCTCACCCCTGCATCCCAGCACCTGGGACACAGGTGTATGGTAGGAACTCAGTGAAAATACATTGCCTAAACCAAGGCTCAATGGAGGAGCAAGCAGGGGTAGAACCCTTTTTTCAACCCAAGCCCTGGAGTAGGGGTTGGGAAAGCAGAAAACAGAAGAGAGAGAGAGAGAGAGAGAGAGAGAGAGAGAGAGAGAGAGAGGAGATTTGAACTGGTCTGTCTGGGTGTTAAGCAAGCAGGACACTGTTGGCCCAGGGCTTCCAAACTCCTGTGCCCAAAGGTGAGAGACAGGTCACCCTCAACCACACTGACTGTATGGACTTCAAGGCCCAAATTTTTCTGTTACTTGGCAAGGCCACAAGATGTGTCACTCTGTTACTCACTCTCCAAAATTTACAGTGAAAATCAGGGTGAGTAACAACCCCCACTTCCCTGTTGGTGCTGCTGGACCAGGAGCCACATCTCTGAAGCACTCAGACCAGGAGCCGGGCCCAAGCTGGAATCATGAAGAGCCACTTGGCCTGTCTCACTGCAGCATTTGTGAAATGGGGATGAGACTGCTGCTCCTGGCTCCTTAGGAAGGATTCAGAGGAGTTGTGCAGGGACGGAGGGGAGGGCACTGTAAGAGCCTGTATCCACAAGAGGTCATTAATGACAGAAACATTGCCATCTCTGGCCTAGCTAGCTGGCATTGAATCCTCATATCTAAAGGTTAGCTATCATCATCGTCATCATTGTCATGATAGCTTCAACAACACAATATTATTATTAAGCACCTACTGTGTGCCCGACACAGCGCTACGTACATTGCCTACATTTTCTCATTTGGATTCCAGAACCTCTGCAGTAAGAACTATTGTCTCATTGTCTCCATTTTCCAGAAGATCAAACCAAGGCACAAAGAAACCAAGCATCTCATTCAAATTCACATAGTCATGGTGAGGTGAGGTCTTCGTGCCCGTGCATCTGGAGGGAGCTCAGCTCTCTTCAGCTGCACTCCATTGCCAGGGCACAGGCAGGTCACCCCATTAAAGAAACTCCCCAGCTGCCAAAGCCTGACACAGCCCTGAGTTGGCAATGGTCACCTCACTGACCAGTAGTAACCTTCGGGTTGAGTAGGACTGACTGGTTTTGTTGTTTTATTCGAAGATGAGAAAACTGAGCCTCCAGGAAAATTTGGCAACCACATGTCTCAACCAATTGATCACAGAAAACAAGGCATACAAAGGACTGGATAGAGTTGATCTAGAGGGGCAAACTGAGGAACAAGGTAGGAGAGGGGCCTGCCCACGTCATCCACTCCGACTTTCCTGAGACCAGGTCCATGCCTGGTTCCTGGACCAGTGAGAAGGCAGTGTTGCTTCTTCCAGCTCTATACTGCGCCCACCACAGCCTCTGTCCCCTTGTATCGGGGCTGCCTTCAGCTGGCAGCTGATGCCAAGGATTCTCCTAGTCTGGCTCTTAGTCTTCATGTACCAAATAAGAGAACTGACCTTGGTCAATGAATTCTAGGGACCAATGTGACTTCCATAGGTCAACACAGCCTAGGAGATCAGACTCAGTGCTTTCATTCTCTGTCACCAGCACCTCCTCCAAGGAGACCTAGGTTACAAAGGGGTAGCTACACTTTGACTTCCTGCACAAGTCCGCTTGAAGTATTGTCCTGAGCTGCTTCTCTGACAAGCTCCTCTGTTCTTTTCCAGGGGGCCATTCCATGTACCACTTTCAAGGTGGGCATTCTGGTCTGATGGAAGCCCTCAATGTGCCTGTAAACAGATGAGGCTGAGAGAAGGCAAGTGACTGGCTCAAGGTCATGTACAAGTTGGTGAGTGGTAGAGCTGGGACTGGAATCAACCCCCAGTGTCTGCAGCACCCACCATTGGACCCTGCCTGAAGAATCAAAATATACCAGACCTCAAGGTCCATCTGCCTGCCACCTGCGTCCTGGAAGACAAGATGCCCCAGGCCAGCCTGTCTCTCTTCTCTGATCTGGAGCAGGTTGGAGTTTTTCCCCTTGGTAAGACGTGAGTCTATGCAACTCTCCATAGACTGGATGGGGAAATCCCTGGGGCCCAGCTAAACTATAAGCTCTTTCTTCCTTTGTGTCTCCAGCCCAGTGGTTAAAGGCCCAGCACAGCCTCTGGCTTTGAATCCAGTTCCATCAATGCTTAGACAAATAACGAGATCTTTCTGTGTCTAGCTTTCCTTGTCTGCCAATGAGGGATAATACTAATACCTATCTTTTAGAGTGAGGATTAAATGAAATTGAGACAGACATAAATCACTTACAACCATGCCTGACATAGAACAGGGCCTTAATAAAAGACCATCAGTTTTAATGATTAGTAATTCTTAACAATGCTACCGAAAGCCTTTATCCTGCGGTCAGTCCACAGCCAGGACATCAATGTCAGTGGCTGACTCAGAGTGGAAGGCCACTTGGGGTGGTGAGGAAGAGCTTGGTCTGGGAGGCAGGAGACCTGGGCTGGAGCTCAGCCTGTGACCAGTGCAGAGGGAGCAGAGAGGGAGGACAGGTAGGAAGAGAGATAATGAAGACTGGACTGAGATGGCTTGTCCCCAGCTTGAGGGCAAGGAGGAATTTATCAAAATGTTCCTCCCCTACTTAAAATTCATCAGTGATATCCCATGCCTTTTTGTTTGTTTGTTTGAGACAGGGTCTCATTAGTCAGGGTGTTCTCAAACTCCTAGGCTCAAGTGATTCTCCTGCCTCTGTCTCCCAAGTAGCCGAAACTACAGGCCCACACCACCATGTCTGGCTCCCATGCTCTTCTGTATCAAAGCCAGCCACTGCCATCCCACCCTACCCGCTTTGCCTGTTCTTCTAACAGTGTTTCAAATCCTTCCAGGCTCAGTTAGCTGACATCCCCCAGGCCTGGTCAGGACCCCTTTGGGAACCCACATGCCTGAGTGTACCTCACAATATCTTCTCAATGCTTGGCTCTTTGTCTGAGTCTCTAGACTCTTAGAGGACAGGACAGAGAGGGCTGATCATGGTGAATGGTACACCCAGGGGTTGACAATTTTAAATTTCGTGCTCGGTCAAAGTTGGCTTAATGCACCAAGGGTTGAATGAAATGCCATAAAAACCTATCCCAACTCTATAAAACTCTAACTTAATCACCCTGAGTGAGTCATCTAATCTTTGGGGCCTCTATTTCTTTATCTGCTAAATGGGGACCATTAATCTTGCCCTGCCTCCCTCAAGGCCGCTGTATGGATCAAACAGATGAGCATTACAGGATGGTATCCTCAGGCTCACTTACTCAACAAATAGCTGTTAAGCACTTACCATGTATGGGACATGATCTTATAGGACCGAGTTATTCTTTTTAAAAAAAAAGAGATAATCATTCGCATTCCATAAACTTTACCACTTCGGAGTACACAATCCAATGGCTTTTACTGTATTTACGGAGTTGTGAAACCATCACCACTGACTCCAGGACCCCAGGTATACTTAGCCTGAGGTCCCAGTGTTCTTAGGAGTCCAGGTCTCTGGTTTTAGAGTCAATCAGGTGTCTGGGAAAGCCCAGACCTCTTAGAAGAATTTCTCTGGGATAAAAATGGAGCTCAAGGTAAATACTCAGTACAAACTGTATTCTACTTTGTGAAACAAAGTTGCAGACTTACCTGGGAAAAGGACCCACCCCACCAACCCAGCCTGAACCTTTTCCTAGCTTTGCCTCTCCAGCTGCATTGAATGTGGTGATTGGGCCGACCCTGGCCTCAGTTTCCCCATCTATTCCCTGGGCAGCAGGCTGAAACCCACACCTCCAACATACCACAGAGGGATCCCCTGTTAAATGGCTGATTTCATCTACCTTGTCAGAGGAAAAGCCTAGCCTCTTAACATCAGCCAAGATTGGCAAGGACAGCAGGTTGGGGCTGGATCTAGCGAACTCTCAAATACAGAAGTGATGAGTGAGGCCTTAGCAAGCCTGGGATCCTCTGAACTGGGGACACCCCATACACACACACACACACACACACACACACACACACACACACACTCCAGGCTGGAATACAGAAGGAGTCCCGGGAGGGACTCAGAAGTCAGCTCAGATGTTCACAATATCTTTTGGCACTGGGCAATGGGAAGAACAGGATTCCTGTGCACAGACATCTTCTAGCTCTACTCTGTACTTGTTAGCTGTGTCCTCTTTGAGAATTCACTTACCTTATCTGAGCCTCAGCTGACCCACCCCAAGAAAGGGAATAATTATACTATCTCTGTCCTGCCCCTCAGGACAGAGGGAGAGGGAGAAAGAGAGATGATGATGATGAAGCAGGAGGAGGAAGGGGAGGAGGAGGAGGAGAAGATTTGAAAAAGCCCTTTACAGGGAAAAATAAGGTGTTTTGATTTTAGTCCTGATG
Source organism: Castor canadensis (assembly GCF_047511655.1). NCBI lineage: Eukaryota > Metazoa > Chordata > Mammalia > Rodentia > Castoridae > Castor > Castor canadensis. Next base: position 159,798,716 of record NC_133390.1, on the reverse strand, counting down.
TGAGTCAGGTGATAACGGACATGGGGTTAAAGAACCTCCAATGAAAGACTCCCCCTGTCCTTTGTGGCCTGTTTCCTGTATGGAAATTGATCTAAGAAGGATCAGAAAAACGCAAGGATCCCAGAAGGAATGCTGAACATCTGGGTCTTATCTGAGTGACATTCCTGAGGCTTGGATTCCCCAGAGACAGCCTCTCTGGCTCTCAGGCTTGGGTCAAAGACAAGGGGAACAATCCATTACTGTGTAAGGGAGAGGCTGGGAAGCAGCTGGCCAGCAGAGAGGAGGAGGGACGGCCTGTGTAATGGTTAATTTTTGATTGTCAACTTGATTGGATCGAGAGACACCCAGGAGATTAGTAAAGCACACTTTTGGGTATGTCCAGACAAAACTAGATCATGAGGGCTCTGACCTAGCGAGTGGGCTGATCCCTTGATGGATTCCTAATATGATGACATCATACGGAGGGGGTGAAAGGTAGGAGGTGGGATCTAGTTGGAAGAGGCAGGTCACTGGAGGGCATGTATATATCTGTCCTGATCTCTTTCTGTATTCCCACTCTCTGCTTCCTGTCCACCATGATATAAGCTGCTCTGCCATGCCTTCCCCACCATGATGGACTGAACCCTCTGAACCATGAGCCCAAATAAATCTTTCTTCCTTTAAGCTGTTCTCTCATGTATTTTGGTCATAGAGACACAAAAGTAACTAACATAGATAGGCAAGGGCAGGCTTCCCTGTTGAGTCTCCCACAAGTCAATCTCTCCTTTGGGAGATAATGACACAGCCAGCTTCCATGTGACAAGTGCATTTGTGTCATTTTCCTCTTCAGAACCTCAGCATTCTCATCTTTAAAACAGGTGACAAAGCCCTTGACATGCTGTGAGTCTAGCTCAGTAAGTATGACTGCCACTAACAGCACATTCTTCCCCCCTGTTCCCCACCTGTGTTGTTTAGAGAAAAGCCCAAAGGTACTTTAGGGACAGATCCAAAACCTCTGGTGTCATTATTTACCTTCTGACAAAGTGGGTGAGATTAGCTGGAAGAGGGACCCCCCCCCACCGCCTCCATGCTGTCCAGATAGGGGCTGGATGCCCTCTCTCCACCAAAGTTGCCTGAAGCCAGGCTTTGTGCTGCCAGGAGGGAGGACAGACCTGGCAGTGAACCAAAAAAGAGCATGTCTCCCACCATCATCACCAGCAGGAAGGAAAGGAGCGCTGACACCTGCTGGTGCTCATGCCCTGCCCCATCTCCAGATGGGGTGCCCTCTATAAATCTGGGAGGGGAAAAGAAACTGGGCACCTGTGTGCAGCTGCAGACCAAACTTCTTCACACCTCTAAATAGAACAGTATGGAAGAAAAAGGCATCTTCTGTGGGACCTGAAAGCATAGCTGGCCATGACCACACACACACACACACACACACACACACACACACTCCCACTCTCCAGGTCTGGCCAAACTGGACCTCTTTTTGTCCCTTCCCTACCCTTATTCAGGCAGCTCCCTCCTCCTGGACAGCCCTCCCTGAATCAAATGTCCAGATCCTGGCCACCTTCAACCTGATTCAAAGTCCCCTCCTCCTTTCCTCCCTAATCTCTCTCCTCTAAACTTCCATTGTGCTTTGCTTGTCCCTCTCAATGGCAATTTGCCTGCTGAGCATGTCACAGTGACACCTACACAATTTATCCTGCCTCTAGGAGATACAGGAATGATGGTGGTTTTTAGCACAAGCTAAACCTGACTTTGGGTCAGGTAGAACCAGCTTTGTGGTTTCCTAGCCATGTGACCCTGGATTAGTCACTTATCCAGATTCCTCTGGAAAATGGGGGCAATAATGATACCTTCTCTATAAAGCCACTGTGGTATGGAGCCTCCCACAGACTGAGAGCTCAGTCATGTGATGTTGGTTATGAGGACCTTTCAGACAGGTTCTTTACATCTCCTGAAACACCTAGCACAGAACCACACGCTGGAGGACAGAGGTATCCGTAAGGGTGTAAGTGTCTGCCCTTTCCAACAGGGGGAGCACTGCTTGGACTGCCTAGGTGGGGCTGTCTCTGCAGGTCATTGGCTCTGAGTCACCCCCAGCAGCATGCAGACAGATACAGGACAGCCATTTGGCCTACCAAGGAGAGTCAGGAAATGTAGCGGTCCCAGTGTGAGCTCTGAAGTCAGACCTCTTGGGCCTGAATCCCAGTTCCTCCTCCTACTCAATGTCTGGACTTAGCTATGTCTCAGTTTTCTCACCTGCAAAATGGGGGCAATAATAGCAATACTAGGATCTACCCAAAGGACTGTATCAGGATTAAATGAGACAATATGTCTCATTTAAGCAAGAGAGTATCTCCCAACTCAGGAGGCAGAAATCAGGAGGATCACAGTTTGAAGCCAGCCCAGGCAGATAGTTCATGAAACCCTTTCTTGAAAAGTCCCAACACAAAAAAGACTGGCAGAGTGGTTCAAGTGGTAGAGCACCTGCCTAGCAAGCAGGAGACCCTAAGTTCGAATCCCAGTGTCACCAAAACAGAGAGAGAGAACATAGCCAGCCTAGAGAGGGAATTCAATAAACCTAAGCTATTGCTGTTATTGGTATTTGTACTCCCACTACTGAAGGGGCTAGTATCTGCTCATTTCAGGCCTCTCCCCTAACCAGGATTGCAGAGTGCTCTGATGGTCTGTCTGCCCAGGATCTGCCATCCCCCTCATCTGGTGGTCACCTTACCCTTCCTTTAAGGAAGTAGACAGGCACCTGACCCAGGCCTGGCTACTCAGAACATCCCTGTCCTCCACCTAGCAAGGATGGAACAATCCAAATCCTTCTCTTGGACTGACAAGTAGACCCTAGAAGAAAAATACTTCCCTCTTTCCATTTGGACTGCAAATTATGGCAACAGACAGTTTAAAAGGGAGGGACATGCAGAACAACAGAAAAGGAAAGTTGACATGAATCCTCATCATTCAATCCTACGAACTGCCCCAGGTCAGCCAAGATCAGATCTGTGCAGGCCAGGAGCAAGGCCAGGTAGAAGCCAGTCTTACAACCCCTGTGCTTTTGAGCATACCACCTATCATCTGGGCTGCATGGGACAGTTTAAAAATCATGTTCTCAAGAGCATACAGTCTACACACTGCTCCCTAGAGCCTGGGAGGAACCTCCTAAGGCACGCCAGGACAAGATTCTGGGTAAGCCACCCCCAGTTCAACCAGATAAGCTCTGTTACCAATGCTGACACAGTGGGATTATGCTGCCCAGAAGGTTTGAAATCACTGTTCCAATTGGCACTCAGCAGAGCATTAAGAAGTAGCTAGAGATCTCTACCTCTCACCCCGAACAAAAATTAATTCAAAATGGATCAAAGGTCCAAATGTATAGCCTAAAATTTTGAAATTACTAGTAGAAAACATAGGGAAGACCCTTGAAGATGTAGGCGTAGGTAATGCCATTCTGAATAGGACTCCAATTACTAAAGAAATAAGAGCAAGCATTGACAAAGGGGATTGTATCACATTCAAAAGCTTCTGCACAGCAAAGGCAGAAACAATGATCAGAACCAAGAGACAACCCACAGAACGGGAGAAAATCTTTGCCAGCTACTCATCAAATAAAGGACTAATATCCAGAACATAGAAAGAGCATCAAAAATTAAACACCAAAAGAATGACCTAATTAATAAATGGGTGAACAAACTGAACAAAAAGCTCTCAAAAGACATACAAATAGCCAATAAATACATGAAGATATTCAACATCCTTTGCCATAAAAGAAATGTAAATCAAACAACACTGAGACTCCATCTCACCTCAATCAGAATAGCCATCATCAAAGAACAAATGACAAGAAATGCTGGCAAGGATGCAGGGAGAAACGAACCCTCATAACTGTTGGCAGGAATGCAGCCAATGAAAATCAGTATGGAGGTGCCTCAAAAACTAAAAACTACCATATGATCTCGCTAGACCACTTCTAGGCATATGTCCAGGGGAATGTAAGTGAGCACATAATAAAGACGCCTGCACACCCATGCTTATTATAGCAGCACTGCTCACAACAGCCAAGTTATGGAATCAGCCTAGGTGCCATCAACTGATGAAGGGATGCAGACAATGTGGCATATCAGCCACAAAGAAGAATGGAATTATGTTGGTTGCAGGAAAACAGATGAAACTGGAGATCATCATGTTAAGTGAAATAAGCCAGACTGTTGCATATTCTCTCTCATATGCAGAATCTAGACCTAAAAAAAAATGTCTTGAGTGTGAAATGGGGAGAGGGAATTGTCTGGGAGTGGGAACCAGCAGGAGGGGGAGGCAGTGAAAGGATAAGGGGAAGAGGGGAAATATGAGTAAAGTACTTCAAACACATGTATGAAAACAGAATAATGAGCTAGGTCCTTGTGGCTCACACCTATAATCCTAGCTACTTGGGAAGCTGAGATCGAGAGGATTGAGGTTTGAGGTCAGTCCTGGTAAATAGTTCAAAAGATCCCCATCTCTAAAATAACCAGAGCAAAACAGACCGGAGGCATGGCTCAAGGAGAAGAGTGCCTGCTTTGTAAGTGCAAAGTTGAGTTCAACCCTCAGTACTGAAAAAAGAAAGGAAAGAAAAATAGAATGATAAAACCCACTAAATAGTGTTTAAAAGTGGGGGAAGATAAGAAAAAGTAATAGAGGGGGTAAATTTGGTTGAAGTGTGTTATATGAAACTCCTTTGTACAATTAATATTATGCTAATAAAAGAGAAGAAATGAACAACTGAGTCAAGAAAAAAAAAAAAAAGAGCTAAAGCTGATATGTCCAACCATCCAACCGCATTCTACAGAAAAGGAAACTGGAGCCCAGAAAGGGAAAGTAATGAGGTTAAAGCCATAGAGCAAGTACTCAAATGCAAGTCTGACCTGCAGGCCGGTGGCCCTTACTACCCCAGGCTGCCTGTACAAATCTGTTCCCACTCACACTTCCTGCCTCCTCCAGCACACAAATGGTGGGTAATACCTAGAGTCCATCTTTCTCCACTCTGAGTCCTAAGTAGCTGCTTGCCTCTGAGCTAGGCTCCTTGGAGGGCTTTAGGAAGTTAGAGGAACCAACTCTGCCTCCCCTGCCTGAGGCCCCACCTCTCCCATGTACCCTGAGCTCCCCTCTTGCCCACACATTTGCCCAAATGTCAGGGACCGGCTGGGCAGGCCACTCCTGGGAGCTCCTAATCCAGCTCGCCTGTCCTGGCTCACTGTGCCTGTGGACAGAGGGTTCCTTGTTCCCAGTGCTTCCTGCCCAGAGATCTCCATGGGGCCGTGTGCTGGCAGGAAGGAGCCAAATCTCTCCTCTCAACTGAGCTCAAGCCACCCCTGCCCCCCAGTATGCAGGGCTTACACACAACCTGCCTCGGCTTGGCTCAGCCCCACCCCACCCCACAGCCCCTCCCCCTGCACACACACACACACACACACACACAGGAGCAATCCCTAGGAATCCAGAGGTCCCCCATATGGATCCAAAACTAAAGCTCAAAGGATTCTAGAATAAGAACATCACAGCCCTGGCAGTCGTGCCTTACTAATAACCACACAGTGACATGTGTATGTAACTTTACAATTTCTCAATCAATATAACTTAACTGGCTTGGTGCCTTCTCTGTGGCCTCGCCCTGCCAGGCATACCACCTCCAAGTTAACATGCCCTGGGCCAGTGGTTTTCTCTTTTTCTTCTTTTCTTTGAGATAGGGTCTCACTGTGTAGCCCTAGCTATTTCAAATTGGCAGGCCTCTGGCCTCAATCTCCTGAGTGCTGGGATTACAGATATGTGCCACCAGGCCCACCTGAGCCAGTGGTTTTTCAAAGTGCCTTATCCAAACCCCAGGAAGGGTCTGTGGTGTTGTCTGGGAGCTGCCTGTGCCTGAGGAATTAACCCTTAGCCCTACCCCAACTTCAGCAGGGGCCACAACCTGTACAAAATAGCTGTTTTGTACACTGAGATTCTTTGGGGTTTATTTGAAAAGCGGGTTTCCCTGCTAGGAAGTTTGAAAAAATTTACTTAGTCTGAGCCTACCTCCCCCAGCTCTTGCCTAGGCAATGGGTATGTGTCCCTGAGGCCAACAATAAGGGAAGTCACATACTAGTCAGTGGCAGAAGGGCCCCACCCTGACTTGAAACTACCTAGTCTACACCAGGAGCCTCAGGGCCTGTGGAACCAGCTTCCGCCAATGTGCATTTCAGCCCCGACCTCAACACAAGCCCAAAGTAGGGCAAGCCCTCAGCACTGCCCCCTTTGTCATCCATAGCAGAAACCTATAGCCCAGACAGACTGTCACAGTACCACAGATCAAAAACCAGAGCCTGTGGGCCTGGAAGACCTCTTGGCCCAACCTCAGCACAAGCAGGAAACTAGGCAGGGCCTCTGGAACACTCACCCCTCCTCTGCACCCTGGCTCCCTGGGGGAGATGTCCTCAGTCAGGCACCTAGAAGGAGGAGACAGTGTTAGCTCCTGGGCACAGAGGCTTGGGCCAGCACACACTGGCAACTGAGGCTGGCACTGGACTCGCGGAGAAGTTGCTGAACCTGTTAAACAGAAAGGTGGTGGAACTGAACGCAGAGAGCAAGAGGGAAGGTGATAAAGCTGAGGTTGCAGCAGCCCTTGGGGCCAGGTTGTGAAGGGCCACGGAGGTCAAGGTGAAGATGAGTCTTCATTCCAAGAGCGATGGAAATCTCTGACTCCAGCGTGGAGAGGGGACTGGAAAGGGGCAAGAAGTAGTTGTGGGAGAGCCAGGTAGGAAGCAGGACAGGTCACAGAAGAGAGGAGAGACATTTAAAGATGGGATCCACGGGCTGGGTGGTGCAGCAGGTACAGGTGAATCAAGCAGCACAGAACCCCACCCGCAGGGCTTCTTTCCATGCCAATCCAGTGGTCTCCAGCATCAGGGAAGGAAAGCATACCTATCCCTCTCTTGACCTGACTATCCTGCCTCAGTCCTCTCAGTTGGGAAATAAATATGGGTGGCCATGGGAACCCCTCAGGGTCTTTTCAACATTAGTACTCTGTTCTGTTTGTTCTAACTTCCTCACTGGGTATTTAAACCCTATGCCAGCTTTTTTGAGCCCCGTCTCAGGCCTGGCCTGGCGCACAGTAGGGCAGGGTGGTCGGAAGGAGAACCTCAGATTCTCTGGACCCACAGCCAGGAGCATCTGTTTGTCTCCAGGTAGGATGAGTTGTTTCCATGTCACACGGAACATGAGAGTCAGGAGAACAAGAAGAACGGGCAGTGGTTTATGAGCGTGGGCTCTGGAGTTGCCCAGACCTGACTTGCATTACGGCTGTCCCATTTGCTAGCTGTGTGGTCTGGGCAAGTCACTTCCCTTCTTCAACTTCTAGGACCAACAGGAGGGTTAGATGTGACAGTTGCATGGAGAGCTTGGCCCATCCGTGAAAGAGCAGGCTCTGTTTACAGATGTGGAACTTGAGACACGGGGTGAAATGACTCACAAAGGACACACAGAGGTGAGTGGCAGAGCTGAGCCCTCTTCACTGGCCACTGGGCTGTGGAGCCTGGGGTCTTCACCACTAAGCCATACATACACTATTTTGGTTCCTGCTTTTTGGATAAAGAAAACGAAGCCAAAAGAAAAAATTCAAAATGACCTGCCCAAAGTCATAGCGAAAATTAACTGCCAAAAAGGGATTTGAACTCAGGCCTCCTTGGTAAAAATCTCTATGGTCTCCCTGTGATACCCAGAAAATAGATGGTGTGGAGAAGCTCCCAATTTCAGGCCTGTTAAACCCCCACGGGGGTCGAATGCAAATTGGATGATGCGCGCACGCATGTGTGTGTGTGTGTGTGTGTGTGTGTGTGTGTGCACACAGGCGCACACAGTTACCTTGAGAGGAAACCAGAAGGAGCTAGTAAAACAAAAGCCTCTTTCTCAGAAGCCCTCTCTGGGGACTGGGCAGGAGAGGACGAGGCTGACAAGCAGGGCCACTGTCTTGCCAGGGCCAAGCCAAAGGGTGGATCTAAACAAACAGAAGCACCTCCAGCTTGGCCACCATTCTGCTATGTGATCCAAGGACTGACTGACTGACTGACTCTCTCTCTCCTCTGTCTTTTCAACTCTGGAGTAAGATGGCTGTACTAAACCATGTCAAGACCACTTCCAGTTATAGGAGACAAATAATATTCCTTACCAGCACTTGTCTCCTGGTCAGCCTCAAGTGGAACCCTCCAAACATTGTCTCTGATATCGCCAGCCACAACAGGGGTGGGAAGTCCTGCATTTACGTTTTGGCTCCACTCAACAGGTCTCTACTTCCTCACCTGTACAACAGGGGCGCATCTTTGCCTGATCACTGGCAGAAGATGAGTGCTTCTAAAAGCAAGCAATCCCCTGAGGTATCACACAAAGCATCCCCCGTGTCCCTATCCAAGTCTCAAACTCAAACTCGTAAGGAGGGCGGAGTCACTCTGCTCCATGACCCATTCAGAAAGTAGCCAAGCTGGTGGGAACAGCAATAGCAGCAGCAACTCCATAACTAGTGGCAGTGGCGGTGGCAGCCACCACCAGGGCTAACATGGCTGGCTGCTCAGACATGCCCAATTCTCCCCTTGAGTTATTTCTCAGACAACACCCTCAGTCGCCCTTAATACCGACTGGCAGTTGACGCATTAAGGTTCAGCAGAGCAGAGTGTCTGAAGTCACACAGAGCAAAGAGTGGCATGACTGGGACCAGAACCCACAGAAAGCTATCTTATCCTGGAGGCAATGGCTTGTCCAGGGTGACATTTCACTAAGAGGCATGGCCCAGGGCTAGGGGTGAGGTAGGCAGTATCTGGCTTGCTCTATCCTCCCAAATCTCCTCAAATAACTAGTCTTTATGTAGTCTTTTTTTTCTTTTTTCCCCCAGTAGTGGTGTTTAAACTCAGGGCCTCACACTTGTTAGGCAAGAGCTCTACCATTTGAGCACCTTTTTTGCTTTAGTTATTTTTCAGATAGGGTCTCTTGTTTTTTCCCAGGGGCTGGCCTCACACCATGATCCTCCTACCTATAGCCTCTCACATTAGCTGGGATCATAGACAGGTACCACCACATCTGGCTTATTGATTGAGATGGGGGTTTCACTAACTTGTTGTCTGGGATGGCCTCAAACCTCGATCCTACTGATCTTTGCCTCCCAAGTAGCTGGATTATAGGAGTGAGCCACTGAGCCCTGCCTAGTGCTGTATTATTATTTAAATGTGTCCAACTCAACTTTCTGGCTACAACAGCATTGTCCAAAGAAACATTTCGTGAGGTTGGGTACACTGGTGCACACCTGTAGTCCTACCTACTCAGGAGGCTCAGTTAGGAGGATCACTTGAGCACAAGAGGTCAAGATCAGTCTGGGTAACACAGTGGTGCCCTATCAAGTGGTAGAGCCCCTGTTTTGCAACTGTGAAGCCCTAAGTTCAAACCCCAGTCCCACCAAGAAAAACAAGAAAGAAAAAACATAATACAAGCCACATTTTTCCAGTAGTAACATTTAAGAAAGAATAAAGGAATGGGTGAAATTAATTTTTAAAATATACTTACCCCAATATGCCAATTTCAACATGTAATCAATATACAAATACTATTTAGACATCTTCCATTCTTTTTTCTTATAACAAATCTTTCTAATCCAGTGTATATTTCATATTAAGAGCATATCTTGGTTCAGACACTAAAGTTTCATCAAATATTCAGATTCTCTTAGCCTTTACAATTGAAAAAAATATATTTACAAATACAAGTTCCCAAACATTCATAGGAGTCTGTCTACAACTGGAGTATGGTTTTCTAATTTTTAATTAATTAAAATCAAGTCAAATGAATACTAGAATTTAAAATTCATAATTCTAGCTACTTGGGAGGCTGAGATTGGGAAGACTGTGGTTCAAGGCCAGCCCAGACAAATAGTTTGAGAGGCCCCCATCTCCAAAATAACCCGAGCAAAATGGACTGGAGGTGTGGCTCAAGTGGTAGAGTGCCTGCTTTGCAAGTGTAAAGCCTTGAGTCCAAACCCCAGTCTCACCCCCCCAAAAGAAAATTAAAATTAGTTCCTTAGTCATACCAGGTGCATTTCAAGTTTCAAGTGCTCAGTAACATGTGCCTGGTGGCTGCTGGGCTGTTGCAACTCCCCAGGTTCCTGGGCTGGGGCCTCCTGGTTAGCTCCGAGCTAAGCCTCAGAGGTACAGTGCATCCGAATGGAATGGTTTCCACTCATTTAACAAACTTCACTACTATACTCAGGATGCTGGTGACAGAGGGACCAGAGCACCCTGTGTTCAGAGGATGGCACTGTATCTCAGAGAGGCAGGTCACCAACTTTGAAGGAGCCTGCTGACTTGGAAGCCTGAGCTTTGTCCCTAAAACTTAATAAGGGCCTGTCTTGACGCTTAGCTTCTAGAAAAAGAAATAAGCCTTGTCCTAATCTCAAGGAGTCCTGATCACCAGTTTAATGGCAAAGAAGGGACCAGAACAGGGAATCCAGTGAAGAGGCTGAAAAGGAAGGAGAGGAGAATGGCTGCCTGGATTGTGTTGGAAAGAAGTCCTGTGTTGAGGGCTTAGGCCACCATGACCCAATCCCTACCTCCCTCACCAGTGACTATAGTCCACTGGCTGCCTGCACTCTGAGTGGGTCCCCAGGGATAGGTGTCCTAGCTCCTCTCACCCCTCCTCCAAAAGCACTCTAGCAAAGGCCTTGGAGTAGGGCCAGAGCCAGTACTCACCTACCAGGGTCACCTCAGCTGGAGGCAGGGGAATAGATCCAAGTGGCAGACTGGCCCCTGGAGAGGAGAGGGCCCTGGAGACAGGTCCCAGAGTAGGAAAGAGGTAGCAGGTACAGGCCAGAAAAACCCAGGTTGTTCCACCCCTCTCCTAGGGAGCAGTACAAGGTAGCCCCTGCCTGCCAACCCAGGAGAGTAAAACTCACCAGCTATTAGGTTTAACAATTAACTCTGATTGGTTTCCAGTTCAGCAGGAGGTAGTTCCAGCAAGAAGTCCCATGTGGAGGTAGGGGGATTTAGAAGAGGACCAAGGCTGAGAAGGGAGTCTAGAGACCCACCACTTCCTCCTCCCAGCATTCCTTGCCAGTGTGGGACAGTTCTCTGTGCTAAGGGGTGGTGGCATAAGTTCCCTGAGGTCAGGGGCCATGCCTGGAGCATAGCAGGTGCTTAATAAATATGTTTAATCAACAAATAAGGGGGAGGGGACTAGAATAAAACAGGCTGGCTGGGTGGGTGCAGGGTGGGAAGGCAAAAGATGGCTTGTCTTGGGCTGGGGATTCCTTGACCCCTTTGACTCCAAGGCCTCAACAAACCCTGGGATAGCAGACACCCAGAGCATGCCAGGAACATGGCTTTGAATTCCCCCAGCTCTGGACACCTTTCCTGACTCTAGACTTCCTAGCTGCGACCTGCGGAGCCCTGGGCTGCTTCCCAGCAATGGAGGTGATCCGCACCAGGACAGATCACACAGTGCTGGGGTCCTGGACTGTTCCAATGCAGTCCTGTCTCTCACTGCTTGACAACAGCCTCCTCTTCTCAGGCTACCCCTGACTCCTCCCACATCCCAATAATCCCCTGCCTCCCACCAATATGGCCCTTTCTCCTTTTCCAGAAGGAAAGCCTTTAATGATGACGATGCTCTTAGCCCACTTGCATCCCACTCACCTGGATCATACACACCCTAGCAACAGATTGCTCCCAACCTGACGTTGGCTTGTCATTCCCATTCCCCTTGAGCTCCCTGGCACCCTCCTCATCCTCTTCCCCACCCCCAAAGGCAGGCCTAGGTCCGCAGCCTTCCCTCAGATCTGTGGGGCAACACTTCCTCATCTTGGGCTTCCGCCTCCACCTGTCTAACATGGCAGTAGGGGGGTTGGTTAAGAGATCATTTATTCTGCTGGTCGGCACTGACATTTTTACATTTCTGGGATCGTTCTGTACTTCAACTTCAGAAAAGTCAGGGTTCAAATCTTGACCTTGGCCAAGAATACTGGCAGCCCTGCAGAGGCCTGGAACTGAAGCCCACCTCAAGCCATTCTTGGCTCCAGCCTGTGCAGAAAGAGACTGTGCACACATGCACACTCCTGCTCAGCAGCCTTCACTAGCAACACACTGGCTCAGGCAGAAAGCCTTCACATTTCTGCCCCTTTCCAGTCTTCTCTCTCTTGCTCTCGGTAGCAGCATTAAGAACCATCACTCCCCCAAATTATTCTCAGCAGAGTGAAGCTTGATGCTCCCCTTCACCAGGGTTGCTGACCCTAGCCACTTCCACGTGGAGATTCTAAAGCCACCTCTGCTCCCAGCCTGCTCCTTCCTACATCCTGTACCCTTCTGAATGCACACCTATCTCCCCAACCTGCACAGGGAGCACCTGCCTCTCCTGCTTCCTGCCCTTCCAGCTCAATGTCACCTCTGTTCACCTTCAACTCACTCAGCCATGTCTCTGCCAGCCACTGACTCCTTGTCTCAATGCTCCTATGTAACACTAAGATCCTGGAGACCTCAAAACTCCTACAATGGTTTTTCCATTCTCTCACCCAGACCCCCAGCACATGTTTGCTGAAACAACAAGGATAATAACGATTAAGGTTAAAAAAAAAAAAAAAATGAGGGCTGGCAGAATGGCTCAAGTGGTAGAGCGCCTGCCTAGTAAGTGTGAGGCCCTGGGTTCAAACCCAAGCATCAAAAAAAAAAAAAAAAGAGCTATGATTGTTTATTGGCCATTTATTCTTTGCAGTGCTGAGCATTTCACACATAGCATTACAATTAATTCTCCCAAGGTCCTAATAGGCTTAGCATCCCTACCTCTCTACCCCTTTGTTTTAAGCAAGGAAAATTGAGGCTCAGGGAGAGGAAGTGACTTCTCCAAGGTCACTCAGCAAGAAAATGGCAGCATGAAGATTGGAATTTAAGTTCTTAGTCACTGCCCTACTTGGCCTCTTTCCAATCCACAAATAAAGGAGAAGCCATGTGAGAAGTTGTGGCCTGCCAGTGCCATGGGCCCCAGGGGCTCCAAAGAAACCAGTCCAGCCCAAGGCTGGAGGCTTCTCTCTGCTAATAAAACTTCGTAAGTCAGGATTAAGCACCTGCTCTGTGCACATCCCTTCTCCAGGGGGAAGGGGAACAAAGAATGAGAAATCCCAGTGCTCTGAGGGCTCATAGCCTAGTAAGAGAGACCAGTGACCTCCCCAGATAAAGCTAAGACCGAGAGGAATTTGTTCCCAAAGGGAAACAGATAGGGTGCTGGGAATGCACCCTTAGCAGAAAATCGATTGTGTGGCATGGTGGTGGGGGGGGATCAGATGCTTTATAGGACAGATGCTGGCAACCGAGTGGAGCCTTGAAAAGACAGACAGGATTTTGACAGGGGTTGGGGAAGGGTGATAGCATTCCTGGCAGGGAGGAACAGAGGGAGCCTGGGTGAAGACACAAGTGAGCTCTGAGCATGTCCTAGGAACCTCCAGAAAGGCCGCCTCCCAGCTCTCCCCTTGGCACCAGTCCCAGGTCCAGCCCCATAGAGAGGCCACCATGAGCTTCCTTCCCCAGACTCACAGCACCTGGTGCATTTATGGTGAGTGGGCATGGAAAGGGAAAGAAGACCTGAGTGCCGGGGCATGGGGTTTGACCAGGGGATGGAGACACGAAGAGCCAGAAGGCAGACTCTGCCGAGAGTCCCAGGCCATGGAGATGCTAAAGGAGGGGGACCCACCAGAGGTGATGATGCTAAGGAGGTAGAAGAAGGGCAGAGAACATGGACTGGGCAGCACAAGACCCAGATTCCAGAACCTCAATCCCCATTTTACAGCTGGGAAAAGCAAGGCCCAGAAGAAGGGACTGGTCCATAGTTCCTTAGCACCTTCACTGTAAAGCTAGCCATGTACCCAGGACACAAGAGACCAGCCTTGTCCAGCTGGCTCTGTCATTAGCTACCTGATGACTCTTCTCCAGATCTTAGTTCCACCTCCATAAAACAATGCTGAAGCCAGTGATTCTAAGTTTTTATAGGTTGTGACTCACAGTCTTAGATTATACAGATAGATCCTCTTTTGGGGGCAATGCGTACTCTCAAAATTGTGCATGCTATTTCAGAAGTTCCAAAGGCAAGGTGAGAATCCTAAGTGTCCCAGTCACCATGGTCACCAGGACAAGGTGCCTGTGAAGCAGGTTGATTCCAGGTCCCCGGAAGCAGCTAAATTTGAATCTCTGCAGTGAGTCCGGAAAAAGTATCAAGCCAGCTCCCCTTCATTTCCCTTTGTGCTTAACAGGAGCAAAGTTCCAAAAGCCTGGCCTTGGGGTACTCTAGGAGATTGGGGGAAGGGGTGGGGCTCCACCTTGAGCCATTTCACTATTGTGTTTCACCTTTCTTGTCTGCAAAGGGAGGCCTCTGATGCAAAGCCATCGCCCCTTCCTTCATAAAGGACCCTTATAATTGAGCCACAGGCAAGCAGATGGCTGGGCTGGGATAGACTAACCAAAAATGTCATTCTAAAATGACTTTGTGGTCAGTGGCCCTGCCTGGGAGGGGAGTCTGGACTCTTGGGCTGAACTTGGGTGAGAAGAGGCTCAGGCTGCCTCACTCACCCAGACCCACTCTGATCTTCTAGCAGAAGTCCAGCCCTGAAGATAGGGCTCCTGGCTCTGGTCTCTGCCTCCCTGCCCACTTCCTCCAGAGCTCCAACCTTCACCGAGCTTGATAGAGAATCCAAGCCCCTTCAGAGCAGTCAATGAATGCTCTTTGCAGATAGTAAACTGCTTTTTTCTTTCTTTTTTTTTTTTTTTTTTTTTGGCAGCATTGGCTTTGAACTCAGGGCCTCACACTTGCTAAGCAGGCACTCTTACCACTTGAGCCATTCCACCAGCCCTGTAAACTGCTTTAACTGGAAGTCTCAGACTCATCCATGAAAAACTAAGGTGGCTGGTGGGAAAATCACTAAGAAAAGGCAAAGGACCTTCAGACCTGCCCTGTCACCTCCCCCGATGCAGTGTCTCTCCCAAAAGTGAGCAGTTGCCTAGAGCCAGATGGTCTTAGAGCCTCAGCTGGCACTGTAGGAAGGCCAGTCCCCCAGGCAGTGGCAGAGCACAGGCCTAGAAGGCAGAAGTCCTAGCGTGGAGGATTGGTTCTCAGAATTTGAGCAAATGCATGCGCCCTGTGGACCCTCAATGTTCACACGAAGCCTGTCAGAGGTAGGATAGGAAACGCTCTGGAGTCCCCAGGCTTTGGGCAATTGAGATTTAAATCCCAGCTGTGCCTCTTGCTGGCTGAGGATGGGGTAGGCCTTGGCGCATAATTGAGTTTCCTTTGATGCAATGAGGATGTCCTCTGCCTTGCTGTGTAGTTGCAAGAGTTAAAAGCCATGAGACTCAAGGAGCACTTAGCACAGGGCCTGGTGCAAGGAAGCCAATAAATGCAGTGATTTCTTTTTTCTTTCTTCCTTTTTTTGGCAGTACTGGGAGGTGAATTCAGGGCCTCATGCTTGCTAGGCAAGAGTTACATCACTTGAACCACACCCCCAGTCCCTTATGCATTAGTGTGTTTTTAGATAGGGTCTCACCTTTTGCCCAGTCCAGCCTCGGACTACAATCCCCCTACCTCTGCCATCCAAGTAGCAGGAATGACTGGAGTGTGCCACTATGCTCAGCCTACAAACAGTGATTTCCAAGTCACCAGTGTGAGCCTACCAGGAGGACCCCAGGTGTTCTGATTCTTAGATGACCCCAAATCAGCCACCCAAAGTAGTTCTGAAGCTTTTATCGTTGGACCTCTAATTTGCAGTGAAGGTGGCAAGAGGGAAGAAAGGAAGTAGGGAAAGGGAGTAGAGAAATTGGAAAAGAGGAAGAAGGAAAAGGGCAGAACCAGGGGATGGAGACTGGCTCCCCAGCTTGAGGGAAAGGAAGATGACTTGGCAGAAAATACCAGAGCAGGGCATGCCCTTTCTCCTTTCCAGAGCCTTCCCAAGGCAAGGCTCAGAAGGACACAGCCTATTGAGAAGCTCCGCCCTGACGATCATTGAAGCCTTGGGTTACCTCCAAGCTCCCCATGGTGGCCTCCTCCCCTCTCCTGGAGCAGACAGAGATGGCCACAGCCAAGCAGATAACAAAACAACCTGCTCTTTCAGCCGACAGAGGCACCAACTGCTCACTCAAGACCCGGGACCCCTTTCTTGCAATTCTGATCCTAACCAGGCAGGACCCTTCTTGCTGAGCCCCTCTCTGGAACTTGTGCAAAGCCCTGTCAAGGCCTTTATGTGTTCCCAGCTCCTGCTTCTGGGACTACAACTGCAACCAGGAAAAAAGAATTATTCAGGGTATAAACAGGAGTCACACCAATGTGCTCCAATTGCCACTGATCAGCTATGTTACCTTCGGGGTGTCACTTCTCTCTGAGCATCAGCTTCTCTCCCCAGGCGAATGAGGACAGACACAAAGACCATCCTAAGGTCCTCCCAACTCTTCCAGTTGCTACCTTCATGCCAAGCCTCTGGGCACAAAGAGGTGAAGAGGACCAGCCTGGGGAGAGGAGTAGGCTGGGCTGGGCTCTGCTGAGGTGCAGTGGATGTGAAAATGGCCAAGGGCTATTATGATGGTGACAGTTATAATTAAAAATCACAGCAACAAACCCTTAAGCAATTAACAAAGAGCTTTCTCATTATCTCCTGGGATTTGCAATCTGGCAGGAAGAGGGGCTGGAAGATGATTATTCACATCTGAAAGTATAGCAAGATTAAATAATTTGTCCCAGCTACAAAGGGCAGAGAAGGAAGAGCTGAAGAGGAAGTAAAAATGGAGTGCCTGCTGTGGACCACCTCACTAAGTGCGCTCACTGCGGTTCCCCTGGCCAAGTCTTAATACCACAAGACTATTGTAGGTGCTACTGTCCCCATTTCATAGAAGAGGAAACCGAGGCTGAGAGAAAGTAACAGATCTACGCTAAGGCTCATGCATAAGTTCAAAACCTGAATTTGGATGTGTACTTGTGGGACCAGGGCCTACACTCTTTTCCATCTTCTCTCTGTACTGGGTTGAACAGTGATTCCCCACCACCACCACCCTCCATCAATCATGTCTACCTAGAACCTCAGAATATAACCTTATTTGGAAATAGGGTCTTTGCAGATGTAATTAGTTAGGTTCAAATGAGGTCATGTAGGATTAGAGCAGGTCCTAAACCTAACATGACTGTTGTTCGTAGAAGAAAAGGAGGAGACAGAGAGACCCATGTGATGACGGAGGCAGCCACAGCTGCAAGCCAGGGACAGTCACTGCTGGCCCCCTCCGGAAACCAGGGGAGAGGCAGAGAGCACACTGCATCCTTGGAGCCTCCAGAAGGAACCGCCCTTTGCTGACACTTGAGTTCAGCCTTGGAACTCCAGATGACATGCCTGTGGCACCCTGGTTTGTGGCACTTCCTCACAGCAGCCCCAGGAAATCAAGACAGTGTGCAGCAGGCCTGGGTCTCTTGAGCTCACTAGGCAGCTATGGAGGTTTAAGGGGACCTGTAGGAGCCCGGAGAAGTCACTCCATCTTCTGGGCTTCTGGATGTTCTAGGCCTCTGTCCACCCCACTAGGGCCTCCCACTGAGTTTGATTAGCAGCCTGGCCTGGTCTCCAGGTCAACTATCCTCCCCTTCTACCCTAAATCATTCTCTCCCAACACCTGGAGAACTGTTTTTCAAATGCAAATCCAATCCTTCCTGGTCGGCTCAGTTCTCCTCCCAGTTTCCTACCACCTGTGGGACTTGGCCCAGCTCTTGAGTCAGTGTCTGATCTGACCCCAACCTGCCTCTCAGCTTTAGGTCCAGCCACTCACCCCATCTGTCCCCAACCCCAGTCATCTTCTCCACCCACATGGAATGGTTTGAGACTCCCCTAACAAGTCTTGCTACCTTTGTACATGTTATTCCAACTCCCTAGAAGACCAAATCTAACCCAAATCCCACCTCTGTCTTATAGGAAATTTCTTTTTTTTTTTTTTTTTTTTTTTTTTACGGTACTGGAGTTTGAATTCAGGGCCTTCACCTTGAGCTACTCAACCGGACTTATTTTTGTGATGGGTTTTTCGAGATAGGTTCTCTTGAATTATTTGCCCAGGCTGGCTTCGAACAGTGATCCTCCTGATCTCTGCCTCCTGAGTAGCTAGGATTACAGGCATGAGCCACGGGGGCGCCCAGTAAAACTTTTTCCTCTGTAAGTAGCTACACCCTGGCAGCTTGAGGTATCGCATCGTACATGTCTGCCCCAGCCTCAGTCTGTGAACACTGCTATATTCATTTCTCTTTCTGTAGGCTTGGGGCCCAACACAAAGGCATTCAAGAATGTTGAACCAAATTATGGAGTAGCCATAAAAGTGATAATAGCTAACATTTACCAAATGTTTCCTATGTGCCCGCACCGTGCTGAGCATTCCACATGTGTGTCTTACTTAATTCTCAAAGCAATCCTGTGAAACAGAGAATACTGTTGGTCCCGTTTACAGACGAGAAATGAAGAGATGAAATCACTTGCTGAAGTCACTATGGCAAAGCCTGAATGACTCCAGAGCCAGTGCTTTGTCATACCACAGTAATTCTTCCTCATGGAGGCTTCACTTTCTGCGGTTTTAGTCTCCTGCTGTCAACCACATTTTGAAAATATTAAGTCAAAAATTCCAAAAATAAACAGCTTATCAACTTTAAGTTGTAGAACATTCTGAGAAGCACCATGAAATCTCAACCCATCCTCTTCTGTCCTGTCTGGGATGTGAATCATCCATTTGTCCAGTGTGTCCACCCTGTATATGCTACCTATCCACCTGTTAGTCACTTAACAGCCATCTTAGTTATCAGATCAGCTGTTGCCTTGGTATCCCAATGATTGCATTCAATCTTTCTTTTACATAATAATGGCCCCAAAGCACAAGAATAGTAATGCTGGCAATTTGGATCAGCCAAAGAGAAGCTTTGAATTGCTCCTCTTTGAAAGGTGAAAGTTCTTGATAATAGGGGAAACATAGCATATGCTGGGTTTGGTACCATCCATGCTGTCAGGCACGCACTGAGGGTTGTGGAACACATTCCTTGCAGATAAGGAGGAACTACAGTACTAAGTACACCAGTTATCCCAATGCCTTCATTTGACAGAAGAGGAACCAAGAAAAAAAAAATGGGGTGGGGGGCAGGGAGAGTGATTTGTTCACAAGTCACTTAGCATGGCACAGACCCAGATCTTCAAACTCCTCACTCAGTGCTCTTTCTCTTCTCATTCTTGCAGGATCCTAATCCAGAAGGACACAGAACACACACAAGCTAGGCTGTGTCTCCCAAAGAGCTTCCTCCTGCCTTCTTCACAGCAGAACAGTAAAACTGAGGACACATAGTAAGGTCTCACATCTAAAGCCAAGTGATGCAGCAGTAAAAAAGACAGGTAAGTCTGCACCCTGCTTGGATAGTATTGTCAGGGCTTGAGGGAAAACACTTTGGGTGTAATTCATCTGTTTTGTTTTGGGGTTTTTTTTTTGGCAGTATTTGATTTTGAACTCAGGACCTCATAGTGCTTGGTAGACAGGCACCCTACCACTTGAGCCACATTCCCAGTCCTTTCTGCTTTTAGGTTCTTTTTCAGGTAAGGGTCTCACACTTTTGCCCCTGGGCAAAAGTCCTGGGGGCAAAACCTCCATCCTCCATCCTCCTACCTATGTCACTTGCATAGCTTGGACCATAGGTATGCACCACTACTCTTGGCTCATTTGTTGAGATAAGGCCTTGCTAACTTTTTGCCCAGGCTGGCCTCAATTCTCTTAATCTCTGCCTCTCAAGTAGCTGGGATTACAAGCATGAGTCACCACTCTTGGCCACATTTCTCATTTCATAATTTAATTCATTTGACAAATGTATTGAACACAAGTTGTAAAACAGGCACTGTGTGGGACACTAGGAAGATTAAAAAGCAAGTTCTGCCCAGATGGCATTTACAGTCCAGTGAGGAGAGACAATTAAACAACTAACAAGTTCTCAGGTCCTATGAGACAAAGAGCACTGTAGGAATGGGTAACAGGAAAAACTTAGTTTAGGGAGTGGGCAAACGACATTCCCCCTTCCCCACCAAGCGGCTGTTGGCCTGAAATCTGAGGAGTGGAAGTTAAGCAAGATAAGAAGGGGAAGAGTGTGTCAGACAGAGGGAACAGCATGTGTAAAATCCCAGAGGCACTGGGCACCAATGGCTCCTACCTGTAATCCTAGTTACTTGGGAGGTTGAGATCAGGAGTCTCTCGATTTCAGGCTAGCCTGGGCAAATAGTTCAAGAGACTCCATCTCCAAAATAACCAGAGCAAAATGGACTGAAGTTGTGGCTCAAATGGTAGAGTGCCTGCTTTGCAAGTGTGAAGCTGAGTTCAAGCCCCAGTTCCAGAGGCAAGTGGGCTCACGGTGCCTGAGTGAGCTAAAAGGACAGAGTGGCTGGTTTTAGAGAAGTGGACAGGAACTATAGATCAAGGTAAGAGTTGAAGAAATAAAGTAGAGAAGGGAAATCCCATGCTGAGAGCGGGGACTGTCAAAGTCATCACATTTGTGAGCGATCACTAGGACAATCTGGGACTTGAAACCAGAACCCCTACCTACCAGGCAGGTCTTTGGGGCTACTTCAGGTATGCATGTGAAGGACTGGAGTTGATGGGGTTTTCCATGTATTTCAACTCAGAGGAAGCTCCTGGCTCCCAGTCTGTACTGCTTTTGAACTCTAAAGTGTGGTCCCTGCCCACAGATTTTTTAATTCTGTAAAAAACCCAAATCACATTTCTAACGGACTCCCAGTGAGCCTGCTACAGGTGGTGGACACTCTGAAAACCATTGCTCTAGAGTGGGGGAAGCTGCAGGCAATGAGTAGGACCACCGCCAGAATCCTTAGGAACAAGAAGGGTGATTTCCTAAATCTGGGTGAGAGCCAAACAAAATCCAGCACTCTCAGCAAGAGTCAGAGCCTCAAAGACCCCAGCCCCCTAGTTGCCTCACCAGGAAACCGAGGCTTAGGGAGTTTAGACACTTTAACATAAGATAGGCTTAATAAAAATGTGTTGTGTGAACAGATAAACAGAGATAGAGTTTGGCCAAAGTCAAAAGGAGACCCCCCCTGGACCAGACTGCAGGACTCCTGAGCTCCATGGTAGAGCCTTTCCAAAGTCCTTCCATTCAGGAAAGAAGTAGCTCAGTTTTCCCCAGGCTCTGCTGCCTTTGACAGGGAAGCATGTCAAGAACTACAGAAATATGCTGTTGGCCCCCACCCAGTTCTACCATCCATCCACCTTCCTTCCCTTTACACTCCGAATCCTGTGTGCTTATCCTGGCAAGCCAAGCAGAACGGGGGAGGAGAAGTGACAGAGAAGAGCTGGAGGAATTCTTGCACTTACATATCTTTCTCCCAAAAAATCCCCTACTTCCACAAGACACTCAGTTTCTCACTATCCTTACATCCTTGTCAAATCCCAACCTACCTACATTTCAGTACCAGTATCTGAAATCCACAAAGCCAGGGACTAAATCCCCAAACTTCCTTTCACCCAGTTTTTCAAAAATAGAGTGGTTCTAGGCAGAAATTTTCTATCTTATTTTGGTTGGCAGCAAAATGGCACTTCTTTTGCAAACCCACACGCACAGACTCACTAGTATACAAACAGCTATCCAACACCAAAACAAATATACCAGAACTTATAAAAACAGATACACATATACAGCACTGTTACCTCATGCACTGTTCATTGATAAAGCACACATATGCGCCCAAATGGACAAGGAACACACGGTGAGAACACAGACTACAAATCTAGAATTGCACGCACAGCGAGTCCACGGGGTAAGGGGTGCAGACAACGCCCTGAGACATCTGTCTCAAAGTGAAGAGATCTTCTAAGAGGGGATTCCTTGGAATGGGGTGGCCCTCTGAGAGAGTGAGTGGTTCTCTCTCCTGGTCGTTTTAGGGCCCCCCCCAGCTGCTGCTCTGCTCAGTGGCATGTGTGAGGGTGGGAGTGCAGTCAGGGTTGGGTCTCGCCCTGGGTGACAGTACTTGTGCCACGACAAGGAAATTGATCTCTGACCCGACTGGGTCAACAGCCTAGGGACCGCTGTCGTTGCTGCCATCACCCCACACCCACGCCTTCACGCACCCACCCCTCCACACCCATACACCCCTCCCCCCACCCATACACCCGGGATTCAGACAGGACACGCCCTCCGCTCCAGATCAGCCGGGAACGCGCGGGCTCCTCTGTCAGCCCGGCTCCCTCCGGCCCCCTGGGTGTGGCTGTCCACCTGCCAGCAGGGAGTCCCGGTGCGGCTGGGACGCCCCCTCCGCCGCCGCCACCACCCACCTCCCCAACCAGGTGCCGGGCTCTCGGCGACTACAGCTCCTTGGCCGCCGCCCCCACCCCTTCCTCCCGGCAGTGCGGAGACAAAGCCGAGCACACACGCAAGGGGGCTACGCGGGTGCACACCGTCCTCACACGCGCACACACGGGGAGTCACACTGGCGCGCACTCAGCGACACACACGCGCGCGCGCGCACACACACACACACACACACACACACACACACACACCCCGCCACAGGCTCCAGCCACAGCGAAGCCACCCGCACACACTGTCACCCCGATGTACACACACTGCTACACACTCGGACACACCCTCTCACAGCCACATTCCGGATAGATAAACGCAGACACACAGATCGTCACCGGTCTATGCACACATCACCCAGCCCAAACAGGCGGACACTCAACCACGCACACGCACACCTTCACTTACACAGATGCACACCCGGCGCACACACGCATGCGAGCGCGCACCGATCAGTTACTTGCACAGATCCACAAGCACACGCGCGATCACACCCAACCCACACCCGGAGACGTGGACCCCGACATACGTACCAGGACCGAAAGACACGAATAGAAGCCCAGGGCTCCTGGCACGCGCGCCCTCCCCCTGGAGCCCGCCGGCTCGCCTGTCAGCTCCAGAGGGTCGGGACCGAGCCCGCAGCCTCGGCGACCGCCCCGCCCGCGCACGCGAGCTCGGGCGCCGTGGGCTCCCGGGAGCCCGGAGGAGCGCGGCTAACCTGGCGGCGGCGGCGTAGCTTCCGGGCGCTATCTGTCCCTTGGTCTCCGCGTCCCGCGGTCGCCCGGGCGGGCTCCGAGGCTCACTCGAGCTGCGTAGAAATGCCCCGCTCGCTCGCTTGCTCCTTCGCTCCCTCCCACGGCGCTCAGCCCCCTCCCCGCCCGCCCCCCACACCCCCTCTTCCCCCTCCGCCCCGCCCCGGCCGGCTCCCCCGGAGGAGGCGGCGACGATCCCGGCCGCCAGGCAGCGGTGCGCGGGCGAGCGAACAGCAGCAGCGATCGCCACCAGCCGGGGGAGCGCAGAGCCTCCGGGGTCGCGGGAGCCGGGGCTGCGCGTCGGGAGGAGCCGTGCCGGCCCACCCGGGAGCGGAACAGAGGAGGGGCTGAGCCCCGAGAGCCCGCCGCCCGCTTCCCCACGTGGGCCCCGCGCCTACCTGAGCCGCCGTGGAGCGCAGAGGCTGGGGGCGAGCGGCCAGGCTCGGAGGCGGAGGAGACCCCACCCGGGGCTGGTAGCCCTTGCGGTCCCCGCTCGGTGCGTTGGGGCCCCGCCCCCACCTCCTCTCGCGTCCCTGCCAGCGCCGACCTCGGTTTTCCCTGGCTTTGACGCCCCGGCGCTCGGCCTGCTGCCCCGGGCTAACCCCGCGGCTCGGCGCCTAGCTCGCCGGCCATGTCTACCTCCGTCAGGGACCTGGCCGACGCCCACCCGCCTCCACGCCGCCTTCCTATTGTTCCCGTGGCCGCAGCTCACCGTTTCCAGCCTGTTTCAGGCGGCAGCCAGCACCTCTGAACTCCCCGCGGGCTCAAGGTCCTGGGACCCTTGGTACCCACCCTCCACAGGTCCAGGCACGCCCAAAGTAAAGAGCCACTCTAAATTAGGATTATAACCACCATGGCCCTTACAGGACTCTTTCGGGTCCCGCTTTGAAGGGAAGAACTAATCCAAGTACAGTGAGCCCAAGATAGTGTGTGGAGAAGGTAGGGCACTAATTAATGTCCCCATTCCATAGGTGAAGAAACAGAGGGAATTCCTGCCCTAAGGCTCCTGGGGCAGGGCCGGGCCCTCCAGAGCTGCCCGGAATAATGAGCCTCCTTTGTTAGACTCTGAAGCAAAGAAACATGAGCAAGAAGCAAATGCCAGCCACACGGCAGGGTTTTACTGGAAGGCAGGGCATGGCACAGGCCTCCTAAATGCAGACACTTTCATCCATTGTGTCTCACTTAGCCCTGGCCACACCTCAAGTGGCAGCTGTGATTCTCCCCATTTTGCAGATCAGAAGCTTGTCCTAGGTTCTCAAGACAAAGGCAAGACTTATCCCAGCAATTCTGGTTTTTCTCTGCCTACGGTACAGGATGCTAAGAGCAGGTTAGAAGTGAACAGCTGAAAACAAGAAGTCAAGGAGGGGAGGCCTTCCATAAGCTAAAAGAAGGCAAAACCAAGGGAAACAGGGCCCCAAGGTAGCACTGAGCATGGCTTGTCCAGGTTTCTCACGTGGCATGGCTTCACAAGTCCAGAATGGAAATGACAATTAACCATAAGAACAAGGGACTGGGGGCATGGCTCAAGTGGTAGAGTACCTGCCTAGCAAGGAAGACATTATATTCCAGTACTGTTCTAAGAGCTGTACTTACATTAACTCATTTAATCAGCACAGTAACACCATGGGTTAGAGGTTATTCTTATCCCTACTTTGTTACATAGCTCGTCACATGGCAGAGCCAGAATCCAAATGAGAAACTGATTCTCCAGCGTCCACTTGGAAGGACCTCAGGCCAGCCCTGAATGTGAGGAAAAGGTATGAAAGTCCTAGAGCACCCATTATAGTAGAAGTCCATTTTCTGGTGTCTTCAGTCTCCCTGTAGGCTCCCGGCACCCAGCACAGCCCCTGATATGACAGTCTAATTCGCTAACCAGCTACTCAACCGCATGGGGCTTGGTTGAAACCCTCCTCTGCTCTGCTGGGGGTGTTACCAGTGGTTTTAGATGAAGCAGAGACGACGAAATGCTGATCTAATCTATTGTCATAGTGCTGGTAGTGCACCTTGAGTTCAAACCCCAATACTGAAAAACAAATCCAAGACAAACAAAAACCCTGCTGTCATAGCATGAAGTTGGGAGGGACAGTGACTACATGGAAGCCAGACTGTTTCCAAAAGGACTCAGCAGCCTTGGAGGCTGAGTTGGGACTACCAAGATGAGTAAGAGTAACACACAAAGAAGAGGGAACTCCTTCTCTTAGGTCCAAGCCAGAACAGTTTCATAGAACGTTCTGTGTCCTGACTGTGACTGCACTGTCTATGCCATCTGTGGCTCCTGAGCACTTAACAGGTGGCTAGAATAACTGAGGAACTGCAAGTTTAATGTTACTGTATTTTAAGTTTATTAACCGTATCGGGCTAGTGACTGATGTATTGGACAGTGCAGTTTCGATAGGTCAAGTAGAATGTGAGGGAGATCTGGCTGAGACATCTGTCACTCCATTGTTCGCCAGTGTTGATGCTGCTGATCTGGCTGGCTAGGTAGGTGTCCCTTTCCTCCCTCACTGCTCCATGTGTGTCCCTCCTGAAGCTGCGTGCTCGGTCAAAGAGGACGACCATCCCCATTGAGGAGGACCATTCTTTGGTCAAGGGTATATGAGTAGCTGCGCTCCCTGCTAGAACCTCCAAATAAGCTCTCAAATGGTCAAGTGCCCAAAACACAGTACAGAAATTATTGACCTTGAGCTCAATAATGCAATGTTGCTGGAAAGAAAGCAAGGAAAGAAAAAGAAAATGAAAGTAAAGAAAAAATATGGCTGTGTTGGCACACAAGTGTGTAATCCCAACACTCGGGAGACTGAGACAGGAAGATCTTGAGTTGAAGGCTAGCCTGAGCTATGTAGCAAGACCCTGCCTCAAAAAGACAAGAGAGGAGCAGGGTACAGGTGCTCATGCTGTAACCCTAGCTACTTGGGGGGCTGTGATTGGGAGGATCAAGGTTCTATGGCTGTCCAGGAAAATAGCTTTGGAGATGTGGCTCTAGTGGTAGAGCACCTGCTTTGTAAGCTGGAAGCCCTGAGTTCAAACCCCAGTCCCACAAAAAAAAAAAAAAAAGCCAGAGAGACTAGGAAAGAAGGGAGGAAGGGAGAGAGAGAAAAGAAAGGAGGAAAAGATGGAGTGGGGGAAGGAAGGAGGTGCAGAGTATGTGTTCAGAACCAAGCAGGGAAGACAAGCTCTGCCTGCACTGCCCTAGATAGGTCACAGCTGGGTCACAGGGCTCAGCTCTGGGCCTCACATCCTGAGGGGGACACTATCACACTGGAGAATGTCTAAAGGAGGGAGCAGTACATCATGTCATATGACAAATGATGTAAGTGGCCTGAAGAAGGGAAAGCACAAGGAGGTGTGGTGGCTATCTCCATCTATTTGAAGGACTGCCATATGGAAAAGGGATGTGGTCCATTCCCTATTATTTAGGTCTAACAAACAAAACAAGCTGAGCACCTGTGGCTCATGCCTATAATCCTAGCTACCTGGGGGCTGAGATGGGGAAGATGGAGGTTCCAGGTCAGCCCAGGCAAATAGTTCATGAGACTCTATCTCCAAAATGACAACAGGAAAATGGACTGAAGGCATGGCTCAAGTGGTAGAGTGCCTGCTTTTTAAGCACAAAACCCTGAGTTCAAACCCCAATCCCACCAAAAAAACACACAAAATTCTGTGTAAGCAAACCCCTAGGGAACCTCTGAGAAAGAGGATACATGATGAAGTTAGCTTTCTGTTCTTAGCACTCAGTCCACCCCAGTTCTGCCTCATAGGAAACCCTAACTACAAATTTGCTGAATGAATGAATAGGAAGGAAAATTCTACTTTGCTGCAGTGGGTGGACATCCAGGAGGACAATCCCAGGTCACTTTATAGAACTTCTAATAGAGCCACCTAAGAACAGAAGGGGCCACCCTGGGAGAGAGGAACTCCTTGAAACCAAGAACCAGGTGGAAAATGGGTCAGCCCTATCAGGAGAGGAAAGACAAGTTCAAGGCTGTGTTTCCAGACCATCACGTGGCTTGACGTGTAGACCAAATTGATAAGGACAGACAAGAGGCAGGGAGGATCAGTTAGGAAGCACTGCAGAGGTCCATGAAGAAAGAGGACAGGTGGCAGTGGGAGTGGAAAGCCAGGGACAGGAGTGACTTGAAAATCACCGCTGGGAATTAGCTCAGGTTCCAATCTCACCTTTGCTATTAAGTTATTGTTTGGTCTCAAGCAGGTCACATCCTGTGTGTCGATCGGTCCTCTAGATCCCTTCATGTGAAAGGCAGAATGCTTCCAGTACCCCTTCTAGTGCTGGAGTCTGGATGGGAGTGCCATGGGGAAGGACGGCCTTTCTAAACTTCGGAGTAACAGATCATTGATCTCAGTACATTGTTATTACTATTTCAAAGGCAGCCTCAATAGGACTTGGTGACTGTTCTTGGGGGAGAGGACCAGAAGGGGTCAAGTGGATTGCAAATGTAGCGTGGGATGAAGGACAAGGGCCTCTGAGCTCTGGGGAAGGTTGGCTACCACTATTCCTCCCCCGAGAGCTTTGAAGACAAACAGTGCTCTGTGCCCTGTCACCTCATGAACTACTTCCTCATTCCTTTGAGCCACACCCCATACTTAGCTAAAAGAAGCAACCAGTTCTAAGAAACGTTAGACTCTGTCCCTATTCCTTTTTAAATTTTTTTTATCCTACTGAGGCTGTGGGTCAGGTGGTAAAACACCTGCCTAGCAAGCATGAGGCCCTGAGTTCAAACCCCAATACCACACCCCTCAAAAAAAAATCTAATAAAAACTGATGATGATCTTTAACATAAAAATTTTTTATCCTTTGGTCCTGGGGATTGAACTCCAGGACGTTGCTCATGCAAAGCGTTTAGCATACATGTTCACAAATGAGCCTGCTAACAGTGTCATCTCCTTTGGAAGTACCCGACATTACTGAGCACATAGTATGTGCTAAGCGCTTGCCTTGTATCAGTTCCTCACCCTGGGAGGTCACTCTAACCATCATCCTATTTTAGGCAAGAGGACACCGAGGCTCATGGAAATTCCTACTTTTCCTGCTGCCACAGTTTATGGGGGAGATATGATCCCAATACAGGTCGGTGCAATTTTGAGTCTGCAATCCTGAAGATATCAGGCACTTCACTGCATATTAGTGCAGGTCACTGTGGTCTTCAGTTCTCAGCAGGGGGACCGATGCTCCCTGCTGAGTAAAGCCTCCCAGGGTGCACTGGGGTGCTCAACTCTTTCCTCTCTGCACCTTCCAGGGCTCCTCAGTCCTCCTAGGCCTGGTGGGTAGGGATTTGCCTGAGTTGCTTGAGGGAAAGACTTTTATTTACTCTGTTCCTTGGGGGTGGTGGGGTGTGGGGAAGATTTCTGAAAGGTGAAAGTTAGTTCGCACTCCCTCCCCCAGCCCAGGGCCTGTGGTGACAGCGCCAAAGGCTTGCACAGTGAGTCATGTGGGGCTGACCTGCTACAGTCACCCAAGCACAAGGTGCTAAGCTTAGTTTAGAGGGGTGAAAATAGGTCAAGCGATTTCATTCTTGGGATCATGGTCCAATTGCAGCCTGTACCCCCTACTGATCTCCTCCCCAAATACTGATCTCCTCCCCAAATACTGATCTCCTCCCCAAATACTGATCACATGGGGGAGACACTGTGCAGGGCCAGGGGGTGGGGGGCAGAAGGGCATCCCCGTTCTTCAGAGGGGACAAGACAATGAGGACAAAGTAATACTGTCGACTCCTAATGTTGGGAGGTCTGGTTCCAGAAACCCCTGCTGTGGATACTACCTCTGATGTTCAAATCGCATGCACGATGTGTACATCTTCCTGCATGTTTTAAGTCATCTCTAGATTTCTTACAATACCTAATCCAATGCAAATGCTATAGAAACAACTGTTACACGATATTGTTTAGGAATAACTATAAGAAGAAATCTGTATATGCTCGGTACAGATGCGATTTTCTTTTTTGAATATTTTTGACCTTTGGTTGGTTGAATCTGCAAATGCAGAACCCACCAAAAATGGAGGGCTGATAATATATTTACAAAACGTGGTCATTCTGCCAAAAGAGTTGTGAAGGGAATGGTGTCTTGGAGAGTGAGTTCAGTACATAGAAGAGGTAGAGAGGCTCTCCAGGCTGCACCAGTACACATCACTACAAATTGAATATATCTGGACTCCATCTAGCAGGCACTAGGGAGCCATGGAGTACACTATGTCTTTGCAGAAAGACTGAGTGATTCCAGGCTTTGCTCCTTCCCAGTTCTTTGAGCTTGGGCAAGTTACTCAGTACTATGACCTAGGTATTATTACTCCTCATTATTTGCTCTCCCTCTTTGCCAGTAAGAGGATTTTGCAACCTAGCCAGTTGCCATGCGATTTGAGTACCCTCCAGGGGAAGCACTGCACTTCTCCAGCCCATTGTCAAGGTTGACCACATGACTTGCTTTGGCCAATAAGATATGAGCTGGAGAGCTGAAGGCCAGTTCTAAGTAGAAACTGAAGAGTCATTGCATGTTTTCGGTCTAAAATCTATTTTTTGGGGGGTCTCTCGAACTATTTCCCTGGGCTGGCTTCAAATCAAGATCCTCCTGATCTCTGCCTCCTGAGTAGCTAGGATTACAGGTGTGAGCCACTGGCGCCAGGCTCAATCTAAAATCTTACTCTTTTATTTCTGACACTGGAATGGCAAGTCCTGGATAAGAGCTGTGCCCTCAGCCTGGATCTAGCAATGAAAAGATACATAGAGCAGAACTATAGCCAACCCTCAGTAGCTGATGTGGGATGTGAAGAAAGCTGTGTTGTTATAAGACACTGATGCTTGGGAGTTATTTGTTATCACATCATCATTTAGCAAATGCTGGCAGGTGGGTGGCTTTAGTAGTCCCTACCTTGCAATACTCTGGTAAGGATTAAATAAGATCACCTCATGAAAAACGTGTCACCTGTTCATCAGAGATTTACATTAAACAATGACCACTCTGTCTGAGCTGGGTAGCTGGCTCACAGCTGTAATCCTAGCTACTTGGGAGGCTGAAATTAGGAGGATCTCCATTCAAGGCCAGTCCAGGCAAACAAGTTGCAAGACTCCATCTCCAAAATAACTAGAGCAAAATGAACTGGAAGCATGGCTCAAGCAGCAGAGTACCTGCTTTGTGAGTGCAAAGCACTGAGTTCAAACCCCAATCCCACCCACATACACAAACACACACACACACAAACACTCTGCCCACACAAAAATGAAAATTTGATAAACATCAGAAATAACTCTTGCAAAAGAGTAGCAAAAACTGTGATACTGAGTTGTCCCCTAAATTCATGTCCCCTAGAAACTAAAACTATGAACTTATTTGGAAATAGAGTGTTTACATATGCAATTACTTAAGGATTTCAAGAAAAACTCATCTTAAGCAAGTGTGTTGGTGGTGGTGGTTCATGCCGGTAATCCCAGCACTTGGGAGGTTGAGGCAGGAAGATTGCAAGCTTAAAGCCAGTCTGGACTACACAGTAAGACCCTGACTCTTCAAAACAAAACAAAAAGCCAGGCATGGTGGTGCCTATAATCCCAGCTACTCAAGAGGTAGAGGTAGGATGATCCTGGTGCAAGGCTGGCCTGAGCAAAAGTGCAAGACCCTATCAAAAACAAACAAGCAAAACCCTAAAGTACAAGGACTAGAGGCATAACTCAAGTAGTAGAGTGCTTGCCTAGTAAGCAGAGGCTGAGTTCAATCCCCAGGAAAAAAAAAAAAACAGAAAGGAAAAAGAAAAGAATAACTCATCCTGGAATTAGGGTGCTTACGGTGGAACCTAAAGACAATGGCTAGTGTCCTGATAAAAAGAGGAGAGGACAGGTGGAAACAGAGAAGAAGAGGATGGAGGCAACACTCAGATACGTTTGCCAGCCAAAGAATGCCAAAATGGCTGGCAGCCACCAGAAGCCAGGAGAGAGCCAGCCGTGGGATGTTTTCTCCGTCAGAGTCTCCAGCAGGAACCAACCCTGCAGACACCTTGACTTCTGGCCTCCTGAACTGTGAGAAAATAAATTTCTATTGTTTAAAGTCACCTAGTTTGTAGTAATTTATTATGACAGCCCTGGAAAATTAGCACAGATGGATTACTTTAAAAATAATACTGAACAATTGGTTATTCAGTTGGAAAAAAAACGAAAGTGGATTCTTGCTCTATAGCATACATGAAAAGTACCCTCAGTTAAAGACCTAAATTTGAAAAGCAAAACTTTAAAATGTTTAGAAATGACTAAAGAAAATCATCTTTAGGAAATTAAGATGGGGAAATTGTATTAGTTTGAGATCTCCAGGGAAACAGACCAACAGGGTATGAATATGTGTGTGTATGGGGGGGATTATGGAGTATTTCTTATAAGTAATTTATATACATGGTTATGGAGACTAAGAAGTTTCAAGATCATCAGTCAGCAAGTTGGAGACCACAGGGAGCTAGTGGTTTAGTTCCAGTGCGAGTCTAAAGGCCTGGGAACCAGGA
Organism: Castor canadensis; assembly: GCF_047511655.1. Lineage (NCBI taxonomy): Eukaryota > Metazoa > Chordata > Mammalia > Rodentia > Castoridae > Castor > Castor canadensis. Next base: position 159,767,101 of record NC_133390.1, on the reverse strand, counting down.
GAGACAATGGTGAAAATTTTAGCCCATATCAAAATCCAAAGGCTCAGAGATAGTCAGGAGAGAGAAAGAATTCTCCCTGCCTCTACCTTTTTGTTCTATTTAGGTCTTCAGTGGATTGGATTGGCCCCACATTAGAGAGGACAAGCTGCCTTACTCAGTCTACAGATTCAAATGTTAACTTCATCCAGAAACACACTCACAGACATACCCAGAAATAATGTTTGACCAAATATCTGGGCATCTCATAGTCCAATCAAGTTGACATAGAAAATTAACTATCACACAAATCAAAAATGAAAAGAACTGATACAGTCAACTACACTAAACGTAGCAATTCTAGACATCAAAAGATGCCATGAAGAGAAAAGATAAGCCACATTTGGTGGCAGAAAATCTCTGCAATGTTTTTGGTTGATGAAAGATGGGAACCCAAAATGTATAAAGAATTCTAATGATCTATATCAGACAAAGGGACAAATGGAGATGAACAAGAAATGCCGAGAAGTGGAAATATGAATGGCCTGTAAGCACATCAAAGGCTCTGCCTCACTAGTTACGGATTTCTGGCATAACTAGGTGGAAGCTGTGCAGTCCTCCAATTCTGCAATTCTGCTCCTTGATATAAAACCCAGGGTGGGCTGGGAGTATGTCACAGTGGTAGAACTTGTGCTTAGCAGGTGTGAGGCCCTGAGTTCCATCTCCAGCACTACCAAAACCAACCAAACAAAACCGCCAAGTCTAGTCTATACCTTGGTAGTCTGATTGATTCTTCTAAAACACAAGAGAAAATCCCACCATCATCGCTTTGTACTTGAGGCCTTTTGTGATGTATCTCCACCTGTTTTCAACTTCTGCCACTTTGTGTGTGTCTGTGTGGGATCAAACCCAGGGCTACACCTCCAGCCCTCAAGTCCTACCATGCTTGGAACGGGTCCTTATCCTTCTCCCTGTTCCTATTCAAGCCTCACCTTGTCCCACTATAGAACCAGCCATACTAAGTTCTAATTTCCCATTGATTTGTTTGTTTGTTGTTTATATTTTTGGTGGTACTGGCATTTGAACTGAAGGCCTCACATTAGCTTGGCCGACATTCTATCACTCGAACCACACTCCCAGCCCTTTTTGCTGTAGTTGCTTTTGGGATAAGGTCTTGCATTTTTTGCCAGAACCAGTCTGGACTGCGATCCTCCTATTTATTGTTCCCATGTAGCTGGTCCCAGAGGTATGTGCCGGCACTCCCAACTATTGGCTGAGATGGAGTCTGGAGAACGTTTTTTTTTTTTTGGCCAGGGCTGGATTTGAACCGTGATCCTCCCAATCTTCACCTTCTAATTAGCTTGGATTACAAGTGTGAATCATCACACTCGGCTCCTAATTTCCCTTTTTCTGAGTGGGGGATGTAGCTCAGTGGTAGAGCTTATCTAGTGTGCATGAGAAACTGAATTTGATCTCCAGCACCAGACAAAAAAAGCTTTTCCTTTTTCCTTGTAACAATCCCTCCTCCTTTCTCTTGGGGAACTCTGCCTTTTGTTCAGACACAGAGCCTTGTATCCTCCTCAGGACCTATCTTCCAGACCACAGGGACTAACTCAAGTGGCCTAAACTGACCCCAGCACCATCTTCTCTGGGACTTTTCTACCAACTGTAGCAGAAAGGGCTGGCTCCCTGTCCTCTGACCCCGCATAACTCTTACTGGACCGTGTACCTTGTAATATGTTTATTCTTATATTTTCTGTGTGATGGTCTCAACCCTTGCATTCTCCAAGGGCTCAATTTTAACAAGTGCTTACCGACCACCTCATATGGGCAGACACTGTGTTATGCTCTAGAGATCGGAGCTGGGTGAGATGTGGTCTTTGTTGAATGGCTGGATGAATGAAACGCTCCTCTGGGCTTCACCCAGTTTACCCCATGGTATTTGAGCACAGGAAAGAGATTTAAGGTTCATGATTGTTAGCCTTGTGTTCAGTCTAGCTCTTATCTCCAGCCAAACCTACCCATCTGTGGTCCTGGAACACCCTTGCTGTCCCTATGACCATGTGTCACCAGGCTGTGACACTTCCACAGCCTCTTTGTTTTTCTTTTCCATCCAGGTCTTCTCTTTCTCTATCTCCATGGCCTCTGTCTTTCACTTTTACCTTCTCTCTTTCCCACGGTGTCCCTCGTTCACACCTTTCCCTTCCCTTTCCCTTCTCTTTTCTTCCCCCGAGAGCTGTCCTTTGACATTTCCTGTGATCCCACCCTTCCCCTTTACTTTTCCTCTCTTTTATTTCTTGACCCTCTTCCTTCTCCACCAGATTCCTGCCAGTGTCATCTCCCTTGGGTGCAAAGGATGGACAAATATGAATCTAAATCAAACGGCTTCTCGATCACATCACAAGAAGCCCTCAAAGTGGGGTGGAGAGGTGAGGGGGAGGGGATCCTGGTGCAGAGAACAGGCTGCCTAGCGACTGCAGTTGAATCAGGGAGAGCATGGAGCCATTATCCACCTCCAGCCCACTGGCTCCTCCCTTCCCTTTCTCTGATCAAAGAATGAGGAAAACTCAGAACTGCAAAAATCCTTGTCAGTCATCTACTCCGCCTCCATAATCTTGCAGCTGGGAAACTGAGGCAGAGAAAAGGGAGCTACTAGCTAACGTCACCCATAGAGTGGGTTGTTCAGCAAGGACTGGAATCCCAAGGGTCCTGCACCCCAGACCAGTGAGCACCTTTCATCTGCACCACCCCGCCTTCCTTCCTCCCAGAGCTTGTGTCTCCTTTTCCCTGACTCCTATGGCCAGGATGGGGTTACATCCAAAGAAGCCCCATATCTCCCAGTGGGTGCAGTGGAAACAGAAGGGACAAAGCCTGATGTGGCCCTAAATCCTAGGTACTTATGTGGCCATGGCAGGGATGGTCAAAGCGTCAATCTGACCTCTAGGGGGACCAGTCTCCCCTTTGGAGAGGCCCATCACAAGCAGCCTCCACCAAGTTAAGGGACACTGTGTTTCAGGAGGCATCCTGGCGGGACCCCTCCTCACTGTCCCACCTACCAGCGGCCTGGGACTAAAAGCCGAGGCCACCCAGGTGCAGGCTGGTCAGTGGCTGCTGGCGGAGCAGGACGGAGGGAAGGGCTCCTGCAGCTCCGCTTTCAGTCAGCTCCCCTGCTCCACAAAGGGCCACTGTCTGAGCACAGAGAGACCCTGGAAGAAGGCCTCCCAAGGTGCTGGGCAACAGGGCCGGGTTTCGTCATGCTAGGCCTCTAGGCCAAGTAAACATCAGGGTAGGAACAGGCCCAAGCCATTTCTGCAGACCAGCTCCTGGCTCCATCCTCACCCAGAGCTCCCAGAGACAAGAAGAAGGGATAAGGTTATTTGCAAAATTTTATAGCTATCGAAATGGAGAATCAGGGGTGAGGATCTGATTCTGTCCTAGTCACTTGCCATTGCCCAAAGCACAATCATCCTACACTCCACTTAAAATATGCAGGTTTGCTGGGGAGCTGGTGGCTCACGCCTGTAATCCTAGCTACTCAGGAGGTAGAGATCAGGAGGATCACAGTTCAAAGCCAGCCCAGGCAAATAGTTCTGCGAGACCTTATCTTGAAAAACCCTTCACAAAAATAGGGCTGGTGGAGTGGCTCAAAGTGAAGGCCCTGAGTTCAAGACCCAGTACCACAAAAAAAAAAAAAGTGCAGGTATTTTACAAGAAAAACTGTAAATTAGTTCAGAGGAGGAAGAGAGCTTTGAGAACTGAGATAATCAGGGAAGACTTCCTGGAGGAAGTGTGATTTCAGCTTAGCCTCCATGTTTAGGAAAATTCTTCACAAATGGTCAGAAAGTAAAGCATTGCAGGCAGAATACACAGCACCAACAAGACAGGATATCTAGAATACAGAAGCATTTCGGGTCAGCAGCGACCTCTCTGGCTAGGGTAGAGAATTCATACAGGAAAGGGTAGAAAATAAGGCTGGAAAGTTTGGCTGGGAATTAAACACGACTGGTCTTGGCCAAGTTGAAGAGTCATGGTCAGAGCAGAAGTAGGGTGAAAGCAGACTTAGAATAAGTCTTAGGAGGCTATATAAGAAAAGGCATAGAATAAGTCCCAGACTTCTGGAGAGCTTTGGGCTGACTCTGGCCTCTCTCTGGGGTTTGGTTTCTTCATCTTTAAAATAAAAGGGTTCAATCTAGGTGTGATGGTGTACACTTGTAATCCCAGCACTAGGAGGCTAAACTAGAGGATCCCAAGTTTGAGGCCAGCCCAAGCTACATTGCAAGACCCTATCTCAATAAATAAATAGGTAAAATAATAAAATTAAAAAGATTCACAGGCTGGGGGTGTAGCTGGGTAATAGTGCGTACTCAGCAGGTAGGAAGGCCTGTGGGTTTAGTCCACAGGAAAGGAAAGACGAATAAAGCAAAGACCGATGCCAGAGAATTTTTTGCAGCACTACGGTTTGAATTCAGGGCTCAAGCCTTTTAGGAAGGCGCTCTTCCACTTGAGCTACTCCACCAGCCCTTTTTCTGAAAGGTTCTTCGAGATCAGGTTTTGTGAACTATTCGCCCAGGCTGGCTTTAAACCGTGATCCTCCCGATCTCTGTCTCCTGAGTAGCTAGGATTACGGGCATGAGCCACCAGTGCTTGGGTCTTGAAGCCTCTTCCTATCTCTAAAATGCAAGGATTCTCTGGTGGGGAAACACCGACCATACAGAACCAAGGGGACCAAGGGCGAGAGGGCAGCCCGAGGCTGCATTTCTGCATGAATCATCCGCCCAGCCATGGAGAGCCATCCCCACCCGCGGCCCGGCACTGCGCTAAGCTCGAGTCCCTGTGTTAAACACTTCACTTTTATGACTAGAAATGCATACACACACTGCAAAACTCAAGTGTAAAGGCAGATGAGTGGTAAAAACGTCTCCCATTGCTCCTCAGCCTTGTGACTAAGGTCAAGTGTAAAAATAAGTTCCTTCCCTTCCTCCTTCCGCCCAGCCCTCCTGCTGCTGTTACTCCGAGTGTCCTTCGAGACTAGCTCTGCGTGGCCGAGCCTGCGCCTGCGCCTGCGGAGAGACGCTAAGGGTTTCCCATCGCCGAAACGAGAGCGACCACACCCATGTTCTGCACAGGTTTTGTTTTTGTTTTTGTTTTTTAACTTGGAAAATCTGGTGATCTTTTTCTACAATCTTCTCATCTACCTCAAGCCTGGAGATGTGGTTCAGGGGTAGGATATGTGCTCAACATACTCAAGGTTGTGGGTTCGATCCCCAGCACGCGCGCACACACACACACAACTAAAAGAGCTGCCTCATTCTTTGTACCACAGGACCATGATTTCCAAGTCCCCGACATATTTAGGATGTATCTTTTTTAATGTAAACAATGTATCAGTGCATACACTTTACATAAGTAATGTAACACAGGAAGGAATAAGTCCCCAGGATACAATCCTAGAATAGAAATTATATACTAGACCCCCTCCCTTTTTTTTTCTTTTTTTCAGTACCGGGGTTTGAACTCAGGACATTTTACTTGCTAGGCAGGCACTCTACAACTTGAACCATTCCCCAGCCCTTTCTGCTCTATATTATTTTTCAGATAGGATCTCTCTTTGCCCAGGGTTATCCTTGGACTGAAATCCTCCTATGTCTCCCAAGTAGATGGGATTACAGACATGTACTATCCCACCCAACTTGTTTCTTGAGATGGTATCTCACTAACTTTTTGCACAGGCTGGCCTGGAACATTGATCCTTTTGATCTCTACCTTCTGAGTAACTATAAACTCTTTGTATGACTTAATACTCAACAACAGTTTAAGGCAATCATAATTATTCTAATTATGCAAATGCAAAAAATCAAAGTATAGAAAGATTCAATGACTTGGTCAAAGTCACATAGCTCTTATGCAGTAGAGTTGAGATTCCAAGATGGACAGTTTAACACTAAAGCAAACACACTCAATCACTCCACCAGCAGTTCTCACATCAGCATCCCCTAGAGGGCTGTGGCTGTGGCTCAAGTGGTAGAGCACTTGCCCAGCAAGTCCAAGGCCATGGGTTCAATCCCCGAAAAAAAAGGATAACTGGCGAGTGGCTTAAGTGGTAAAAGTGCCTGCCTAACAAGTGTAAGACCCTGAGTTCAAACCCCAGTGCCGCAAAAAAAAAAAAAAAAAGACTGAACTGGGTGTGGTGGCACATACCTGTAATCCCAGCACTCTGGAGGCTGAAGCAAGAGGATTGCGAGTTCAAAGAGCATCTTGGGCTATATGATAAGTTCAAGGTCAGCCTGGGCTACATAGGAAGACCCTGTTTCAAACAAATAAGCAAACAAAAACTGACCATAGAGTGACTGTGTTTGACCCCAAGAGTTTCTGTTTTAGTCACCCACAATGGGGTCCTTGAATCTGTAGCTGGGGAGGGGAGACTGGTACTGGGGTTTGAACTCAGGGCCTGACTCTTGCTAGGCAGGTTCTCTACTGCTTGAGCTACATCCCCAGCCCTGAATCCATATCTTAATTAGCTCCTGATACTACTGCTCCAGCGACTAATGGGAAGCATTGCTGTCGACTAGCTCTTGCACTTTAAGTGCTCAGGTAGCCAGGAAAGAAAACAGTTGGACTGGGCGCCGGTGGCTCACACCTGTCATCCTAGCTGCTCAGGAGGCAGAGATCAGGAGGATAGCAGTTCTAAGCCAGCCTAGACAAATAGTTCTCAAGACCCTATCTCGAAAAAATCTATCATGAAAAAGGGCTGGTGGAGTGGCTCAAGTTGTAGGCCCTGAGTTCAAGCCCCAGCACTGCAAAAAAAATAAAGCAGTTGGTACTCAGCACTTGGCCTTGACAGGACCAGAGTGGAGGGGCCCGGGAAAGGTTTTCTGGAGCCCATGAGTCTGGGCTCCATGAGGACAGGGTCATGGCACAGTGCCTGGCACATAGTAAGATACTTGTCGAATGAATGGAGACACAAAGCTGTCTTGTTGCCGCCTCTTTCCTAGGCCCCTGGGATGCCCATTGTCCACACTGGCTAAGATCCAGATTCATGCATCGAGCACCCTTGGAGCAGAGCTGCTCATTTTTTCCCATTCTTCCCCTGGCTTGTAATGTGATCAGTGAGGCAGCCAGTCCCTGTTACTAATGGAGAAACAACATCTGAGCATGCTAGAGTTCCATGCAGATAAGCTAGTCTAATGCTTGCATTTGTTAGTATCAATAGCAATAGATATAATTCATAGAATACCCATGCAATCAACATGCCTGCTTATTCCAGTACAATCAACATGCCTTATTCCAGTACAGAGCCTCTTTTTTCAGAGGGAAAGCCTTTCTATGGGGGTGGCCTGGTTGTTACACACACACACACACACACACACACACACAAAGATTTAAATTCAGGAGAGCTAGGATGCCCCTCTGCAGAGCAGCAAGAAACAGAGATTTCCCACAAACACAGAGGAGCAACAGGTATGTGAGGTCACATGCTGTTCACATGTGTTGCACCTGCACACCAAGCTACCTCCTCCACCTGCTGACTTTGTGCAGCATTTGATGCCTAGCTCAAGGGCTTTTAGGCCCCATAGCCTTTTCTCAGCCCAGGTGCCTCTTCCAGCTGTTCCTTACCTGGTCCCAAGACCTCTCATGCTGCCTGTACCACCTTATGCCTGGCCTGGCCCCCTTCCCTATTGTATCCTTGCTTTGGAGTCCCCAAGGCCCAGTGTTGTAGCTGAAGATGTCCAGGTTCCAGACCCTGCCCAAGCAACACCTCAAAAGCCATTGTTGGCCAAATGTGGTGGTACATGTCTATAATTCCATCTACTCAGGAGACAGAGCTAAGAGGATCAAGTTTGAAGCCTGTCCAGCTTCAAAGAAATCTTATTTGAAAAGAAAATAAAACAAACAAAAGCCAACTAAAAGCAAAAGAACTGGGGAATGGCTCAAGTGGTATCACATGGTTTATGAGATTCAGAGTTCAATCCCCAGTCACACACACACACACACACACACACACACACACACACACACAAAGGCATCATTGGGCAGCTGAGGTGAAAAAGGCCAGGAGCAAAGGAGAGGGATTTCAGGGGCCCAGTCAGCCAGATGCAGCTGGTTAGACCGGCAATCTGACTGCACCAATGCTTATTGAATGACTACTACGGGTAGGACAGATGCAGCAAGGGGTGATCAGCCATCACAGGCATCAGGCAGGGGTAATCACACACTGATGCTGTGAGTCAGGCCTGATCAGACAGTTGGCCAGGGAGGAATGTTAGGCAGACACAGTCAGGCAGAACCCTGTCATGAGGTGCAGTCGGACTCAGAGGTGGTCGGCACAAGCCGCCAAACAGACTGGCAGGTGCGCTCAGCTGAGGAATCTCAATGCCTTGGTGGTGCATGGAGAAGCCACTTGAAGCCAACCAGGATGTTCAGGTCCGGATGTGGTCAGTCTGTCCGTCAGCCCATCTGGGTCCCACTAAGCAGAGACGTGGTCAAGCATTGGCACAGACGGCATTCAACAAACTGTGGTCAGTAGGGCACAGGCGGCCGCTGCATGTCAGGCCCAGGCCCCTGGGTCACACACACCGGGTCCGGCCCAGATGCTGTCAGTCGGTAGGCACAGCCAGTCAGCTGCGGTCAGTTGAACAGATGGGGCAGTCTCGGTCGGTCAGCCACACAGAGCCAGACACACCTGGATCATCACGCAGCGATGGCGTCAGATGTAGGCCGCCAGGCACAGACCGAACCTGTCAGGCGTCCCAGTCCTCCAGGCCTCCGGATATCATTCAGGGCGGAGCCTTGGCTGGCGAGGGGCGGGGCCTCGCCCTGGGCGGGGCCTCGTTCTGGCCAGGCCCACAGGTCCGCCCCACCTTACCCTCCCACAGTCTCTGCGCGTTGCCATAGCAACCAGAGCCTGCTCTCTGCCTCACATTGCCAGGATGATGCTCTGCCCGCGCTGCCGCGGTCCCCATCCTTTTTCCCGTCCAGCGCCTGCGATCGGGCTTTCAGCCCTGCGGCGGACTTTCTGCGAGTGGGCACGCTGGGGGTTGCCATCATTCCCTTGTATAGATGGCGATGATTGGGAAATGTCTCATGTAAGACCACACAGCAAGAGTGACAGAGACCCAGAGCCTCCGAATCCCCTCCACTTCTACCACGGGGGCAAATTTCTCTAGACAGAACAGAGAAAATCATTTTTTGGGCTCAATAATGACAAGGGCGATCTCCCAGCACTGGAATAAAAGCTTCCTGTACAGTAATTCACGTGAGCCTCACATGTCCCGTCTATAATGATTCTCTTCTTTTTCTTGGGACTAGGGTTTGAACTCAGAGCTTCGCGATTGCAAAGCAGGCGCTCTACCGCTTGAGCCACACCTCCAGTCCATTTTGCTCTGGTTACTTTGGAGATGGGGGGGGTCTCATGAACTATTTCCTCTGGCTGGCCTTGAACCTCCAACCTCCTGATCTCAGCCTCCCAAGTAGCTAGGATTACAGGCATGAGTCATGGGCGCCAGCTTCCTGTTCCCTTGGCAACACTTGTTTTGCCAAGTGTAACTTGGGTCTGGTTGCACCAATATGATTTCAAGTGGAATCTAGATGAACATGTTTTTAGAGTTATATGTTTAATTTATATATTTATTTATGTGCTGTGAAATAAAATAACTAACATGGCAATTGGTAATTTCACAAATACTGTTGAGGACAAATCTAATGTAGCCAAAGCCATACTGAATTGATTCATAGAGAGGTATTAAAAACTGATACTTGGGTGCTATTGTCTGAATGCTTGTGACCCCCTACAAATTCATATGTTGAAATCCTAACCCCTCTCCCAAGCCAGACATGGTGGTTCATGCCTGTAATCACAGTCCACAGGTGGTGAAGGCAGGAGAATTGTGAATTTTCGGTCAGCCTGGACTACATACTGAGACTGCCTCAAAACAAAAACGAAACAAAGGAAAGAAAAGAAATCCTAATCCCCCAAAGTGGTGGTATTAAAAGGCAGGGCATTTGGGAGGTGATTAAGTCATGAAGGCAGAACCTTTATGAATGGGATTAGTGCCCTTATAAAAAACACTCCAGAGAAATCCCTGACCCCTTCCACCATGTAAAGACAGAGCCCAAGGGCCTCATCTATGAACCAGAAATCAAGTCCTCATCATACACTGAATCTAGTGGTTCTCAGTCTTAGAATTCCCAGCCTCCACAACTGGGAGAATTTCCTTTCTGTTTTTATTGTACTTTTTTTTTTTTGTACTGGGGTTTGAACTCAAGACCTATACCTTGAGTCACTCCACAAGCTCGGTTCTGTGGTGGAGTGATAGGATCTCGAGAACTATTTGCCTGGTCTGACTTTGAACCACAATCCTCCTGATGTTTGCCTCCTGAGTAGCTAGGATTACAGGCGTGAGCCACTGGCGCCCATTCTGTTTATGGTATTTTGATGTAGCAATTGATGGTATTTCTTATAGCGGCCTGAACAGGCTAAGACATTGTGGCATGCTGATAGGCAGAAAGTTGATTTGGGAATGATTCCAGTTTGAGAATTGTTCTAGGGCACAGTGGAGTCACAAATTCAAGCAACAAAGCGGTGATGAGGGCTGTGGCAGGCTGTCTGGGACACGCCCCCACACAACCCATTTCCAAAGGCCCTGATGCCCATCAGATCTGCCTGGATGCAAGGCAAGGCACCTGCTGTTGATAAGGGGGTGGAGACTACAGGCCCAGGCCCAGGGGAAGGATGCATGCCACATTGTGTTTGTTTCCCAAGAGAGCTAGGGTGGTGGTGGGGGAACCTTGCCGCTCAGCAGCCTTCCTGCTAATGAGCTTAGAGCCTTTGGCCTAATAAACAGGGCTGTGTGTCACAGGACTGACATGTGATGTTTCCCAAGGAGAAGTGCTAGGGATGATTGCTATTTTTGAATTTTTTCCTGTGTCTTCCTTGATCTCAGACATGCAGATTCAGTGGTTAAGCAGGGTCTTGTCTGGGGTCTCCAGGCCACACTCCAGCCTCACTGGGGATGTCAGAGTTGAATTGCAGCATTTAGATTGCCCAACTGTCCAATCCTCAGCCCCAGCCCAGGCCCTGAACCTGTCTCCTTTCCACAGACATCACTGATGGAGCACTGATCTCTGCTCTGATCTGAAATAGAAAGCCCTTCAAGAAAGGAGTCTGTAGCTGGGCACCAGTGGCTCAGGCCTACAATCCTAGCTATTCAAGGAGGCAGAGATCAGGAGGACTGAGGTTAAAAGCCGGCGAGACCCTGTCTTGAAAAAGCCCATCATAAAAAAGGACTGGTGGAGTGGCTCAAGGTGTAGGCCCTGAGTTCAAACTCCAGTACGGCAAAAAAAAAAAAAAAAAAAAAAAAAGGATGTTAGTATGTTAGCTTCCTTGCTTCTAGTCTGAGCTGTGAGTGTCTGTACACTAGTGTGTGCTCAGGCTTTGAAATCCCCACAGGGCCTTCCAAGGAGTTCTGGAGTCTGATTGCTTGAATTAGAATCCTGGTTTTTCCTACAAAGCAGAGGTTATGTAGCCTCTCATCTGTAAAAAGAGACAGGAATAGTGCTGACTTCCCAGGACTGCTGTGCAAATGAAATGAGACAATATATGAAAAGTGCTTAGTTAGTTATTAAAGTGCCTCATCTAAGGTGCTCAATGAATTAATTCATCTGTTTAATAACTTTTTTTTTCTTGGCAGTAACTAGGGTTTGAACTCAGGGTCTTATGCTTATTAGGCAGGCACTGTATCACTTGAGCCATGCTGCCAGCTCTTTTTGCTTTGGTTGTTTTTGGAATACGGTTTCACCTGGGCCAGACTGGATGTAGATCCTCCTATTTACGCTTCCTGTACAGCTGGGATGACAGGTGCTTGCCACTTCATCCGTCTTTAATTGAGATGGGTCTCCTGAACTTTTTTGCTCAGCCTGGTCTCAAACCACAATCCTCCTGATCCCTACCTCCCAAGTAGCTAGGATTACAGGCATGAGTCACCTAAACTTGGCTTGTTTAATAATTATTAATGCCTACTGTATACCAGGCACTGTACTGGGTGCTGGGGACTTAGGGAAAAACGAAGAACACAAAACATACTAGTAAATTAATGGGCAAAGCGAAGCATATAAAGCCAAGATCCTGGTATAATGTCTTGCATAAAGAAATGCAGAGTCAGGCATAGTGCACATGCCTGTTATTCCAGCTACTCAGGAGGCTGAGACAGGAGGTCATGGCTTGAGGCTAGCTCAGGCACAAAAGTTAGTGACACCCTATCTTAAAAACCAAGCCAGGGACTAGAGGCATGGCTGCAGTGGTAGAGCGTCTGTCTAGCAAGTGTCAAGTCCTGAGTTCAAATCCCTATACCACCAAAAACAAAAGCAAACTCTCCCCACCAAAAAACAAAAAGTCAGATGCACATCTGCAACACTAGCTACTTGGGAGGCAGAGGTAGGAGGATTGTGGTAGGAGGCCAGCCCTGGCAAAAGCATGGGATCCTGTCTGAAAAATAAACTAAAGCGAAAAGGGTTGAGGGCATGAGTGTTTGCCAAGCAAGTGGGAGACTCTGAGTTCAAACCTCAGTACCACCAAAAAAAAAGAGAGAACTATACAGAAGTATTCATTATTATAAATAAAATGAGATATTGTGATGAATGAAGGAAAAGGAGGACGATGAGACGATAACTGGAAGAAGACAGGCTCCAAGGCGCTAAAAGTGAAACTGAAACAGGTCTATAGGATGAGAAGAAAGCAAGCTTGCCAACAGCAGGTAAAGCTCCTTCCAGGTAGAGGACCCGTGCAAAGGCCCTGAAGCAGAGTAGCAAGGCATAGCAAGGAGGCCATGAGGCTGGGATGCAGTGACAGAGGGAGTGGTCTAAGACAAGGCACAAGGGAGGAAGAGGGCAGGTCATGGAGGACAGCAGTCAGGGTAAGGAGTTTAGATTTTGTTTCACATGTGATAAAAGCCATTGAAGGCTTAAACAGAAGACTAACAAGATCTGATTTCTGACTAAAAGTTAACTCTGGTCTCTGTGAGGAGAATGAGTTAGGAATGGGGAGGAGCAGAAACTGTCAGAACAACTCAGAGGCATCCAAATGAGCATGACTGCTGTCTGGATGTGGTTATGATACCGGAAATCGGGTCATCTGAACTTAATGCCAATTCATAAATAACAACAGCAAGGTTTTGGAGAAAAAGAAATAAATATTTATTTATTTTGCCTGGCAAAATAAGAACTGTTTGTGCTGCTATCTCAAAGCAAAAACTACAGCCTTACTGAGGGATGAGCAGTACAGGTTTTTAAAGGAATGCCTAGGAACATGGGCTTTTGGATGTACGTGCTGAGGCCTGACTTTTGCTGATGGCTTTGGGTCTGCTGATTTCCTGGTGTGCTGGTGTGAGTCTCTGGAGTTGGATCCTTTGCTGTGCGGGATGCTCTTTCATTCCAGTGGTCAGGGAGATAAGGAGAGGAGCAGTGATGACCTTGCCTGGAGCTGTAAAGACATTCCTAAGTTCCCTCACATGAGGGATTTGGGGGGGAGGGGAAGAAATGACAAAGACAAAGAAAAGAAATGTCTTTTTTTTAAACTTATGTAACAGAAAGCAGGCTGGTCAGTAAAGTGAGTTAGCTGTTGAGGTACAACTATAGTTGTGAGCTTATTTCAGTTCTATTCCTGTTATATTTCTAGATCAGTCCTGTCCAACAGGACTTTCTGGACTGGTGGGAAGTTTCTACTATTGAGCTGGAAACTATTGAGTTTCTACTATTCAGCCTGGAGTGTGGCTGAAGAAATGAAATTTTAATTTTATGTCATTTTAATTAAAATTTAAGTGGCCTCATGCAGCTAGTGGCTACTACAAGGACAGCAGGGGGACTCAGCCATATTTGAAATATATTTAGGAGGCAGACTGGTGATGGTTGGGATATGGGGAGGTGGGAAAAAGAGGAATCCAGAAAGAAGATTAGCTTTTTATTTGAAAAGTGGGTGGACAATACTGTTATTTGCTCTCTGGGGAAGAGCAGGCTTTGGAGAGACTCAAGAATTATGATGTACACAAAAAGCATTTGAGGCGCTATGGAACATTCAAGAAGAGATGCGAAGTAGAAGGCAGGATGTATGAATGTTTGTCCTCATTGTCACTTTCAGGATCCAGAAATACCAGCCTGTTTTGCTGCTTATGAGGTGGGAGCTCAGTAAGGGAACCAGCAGCCTTCCTGTTCCTTGTCTTGTCACTGTGCCAACTGCCTACCTATCCACCCAGCCCTAGTGTCACTCCAGGTACTAAGCCCGGGTACTAGCCCTGAGCTACCCCCCTGTCTCAGGGCCCTGTCATCTCATTGTGGATGAGTGCCCCACCCTCCTCATCTCCTTCCATCAGAGAACTTTCTGACTGGAATTTTCCTCTTGGGAGTCTTGTCTGGGTCTGAATCAAGTCTTTTTCTTTCTTTCTTTTTTTTTGGCAGTACTGGGGTTTGAACTCAGGACCTCATGCATACTAGGCAGGCACTCTACCTCTTGAGCCACACCTCCAGCTCTTTTTGTGTGGGGGCTATTTTTAAGATAGGGTCTCTTGAACTATTTGTCTGGGATGGCTTTGAACTGTGATCCTCCTGCTCTCTGCCTCCCTAGTTGCTAGGATTACAGGCCTGAGCCACCAGTGTCCACCTGAATCAAGAGTTTTAACGGGGGCACAGCTGGAGTGGTAGAGTACTTGCCTAGCATGCATGAGGCCCTGGATTCCATCCTCAGCACTGAAAGCAAACAAACAACAGCTAGAAGAGTTGTTCTTACCATAGATCACAGCAACGTCACCAGACAATTTTTCCTCTCCTTAGTAAATCAAGAACTTCACCTCTTTCACTAAGAGGAAGTACTTTATTGCTTCTCTTTGGCATATCTGTTTACTAACACACACACTGCTCTTGTGGTTTGGGGTTATTATTAGGTAAAATGAGGGTAACTTGGACACAAAACTGTGATACTATGACAGTTGTTTTGATAGCTGAAAGGACTACTAAGTGATGAATGGGTGGGTAGCATACACAGTGTGGATACACTAGACAAAAGTATGAATCACATCCTGGCAGGATTAATGAGACAGTGAGAGATTTCATTATGTTACTCAGAATGACATACAATTTAAAATTTACGCATTGCTTGTTTCCAGAATTATTCATTTAATATTTTCAGAAACTGAAACTATGGAAAGAGAAACTTCTGTAGGAAGGATGGCTGTATAAGCCCCCAGCATATCTTACCTGGTCTCCCTGCTGCTGTCATTACCTTCATTGCAGCTCTCCTCCACACTGCAGTTCAAAGCTTCCAATGGCTCCTATTTCTTTGTCCTCACAACTCCCTGACCTGGTCCCATTCTTCATGCTTTCCACAGCCTCTTTGCTGTCCCGGGGGCAGGCCAGGCCCATAGGCTCCAGCTTCCTGGCCTGTTCATTGGTGCTCCCTTCTTCCACCACACTCCCCATGCATAGGTCTCCTCCAGGTCTGTGCTCCAAAGTTACCTGGCCATCACCTAAAACATGCTGCACCCACACTTCATTTTCCTCTTTCCCATTTTTAATTTTTCCATAGCGCTTTCGCTAGCTGCCCTTTTTGCATTTTAAGGATCTTACCTATTGTCTGTTTTCCCTCCTAGAATGTAAATTTAAGGCAAGCAAAAACTTTCCTGCTCTATTTTTTCCCCTTTACTGCTATAGGGCGCACAGTACATGCTCAATATATTGGTGGTGAATGAATGATGATTAATCTATTTACAATACTGGGGGAGTCAGGGAATGGAGATACAAAGGCGCGAGACCGGTAACAACTGCCATTTTGAGGGGCGAGTCACGAGTTCGACTCAGGAGAGAGTCAGTATTCACCCCACGTGACTACTCCCACTACCTTCCCCCACGCCGGAACGTTGCAGTCCCGGAACCCTAGCTCTCGGGCCCTGGTGCGCGGGCACTTCCGGTGCCGCGCCTCTCTCGACCGCGAAGAGAACTGCCAAGTCAGTTCCGGCAGAGTGCAGTGAGGAGCGGAGCGCGGCCTGCTCCCCCGGGACCCTCCGCACTCTGCACCCCCCCGGCCTCAGGCCGCAGGGTGAGCTGGGGGTCCCGGGGACAGGCCGCGGCTTCTGCTCTGCTGACACCGGAGCCCTCGCTGCGGCTGCCCAGTGTCCGGGCCCAGCTTCGAAGCATCGACGAACCCCTCCGCCCCACCGCGATGACCTGATGGCGGCGGCGACCTCTCGGAGCCTGGACCCTGCGGGCTGCCGGATCTCCCAGCCCAACCCTGCTGGGCCTTGGCGAAGCTCCGGTCAGGCCACCGAGGAGGACGTGGCGCCTTTGGGTGGCGGCGGGTGTGGCGTGGCGAGAAGAATGGCGGCCGCCCGAGCGCCGCGGAGGCCGGGAGAAAGCGATCTGCGCTGCACTAAGGCTCGCCGTCCCTTTAGGCCACCGAGCAGCGCAGATCTGGGTCCTGGTATGGCCGCTCTGGTCCAGTTGGACGAGACCTCACCCCATCCGTGCAACTACCAATGAAGGCCCAACGGTCCTGGAAGGTGAGCGGAGCCCGGGACGACGGCGGGTACAACGGTTGGCGGCCATGGACGGTTGGTGTTGGTTCCACCGCAGAGAAAGGAGTGTCAGGCCACGTTTGTCAGCTGGAAGCGCCCACCCGAGATTTAGCGGCCTTTAGAGAAGGCCCGTGTAAATAATATGAAAAAGCTGCTCTCAACTGCCCCCCCACACCCAACCTTGTAAAAGAAACTTGCAACATTTGGACGTTCTGGATGGGAAGAGGTTGCTGGCGTATGATACAGTAGAGATAGAGAACCATGCGTCTTGGGAAAGGCGATTTAAAAAAAAAATGTCTTCTGGAAGTGACTCTTTGGAGTCGTGAGACAACTTTTAGGAGTGACAGCAGGAGCGACACGTCCCCGTGTGTCCAGTGCATCAGCGGATGTGGAGCAGAAGACGGTGAGAAAGAAGAGTTCCTGTGCCCGACTGGTCAGCTGCAGACGACGTTTTTTGAATGACAACCATTGTTTTGTGTGTGGATCTTCGTCCTCACGACTGTACATGTAGTTGACCGTGCTATGTGGTTTTTTGAAATATCTAGCCTTTCTAGATGTTCTGAAGTGCCTGATATATTTTTCAAGTAGGAGTAGTAAAATCACATATTTTGTAAATATCTTTGTTAAAATTCATCTGTTATTTTGGGGTCCTCCGCATTGTTGGGGCCCTGGCTCCCAGGAGGAGGAAATGCCAAGAGCAAAGCTAGTGTGTGTAGTGAGGAAGAGTATACATGGCCCCATCTGTTCCACTTTGCTGTGCAGATAGTATAAAGAACAAAGGAGTCCTAATGTCCATCTAGTCTTTCTAGATGTTAGAGAGGTTGCCATTGTATGACAAAAGTAGAGTTAGTAAGCTAACAGATTTTGTACATTTTGTGCTAAAAAGGTCTTTCGAAAATCTGAGCATTGCAGCCCACTGGGTTGGTGGAGAAAGGTTCTCAGCCACAATGCTCGTATTTTGAAGACACTTTGAAATGATTAGTTGTTAGGTGTATGCAGTCATTGAGGACTGCGGTGTATCTAGTGGACAAATTGAGTCCTTACTTGAAGCATCTAGTCTATCTAGATGTGTAGAAGTGCCCAACGTATGTTAAATGTAGAGGTAGTAAAATAACACTTTGTAAATAGCTTTTTTGCAAAAGTTCATATGAAAACACTGTCTTTGGGGAATAGAATTGTGAAACCACCTCCAGCAGTTCTGTAGGTGCTGTCTTGTTCAGTGGGTCTGGAGGAGGTGGGAGGGAAGCAGTTGCAAAAGGGAGTATGCTAGTGTGCTCATACTTGGACATTTTCAGATGCCATTTTTTTCTGTTTTATGTATTTTGTTTTGCTGTGTATATAGTGTATATAATGGTCAAATAAGTCCAAATTTTGCAACATCTAGTCTCTAGATGTTAAAGAGGTTGCCAGTGTATGACAAAGTAGTAAAATTAGCTCATTTTGTACACTTTGTGTTGAAATTCATAGGAAGGCTTGTCCTCTATAAATGACTTTTAGATATGAATTTTTCAACTGTCTCTAAGCATTACATATTATGCTTGTACTTGTCCACTGGTTTGAAGGCAGAGAGAAGGAAGTGAGGAGGGAATGGTTCAAAGCCAAAATGGTCACATTTAGAAGATACCTCAGATTATAATCATTGCTGTGTGTGCAATTTTATTTACCAGTGCTGTGTGCATAACAGACAAGTTCATATAAGAAATATCTAGTCCTAGATATTTAGAATTGCTTGATGCATTTAAAAGTAGTAATATATGTAAATAGCTTTTGAAAACTTGGGAGATACTGTATTTGGAAATGGAGTTGTAAAACCACCTCTGAACAGTGTACTGTCTGGACTTGTTTATTGGGTTGAGGGAGGTGGGAAGGAAGAGACTACAAAAAAGTATTTTGTTAGTGTGTGTTAGAGAATTTCAGAATATCCATTACCCTATATGTTGTATACTTCATTTAACTCTGCTGTACTGTATATATTGTGTATATACTGGACAAATGAGTCCTAATTTTATAATATCTAGTCTCTAGATATTAAAGAGGTTGCCAATGTATGACAAAAGTAGAGTTGGTAAACTAACACATGTACTTTGTGTTAAAATTCATAGAAAGGCTGTCTTCTGGAAAGAACTTTTTGTAAGTGAAACTGTAACATCTTTTAACAGATTTGTACCACACGTGATGTAGGAGAGGAGGAGGTGGAAGAAATGAAGGGTGTAGACCAGAATGCTCCTACTTAGAAGACACCTTCAGATGTATAACTGTTGTTATATATGTGTAGTTATTCAGCACTACTGTGTATATAGTGGATAAACTTAAGTCCTTATTTGAAACATCTAGTCTTTCTAGATGTTTAGAAGTGCACAAAGTATGTTAAAAGTAGAGGTAGTAAATAACACATTTTGTAGATATACTTTTGTTAAATTCCTAATATTATCTTTTGGAACTGGAATGATGAAACTACTTCTCTGAGCAGTACACATTAATTTGTGCTGGCTCAGGAAGGGAGGGAGAAAAGTACAAAGGGCTTTATATCAATGTGTGTTTGGTGAAGCAAGATTGATTGTCCCTTATGTCTGCGTTGTGTTTTATTTTTCTATGTATATAGTGTATATAGAGGACAGACAAGTCCTAATGTACAACATCTAGTCTGACTTCTAGATGTTAAAAGAGGTTGCCAGTGATGACAAAAGTAGAGTTAGTACACTTTGTGTTAAAATTAGTAAGAAAAACTGTTCTTAAAACCACTTAGGAAGTGAAATTAAGTCCCCAGGAAACATTACAGATACATAAATCTGACCACTGGGTTGATAGAGATGGGAAGGGTATTGTTCCTTTCCAATTACAGCCTTTGTTAGGTGTGTGCAGTTTATTCAATGCTACTGTGTGTATAGTGGGAAACTGAATCCCTTGGGGAAACGCCTAGTCTTTTTAGACATTTAGAAGTGCATAATGTAAAAATAGAGGGCTTAGTGCCACTGAAGTATTTTTTGTGACTTTGTAGGAATGGCTGCATTTTGGGAATGGAATTGTTAAACTTGATGTTTTAGAGAGTATGCTGACTGTTCACTGGGAGGTGGCAGGGGTGGGGTGGGGGAAGGGAGTATGCAGAGAGTATGCTTTGTGCCTGTTAGGTTGGTTCAGGTTGTCTAGCCATTGTTCTGTATGCATTTCAGTTAGTACTGATGGGTATTAAAGGATAAGTCCTAATGCCCAAAGTATGTTAGAAGTAGGGAATAATCCCTACATAAATGTCCTTTTGTTTTAGGAAGAGTGACTTATTAACCCACCTTTAGAGCCAGTGTCTTCTTGAAGTTAGTCACTGGACAGGTGAGGGAGGTCTCTTTGCTAATAATCTCCACATCTAGAAGATGGATCTTAATTATAACCAAAACCCCGTATGTGCATTTTTGGTAAAGTTCTTGTGTTTATTATGCACAAAGTTCATTGTTGTGCAACATCTAAGCTTTATAGAAATCCTGAGGTAACAGTGTATGGTAAAAAGTAGAGCTAGTGAATTAGCCAACTTGTAAATAGGTTATAATCAACAGAAAAGATGCATCTTTGACCTGAAATTGTCACGCCTCTGGCATTGTGAGTAGTACTTGTTCATTAGGCTGGTAGCAGAGGGGCCGAAGGAAGCCTATAGGGAGAGTTATGTGCAGGTGTGCTCAGATTCACAGTTTGATGAGAGCCACTGATGTGTATGTATCTTCTGGCTGTACTATAGAGATACATTAATTCAGTGGGAACATGCCTGCTTGCTAATATTTTAATAGTGTAGATATGATAATGAACTCTCAGAAACTATGCTTAGTGTACTCTTGCTTTATGTCTCATTGTAAATGGAGCATTAAGGGAATGAAGTATTGTAACTCTGCCAATAATTCTGTCTAGAGAGAGGCCTGTTGCCATTTCTGTCTTCAGTGAAATTTTTGTCCCCAAGGAAGGCAGGATTATAATTTTTTCCTAACAGATTGAGTTGGTGTAGTGTATTCTTGGCTATCAAAATATTCATGTAGTTTTGGGATTGAGTTGGTGAGTATTCACAGTGTGTGGAAAAGCATGATACAGACCATACGATCTCAGTTACCTAAAATGGATCGTTATGTGTACACAGGATTTAGGACAGTCCAACTGTACTGCTTGTGGCTATGGATGATTTTGTTCTTTGCTTCATGTGTTTGTTTCCTGTAATGCACATGTTAACTTAATAAAGGTTATTTTAAAAACCTGTATCATGTCCCCTTTGCTTGTTAATAAAGCTATACTCCATGGAAGCAGTGTTCCCACTCCCTGATGCCTGAGTTCTGAGGCTATCAGGTATTACATCTTAAAGGCCTTCCTCACTACTTAGGTATTAGCACCAACCCCCATGCTCTGCTGTTATTGAAGGTGACCTTGCACTTACCACATGCTATTCTGCCTGTAGTGTTCTTTCCACAGTGGCTCATTTGGTAAGATCAGTCTCCAGGACTCGACTAATTTCTGCATAGTCTTGCTTGTAAGAACTTGACACCTCAGAATTCCAGTGCACCCTGTCCTTTGGAGCCCTTACTTGTTCCTCTTGTATTTGGAACCTGAAAGCCACCTTTAAGCCACCTCTGTAACCACAGGATGCATTACAATACTTGGCACAGTAGGTGAATGCAGTGTCTGCTGAGCACACCAAGTGAGCACACCTTTCCCGCTGCCATGTGTAGGACATTGGTGTTACAGGCACCAGCTGAATGGTCAGCGCTACCCAGGCAAGAAGTTTCTATAATGACTGACCAAACTGGTGGCCCAAGCAAGGTCAGATGCACAAATCACTCATCTCCAAATCAGGCGGAGGAAATACCCCAATGTGCCGGGTTCTTATTCCACTGGACAAGAAGCAGAAGAGACAATGGCCTCCAAGTGTGGGAAGGTAGTATTTCTTTGGGTGCTGTCATAATCTGGGTTGGTTGGGATTGTGAGGGCAGGCAAAGGCGGCCCTTCCAGTTGCCTTCCAACCTCCCAACTGCCTTGGTCCCTTTTTTCCTCTTGATGTCCCTATGAGACAGGTGAGCTGACAGGTGGGCTTCAGGAAGACACTTTCTGGCCTAGAAGGAAGATCCAGGTGTCCGTTTACCCAGACTCAAAGCACTTAGATGCCTCATTCCAGGCTAGGACTGGCTCAGATTTCAAATCCACTAGAACTGGAGACAGAAGCTAAAGCAGGGTCTCCTCTGTAACTTAAGGTGAGTTCTCCCATAAATGCCTCCAGGAGGGGAAGGTTCAGAAAAGAAAGAGTTCAGACAAGGGCAGCTCTCAGAAAGGCAGTCCTGGAGCCCCAGGGCAAAGCTCACCCTCAGTGGACAGGTGAAGAATGTGAACTCTGAGGGCCAGGCCTCAGCTTGTACTATGTATTGCCAGAGAAAGAGCACATAGAAAGGATGGCATATGTCTTAGCTCTAGTTAAAATTCTATTACTGGCTGGGGACCTTAGCCAACTGACCTTGTTTGGGACTTAGTCTCACCTGAAAAACAAGGGGTTTGTTCTGGCTAGTTGCTGAGGTTTGCCTTTCTAGATCTAATGCTGGACCTTTCAAAGCCATGGCCAGAAGCTTCTAAGTGTCATTCTCTACTTAAAGGAACCATGGTCTTGGGGACCAAATTAGCTGGAAAAAGCTAATTCAGGGCTGCAGCAGGGAAAGTACAAGATCGCCTGAAATAGCTTGTAGCAGGAAGCAAGATAGTGCTCAAAGAAAGGATGATGGGAATAACACAGAAGCCAGTTTAAAGTAGCTTCCATTGACCAAATCTGTGACAACTTGAGCATCAAAATGTAGAAAGATTTGTATAATGATACAGGTTATAACACATTAAATAAAATAGCCATGAGGAACAGGGATGTGGCTCAAGTAGTAGAGTGCTTGTCCTAGCCTCAATCCCCAGGACCCCCCATGCTAGCGGCATGGTTCAAGTGATAGAGCATCTGTCTAGCAAGTACAAGGCCCTGAGTTCAAACCCCAGTACTGCCAAAAAACAAAAAACAAAACAAAAAAAACTAACCCGGTGCCACCAAAAAAACAAAAACAAAATCCAGCCATGAATCCAATACTGATATAAATGAATGGTTTAGGAGGAAGAAGCAACTTACAAAGTTTTAAAGGACCTCCTCATAAAATATTTATTACAGGGAATAAGACAAAATCAACAGAGTGAAAAGGTAATTTAAGGAATAGATAAAATACTTGCAAATCATATATCTGATTAGTAGTTAATATCCAGAATATATAAAGAACTCCTATAACTCAATAACAAAAAATCAAATACTCCAATTAATGGGCTTGAATAGGCATTTCTTCAAAAATAATTTAGAGATAGCTAACAAACATGAAAAGATGCTTAACATCACTAGCCAACAGAGAAGGGGAAAAGAACTGTTGGATATGGATGTTGAGTTTCAGATTTGCAAGGTGAAAAATTCTAGAGATCTGTTGCAGACCACTTGAATATACTGAACACTACTGAACTCAAAATGGCTCAAATGATAATGCTATGTGTTCTTTACCACAAAAATATTTTTTAAATAAAAAAGAGAAAAAGTAGCAAGAGAAACTTTACATTGGAGACACCCATTTTAATCCAATCATAAAGGTTAATATCACCAGCAATGGAACACACTGAAATCCTGCCCCACCTGATGGAGCATAATGAAAGACCACAGTAGTCAAGCCTGGTGATACACACCTGTAATCCCAGATACTCTGGAGGCTGAGGTAGAAGACTCAGAGTTTGAGGCCAGTCTGGGTTACATAACAAGACCATCTCTCAAAATAAATAAATAAAAAGGGCCATGGAGGAGGGGCAAAGCTAGTGGTAGAACACTGGCCTAGCATGTGCAAGACCCTGAGTTCAACACTTAGCACCAAAAAAAAATAAATAAATAAAATAAAATTTAAAAAGGACATAGCACCACTTCTGAGGTTTCCTATCAAAGATACAGAAACCTAATCTAATCATGGAAAAGCATCAGACAAACCCACACTGAAGGACATTACAAAAATAACCGGCTGTAATTTTCTGAAGTGTCAAGGTCACGAACATCAAAGCAAGACTGGCAACTATATCAAAGCTGTGACGACTAAATGCAATGCTGGTTAAACTGCACTCATTTTCCATAAAGGACACTATGGGAGAGGGAGGGGAAGACGGAGGAGGAGGAGGGTAGCAAGAGGAGGAGGCAGCCATGTTCTGGTATTTGGTGAAGCAGGTAAGAGTGGAAATGTGAAAATGCAGAACGATTCGTGGTGAGAGCTTTGCATATGTGTAAGACTCTAGCTGCTGTCACCTGCCAAACCAAAAAATGCCCACCTCCAGGACACTTCGATTTCATCTCTGGGGGCAGGGCTCATGGACCCACTATCTGTACCATTTTATCTCTTTGTGCCTCCCTGCCCCAACCCTCCCCTCCAGGAATCTACTTTATGAGACTCGACTCTGAATTTAGTGCTTTACAGGGACTACCTAATTTAATCTTCTTGACTTTATGAAATGGATGCTTTTGTTATTCCCATATTACAGATGAGGAGACTGAGGCAAAGGGAAGTCATTTGACTAGTGTCACACAGCTGGTCTGGGGCAGAACAGCCTAAGCTTAGAGCCCCTCAGAACCAAAACCCAATGCTCTGTGGTGTCAATACAATCAGACAGAAGAGCAGGAAAGATGTTGGCTTAGTCAGGAAAAGCTTACAGAGGAGTGATAAGCAGTTTCTTTCCACCAGCAGGTGTCTTAAGCACCCTGCTTAAGACAAGATGGAAAAGTCTTCAACAGTACCACAAGGTTTTAAGTTATGACAAGAAGGACTTCCTGACAGGTTCTATCTCAAGAAAGAAATCAGCTCTCAGGGCAAGATACAGTCTTAGCATCTGAACCTTCCCATCCAGGTGACCGGTGTTGTGAAAACTGACAAATTGGCTGGGGACGAGGCTCAGGTGGTAGTATGCCTGCCTAGCAAGTGCAGGCCCTGAGTTTATTTTATTATTATTATTTTTTGGCAGTAATAGGGTTTGATCTCAGGGCTTTGTGCTTGCTAGGCAGGTGCTCTACCACTTGAGCCACTCACTAGCCCTCAGGCTCTGAGTTCAAACCCCAGTGCCCAAGCTACATTAGGCTAGGATGCAGCTCAGTGGTAAGAGCACTTGCCTAGCATGGGCAAGGCCCTGGGTTCAATCCCTAACACCAAAACAGAAAAGACAAAACAACAACAACAACAAAAGCACTGAAAAGACCCAAAGTTCACTACCTGCCTTCATGCTGCAAGTCTTGAAATGAGGTGGCAGTGGGAAAGAGCTTTCACCCCACACCCCTCTAGATACCAGCTCTGGGGTGTCAGGAGCCATGTGAAGCCAAGAGATCCAGAGCTGAATAGAGACAAGCAAACTTCTAATTTAAGGTTCCAGCAAAGAGAAGAGGCCAGTAAATTGAGTAAGAGGCACATGTGGAAGATGGAAGTGAAGACAAATTTCTCCAATCTTGCAGGGTGAGAAAAACTTTGTTACTCTCCTGACAGTTTCGGCACGTATTTCCTTTCTAAAAATGAAGTAAGTTTCTCTTTTTGCCTTGGCCATGAGGAAGCTCAAAGCCAGTTTTTTTTTTTTAATACACGTGTGTGTGTGTGTGTGTGTGTGTGTGTGTGTGTGTGTCTGTAATGGGGTTTGAACTAAGGGCTTGGTGCTTGCAAAACAGGTGGTCTACCACTTGATCCACACCTCCAGTCCATATTTGCTGTGATTATTTTTGGAGATGGGAGGTCTTGAAAACTATTTGCCTGGGCTGGCCTGGAACCTCCATCCTCCTGATCTCATTCTCCCAAGTAGCTAAGATTACAAGCATGGACCGCTGGTGCCCAGCTTCATACACTACGTTTTAAGAGTAGTTTTAGGTTCACAACAAAATCAAGTGAAAGAGAAATCTCCCATATACTCCGCCCCCAAGGATGGCTTCCTCCACTATCAAACATCTCACCAGAGTGCGACATGTGTTGCAATTAAAGAATCTACATTGACATGCCATTGGCCCTGACTCCACAGTCTACATTAGGGCTCTCGCTCCATGCTGTACATCCGATGGTTTTGGACAACATAAATGACCTGTGTTCACCAAGACAGTGTCATTCAGAGTAGTTTCTCTGCCTTCAACATCATCCTCTGTGCTTTAACTGTCCTCCCCCGACAACCCTTGGCAACCACTGATGTTTTTACTTTTTTTTCCAGAATGTCAGATAGCTGACACGTATAGTGTGAAACCTTTTCAGATTGGCTTTTTTCACTTTGTAACATGCATTTAAGCTTTCTGTCTTTTCATGACTTTGCCAGCTCTTTTATCTTTAGCACTACCATCCTATTGTCTAGATGGACACTGTTTATTCATCACCTCCTGAAGAACATCTTGGTTGCTTCCAAGTGTTGGCAGTTATGAATAAAACTGCTATAAATGTTTGTGTGCAGATTTTCGTAAAGACCAAGAGACATGATTGCTGGATCCTGTGGAAAGTGTCTAGTTTTATAAGAAACTGCCAATTGTCTTCCAAAGTGGCCATGCATTTGCTTTCCCGCCAACAGTGAATGGGGATTCCTGCTCCTCCTCATCCTCACCAGCATTTGGTGTTGCCCGTGTTCTGGATTTCGGTCATTCTAACAGGTGTGTAAAAGCCAGGTTCATAATCATCACGGCTAATGTGGACACGAATCATAGGCTTCCTCCAGTTTCTTCTTGTCTTATTTCTAGAAAATACTGTTTCCCGTTTCACATTGGGTATTGGGGAGTTTATTGCCAAGTTAAAAAATCAGTTATCAGGGTGGGAGGTGTGGCTCGAGTAGTAGAGCACCTGCTTTGTAAGCAAGAAGTCCTGAAATCAAACCCCAGTCCCACCACACACACACAATCAATTATCAGCTGGGTACTGGTGGTTCATGCCTGTAATCCTAGCTATTTGGGAGGCTGAGATCAGGAGGATCACAGTTCAAGGAAAGCCTGAACAGAATGGACTGGAGGCATGGCTCAGTGTTGAGTGCCTGCTTTGCAAACCCCATTCCCATCAAAAATAAACATACAAAAAAATCAATTATCAGTCAGGTGTGGTAGCCATGCTTATAAACTCAGCACTTAGAAGGATCATAAGTTCAAGGCCAGCCTGGTCTGCACAGCAAGACCCTGTCTCAAAAAAACAAAAAACAAGACAAAACAAAAATCAATTGTCATTTAATTATAAAGTCAACTAGAGCCAAAACTTATGCATATCCACATCACCTTCCTCTATTTTTTCTTTTTTTAGTTGTAATTTTTATTTTATTCTGAAATTACAAGAAGGATAGAGCTTCTTTGGAAAACTCTGACAGTTCCTCAAAAAATTAAAAATGGTACTGCCATGAGATCCAGCCACTCCACTTTGGGAGTTCAAAAGAATTGAAAGAAAGGTCTCAAAGAGGTGTCAGCACACCCATGTTCACAGCAGCAGCACTCACGTTAGCCAAAAAGAGGGAGTACCCTAAATGTCCAGGGACGGACTCACAGACAAAACGTGCTCTGTCTGTACAATGGAGTATCATTCAGCTTGAAGGTGAAATTATTCTGATATGTGCTTCAACATGGACGAACTGTGTAGACATCAAACCAGTCACAAAAATGCTGATATATAATGCCTTTATATGAGGTACCTAGCACAGTCAAGTTCATAGACACAAAGAATACAAGGTGGCTGCCAGGGGCTAGGGGAAGTGGGGAATGAGGAGTTGGTGTTTATGGGTACAGAGTTTCACTTTTGCAAGATGAATGGTGGTGATGGCTGCACCACAGCGTGAGTGTACTTAACACCACTGTACATTTAAAAACAGTTAAGATGGTAAATTTTTTTGAGGGTATGATAGATTGAACTCAGGGCCTTGCAAGTGCTCTACCATTTGAGCCATGCTTCTTGTCCAAGATGGTAGATTTTATGCTGTTTGTATTTTACCATAGTTTAAAATAATTTTTAATTGCAAGAATGTTTCAAAGAACTCCGAAATATGCTTCACCCAAATTTTCCATTATAATCTGATTGTATTTTCTCTAAGTATACATAGTATATTTTTTCTAAGTAATTTCAGAGTAAGTCAAAGAAATTGCTCTTTTTGTTTTTTAACTCAGGGTCTCACCCTTGCTAGGCACATGCTCACCACTTGAGCCATTCCACCAGCCCTTCTTTGTGAAGGGTTTTTTTTGAGATAGGGTCTCTCCAACTATTTGCCTGAGCTGGTTTTGAACCACGATCCTCCTGATCTTTGCTTTCTGCATGGCTAGGGTTAAAGATATGAGCCACCATTGTGAGCTTTGTTTTTGTTTTTTGAGGCAGGGTCTCACTATGCAGCCCAGGCTGGCCTGGAACTCTTTATCCTCCTATCTCAGACTCCTAACTGCTGGGATTACAGAGGTGAACCACCACACTCAGTGAAGAAATCTCTTAGTCACTAAGTACTGTAGTATGTATTTCCCAAGAACAAGGAGAATCTCTTACAGTTATAGGATGTAAGAGATAGGACAATTATCAACACCAGGAAATACAACACTGTTCTCTCACCCACAGTTCATTTGTCCTCATCACCAGGATTCTTAGTCTGTTTTCTTCTTGATTCCGATTTTCTGTTGGGAAGGAGAGCTATGAAAGTAGAATAGGTTTGGATGGAGCAAAAGAGAGTCACAGACTTGCCAGCCCATGTGTTTGAGGAACACCTCCTGGACCTCTCAAATTCTACAGAGGATAGTAACGAAGCTTCAGGAAGGCAAGAAGCCTGGCTCCTGCCAGCACGTCTGACTATGACTACCTCTTCTCACTGCTCCCAACTCTCACCAGTGTTTGTCCCTAAGGCCCACAACTGTGCAGCAACCAGCTTGGGTACCATTTCTCAGCCACCTAAACTGCATGGGTCTCCATTGTCTGCTCTGAACAACTGATAACAAATTCTGCAATTCAGCCCCCTTGTTGTTAAGTCTCAAGTCTTAACAATGCCCCAAATAGCAGACAGGTACAAAGGCAAAATGGCCTCAAGAAGTGTTATCCTAAAATGGACACAGCCCTCCAGAGTGCAAAGTGACACTTTTCACCCTAGACTTCAAGTACCTGGGAGGTAAGATTTCCCCATGGCTTACATAAAACGAATAGAGGATTTAAACAATGCCTTTGCTTCTAGCCACAAGATGAGATCTTAAACACTTCCAATAATAAATGCTGGCAATACTTCCTGTGTTTATTTTCAACAGAGTTTTGCATTTTTCCAACAGTGGAAGTTTTTAGTGCTGGGGGCTCTATTTTTGGTTCTTAGGGCCTGGTTGTGCCTCTCCAAGTATGACTCTGCCTATTTGCATATGGAAAAATCACTGCAGAGGGTGAGTGTATTCTTTCTAGCACAGTCTTGGGGTTGTGTGTACAGAATTTCTCTTTTGCAAACAAGTGGCTTGCTGGGGATGGATGAATAACAGTGGCGTACCAGCACACACACTGCCAGGCTGGCTAACTAGAAGGGTGCCAGGGTTGGTGAAAGCACATGGATTTTCTGGACCTAGTAGCTGAGTGAGCTGAGACCAGGCCTTTGCTTCTCTGGGCCTCAAGCTCCCCATCTGTCACATGGGGTAATGCTGCTTTAGTTAGTTGCCACAAAACACTTTGAGGATAAATGACAGCCTTTTGCTATAGTTTGGATATTGAGAGTGTTCTACAGGGTTCATGTGGTGGAAGCTTGGCCCCAGTGTGGCCATGTTAAGAGGTGATGGGATCTTGAAGTGGGGCCTAACGGGAAGTCTTGGATTAGGGTGTGTGTGGGGTGGTGGTGGTACTTTCAAGGGATTAGGGTCATTCTCATGGGATCCTAAATTAGTTCTTCCAAGAGTGAGTTGTTAGTAAATAGCCAGCCTGGCCCCCTTCCCTCTCTGGCTTCCTTTCTCACCACGTGATCTCTCCCTTGAATGCACTCTTGCATTGTAATGTCCTCGGCCATGTGACATAGCCAGGACCACCCTCATCAGAGCTAGCACTATGCTATTTGAAATTTCAGCCTCCAAAACTGTGAATTAAACCTTTATAATGATAAATGGGCTAAACCACCTTTTCAGAGTGCCTGACACTCACTTGGCACACCATACCTGTACTCAGGGCCTAGGTCTGTGGGGGGGGCCTCTATAGCATGAGAAACAATTTGTTGCCAACACCTGTGTTGTCATATTTACTCTTTCTGAATGAACTTCTTTTTTTTTCCCTGTCTCCTTTTTTTTCTTTTATTCATATGAACATACAATGTTTGGGTCATTTCTCCCCACTTCCCCCCACCCCGCCCCCTCCCTTAACCCCTTCCCGCTCCCTTCCTCTCCACCCCACACCCTCGCTACCAGGCAGAAACTATTTTGCCCTTATCTCTAATTTTGTTGAAGAGAGAGTATAAGCAATAACAGGAAGGACCAAGGGTTTTTGCTAGTTGAGATAAGGATAGCTATACAGGGAGTTGACTCGCATTGCTTTCCTGTACATGTGTGTTACCTTCTAAATTAATTCTTCTTGAACAACCTTTTCTCTAGTTCCTGGTCCCTCTCTCCTATTGGCCTCTGTCGCTTTAAACTATCTGCTTTAGTTTCTCTGCATTGAGGGCAACAAATGCTATCTAGTTTTTTGGGTGCCTTACCTATCCTCACCCCTCCCTTGTGTTCTCTCGCTTTATCATGTGATCAAAGTTCAATCCCCTTGTTGTGTTTGCCCTTGATCTAATGTCTGCATTTGAGGGAGAACATACGATTTTTGGTCTTTTCTACCAGGCTAACCTCACTCAGAATGATGTTTTCCAGTTCCATCCATTTACCTGCGAATGATAACATTTCGTTCTTCTTCATGGCTGCATAAAATTCCATTGTGTATAAATGCATTTTCTTAATCCATTTGTCAATAGTGGGGCATCTTGGCTGTTTCCATAACTTGGCTATTGTGAATAGTGCTCCAATAAACATGGGTGTGCAGGTGCCTCTGGAGTAACCTGTGTCACATTCTTTTGGGTGTATCCCCAAGAGTGGTATTGCTGGATCAAATGGTAGATCTATGTTTAGATTCTTAAGAAGCCTCCAAATTTTTTTTCAGAGTGGTTGTACTAGTTTGCATTCCCACCAGCAGTGTAAAAGGGTTCCTCCCCCCCTCCCCACATCCTCGCCAACACCTGTTATTAGTGGTGTTGCTAATGATGGCTATTCTAACAGGGGTGAGGTGGAATCTTAGTGTGGTTTTAATTTGCATTTCCTTTATTGCTAGAGATGGTGAGCATTTTTTCATGTGGTTTTTGGCCATTTGAATTTCTTCTTTTGAGAAAGTTCTGTGTAGTTCACTTGCCCATTTCTTTATTGGTTCATTAATTTTGGGAGAATTTAGTTTTTTGAGTTCCCTATATATTCTGGTTAACAGTCCTTTGTCTGATGTATAGCTGGCAAATATTTTCTCCAACTCTGTGGGTGGTCTCTTCAGTTTAGAGACCATTTCTTTTGTTGAGCAGAAGCTTTTTAGTTTTATGAAGTCCCATTTATCTATGCTATCTCTTAGTTGCTGAGCTGTTGGGATTCCACTGAGAAAGTCCTTGCATATACCTATTAGTTCCAAAGTATTTCCTACTCTTTCCTGGATCAACTTTAGAGTTTGGGGTCTGATATTAAGATCCTTGATCCATTTTGAGTTAATATTGGTATAGGGTGATAAACATGGATCTAGTTTCAGTTTTTTGCAGACTGCTAACCAGTTTTCCCAGCAATTTTGTTGAAGAGGCTGCTATTTCTCCATCGTATATTTTTAGCGCCTTTGTCAAAGAAAAGTTGGTTATAGTTGTGTGGCTTCATATTCAGGTCCTTTATTCTGTTCCACTGGTCTTCGTGTCTGTTTTTGTGCCAGTACCATGCTGTTTTTATTGTTATTGCTTTGTAATACAGTTTGAAGTTGGGTATTGTGATACCTCCAGCATTGTTCTTTTTACTGACTATTCCCTTGGCTATTCGTGGCCTCTTGTGTTTCCAGATAAATTTAATGGTAGATTTTTCAATCTCTTTGATGAATGTCATTGGAATTTTGATGGGAATTGCATTAAACATGTAGATTGCTTTTGGGAGTATAGACATTTTTACTATGTTGATTCTACCAATCCATGAACATGGGAGATCTCTCTATAGTCTTCCTTGATCTCTTTCTTCAGAAGTTTATAATTTTCCTTGTAGAGGTCATTCACATCCTTTGTTAAGTTTACACCTAGGTATTTGATTTTTTTTTTGAAGCTATTGTAAATGGAATTGTTTTCATACATTCTTTCTCAGTTTGTTCATTATTAGTGTATAGAAATGCTAATGATTTTTTTATGTTGTATTTTATATCCTGCTACCTTGCTATAGCTGTTGATGGTGTCTAGGAGCTTTTGAATAGTTTTTTTTGGGTCTTTAAGGTGTAAGATCATATCATCTGCAAATAGGGATATTTTGACAGTTTCTTTCCTATTTGTATTCCTTTTATTCCTTCTTCTTGCCTAATTGCTCTGGCTAGGAATTCCAGTACTATGTTGAATAGGAGTGGAGATAGTGGGCATCCTTGTCTCATTCCTGATTACAGAGGGAATGGTTTCAGTTTTTCACCATTAAATATAATGCTGGCTGTAGGTTTGCAATATATAGCTTTTATAATGTTGAGGTACTTTCCTTCTATTCCTAGTTTTCTTAGAGCTTTTATCATGA
This sequence comes from Castor canadensis, assembly GCF_047511655.1. Lineage (NCBI taxonomy): Eukaryota > Metazoa > Chordata > Mammalia > Rodentia > Castoridae > Castor > Castor canadensis. The sequence continues at coordinate 159,734,833 of NC_133390.1, read as the reverse complement.
AATAGTGTTGGATCTTACCAAAGGCTTTTTCTGCATCTATTGAGATGATCAAGTGGTTTTTGTCTTTGCTTCTGTTAATGTGGTTTATTACGTTTATTGATTTTCGTATGTTGAACCACCCTTGCATCCCTGGAATGAAGCCTACTTGGTCGTGGTGAATAATCTTTTTGATGTGTTGTTGAATTTGGCTTGCCATAATTTTGTTGAGGATTTTTGCGTCAATGTTCATTAAGGAGATTGGCCTATAGTTCTCCTTTTTGGAGGTGTCTTTGCCTGGTTTTGGGATAAATGTAATACTGGCTTCATAAAATGTGTTAGGCAGTTTTCCTTCCCTTTCTATTTCATGGAACAGTTTAAGGAGGGTTGGTATCAGTTCTTCTTTAAAGGTCTGATAGAATTCAGCAGAGAATCCATCAGGTCCTGGACTTTTCTTTTTTGGGAGACTCTTGATTGCTGCTTCAATTTCATTTTGTGTTATAGGTCTATTCAGGTGATTAATTTCCTCTTGGTTCAGTTTTGGATGGTCATATGTATTTAGAAATCTGTCCATTTCTTTAAGATTTTCAAAGTTATTTGAATATAGGTTCTCAAAGTAGTCTCTGATGATTTCCTGGACTTCCATGGTGTTTGTTGTTATCTCCCCTTTTGCATTCCTGATTTTACTGATTTGGGTTTTTCTCTCCTCATTTTAAGTCAGGTTTGCCAGGGGTCCACCGATCTTATTTTTACAAAGAACCAACTTTTTGTTTCATTAATTCTTTGTATGGTTTTTTGGATTTCTATTTCATTGATTTCAGCTCTTATTTTTATTATTTCTCTCCTTCTATTTGTTTTGGGATTTGCTTGTTCTTGTTTTTCTAGGAGTTTGAGATGTATCATTAGGTCATTGATTTGGGATCTTTCAGCCTTTTTAATATATGCACTCATGGCTATAAACTTTCCTCTCAAGACTGCCTTAGCTGTGTCCCATAGGTTCCGGTAGGTTGTGTTTTCATTTTCATTGACTTCTAGGAACTTTTTAATTTCCTCTTTTATTTCATCGATGATCCATTCTTCATTAAGTAATGAGTTATTTAGTTTCCAGCTGTTTGCATGTTTTTTGTCTTTACTTTTGTTGTTGAGTTCTACTTTTACTGCATTGTGATCAGATAGTATGCACGGTATAATTTCTGTTTTCTTATATTTGCTGAGACTTGCTTTGTGCCCTAGGATATGATCTATTTTGGAGAAGGTTCCATGGGCTACTGAGAAGAATGTATATTGTGTAGAATTTGGATGAAATGTTCTGTAGACATCAACTAGGTCCATTTGATCTATGGTATGTTTTAGATCTATCTATTGATGATAGTGGGGTGTTAAAGTCTCCCACGACCACTGTGTTAGAGTTGATATATGCTTTTAGGTCCTTCAGGGTATTTTTGATGAAATTGGGTGTGTTGACATTGGGTACATATAGGTTGATAATTGTTATTTCCTTTTGGTCTATTTCCCCTTTTATTAGTATGGAATGTTCTTCTTCATCTCATTTGATCAGTGTAGGTTTGAAGTCTACTTCGTCAGAGATAAATATTGCTACTCCTGCCTCTTTTCGGGGGCCATTGGCTTGGTAAATCTTCCTCTAGCCTTTCATCCTAAGCCTATGCTTGTTTCTATCGATGAGATGGGTCTCCTGTAAACAATAAATTGTTGGATCTTCCTTTTTAATCCAGTTTGTCAAATGGTGCCTTTTGATGGGGGAATTAAGTCCATTAACATTGTATTGATAGGCATGTGGTGATTCCTGTCATTTAGTTGTTTTAGTTGTTTGAAGGTTTGATTGTGTGTAGCTAAACTGATGTTACTCTCTACTTTCTTGCTTTTTCTTTTCCTATAGTATGGTGCTGCCTGACCTTTCATGGTTATGTTGGTTTCACTTTCTGTGTGCAGAATCCCTTGAAGAATCTTTTGTAGTGGTGGCTTTGTGGTCATACAGTGTTTTAGTTTCTGCTTATCATGGAAGACTTTTATTGCTCCATCTGTTTTGAATGATAGTTTTGCTGGGTAGAGTATCCTAGGGTTGAGAAATTATTTTCATTCAGTGCCCAGACCACCTCACCCCAAGCTCTTCTTGCTTTTAATGTTTCTGTTGAGAAGTCTGCTGTGATTTTGATGGGTTTACCTTTGTATGTTATTTTTCTCTTACAACCTTCAATATTCTTTCTCTAGTCTATGTACTTGTTGTTTTAATGATAATGTGTCATGAGGTAGTTGTATTTTGGTCAGGTCTGTTTGGAGTTCTGGAGGCTTCCTGTATCTGTATGGGTATAGCTTTCTCTAGATTTGGGAAATTTTCTGTAATTATTTTGTTGAATACATTATACATTCCTTTTTCTTGCACCTCTTCTCCTTCTTCAATGCCTGAACTTCTCTCTTAAGTCCTTTGTCCTTCCTGTCCGATCCTGCTCCCTGCTCCCTGTTGTAAGAGTCTGTTTCAGTGTGTGTGTGGAGGGGTGGATGAGAAACTTGCCCTTTCTGAAGTCTCAGCCTGGAAGCTCAGAGGTGCTCCCATGCTGACAAGCAAGGAGCCCTTCCCTCCTCACTGCCCCAAAGATCCTTTGAACAGCACCCTCCCCCCACAGTGTCTATTAAGGGTTGGGTGACACCTCTGCTCTCCTCCTGTCTTACCATAGACATTGGCCATGTCAATTAGAATGTAGGGGTTGGGTGAAATACCAGCCAGGCCCTATCAACCCAAATGGCCCAGTGATGACCTTTATCATTGATTATGAGGGCTCAGTTGCCTGTTCCACTGAAAAGGGAAAAGGACTCTGAATGTTCAAATGGATCCTGGTCAAAAAGATGCTAATAACCTCAGATCACATTTGAATGTGGGGCTTCACATGTGTAACCTGAGTATCACAGGGTGGGAGAGGAGGAAGCCTGCTCCCTGCTTGGAGCCAAGTTCACAGAAGCAGAGAATTTCATCACATTGTAATTAAGAGCCCTCAGATGTTCCCCCAAGCACTTCTGCTGCCCTGGGGCCCCAGCGAACACTGTGCTCTTCCTTGCCCCCAGAGCTACTGAAGCCCACGCTACCACCTCACTCAGGGTGCTCCTCAAATCCATTTTTTTTTTAATTTGAGATATTTTACTGTGTAGCCCAGACTGGCCCCACACTTGAGATCCTCCTGCCTAAGCCTCTGAGTGCTGGGATTACAGGCATTAACTGCCATGCCTGGCTTTCAAGTCCTTTCTCACCCAATTCTCTGCCAAAACAAAACAAAACAAAACATGTCCTGCCTCTTTTTCTGGAAGCTTTTTCTCTCAATTCCTAGAAAACAGAAACTAGGGATTTTGGTGAACAAAATTCTTTCCCCTTGTTAGATGTGTATACACATCACCTCTTTTAACCCTCAACAGACATTAAGTGGCAGGACCCAACAGGTCACTGAACCCCAAGTTAGATGCTTAGCAAGGTCATGTAATAAGTACTCAGAATGTGCTAATTCCCTCCCTTTCTCAGGCCATGCTGTGTCTGCTCAAGAACTTTTAAGGCTCCCTGTTGCCTAGAGCAGGGCTCAGTGAACTATGGCCTGTAGATCAAATCTGACCTGTCAACCTGTTTTGGCAAATAAAGTTTTATTGGAGTACAGCACAACCGCTTGTTTACGTATCTCCTGCAGTTGCTTTCATAGTGTTGAGTTGAATAGTTGCCACAGGGACTGTAGGGTCTGCAAAACGTAAAATATTTACTCTCCTACCCCTTACAGGAAGTTTGCTGAGCCCTGATCTAGAAAGTAAGAGCCAACAGCCACTGCATCTTATCCTCCTTTGAATCTGCTACAGAGCTAGTGTTCAATAAATAAATTCGAGTGAGTCCAGAGCACCATCTTGAGGCTTCAGCCTTAAATGGAGAGGTCCCTAGTCAGGCACCCCAACTTCCCTGGTCCCCAAACAGTGACTAACACCTTGTCCTTGTAGGTCACAGATTTTTCAGGACTGCTGCAGATGTCCCTGACTTCTTGCCTCACTGGAACCATCAGGGAAGTCAAAGTACGTAAGTCCACTGCCTCTCTACCCTCTTACACCCACATCTGAGAAAAAAAAATGACAGTCCTGGACGAGAGGAATGCCTCAAGTGGCAAAGCACCTGCCTAGCAAGTATGAGGGGCCTGAGTTCAAACCCCAGTCTACCGGGAAAAAAACTCCAAAAACCACAGATCTGTTTGCTGGGCACAGGTGGCTCACGCCTGTAATCCTAGCTACTCAGAGATCAGGAGGATCACAGCTCGAAGATAGCCTAGGCAAATAGTTTATGAGACCCTATCTCAAAAAAACCCTTCACAAAAAAGGGCTGGTGGAGTGGCTCAAGGTGTAGGGCCTGAGTTCAAACCCCAATATTGAAAAAAAAAATTGATAGTCCTTTTTTAGTGCACATGAAAATTTTGACTCCAACAAACAAAATTTTAATACTGAGCATGTTTTTCAGACTGTGCTTACCCTTCAGTTATAAAAACCATCGATCCTGTCCATCTTGGTCATTTCACCACTAGGGAAACTGAGGTGTGGGCCAAGGACTCAAAATACTCTGGGGGTCCTAGGGAGAGAGAAGCAGCCAGGCCCTGCAGAACTCCCGAGTCCCAGCTCAGTGGCAAGGTGTTCCTCTAAGGAACACCAGGGGTGGGGAAGGTGTGTGAGTGGCCATGGGCATGGGGGGCGGGAGGGCTCCCGTGCTCCCAAGGCCTCTTGCCAGGCCCCTCAGTGTTCACAAGCTAACCTACAGGGAGGTGTGATGTGGTTCTGAGGTTGGCTGGAGATAGGAATTCTGAGATCTAGGCCCTGGTCAGTGACAGGGAGGCCTAGAGTAAGGACTCCCAGAGGGATTGAAAAGTCCTTTTGAACCCCATGGCTATGGCATGCCTCTAGCTGGACTCCACCACCACCGGCTGCCTGCTCCTGTCATGCTGCCCACTGCCTCTCCTCAGCTCCTTAAGAGCCCCCCTCCACAGTCAGAGAATCACCGACAGAGGCCAGCCCATAGCCTATAGGCCCAACACAACCCACGTGTATTTTGTTTGAATACCACTATTCTAAAATACTTTGAATTAGTGTTGCTTGATTAAAAACCTGTAGGAATCACTTAAAATACTGGGTTTGTGACTCTCTTAAAGATTCTATGGAGTGCAATTGTAGGCCTGTGTAGTTTCTGGTGTGGCATCAACTGAACAGGGTGAAAACCTCCACCTAGATAAACAGTGGTCACACTGGATCTCCAGCATCCCCACCATTTCCTGTTATTACCTCCCAGCACTGCTACCCCATCCTTTAGCTGACCTGTCTGACCTTGGAAGGTGTTTGCATTTACAACTTAGTCCTGACCATTTTGATCTGAGTCCTCCCACCTTGAAACTGTCCCCAGTGATGAACCTATTGCACCAGCCTCTTGACCATCCAGTCCCTCAGCCCAGCCCACAACTGTCAGAGGACAGTGTGCCCCAGTGGCTGCCCCCAGCTCAGTCCTCTAGGACCCCCTCCCAAGCCCTACAACTCCCACAGTGGCCAATCCAACATCCTTTATTGGTTCTAAACAAGGACCCCTGCATTCTTATACTGAGGCAGGAGTTCTTGGATTTTGTATCGGGGTGCTGAGATGGCCTGGACAATCCTCAGTGGGGGGAGGAATTTCTGAGGTGCCAAAAACATGGGACGAGATGGTTTAACCTTCTTGTGTACACTACACAAATCCAGGATCAAAGACTTAGGGTTGTAGATCCCTTTCTTCTTGGGCTGGGTGGGGATGAATGGTGGTCTTTGTCGAGATTCCATCAGCAGCCGCACCAGGTCCTTCCGAAAGACATTCCAGCTGTTCTCCTTGAGGAACCTCTGGCACATGTCTTCATCACTGAGGGACAGACACAGGAGCTGAGCTCTTCAGCCAGCTCTTGCTATTATTCTCAAACCTTAAACACACAGGGCCCCATCCCAGCTCTCTGCCTTCCCCTCCCAGACTCCTCTCTCTGTGCCTCCTTTACCCTTCCTACAACCTTTCCTTAGAACCCGTGCTATCCCCTTCAGTAGCCATGAGCCACGTGTGGCCAATCTGAATTAGAGAGGTGCTGTGGATGTAATATGCATACCAGATTTCAATACTTACAACAACAGAGAAATGGAAAATGTCTCATTAATAATTTTGATCATTAATAATACTGATAATACTTTAAATACACTGGATTCAGTGAAAGAGTTAAATTAATTTGTTTCTTTTTACACCTTATAATAATGTGGCTATTGAAAAATTTAAACTACATATACAATCATTAACCATCAGAGAAATGTAAACCAAATCCACAATGAGACAGCACTTCTACCCCTAAGATGGCTACCATCAAAAAGAATGACAATAAGAAGTATTGCCGAAGATGTGAGATATTGTAAATGAGGATTGCAACACATTGCTTAAGGAAGGTAAAATGATGCAGCCACTTTGAAAAGTCTGACAGTTCTTCAGAACGTTAGACGTAGAGTTACCATATGACCCAAGAGTTTACCCCTAGGTGTATACCTAAGAGAAATGAAAATATATGTCCATACACAAACTTGAGAACATCTCTAACTCACAGGGGCCATATTTCAGGTACTCAGTAGCCATACTGGCTACAAGAATGTTCATAGCAGCATTATTCATAATAGCTAAAATGCAGAAATAACACAAATGCCCACCATATGACTCCATTTATAGGAAATGTCAAGAATAGGCAAACCTAGAGACAGACAGTAGGTGGTAGGTTGGTTGGTGGTTGCCTTGCATTGGTCATGGTGCTCTGGCTTTACACCGGCCCCACCCTCATAGCATGTGAGGGCCATGGGATGTGGTGAGGTGAGCTCAGCACTCATTGGCTCATTTCCTTCTGAGACCACAGGAAGGGAAGGGCATGTCGAACTTCCACTGCCTTGCCTGTACTCACCTACCCAAGGAGGCAAGCCTAATAATTCCCTAACAATCAGGAACGTTCTTCTGGCTAGATCATATTGACCAGGACAAAGTCAACTGTGATCCATAGAGATCAACCTAAGAAAAATCCTATAGGTCTGAATAGGCTACAACCTAGTCATTTTGGGCTCAGTGATGAATTTTGGCTCAAAGCCAGCTTCTAGCCTCTCAGGAATCCTGTTTGCACCTCTTCTCAGCTCCATGTTGAGTGATATCAGGTTGGTAGCTTAAAACCGCTGTGGTCGGTATATGATACTACAGAAATCAGCAAAAATTGCCAATCAGGGTTTCCTCCTGCCTCCTTGAGAGCTGGCTGTTAAACTTTACCAGCATATCACAGGACAGTCTCCCCTTAAAAAAGTTCCATTAACTCCCAATTTCCTCCATAATGGATAATGATACCTGACTCTGACCTAGTACTTATCACACTTTACACTGCTTTACTCATTATATTTTCATAATCACTCCCTTTCACAAACTTGGAATCTGGGCCTTGAAGAGGCTAAAGGGCTTGCTGAAACCTACAAGGGACAAATGTGATTACAAATTCTTAAGGGATAATTTTATTTTGGACCCAGAGTCTAAGTGACACAGACGAGAGACCTTTCGATGCTGAAGGGCACATTGGTTTCTAATCTACTTTTTCACTAAGCAAGGCAGCTCTCCAGAGCCTTGGCTTCATGCAGGGATCTAGTTCTAGTCCCCTGCCTCACTTGAACTGGAAGCTTCCCCTGTCCTTACAGGTCTTGACACTTCAGCCATGTGGCCCTTCACAACCCCGGCTCTTCCCACACAGCAATCCCAGTGTTAGATCACACTGTTTGCTTGGTTTGGAGGACCCTCTTCATTTTGGCCCTTGGGGATTCCCCTAACTTTCTTATAAATTCAGCTCTGTTTTGTTCTACGTCGCAAGCCCTGTGTTGTGTAGGAGTGATTTTTAAGTTATCTAGCCATGGCATTTATAGGATAGGTGCCTCTGCCACTGACTTTGTGATCTTCAGGACTCGGAGTCCTCAATTTAAGCTAGATAATGGATGCTTCCTGATTGCTTTAGCAGTCTAGCAAATCATGAGTTCAATAATTAATGAAGACAGAATCCTGCTTGTCAGCATTGTAGATGACGGCAGCAAAGTGCTGACTGTGCAGTGCAGGGCCAAGTGCTCAAACAACTGCATGTTCAAGTCTATGTGAACCTTTGTAAAATTTTAATTCCACTAACCACTGACACCATCACCAAATGCTTCACTCGAGGAGCTAAGGCTCCTACAGATCCTTTTTCAGGTAGGTAGGTCTGAATAGTCATTTTTGACATGGTAGCACCCAGGATCCATAGCAGTGATGCCTCTGAGCTGGAAGAAGTGCCAGTAACTTTCCACTTGTTTTTCTCACAAAATGGCCCCAATTTTGGCCATATCTATATATGCCCTGTTTTTTAATTAGCTTATGATTTTTCTTAAATCTATCCTATTTTTTTTAACTTAAATATCTATCTTAACCTCTGTCCAAAGCTGGTTTGATTAGCTCATCGTGTTGTTTTTCTAATTCACACTGGAATGCATACGTTAACTGTCAAAACTAAACACGTCAACCTATGTACCACCTAAAACTATCTTGTCAACCTTCTACAGAAGGTGTCCCACACTTTGGGAAATATCCATCTAGTCAATTTCTCTGGTTCTGTTGAGTGGATTCTACATACTAGAGAGGGGAAATGACTTTTTCAAGATCATAGAGCTATTATATTATATTTTGTTTTGAGTCAGGGTCTTTCTAATAGCCCACATTAGCCTAGAACTCACTACATAGCTCAGGTTGGCCTCAAACTCTCCATTCTCCTGCCTCAGTCTGTGAGTGCTAGCATTCTAAGTGTGGGCCACCACAGCCAGTTTATATTTTTTAATCTTATTGGGTATGGCTACAAGATTGTACAGATCTGCCTGCCTCTGCACCTCCTCTTCCTCTACTGGTATCACCTCTTTGTACATCCATTGGCAAAGCTAGGTAGAGTATGTATACTATTCCAAGGCAGAGTTTTAATATATACACAATTTTGTCCAGCCCTTTTCATGTACCACTATCTCACCCATTTTATCCTCTGGTTGTAAAGCCAATGAACTTACCAGTTTTTTTTTGGGGGGGGGAGGGCGCCCGGGGGTTCAACTCAGTGAGGCTTCATGCTTTCCAGGTAGGCACTCTACCACTTGAGCCACTCTGCCAGCCATTTTTGTGTTGGGTGTTTTCAAGACAGAGTCTCACAAACTATTTGCCTCGGCTGGTCTCAAACTGCGATCTTCCTGATCTCTGCCTTCTGAGTAGCTAGGATCACAGGCATGAGCCACTGGCGCTTGGTGAACTTAACCACCTTAAAAAATAGTTATGTTGTATTAAGGGAATGTACCACCGCTTTCTAAACCGTCCCCTTAGTGTGACATATGTGGGTGGCTGCTGTTGTTTTCCTTTTTATTATGGATATGACTGCTATGAACAGCTTAATGCTTGTACCTTCCCCATATTTTGGATTCATAAAGACAAATTCATAGGCAGATCACTACAAAGGGGACAGCTTTATAGCCTTGAAACATAATGCTAAAATTGTCATCAAAAGAATTGTGTTAATTTAGAGCATGATAGCCACCTGTTCATTTTGCCCTTGTCAGCATTCGGTATTATGATTTTCTTTTCTTCTTCTAAATAAATAACAAGGGAAAAGCTGTTTGTTTGATCTGAAAGGACTTATACACATTTCCAGCACTGACCTGGGGTACTCAATCTCGGTGCTTGTCAATTTTTCTTTTGTCTCATCATCAATCAATTCACAAAATTTTTGTTTCCTCAATCGTATCAACTCTGCTCCCTGGCTCACAAGGATCAAGGGCCGCATGTCACGTTGGCTCTCTGGGAGAAAGGCCTGGTGAAAGCCCTAGAGAGAAATCACAGAAAGCTAGATCTCAGCAGATTTTCTAGATGGGAAAAATAAGATCTCAAAAGGAGAAAAGGCCATCTAGGGTCTGAGTGCTGAAGGACAGGGGCAGCCCAGGGCTCCTTTTGCTACATGCCATCCCAGTCCTCTGAGCCCTGGAATGAAGACCAGAGCAGTTTCTCCACTGTCCTAACTCTACACAGCGGGTCTGCTCCCAGAGCCACACACACATTTTGTCTTATTTAATTATTGTTTTGAAATGGAGTGTTGCTGTATTGTCCAGGCTGGCCTTGAACTCCTGGGCTCAAGTGATCCTGTGTCAGCTTCCTGAGAAGCTGGGACTACTGGTGTGCCCCCAGCACACCTATCCCTCTTCTTTTTGCCAAATAAACCTATTGTCTCTTCCTTAAGACAAAGCGAAACAGCTTGTTCTGTTCTAAGCTGTGACTTTTCCAGCTGCCCCACCTCATCCTTTCCTGCAGGCTCCAATCTTCTCTCCATCCTCCACAGATTGGGGACTTCTGGCCCTCTTCCCTGCAGTCAACGTGTACCCCTGCTCTTTGGCTTGATTTATACCTGGGAGGGAGCTGGAGACCCCCAGGTCTGCCTGTTTGTTTTATGGAGAGTGCAAGCTCCCTTTTTGAGGAGATACTCTGGGGCAGACAGGGTGGGGATTAGAACCCATGTGTTGAACTCTCCAGTTTCCAGCTAATAATTAAGACCCCAGCAAGGAAGAGAGGGCAGGTTTGTGTACTCAGAGCTTCAGTGTCCAGTTATCTAGGACTTGAGAAGAAAAAGGAGCCCAAACCAAGAGACTTGATCTGTGGAGCACATGTGGGGTTGGGAATAATCATGTGCAGTCCATTGGCCATGAAGCCTGCCTGCTCAACGCCAGGCTCGCACGGAGACCAGATGGCTGCTCCTCAGGTAGCTCCTGCTGCATGGACGCAATATATACCAATCTAACTCTTACAGCTGCCTATAGCTTGGGGATTATCACCTTCAGATGAGGAAACGGTGGTTAGAAAAGGAAATTTAAGACCAAAAGGAAATAATAATCATCAACCTGTATGCACCCAATGTCAATGCACCCAATTTCATCAAACATACCCTGAAAGACCTAAAAGCATATATAAACGCCAACACAGTGGTTGTGGGAGACTTTAACACCACATTATCATCAATAGATAGGTCATCCAAACAAAAAATCAATAAAGAAATCCAAGATCTAAAATATGCAATAGATCAAATGGACCTAGTTGATGTCTACAGAACATTTCATCCAACTTCTACACAATATACATTCTTCTCAGCAGTCCATGGAACCTTCTCCAAAATAGATCATATCCTAGGGCACAAAGCAAGTCTCAGCAAATATAAGAAAACAGAAATTATACCGTGCATACTATCTGATCACAATGCAGTAAAAGTAGAACTCAACAACAAAAGTAAAGACAAAAAACATGCAAATAGCTGGAAACTAAATAACTCATTACTTAATGAAGAATGGATCATTGATGAAATAAAAGAGGAAATTAAAAAGTTCCTGGAAGTCAATGAAAATGAAAACACAACCTACCGGAACCTATGGGACACAGCTAAGGCAGTCCTGAGAGGAAAGTTTATAGCCATGAGTGCATATATTAAAAAGACTGAAAGATCCCAAATCAATGACCTAATGATACATCTCAAACTCCTAGAAAAACAAGAACAAGCAGATCCCAAAACAAATAGAAGGAGAGAAGTAATAAAAATAAGAGCTGAAATCAACGAGATAGAAACCAAAAAAACCATACAAAGAATTAATGAAACAAAAAGTTGGTTCTTTGAAAAAATAAACAAGATCGATAGACCCCTGGCAAACCTGACTAAAATGAGGAGAGAAAAAAACCAAATTAGTAGAATCAGGAATGCAAAAGGGGAGATAACAACAAACACCATGGAAGTCCAGGAAATCATCAGAGACTACTTTGAGAACCTATATTCAAATAACTTTGAAAATCTTAAAGAAATGGACAGATTTCTAAATACATATGACCATCCAAAACTGAACCAAGAGGAAATTAATCACCTGAATAGACCTATAACACAAAAGGAAATTGAAGCAGCAATCAAGAGTCTCCCAAAAAAGAAAAGTCCAGGACCTGATGGATTCTCTGCTGAATTCTATCAGACCTTTAAAGAAGAACTGATACCAACCCTCCTTAAACTGTTCCATGAAATAGAAAGGGAAGGAAAACTGCCTAACACATTTTATGAAGCCAGTATTACATTTATCCCAAAACCAGGCAAAGACACCTCCAAAAAGGAGAACTATAGGCCAATCTCCTTAATGAACATTGACGCAAAAATCCTCAACAAAATTATGGCAAGCCAAATTCAACAACACATCAAAAAGATTATTCACCACGACCAAGTAGGCTTCATTCCAGGGATGCAAGGGTGGTTCAACATACGAAAATCAATAAACGTAATAAACCACATTAACAGAAGCAAAGACAAAAACCACTTGATCATCTCAATAGATGCAGAAAAAGCCTTTGATAAGATCCAACACCATTTCATGATAAAAGCTCTAAGAAAACTAGGAATAGAAGGAAGGTACCTCAGCATTATAAAAGCTATATATGACAAACCTACAGCCAGCATTATACTTAATGGAGAAAAACTGAAACCATTCCCTCTAAAATCAGGAACCAGACAAGGATGCCCACTATCTCTACTCCTATTCAACATAGTACTGGAATTCCTAGCCAGAGCAATTAGGCAAGAAGAAGGAATAAAAGGAATACAAATAGGAAAGAAACTGTCAAAATATCCCTATTTGCAGATGACATGATCCTATACCTTAAAGACCCAAAAAACTCTACTCAGAAGCTTCTAGACATCATCAATAGCTATAGCAAGGTAGCAGAATATAAAATCAACATAGAAAAATCATTAGCATTTCTATACACTACCAATGAGCAAATTGAAAAAGAATGTATGAAACAATTCCATTTACAATAGCCTCAAAAAACATCAAATACCTAGGTGTAAACCTAACAACAGATGTGAAAGACCTCTACAAGGAAAACTATATACTTCTGAAGAAAGAGATTGAGGAAGACTATAGAAAGTGGAGAGATCTCCCATGCTCATGGATTGGTAGAATCAACATAGTAAAAATGTCAATACTCCCAAAAGTAATCTACATGTTTAATGCAATTCCCATCAAAATTCCAATGACATTCATTAAAGAGATCAAAAAATCTACCATGAAATTTACATGGAAACACAGGAAGCCACGAATAGCCAAGGCAATACTCAGTCAAAAGAACAATGCTGGAGTTATCACAATACCTGACTTCAAACTATATTACAAAGCAATAACAATAAAAACAGCATGGTACTGGCACAAAAACAGACATGAAGACCAGTGGAACAGAATAGAGGACCCAGATATGAAGCCACACAACTATAACCAACTTGTCTTTGACAAAGGAGCTAAAAATATACGATGGAGAAATAGCAGCCTCTTCAACAAAAACTGCTGGGAAAACTGGTTAGCAGTCTGCAAAAAACTGAAACTAGATCCATGTATATCACCCTATACCAAGATTAACTCAAAATGGATCAAGGATCTTAATATCAGACCACAAACTCTAAAGTTGATACAGGAAAGAGTAGGAAATACTCTGGAGTTAGTAGGTATAGGTAAGAACTTTCTCAACAAAACCCCAGCAGCACAGCAACTAAGAGATAGCATAGATAAATGGGACCTCATAAAGCTAAAAAGCTTCTGTTCATCAAAAGAAATGGTCTCTAAACTGAAGAGAACACCCACAGAGTGGGAGAAAATATTTGCCAGCTATACATCAGACAAAGGACTGATAACCAGAATACGTAGGGAACTTAAAAAGCTAAATTCTCCCAAAACTAATGAACCAATAAAGAAATGGGCAAGTGAACTAAACAGAACTTTCTCAAAAGAAGAAATTCAAATGGCCAAAAAACACATCAAAAAATGCTCACCATCTCTAGCAATAAAGGAAATGCAAATTAAAAGCACACTAAGATTCCTCCTCACCCCTGTTAGACTAGCCATCATTAGCAACACCACCACCAACAGGTGTTGGCGAGGATGCGGGGGAAAAAGGAACCCTCTTACACTGTTGGTGGGAATGTAAACTAGTACAACCACTCTGGAAAAAAATTTGGAGGCTACTTAAAAAGCTAGACATTGATCTACCATTTGATCCAGCAATACCACTCGGGATATACCCAAAAGACTGTGACACAGGTTACTCCAGAGGCGCCTGCACACCCATGTTTATTGCGGCACTATTCACAATAGCCAAGTTATGGAAACAGCCAAGATGCCCCACCACTGACGAATGGATTAAGAAAATGTGGTATCTATACACAATGGAATTTTATGCAGCCATGAAGAAGAACGAAATGTTATCATTCGCTGGTAAATGGATGGAATTGGAGAACATCATTCTGAGTGAGGTTAGCCTGGCCCAAAAGACCAAAAATCGTATGTTCTCCCTCATATGTGGACATTAGATCAAGGGCAAACACAACAATGGGATTGGACTTTGAGCACATGATAAAAGCTTTAGCACACAAGGGAGGGGTGAGGATAGGTAAGACACCTAAAAAATTAGTTAGCATTTGTTGCCCTTAATGCAGAGAAACTAAAGCAGATACCTTAAAAGCAACTGAGGCCAATAGGAAAAGGGGACCAGGAACTAGAGAAAAGGTGAGATCAAAAAGAATTAATCTAGAAGGTAACACACACGCACAGGAAATTAATGTGAGTCAACTCCCTGTATAGCTATCCTTATCTCAACCAGCAAAAACCCTTGTTCCTTCCTGTTATTGCTTATACTCTCTCTACAACAAAATTAGAAATAAGGGCAAAATAGTTTCTGCTGGGTATTGAGGGGGTAGCGGGGAGAGGGAGGGGGCAGAGTGGGTGGTAAGGGATGGGGTGGGGGCAGGGGGGAGAAATGACCCAAGCCTTCTATGCACATATGAATAATAAAATAAAAAAAAAAGAAAAGGAAATTTACATGGCTCACAACCATGTATTTTATAATCACAGCAATGGCAATACTAATGATGATGGCGAAAGCACCAGCGAGCATTTACCAAGAATCCATTAAATCCCAGGTCCTCTGTGGCTTCAGATAGATTTACTTATGTAAGCTCCATAAACACCCAATGAGCACCTACTCAGCACAACAAAAAAACAGTCAATAAGGTACTGCCTATCATTATACTCATTTCACAGATGAGGATGCTGAAGTTAAGAAAATGTCCAGCATTTTCCCACACTAGAAGCATGAAAAAAATAAAGCTGGGATTTAAACCCAGGAGGTCTGTCTTCAGAGTCCATGCCTTTTTAGCCACTATAATATGAGGACACAGAGGCACAGAAAGATTGACATGCACAGTAACAAAAGAAAGAGTAGTAAAGCCAGGATGTGAACCAAGGTACCTCTTTCTTCAGGGGCAGCACTGTCCTGATTGGTATCTTGTTTGTCCTCTGGTCCTTCCCCAACACCCTTCAAAGAGTTTCCCAAAGCACCAGGGGTAAAACAAAATCCTTCAGCATGGCTGCCAAGGCCTTGGCTATCTGTCCCTTGCCACTTTATAGGTTGGCCTCATGCCACACCACCCTGGCTGTTCGGCCAGCCTGCCCTCCCTTCCAGTCCCTTTAACATGCCTCACCTCCTTCCTGTCTTTGAACTTTGCTGACCTTCTGTCTGGAACATTCTTTCCTCAGGTCATTCCACAGTTCTTTTTCATCATTCAGGTCTCAGCTGAAACATCACCTCCATACATCAGCTTTCCTTGACTACCCCACTTAAGAAGCCTGCCTCCCTACCGCTTTCTAGTCTATTCCCAACTACAATTTGCAGCTTTCATTTGCTAGTTTACCTGTTTATCATCTGCCCCACATCTAGATCTAAGCTCCATGAGGGTGGGAGTTGTGTTGGTTTTCACGCTCATGCTGGCATGCCATGTTTGAAGCATGGTAGATGCTCAAGAAATATCCACTAAATGAACACTCACACAGAGTCACAGAGTCACAGATTATGGCAAAGTTCCTCATTTTCTGATGATGACACAGATTCAGATGGGTAAATGATTTGCCCAAGTCATACAACTATTAAAAGCAAAATGAGAATAAGACCTGACAACTGTCACTTTTCTGCTGCCCTGCCCATGGCTCTGGCCTGCCCAGTCTTGACCCCATTTGAGGCTTTGGTCTGCCTGCTTCCTGGAGAAGCCGTTTTCCCTGCACCTCTTGGCTCAAGATCAGGCTCTCTCTGCTACAGGCCCCAACCACTGCTGAATTTCCAGGGCCAACCTAGCTCCATACTCTTGCTCCAAAGGATGAGGAAAATTCTATTTTCTGGTGGGTAGATACAGTCTGTCACCATTCCTTCCAACAAATGAAATCAGGTCCTTGAAAGCAGGAAAACAATCTTATCAAAGGCACCTTATGGAAACTTCCAGACATTTTCTTCAAAGGGATCATATGAACAAATATTTGTGGACACCTTCTATGTATGGCCCTGTGAGGGGAAAAGGCAGCCAGGTCCTTGTACTGAGCCCCACTCAAAGCCTTCTGGCATTTCCTAGGGAATCAAGGCCAAACTTCCCATTCTAGCATTGTGGTCCTCTATGGGAGGGACTCTAAAGTTCCTGCTCCTTACAGAGTCTCACCCCATCAAGCACCCTCGACCCAACCTATATGCCTCCATCCCCTCCAGGGAGATGGAGCATTCAGCTCCTCCACCTTGGCAATCTGTTTGTTCAGAGTGAGCAGCTCACTCTGGAACACTGACAAACTGCAGAAAAGCAAGAGTGAGAGGGCTGGAAACTACAAGACATGAAGAAAGACTAGAGGAATGGTGATGTTCCGCCTGAATAAGATTGTTAATGGAACACTGGCACTGTTCCTGGCTGCAGAAATGCTAAATGAAAACCAAAACAGCATTCTTGAAATATCTAAGGAGCTGTCACATGGCAAGGGAGCTGATTTCTTCTGTTCTGTTTTGGGAATGAGAGGGTGGGGGAAGAGCTAAAGTTGCAAGAGGCAGCCGGGTGCTGGTGACCCACACCTGTAATCCTAGCTACTTGGGAGCTGAGATCAGGAGGATCGAGGCTCCAGGTCATTTCAGGCATATACTTTGTGAAACCCCATCTCCAAAATAACCAGAGTAAAATGGACTGGAAGTGTGGCTCAAGTGGTAGAGTACCTACTTTGCAAGCATGAAGCCCTGAGTTCAAACTCAGTCCCACAAAAAGACAACAAACAAAACAATAACAAAACCCAAATAAAGCTGTAAGAGGCAGAGTTATACTGTACAAAAAGAAGAACTTCCTAAGAGCTCAACAACATTTAAATCAGCATTGATAGAGGGTTGTGTTAGGAATGGGGGCTCCCACACAGTACTGCATTGACCTTTCCGACACTCCAGCCAGTGGGAGAGGAGCATTCGCAACCCATGGTTAACAGAGGAAAAAGGGCATAGGGGTGACCTTGGACAGACTGTAACTGAGGCACAGAGGAAAGGGCCTGGTGATGAGGCAGGTTCCCAGGCTTAGGATGACCACACGTGGTGCTTCAGAAGACAGCCCCTCCCCAGGTAGACCAAGACTCAATGCTCCTCCCTAGAAAGCCCACCTGCTTATGTTGCTATCACTCAGCTTTGCACCCATCACCAGCCTCAGCAGTGGTCAATTCATGGCCAAGAGTGAGTATGAATGCATACTCACTCTTCCACTACTGTATTTTTGTTTTGTTTTGTTTTGTTTTGTTTTGGCAGTAATGGAGTTTTAACTCAGGGATTTGCACTTGCTAGGCTGGCACTCTACTGCTTGAGCCATGCCTCTAGCTCTTTTTGTTCTGGTTATTTGGGAGACAGGGTCTCACTTTTTGCCTAGGCTCAACTGGACTGGGGATCCTCCTATTTATGCTTCCTGCTGTAGCTGGGATGACAGGCATACTCACCACACCCAGCTTTTTCTGTTAAGATGGGGTCTTGTGAGATTTTTTGCCACCAGTCCCAAAGTAAAAAGGCCTGATGGAATAGCTCAAGTGGAAGAGTGCTGCCTAGCAAGTATAAGACCCTGAATTTAAACCCAGGTACTGCCAAAAAGGATTTGATATTTTTCTTGTGGTTATATCAGGTTATTGAGAAAATGACCACAGAGGTAAAATGCCATTTTCATCACCTCATATCAAGGGGCAATACTATCAATACAATTTATTACTTCTGATGGTAGCCTTGATCACCTGGCTGAGGTAGTGCTTCTTAGATCTTGCCCTTTTACATACTGTACTCTTTAGAAGTCACTGTGCACAGCCTATACCTGAGGTATGGGACTTACACTCTCTCCTGGAGGGCAAGGTAGCTACACAGAGTATTCTGAAGGGAAATTTGTCTCTTCTCCATTGATTAATTTATTCACTACTGAGTCATTTATATCAATATGTGAGGCACTGGTGGCTACACATGTCTGTATCCTAGCTACTCGGGAGGCTGAGATTAGAGGATCATGGTTCGAGGCCAGCTCAGGCAAATAGTTTTCAAGATACCATCTCCAAAATAACCAAAAAAGAAAATGGACTAGAGGCGTGGCTCAAGTGGTAGAGCATTTGCCTAGCAAGTATGAGTTCAACCCCCAGTACCACCAAAAAAAAAAAAATCTAAAAAGCAAAAGAGCTGGGGGTGTGGATCAAGTGATAGAGTATCTGCCTATCAGGCACAAGGCCCTGAGTTCAAACTGAAGTACCAGCAGGAAAAAAAAAGTAAACAAAGTACTTAAATAGGAAGACATTAAATGACCAATAGTTATATGGAAAAATGCTCAACATCACTAATCATAAGGGAAATGCTAAGTAAAAATTCAATGAGATATTGAATCACACTGTCATAAATGGCAGTTATCAAAAAGACAAAAAGAAAGTAAACGTTGGTGAGGATATGGGCAAAAAGGAATGTTGGCAGGAATGTAAATTGATACAGCTATTATGGAAAGCAGTATGGAGGATTCTCAAAAAATAAGAAATAGAGCTACCATATGATCCAGCAATCCTACTTCCAGATATGTGTGCAAGGAAAGTGAAATCAGCATGTTGAAGAGTATCTGTAGGCCTTCATTGCAGCATTACTCATGAGAGCCAAGATATGAAATCAATCTAAGTTTCTGAGGTACTCTATGGCCCAGCAATCCTTTTTTGTGTTGGGTATTTTCAAGATAGGGCCTCATGAACCACTTGCCCTGGCTGACTTCTAACTGCGATCCTCCTGATCTCTCCCTCCTAAGTAGCTAGGATTACAGGTGTGAAACTATAATCAACACTATTTCTTAGTATCACCAAGTATAGGAGGGGTGTTTCTAATCCCCTCCAGTCATTACTCAACACTCCTAGCCCATTTGTTTTACACACTATATCATGAACAAAGCTCTTTGCACACTCACCACAAGTTCTCCTTGCTCCACAGTATGGATCTTCATGTAGACGCCCACCACAGCCTCCTTGGGAAGCTCGCCAAACTTGGTATTGACCATGGGACATTTGATTGATTGGGGATACTTGGATCTGAAACGTGACAGTTTGTTAAAGAGAACTCTTCTGTAACACAGCCAGCTCATGAGGCTCTACGTAATCAGCCCTTACTCTACTGCATACTGAGAGTTCCTCTCCTGGAGAATTCACACCTCAGAAGATGAGAGAACTCAAAATCAAGCTCTCAGAGGTATAATAGGGAAGAGACTTTAGGGAGGAAGGAGCTAGGATTCCTTTAAACCCCTGAAAGCTGTTACTTGAAGGGCTTATGATCCCATGCAGCTGAATGAGGCAGACAGAGAATTCAAGTCACCCAGGAAAGGATTGGAGCTCAGGATTATTTGATGCAAACTTCATATGGAAGAAGGAATTTCTAACAGTCAGAGAACTGTCTGAAAATGGAACAGGCTACTCTGACAGAGAGTAAGCTCTGTAACCCCAGAAACACAGCAGAAGTTGGGGCTCTTTTTGACAGGAAGGCAGAGAAGAAATGACTTATTTGTTTTTTCAGGCTTCCCTGGGTGGCCTGTAGCTGCTGAACCTTGTTCATATTGGGGTTAATTTTATACAGACAATCCTGTTGTACTTTCTTTGATCTTTGTTTAAGGAAGAAGGAAGAGACGGGTTGTGCCATTTGCATTAGAGGTTAAGAAAAAGATTATTTACCAGCTGAGAAACCAGCTGGACTCAATACATAAACAAGACACGTTTCAATCCCAACCCACCAGGAAATTACTTGAATGGCACATGCCCAGCATATTCTTCCATGTTTTACTTCTGGATCCAACTTTTCCCTTTTCCTTTATTGATTCATAGCAGAGAAGCTGGGTTCTGTTTCATTTCTACCTTTGGAAGATCAGGGATCAGGATTCTATGTACTGGGTTCCTTGGACAGAATATATATTGGAAGAAAAAACAACTCTGAAGTCATGGGATGCTCATTATGAAGGTCAGCAGCTTGG
The DNA here is from genome assembly GCF_047511655.1 of Castor canadensis. Classification (NCBI taxonomy): domain Eukaryota; kingdom Metazoa; phylum Chordata; class Mammalia; order Rodentia; family Castoridae; genus Castor; species Castor canadensis. Next base: position 159,714,404 of record NC_133390.1, on the reverse strand, counting down.
AATGTTAGTGGGCAAAGTGAAGAGACCCTAGGGAAAGCAGAGATGTTGTGACATTGATGCCATTATTAGTATTCTTATAATGCTCTAATTTCAAATTTAATGGGAGGAGGGGGCTCATAATGCTCCAGGCCCAGCACTGAGTGTCCTTTTCCACACCTCATCCTCTCCAAGAAAGACAAAGTGCACCAGTAGCTCATGCCTATAATCCTAGCTACTTGGGGAGACTGAGATCAGGAGGGTTGAGGCTAGAGAACAGTATCGGCAAATAGTTTGTGAGACACCCATGTCCAAAATAACCAGAGCAAAATGAACTGGAGATGTGGCTCAAGTAGAGCATCTGCTTTGCAAGCACAAGATCCTGAGTTCAAACCCCAGTCCCATCCAAAAAAAAAAAAAAGTACAGCCCTCAATGTGAATCTGTCTCATGCTAGTTGTGATAACTGTATTGTATAACAAGACTGAGAATTAACCAGCTATTCAGCTTTGAATCCTGGCTCTACTCTTTCCTACATATATGACCTTGAACAAGCATTCAATCTCTGTATACACCTTGGTTTTCTCACCTGAAAAGTGGAGGTGATACTAACAGTACTCCTAGGGTTATTTGTGAGGATTAAATTAGATAATTCAGTACCAGGCACAGAAGCATTCTGTAAGTGTTAAGTATAATAATTGGTATCTCATTTAACTGGCTTGCAAAAACTCTGAGACTTAGGAACTATTATCTATAGACAAATAAGGCTTGGAGAAGTCAAGTCTCCTGCCCATGGTAACAAAGGCAAAATAAGTGGCCAAGTCAGGATGTAAACCTGGGTTGGACTGATCGTAAGTCAGACTCTTACTTCCTGTACTACAGCTGCCTCCCTTAGAGGCACAGGAGCTTCTGAAGAAGCTCAGAGTCAAAGGGTCCAGCAACACATACAGAATGCCACAGCCTGATGATCTTTCCTGCTTCTCCTTCCTTACATGACTTACTGAGGCCCTGAGAAAAGAAGTAGCTAGAGGCAGAGAATGCAGATCCCAAATATCAAACCTAGAACCTCTCTAGGCTACCCCACAAATGTGCCACCCCTCTGGAATTGACCTATCTGCCATCTCTGCTACTCTCCTTTGCATCTCTGACATTCTGCCATTAGAAGTCATTGCCCCCTTTACAATCACATCCAGAGGGATGGGGGTAGAACACCTGCCTAGCAAGCACAAGGTCCTGGGTTCAAAACCGATGGCTGAAAAAAATAAAAAGAAAGAAAGAAAGAGAAGAAAAGAGAAGAGAAAAACCCCAAATACATCCAGAACCTTCTATTTGCTAAGAGTTGAGCTTACTTGATCTTCGGGCCCAGCATTTTGGGAAAGCTATTTTCTGAGGTTTCAAGCTTCTCACTTAAACTTGTCCCCTGTTGCTCACAGGCTTTCTGGAGATGCAGAAGTTTCAAAGGGCTGAAGTCCTGCAGAGGATATGATTTGATCCGGAATTCCTTAAATCTCTGTGCTGGAGATGGCTCTGTTAGAGAAAACACAGGAAAGCATGTTAAAAGGTCTTTGCATATGTGACAATGGTGGAAGTATATCATAGTAACCTGCTTGAATAGCTTGGCACATAAAGAAAATTGAAAAGAAAATCACTATGCCATGTCCCTCTGTGGAGGGCCCCATGCAAGATCTTTCCATCTGTTACATCCAGACAAGTGTGATTAGACAGAAGAGATAAGATGAACATCAGACAGTTCAAGTCACCCAAAAAAGGACTGAAGCTTGGATCTGAACTCAAGTCTATTTGATTCAAAGCTCTTATCTTTCCATTAATAGATCATATTTGCCTTGGTTTTCAGTCTGGGTTTTCAAATTGGGGCAGAATGGGAGTTTAGTGTGGTGGTAAAGTACTTGCCTAACATGAACAAGGCTGTGGATTTGATTCTCAGAACCACTGAAATTGGGGCAGGAGTAGCAATAAAAGATATATGGATGACTAACCATAGAACTTTGGGCAAGTTACATACTCTCTTGGAGCCCTGACAGAACTATTGTAAGAATTACAAAGTAACAGAGGGGGTAAATTTGACCTACGTACATTATTTATCACAATGAAACCCCTTTGTATAATTCACTTACACTAATTTAAAAAAAGATTAAAGTACCACTTGCCTAGCAGAGTGCTTGCATATAATAGAGCCTCAGTGAGAGTAACTGAAAAGATCTCCAATACTACTCAGAAATAATGAGCAAACCAACTACTCAAAAATACTATGCTTAGTGCAAGAAGCCAAAGAGCTGAAACTGCACGATTCCATTTATGAGACGCCCTAGGCAAGATGACAGAAAACAGATCACTGGTTGTCTAGGGCCCCAGGAGAGGTGGAGGCTGACTAGGAAGGGGAACAAGGGAACTTTCTGGTGATAAAAATGTTCTGTAACTCGACTGTATGGTTACATGGAGGTATGAATTTGTCAAAATTCATTGAAATGCACATTTAAAATGTGTGCAACTTTATAGTATAAAATTATACTTCAATACTGATTTTTTAAAAGAAATGTTAACAGAAATAAATTCAAACTCCACAAGGAGTAGGCCTAACTGAGTGAATGCTTATAAAAAATGCACCCTGACTTATTTGTTTATTTTTGGTGGTGCTGGAGTTTGAATTCAGGGCCTCACACTTGCTAGGCAAGTGCTCTATCACTTGAGCCATTCTGCCAACCAGGTCTGACCTTTTTGAAAGGCATTCTGGCAATATCAATATTTTAAGTGTACACAGCCAGTATGCACTACATCTTGATCTAGTAACTTAAAATAATTTGTCTAATGCATTTCCTCATAAAGAATACAAAGATAAACCCACCAGGACTTTACCACAGTAGAATGAAAAACTGTACAGTGAAAAATTGAAAATAACTCAAAATATCTGTAAAAGGTAATTAACTATGGCATATCCATATAATAGGATAAAAGCCAGTTACTAAAACACATGGGTTTTTATGGGTTGGAGGTGTAGCTCAAGTGGTAGAGCGCCTGCCTACCAACTTGAAGCCCTGAGTTCAAACCCCAGTACCACCAAAAAAAAAAATAATAATAATTATAGACTTCTGCTTCCAGCCAAGATAGAATAACAGGGACCAGAGGTTGCTCCCATCTGAAACTACTGAAATATGGACATGATGTATGAAAATGGTTTTGAAGACACTGACACCAGGCAATGAAGGACACCTTGCAAGACAGAAAACAAATATGATGAGCTCTACTATTGCCCCCAGACTACTGCCTGGAGATTTCTTGAACTGTGGCACAGGGAGGGGAAGCCCAGGTGAAGTCTATCAGTCTCTTTGAATTAATGAGATAGAACAGAGAATCAGGGGAAGGGAAGGCAGCTTAAGTTCATAGAGCAGAATACCAGAGAGGAGAGAGCTCCACAAAGAAAGAACTCCAAAGCTCTGCAGGGGCCTCCCCTTGAGGTTAGGCTGAGCACTGACCAGTCATGTGCACTAGGAAACTGCCTGTGGTAGGCAGCCTCCAAGATGGACCCCATTCATTCCACCTCTTGGTCACACACTTGCATATAACTTCTCATGAAGCATGAGCAAGGCTCACTTTGAAAGAACAGAATTCAACAGAAGATACTTCAGAGATTAGGCTACAGAAAGACTACATTTTCCATCTTGGACATACTTTTGCTTGCTCCTTCTCATTCTTGGGGAAGCAAACTACCATTCATGAAATAGCCCTGTGAACCTACCCCTGAGGCCAGGAACTAAAGCTTGCCAGTAGCCATATGAGTGAATTTAGCAGTGGCTCTTTCTCAGTTGAGCCTTCAGGTAAGATCATAACCTTGGCAGACAACCATAAATTCATAAGAGATCTGTTTTGTTGTTTTGAGTCACGGTCTTGTTTTGTGGCCCAGGTTGGCCTCAAACTTATGATACTCCTGCCTCTGCCTCTAGGGTGCTGGGATTATAGGAGCTGTGTACCACCATGCCCAGCTTTATGAGAGATCTTGAGACATAGGCACAAAACTAAACCATACCCAAATTTCTGACCCATAAAATCAGAACTTACATAGGACCAGAAATAGTTCTCACCAACATGAATAGAAAACCTCCTAAGTACAGTAAGTCATGAGTACTGTAGAACACTAAGAATGAGTTTACATCATGAATGAGAAAAATTAACTGTATACTGAATATTGCACTGACCCCACCAACAAAGCTTAAAAGTTAGCCTTGAAAAGATCAAAATAGGGCTGAGGGTATGGCTCAAGTGGTAGCATACCTGTTTGCCAAGTGTGAGTTCAAATCTCAATAAAAAAAAATCAGAGAAAAGATTGAAATATTTCCAAGTAATTTAACCTCATCCTTGAATAATTCCCAGGAATATTTATAGGAATGATAAAATATGTAGCATTCAAAATTTGTGTTTGTCTGGTATCCTATTAAAAACTACCAAGCACAAAAAGAGGTAGGAAAATATGCATATCATATGAAGAGAAAAATGATGAACTGAAACTGGTCTAGAAATGACAATGATGATAGAATAAGTACACAGGACAATAAAACAGCTGTTATAACTATATTCCAAAGAAGAAACATTGGATGTTTTAAGTAGAGACATGGAAATTATTTTAAAGAAGAACCAAATCAAACTTCAGAATATGAAAATTACAATGTCTGAAATGAAAATACACCAGATGGGGGATGATAGAGTGGCTCAATTGGTGGAGTGCCTGTGACTGCCTAGCAAGCATAAGGTCCTGAGTTCAAACCCCAATTCTGTCGGAAAAAAAAAAAGAAAGAAAATATACCATGTGGGAGTAATAGCATATTAGACAATGTCAGAGAAAGATTAGTAAACTTGAAGTCATAGCAATAGAAACTATCCAAAACGATAGGCAAAAAAAAAGATTTAAAAAGTTAAATAAACACAGCATTGTTTACTTACAATAGTGAACTGTGAAACAGTTTTAAGCAGTCTTACATACATATAATTGGAGTCTCCAAAGTGGGAAGAGGGAGACAGAAAAATATTTGAAAAAATAATGGCCAACATGGGTGCTGGTGTCTCACCATCTGTAATCCTAGCTACTTGGAAGGCTGAGATTGGGAGGACCAAGGTTCGAGGCCAGCCAAGGCAAATAGTTCAGGAGCGCCCATCTCCAAAATAACCAGAGCAAAATGAACTAGAGATGTGTCTCATATGGTAGAGTACTTGCTTTACCTTGAAAACCCTGAGTTCAATCCCCAGTTCCACCATAAAAAAGCCCAAAATTTCCAAATCTGATTTTAAAAATATTAAACCCAGAGATCCAAGAAACTAATGAACCCCAAGCATAGAAACATGATAAAAACTACACCAAAGCACAACATAATTAAATCACTTTAAAGTACTGATAGAAAAATTTTAAACCAGCAAGAGCAAAAAGGTACATTGTGTATAGAGGGTGTACAAGTTATACAAAAATAAGAACATTAGCAATGCTGCAATGTTGAAAGCAATGCAAGCCAGAAGACAACTTGAGTGCAACATCTTTAAAATATTGAAAGAAAATCTCTTCACCTGGAATGCTATACCTAGTGAAAATTCTTTTAACAATGAAGATGAGATTATAAGCACGTTTGTAAATGCTACAAGGTACCCCCAGTACAACAATAATATGATAATAAAAATAAATTTATAAAAAGCTTCTCTTTTCCAAAACTTTTTTAGTGTACTCTTGGCTACCAGACTGTACAAGTACAGAATAGAGAAAGGATGAAAGAACAATAAAGGAATGATTTGAAAAACAAAACAAACAATGGAGATGAAATTGTTTTCAGACAATAGAAAAATTCACCACCAACAGACCAACTATAAGAAACGTTAGAAATGTGGATCTAAAAGAGAATAGAAATCTATATACAAAGGAATGAAGAGTTTAAGAAATGGTAACCATGTAAAGTAATATACAGGACTTTTCTTATTATTTAAATAGATTTAAAATATAATTGTTTAAAGCAAAAGTAATAATGACATATTGTAAAGTTCTTAAAATTGTGAAAGTAGTATACATGACAGCTCATTATCTTAGAGGTAAGAAGTGGAAGTGTACTAATGTAAGGTTCCAATTCTATATGTGAAATGGTACTATATACTTGAAGGTAGACTGGGATAAATTAAAGGTATATACAATAAATCATAAAGGAATCACTAAAATAATACAAAAAGAAATAGCAAAATGAAACAATGAAAGTTTTTAAGCATAAAACAAAATGTTTTAAGTAGAAGAAAAAAAACTTGGAGAAATAAATAAATACAAACCAGTAATATCACCGCTGAAAAAAAAGAAATGGCAAATAGGCTAATGAAGAAAATAAAATTAAATCATACAAAATAATCCAAAAACCAGGGGCAAAAGGAAAATGGAACAGGTGGGACAATAGAAAATAAACAGCAAGATAGCAGAGTTAAACCCAACCACAATCTATAATATGAAATGACATCTTAATCAAAAGGCAGATATTAGCCAGGCATGGTGGTACAGGCCTACAATCCCCAGGATTTAGGCAACTGAGGCAAGATCCTAACTCAAAAAAAAAAAAGCTGGCATAGTGGGTGGCTCCTGATTCTTGTCTGTCTTCTTACATACTTGAAAGGCAGAGATCAAGAGGATAAAGGTTCAAAGCCAGGATTGGCAAAAAGTTCGAGAGACTCCCATCTCAAACCAATAAAAAGTTGAGCATGGTGGTGTGTGTGTTTCATACCAGCTACACGGGAAGTGTAAATAGGAGGATCACAGTCCAGATCAGGTTGGGTATAAATGTGAGACCCTATTTGAATAAACAACTAAAAGTAAAAAGGACTGGGGTCTTGGCTAAAGTGGTAGAGCACCTGCCCAGCAAGTAAAAGACACTGAGTTCAAACCTCACTACTGCCCCTCCCCCACAAAAAAAAGGGCACAGAATGTCAGATTAGATTTTTTTTTTTACTTTTTTTTTTATTATTCATATGTGCATACAAGGCTTGGGTCATTTCTCCTTCCTGCCCCCACCCCCTCACTTACCACCCACTCCGCCCCCTCCATCTCCTCCCCACCCCCTCAATACCCAGCAGAAACTATTTTGCCCTTATTTCTAATTTTGTTGTAGAGAGAGTATAAGCAATAACAGGAAGGAACAAGGGTTTTTGCTGGTTGAGATAAGGATAGCTATACAGAGAGTTGACTCACATTAATTTCCTGTGCGTGTGTGTTACCTTCTAGGTTAATTCTTTTTGATCTCACCTTTTCTCTAGTTCCTGGTCCCCTTTTCCTATTGGCCTCAGTTGCTTTTAAGGTATCTGCTTTAGTTTCTCTGCGTTAAGGGCAACAAATGCTAACTAATTTTTTAGGTGTCTTACCTATCCTCACCCCTCCCTTGTGTGCTAAAGCTTTTATCATGTGCTCAAAGTCCAATCCCATTGTTGTGTTTGCCCTTAATCTAATGTCCACATATGAGGGAGAACATACGATTTTTGGTCTTTTGGGCCAGGCTAACCTCACTCAAAATGATGTTCTCCAATTCCATCCATTTACCAGCGAATGATAACATTTCGTTCTTCTTCATGGCTGCATAAAATTCCATTGTGTATAGATACCACATTTTCTTAATCCATTCGTCAGTGGTGGGGCATCTTGGCTGTTTCCATAACTTGGCTATTGTGAATAGTGCCGCAATAAACATGGGTGTGCAGGCGCCTCTGGAGTAACCTGTGTCACAGTCTTTTGGGTATATCCCGAGTGGTATTGCTGGATCAAATGGTAGATCAATGTCTAGCTTTTTAAGTAGCCTCCAAATTTTTTTCCAGAGTGGTTGTACTAGTTTACATTCCCACCAACAGTGTAAGAGGGTTCCTTTTTCCCCCGCATCCTCGCCAACACCTGTTGGTGGTGGTGTTGCTAATGATGGCTAGTCTAACGGGTGAGGAGGAATCTTAGTGTGCTTTTAATTTGCATTTCCTTTATTGCTAGAGATGGTGAGCATTTTTTCATGTGGTTTTTGGCCATTTGAACTTCTTCTTTTGAGAAAGTTCTGTTTAGTTCACTTGCCCATTTCTTTATTGGTTCATTAGTTTTGGGAGAATTTAGTTTTTTAAGTTCCCTATATACTCTGGTTATCAGTCCTTTGTCTGATATATAGCTAGCAAATATTTTCTCCCACTCTGTGGGTGTTCTCTTCAGTTTAGAGACCATTTCTTTTGATGACCAGAAGCTTTTTAGCTTTATGAGGTCCCATTTATCTATGCTATCTCTTAGTTGCTGTGCTGCTGGGGTTTCGTTGAGAAAGTTCTTACCTATACCTACTAACTCCAGAGTATTTCCTACTCTTTCCTGTATCAACTTTAGAGTTTGTGGTCTGATATTAAGATCCTTGATCCATTTTGAGTTAATCTTGGTATAGGGTGATACACATGGATCTAGTTTCAGTTTTTTGCAGACTGCTAACCAGTTTTCCCAGCAGTTTTTGTTGAAGAGGCTGCTATTTCTCCATCGTATATTTTTAGCTCCTTTGTCAAAGACAAGTTGGTTATAGTTGTGTGGCTTCATATCTGGGTCCTCTATTCTGTTCCACTGGTCTTCATGTCTGTTTTTGTGCCAGTACCATGCTGTTTTTATTGTTATTGCTTTGTAATATAGTTTGAAGTCAGGTATTGTGATAACTCCAGCATTGTTCTTTTGACTGAGTATTGCCTTGGCTATTCGTGGCTTCCTGTGTTTCCATGTAAATTTCATGGTAGATTTTTCGATCTCTTTAATGAATGTCATTGGAATTTTGATGGGAATTGCATTAAACATGTAGATTACTTTTGGGAGTACCGACATTTTTACTATGTTGATTCTACCAATCCATGAGCATGGGAGATCTCTCCACTTTCTAAAGTCTTCCTCAATCTCTTTCTTCAGAAGTATATAGTGTTCCTTGTAGAGGTCTTTCACATCTGTTGTTAGGTTTACACCTAGGTATTTGATTTTTTTTGAGGCTATTGTAAATGGAATTGTTTTCATACATTCTTTTTCAGTTTGCTCATTGGTAGTGTATAGAAATGCTAATGATTTTTCTATGTTGATTTTATATCCTGCTACCTTGCTATAGCTATTGATGATGTCTAGAAGCTTCTGAGTAGAGTTTTTTGGGTCTTTAAGGTATAGGATCATGTCATCTGCAAATAGGGATATTTTGACAGTTTCTTTCCTATTTGTATTCCTTTTATTCCTTCTTCTTGCCTAATTGCTCTGGCTAGGAATTCCAGTACTATGTTGAATAGGAGTGGAGATAGTGGGCATCCTTGTCTGGTTCCTGATTTTAGAGGGAATGGTTTCAGTTTTTCTCCACTAAGTATAATGCTGGCTGTAGGTTTGTCATATATAGCTTTTATAATGCTGAGGTACCTTCCTTCTATTCCTAGTTTTCTTAGAGCTTTTATCATGAAATGGTGTTGGATCTTATCAAAGGCTTTTTCTGCATCTATTGAGATGATCAAGTGGTTTTTGTCCTTGCTTCTGTTAATGCGGTTTATTACGTTTACTGATTTTCGTATGTTGAACCACCCTTGCATCCCTGGAATGAAGCCTACTTGGTCGTGGTGAATAATCTTTTTGATGTGTTGTTGAATTTGGTTTGCCATAATTTTGTTGAGGATTTTTGCGTCAATGTTCATTAAGGAGATTGGCCTATAGTTCTCCTTTTTGGAGGTGTCTTTGCCTGGTTTTGGGATAAATGTAATACTGGCTTCATAAAATGTGTTAGGCAGTTTTCCTTCCCTTTCTATTTCATGGAACAGTTTAAGGAGGGTTGGTATCAGTTCTTCTTTAAAGGTCTGATAGAATTCAGCAGAGAATCCATCAGGTCCTGGACTTTTCTTTTTGGGGAGACTCTTGATTGCTGCTTCAATTTCATTTTGTGTTATAGATCTATTCAGGTGATTAATTTCCTCTTGGTTCAGTTTTGGATGGTCATATGTATCTAGAAATCTGTCCATTTCTTTAAGATTTTCAAAGTTATTTGAATATAGGTTCTCAAAGTAGTCTCTGATGATTTCCTGGACTTCCATGGTGTTTGTTGTTATCTCCCCTTTTGCATTCCTGATTCTACTAATTTGGGTTTTTTCTCTCCTCATTTTAGTCAGGTTTGCCAGGGGTCTATCGATCTTGTTTATTTTTTCAAAGAACCAACTTTTTGTTTCATTAATTCTTTGTATGGTTCTTTTGGTTGATTTTTTGTTTTTTTTTCGTTGATTTCAGCTCTTATTTTTATTATTTTTCTCCTATTTGTTTTGGGATTTGCTCGTTCTTGTTTTTCTAGGAGTTTGAGATGTATCATTAGGTCATTGATTTGGGATCTTTCAGTCTTTTTAATATATGCACTCATGGCTATAAACTTTCCTCTCAGGACTGCCTTAGCTGTGTCCCATAGGTTCCGGTAGGTTGTGTTTTCATTTTCATTGACTTCCAGGAACATTTTAATTTCCTCTTTTATTTCATCGATGATCCATTCTTCATTAAGTAATGAGTTATTCAGTTTCCAGCTGTTTGCATGTTTTTTGTCTTTACTTTTGTTGTTGAGTTCTACTTTTACTGCATTGTGATCAGATAGTATGCACGGTATAATTTCTGTTTTCTTATATTTGCTGAGACTTGCTTTGTGCCCTAGGATATGATCTATTTTGGAGAAGGTTCCATGGACTGCTGAGAAGAATGTATATTGTGTAGAAGTTGGATGAAATGTTCTGTAGACATCAACTAGGTCCATTTGATCTATTGCATATTTTAGATCTTGGATTTCTTTATTGATTTTTTGTTTGGATGACCTATCTATTGATGATAATGTGGTGTTAAAGTCTCCCACAACCACTGTGTTGGCGTTTATATATGCTTTTAGGTCTTTCAGGGTATGTTTGATGAAATTGGGTGCATTGACATTGGGTGCATACAGGTTGATAATTATTATTTCCTTTTGGTCTATTTCCCTTTTTATTAGTATGGAATGTCCTTCTTTATCTTGTTTGATCAATGTAGGTTTGAAGTCTACTTTGTCAGAGATAAGTATTGCTACTCCTGCCTGTTTTCGGGGGCCGTTGGCTTGGTCAATCTTCTTCCAGCCTTTCATCCTTAGCCTATGCTTATTTCTGTCGTGAGATGGGTCTCCTGTAAGCAACAAATTGTTGGATCTTCCTTTTTAATTCATTTCATCAAGCAGTGCCTTTTGATGGGGGAATTAAGTCCATTAACATTAAGTGTTAGTACTGATAGGTATGTGGTGATTCCTGTCATTTAGTTGTCTTAGTTGTTTGAAGGTTTGATTGTGAGTACCTAATTGAGGTTACTCTCTACTGTCTTGCTTTTTCTTTTCCTGTGGTTTGGTGCTGCCTGTCTTTTCATGGTTAAGTTGGGTTTCACTTTCTGTGTGCAGAATCCTTTGTAGTGGTGGCTTTGTGGTTACATATTGTTTTAGTTTCTGCTTATATTGGAAGACTTTTATTGCTCCATCTATTTGAATGATAGCTCTGCTGGGTAGAGTATCCTGGGGTTGAAGTTATTTTCATTCAGTGCCTGGAAGATCTCACCCCATGCTCTTCTTGCTTTTAATGTTTCTGTTGAGAAGTCTGCTGTGATTTTGATGGGTTTACCTTTGTATGTTACTTGTTTTTTCTCTCTTACAGCTTTCAATATTCTTTCCTTAGTTTCTGAACTTGTTTTAATGATGGTATGTCGTGGGGTAGTTCTATTTTGATTTGGTCTGTTTGGTGTCCTGGAGGCCTCTTGCATCTGTATGGGAATATCTTTCTCTAGATTTGGGAAATTTTCTGTTATTATTTTGTTAAATATATTATGCATACCCTTCACTTGCACCTCTTCTCCTTCTTTGATGCCCATGATTCTCAAGTTTGGTCTTTTGATGGAGTTGGTGAGTTCTTGCATTTTCTTTTCACAGGTCTTGAGTTGTTCAATTAATAGTTCTTCGGTTTTTCCTTTAATTACCATTTCATCTTCAAGTTCTGAGATTCTGTCTTCTGTTTGTTCTATTCTGCTGGATTGGCCTTCCGTTTTGTTTTGCAGTTCTGTTTCGTTCTTTTTTCTGAGGTTTTCCATATCCTGGCTGGTTTCCTTTTAATGTTGTCTATTTTTGTCCTGAGTTCATTTATCCATTTATTCATCATGTTCTTTCACTTTGGTGTTTATACAGTGCTTCTATGGTTTCCTTTATTTCTTCTTTTGCTTTTTCAAATTCTCTATTTTTGTTGTCTTGGAATTTCTTCAGTGTCTCCTGTACATTATGGTTGACCCTATCCAGTATCATCTCTATAACATTCTCATTGAGTACCTGTAGTATGTCTTTTAAATTATTCTTGTGGGCTTCATTGGGTCCTTTGGCATAGTTTATCTTCATTTTGTTGGAGTCTGGATCTGAGTACCTGTTTTCTTCATTCCCCTCTGGTTCCTGTACTAATTTTTTTGCTGTGGGGAAACTGGTTTCCCTGTTTTTTCTGTCTTCCCGTCATTGTCTTTGGTGTTGTTACTGTCCCTGTACTGCATGCAATTAAGTATTTTCTAGCTTGTAATAATAACAATGGTAGTATTTAGAATGGAAGGGTGAGCTGATATGGAAAGCAAGAAGTTAAAGAAATGGGAAAAACAAATACACAGACTGGAAGGAGAAAACAGAACAAGGTATCAGACAAGAAGGTTTCAAAGGTATAAACAGGGAGCTTTAGTGTACTAATTGACAGTAAGCTGAACAGACATTAGAGAGACAGAGGATTGAAAATCAAAAATAAAAAAAATAAAGACAAGAATAAAAATAAAAAATAAGTAAATGAAAGAAAAATCTATATATAAAAATGTACTAAAATAAAATGAAAAAATAGAAAATTAAAAAAAAAAACCAATAAACCAAAAAACCAAAAAACCTCCAAGTTCAAATGCAATGAAGTTTCAGTCTTAATAATTTGGGTGTCCGCCTCAGTCTCCAATCCTGGAGATGGTGCCTCAGATGTTGTTCTGTAGTTGTCTCATCAAAGGGGATGCTTAAAGTAGAACAAAAGTACACACACACGCACAAAAAAAACCCCACCAAGTGTCCCAAGTTCAAATGCAATACAGTTTCAGTAAGTTTTTCAGCTTGCAGGTGTAATTCGGTTGTTCTCTCATCAAAGATAGGGAGACAAAGGAAAAAAAAAGAGTCTGGAGACAGTTCTGAGAATGGTATCTGCAGCTGTGGCTTGCCTGCCGCTGCTGTCAGCCTGCTGTTGCTGGAGGCATTATTTATGCAGATCTCAGGGGTGAGCTTAGCACTCACCTGGCCCTGCAGGCTTTGTTTGCTCAGATTTCTCCTGTGCGTGAGCCTCTGCTACAAGCTTTCCCCTTTCCAAGCACACTGGGAAAAGTGACACTGTACCCGCGTTGTGAGGCCTGCGTGTTTATTTACAGTTCATGTGGGAGGTGGGTCTTCCCCCGTCTCCTGTGCAGTTTTCCTCCCACCACCACTTTCACAAGCTTTCCTGCTCCTGATTACTGGGCGGGGCTGCTGCTCCTGCCAGCCGCCATGTTTGTTTACAGTTCACATGGAAAGTGGGTCTTCCCTCCTCTCCAGTGGAGTTTTCCTCCCTCCACCACTCTCACAAGCTTTCTCGCTCCTGGTTGCTGGGTGCGCATCCCCGCTCCCACCAGAGGCTCTCCGGCCAGGCTGGCTTGTTTATTTACAGTCCCGGGAAGGGTTCCCTTCCCCCAATCTTCGGCGCTCATTGCGCCCCACCCTCTCTCCTGCGTGTCTTTATTGCTCTTATTGCTTATTACTCAGTTTCTCCTTTTTTCCCTAGGTGGAGGTTGGTCTGTCCAGGGGGCTATGCTGCTCTGGCCCAGGCTTGTCTGTGGGAGTACCGCGTACCGCAAAGCTCACCTGGTCCGCATCTTCCCAAGCTGTCTGGGCGCTGGCGACTGACGGCCAGGGGGCCCTCCTGGTTTCTCCGTTTAATGTGAAGTGGAGATTTTCTGCGCCGGCTGGAGGTGTGGAGGGGTCAAAGTTATGCCTCTTCTCAGTGATTATGCCTGCAAAGTGTGTCTCCAGTGTCTCTCCAAGATTTCACTATAGGAGGCTTGCTTTCTGCTTCCTCCCTCTAGCCGCCATCTTGGAATCCCTCTGGATTTTTTTTTTTTTTTGGCAGAGCCTCATGCTTGCTAGGCAGGCACTGTTACTGCTTGAGCCACTCCACCAGCCCAAAATAAGGGTTTTTATTATTTTTTGCTTGTTTCTTGCACTGCTGGGGATCAAATCCTGGGCCTTGGGCATGTTAGGCAAGTGCTCTACCACTGGGCTACAGCCCCAGCTGTCAGATTGGATTTTTAAAAAAATCAAAGTGAGACCCAACTTTATGCTGCTTTTAAGAAACCTACATTAAATATAAAGATACAAATAGAGTAAACACAAAAGGATGGAAAAAGATATATCGAACTAATATTAATCAAAAGAAAACTAAATTAAATCAAAAGAAGTGACTAAATTAGAATCAGGAAAAGTAGATTTTAGGTCAAAGAATATTACCAGGAACAAAGAAGTTAATTTTATAGTGATGAATAATTCAAACCTGAAAAATCTATTCCTGAACAAGATAGCTTTAAAATACATGAAGCAAAACCTGATAGAAAGCAAGGAGAAAAATATATCTACAATTAGAGTTGGAGGTTTTTTTGTTTTTGTTTTTTATTTTTGGTGGTACTGGGGTTTGAACTTAGGGGCTCATACTTCCAAGGCAGGCACTCTGGCACTTAAGTCACTCTGCTAATTTTGGGTATTTTTGAGATAGGGTCCCACAAACTATTTGCCTGGGCTAGCTTCGAACCTTCATCTTCCTGATCTCTGCCTCCTGAGTAGCTACAATTATAGGCAGAACCACTGGCGCATGGCTGTAGCTGGAGATTTTAACAGCCTTATCTACAAACAATTGTAAAAGTAGATGGAAAAGGATATAAGTGATTTGACTAACACTATCAACCTGATTAATATTCATAGCACACTGCACACAACGACAGCAGATTCTTTTCAAATGCAAATGGAGCATTTGCAAAAATAGATTATATTCTGGGCCATAAAACAAGTTTCCATATACTTAAAAGCATTCAAATTACACAAAGTGTTTTATCGTAGGAATCAAAAACAGGAAGATAGCTGGGTAGTCCCCAAATATTTAGAAACTAAATAATACCCTTCTAAATATTCAGTGGGTCAAAGAAGAAACCAAAAGGGAAATTTAAAAGTATTTTGAATTGAATGACAATGAAAACACAACATATCAAAATCTGTGGGGTACAGTTTTTTCTATGGTGGACTGACAATGGAAAAGGGAGACAAAATTGATATGAAAACTGATACCCACTGAGCGCCTCCAGGCCCCTGAGTACATTCCCTTTCAGCTTCCTAGTAGCCATGTGATAATGGTAATGAACACCTACTATATATTGATGCATACAGATAGTGTTATAAGAGTTTTATATGTTAATTTGCTGAATACAGCAATATATGAAGTAGGGACTGTAATTCATGTTTTACGACCCTGAGGGCACAGGTGTGCAGGGACAGAATCACTTTCTCCAGTATCACAAAGGACCCTGTGTTTCAAACACAAGTAATGTGGCTCCTGAACCTATCTTCTTAACCACAACACTACCCATGATGGACACGAAGAAACCAGGACCAGAGACTTTAAGTACTAGCTAAAACTACCCAGCTACGTGGGATTCAGACCCAGCTCTGTGTAGCTCCAAGTTCTCTCTTTTTTTTTCTCCACCTTTCTCTTCTGTTTCCCTGTGTTGGTCTCAGTTCTAATTTCAGGAGGACTGGCCACATCTGCAAAGTGATGAGGGCCAGGTTAATGCCTAGATTTTAATCTCAAGGGACTGGTGAGATGCACATTAGTGCTTGATACTCAGTAAAATGTAAAACACCTGAACTGCAAATTTTTGTTGCAGGCTGGAGTTTCTGACCCAAGTAAATGAGACAAAAGAAATCTCTGGCAGACAGAAAAATAAAGGAAAATGCCTTCACTGAGATGTGAATGGAAACAACTCTGCCCCAGAGTCAGGAAGCCTGGTTGTTACCCTGGCCAGTTATAGAGACTGTTACTTGACAATGTCTCTGTCCAACAGTAGGAAACAGAGAATGAACAAGGCTGGAGTGTTTTATAAAGAGAATAAAGTCTGAGCTTTGGAATCAGCTGGGCCTAGACTCTGATTTATTTATTACCTCCATTTTTTTTATTACCTCTATCAGCCTTAGACAGAGATTACCTCTCTGAGCCTCAGTTTCCACATCTATAATCATATCTTCCCAAAAAGCTATTATAAGAATCATATATGTATAAATAGCCAAGTTAGATACTTGGCATATAATCAGAGTTCAGTAAGTGATAATTGTTATTATATTACCAAATATATGAGTTCTGATAGGCTCTGGGAGCACATGCACACATTTGCAGTTTGGGATGTATCCAAAACCACACACAGCAGCTAATATTTGTTTGTCCACTGACTCTGTGAGTCACTTTCTGAACAGCCACTAGATGCCATGTGTAGTCATAGGCCATGGGAATACAAAGCCCTTATAGAGCCTAAATTCTAGGGAAACAGCTATCTAATAATCACTTCAGATCCAGTTATATGATTTCAGTGGGGTTAAACTGCACAGAAGGGAAATACAGAGTACTTGAATGAGCTATGATGAGGGATGAAAAATGCTGACCCATCATGAAAAATCAGGGAGAATTCTCTGAGAAAAGGATGTTTAGTCTAAGATCTAAAAAAAGAAGTAAGCTGGGCAAAAAGGGAGGGGTAGGAATGTGTGAGGCAAGGAGTAGATGTCCACATGGCAAAACCTGCAGGGTGGAAGGGAGGAGGTTGGGAAGGAGGCAGGGCCTCAGGACCAGGTTCCCACAACTGGTAGAAGAAAGGATCAAACCAGACGTACTGTCTGGCCCTTTGAGCTCCAGATGTCTGAGATTCTGTGGGCTGGGAAGTGGAAAGAATATAGGGCCCAGCTGCCTACTGCTATGCTGCTGACTGCCAGATGTGGCCATCTGGCTTACCCTTGAGGTGAGCCCTCAGAGGTCTGTCGTCTATCAGCTCCAGACACTGCCAGATCCACTTGTAATAGGAAGGCGAATTCGCAAGGTTGATCAGCCGCAGGATTTCACAGCTGCCCTGGACACATCAATGGACACAAACAAAGGTTTAAACCTGGATGCTCCAGGCAGGCCAAGCTTTGGAAATAAGGTCTCTGTGTTGCATCTGACCCTGTTTTATTTGCTCAATGCAAGTTGTTTCATATTCCTTTTTTAAAAATAAAAACATCTCTACTTGTCATAAAAATTCTAAGGAAGCATAAAAACTAAATACAATGCTCACACCAGGAAAAGTCACCATGGAGGTGGTTATTGGGAGAGTTGGTGAAACTTAATATGAACTGCAGATTATACATTTAATGGATATTACAATCCCCTTATTTTTATAATTATTTTGTGGTTAATTTCTGATATTAGAAAATAATCACTTAGGTTTATAGGGATAAGTGAGGACAGTGAATAAAACTTAACCCTCAAGTAATTCAGGCAGGGAAGTATAAAAGGAAATGTGGTGAATCTGGGTTAAGGTTAAC
The DNA here is from genome assembly GCF_047511655.1 of Castor canadensis. Lineage (NCBI taxonomy): Eukaryota > Metazoa > Chordata > Mammalia > Rodentia > Castoridae > Castor > Castor canadensis. The sequence continues at coordinate 159,696,761 of NC_133390.1, read as the reverse complement.
CAGATGTTCTTTGTACTGGTCTTGTAATTTTTCTATAAATTTGAAATATTCCAAATTAAAAGTTTAAAACTTTTAAAACCAGAGAACATAGTTAAAACTCTATTAATACTAACAACCAGAAATAACTAGTAGTAACATACTAGGAAATATTATTTAAAATTATTCTATAAAAATTATAGATAATAAGTTTTCATAAATGAGTTCAGTTAAGTAAAACAGACTCTTACAACCTTTTTAGACAATAATAAACCAAGGACATCTTTTTTTGGGGGGGTCAGCATGGGTTTGAACTCAGGGCCTCACCACTTGAGGCTAGGTAGGTACTCTACCACTTCAGCCATTCTACCAGCCCTAGGGAATTTTTTTATGACAAACATATTCTTCTACATTGTTGTTTTTAATGATTGCATATTATTCTACATATGCTATAATTTATAAAGTCAAAAATAAATATTCAGTTGAACAAAAGAAGTTGTACACAATGGGTACATATGAATATTATCCCATTTATATGAAGTTCAAAAACTGACAAAAGTAATGTGAGTGGTTACCTCTGTGGGGGAATTCTGTCTGAGCAAGGACACAAGGGAACTTTCTGGAGTGCTAGAAATGTTTGCATCTTGATTTGGGCAATGATCACACAGATGTATGCATATGCAAAAATTCATCAACTTGTACAGTTTAGATTGTAAATCTTTACTGAATATACATTATAGTTCAAGAAAACATTTGTTCAAGATTCACAATTGGCTGTTTCAAATTTGTCATTATTATATATAGCTCTAATTTTATTCAGGACAGCAAAGTCCCCAGTTTAAAAAAAAAATGAAAACCTCATGACCTTTCCAGACTTTTTTCCTGTGGCTAATGAAATGTAAGTGAAATTTGCTGGATAAAACTCCCAGGAAAGCAATTGTTGTCTTTTTTTCCTTTCCTCTGCTGAAAACTCATATGTGATGGCTAGAGGTGTAATACAGCTACATTGTGAACATTAGGATGAAAACCAGAGATATTGACAGTGAGGGGAAAAGTTAAAAGGGATCTGGGTTTTTGATGATTTCCTAGAACAGCTATTCTAAACCTGGGGTGCTTAATTCTAGATGGATTATTACAAGAGAAAAAATAAATTACCATTTACTAAGCTATTTGTACTTGGGTTTTTGTGATCTGCAGCAAAAAGCAGTTGTAACTGATATTCTGTATATAATATCTTAATTCTTATAAAGGTCACTAAGGCTACAAACACTCAAGTTCTCTTCCCAGGTACATGGCACAATTGCACTTTTTCACTCTGTGATTTGGGCATGCTTTTTTTTTTTTTTGGGTGGTAATGGGGTTTGAACTCAGGGCCTCACACTTGCTAGGCAGGTGCTCTACCATTGAGCCAGCCCTGTTTTGTGTTGAATTTTTTCAAGACCTATTTCCCCAGGCTGGTTTTGAATCGTGATCCTCCTGATCTCTGCCTCGTGAGTAGCCAGGAATACAGAAATGAGCCACCTGGGTGCCTCATTTCTTATTGCCTTAGGTTTTCCTAATGACAGGACTTGTGGTACTCTGGGTGGAAACTTTAAAAGCCAATGCTTGATTTTCAACATTCCATTCTCCTGTCCTATGATCACAGAAACATGGGTCAAGATATTATCTGTAGGCTGGGTGTGGTGGCAAATGCCTGTAATCCCAGTACTTGGGAGGCTGAGACAAAATAAAAAAATAAAATAAAATAGTAAAATAAAAAGAGGAGCAAGAGAGATAATCTCCAGTTCTGTGGGCCCCTGAGTAGCCATAAAAAAACAAGAACTTTCTGGTGACTTGGTGACTTGCTCTTGGTAAGTAGTGTGATTAAGGAATAAATCTTGGTTAGTCACTCCATTGAGACTTGAGAATTGCTTATAAATGCAACACAATGTAGTTTATCCTAATTTATTTGATACCCATGTTTGATTACCAGTTTGGGAATAATTCCTAAAAACATGCATGTTTTAAATTCTATTACATAGGCCAGGTGCCAGTGGCTCACACCTATAAACCTAGCTACTCAGGAGGCAGAGATCAGGAGAATTGAAGTTCAAAGCCAGCCCTGGGTAGTCTGCGAGACTCTATCTTGAAAAAATCCTTCACAAAAAAGGGTTAGTGGAGTGGTTCAAGATGTAGGCCCTGAGTTCAAGCCCCAGTACCACAAAAATAAATAAATAAATAAATAAATAAATTTTGTTACACATTGCCAAACTTCCCTCCAGAAAGGTTAGCTCAGTTTCTATTCCCTCAACAGTGCATGACAGAGCCTGTTACATCTTTGCCAACACTAGGTTTTCAGAATCCTTTTAATCTTTGCTGATCTGACAGGTAAGAACTAGGGTGTATACCTCTGTGGTAGAGCACTTGCCTAGCATGTGAAGCACTGGGTTCAATGCCCAGCACTAAAGAAAGAATAAAGAAAAAGGAAAGGGAGGAAGGAAGGAAGGACATTTCTCCTTTTTATTTCCTATCTTTATAACATTTTACCATTTTTATTAGGAACTCTAGGAGATGCATTACAAATGACTGAAGCCCAATTGTTGAAGAGACAGGAGAGGAAGGAGAAGAAAGGAACAGATATTTAGTGAGCCCTTATTATATGCCCGGCATTGTGCTTGGAGCTTTATTCAACATTCATTCAACAAACATTAATCACCCAAGAACCAGAGGTACCAGATAAATATGAACAGTTTCCTCTTGGAAGTCTCTCTGGGTCTTTAATTACTTCTGAATCTTTGGAGGTAAGAATTTCACGCCTACCCAAACGACAAGCTGCTCAGAAAGGTTTGATATTGGGCATTAATTATGCTTGCTATACTAGCAGGAATCATGTTTCCCAACATAAGTTGTCCCAAGAAAACCCAACCACCAGCTCCTGACTTCGCCCTCTAGTGGCAGTAATAGTAAAGCATGGGAGTTGGGATTGCAGGGTCTCCCCGCCTCCAAAAGAACACTAAACGGGCAGGTCTACAGGAAATAAAAGTAAAAAAAAAAAAAAAAGGAGTGCTCTCTTTACAGGAGACGGACGCTTCTCAATTCCTGCCAGGGGGGTGGAATCTAGCTTGCTGTCTCCTTCTGAATTTCCAAAGCCAGAAATCATAATTCTATGCAAAAGCTTCACACCAATGATCAGATTTTAGTGAAACACTGTAAAGGCCAAACCAAACCTATTTGCTGGCTCCGAGTCCCCAAATGCTGTCACAAAATGACCTCTGTATTACTTTTCTCAGAATGAAATCCAAGCATTGAGTACCTGGGGCATGTCTCTAGGGTGAGACAGAAATTTACGTTTTAAAAAACTCCTCTCTTAGATCAAGGGTTCTCCAACTTTAGCGTGCATGTGAATCCCTGGACGGCTTGTTACTTACTGAAACCTCCCTTCCAGAGGTTTCATCTGATAGTTCTTGGTTGGGCTTGAGAATCTGCATTTTAATGAGCTTCCAGATGCTGATACTGCTGGTCTGGCTATACTTGAGAAGCACTGGATTATCAGACAAATGTTAATTAGGCATGTGCTAAACTTGTTCTCATTGCCAGACTTTTATGATGAAGAAATGGAGGTAAAAACAGATTAAGAATCATCTCTAGCTGGACAAGGGAATGTACAGCTATAATCCTAGCACTTAGAATGCTGAGATAGAATCAAGAGTTTGAGGCCAATCAAGAGTTTGAGACCCTATCTAAAAAACAAAAATAAGCCAGGTGCCAGTGGCTCACGCCTGTAATCCTAGCTACTCAGGAGGCGGAGATCAGGAGGATCACAGTTAGAAGCCAGCCTGGGCTAGTAGTTCACGAGACCCTATCTCAAAAATAGCCAACACAAAAAAGGGCTGGTGGACTGGTTCAAGGTGAAGTTCCTGAGTTCAAAACCCAGTACTGCAAATAAATAAATAAATAACAAAAATAAAAACTCCTAGGGCTGGGGTGTAGTTCAAGTGGTAGAGCACCTGCCTAGCAAGCATGAGGCCCTGAGTTCAATTCCTGGTGCTGCCAGATTTTTAAAAATCCTCATTTTTTTGCTGCTCTAAATGTAATCATCATGGGCTGATGGAGTGGTTCAAGTGGTAGAGCACCTATGTAACATGAGGCCGAGTTCAAACCCAGTACTGCCAAAATAAATAAATAAATAAATAAATAAATAAATAAATAAATAAAAATAATATAATCTTTATGCTGATTAAAGAAGTCTTAAATTTATATCCCTTATCACTCATCTCTGACCCTCATTTGTCCTGCCTGTATAGTATTAAAGAGCTAAGAGTTAAATTTGGGGACCTATGGCATTACATGGTTCTAGAAGTGAAATTTTAGGAAGGAGGAAGCACATATCGGGAAGGAGAAGGGAACTGCAAATGATTCAAGTTGATCTTCAGGGCTTTCTGCTTTATATTCTCTAACCCCTCTCCCACTTCTCATGTGCCATATCAAGAGTCTCCAAATACGGCTGGGCTACTTCAGCCGGCTTCTGCTACTTCGGAGGCTGAGACTGAAAAGATTGTGGCTCAAGGTCAGCCTGGGCAAATAGTTGTGAGACCCCCATCTCCAAAAATAACCAGAAAAAATGGACTGGAAGTGTGGCTCAAGCAGTACAGCACCTTCTTTGCAAGCACAAAGCCGTAAGTTCAAACCCTAGTCCCACCAAGAAAAAAAAAAAGTCTTCAAACATGTCATATTCACCCCAGGCATATCCCTACCATGTGCTTGGTCCACACTTCAGTTGGTAATGGCCTCATCCCCACCATCCAATTCCTTTTTAATGTGTAGAGTTTGGAGGCCAATCACTTCGTTTTCCAAGTCCCCTCACAGCAAAGGTCCTGGATGTGATTTGGGTTCCACCAGTATAGTGCACTTGAGCACAGAATGGTGTGGGAAGCACCAGTCATCCATTTTGTTATTCAAGGTGATGGCTATATAAGTAGCTTCTTGAACATGGCAGGGTAGCAGCACTCATGGCAGTCCAGTTCTGACCTATGCTTTGAAGCTCTTTAGGAATTATTTTCAGTTTAGGGTCTGTTTCTGAAGTTTTCCCATTCCTCCATTAGCCAGTAAAGCTGTAACCCATTCAACGTACTGCAATAACTTCCTTTCTACACCTATTAGCAAGAGACGATCTTGTTCTTTGAGACTGGCCCCAGAATTACGCACACCACTAGTGGTGCTGCCAGTCTAACAATTGCTGCTCTGAAAAAATGTAAACATATACATGTTATTATTACAAAGGATGTGTCAAGCCAGGTGTGGTGGTACATGCCTGTAATCCCAGCACTGGGGAGGTGGAAGTTGGATCCAATGGAGAGTTCAAGGCCAGCCTGAGCTTTATAACAAGACCCTGTTTTCAAAAAACAAACAAAACCAAGGGCTGGGGATATAGCTCAGTGGCAGAGCACTTGCTTGGTATGTATATGGCCCTAGGTTCAATCCCCAGCACTGAAAAAAAAGGTTTACCACCAAAATTTGTAAGTAATAAATATGATACAGCTTTCCTGGAGATTCCATATAGCTAATAAATCCTCCCAGAATATTTTTATTGGTGTTGGTTGAACTCTTATTCAGGGCCAATTTACAGTCACAACTCAACCATCACTTGATAAATGAAGTTGCATCTTGATTCACTGTTTCCCAATAATTTTAACTGTTGTTAAATCTCATTTGTGATTAACTGGTCAACTATGTCTCACCTTCACATTAATTATATTCATTAAATCAAAACTTCCTTTAGCTTTGGTACTAGGTATAGTGGAACATCACTTGTTCACCCATAGTGCAAGTTCTATGATGAATCAAGTAATAGTTACTAAATACTGGAAGAATATTTCCTAAAATTCCTTCTTTTCTGTGTAATGGCTTTAGACTCAGCCCACTTTCAAATTTAATCTGTATTTAAACATTTTCTTTTATCGCTTTCTAAAGACAGTCAGCAAAGCCATAAATCAAGACCTGACATAGGGTGTTCGTTGATCCTCATTGTGTAAAATGCTCCTACCGTGGCTGATTTTTCAGTAGCAACATTAATGTGGGGTTTGGAAGAGATGCACACAATTGTACAGTATTTTTACCAAATAGACATAAAAGAACCTCTGGGCTGGGTGTAGCTCAAGTGGTACAGCACCTGCCTGCCAAGTGCAAGGCCTTGAGTTTAAACCCAAATACTAAAAAAATATGTAGTAAAATTTAACAATCAGCTCTTGTATGCCAGTACATGTCAGCTTCAGTATGCAATCAATCTTGCCCCCTGCTTTTGTCTAATGATTCAATATGTTAAGGCTCATCTTCCTCTTCCCCTCATACAGGAAACCTTATTTTAAATCTCCAGCCTGTGGGGAATTTCCTCTTCTGAATTCTTGGAACTCCCATAGTTTATACCTAGCTTTGTCTCTCTATGCTCATAATTTATTGAGAGAGAAAGAGAAAGAGAGAGAGAGAGAGAGATAACCAGTCTTTTCCATCCTTGTTTTTACTCTTTTTCTTTTTTTTGTAATACTGGGAATACTGGGATTTTGAAATCAGGGCCTCATACTTGCTAGGCAAGCACTCTACCACTTGAGCCACACTCCCAGTCCTTTTTTCCATCTCTGTATCCCTCCAGATCCTATTCTGCATAATGTATAATGACCTTGGCAAGAACTCAAAAATGTCTGTGGTGACTTACAATGTAAGGAACTGACTAGGCAACTCAAATCTCAGCTCCTGAGAAGAGCTTTAGGGTCAGACAAACCTGAGTTGATCCTTGCCTCTGCCCCTCAACTATGTGACCTTGGATAGCCATTTAATCTTCCTGTGCTTCAGTTTCCACCTCTGTAAAAGGGGAATAATGACTATACTAACATCTTTAGGGCTATGACTGAAATGAGATAAAACAAGTAAGCATAACCAAAGACCTTATCTGTGGTTTCAGTTACCCAATGGTCTAGCATAGTTCAAAAATATTAAATGAAAATTCCAGAAATATACAATTTATAAGTTTAAAATTGTACATGATTCCGAGTAGCATGATTAAATTTCTTGCTACCCTACTCTGTCCTCCTGGAATATTAGTAATTCCTTTGTTCAGAGTGTCCATGTATACACTATCTACCTATTAGTTACATGGTAGTTGTCATGGTTATCAGATTGACTGTCTTGGTATGCCAGTGTTTGTGTTCAAGTAAACTTTATTTTACTTAATAATAGCCCCACATCACAACAGTAGTTAATGATGCTGGCAACTCAGATATGCCAAAGAGAAGCCATAAAATGCTTCCTTTAAAAATCATCTCACGTCATCACAAGAAGGGTGAGTATAGTACAGTAAGATATTTTCAGAGGCCATTCATGTAACTTTTATTACAGTGTATTCCTCTATAATTGTTCTATTTTATGATTAGTTATTATTAACCCCTAACTGTGCCTAATTTATAAATTAAACTTTATCATACACACACACACACGAAAAAACATAGCACATAGAGGATTAGGTACCATTCAGTTTCAGACATATACTGGAGGTCCTGGAAAGTATCCCCCCAAAAATGGAGAGCTACTATACATCTCAGTTCACAACAACCCTCTGAGGCAGGCAGGCCAAATCAGGACATTGTCTTTTATAGCTAGGATGTGAAGGTCAAAAAAGAAAGTGAACTGCTCGACCCTGTGTGCCTGGCCATAGGACATTATGTTAGGCCTGTAGTTTCCAGTTTCACTGCCCCACCCCTGACTTCTCACCTTGCAGATAAACATGAGGAAGGATGAGTCTACAAAGTCTTTTGAAACCAGTTGCCCATGGGAGAACTTCTCTACCTTCCCCAGGGTTACGAGGTGCCAGAGTTTCTCATCAGACCACGATTTAAATAGATCCAAACTCCTGAGGGGAAAAAGCCTGTTAGAAGTCATTGCCCTCTGTCACACATGAAAGGAATCTAGATCTCAGTACCTTCCAGAAAGGGACCATGTTCTTCAACTCTTGAAAATACAAGGGGTAGAAGATTTTCACCACTACTCACCCAGCCGCCTCACCTAGACTGCAGACAATCTCCTACATCCTCTTTCTCAAGGCCCTTCCCTCCAGCCAAGTGCCCCTTTTTGCTGTCCCAGCTATCCATGGGATGATCCAGCTCCCGCTTTTCTTACTTCTGCTCCTCCACCCGGGAACCTTCTCTCTGACTCCATCATGGCCATGCCCCGCATCCCTGTGGCTCTGTAAGCTTGTCCCATTCTCAGGAACACCTATCTGGATAGTTTCTCAACTTTAGCTCACTAACTACCCAATCCCCCTGCCCAGCAGTCCTGGTGCTACCTTTGGCTCTGGCATCTCAATCCAACCCATCTTCCTCTGGCCCAGTGACTTCAGATACTAGGGCCTGGGCCAGGGGGAAGGAGGAACATCTGGACTCTATTCACTCATTCATTCATTCACTCATTTACTTTGGTGTCTCTGGGGGTTGACTCAGCACCCTTGCTTGCTAGTCAGATGCTCTACCACTTGAGCCACATCCCCAGCCCTTTTGCTTTAGTTAATTTTCAGATAGGATCTCGTGCTTTTGCCTGGGCCAGAAAGGACAGCAATTCTTCTATTTATGCTTCCCATGTATCTAGGCTAAGAGGCGTGTACCACCATGTCTAGATTTTGGTTGCAATGGGGTCTCACTAACTTTTTGCCCAGGTTGGCATTGAATTGTGATCCTCTCAATCTCCAACTCCTAAGTAGCTGGTATTACAGGCAAGTGTCACTGTGCCCTACCTGGACTCTCCTCTTTTTGCTTCTTGTTCCCTGTGACTGAAGGCCCACACCACTATGGCCATCCCTTCCCCTAACCTCATGCATCATGCCTTCCCTCATAAAGTGGTTCAAGTTTAACAACGATCTTAGACTTTGTCAGCTGCAACACATATGGACTCAGAGCTCAACTGATTCAGGATGACTGAGTTAGTTAATTGGGGTGAACTTAAGGTGATTTAGGCCTCAAAAGTGCTGAGTTCAATTCATAGTACCAAAGTAGAAGAGGCACAGCGGTCTGAAGAGACAGGAATAAAAGCAGGGTCACCACAGGAAGAGTATCTGCTATACCACGTAAGGGGTCACACCCTTACCAAGATCATCTCTTTCTATCCTTAAGACTGTGGAAGACAGGCATCCCTACCCGTTTATAGAGCAGGTGGCTAAAGCTCAGAGAGATAAAGTGACCTAGCCATAGTGACATCATTGATAACTGTTAGAATTTGCTGGAAGCAATGCACTTGGACTGGGGCCCTGGTCTGGGCTTGCAGTTCAGATCAATAGTCTAATCATGATAATGAGCTTTGGCTGATGCAGAAGGCCCTGTATATTCAGCCTGGATAACTCTTCAGATAAACTCTACCAAATTTACTTTGTCAATGGAATTTTCTGTGTGTGCGTGTGTGTGTTATTGAAAATTGAACCCACGACATCACGCAGGAGAGGTAAGTGTTCTACTTCTCAAGCCATGCCCCCAGCCCTTTTTTGCTTCTTTTTATTATGAGATAGGGTTTCACAAACTTTGCCAGGGCCGGCCTCAAACTTTTCATTCTCCTGCGTCTATCTCCCAAGTAGTTGGAATTACAGGTGTGTACCACAATGCCCAGTTAGAATTTTCCTTTTAAAAAGCAAGAGCTGAGAGTTTAAGTGACACTTATTTTTCCACAGTTTGAAAAAATTAGCTGCCCTTCCCTTCAGAGCTAAAACCCCCTTTCCCAGACCCCATCCCCTTCATGACACTACTTATTTTAAGTTCCAGTTACAAGGGACTAGACCCCTAATATCCAGCAAGTTTCTCTATAGCCACCTGTATTTTCGGAGCCAGTGCAAATACTTTACTGGGTTTTCACTATTTTACAGAAAGGCAAATAACTAAGAATAGGTAAATGGGATTTAGTTTATGCATCCTGATGTGGCTTCTCATGTTTGTATTCAAAACAAAAATCTTTTTTTATATATGAGCTCTGCTTTTTGATTGTTATAGATGGTACCCATAGATAAGGTGCTTTGGAGCCTTCTTTCTGACATGGCTGAAATTATTTATATCTTGTTATTTATTTATTCAATATTTGTTTGTTGAGCATCACATACGCCTGGCACCATGACAATAGGAAGATTACAATGATGAAAAGGATAAATCTGGTACCTGTCAGCATATTGCTGTCTGATGGGGCATGTAAACTATAAATTATTATACAATCAAGAATTACAATGTGAGTTGGGCTTGGTGGTTCACTCCTATAATCCCTGAATTGGAGAGGCTGAGGCAGGAGGATTAAGAGTTTGAGGCCAATCTGAGCTACAGAGCAAGACCCTTTCCTTAAAAAAAAAAAAGCACAGTGTGTGGGTGGGGGGGGCGCTTTAAAGAAACAGAGGGTACAACAGAAGCATAATCAGAGTACCCTCTCTATTCTGGGGTGAGAACAGATGGTTTGGATTAGTGAAGTAGGAGGGTGAGGCCTAGAGACTTCTGAATCAGACATTTTGGGCACGTCATTGTTCTGAGCCTTGGTTATAAACTGAGGAAAATAGAAAAATAAACTCATTGGGCATGAATCTGAGATGGGATGTGACAAGTGGTACCAAGCGCTTAGCAAACTGCCTTGTCCGCAAGTGTTCAATCTGTTAGCTATTCTTATTTTTACTATCCCACAAACTGACACCTGAAGATCTACTAGGAGTTTGACTAGACAGAGAAGTTGGGTGAGAGGTGAGTAGTCCAGAACATTCCAGGCCAAGAGAACAGTATCTGATATGTTTCCCACTGGGTCAAGGGCAAAGTCAAGTACTAACGAACAAGGAAGGGGGAAAGATGTTTAATGAAATGGAGTTACCTAAAAAATCCAAATCGATACTGAGACTCCTTCTGAATTTCATCATCTAGTTTATTGGCAAGGAAGTCTTCACGGTCAACAACCAGGAACTCTGTTTCCTCCATGCAGACCACAGTGGCTCTCCTTACTCCTGCACTCAGAAGGCCCATTTCCTGTTGGGTGAGTAGGAACAAGGGCAAGCATGAGGTCACCTCCAGCTTCCTGCTCACAGTCCTTCCTGGTCTCTGTTTTCCCCCAGAAATCTGTCCTTCACAGACAATAAGCTCCTTGGTTCCCTCCATACTTCCCGCTCAGTTCCCGAATGCAGGTCCCTTTTTATCTACTATGCTAGTGGAAAAAGAAGCAACAGGCAGAAAAAAGGAAGTTGGCAAAGTCTGGCCTTGGAGTCACTGTGTCTCTGAGGAGTTAAACAGGGAATATACTTCTTAAGCATCTGGTAAAGAGGTCAACTTTGGACATTACCTGGTCTAACTCATTCAGCATTTGATAGGTAAAGGCTCTGGGGTCCACACAGGATGGGTGACTTCAATACAGGATAAGGCAGGACAGGGCCTGCTTAAGAGGCAGGAGCAGGATTCCTGTCATACCCCAACCCTAGCTCAGGAAGCAAGGCTCTTCCCCTGGGCTTACTCCGAAACAGCCTCCTTTGTACAGCAATGTTGGATGTGGGTCTAGGAAGGCACTACTGCCGTCCTCATCTTCGGTCACTGCAACTGTGCCCAGGTAGATGAAATAAAAACTGTTGCCCCTCTGTCCTTTCTTGACGATCACACGCCTGCGACCAAACCTGGGAAAAGACCATAGCCTACTAATTAGCAATAGGGAGGCTAATCCATGCTGGGAAAAGCTCTGAACTGGCTGTGCTCTTTGTTCTGATGTGGGAATGTATAGGCTTGGACTAGAAGGGACTTCAGAGCATTCCATCAAGCCAGACCCTCACTACCTGCCTCTGTTCAACTGAAACCTCCTGAAAGCAAAGACTTTGTTGGTCTGTCTGGCTGCTGTACATGCTTAGACATCTAGCACATGTTCAGTGAACTATAGTGGAATAAATGAGTGAAAAGATGCTGAAAGCTGCCAGGATCCAAATCCTGGTTCCACTCTTAGCTGTGTGACATTGGGCACCTATCTCTCCCCTCTCTGAGGTTCAGTTTCTCTTGTCTGTGAAATACAGATGAACATGCCTAAAAAGAGACAGATAAACAGTGTTGGCATGATCCCCAGTAGCTCACTACCCAACTGAGCACCATTAAGGTAGAAGCACTCAGATCCATGCCCAGCCCAAAAGAGGATTTAGTTCTTAAACCCAGATCACACTGATGACTCAGTTAAAGACAATTTGTTTCAGGAAAAACTAACCCTAAACCTCTCACTTGAGTGATTCTTTCCTGTCAGAATAAAACTGGAAGATGGAAATTAGGTGCTATGACCATGGCAGCCATCTTGCAACTATGAGAGGAAAAGATGGCTGAGAAGGAGCCTTATAAGAATGAACGTCAAGAGATAAGAAGAGACAGAAAGCCAGACGCTGGGTCCTGCTGACATTGAGCTTCTGAGTCCAGCTAAGCATGGAGCAGAAGAACTATCTCAAGACTTTTCAGATGAGCCATCAATGCATTCCCTGGAACTGGGTTTTCTCATACTAGCAAATGGAAGAATTCTGTCCAAGCTGCTAACTGCCAATACCAGAAATAACTCACAACTAGCTGAGGGCTTTAACGATCACTATCTCACTTGGTCTTCCCAAGAATCTCATGTTTAGTACAGTCCATTTTGTTATCCTTATTTCACTGAAGAGGATACTGAGACTCAGAAAGGCTAAGTAGCTTGCCTGAGGTCCCACTGAGGCAGATGTGGCATTGACTTTCTAGCCTCACAATTCTTTTTCTCACCTTGACACCACTCTGCCTGCTGTGGAGTCTTCATAGATAATAGTAACTGGCTCTTCTCTCCTGAACTACAACAAATCAAACAGCTGTATCAGCCTGAAAAATCCTGGCTACACCTCCACTTGTCAGTTTGATTCTGTTCTAACATAACCTCTTCTGTGAAACTCATGACAAAGCCAGCTTTCCTCTGAAGCATCTGGCACCAGTCATAAAAGGCCCTGACCTGAAGATAGTTTTATTTATGTGGTAGACTGTGACCTTTATGAAGGAGGGAATTAAAGTACAAACTTATAGTGATTATATGTCCTGAATTTTCAAATAGGCTAACTTCAAATATTGTGCTAAACTGCTCCTAGGAAGCCACTGAGATGTCTAGAAAATGGCAATACTTCCACATGTTCCTCTTAGACTTCTCCAGTACAGGTATTTACATGGCACTTTCTGTGCCATGGACCCTTCAAAAGTCTGGTGAAACCTTCACAAATTAATGTTTTAGATACGTAAAATAAAATTCAGCAGGATCCACAGTTAAATGTTTTTAAAAATCCACAGTTGGAGGGCTGGTGGAGTGCCTCAAGTGGTAGAACACCTGCCTAGCAAGTACGAGGCCCTGAATTCTAACCCCAGTACCAAAAAATAAAAAAATAAAAACTAACGCAATTGGATCTGGGGGCTGGTGGCTCACACCTGTAATCCTAGCTACTCCAGAGGCAGAAATCAGGAGAATGTAGGTTCAAGGCCAGCCCAGGCAAAACATGAGACCCTACCCCAAAAACACCCAACACACAAAAAAAGAGCTGGTGGTATGGCTTAAGTGATAAAGCACCTGCCTAGCAAGTTTGAGGCCCTGAGTTCAAACTGTAGAACTGCCAAAAAACAAAAACAAAACCCACAATTATAACATATACGCATGTCTTTTAAGGTACTGAATAACAAGAACGAGCAGAAAATCATTAACTACCCTGATTTTGAAGATGTGATGAATATAAATTTTTTTCAAGAACTTGGTACAATTTGAACAAAACAAGAAAATATCTGTGATTTCTTTCAATGAAAAAGTCACAAGTGCTGGGTGTACCATGCCCAGTGCTATACATCTGTAATCCCAGCACTCGGGAGGCTGAGGCAGGAGGATCAAGAGTTCAAAGTCAATCTGGGCTACAGAGTGAGACCCTGTCTCAAAAAGAAAAAAGTCACAGGTGTGGCTAATAGTACAGTGGCTTGTTGCCTACATTAAAGATGGAAGGAAATGATAACTTTCATGTAGAATTAATAAAAATAGGGATGCAATTGTTTTTCTCATTCAAGTACCCACTTGGACAGAGTACAGTTACCTGTGATTCATTCTGTCTTTTAGGGCCTGGATTTGAGTTTCAGCTATGCTCCTTGTTTTCTGGATGCTATGGTTTGAATTTGAATGTAGTTTGTCCCTTCTGAAACTCATGTTGGAGTTTGATCCCCATTGTGAGGTATAAAGAGGGTAGAAACTTAATCCTACTACAGTGTTTAGAGGTGAGGCTTTTGGGAGATCTTTAAGATTACCAAGCCTGTGGCCGAGATAGGAAGATTATGGTTCCAGGCCAGCAAGGACAAAAGGTTAGTGAGCTCTTCTCTCAAAGAATAAGCCAGGCATGGTGATACATACTTATAATCCCAGCTACTCAGGAGGTGGTGGTAGAAGGATCCAGGTCCAAGGCTGACCTAGATCAAAAGTGTGAGACTCTATCTGAAAAACAGCTGGGGAAAAAGGGCTAAGGGTGTAGCTCAAGGGCTAGGGGACAGGCAGTGTTATAGTGCCTGCCTAGCAAGCCTGGGACCCTGAGTTCAAACTGCAGTACTGCCAAAACAAAATACCAACCCCGTAATCCCAGTACTCAGGAGACTGAAGCAGGAGGATCAAGAGTGCAAGGCTAGTCCAGACTACCTAGTGAGTTCTACACAAGCCTGAGCTACATAGTAAGACAGTCTCAAAAAAAAAAAAGTTGGGTGCCAAGGGCTCACACCTGTAATCCTAGCTACTCAGGAGGCAGTTTGAAGCCAGCCCAGACAAACAGTTCTCAAGACCATATTTCAAAAATACCCAACACAAAAAAGGGCTGGTGGAGTGGCTCAAGGCGTAGACCCTGAGTTTAAACCCCAGTACCACAGAACAAAACAAAAAAAAGATGAGATGTAGCTCAGCGGCTAGAGCACATACTGAATATGCACAAAGCCCTGGGTTTGACCTCAATATACATGCATGCACTCACACATACAAGATTAGATAAGGCATCAGAGTTAAGCCCCAACTGAATGCTGGTGGCTTTGTTTTGTTTTTGGTTTTTTTGCTGATGGCTTTGTAAGGAGAGAGATAGATCAGGGGATACAAATATGCTGTCTATACATGATGCCTTAATTCTCTGCCAGCAAGAAGGTCATCACCAGAAGTGACCCTTCAACCATGGACCAGACCATGAGCTGAAATCAGTCTCTTTTTTTTCTGATGGTAAATAGGGTTTGAAGTCAAGTCCTCAGACAAGTACTCTACCTTGAGTCACACCTTCAATTTTTTTATCCTTTAGTTGTTTTTCCAGTAGGTTTTTATGTTTTCACTCAGGTTGTCCTCAGTCAGACTGAGATTCTACTACCTAAGGCCTCCCACATAGCTGGAACCACAGGTATGCACTACCACGCCCAGTGTATTGATTAAAACACAATACACTGGGGTATCCCTTTTTTGCCCGGGCTGGCCTATAAGCATGGTCATCTCAATCTCCACCTCCTGAGAAGCTGGGATTACAGGCATGAGTCACTGTGCCTGGCTGAAATCAGTCTCTTTGTAACTTGCTCAGTCTGTGGTATTATGTTACTAACAACAGAACATAGATTAAGACACTGGGTCCCTAGGATAAGTCTTCTCCCCCCACCCTAGACCTCAGTTTTCCCATTTGAAAAGTGAGGGAATTGAACCAGATTCTTTCAGACATTCCCACCAGACCATCTCCAGGTTTAATGACTCTTAATTCTAGGTCACCTCTTTAGGTTAACTCAGCTGAGTTGCCACCATAACAGTGATCACTCAGTTGAACTGACAGAAGACTTCATGGCTGATATCCTCAGAAGGATGGGCAAGACCTGCCATATCTCAGCCAAGTTCCTCCTGCCCTAGCCCAGGAGGAACTCACTAACCGTTCAAAGCGCATGACCTTGGCCAGAAGCAGCTGTAGGGGCTCTTCATAGTTCCGGTAGCTATCCAGAACCTGCAGAACATTGCAGAGGGCCTGGATCTCATGCTCTGTCCTCCAGGAAGGCTTCTTCTGTGTGATCTGAATGGCCCTTGGAGGGAAGTGACCCTGGGGAGAGAGGATCAGACTGATACACAGAACCCTAGCTGGCAAATTCCCACATTCCTTCTTGTATGCTTTCCTGTTCCCCATACTATAGTGGGTGACATTTACTGAGGGCTTATTACATACCAGGCATCAGGATAAATAAGCATCTTGCACTCCCTTTTCACTGCATCCTCACCCAGCCAAAGAATTGTTATTCCCACTTGACAAAGGAAGAAAGTCAGGCAGGATTATAAGTAGAACTGCCCTGTGCCAAGGCTTATATGCTACCTCCTCCAGCAATACAGGGCCTCCCTGAGTTCCAGGGCCCGGCATGGTCCCCTCAGCACATGCACACTGCAATCAGGGGAGACCTTTGCCCTTGTCTCAGCCAAGATGATGCTCCCTGTATTGGTACCAGTCAGACATGACTAGATGGACTGCCACCTATAGGCTGTGACTGTAACAATGGGTTTTTCCCTCTGCCCTCTTCTCTTTCTCAATTGCTATGCATAGATTTGCCCTCAGCTCTAGAGTTCTGTGACTCAGGCTCCTGGTTTCTCTTAGCTGAAGGGTAAAATTGGGTAACCGTCCATGCCCAATATCAGAAGAAACACATGATTTGAATGACATCTGATTATGCTTCATCCATGAGAGGACATGAAAAGTTAGATTGTGCCCAGGAAAAGCAGGACATATAACTATCCCTTATCTCCAAGGCAGGAAAGGGGTAGGACAGGGGATGGGCAAAGGTAACTGGTCCTGGTACCAGTTATAAAGTTCTGTTCTCTTTACCTGAGAGAAAAAACAATATGGCTACTCCAGACCTGGGTCAAGTCAGATCTATGAGAATTTCAGCTTTTCCTATAAATAGGTAGGTTCCTTTACTTTTAAAGTTGGATTTTAAATTTTAATTTAAAATCCAGGATTTGGTGGGTAGAAGTAAGGAAGATAACAATGATGCTTGAAATTCAGAGAACAAGTCACACAGCCCAAAGCCTCGCAGAGAAATAAAGGCATTCATTCCTTCATCAGAATGGGAAAACTCTTGAAGGGTGTCCAATACCCAGGTGGGGAACCAGTGTGCCCAGCATCTCTGAGAGTTCAAGGAGAAACAGAATTCACACAGCCTAGCCAGGCACTGGTGGTTATACCTGTAATCCTAGGTGCTTAGGAGGCAGAGCTCAGGAGGATCATGGTTCAAAGACAGACCAGGCAAATAGTTCAGAAGACTCTATCTTAAAAAAAAAATCATAAAAAAAGAGCTGACAGAATGGCTCAAGGTATAGGTCCTGAGTTCAAACCCCAGTACCAGAGGGGGAAAAAAAAAAAGAATTCACATAGCCTAAGGCTTTCCCTATCACCTGGCTTTTTTCTCCTTTGTCTGGGCCTCTCACATCCTCAGTTTTGCTTTCTTTTGTTTTCCCATGAGTCCAATCCCAGGATCCCCCATTGGTTCCCCTCATCTATACAATGATATCTGGTTCATGGTACTCAGTTTTGTTAATGCTAGGGCAGGAAAGAATCAGTGGAGTTATCTACTTTATGAGGAAGCTCTTCTATAAAGCCAGTTCAGGGTGACACATTGGACTGGTGGCAGAACCTGGACCCAAATCAGCTTTTTCAGACCCAAGCCCAGTGCTTCTTCAAGCCCATGGTGCAGACAGAAAATTCCTGCACAGAAAGGTTAGACCTATGCATACCTCCTCTGCAACGAAATCCAAAGTATCAAATGTAATTCGGCCTTGCTTCTTTTTCTGAAAGAAAGGAGGTCAGGAGAAGAGAGAGAGTCAGCAAAACTGCCCCTGGAATTCTTCATTGAAGCCTTCCTGTGAACCTGGGCCACTGTGGTGTGCAGGAAGCCATGGAAGACCTCCTAACAACAGTATTGTGAAGGCACAGAAACATAAGGTTGGGGAGACAGAAGAGAGGGCACAGAGAAAACAGAGAAGGATGGAGAGAGAAAAAGAAGAGGGGAAGGAAGCAACCAAGCAGGAAAGCAGGAGGGGGAAAAATGAAGGAATATAAATATTGCTAAATGTGTATAGTGAGCCAAGCATGGCACATCTTCCTTATCTTACTGTTTAGTCATTAGGACAAACCAGTTTTATCAAGCCCTAGACCCACCATCAGACTTAGGGTGGGTAAAGGAACTTGCCCAAAGACTACATCAAGTAAATGGTCAAGCTGGGATCTGAACCCAAATTTTTATCTAGAACATGGCCAAGAAGAGAAGGGGTAAGAGATCTCAGGGATGATCTAATCCAACCCTATCATCTGACAGATGAAGAGAATATGTGCAAAGAGTAGGAAATATGTAGTAAGAGGCAGGGGAGGATGAAAAAGACAAACAAGGCCCTGACCATTATCTCAGGCCAAACCAGGGAGCCCATTCTTCTCTCTGGGCATACCTTGAATTGTTTCCAAGTCCACTCAGATCCCTGCCTTCTCCTCTACCTCCTTTATCATTTTGTATCCATGTGGTGCTTCTCCAGGAAGCTTATGAAGGAAGAGATGGTGCTCAGAAATATCCAGATTCACATACTCTACTAAAAACCAATCTCTACACCTTACCCTGTGCTCCAGCTCCAGCTCTCCACTTGAGAGCAAGATAAGCCCCTGTGAGGCTTCTGCTCTCCTCAAGTCCACTCTGGCTGGGCAATGTGGTTGGGTTTGGTCTCACACTTCTCTGATGCCAAGCCTCACTGTGGGTCTTCAGCTTCCAGCTGCATCAGTCCCAGTGTTCTTGGAGCCAAAATCCCCTGACCACCCAAAGAATCAGAACATCTTCCCTGAGAACAAGCCTGAGTCTCCCAGGTTACAATTCTTCTACTCCATCTTGTGACCCAACTGTAGAATTGTTTGGTATGGCAGCATAGTATCTTAAAATAGATGAATCTTGGTGCATACCTGTAATTCCAGCTACACAGGAGGCATAGGTAGAGGGACTGAAGTCCAACGCTGGCCCCCAGGAAAAACATAAGACCCTATCTAAAAAAAATAACTAAAAGTAAAAAAGGGTTGGGGTGTGGCTCAAGTGGTAAAACGCCTGCCTAACAAGTGTAAGTAAGCTCCAGTACTGCCAAAAAAAAAAAAAAAAAAGATGAATCTGAAGGTATTTAGAAAGGGCATATCCTTCCTCTCCAGTTGGTTCATAGGCCCTACTTCCTGCTCTATCTTAACTTAGCCACTCCCACTAGTTAGATCACCTGCTGCTTCTCCCCTCTGCCATTTCTCCTCCCCTCACCACCCCTATGCCCCATTCTTCAGCAACTATCCTTCTAAAACTATTTTAGGAAATGTATTGTAGTGAATTGATAGAGGCAGAGGGCAGGCCACTGAGTCTAGTCACTCCTGGCACAGAAGGAAAATGAGCAGGACTTTTCCAGGTATTAGTTAAGGAAGTGCCGAAGCCCTGGGTAACACACCAAGTAGTAATGAATATACCTTTGGGAAACAAGGACAAGTTAACGGAATGATGACCAACTTTTCACCATTTCTGAGCCAAAAATAGTTCATGATCTACTACTGGGATAAGATATTTTAAACTGGGACCATCTAGAAAATCTGGAAAGCAGGGTTACCACAGTGAACACGGCCCTGAAAATGTTCCCTTCATTTAAGTGGGAGGATAGGAAAGAAAGTAGAGATTGTATACAGTGTGTGGCACTCATACTTCTAGCTCCGTTATGACCATGTTTGGAACACAGACTTCTTCCTCTTTTCTTTCCACATAGAGGGAGGTGTATGAATAGAATACTACTAGTCTCTTTACTTCCACCTGGAGAAGGAGGAACAAACTCCTTGGTGAGTTGGAAGGAGAAACTGGACAGGATCATCCCCTTTTTTACTCCTCTGAACCCATAATCTACTCGGCCCTTCTCTGCCCTGGGTGCAGGGCAGCCATCGGCTATTGCACTGTCACATTAGAAACACACATCATCCACTGCTGCTTGCTACTGGGTATGAAAAGCTGTCTAATTCTGGGGTTCAGGATTAGATAACCCTCTTGCTTGATGATATCACACCCTCTCCTAAGTAAGTCTGTCATTAAGAAAGGTGATAGGTGGAGCTCCTATCTGCTTTACGCGTATCTTCCTTCTCAGTTGAAAGAGCATAGGCTAAGAAGTGGGATGCTATTTATTGAACCCCTTAAATCCTAATAGTCCTGTTGCTCCCCACTGCTTACATCCCAGAAGGAGAAGATAGGGTGCTTTCTGTGAGCAGTCTCAATGATTTGATATTCCCGGAATCCTCTGAGGCCTTGGCGAAACATTTTACACACTCGGATCATCATTATGATATCCATGGTAAGCTGGTACAGCCCCTATGGAAACAAAGCAAACACGATCAATGGAAACCATCTGTTGTCAACAGCAGGCTAGATGGCTCTGAACAAGGTGAAATTTAACAGGATAAAATACAGTGGTGTGCTGAAGTGATGGTTACATTCTCAAGTTTTGTTTTTTGTTTTTTACTGTCTCAGGATTGAACCCGGGGCTTCACACATGCCAGGCCAAGAGTTTACCACTGAGCTACACCTACAGTCCTCTCAGGAAGTTTTGCAAACCTGTTAAAATTATGTTGGTAGCTTAAAACCAGTCATTCTGGGAGTATTTATGCCACAGAATCTGGCAGCTACTACAAATCAAGACATTCTCCAATCCAGGAGCCAGCTGTTAAACACTCACTAGCACACCATTGGCTGAATGTCAAGTCCTTCACTTCTGCTGAGGAAAAAAAAGGGACTCAAGTAATTGCAGGCAGTGTGGGGATAATACCAACAGCCTGAACTTTTTTTTTTTTTTTGGCACTACTGGGATTTGAACTCAAGGCCTACACCTTGAGCCACTCCACCAGTCCTTTTTTTGTGATGGGTTTTTTCGAGATAGGGTCTTGTGAACTATTTGTCTGGGACTGGCTTCAAACCACGATCCTCCTGATCTCTGCCTTCTGAGTAGCTAGGATTACAGACATGAGCCACCGATACCTGGCCAAGAGCCTGAACTGTGATATCAGATAGATCTGAGGAATAAATGGTCAGAAAGAGACAACACTGCTGGTTTTGAAGAAGAGGAAGAACCTACAAGCCAAGGAATGTGGTGGTCTTTAGAAACAGCAAAGGTAAGGACTAGATTCTTCCCTAGAGCCTTGAGGTAGGAATGCATCCCTGCTAACACTTTGAGTCTACTTTTATTTATTTGTTTGCATGATGCTTATTTATTTATTTTTGGGATGGACTTCAGGGCCTTGCACATGCTAGGTAAGTACTCTACACATCCACAGACCCTGACACCTTGATTTTAGCCCAGAGAACTGTTTTAGACAACTAGCCTATTGCATTGGAAGCTAAGAAATTTGTGTTGTTTTAAGTCATTAAATTATGGTGATTTGTTCCAAGAGCCATAGAATAGTAATATAACATTTAATCCAAAAGGAGTCACCTATCTTTTCCCTGAGTATTTGGAATTAGACTGAGGACAAATTGGCCTCTAGATTCCTAAATGAACTTGGGAGTAAGGACGAGCTAGGCAAATATGGAGGACAGGAGAAAATTCACAATATAGAACAATCTATAAGTCAACTAACCCATTTCTTCAAAAAGTTGATCTTCTAGGGAAAACAAGGTGTGGGGGCTGTTTTAGATTAAGAAAAAAAGCAAGGGCTGGCAAAATGGCTCAAGTGATAGCATACCTGCCTAGCAAGCATGACATCCTGAGTTCAAACCCCAGTATAAAACAGAAAAAAAGAAATCAAGAGACATAAAAGCAAATGGAAAGTATGAACCTTGATTGGACCTTGGTTCATGATAACAAGCGATAAAAGACATTTTAGGGGACAAATGAGGAAACTGAGTATGACTATATATTAGATGATATTACAGAATTTAGTGTTAAGTTTCTTAGTATAATGGTATTGTGGTTATATAGAATAGTATCCTTATTTTGAAAATGTCATAAAGTATACAATTTAGTTTCAAATGACTTAGCAAATATACACATAAAAAATATGACAGGCCATTGACTGACAGATTCAATGGGTAACGATTACACATATTCTTTCAAGTTTTATGTGTGAAAATTTTCATAACTTAAAAAATGCAAAACTAAATTAAAAATTTTGCTTCTTAATTTCTGTTAATAAATACATCATAAACAAAGTGAAAAGACAAAACACAGACTGAGAGAACATATTTTCTTTCCATGCATGTAATAAACAGAAGATTACTATCCAGAACTTTAAAAAAAAATCCTATCAGTTATAAGAAAAATACAAGTAACCCATGATAGCAAAATGAACAAAGGATATGAACAAGTAATTCAAAGGAAAATTTGAATCAGCTACAAATCAGTAACATTTCTTGTGGTGCTAGGGATGGAACCCAGGGTCTCACAGATGCTAAGCATGTGCTCTCCCATTGAGCCCTACACTGTGAAAAGATTCTTAACATCACTAGAAATAGTAGCAATGTAAATTAAAGTAATAAGATGCTATTTTACATCTGTCATTGGAGAACTGGGGAACATGATACAAAAATGTTGTAGAGCAATTTGACAACATTTTATAAAGCTGGGGATGTGTGTACCATCAAGGAATTGTATTCATTTTGTGTGTACTCTTTAGAAAAACTCACATGTGTACAAGGAGATAGCCATAAGGATGCTTATAGCAGCATTGTGTGATAGCAGTGAATGTCTGAAAACAAAGTGTCCATAAAAGGGGCCAATACATATGGTACAGGTCACAGGACTGAACATAGCACTAGATCTCTGTAGGTCAATGTGGATAGAGCTGAAACCATTTTGAGGGTGGGGAAAAGAGAACTATGATGGCATTTATGGTGTCCTTTTTAAAAAGTATGCTGCATAATATATATTGTTTATGGATATATACATATGAAAAATATATAAAAATAAATAGGAAGAATGACACTAACTTCAGGAAAGTGGTTGTTAAGTGAAGAGAAATAAAAGGGAATGGGGTGGTAAAAGTGCTCTAACTGCAACTGTAATGTTCTATTTCATTAAAAGTTAAGTACATAAGGGCTGGGGGTGTGGCTCAAGTAGCAGAGTACTTTAAACATGAGGCCAAGTTTAACCCCCAGTACCACCAAAAAAAAAAAAGACAAAGAAACTAGGTATCTAGCCAGGTGTAGTGGTACATGCCTGTAATCCTAACACTTGTGAGGCTGAGGCAGAAGAATTAAGAGTTCAAAGCTAGCCTGAGCTACATAGCAAGTTCAAGCCCAGTCTGGACTACATATTGAGATCCAGTCTCAAGAAACCAAAAACACAAAAAATAGATATCTAAAGGAAATATGTGAGGGGAGGGGGGCTAGCGCCTAGCTCAAGTGCTATAACACTTGCTTAGCAAGTGTAAGGCCCTAAGTTCAATTCTCAGTACCATCAAAAATAAATGAATAAATGGTAAGGTACTTTATTAATAAGATTAATATTTACTGAGTATAATTAACTATTGCCAGGCATTATTCTAACATGTTTTATTTCATTTGATCCTTAACAGTAAATTTAGCAGTAAATCCTAATATTATCATTACCCTTTACAGAGGAGAAAGCAAAGGCAGAGCAAACCAAGTAACTTGTTTAGGGTTTAGGATCTAAACCTAGGCAGTCTGGCTCCAGAGTCCACAGATCACCTATGGACTCACCTTGTTTTTTACTGGCTCTCAGTAGCAGGAAGGGTGGGTATGGAATGGGACTCTGGGCTCAGAGTATAGCCTGGGGCTTGCCTCATGTTTAGGTGTTAGTGGGCAATAGGGCAGGGGTCAGAATTCAGCCCTTTTGAGCCTTGTTTGGACCTCCCTTCTTTGTGTCATGCTGTGACTCCAAAAGGCAAAAAAATGGCCATCGTTTATCCAAGGCCTCTACTTCATCTGCCTCTTCCTTCCTCAATGCTTATTTTTCAGTCTTCTCAGGAATTCCCTCCCAGATTCCTTGACCCTCCTCACCAGTTCCTTCTTCAGGAGCTGCCAGGGATAAGACACCATATATCTCCTCATGGTTCCTGAATTGGCAAATATTACAACTAGCCCTTTGCCTTTCAAGGGGAGGACAACACACCTTCCTCCAAGAAACCAGTTATACTAGAAACAAACAGCTTCCCTCAATGGCAAGCAAGAGCTTCTTTCACTCCTGCTCTACCAGAAACTGCTGGAAGCCTCATTCTGAGAAAATCTCATTCTCAGAACCTACTGATGTCACAGTGAAAGATTCTGGAGGGAGAAGGAACAAGGAAACTACATTAGTAGGCATTATCTCAGTTAATCCTTATAATCCTCACAAGGGACCTTAACCCCCACTCTACACATGCGAACACAGGGGCTCAAAGTGGTTAAATGACTGCCAGAATGATGGGGCCATCTAAAGAAAACAGGAAGCTTCTGGATGTGGGTAGGGATATCAAACACCTTAGCTTTGGGATCACTTGGAGACTCTGGTGAGTGGGTACATAGCACTATCCCATAAGTCTTGTTAAATCAGGATAGTCAGAGAAACTCAGCAAAATGGAAGCCCTCAATCAGATGTTGAATGTTGAAAGGACGTTGGTAATGGAAATGGCTCTGGGGTCCTTCTAAAAGGAGAGAAAGGGCTGGGCATAGTGGTATATGCCTGTAATCCCAGCTATGAAGGAGGCAGAGATGGAAGGATGGTGGGTCAGAAGCCAGCCCTGGGCAAAAAGCATGAGGCCCTTGAAAAATAAACTAAAGCAAAAGAGCAGGCTGGGAGTATGGCTCAAGTGGTATACTACTCTCTAAATTCAATCTCCAGTACCACCAAAAACTCCAAAAATCTATGAAAGTAGAGGAG